>NC_064628.1:477341519-478591519 GCF_023864275.1 Schistocerca cancellata | reverse complement strand
AACGTTCAAAAGCTTGCTGAACAGTAAAACAGGTATCAACTAAATGAAATTGCAATGAATGTGCGAAGTGTGGAGTTTCTTTGAATGCGAGGTTTTAAGAGTTTTCTCCAATTTATATGTTTTTGGAAACCAATGTTTGATTTTTTTCGGGTGTTTGTGGGCAGGTTCGATGTACTGAGAATGTGAAATGATTCAAATACAGATTTCATTTTAGAAGTAGATCTTGAGCATCCAGAAAAGTACATGAACATCCCTTTGATATGCCGTTATATGTAGAAGATACTGTATCACGACCTAGCGTCAACGAGTAAGAAGCACCAAACACACTGATTCCCACATTATATAATAATAAAAATGGTTTTATCCACTACAGAAGATAAATGTGCACCAGAATAATTATAATTATTCTAAGCAATCTTCAGTAAATATTTAATATCGTCAAGCTCGATGGATGAAACTATACATCAATATTAATACTGATATACGATTGAATCAATTCAATTATTTCGGAACGAGTTTCTTCATACTTATGAACAACAGTATTTTTAGGAAGGTATAATATGCAACAAATACATAATGTAAAGCTTGTAACAAATTTCAGGGATACATTTGGAGCAGCTGCTGAGATTGCAAAACAGATTTTTAAATAAAGTGTCGTTTTAATGAAAATCCCTTTGCTATAGTATTACGTGGATTTAAAACTTCTTTGATAAACCTTTAGCTTTAGGTAGCGTTATTTTAGATATTCTAAGACGCTGCTTGTAATTTCTGTTGCTTTCTTTTAGGGAAAGCTTATTAAATACAATGTGTACAAGGTATTAAATAGTAAACTGAAGTTTCTATGCTTGCATGTTGAATTAATGTGAGCCACAAAATTTTAAAATGTGTTACATGGACAATACCTCATATATTTATCATGTTATTAAAAGACATGTGCTTTGATGGTTGGAGCTTGTGACCTACTGCAATAATAACATTTACAACATTCCTTTGGTCAATTAAAAGGAGGTAGGCTTAATGAAAGATGAATTATGGGGAAGATTAGTACAGAATCCATAGGAAAGACAGGAAAAATGTACGCTTTCGAAACTGAGCCCCATACATTCCTTGTTTACATCTTTTATACACACACACACACACACACACACACACACACACATATATATATATATATATATATATATATATATATATATATATATATACACTCCTGGAAATTGAAATAAGAACACCGTGAATTCATTGTTCCAGGAAGGGGAAACTTTATTGACACATTCCTGGGGTCAGATACATCACATGATCACACTGACAGAACCACAGGCACATAGACACAGGCAACAGAGCATGCACAATGTCGGCACTAGTACAGTGTATCCACCTTTCGCAGCAATGCAGGCTGCTATTCTCCCATGGAGACGATCGTAGAGATGCTGGATGTAGTCCTGTGGAACGGCTTGCCATGCCATTTCCACCTGGCGCCTCAGTTGGACCAGCGTTCGTGCTGGACGTGCAGACCGCGTGAGACGACGCTTCATCCAGTCCCAAACATGCTCAATGGGGGACAGATCCGGAGATCTTGCTGGCCAGGGTAGTTGACTTACACCTTCTAGAGCACGTTGGGTGGCACGGGATACATGCGGACGTGCATTGTCCTGTTGAAACAGAAGTTCCCTTGCCGGTCTAGGTATGGTAGAACGATGGGTTCGATGACGGTTTGGATGTACCGTGCACTATCCAGTGTCCCCTCAACGATCACCAGTGGTGTACGGCCAGTGTAGGAGATCGCTCCCCACACCATGATGCCGGGTGTTGGCCCTGTGTGCCTCGGTCGTATGCAGTCCTGATTGTGGCGCTCACCTGAACGGCGCCAAACACGCATACGACCATCATTGGCACCAAGGCAGAAGCTACTCTCATCGCTGAAGACGACACGTCTCCATTCGTCCCTCCATTCACGCCTGTCGCGACACCACTGGAGGCGGGCTGCACGATGTTGGGGCGTGAGCGGAAGACGGCCTAACGGTGTGCGGGACCGTAGGCCAGCTTCATGGAGACGGTTGCGAATGGTCCTCGCCGATACCCCAGGAGCAACAGTGTCCCTAATTTGCTGGGAAGTGGCGGTGCGGTCCCCTATGGCACTGCGTAGGATCCTACGGTCTTGGCGTGCATCCGTGCGTCGCTGCGGTCCGGTCCCAGGTCGACGGGCACGTGCACCTTCCGCCGACCACTGGCGACAACATCGATGTACTGTGGAGACCTCACGCCCCACGTGTTGAGCAATTCGGCGGTACGTCCACCCGTCCTCCCGCATGCCCACTATACGCCCTCGCTCAAAGTCCGTCAGCTGCACATACGGTTCACGTCCACGCTGTCGCGGCATGCTACCAGTGTTAAAGACCGCGATGGAGCTCCGTATGCCACGGCAAACTGGCTGACACTGACGGCGGCGGTGCACAAATGCTGCGCAGCTAGCGCCATTCGACGGCCAACACCGCGGTTCCTGGTGTGTCCGCTGTGCCGTGCGTGTGATCATTGCTTGTACAGCCCTCTCGCAGTGTCCGGAGCAAGTATGGTGGGTCTGACACACTGGTGTCAATGTGTTCTTTTTTCCATTTCCAGGAGTATATATATATATATATATATATATATTGACCACCCTAAATAACTGTTTATCCAGATGCAAATTACAAAATGTTTCAAGCAGATGTTCTTTAGCCGTCAGGGGGACACCAATCGGCATGATTGCCTTCGTTGTAGTTTTGTTTTCTACAAATATATGAACAGCGGTATGACTTTTTAAATGGCGCTCTGTGTTTTTTATTCAGTAACTCATTTCCTCTCCTAAAGGCCTATTCAACAATGTATCACAGTGTACCATTCACTGAAACATAACGTTATTGATTACATAACACAACACTGACTTTGAGTCTGGGATCACAAACACGTCCACTTGCTGGAATTATTAGAAAACAAGTGAAAAACCAAGTAAACACATAACACAAAGTTGACTTTGACTCTCCTGTACCATTGCCCAGAAGTAGGAGATTGAAAGGTGCTCAAAATGTTGACGGTGGACTCCGATACACTGGTGCACTCGTGTGCCTGCTGAAGAGTGACACGCAAGCATCATACGTTCCTGCATGTCCTCTGGAGTTGGTGGAATATCACGATAGACAACATCTTTAATGCATCCCCAAAGAAAAAAGCCCAGAGGATTTAAATCAGGAGACCTAACAGGCCAAGTAACTGTTCCTCGTCGACCAATCCATCTTTCAGGATACCTTTGGTTCAGAACACGACCAAGACATGCACGCCAGGCAGTATGTGTTGGACATCCATCGTGTTGATACACATAAGCATTCTGGTTCTTAGCGGCACTTCATCCAGAATAGGAGGAAGTATTCGTCTGGGAGAGTTGGCATACGCTGTGCCGTTTAGACTACCATTGATGAAATAAGGGCCAATAATTGTAGTACCAAGCATCCCACACGAGATGTTAACTCTCCATTGATGCTGATGTTCCACCTGTCGAAGCCATCGTGGGTTGTCGCTGGACCAATAATGCATGTTCCTTGTATTTACCTGTGCTTTGTTTGAGATGGAACAGTCATCGGTAAATAGAACACTGAAGAAGAAGCTCTGGTAGGCGACGATTTTCTGCTGTGCCCACTGACTGAACTGTACTTGATTCTAGAAATCATTCCCATGCAATTCTTGATGTAGGTGTACATGGTAAGGATGGAACTGGTGACGTGTAAGAATACAACGTACACTGGCTTTAGGAATGCCAATCTCGTGTTGAAGCTTTTGTGTGCTCACAACGGATTCATAGTAACGGAAGTGAGAATAGTAACTTCGGCAGCTTCGTCTGTGCGAGTGCTACGACGATTGCGTTGTCGTGGGTTGAAACGTCCCGTTTCCTGAAGCGTCGCAACAAGACGAGAAAATATCCGTCGGGAGGGTGGGTTCTTGTCAGGATATCGCTCTCTGTACAGTTCCGCTGCCTGCGTAGCATTCCGCCTACCTTCAACAACAACAATAAAAGAAATGTTATGTCGATGCAGTTTGGAGGAAGGACAGCCTTTACTGTATGCCTACTCTACACAACAGTATTTAAAAGGACTAAACTACTGTACTAAATGTACCCGTGCATAAGAGAACAGCATTGCAATTACTTTTCTGCTAACTTAAATTCCCCATAGATGAGTATCATTTCTACCTTCTGTTCGTTCGTGTACATCCTACCCACACAACTCTTCAACTGACGATAGTTGACAAAATTACGGGTGTGCATTCTACTTATGCTTACATTTGTCCTCTGTCAACGTCAGCCAGTGGAAGTGTTCCCTTATCCCGATTACCTGCACAAAGCGCTGGAAGCGTTAACTGTCAGTGTTGTGTTATGTAATTAATAACGTTGTGTTTCAGTGAATGGTACACTGTGATACTATTTAGAGTAAGTCTTTAGGAGAGGAAATGAATTACCGGATAAGAAACACAGGGTGCCATTTAAAAAAGTCATACCGCTGTTCATATCTTTGTAAAAAACAAACCTACAACGAAGTCAATCATGCTGATTGCTGTCCCCCTGACCGCTGAATAACATTTGCTTGAAACATTTTGTAATTTGTTCAAATAATTTATGGGATTGCCGCCGGGTGACGGCGTCGACCACCAATTATTTCAACATTCAATTCGCCGGGAAAAGTTAAGGTCTCATTTTGTAATTTGCATCTGGACAAACCGTTATTTAGGGTGGCCAAGATAAATGGGGCACCCTGTATATACAGTGGATGTAAGCTGCATGTTGCAGATACAGAAACGTTGTAGACTGAGAATGTAAGCAATATATTTTACATGTTGTAGGAACTGAAGATGTCGTCATAATTGTGAAATTGCAGCCTACATCTCATGGATACAGAAAACATTGTCACTAACATTATTATCAATTTGTTATAAGCGTATTATGGCACTGGATTTGAAATCTATAGCTTGAATATGTATTATATCGGTGTGATGTCCCATGACATAAGCTACGTATCTCAGTGTTTTTCTCGTTAATTATACCCATCAAGCCTGTTTAAGCTTCCCTGGAGATAGATTATATGTTGGCTTGGAAGCACTCTGAGTGATCTATTTCAAAGAAACTGGCATAGATTAAGATGGAGAACAAACATAACACGACGTCAGGCACTTGTCCCTATCCTACATGTGGACAGACCAAAGGTCAACGGTCAAATGTCAAAGGTCAATTTGTATCCAGAAAGTAGACTCGTATGATAATAAGGAGTTTCAGATTCAGTAATGTCATTTTGTTTTTTGCAAATCTCATCTGTAGTTAGAGTTTCTTAAACAAGAGTGTTATGAGAATAACACAGAAAATCAAAAATGCTTAAGGACTTCGCACGAAAATAAGCCATGAAATAATGAAGTTCATTTTCATATTGATTCAGTTGAGACCTTTTATTTTATGTACGGGCACACGCTGAACTACAGCTAATGTTCTCGTTTTAGAAGAACATTAACCCGAAAATACAATGATAATGGTCAGGTAACACTATCAGGGATAATCCATGTCGAACAGCTACATGAGAGTAGCGAGAAAGACATAAAACTCAAAACTTCACCTGATGCTAACAATTCTGCCCTGGAACACGTTCTGATCGTAAAGCGTAGTAAAGTTTACGACCGATAGCAGAGCAACCTTCTACAGCTGTGTCACAATTAGCTGCCGCAGACGTACGTACGTCTTAAGCAAGTAAATGTGAAACAACCCAAGAAAATAATACCGAGTATTATGTGATCACGCCGAATGTGAATTCGATATTTTCATCTGACGATGCTGAAATGGATCCTACGATATATACGGCAAAAAATACCGTTATGTAATGAAGAAGGTAGCTGTGCGTCCACAGTGCGCAATCTTAGAGCGCGTGCCCAATGGCTGTGAAAGTGAAGATTGTTGTTAACAACGTGTTATCGTTATTATGCAACCTATTCACCGCTACCCGTTATTCATTACTTCGTAACCACAACACTGAGTGACGTTATGTAAACCACCTAAGACTTACGTTATTGATTAGTGTTACACATGTAATATAAGCCAAATTGGCCATAAATGAAGATGATTTACGTCCTTAATTAAATAATATTGCATTAAGATAACCATGGTAAATTGAACATTTAGAAATGCAAACAAATTATTAGAAGTCAGTTTTTTGCATTTTATTTTTATATTTCCACAATCAATCACAATTTTTATTTCTCAAAACTATACATCGGATCAAAAAAGTTAGTTTGTCATGGAGGGGGAACCCTTGGGTAGGGGTGATCGGGGGTAACTTTGAAATTTTCGGTGTGAATCTCCCTTTTTTTTATTGAAGATTACGATTCTACGGCAAACTCTACATACGTTTTCTCTGAAGCATTTTCTTCGCTTTGCCACAGACCGCTGTAATTGGATGAATAGAAATGGTTAAACAATGGTAATTCACGAAATGCTGCTAAATTTCCCTTGAATATCTAATGGCACGTGGGGCCCCACCTGCATGCTGCGAGTATAGGACAGAGGACAGGCCTCTATTTCATAACTTATAATTGGAAAAGCCATTTGCAATGTTCTATTCCTCCAAGATATCGAAAAGGGAACTACTTGATATACCATCGTGGCCGTGTAGCGAACTACGACGTGTCATAACAGGCAGTAAACTGCGGCTGGAACCCCCATTACAATACTTGCGCAGTGTTTATTGCCTGCCTTGGAGCACAGTCATGCAAGTGGACGATGAATGTTGCAACCACAGAAGAAGAAACTGAAATGACCCTGATCTATTGACAGTGTAGGAAAAACTTTGAGGCTGCTGTTTCCTTGTATGCCGCGCGCTTTCGTTCAATGTTTTACGAGCTTGTGATACCTTTATGTCTGATGGCAGCGTACAGATCAACAAAAGAAAACGAAGGAAACGTGTTACAGGAGAAGCTAGTGAAACAGCCGTAATAACGGCAGTGCTCCAAATCCACCGATAAGCGCCAGGCAGTTACATCGCGATTCCGGTACGTGCGTTGGTAGTAAGGTCACAATATGGCGTCGTCATAACTATCATTCAGACTGTGTCACAGCATGAAGAACGTTATGGTGCCGTTTTGCATAACCGCGTGGTCTTTTGTGAATGGGCACATCAACCAATGTAAACGTCCCCCATGGTCTTTGCCGAGGTACTATCTTCCGATGAGTCTACATTCACAAACCACGGTAGCGATAACCGTCGGGCATGTATTACTGTAGTGTAGACAATTCCCATTGGTTATCGCAAGTTGACCATCAGCGTCCTCGATCGGTTAACGTTTGGTGTGCCATCATGGGCAGCAAACTTATTAGTCAGCAGTTTATCGACGGTACATTGAATGGAAGCAAATATACAATAACCACCAGTACTACTGCAGGATGTCGCCTTTGACGTTCGACAACGTATTTCGTTGCCCAGCTCTTACGCCACTGAAGCACTGAAGGTATTAGACCGTGTTTACACTTCAGATGTGATGCTGTTAATCGGCCGCTAGGTCGCCGGATTTAATGTCGACGGATCTCCTTCTGAGGAGATATTTAATAGGTACGGTGTACCAACAAGCGACAATAGGCCGTGAAGACGTTGTCTACCGCGCCCGAAACGCCAATTCTGCCATTCCTGCAGATACGCTTCTGTCCTGTGTACGGTCATTTGAAAAGCAGATCACTAAGTGTACTGAAGTTGATGGTCATACGTTTGAACACTCAGTCTAATTGAAAAAGTCAAGCAGCGTTCGCCTCGAGCCATCGGCACAGTCCCCTGTTCGATACGTCGGAGGAATACAACATTGAGAAAGAAGGTGGTTTCCAATTAGAAGTTACGTAATACTGGCCCGCCCTACCCTCGCAACATGGAGGTGGGTCGCATGTGCCTCTGTAGAATCAAGAGCCATTGAGAACCAAATTGTAAATTCATATTGTGTACCCATTTCTATTCCTCTGATGGCAGCATCATCTGTGGCGAAACGAAGAAAAAGCGTCAGACCAAAAGTATGTAGATTTTGCCGTAAAATAGTAGTCTGTAGTAAAAAACAGCTGTTCCTACTGAAGATTTCAAAGTTGCCCCCCGCCATATACGCTAGGCGTGGGCTCGGAGATCGAGTGTGTTATCATTGGATGTTCATCTCCGAGACAAAAAAATTGGAATTATAACTATTTTTGATCAGATATGTAGTTCTCGAGGTATTTCAATGTCTGCAGTTAAAATGAAAACCCGCAATACGTATCTGAAACCGAGTTTCCTTGCCAGAAAGTGATTTTCTCGAGGCAAGTTATCTGAGCAAGTTATCAGATTGCAGGTGATTCAATTGTAAAGAATTTTTTTGTGAAAAATGTAAAGGTGATAATTCCTTCTACCCATTGGACAGCTTCCTCGTTGCAGTTTTAATGCTCTCCAATTGTCGTGATTTTCCAACATACTTCTCGCAGCTCGACACGGGGCATTGATTTTTAAGTTGGCTGTTATCTGGTACCATCTTCTTTCTCTGCTCCTTTTATCGGTCACCTCTCCTTCTACTGCATTTCTTACGCATTCCCTTCTCATCCAGTGTCCTAGCCAGTTTCCATTCCTTCTGTTAATTATTTTCAGTTTTTGTGTTTTCTTATCCATCCCGTGGAATGTAACGTCATTCGTCCATTTGTCAGTTTCGCACCTCCGTTATTCCCGATATCCTATTCTCCCCCGCCATAGCCTTCACGTTTCAGCACAATCCAGGAACTCATTCTATAAAAATTCATGAACTTTTTCCTTGTTTATTTACATGACCAAAGGAAATCTCTCTCATTCGGTAAAATATTCCTCCTATAATAGCTATTCTTGTCTTTTCCTTGATTGCTTTGTAAGAATCATTGCCTTAGTATTCACACATATACTCGGTTCCTATTCCTCACTGTTGGTTTTCAGTTCTTTTACCAAATGATTAACTGTTATTTCACTTGGATATTCCATAGGACCATCATATCTCTCAAATTTGACTTTCCTTCTTCCTATTGCTACTCGAGTTCTTTGTTGAGAGCATTGTCTGGCTTATTTGCGTAAACATACGTCAAATAATTCATCTAAATACATATAACTTAGGTGAAAGCAAAGGACTTACCTGCCACTCTTCTAATTTAAATTCCTTCCGTCATCTCCTTGTCTTACTTTCACTGTTTCTGTTGTTTACCAAATGCTTATTAGTATCCTTTCCAATTAATTCCGATATCTAAAGGTTTGGAGCAACAAAGTTCCTAAAAGACTGTTTCCAAGTCAACAGAAATCGCACCGATTCTATACCACTTTAAGTATATTTTCCCAGTTATTTCCAACAAGTCATTTAAGCCTTTGTACTATTGCCTTTCCTGAACCAGAACTTCAGATTGCAGTGGTCTCTTGATTGATCCCAGTTGAACTTTTACCGAATAAAATATCAGATCTATTGTCCTACATTCTACGAATATCGTGATAGTTTTCTTCAATATTTGCGACCAACTATTTTCCTAGGAACTCATATAACAACCAACCTTTCTCATCAACGCTCTTGACAAAAATAATACTTCCGCCTATCCAAGTCTTAAATTCTTAATGATTTCAATCAGAAATCCTTCACCATTTCGTTTACCACACTTACTTTCCTTGCACGTCGTTGCAACGTCATCCACTAAGATTAGCAATTCCGTATTCTACTCTGCTATTTTTTTTTTCATACTCATTGTTCGAAGCATTGGGACAACCTCTTAACTCATCTAAGTACCACCTCAATGTATTCATTGCCATTTCCGTCGTTTATTATATACATAACGTCCCCATTTTTGTTTCTGAAATGCAGATTATTTCCTTTCCTTTCAAATTCTTCAGTATCATTACCTTTGTGTTGCAACTATTCTACTCTAGCACTGTTAGATTCATTTAGAAGCAGATTTTGTAGAGTTCTATACCCCCTTCTTACCTTCTTCTGTGCTGGAAATTGTATTTTTTTCTTTCTATATTCTACGCTTTATACCCGTTAAAAATAGTTCGTTGGCGCTTTCTTCTCTTTACGACCAATCGCTTCTTCGGATGCTATCTGTATACAGTTTCGTTAGGCTAATCCAATAGTTGCTACTGCTACCCGATGAATTTTGCATTTGTTTGTTTTCTTTCTTTTCTTCACTTGCAGTTTTGGTGAAATTTTCCACATAACGTTTTTCTTCATTTTCTTCTATATTTTTCCTTCGAATACTTATGTCCTCTATCAAAAGTATACCATAAACTGCTCAGATATAGCGCACAGTAACTAGCTTGCAGGATATGGAGGTTAGCCAGGCGCCGATCGAATCTGCGTGCTAGATAACAACCGTGGATCTGTAAACCTTCTACACTGTGTTCAGGTAGTTTCTCACGCTCATTAGACAAATGCTGCCCCGTTTCCCAAATTCGGCCTCTGACAATACGATACTCAAACAAATAATGTACGATAACACACCAAACAAAGTGTACACGATTCACATGCAGGTCGAAACTTCTGTGCTGCAAACTGTACTTACTGCAGAATCTTAAAAGGCGACTCAAAGGAATGGGAAATTTTGGAAATTTTTGTGGCAATGCTGCGAGGTAGGTGGCCCCGAATGAGGCACGGAATGCAGTTTACAGTATTTCGGCGTCTAGTAAATAGTAAACATGAAGCAACAAAACGGTGTGAAGCTAGCATTTGCGGTGAAAGCCTACTATAAAAAGAGAAGTGTGGAGGCCACGCGTTGAGAATTTCGGCGTCATTTCAACATTGTACGGTATCGTTGTGTTCCGTCGGAGCATGAAACCAATACCAGCGTCCACAGTTTTGAAGCATCGGGTTCTGCACTGAAGAAGCAGTGTGCAGGGAAGCTCCGAATCACTTGTATGGGAGACACTTTCGTGGCTGTGCGAACTGCTTAAGTATAAACCACACAGCTCTCTGTTTGACGTCACCCAGTTTCGATAGCAGCATCGTTAGTGTTAAACGTATACTGCAAGTGGTTTTAAAGTTCCATCCCTATAAGCTGCAGAGGTTGAGCAACTTATGCCTAACGATTTGCTAATGCGCAGACAGCGCGATGAACACATTTTAGCAAAGGTGCACGACGACGATGATAATTTCGTTAAGAGCCTTTTGGTGTCGGACGAAGCTCACTTGCATCTCAGTGGCTTTGTCCACAGACAGAGTTTTCGCTATTGGTCTCAGCAAAATACACATCAGCTACAAGTGCGTCCATTGCGCAGCAGTAAGGTTACTGCACGATGAGCCACATCACAGGTGGCGTTATTGGCTCCTATTTCTCTGAAGGTGCTGATGTGTGCACAAACACTGTAACGTCTCTTGCCATGACGGAAACTTTTGTTGCGCTTGAACTATCCATTTTCCTGCCAACCGTTGGTTTCAACGCGATTTAGCAACGGCACAGATATCATCGAGAGCTGTGCGACGATTTTTTGGGAACCGTGACATTTGGATGGTCCACTAGATCGCCTGGCCCGACAGCGTGTGATATTTCCTTGTGGGGCCATCTTAAGAGAGCGGTCTACCGTACTCGGCCTGCTACTACCGAACGAATTAAAACAAGAATATGAGCAAATCTTCGGGATTCTTATTGAAACGTGAGGTCTAACTACGAATAACGTTCCTACGAGCCTGCAGGAATTGTGCGCCGAGCCGGAGTTCATCTATCGGATGCGATATTGAAGAAATAAAAATGCCTGTGACATTCAATAATGCCGAGCTCTGTACTATACATTGTCTTAAACAAATGTGTGTAAAGTAGTTGTGCATACCCAACGGCCCCCATTTCACAATTTTCCATTCTTTTCAGTCACCCTATTCTAACTTTGCCGATGAATTCTTTGAATATGCAACTACACATGCTAGACGTAGGCTTTAACAGGTGAAGTTATGATCTTTAAATCCTGTCTTATTGTAAGTAAAATCCTGGTTTTCAACATTTAGAGGTTAACCTGGGAACTTAGGAAGTTGATACATGTTCTGCGAGCCTAAAACGCTCTAAAAGACAAACGTTACCCGCGCAACGTAGCATCTCCTGTTTCCTGTGACAGCCTCTGATATACCGTTGTCTGCACCTGCACCTGAAATCTTTTTACGGTGCGATACGAGTGAGCCTCTTTGAACAAGGCTGTTTCTCAAAAGCAAACGAAAAGTATGGGGAGATGGGACGAAATGAGCCAAAAACTTACTTTAACTTGTCAGTTACCACCACGTGAGGACAGATATGGAATGTAGAAACCTTGTTAATACAATATTAACTATTTTGTCGGGAAATATTTATATGAAATGATATTAAAATTCTCAGGTGCAAAATGATGATGCAAAGTCTTCCTGAAGACATGCGCAGCGAGAAATGTAATGATCGTGTGGCATTGTCGGTCGGGAGGACCAAGTTGAGGAAGTTCAGACGCCAGGGTGAAAGCCTTATTTCAGGTGACGCTGCACTGAGCGACTTGCTAGTCGGTGTCGGTGATGATGAGATGGACAACACAACACCTAGTGCATGGGCGTGGAAAATCTCCAACCACGCCGGGATTCGGACTCGGGCCCGCAGCGTGGTAGACAAAAACGTTACCTCTCAGCTAAGCAAGCGGACAATGAGAACTAACAGGCTGCCCTTTAAATGAGACCACAAATCAACAGCACACAACCACCATCTGAATACGATTTACAGTTGGTGCTTGGAGTGATAGACTCTACGTTGTAATTAATAAAAACTCACATATGAAATCAAGCTATAGGTCTAAACAGCCTTGTGCAGCGCGATGAAACTATAGGTTCAAACAGCATTGTCCAACGCGATACTGAAAATCGGGTGGCTACCTTGAAGCGGCTACCGAATCAATGATTTTCTAACTGAGTATCTGACACTGAATGATTAACTAGTTTATTTATCACACTGCCCCATGCATATTACAAAACGTTGGAGATCGGGGAGCGTGAGCTAAAGCGTTCACATACGTTGCAACATTGAGCGCACACAGGTGCACGCAGCAGCGGCGGCGGTGGTCAGTCTTCTCCGCGCGGCATCCAGGAAACACGATAAGATATCTGTATGGTGCGAAAAATGGGAATTGACCCTGAATAAAGAAAAGTGCGAAGTTATTCACATGACTAATAAAAGAAATCAGTTAAATTTCGATTACACGATAAGTCACACAAATCTGAGGGCCGTAAATGCAACTAAATACTTCGGAATTACAATTACAAATAACCTAAATTGGAACGATCACATAGATAATATTATGGGTAGAGCAAACCAAAGACTGCGATTCATTGGCAGAACACTTAGAAGGTGCAACAGGTCTACCAAAGGTCTGCTTTCACTACGCTTGTCCGGCATATTCTGGAATACTGCTGTGCGGTGTGGGATCCGCCTCAGGTGGGACTGACGAATGACATCGAAAAAGTACAAAGAAAGGCAGCTCGTTTTGTATTAGCGCGAAATAGTGGAGATAGTGTCACAGACATGATACGTGAATTGGAGTGGGAATCGTTAAAACAAAGGCGTTTTTTGTTGCGGCGGGATCTTCTCATGAAATTTCAATCACCAGTTTTCTCCTCCGATTGCGAAAACATTCTGTTGACACCCACCTACGTAGGAAGAAATGATCATCACGATAAAATAAGAGAAATTAGGGCTCGCACGGAAAAATGTAAGTGCTTGTTTTTCCCGGTTGCCGTTCCAGATTGGAACTGTAGAGAGACAGAATGGAGGTGGTTCATTGAACCCTCTGCCAGGCACTTTATTGTGAATAGCAGAGTAATCACGTAAATGTAGATGTAAATGTAGATGTAGAAACAAATGCCCACGCGTGCCCACTGAACGATCTACCTGCTGCTAATTTATTCCAGAAGAACCATCACTTCACTTAATATCAGATTAACGCTGGTTGACATGGAGATTTATTTAGAGCATGTGTTCTGGTACTTGACTCATGGGCTGAGCTAGCAGACGATAGTCAACAACGTAGTTAGAGAGATGTAAACTCAAAGAAAACTACAGTCAGCTGTCAAAATGGTTCAAATGGCTCTGAGCACTATGGGACTTAAACATCTCAGGTCATCAGTCCCCTAGAACCACTTAAACCTAAGTAACCTAAGGACATCACACACATCCATGCCCGAGGCAGAATTCGAACCTGCGACCGTAGTGGTCGCGCGGTTCCAGACTGAAGCATGTAGAACCGCTCGGCCACATCGGCCGGCCAGCCAGCAGTCATAATCACCCACGTACTCATCTTCCCTAGGCTACTTCGATGACTGTGTTGTCTTGACGGGCATCCGTTCACGTAGTCAAATAATAAGGTAATACGTGTCGAATCACGAAAAACGTGTGCAGCACTACATAAAATAAACATTACTGGAAAGGAGAAAAGACAGTTCAAGAGAACATTATTTCCATTTATATCTGTTCCGGGACTGTCCTGACATTTTTCAAACATGTACATCAAGAGAGCGCGGAATTAGCCGAGCGGTCTCAGGCGCTGCAGTCATGGACTGTGCGGCTGGTCCCAGCGGAGGTTCGAGTCCTCCCTCCGGCATGGATGTGTGTGTTTGTCCGTAGGATGGTTTAGGTTAAGTAGTGTGTTAGCTTAGGGACTGATGATCTTAGCAGTTAAGTCCCACAAGATTTCATGCACATTTGTACATCAAGTGAAATATGAGGCAGAGAATATATCTCATTCTACCAATTATTAGTTTTTTTCTTCCCATTCTCATATGGAGCGCGGCAAGAATAATCGCTTAAATATCTCTGTGCAAGCTTAATTAGTGTAATCTTATTTTCACGGTTCCTGTGGGAGCGATAAATAGTGGAATGTAGTAGATTTCTAGATTCATTATTTAAATTTACTCTAGAAGCTAAATAGGCTTTCGCATTATAGTTAGTGTCAATCTTCAGGGTCATCTTATCAGTTCGATTTTTTCAGCGTCTTCGTGACACTCTGCCGTGGGTGAATCACACCTGTCAACATTAGTGCTTCCCTTCTTTATAAACTGTCAGTGCCCCATTCAGTCCAATTTCACACAGGTCTCACTGCACATGATCTGTATTCTACGTTGAGTCGCACAAAGTGTTATCTATGCAATCACTTTTGTAGACTGACTCCATTTTTGTAGTACTCTGCCGCCCGCTTGACCTACGACGAAGCCTATATGACTTTTCCATTATACAGTATATCCATATAAACAGTTATGTACAGATATTTGTAAGAGTTATTTAAAGCAAGTTACCAATCTTTATACCACTTTTAAAACTTAAAAATATCTGACTGATTTTTTGCGCACCTTTTCTCGGACAATGCTTCATTATAGATTACTACATATTCTGCGAAAAGTTTTAGGTTACTACTCATACTGTCTGCAAGTTCATTAACATATTACGTTTACAGCACATATCTGAATTACTTTTGCATGTGTCGACGACTCTCCATCCAAGATAACTTGCTGCGTCCTCACTATCAAAATCTCTTCAGTCCAATTCGGCTTGATACACCGTGCGACTGTAGTTTTGATAATAAGGGTAGATGTTGTGCAGAGCCGTATGCTTCTTGGAACTCTAGAAATACTCCATCTATCAGCATTTTTCTGTTTGACATGAACGAAGAATGCTAGTTGGGTTTCGTACAAACTATGTTATAGGGATCCTTGCTATCCAGGTACCTCTTTACTTTTGAGGTCAGAAAAAGTTCTAAGTTCTTACAACAAACGGATATCAATGATATTGGACGATAATTAGGTAGATCACTTGTTCTGTCCCTCTTGTAGATGGGTGTAGCCTGGGAACAGCTTCATGTTCGAAGGTTCTTCGGTATATAAGTTTAACACAGCCGTGAATTCGATATAGAGTCTGATACAGATTCCTTAAGGCCCTAAAGCATTGTTTCTTCTCTTACTCAACGACACTGACACTATTTCTTTCATCACTGCAGTGGTACAATGAAATTGGATTTTCCTCTGTAAAGGAACATTAGATGCAGCGTTGAGAATTTCTTCTTTCGCTATTCTACCCTCGATTTAAGTCGCAGCCCGTCTTGTCTAGAGAGTCTGGATACTAATATAGATGCCATAAACTGAATGTACTTATGAAAAGAATATCTTTGGCTTTTGCAGCAGATTATTAAATAGTATTCGGCCACGGTAGTCGCTCGCATTATCTCCTAAGAACCAAACACATACTTCAGCGTCTGTTTGTCTGTATCCCTATACCTTGTTGACACTTATTATCCAATAGTCTCTATTTCTTTGGAAGTTCCTTTACAATGATTGTTCACTAAGGAGCGTTCCTCGCATCAAGAACTGCTCCACTAGGCACGTATCTATTCACGGTGTGGTAACTATTCTTTTAATCATGAACCATAGCTTTTCAACAAGCTCCTGCCCTGGGCTAAAAGTTTAAAGTTCCTCATTGAGATTTGGCACTACTTCCTCTTTTTTTGCCTACTGAACATATAACCTTTTGAACGTGTTTTAGTTGCCCTTTTGTAGTTTGGACGTCGTTGTTACTACAACTGCTTCATAGTTCCTGGGACGTTCTGAAAGAGTTTAGGTTAATTTGATGTCATTAGATGAAATATATTTCAATCATGTATGGAGTTTTATCAGTTCTAGCTAATCTTCATAGGAGGCATTGTTGAATGATTAATGTCTGCCGGTCGGTGTGGCCGAGCGGTTCTAGGCGCCTCAGTCTGGAACCGCGAGACCGCTACAGTCGCAGGTTCGAATCCTGCCTCGGGCATGGATGTGTGTGATATCCTTAGGTTAGTTAGGTTTAAGTAGCTCTAAATTCTAGGTGACTGATGGCCTCAGATGTTAAGTCCCATAGTGCTCAGAGCCATTTGATTAATGTCTCCTCCGATGGTTAGTGTTATTGGTTAATTTATGTACCAGGAAACTTTGGTTCTGTCTAATGTTTGTGCTTACATCTTACATTACTGGGTTAGCTTGGTGGTCGATAGAAGCATAAAATTATACGACTGTGCTGACCTATGATAGTCTTATGGGCAAACAATCCTACATGCATATTCAACTTCGTAGGATGTGTGTCGATTTGAGTATCTTGTCTGCTGCGACAAATATATAACCTTCCTTACCGCTACCCTATCCTTTTGATGTAATCATAAATTTTCCCCAAAAATTTCGCGACTGAAAATTCTGAGTTTAAAACAACTATCTGTATTTAGTATTTCGTGAGCGTCGCTGCTTTATAGAACCGGTTCAAACTACGGCACTTTTTTGCGAATGCTTCGGCAGTTAATCACAAGCATACTCCTGCCTGTGTGGGGCATGTCCGTAGATCCTACATTGATATGTCGAAGGACACTACCATTTTCCACCCTGGGTGTTTCAGAACCACTGCGTTTTACACCTCCAACAGCTGATTTTATATGTTAGAACTTTACAAGTGTGCGCTCTTATATTATTAAAAACACGGGCAAGAAAATCATATACTCGTCAATGCTTTATAGTAACTACTGTCATGGCAGCAGAGGCAAATAAACATAAAGCTCAAGTGTGGCACTATGACAGTTGCACCATGTGATCAAAAGTATCTGGACACCTGGCTGAAAATATTCGATATGGTGTTGGCCCACCCTTAGCCTTGATGACAGCTTCCACTCTCTCAGGCATACGTTGAATCAGGTACTAAAAGGTTTCTTGGGAAATGGCAGCCCATTCTTCATGAAGTGCTGCACTGAGGAGAGATACAGATGTCGGTCGGTGAGTCTTGGCACGAAGTAAACATTCGAAACATCCCAAAGGTGTTCTATAGAATTCAGGTCAGGAATCTGTGCAGGCCGGTCCACTTCAGGAATTTTATTGTCGTGTAACAACGCCGCCACTGCCCGTGCATTATGAACAGATGGTCGATCGTGTTGAAAGATGCAGTCGCCATCCTCGAATTGCTCTTCAACAGTGGGAAGCAAGAAGGTACTTAAAACATCAATGTAAGCCTGTGTTGTGATAGTGCCATGCAAAATAACAATAGGTGCAAGCCCCCTCCATAAAAAACACGACCATAACCATAACACCACCACCTACGAATTCAGCTGTCGGCACTACACACGCTGACAGATGACGTTCTCCGGACATTCGCCACACCCACGTCCTGACATCGGATCGCCACGTTGTGTACAGTGATCCGTCACTCCACACATCTTTTTTCCACTGTTCAATAGTCCAATGTTTACGCTCCTTACACCAATCGAGGAATCGTTTGGCATTTACCGGCGTGATGTGTGGCTTATGTGCAGACGCTCGGCCATGAAATCCAAGTTTTCTCACCTCCCACCTAACTGTCATTGTACTTGCAGTGGATCCTGACGCAGTTTGGAATTCCTGTGTGATGGTCTGGATAGATGTCTGCTTATTACACGTTAAGACGCTCTCCAACTGTTGGCGGTCTCTGTCAGTCAACAGACGAGGTCGGCCTGTACGCTTTCGTGCTGTACGAGTCCCTTCACGTTTCCACTTCGCTGTCACATCGGGAACAGAAGACCTAGAAATGTTTAGGAATGGGGAAATCTCTCGTACAGGCGTATGATACAGGTGGCACCCAAGCACCTGACCACGTTCGAAGTCCGTGAGTTCCGCGTAGCGTCCCATTCCGCTCTCTCACATTGTCTAATGGTTACTGAGTTCGCTGATATGGTGTACTTTGCAGTTGGTGGCAGCACAATGCACCTAATATGAAAAATGTATGTTTCTTGGGGTGTCCGGATACTCTTGACCATATAGTGTATGTTTTTTATGACGTTGGTGGTACAGGACATTGCTCTCGCCAGTGTTGTTAAAAAATAGGGATACATATCTGAAAATGGCTACAGCATAAATCAGCTGATGATGGCGTAAATAACAATTATTCATAACAGCCAGAGTATAAAATACAATGTTCTTCAAACAAACTTATGGTTAGACATCCAATGTGAAAAAAACTAATGCTTCGGCTCTCTTACAGTTATCTTTACCTGGACTGGATGGACTGCAGCCTGGAGTAAAAAAAAAAAAAAAAAAAAAAAAAAAAAAAAAACCACACAGAAACCCACACACATTCAGCTATGTGGATAGCCATCTCTTATGTGTAGTGAAAACCTGGCCAGTCTAGCGCCACTCAAAGATTCTCAGTACTGGGGATGAAGTAGCATATCATGTCAAACAACCTTCGCAGTGTCAAGTTTTCACTCAGCTCAGATCCACGGGGTCAAGATCAATTCTGAAAATTGTGGTGCACATTTTCAGCTTTGTTAAAATACTGTGAGGCTAGTGTTCTCAAACTTCTCTGCCTGTCGCTGTTAACATGAAGTACGATTTCAGAGCCCACACGACAGGTATCACTTGCCCCAACGTGAGCCACAGTGTGTGGTTTGTTGCAGCCTGTTCTCTCAATACATACCAGATACTTTGAAGGAGGCCCTCAGGTGCAAATGATGGTTCTTCGTCTCCCTTGCTGCCATTCCCCTACGGAGCAGCTTTATTTATCGCATGCTGGAACTACCAATGATTAGTAGACCACTAACCTTTTGTGTTGTCTCTCTTTAACGGAGGACACAGCACGTATCCCAAGAGGCGAAACGAGTGTTATTGGTTCAGTTCCAATTTCAGTGGGAGGCACCAAGTCGAACGTGTTGGTTGGAGAGATAGGTTGTCACATTGGGTCCCCTGGTCCCTCTCTCCTCTGTAAGGTGTGTATAGACCTACCGCTGACATGTCACTTACTATCAAATGGCTAAATAGTGACAGACCAAGTACTTCCTGCAGAGGAGACACTAGCCACAGGAGAAGATAGTATTTGACGTACCTTTGATGTCTCTGATATATGACTCTCGGGAGCTCTCTTAGCACAGCCATTCGTGACAGTTTCCTATCAACTGACAACAGTGAGGGTAATTTACGGTTTCTTACATACAACAACTAACTCATTCTGTATCCAAGAACAGCAAAGTGTGGGGTTACATTGTGAATAGTGCAGTGTTTTACAGAACAGCAAACAAATGTCTTTAGATAAAGTTTTCTTGCATGCTAAAGGTATTATCAATTGCATTTAAAAACTGAAGCGACTGGCAGCCGAAACGGAATATCTTTTATCAGAACATAAAATCTAGGTTAGGAATTTACTGTTCCTCTGAAACGATTTTGAGGTTATAGTCACTAACAAATTTGACAATAGCAATAATTTACGATAAATGCAGGCAGTATATATTCTTCTTAAAAGAGTTAACTAAAGTGATACGATATGTTGGTGGTTTACAGTAATTGTAAACCACAAACTCCAGTTTGATATAAAACACGTTATTCGCAAGTCTCGTTATTTACAAAAATTCTCAAAAATACAAGTGAATGTATATTTTGATAGATTGCCCCTGAAGTGATGGAACGAAGATTTTTGAACTAGAATACGGTTACCAGATGTCTATAGAAACAGAAACTAAGTTTACAGTTAATGACACAGCACGAGTTTTTCGGGGCACTTGCAAACGTCAAAACTTGTCACGATGCACAGAACTAATGATACAATCAATGAAAGATTATGCGGAAACAGTACGATACAGTAAAATATTAGAATCTGAAGTTACCAAGCGGACCTATCTAGCAAACCTAGTCTCACGCAAATGAAAGTTCGGTGGTCTGCTAACATCGGTGTTTCAAATATACTTTTACAATCTTTGGATATAAGCCCCTTATACGAAGCAAGGAACACAGTTAGGTATACATATGACTTTTTCAAAGCCTTCGTTTTCGAATTATCCGTGAAGGTTGTCCTTCAACTCGTTTCTTTGTACAACTACGGAACTTAACTTACCTATGTATCCATGTCATTCAAGGATTCCTTGATAGCGTTGTGTTGGTAGGGACACTTGTTCACACTCATTCGTCTGCCTCCACAGTGTCCGTTATGTGCATGTACTAGAAGTAGTACGGCTGTATTAAACGGCGTTTCCAGACCGACGACAGCTGAGGCAGTCAACCTCTGGCGCTGTGCATCGTCGCATTGGCGTGACGAGGTCTATGGCACCGTAGACTACGGGTCGAGAAAGACAACGTGCTGTTCGTACACATGACAAAGAAGAGCACGTTCCAGGGGCTTTGGAAGCAGAGCCAGGTATCAGTGAAAAACATGTGGTCCCGCATGTGGTACATCTTCAAGTTCAGCTTGAGGTAGAGTTCACAAGAACGTCATGCGTCCTTATCATTTTCAGTGTGTTCAGGGAATTTCCGTCTGCCGTCACCCACGAAGGGAGAACTATTTCCGATGGTTTGTTAGACTGCACCGGAAATTGAGGGTGAAGTTTTGACAATGCCAGCCACTCGTGCTGGCGAAACGTCAGTAAAATCATTAGATGAACGCCAGCCGAAGAACCTGAGACAGAAGCCAATAGGCAGTTTGTCAACAAGTGACCATGAAAGCTTTAACAATTTTGTAGTATTCCTCATCATAGCAAATGTAACTTAGTATTAGAAAAATTCTACAGCATAACTCTTATCAGATAAACATATAAAGACAGGAAGAACACAAATGCACAAGGATACTCAAACACATAGCAGAATAACACAAAAGGAAAGGACAGGGTTTGTTTTTAGTGTGACATTTGATACTGCAGTCCAACCCACAACTTCATTCCACAGATCGTTCCACTTATTTCAACATTTGTTCGTGCAAAACTTCCTATATATGCTTTCTGTGTTTATATGTTCACATATTTCTTACCTTATAATTTATTTTCCATTATCTTACCTCATCATTTGTTTCCAAGAAAATCCTACCAAAACCTACTTTTTTCTTCATATCCTCTTTCAAAATATATATTCTTCATTGTACACTAACTTTTTTGCCATACCTTTTTCTTATAGCTGCTCAATGCATTTCGTCGAATTCAACAAAACTCATTCTATTCTACGGCCTACCCCCTCTTAAGGTAACTGAAATGTACTGAGCTCAGATATATATCCTACAGAACGAGGCAGTGCAGCATTACAAAACAATTAACACAAACAGCAATGATAAAAAAATGCAAAATGGCAAAGCAAACAGCAGTAAATATAAATTAGCAAAGCAAATGCAGAATTACAACTAATATAAGGGAACATGCAGCAACAATAACAATAAATCAGTAGTAAAACTGGCTTAGCAGAGTAATACAAACTGAAATACAACAGGACAATGCCTGACAAACAGCAAGAGCAAATGCACCAACTTATACCTAAACATGATAAAGCTTAAGCAGAAAAACATTAAAGTAATGACAGGAAATGTCTAATATCTATGCCACATCTTAACACTAGAGTGATGCATCACAATAACTAACTCTACCAAACAAGTTACCAAGTCGTTTAAAAAATTATGAATGCAATTCCTGTGAAGGGAAATGTCTATCTGTTATTATTTAATGCAGCTGTAGACAGAAAATGGTTATATTAGTACATCTAATAAATTTTATATTAACAAATGCTGCAGTGCAGCTAGAAAATTGATATTAAACACAATGAGCAATTATATACATAAAGCAAGGCATGAAATGTCATTCACTAGCGATATGGGATTTCACGTGTCAGGAAAATATCGCTCAACTAGAAAGTAGTCATAATCAGGCACGTAGATATAAAATATTTCTCATCATTTCATTAGGCATTTTAGTAAATATAAGAAATTATGAGCTCCAAACTGTAATCAGATGTTCTCAGGTATGAGCATGTCGTACTTGTGATGCTTTCTACCAAGAAATGTCAATAGTGAGGTTAATGGCATCTTTTTCCTACACCTGTGCCTCTGAAAGGCACACATTAATGGTTTTTTTCAAGGTGACTGTCGCACACCTGGCCACCCACAACATATTATGTCAAGGTCACCTACCCTCTTTATTGACATTTTTATGACAGCAGTTTCTGCTACAGTGACAGTCTTATATAAAAAATTTCACAGGTTGAAAATTTGCATTAGAAGTGTGTAGGAACAAAATCTCATATATAATAGTGTCCAAAATTTCTGTTAGTATTGTGGTACTCACACTCACACATGCACACACATTTCATAACTCTTAAAGTATGATTCTTGGTTTCCAGCATCCTTTCCACAAACGAGAGTCCCTAATCTCTAGTCATTATGAATATACACGTAAACATGTAACCACATTCCTCATATAGCATCATTCTACTGATCATAAACGTACCTCAACAGCATAATAAACATAATCGTCATAATAGTATCATCAAGCACATCAATCACATCTTAAAATCATTGTAGCTTCTTTCAATAATTTCAAAACCTTAACAAAATGCTCTCTGCCTATTCCAATAAAGTTATCTACCTCAAACGTACTTCAGAAATCATGATACCATACCAAATACATCATTCAAAGCTCTCATAGTATCACAATGGCTCCAAAAAATATGAACAGCACACAAACTACAGAAAAAGTACAATTTCATAAATATGAATTAATTTAAGTGTGTAATTATATAAATATCTGTCACTGACATGGTGAAAAAATGTTTGTCTCTCTTTTAAATAATCAGATAGTTGTGTAATCCTATGTTAGAGAAATATGGTACCAATGTGTGAAGTTGTGTAAGGAAATACCATATAAGCCAGGGCTCCTAGCGCTTGCCACACGCTTGGTAGACAAAGTAGGCATGTACCACCCTCAGGTGTTACAGATTGCAGCAACGGATTCAAATGTCTCACCAAAAACCTTCTTTGTATCTTTTTAATTCAGAAATTTTGAGAAAATGTTTTAAGTACAAAATTGAACCACTCAAATGCTTGCCCTGTAGCGCTAAACTGTGCATTTCGCTTTAAGGTAATTTCTATTATTACTTAACGGTAAAAATATGCCAAGTGTCGCTCGTCGTCCATAAGCAAAATTCTATAGAAGTCAATGTACTTACCTCATCATAAACAGAAGTGAAATGCTATGCATATAGATATCGTAGTTACTACACTCATTACCGTGATCAAGAAAGTACTATACTGTAACATGTTGTTGTGCTACAGAAAAGGCTGTCTCATTGTAGCTATACCACAAAAGTTACTACTAAGACATGTTTTACTTTCCAGAAGAATACAGAAAAACTGTGCAGATATAAAACAGATACAGCGCAAAAGCAATAACATAAATTGTGTCATTCATTAATAGCGTCATGATATAATTGTGTAGCTGTCAAACCAAACAAATACCAAGTCATCTGTAATCTCTCACAAAGTACTTTAAATAAATAGTGCCTTTTCAAGTAAACAAAATGTTCCATTAATGTCCCATTAGCAATTTATGTTCTAAATATGTAAGGCTTATAGTCGTTACGTATTTGTGCAACTAAGAAGCAAGAATGTACACTCAGTAACACTGTGTCATCTGTTCACTATAACTATGCACTCGTAATACTGTCTAAATAAGTTCCTTAGGTTCTTGCTTGGATAGTTAACTTCAAAACATTGTTGCATGTTAACAGTTTCTAATTCTGACAAAGCATACTGGTAATGTGAAGTGGAAATCTTATAACAACATCTAATTCAGAAAGCAAATTATGTCTGAGTTAATGGTGTCACATGTGAAAAGTTGTCTTGTTCTTTACTTTTCTTAGTATGCAGAGTGTCAACTTCAAAGCAATTATCATGTGGTATACATCAGTAAAGAATACTGCAATGTTTCTCAAGGTTAGCGTCTATGTTCTTTTTCTCAGTGCCAGGCAGTGCACGTGGCTGTGGTGCAAGTCATTGTCTATCGTCTCTTTGTTGTTGCGTGTCGTTACTGGGGTTTGGATACCTAACTTCTACAAATTCACCTTGCCGACAGGGCTCTGCCCTGTTTGAATCCCACCAGTTCTGATGAAATTCAAGTCTCTCATTAAGATTATATCGTCTGCCATCATGTCGGTAATTTCCGTAATTTCTTTCTTGTCAGTCACATGGTGGAGAATTTGTCATGGAATCCTAGCTGCATGGTGGACCGTTGCTTCTGAAGTTATTCTGTCTCCCTTGATAATAATTGTTTTGGTTCCCATATTGTTTGTTTGTATGGTTGTCTCTGTTATATTCATTACTATGAAAATGCGATCTTTCTCAGTAATTATTGTTACTCTACCAATGGTTATCATATGGGTGGTGTCTGTTTTGGTCACAGCGAGGTCATCAGTCCCTTCGGATTATGGAAGGGTGGGGAAGGAAGTCGGCCGTTCCGTTTCAAAGGAGCTGTATCGTCATTTGCCTGAAGCGATTCAGGGAAATCACGCAAAACCTAAATCAGAATGGCGAGACAAGTGTTTGAACCATCTTCCTCGAGTTCAGTTTGCTAACCACTCCACCTCCTCGCTTGGTGGGAAGTTGTTGATTGCACTGATTTTTTCTAAATCTGTAAGAACCTGTAGTGGAGGCATGTGACTTAAGGTTGGCTGCCAGAAGACAGGAGTGCTCCTAATCGTGCCCAAAACTATTTGCATTGTGTTATTTAGTTCACTGCCTACTTTCTTGGTGTGGGGGCTATCATTCCAG
This sequence comes from Schistocerca cancellata, assembly GCF_023864275.1. Classification (NCBI taxonomy): domain Eukaryota; kingdom Metazoa; phylum Arthropoda; class Insecta; order Orthoptera; family Acrididae; genus Schistocerca; species Schistocerca cancellata. Next base: position 478,565,976 of record NC_064628.1, on the reverse strand, counting down.
ATTGTACAGCAACAATCTTTTATGATTAAAACATAGCTAACACTATTGTTAGTAACGTAGATGCTGAAGAGCCCCTTGTGGTACTACATAGCTTATATGTTATCCCTTGTACGAAATTCTGCACTTGTCTTTGTTAGGTTTTCCTTATTGCTTTATGTTCTGTCTAAAGTACCAGCTAGACAGTTATGAGTTTTATTGTGAGTGAATGTGATATTATTGAAACGAATTCCAAATTCCATGTTTGCAGGTATGTTGCTTAGATGCCAGCATGAAACTTATGTCATTGTTAAACTGGTCTACTTTCCCGAATATGGATTCAAGAAGCTCGTAATGCTGATCCAGGTGCACGCCAACTATAGGGGCCTAAAATAACTTCAATGACAATGATCCGCTACTAAAAGCTATTATGGCTCTGATTGAAATTTTCTCAATTAACTGCATGTGGTTTCAAAAGAGCTAAATGCTTACAATTGATAAAAATGCAACAGACTGGAGATTCTAATGTTCTCGTGGAATAACTAACTACTTCCGTAACATTTCATAACTGTGTACTCCTTCACTCTGTATTTAAACCGTTGAAAGAAAGACTTCATTAAATATACGCTGCAAAAGTCAAACACTTCCATAAGCTCCAGCTATAATTCAAGAAGAGCATAAACACACTCACAAAATCTTGATATATCCTGAAAATATTACTTACACGCAGGGCGCCGTGATTTTCCATAATTAACTTCAGCTAAGGTCAGTTATAGTCAACATTATGTATAATTTTGGTCTGGCGCATTAATCGGTCCAGAATACAATTCAGAGAAGGACAGACCATTAATATGAGACTGCCCATGCATGACAGCGATGCTACCAATATGTTCCATAAATACAACGGTGAAAAGGCGATTTATCAGGCGATTATATTTCAAATAATTGGTCGAGTGTTTTGGATAGCCCCTGGCCTACCGAACACGTTGTGGTCTAGGGTTGACATGCTGATCACAGAGATAAGGTGTCAAGTGTTCTGAATAGCCCTTGGCCTAGCGACCATTTGCATTCCTACCCGACAAACGGCCGCCCTGGGATGCTGTCTGTGAGGCAACACTGTGCGGTCCCTGAGTGTCGCGGCCCATGATTTGCGCATGCGCAACACTGCGTCGTATAGTACTGCAGTTTGTGTGTTTGTGGTCTCCGCGGCCGCCTATCAATCCTACACCAAACGGTCAAAACTCGAACATTTTCCTTCATTCGAGGTACATAGAAAAATGTCTTGTTTTATTTTTTACTCTTTTTTTTTATTACCTGTGGTCTAGGGTGGACCTGCTTACAAAATCACTATTTGTTCATGAGCGGTTCCTGAGAAAACACCGAAAACCCGTGATATTAGGTTATGAAGGGTATCAATTTTGGGGTGACCACATCTATAGTTTCTATTCATGGCAGATCGTTGAAGTGTTTACTATAAGTCCTTAAGAAAATATTCTCAAGCCGTTCGGAAACTTTTCTCGATTTCATTATCGGTACTCGAGATCTAGACGTTCAATGTTACCATACTTCCGCAGTAAAAAAAACCCGGTTTTCACCTTTTTGAACTTTGGGCCGCTATTATCTAAATAACTAACCATAGCAAATGGCTTGAATTTAAATTGTACTTTACTTAGACATTTAGAAACGCTATTTTCCGTTTTCGAAAATCTGTATCTATTACCAACATGCACATCGTAATACGGTGATGTTGGGGTAGCAAAATTATCAGTTGTGGGGACAGCCACTCCCGTAATTTCTGTTTATGGGAAATGGTTAAAATTTGCACCATGCGTTCTTAACACGACTACTTTGGGGAACCTTGAAGTTTTTTCGATGATTATTGATCAGAGGGTCCAGATGTTGACAAGTACCCTAGTTTTCCACATTAAAATACGCACGAAATATCAGATCTGAGTCATAAACGTGGTTTCAGCTAATGTATTGATCACATGGAAAGAGTTCAAGGGTCATCGCAAGGCTTCTGAGGTCATCAAACAATTTTTTGAGTCAGCATTTTTTCACCAAATTGACCTTATGATTCTGTCTGTGTCTAAGGCGTACTTCATTTCTACAGAAATATGCGCAAAGTGATACTGTAGGGGCAAAAAATTGGCTAAGAAGGGTCTCAACATGAAAGACTCCAATTTCAGTAAAATGTTTCTAGTAACAATTTTACCCTTTACGATACAACTCATAAGCCTGGCGTTTTCCATGAATTACGATCGATGAGCATAGTATGTGCAATTTTTTTTAAGGAATATGATTTTGTGTTGACTTTATGCACTTTAAGACATATAAAACGTGGCACTTGAACGAATTGTCCAAATGGGACGAAAGTCAATAGACGTGTTGTACATGTACGGACAAACAGATGATGACAGTTTCAGAAGAATTGTGTAATTGATACAATAAAAAGAGCTTCTCAAATGGAGCTAGTTAACAACACGTTGGTCCACTCTAGCCCTTATGGAAGTAGTTATTCGGCATGGCATTGATTGGCAGAGTTGTTGGTGCTGACCTGAGGGATATCGTGCCAGTTTATATATAACTGTCGCGTTAGATCATCAAAAACAAAGATGTTTGGACCACCCTGCCGTTTATGCTCCAAACATCCTCAATTGGGGGGAGATCCAGAGACCTTGCAGGCCAAGGTAGGTCAGCAAGTTCGCCAGATCTCTCACCAATTAAGAACATTTGGAAATAATGGGCGCAGCCCTCCAAGCAGCTCGAAATTTTGAATCTAACGCGCCAGTTGTACAGAATTAGGTACGATATTCCTTATGAGGAAACCCAACAACTCAGTCAACTCCAAGCTGAATAACTGCTTGCATAAGGGTCAGACGTGGACCAACAAGTTGCTGACTCGTGCAAATTGCGAAGCTCTTTGTCTTGCATAGATCATCCTTTTTTTTTTAAATTGTAATCTTCGGTTTGTCTGGACATGCACATTAGATATACTGATGTCTGTCCGATTTGAACAATTCCGTTGTGATGTGTCCTCTTTTGTTTCTTCCTTCTTAGTGTATTATGCATACATATTTGTTGTTTACATGTGTCAAAATATATAATTTTGTCTAAGTAGTAAATAAACAGTCGAAACTTTACTGACCTATAGAACTTATTTGATATAAGCAGCACACTGTGTTGTAGCAGGAAAAAAGGGGGCGAGCAGCAAATACTCCTGTCGCAGCACAAAAAAGGCGAATATATTCCTCTTTAAAATACAGCCAAAAATGTGGATAGTGAACTTCCTCAATCCTCATTCAGCCTCCCTCACCAAAAATTCAGGCATTCAAACATATTCACGTTTCTTGAGCTGAGTGAAGTAGAGAGACAGTGACGGTGGAATAGAAAGGAGACAGTGCTTGACAGTGGGACAGGCTCAGAGAAGGAGCATTTGTGGTAGGAGAGAAAAATTAGGAACGAAAGAGGAAGAAACATAAATGGAAACACTAACAGTGATAGCCAGAGGAGCTATTGATGGTCAGTGAAAGACAGTTGCAATAAAGGCCAATGTGAAATGTATGGAGGTTGAAACAACGGAAGCAAAAGAGAGTGTAAACGTGGAAATGAGAAATACGGATGAGTGGAGACCGTACAAAAGCCGGAGGTGTCGGCTCACTCCCACTCCCACGACCTTTAACACGTTGGTATAGGAAAGGGCACATTTGGCACCAAAATCTTAAACATGTAGGTGTAGGAGGAGACATTCCTTAATTTTTGAGCTACCGAAGTGTGCTGTAGACAATTGCAATTGAAAAGAGAGACAAAAGTAGACAATGTAAGTGAGAGAGGGAGACAAAGGAGACAATAGGAGAGAAACTTATGGAACAGACAATGGAAATGAGAGGGAGATGCTGACTGCGAAGGCGTAACTACAAAGAGAGACTGGGCATACGGATTTAGAACGACATATGTTAAAAGAGCGCGAACGTGTTCGCATTCCAACATTTTTGGAAGGCGGAGTGTCGCTTGAGGCAGCTGGTTCTGCAATTCCTATCAGAGGCTTTTAAAGAGGAGCATATTGGCCTTTTTTGTGTTCCGACAAAAGCATTTTTCCGCTGGTCGCGTTGTATTCCATTTTCTTCAACGGAGGCGACTGGGTGCCCTTTGTCTGCCGGTAGATTGTAGCATCGCTGTTGCAGCCGACGCTGTGGGGTGCCAACGACTTTTCTCTTCACGAGCCCCATCGAAAACTGCATAGCGCGTTACAAATTCATAACTTATGGAACAAGATTATTCCAACCGTTAGAGCAAGTAATTTCAGCTCAGATGTGGCACGCTTTTCCGCTTACAATATATTGATTGAGGTTTGAAAATGAATGTTGGAGGTCGCACTATGCGAAACCTCACAAACGTTCTACTGCTAATTATATTTCTAACAGTCCTGCAATCACACGACAGCGAATAATGCGAATAAGCTTACGTATAATCCTTGCCTCTATACGGCCATACGCCGTGGTTAAATGTAGACATATCGGACTTGATCTCAGTTGCTATTGAAATCCATCTTCCATATAATCAGTTAAAGAGAGCAGCTTCTGTTTGGTAGGAAACCGGTTTATCAAGTGGAAGAGATTCCAATACTCTGTGGGTGATCTTGCAGTTTGCAGATTATGTTGAGTAGGGCAACTGGTCTAACCAAATGAAGTACCTAGAACTGCCGGTGTAATACTCCACTTCATCTCCTGACCGGTACAGATCACAATGGACATTCAGTTGAGTGAATAGTCCAGTGAAAACATATTATGGACTGAGAAAAGACCGAATAAAGGCAGAAGAACTGAGATTAGTGACAATTACCAACAAAATTGATGGCCACAAAGTAAACTAAAAGAAGACTGTTACCTTTTAAACGGAATGAGATGTGAGATGCATAGAGGGCATAAAACGCAGACTTGAACTGTGAAAGAGAAACTGGCCACAAAAATTCTACCAGCGTCGGCTGGAATTATCTACTGTGAGAAACCTGGAAGAATAACTTTTGTATGACCATTTTTGTGACTGAAGATTTGGAGGACTACGGTCGTTCACTAGAATAAGAAAATGAAACACTTACAGTCGTCCTTGTGATGTCGTTTATTCGATGGCTACCAGTTTCTTCGCTTCAGTGCTCAATATTCTGGCCTTAGCTAAGGCACTGAAGCGCAGAAATTGTTAGCCATACAATAAATGACATCATAAGGAAGGCTGTAAGTGTTTCACTATCTTACAACGAGAAGAATGGAACCGATAGGTCTAGGTCGTAGTACTATAAGAAGAATAGAGAAAAATAGATCACTGATAAAAAATCAGAAGGACCTCCGCAAAATCGGTAAGGAAGAGCATGAGTAAGACACCGACAACAAGAAGGGACAAGATAGTCGAACGTCTGTGGTATCGTCAAGCAATTGGAGGTGAGCACGTCGACCAACTTTTTATCACTGTGAAAACGATTCTGCTGTATTTTGAGATAATAGTTTCTTCTCAGCAGTTATCAAATATGGCGCTGTGCTGTCGATGGCAGGAAGATGGATGTCCGCAAGTGTTTGACGCAGCAGACAAAGATATAATGGGGAGAGCGTCACTAGTTCATACTAATAGTCACCTAAACGAAAACCGCACAAAGGATACGTAAGAAGCTAATTGAAACAGACTGTTCTTACATTATGTACACGGACTGGACCTAAAACACCATTACCATGCCTAATACGGTGTAGGAAACGCGTCGACATTTTAGAGAATTTTCCGATCGCCATGGAATGAATAAAAACAGATAGTCAATGCTTTACAAGGGAATTGTAAGCCGCTCTTCCTGCAGAACAGTGGCAAATTTAGGTAACAATGATGCTGTACAGCAATCTCTTAACTTTCTCTCCAATGTAGACCACAATGACACAGTAATATTGAGATGTAGTAACTATGATAGCAGGGGATGTGCAGAAATTAACCCTCATGCTTACAAACCAAGACCAGTAAGATATTGACCTTTGGGAACAAGGGCCCTGAAGGTTTGGAACACAGCACCACCATCAGGAAACAAACATTGTACCATGGGATGGCATGATCAGCCAAAATGGCCACATAATCCTTGGCAATAATGCGACCATGTTGCGTAATCTTTGGGCCAAAGAAATACGGCAATATAGCTGCCAAACTCATTATCGAATCCCCGCCATTGGGTCGTAAACGCGGCCAGAAACTGGAAAAAGTGTGAGTCAAGACTCATCCGACCGAACGGCTATCATCCATTGCTCCATAGTCCAGGTTATAAGGCTTCAGCACCATGTTTTCCTGTTACGGGCATTTGCATCGCTGATGAGTGGTTGTGGAATTAGAGGTCGTTTTGCAATTCCGCGCTCTCGGAGAGCGCTTCGTGCTGTTTCAGGCTGCCAGTGCTCGCGAGCGCGACTTTCTTTTCAGCAGCGACTTCTGCAGCAATCGTCCTCTTGTTTTTCGTTCCAGATCTCTTCAGCGATCACTAAACACACACACTCGTCCGTGCTGTTTCTGTATGCGGTATAAATCTTTGACACTTCGCCTCCCTTTGCTACGGAAGCACACACCTCAGGAGCACCAACGTTTTGCTGACACTCGAATTCACTTGGCACCATCATAGTTCATTCAAAACTACACAAAAAACTGTACTGACAACATCCGAGACTTACATCGTATTGGGGCCAGTGCACAGGTGCCGCACGGCCTCAAATACAACAGCGGAACCTGCAGGTTTGCTGGTATATACCTTCATTAATACCCGAAGAAATTACGTATCTTGGCTGCGATTGGGCATTGACTCAGATCACTGAGGAACTCTGAAAATTTGTGGTGGACCACGATTTGAACCCGTGTCTCCTGCTTTGTCAGATTTTCTGACCACCGAGCCATCTGGACACAGTGGTCACTGCAACTACCAATGTCTTAGCACGCCTCTCGTCAGATCCAAATTCTCAACTGAACCACAAACTACAATTGTGGTGCTCCTTGCCCGTTGTCTTCTTTACTCGCCGCATGTCGCCGATTTCCTTAAGAGTCCGAGCCTGATATGCATCTTCACTGAAGAGATAATTGGGCGTCTCGCCTTAATTATACACTGAAGAGCCAAAGAAACTCGTACATCTGCCTAATATCGTGTAGGGCCCCAGCGAGCACGCAAAAGCTATGCAACATGGCGTGGCATGGACTCTACCAATGTCTGAAGTAGTGCTGGAGGAAACTGTCAACCAAGAATCCCGCAAGGCTGTCCATAAATCAGAATGCTCAGTGGACATGAATGGATGCATGTGATCAGATAGGATGCTTACGTACGTGTCACCTGTTTCTAGACCTTTCTAGACGTACCAGGTGTCCCATGTTACTCCAAATGCACATACCCCACACCATTACAGAGCATCTTGAACAATCCCCTGCTGACATGGAAGGTCCATGGATTCTTGATGTTGTCTCCATACCCATACACGTCCATCCTCTCGATACAATTTCAAACGAAATTCCTTCGATCATGCAAAACGTTTCCAGTCATCAACAGTCCAATGTCGGTGTTGACGGGTCCAGGCGAGGCGTAAGGCTTTGTGTCGTGCAGTTGTTGAGGGTATACGAGTGGGCCTTCGGCTCCGAAAGCCCACCCCGGTGATGTTTCGTTGACACGCAGAATGACATTTGTTGATGGATCATCATTGAAATCTGCCGAAATTTCCAGAAGGGTTGTGCTTCTGTCACAGTGAACGATTCTTTCAGTCGTCGTTAGTCCCGTTCTTGCACTATCTTTTCCTGACCGCAGCGATGTTGGAGATTTGATGTTTTACCAGATTCCTGAAATTCACGGTATACTCGTGAAATGGTCGTACGGGAAATTCCCCACCTCATCACTACCTCAGATACACTGTGTCCCATCGCTTGTGCGCCGACCATAGCACCACTTTCAAACTCATATAAATCTTGATAACATGCCATTGCAGCAGCGTTAACCGAGCTAACAACTGCGACTGATACTTGTTGTCTTATACAGGCCACCTACAGTAGGAAAATCTAGGTCCAGAGTACCAAGTCACAAACTATTTCAAGCGTAATGCAGATCTGGGTCAGGTAACAGTGGAAGCAGGTTCTTTATGCAAGGATCTCACAAAAGAGGTTATAGTGGATGGTCTGGGAAATAGCATTGAGAAACTCTGAATATTCCATAGACAATGACCTGGTGAAGATAGCATCAGGAACGAAGCATACGAGTGTGGGCTTTGTGTCTGTGTTGAGACGCTATGATCGGCCTCATTTGAACTCTTCCGTTGGGAGGGTGAACTTGGAGTGGCTGCTTAGGACCGATATGGGGTCACATATTAGTTTGATTCCTGTGGATGCTATCGATAGGTGGGCTACACTAGGCATGGCCTTCACCTCAGTAGGAAAGGGAAGGGAAAACTGTCTGGTTTGATTGCAGAAAACTTAAGGGGGGACACTGTCACAAAGGTAAAACACCAGTGGTCACAAGTGTCAGAGGGATGCCTTTTTTAGGATAGGGAGGAGGGAGAGAAAACGAGTTTTAAGAGAGTTTGGCAGACACACTCAGTTTGAGAAAACAGATGAACAGGAGTCAGATTTTAGCACACAGCCTCCATTTAAACAATGTTTAACAGAAAATAATCAGAAACTGCCAGTTCATCTTCGCCAAAGCAGTTATAATCCCATTACTATGTATTATCAGTTATCTTTATTACACCAGAACATTCCGGGACTCAGAAATAAAGTTGATGAAGTACTTATTTGTATTGATGAAATGAATTCTTCTAACCAGATTGACATAATACGAGTATGCCTCTCTGAACATCAAGTGACCACTGGTATAGATATGTAAGACATTTCAGGATTTAAGCTAGCTTCCAGCTTCTGCAGAGTAGATATGGATGGAGGAGTAGTTGCCACATTTCTTAAAACTACCATAAATTCAAGAACATTGACATTAATAAATTCTGTTTAGAGCAGCATCTAGAAGCGTATGCAACAGGAGTTCCATAACAGATCCTATATAATAGTAACTATCTACCGAGCTCCTGCAGGAAACTATAATCTATTCATAAATGATCTAGAAGCTCTTTTGGGTTATTTAACAGGAAGAAACAAAGAAATTTTGATTGCTGCTGACTTTAATACAGGTTTTCTAATGCAATTTTCCAGTAAACACTTACTGCAGTTGGTAATGTTCTCTTTCAATCTAACTCACACTGTAAACTTTCCAGCTAGTACCACTAAATCCTCAAGGACAGCCATTGATAACATATTTATAGACAAATCAAAGGAACAAAATCATATCATAAAACCTCTAATAAGTGGACTATCAGATCATGACATGCAGCTCCTTGTTTTAGATGTAAATTCTAAGCAGATTATCAAGAGTGCTAAGTTTGAGTACAGGAGAGTAGTCAATCAATCAAAAATTGAGTGTTTTAGAAAACTGCTCAAGGATATGAACTGGAAAGATGTTTATAGTGCTCATGACATGAATGAAAAATATAACACATTCATGAACAATGTCAGTACCATGTTTGAAAACTCTTTTCCTCTAAAAGTCACTCAAATTAAACAGAAGTCTATAATAAAACCATTGATTTCACAAGGAATAAAGATTTCCTGTAAGACAAAAAGGAAAATTTATCTGTCGACCAAGAATATCTCCAATGCTAATGATTTAGCTAAATACAAGGAATACTGTAAAATATTAAAAAAAGTAATTCACACATCTAAACGAATGCACTACGAGAAGAAGATAGCAATGTCAGGGAACAAAATAAAAACGATATGGGATATACTGAAAGAGGAGACTGGTAGAACCAGAAAGGAACAGGAGCCAATAGTATTAAGGGTAGATAACACATTAGTAACCAATGGGTGTAGTGTGGCAAATCTATTTAACAAGTACTTTATATCCATTACTGATAGAATGGGATTGTCAGGATCAGTAAACAATGCCCTTGAATATCTGAAACTAGCCTTTACAAATAGCTTCAGGTACATGAATATGTCACTCACTTCACCAAAAGAAATAACATCCATAATTAAATCTTTCCTGTAGTTACGATGAAATATCAACAAAGTTCATTAAGACCTGTTCTTATGAGTTTAGTACAATTCTAAGTTACTTGTGTAACCAATCAATTATAAGTGGGACATTTCCTGACTGGGTAAAATATGCAGATGTTAAGCCTCTATTCAAGAAAGGGGATAAAGAGATACCATCAAACTACAGACTGATTTCACTTTTGCCAGCATTCTCAAAAATTTTACAAAATGTAATCTACTGACAGCTTCTCAACCATCTGACCACAAATAACATATTATCAAGAACACAGTTTGGATTTCTGAAGGGTTCTGATATCGAGAAGGCTATTTACACCTACAGTGAAAATTTACTTAATTCATTAAATAATAAATTACAAGCAGCAGGTATTTTCTGTGATTTGTCAAAGGCATTTGATTGTGTGAACCACAACATCCTTTTAAATAAATTAGAATTCTATGGTGTCACAGGGAGTGCTGCAAAATGGTTCAAGTAATACCTTGCTAACAGGAAACAAACAGTGTCAGTGCAAGGGACTAGTGAATTAAGTCATCACTCATCATCAGAATGGGAAGAAATTACATGTGGTGTCCCACAAGGATCCATTATATTGCCATTGCTTTTTCTTGTGTACATTAACGAACTCTCATCAGTTACACTGCCAGAAGCAGAGTTTGTTTTGTTTGCCGATGACACAAATATTGCAATAAACAGCATGTTGAGTGTAGTTCTAGAAAGATCTACTAATGGCATTTTGATGGACATAAATAAGTGGTTTAAAGCCAACTCATTAAACTACGAAAAGACTCACTACATGCAATTCAGAACCTGTAAGAGGTTTCCTCCCAGCATATGCATAAAGTATGAATAAGAGCAGATAGAAGAGGTTGACAGTCTTAAATTCCTGGGATTTCAACTTTATAATAAATTTAGTTGGGAGGAGCACACCACAGAACTGCAGAAACGCCTTAACAAATCTGTATTTGCAATTCGAGTGTTAGCAGACATAGGTGACATAAAAAAGAAAAAGCTTGCATACTTTGCCTGCTTTCGTTCCATAATGTCATATGGTATAATATAGCGTGTAATACATACTATTTGTGGAGTAATTTCACGGACGTCCTGTAGAAACCTCTTCAAAGAACTGGGTATACTAACTACTGCCTCTCAGTTTATTTACTCCTTAATGAAAGTTGTACTTAATAATATATCTCTTTTTCCTACAAGCAGCTCAGTTCATACATACAACACCAGGAACAAAAATGATCTGCACAAGGACTTAAAAGCACTCACTTTAGTTCAAAAATGGGTCCACTACTCAGGAACACTCATCTTCAACAATTTGCCAGCAAACAGAGAGAATTTAATTACACATAAAGATCAGTTTAAAAGGAGCCTGAAAGACTTACTAGTGGCCAACTCCTTCTACTCCATTGACGAATTTTTTAATAGAAACATATGATGTATTGTATATACTCGTACTATTATTATTATTATTATTATTATTATTATTATTATTAGTCGTAAAGCTCCCAACATGGAAGACGCTAAGTAAAGAAGGTTCACTTCTGGGGCTTCTTATTCTTCTTGTTTGCCCACCAGGTCTTCATTCTTTGCGAGAATTCAGCTTTTCTTTCTTCGCTTCAGTGGCGCTTCAGTGTATATATAATCTACATTTATATTCAAGCGTTCGTTTCCCACTGTGTTCCCTTATTTTAGTCCAAACCCTATAAATTTTTTATCTACTGTATTTATTACTATACAAAATTGTAATGTTTTATTTTAGACAAAATATATTAATACGTACTATTAGTATTGTTATTTCAGCTTAAAAAAAGTGACATGTTCCACATCCACGAGGATCTCCTCAGTACGGATCTATGGAACGAAAAACTAGTGTAATTTAACGTCCGACCGCGGTGCCGTTTTCTGCCTGTTTACATGTTCCTGCATGTGAATAGCCGGCCGCAGTGGCTGTGCGGTTCTGGCGCTGCAGTCCGGTACGCAGGACTGCTACGGTCGCAGGTTCGAATCCTGCCTCAGGCATGGGTGTGTGTGATGTCCTTAGGTTAGTTAGGTTTAAGTAGTTCTAAGTTCTAGGGGACTGATGACCTAAGATGTTGAGTCCCATAGTGCTCAGAGCCATTTGAACCAACCTGCATGTGAATAAGTATGCCTATACCAGTTTCGCTGGCGCTTCAGTGTATATATAATCTACATTTATATTCAAGCGTTCGTTTCCCACTGTGTTCCCTTATTTTAGTCCAAACCCTATAAATTTTTTATCTACTGTATTTATTACTATACAAAATTGTAATGTTTTATTTTAGACAAAATATATTAATACCTATTTTTTGTATTATTCTGAACCACCCAGGTGTTTAAAATCATTAACGTAACAAATTAATAGTGGAGGACTACCATTTGGCAAATGGAATCCATCATTCATAGTAGTTTACCTGTTTGATGATGTGTTTAAACTGGGAGCTTTTAGGTTCTTCTTCTTCCAGGCACAAATCAAAACAACAGGTATGTCTTTATCTATATCAGCGCAAATTACAATTTAACCACCCACAATTTAGATCCGCAAGGACCTAAAAAGGTATTTGAGTTATTTACTATACTTGGGAACAAATGAAAGGAGACTAATTTGTTTCGTGTCTCAATGATATCTATAGTCGTAAGTTAATGACGCATTTGGTCAGGCCTCACAATTTTCTTTGTTATTTAGGACTACAAAATGTTCAAATGGCTCTGACCACTATGGAACTTAACATCTGAGGTCATCAGTCTCCTAGAACTTAGAACTATTTAAACCTAACTAACCTAAGGACATCACACACACCCATGCCCGAGCCAGGATTCGAACCTGCGACCGCAGCAGTCGCGCGGTTCCGGACTGAAGCGGCTAGAAGCGCTCGGCCACCACGGCCGGCTAGGACTACGTTTACAGTGATCTTTTATTTTACGAGTACTTAAGATCATATGTACCTCACACTTTACAATCATCATGTGGTCGAAATTGTCCATTAAAGTCAGATGAAACGTTTTATCACGTAATTATAGCATCTTCAATGGATTCATAAACGATATTTTAGGGTTGCGGACTCATATGTGAGACAAGAAAGTTTCTCATTTAGACGAAAAACTCGTAAAATTACTGACAGCCAACTAAGAAGACCACCCCCTCCCTTGCAAAGCGAGGTGACTAAGGCGGAAAGAAATTAGTAGACTTAGCGGAATACCTCTGATTTGATCCCACTGGAGATGAATACGGGATAAAAAATGGCCTTTTGCGTGGGCGTGCAGTGAAAGGTATATCTCAGCTGTCGAACGAATCTGCTGCTGCTTTAGCTGGGCACGAGCAGAGCAGTACCGCAATTCATTTTCACTCCCACTCTACATCCGCAAAAGCTCTGAAAAATCTGATCCCTGGCTGGTAAAGTGGATCGCAATAAAGCGGAAATTCGATTAGGTGGCAATGCCCTCGCGTTAAACGACACTGGGGGCGGTTATTGAGTCTTAAGTCCCTTACCAGCACTCGTGTGAAGCACAGAACAAAATTTAATAATTCGCAACCAGAGATACCATTATCTCTCCGCATGATGCCCTATTTTCCACGGCAACGGCCATATATGGTCTTGCTGCAGTATACACTGAATAAAACGGGAGGTGTTATTTGCGACACCATCGAACCTCATTAGTTTGACCTTGACCTGTATGCCTACAGAATTGTAATTTCCTTGTTAAGTATGAAACACTTGTCCTATCTAACTTGCACACACGGAGATTTTTAATTCCTCACCTGCTTTTGTAAGGAACAAGGTTCAGGTTTCCCTAATAGTAGTCCAGATCTACAGTTACAGTGGTTTTTACAAAGGCAGAGACGAATATCGAGTTTTTTCTCACCGTGTCCCGTTCATGCCAGTGTTAAGTAGACTCCCATTTCCAGAGACTTCGAGATCGATGGAATGTGGCCACTAGTCTTCCGTCTCTCCCTGTTCCTTCTGCGATGAAATTTAAATACACTTATCGTTTTCCAATGAGTAACATATACCACATGATGTTCCGTTCAAGGGGAAACTTCTTCACTGAAAGCATTAACGACGGAAACAATGCCAATGCAGAGTGAAAGATTCATTCCTTAAACGAACATCTTTCACGAACTGTTCACGGAATTTAGGTAAATTGAAGCACGTCTACCCTTCTTCATGAGTGTGTAACCGCAGAAATAAAATAAACTGAAAGCGATATAGCAAATGTAAGTTAAACTGAACGTTGCGGTCACTAGGCTATGATTACAACAAGGAATAACAGTAATCATTCGGCTGACTGAGCTCTAAATTCAGAAGCAATTGCCGTTTCTCACTAAGTGATAATTTCCTTCTGTTCAACAACCTTTCATGATACATGTTATTCACTAGTGACTTAAATGTGTGGGATTCATTATTTCGTTTGCCTTTCCGTACATTCCTTACGCACTCTTTTCATAAACAAAACTACACTGTAATTATCTAATAACATTTAGTTTCAATATTTTAGGAATTTTAAAGGTACGAACAGTTAGAAACAATAATAACAATACAATTATTAACGGTACTACCGAACATGATTACGAGTAGAACAGAGCTAGAAAAAATTGTATAAGTACATATCTGAAGAGCGTAACGTTTGTATCAGTTGCGAGCAATTACAGTCTATCTGTCAGGTGGATACAACAGACTTAGAATGTCTGGAAAGGGTCAATAAAGTATAGGAAACAATCAGAAATTGAAACCGTGGCTGGCAGAAAGCGTAGGGGTTGGAAGAGACAGCCATAGGAAAGTCAAGACAGATATTCACAAAGGGAGAGAGATTCTTGTTCTCCGTTCGATAGAAAGTAAACAGTTTATAGAAAGAAACTACGCCACTGATAACATGTTGAACGTAGAGGTTTTCGATAATAGGTAAGTTACTAGATGATTTGTTGCACAGATACATGTCTAAGACTGAGAACGAGATGTTCAGATAAAGACCTGCTGGCAACATGATACGACAGAAGAGACTAGGAATACGATGGAGAAACACAATGCCTAATAGTCAAGTCGCTTACCTGGTGCTATACTTCGGTAATAACCCTAATCAGTGCTAGCATGTTCAAACTACTACATGTTATCAGCATACCTAACACAAGACATTAAGGTTGCTGACTCATATTTTAAGTCGTGTTCAAATGCTTCATAGTTTCAAGCTTGGAATGACTAAATAGCTTCAGCTTTGCGATTTGTAGATTTATAGTTGTAATTTTTTGAACAAGGAATACATACATTAAAGGGATGCTTCGTATATTCGCCTATTACCTGACTGTCTTGCATACTTTTAGCTGTGCATCGATGATTATATCGAGATCCTGATAATGTAAACTGGTTCCGTCGATGGCTCTGATATGAAGTTTGAGTAAGACGTTTGCTTCTTCGACGTTCCAATTTCTTCGCCTATGTGTGGGATTGACCTATTACGACCACTTAGTGATTTTCAGTCCGATATTGTTCGTAGCATTTATGTTGTAAATATTTCCACTCTAAATGGCTACGAAACAAAGGAAAAGATACGTTTCCTCAATGGGCCGAAATTGAGTTCATAAGTCATTATGCTATGAATTTGTAAGAGTATGACTGCACAAAGCATCTCTGCTCTGAAATCGAAGAAATACATTCCGAAGGAAATTACAAAACTCGATAACCTCTTCCACAAGGTTAAAACTTTGGGATATGGGTGCGATTAACAACGACAGCAACACATATCTTGCAGCGACGTTTACTGACCTTTGTGAAGCGGTGCAATAGCTCTATTCCCCATCAAAACCATTCCTAAAACCTGTGCTGAATGGGTTCTAAATGGCAACGAACTGCGAATCGTG
Organism: Schistocerca cancellata; assembly: GCF_023864275.1. NCBI lineage: Eukaryota > Metazoa > Arthropoda > Insecta > Orthoptera > Acrididae > Schistocerca > Schistocerca cancellata. The sequence goes on along the minus strand of NC_064628.1, from coordinate 478,550,035 downwards.
CGTTTCCGTATGACCTCCACAGGGTAATACACTGTGTCATTCAGATGAGAACACCTCGCTGTCCAACGAAGCGGCACAATCTAACATGAATCTTAGAACAAAAGCTGCTCTCGAGAGTCATATGAATTACAGTACTTCCATGTCTGATCACTCTACACGAGGACAACACGACCAGACAACCGGATCGATTTAAAACATTCCACAAATGCACAGTTTACTGCGTTCCTTCCAGATGAGTCTTCTAGGTGAATCATTTTAAAGCTGAATTCACCGACGCGAGCACAGTCCCTGAGCATTTTGTTATCAATTTCCTCTTCATGGAAGGAACTGCAGTTACCAATGGCGAAAGAACTTCATCTACATCTTCATCTACATGGTTACCATGGAATTCACACTTATGTGTCTGGCAGATGGTTCATCGAACCATTTTCATACTACTTCTCTACCATTCCACTCTCGCATGGCGCGTGGGAAAAAGAAACACCTAAATCTTTTCCTTCGAGCTCTGATTTCTCTTATTTTATTATGATGATCATTTCCCCTTACGTAGCTGGGTATCAACAAAATATTTTCGCCTTCGGAAGAGAAAGTTGTTGATCGAAATTTCGTCAATAGATTTCGCCGCAAAGAAAACCGCCTTTGTTTCAGTGACTGCCACCCCAACTCGCATATCATATCAGTGACAATCTCACTCCTATTGCGAGACAACACGAAATGAGCTGCTCTTCTTTGCACTTTTTCGATGTCCTCCGTCAATCCTACCTGGTAAGGATCCCGTACCGCGCAGCAGTATTCTAGCACAGGACGGACAAGTGTAACGTAGGCGGACTCTTTAGTGGATTTGTCACACCTTCTAAGTATTCTGCCGACAAAGAGCAGTCTTTGTTTCGCCTTCCGCACAATATTATCTATGTGGTCTTTCCAATTTAAGTTGCTCGTAATTGTAATTCCTAGGTATTCAGTCGAATTGGCAGCCCTTAGATTTGTGCGATTTATCGTATACTCACAATTTATCGGATTTCTTTTAGTACCCCTGTGGATGATCTCGCACTTTTCTTCGTTTAGTGCCAATTGCCACTTTTAGCACCTTACAGAAATTCTCTCTAGACAACCGCAGCAAACACAGTTCAGTTTATAAAATACAGATGTGGCAAGTTGTTGTGAAACACTGGATCTTCAAGAGCAAAATCTCGAAACCAGTCAAAGTTTAAATAAACAGCAATAGTCGTTGTCCAGGATCAGCCACATACGGTAACTACGAGGCTCTTTTTTTGTAAACATAGGTCCCTGACAGAGTTCTGCGATGCTTACAGAGTTAGTCCAGAGAGGGATCTAATATTATGATTTACTTTAACCTTACCTGAACTTGCACTCTGCAGCGTGGTTGTTCGGATCGGTGTCGAATTTTACTATGAGGAAGTCTTCCTAGTGTCACTAACCATCTCCACGTAAGTGACACTATTCTTCGAAATTTGGAAATTTATGTTACATTCCTATGGGACCGAACTGCTGAGGTCATAGGTCCCTATGTTTACACCCGACTTAATCTAACTTAAAGTGACTTACGCGAAGGACAGCACACACATCCATGCCTGAGGGAGGACTCGAACCTCCGACGAGGGAGGCGTGCGAACCGCCTGGTCGGGGTTTTATCCCGCAAACGGTGTCAGATGCATAAAGGGATTCAGTTGTTATATTTTGTGGCATTACGTCTTGAAATATATCAGAAGACCGATATTTGTTCGCAATGAAAATATATATCCCAGGAAGAACTCCACTAATTCATGTTATCTTTCAGTCACTTTCCTATTCGAAGAAGTATCTGAGTCTAGCACACACAGTCACGATATGCTTTTGTTATACCGGGTGAACAAAAAGTCAGTATAAATTTGAAAACTTAATAAACCAAGGAATAATATAGATAGAGAGGTAAAAATTGACACACATGCTTGGAATGACATGGGGTTTTATTAGAACCTAAAAAAAACAAAGTTCACATAATGTCCGACAGATGGCGCTGGACAGCCAAACGTCAGTGACTGCACTTGACAATCGTGTATAAAAGGAGGTGTAATGAGAGAGAGAATCTACCCCCCACCCTCTGGTTTCCTCCTTCCTCTCCACCCCACGCCCGTTGCCGCCCCTCTATCGCTGCATCGCTCCCTCTCTCCACCTCCACATCCTCCATCTCCTTCATCAGGGCAATTTCCAACGCCTCCCCCTCCTGGATGACGAACTTCGCCGTGACGTCTACCCTTCCTTCCAACTATAACCTGGCCTTGTTCCACCACCTTCCCCAGGGCCCCCTTTCTTCCTTTTCCCTTCTTCTCCCAAAGCGGATTTTCCTCCTTCTCCCCCCTCCCCTGAGACCCTGCACCCCATACTTGCCTCTTTCCTTCCCACTTCCCTCCCTACCTAGCCCTCTTCAGCGCACCCCCCGCTCATCTCCCCCATCTCTTCCCCTCCCTCCCTTCTTCCAGTCTCCCTCATCTCCTTGCGCCTGGCAGATCCTCTGTTTTGATCATCGTCAGTGTGCCACATCAGTGTTGTCTTTAGTGCTGTATCTCCTGTGCGTCAAGAGGTGTGATTTTAATTGTGTACTGCCTTGAGGTTCACCGTTAGTGTTTGTTATGTGCTACACCATCCGTCGATAGCCTTTATGCTCCAGTCATATTGTGCCTTGTGTTCTTTTAAATGTCGCAGTGTGTGGCTTTTTGTGTGTGCTACTTTTAAACAGTTTTCACACTTTTTTATCTCCATTTTATGGTCACCCCGGTTTTTTCTTTTTTCTTTTTTTTTTCTTCCATGATGTTCCCCCTTTTTTATATCTATGTTCACCATATTATCTTCTTTGTTGTTTTTAAATGTCTTCTCTTGTTTGTTCTATGTCTTTCGGCTGAAGAGCAGCGCATATGCTGCTGCCAGCCCGCCCCGATGGGGAATTGAAATACAATAAATAAAAAAAAGAGAGAGAGAGAGAGAATCAGATGCGCCAGCAGTCGCAGCATGTTGACGTTACCTGATAAGGCGCTTTCAGTGAAGTTGTATTATCAGGATGGGGAATGTGCTAGTTCATCGTTACGATCCTATCGCCATAGGAAGGGGATTCGAACGGGTAAAGGTCCGTTGACGAATGCAGCTGTGGCGAGAATGATTTCGAAGTTCGAGGCCACGGGTTGTTTAGATGATACACCCCGTAGTGGCCGACCGAGCACAAAGCATAATGCTGCTGAGACAGTTCAGGAAGAAATGGAGACTGTAGCGGGTTCGTCTATGCACGGGAAGTCAGCGCTCGTGCAGTCGCACGTCGCACCGGCATTCCATACACTACTGTTTGGTTGGCACTTAGGCGTACCCTCCGACACTTTCAGTACAAAATCCATCAGCATCATGAACTGTTACCTGGCGATTTAGTGAATCGGAGGGCATCTGCGGCGTGGGCGTTTCAAAAGATGGCGGAAGTTGACGATTGGTTGAGTAACGTGGTGTGGACCGACGAAGCTCATTTCACGCTCCGAGGGTATGTCAACGCCCACAAATGCAGAATTTGGTTTGCCGAAAATCCTAGAACCGTTGTGGAAACTCCGTTGGACGACGAGAAAGTCACGGTACGAGTTGGATTTACCCCATCTTCCGTTATCGGGCCTTTTTTCTTCGAGGAAATGCGTGATTCTGGTTTTCTAACTGCTACCGTGACGGGGGAGAGGTACGCCGAAATGTTACAGAATCGTATCATCCCCCGCCTGGCTGATAAACACTTGCTGGAACGTACGATGCTTATGCAGGATGGTGCTCCACACCATATTGCCAGACGCGTGAAAGATCTCTGGCGCGCGTCGTTTGGTGATCATTGTGTGCTCAGCCGCCACTTTCGTCATGCTTGGCCTCCCAGGTCCCCAGACCTCACTCCTTGCGATTATTGGCTTTGGGGTTACCTGAAGTCGCAAGTGTATCGTGATCGACCAACATCTCTAGGGATGCTGAAAGACAACATCCGACGCCAATGCCTCACCATAACTCCGGACATGCTTTACAGTGCTGTTCACAACATTATTCCTCGACTACAGATATTGTTGAGGAATGATGGTGGACATATTGTGCATTTACTGTAAAGAACATCATCTATCATCTTTGGTTTGTCTTACTTTGTAATGGTAATTATTGTTATTCTGATCACATGAAGCGCCATCTGTCAGACATTTTTTGAACTTTTGTATTTTTTTGGTTCCAATAAAACCCCATGTCATTCCAAGCATGTGTATCAATTTGTACCTCTCTATCTACATTACTCCGTGATTTCTTCAGTTTTCAAATTTACACAGACTTTTTGATCACCCGGTATATTGCTACAACAGCGTTCCAAGCGGACAATAAACTACACTGTCTTGAATGAAAAACAGCCCACAGTTGCACTACATTATGTTTATTTTTTTATTTTCTTTAGTGTATCTGTGGGCTGTTTTTCATTCCCACAGTTGCACTAAATTATATGTTTTTTTTTTTTTTTTTTTTTTTTTTTTAGTGCAACTGTGGGCTATTTTTCATTCGAGACAGTTTCGTAACGGTTGCTGTATGATGAAAATAATGAAGTAAGCTACACTATTGAATACAATATCGAAAGAGTGAGAATATTTTACAATTGTATTTTATCCATCGTAAGTAACTCTACTTGCATATAATTAAATAATAAGCCACCAGTTTTATAAAAGAAATTTAATTTCTTTACCGGTATCGGGCTCTTAGTTTCCTTCTTCTGAAGGTTATACATATTGCATTGTTTGCGAGCAACATTGATTAATAACATAGTTTTCGCTAAAGGAAACATCTGCAATGAATAAGTAGCAGTATTAGTAAAGGTAACACCATGCTTACCAATCTTAAGTCTCCTAACGATCCTGAGTGCGATGACACAGCACATTATATGATAATTTCTTTAAGATCATCGTGGAACCAACAGAAATTTAGAGCAGAATTTCGGTTCCTATTAAATTCAAAGAATTGTTGGAAAAGAGCAGAAGAGTGACGTCCATGAAAAAGACGGCGTATGGCTAGGCAGTGACGTGAAGTTTGTTCACTACACTTCGAGCCAGATCAGTTGAAGAATTCGGAAAATGGAAAACAGGAATGGAATACGGTACCTACATCATTAAACCACACTATAACTGGATAGAACACTACAAAAACGTAATAACAAAAAGAGAAAAAGGAACAAAATTGTTTCCCAACACACATGAAACCAATTCTGCAGTCGTTTATGCATCTGAGCCACACCCATAAGAGCCACTAACTGCAGGATTTTGAACAAAGTCTTATTGTGAATAAAAAATAATTACATAATAAATATATTCATGCATTGAAAGGTGAGTGAAATGTAAGAATGTGCACATCATTAAGCTCCGTACAAATTGTTATACGTCGAGCTGGAATAATAAGAACAGACCAACAGAAATATGTATTTTTCATGCATGAAAAACTGTGCTCAGATTATTTTGCTTTTAGTGGGGTAAGGTGGAATTATTTCTTCTTGAACACATTGCAGTTTATTTCACTCAGTCGGTGACATTCGGCTCATTTTACATTTATTTCATAATCACCCATGTCTCTTGAAAACTACTAATGTTTCGGTGGCAAAAATATAATATGTCATGAATTAAATAGAAACATAATTAAAAACAAAGTGTAATCTAATGGCTGGCCTACTCGCCACTTTTACGTTATTGTCTTTCCAACTATTATTCGGAAATACCCTTCACAACAGTGATAGTCGCGACTGCATATGTCAGAGTGTGACACTATTTTCTTTGATGCTGGTAAACGTTTCGGTGCATAAGGTCATGGTCAGCATATATATTGTAGTGAAAGGGGCGTAATCGGAGATACACTTGGTATGCAGAGACTATCCGTGTCGAAGATATAACTAAAGTATCAACTGTCGTCTTCTCAAAGATAAGAAACTGTTTAGCGGTTCTGCAGAGCTACTCTCTCTCTCTCTCTCTCTCTCTCTCTCTCTCTCTCTCTCAGGCATCCGCCCCGTCAGTCGGAAAGACTCAGCGAAGGATCAACGCCTCTGAAAATGTGCAGCGCATTTATGGACGAAATGGTAGGAATAGAAGAGATATGTGGAGCAACACATACCTCTAAAGGTTTACCAGCAGCAGTGTCATCCGGTCGTGAAAGCCTTAATTCTATCACTTTTTTCTTTCTCAAATATCACTAATATTGTTGCTGGGAAAATCTTTCACCATTTTCCATTCCTTTTCCCAGTTTCCATAGTTATTCTCGGATTTGGCGTACTAGAGTAGCCTTGTTAGGGCGCATGAAAAAGTAGCACATAAGAACCCGTGTGATGATGTGTGAACCACACACTGGCATGATGTATGATGTCTCTGAGAAATTAATCTTATAAATCATCTGTCTCCAATTGGTACAAAATGTTGTGTAATTGTTTCAGTGATCTTATGACAAATAATGTCTTTAAATATCGTGAGATAATTTTATAAGGTTTTCTCCAGCAACACAGTACTTCTTCTTCATACTCGTTCATTTTAACAGTTATAAAGGGCTCCGTCGTCAGGCCACAAGCGGCACATCGGGACCATCAGACCGCCGTGTCATCCTCAGCTGAAGTTGCGGATAGGAGGGACGTGTGGTCAGCACACCGCTCTCCCGGTCGTTATGATGATTTTCTTAGACTGGATCCGCTACTATTCTGGTTTTAACATTTATAAAGGGTAGATGATTTTCCGGTACAGAAACATATGGGAACGCTGTAAGTTCACCGTCGCAGTGATACCCTCCATAACCGATCATTATTAATTCTCATTTGAGGCCTACAGACATAAAAAGTTATTAGGAAGTGTTCCACATTTTCAAACGAAGAAGCGACATGTGGGAGTTACAATGTGTGGTTCATATAATTTGTCTCTCAGGTCGAAAGTAGGAAACAATTATTTGCATATAAAATCAAGAAGTACGCACATACATGTTAAAGATTGGAGCTTTAAAACTTTTTTTATGAGCCATCAGTCTTCTGACTGCTTTGGAATGGCCCTCCACGATTTTCTATTTTATGATAATTCTCTTCATCTCTGAGTAGCATTTGAAACGTATGTCCTCAAATACTTGATGCATGTATTCCAATCTCGCTCTTGCTCTATAATTTTTACCCTCTACAGCTCCCTCTAGTACCTTGGAAGTTGTTCCCTCATGTCATAACGGATATCTATCGTACTGTCCCTTCTCCTTGTCAGTGATTATCACACAGTCCTTTCCTCTCAGATTCTGCGCGGAAACTCATCATTCCTTACCTTATCAGTCCATCTAATTTTCAACAATCGTCTGTAGCACCACATCTCAAATGCTTCGATTCTCTTCCGTTCCGGTTTTCCAACAGTCCATGTTTCACATCCATTCAATGCTGTGCTCCAAACGTACATTCTGATAAATGTCTTCCTCAAATCAAGGCCTATGTGTGAAGACTTCGCCTTGTCAGGAATTCCCTTTTTGCCAGGGCTAGTCTGCTGTTGATGTCTTCGTTGCTCCGTCCGTCACTGATTGGTTTGCTGCCGAATTAGCAAAATTCCTTAATTTCACCTAATTCGTGATGATCAGTCCTGAGAAATTTCTCGGTCTTCTCATTTCTGCTATTTCTCATTACTTTCGTCTTTCTTCGATTTACTCTCAAATGCCTTATTTGATCTTAAGTCCTCCAAAGCTGTCTTAACTTCTGATTCTAATACTGATTCCCCAATCTCTTCTAAATCCTGTTACTTCTCTTACACGTTAGACAACTCTTACCCATCATACAGGCCTTCAGTGTACTGTTTCCACCCATTCACTCTCTCCTCTGCGTTCAACAGTAAAATTCCTGTTACACTCTTAATGATAGCATCCTTGCTTTTAATTTCACAGAAGGTTTGTTGACTTTTCTATATGCTGAGTCTGTCTTTCCGAAATTATTTCTTTTTCGATTTCTTCACTTTTCCGTACAGTTACTTCGTCTTACCTTCCCTACACTTCCTATTTATTTCATCCGTCGGCGACTTCTATTTCTGCATTCCTGACATTCCTTGAGCATTATTGCACTTCCTTGTTTCGTCGATCAGCTGAAGTATTTCTTCTGTTACCCATAGTTTTTTCGCAGTTACCTTCTTTGTAACACCGCTTTCCCTACCATTTTCTGTGACTGCCCTTTTTAGAGACGTCCTTTTCTCTTCAACAGTATTGCCTTCTGAGCTATTTCTTGTTGCTGTATCTATAGTCTTACAGAACTTCATGCGTATCTCGTCATTCGTTAGTACCTCCGTATCCCACCTGTTTGCGTATTGATTCTCCCTGACTAATCTCTTAAACCTTAGCCTACTCGTCATCACTACTACACTGTGATCTGAGTCTATATCTGCTCGTGGGTGCGCCTTGTAGACCAGTATTTTATTTCGGAATCTCTACCTGACCGGCATGTAATCTGTCTGAAGTATTTCCGTATCAACCTGCCTTTTCCAAGTGACCTCCTTGTCTGTGACTCTTGAACAGAGTATTCGGTATTACGACTAAAATTTATTATAGATCTAAATTAGTCTTTCACTTCTCTCATTCCCTGTCCCAAGCCCATATTCTCCTGTAATTTTTCTTCGTCTGCCCCTACAACTGAATTCTAGTCCTCCATGACTACTAGATTTACATCTTCCTTTACGTAATACATTATCCTTTTAATATCCTCAGATACTTTCTCTGTCTCTTCGTCTATAGCTTGCGATGTCGGCTTGTATACCTGAACTATCGTTGCCGGTCTTGGTTTGCCGTCGATTCCGATAAGAACAATCCTGTTACCGAACTGTTAACAGTAACATACTCTCTGCCGTACCTTCTTTTCATAACGAATCCCTCTCCTGTTATACCATTTTCTGCTGCTGTTGATATTAACCTATACTGATTTGACCAGAAATCATTGTTTCCTATTTATTTTACTTCACTGAGCCCTACTATATCTAGACACAGCCTTTGCATTTCCCTTTTCAGATATTCTAGCTAGCCTATCACGTTCAAACTTCTGACATTCTACGCCCCGACTCGTAGAACGTTATCCTTTTGTTGGTTATTCAATCTTTTTCTCATGGTCATCTCCCTACTTGGCCGTCCCCGCTCGGAGATCCGAATGGAGGATTATTCCGAAATCTGTTGCCAATGGAGAGACCATCATGACACTTTTTCGATTACAGGCCACATGACCTGCCATGTGCCTTCTATTGCCGTCTACATCTCCATTCCTCCACCTTCAGGGGCAGTATTCCACCCGAAGTTCAAGAGAGTGCTCTGAACCTCTGTCCGCTCTTCCGCCCTCTCTGACAAGGCTGTCGGCAGAATGAGGGTGATATCTTACGCCGGAAGTCTTCGGCCGCCATTGTCTCATATTATGCTCGTGCATGACCCATACCAAAGATATTATATTGTGTGTCTTTAATTACATTTACACTCTTTCAGAGATCATCACTGTCACACAGTGCTCTATTTTTCCTTTGCTTCGTCCATTAGTTTTCTACCACTGCTGTTTAAGGCATACGCTTAACAGTCTTCACACCAGTAGGCCTAAGTAAGGACCAGAATATGGTGGGACTCGGGGCACTCTTAATACACAGTGGTACACGAACTCAAGACCATTTGGCTCGTATTTCTCAGAAAACTGTACATCCATACGTGCCTACGAAACGAACGATAAACACAAAGAAATATTACATTAAATGTTACTGTTATTGTGTAAAACGGTTATCATGGGCGAATCCAGCGAAGTGTTTCATTACTTTGCAATGAGAACTGCGCTGGTATTGGAAATTTAATGTTGTATATAATTTTGGTTGCTAGTTCCCAATGATTAATTCAGGAAATGTCATTCTGCGGAGATTTAGTTCAGATTCTTGTAAAGCAAATTAGACCTATCGAAATTCTTTGACTCTGGAAAACCATCAGTAGCCTATGTTCTTATTTCCGCTGAAGTAACTTTGGACCTATATACTTGCCACAACTAAAACACACCGAGAATCGTTTGAAGCTTAACTCAATAATGCGTTTCACTGAAGAGAAATCTTTGTTGCTCGAATTTTAACATTTCCAGAGTGGAAATGGAAAAATCTGCAATTTATCAGGAAAATGCAAAAAATATCGTATCTCTATTTGTATGTAACTAATTTCGACACAAAACGTTGCGAACTTGTTCTGACGCCGCAGCATTACACTGCTCACTGAATCACCGCAAAAAACAATTCGACGAAGTGGAAAATAAATAGTTTATTAAGAACGATCTAAATGCCCTACCAGGAAACTGACTGGTACTGAACGACGTAAGAAAGTTTTCACAAGTTGATTCTTTCAGAGAAGGAAACAGCAACCAGCCTCTGTTATTAACGTTGTATATTAATGCCAACAACTCCGTTATCGGTTTCGAAACGAAAAGTTCATCTACATTTAGCTCTCAATGTTATTGCTCGCGTAATAACTTATATATTGATAAATGGATGAGATTAAATATGTTGCTACGAAAAGAACCCTGAAATATTTTTTAGGGATGCCGTGCTGTGACTGTCTTTGGAACATTAATTTTCAACAAAAGAAAATATATTATGTTCTTATTATTCTGGACCTGGCTTTCTATAAAAGGAACATTGTTTCGTTACTGTAACTCGCTATAAAGTGCAACATATCTTTCTTACTTCACAGTTATGGTAAAGGGTAGTAAAAATTATTTCGTTATCAATACTGATGTTACAGTACTGAATGTCTGTTCAACATCAAGATTTTGCAGTGGATTCTTGTTAACATTAAAACACCAATAATTACCAAGACTAACACTAGAACATGAGACTAATTATCGGAGAAAAAAATGTTTTTACTATAATGTTTGCCGGATCACAACTACGCACAGCAAGATTTCTTTTATGTCATGAAGGTAAATTATCTTTCCGCACTGTTAATAGCATTACATCATCAGCAGGTCGCTTCCACGTGTAAAACACATCATAAAATCTTCTGCTCTGCTTGCAATCCAGAAATCTGAAAGAAATAATTTTGTTCACAATTACCTGTCCGCTTGTCTGCGGTAGGATTGGTTTCTTTTAATGCAATTTGAATGCGCCGCAACAGAGGGTCGTTCGTTGTTAGCGCAGCTCTGCAGCATGAATAATATTTAAATAGCTGAAAATGTCTTACAAGGATGGGATAAAATACCAGGCAAGCTTATTATAGATCATAATGCAAGTTTTCACTAAGTAACTCTATTCAGAACATTTAGACAGATGAAATTCTTACACATATGTAGAAATCAATGCTTAATGGCGTCTTTCTCTCAATCCTGACAAAAGACTGCTACACAGGCATACAATATAGCGTCACAGGCTCTTCCTACTCACGTAACTCCAAAAGGACGACAGAAGACTTATACTCTGTTTAATACATTTACATCTCTGTTTGATATTTAATAAATATCGTCTGTGGCGGTTTCAGTTCTCACCTACACAGATATTATCTTTAAGAAATCGATACAGGGTTCTATAGAGGTATTTAATGACTCATAATGGTTTCTCTTTATTACATAAAGTTCACACAGTCATTGTCCATGCAGGAATAAAATTATAGTCATCCAGTCCGACTATTTTTCCTTCTTATTTTCTCACCACATGTAATACGTGTTTTGCCAGGAGACGTTACAATGCCCCCTGTCAGCAATTGACTAACGTTATGAATGTTCGGCAATATGCTGCCATTAAAGTCCGCTACTCACCTTATTTGGAATATTCACTATTCACTTTGTTTGCTCTTTTGCACTATAGTTTTATTTACACTGTTTGTGGATTTCTCACACTTTGCGAGATGGCCGTATCCCTAGTCGAGGGTCATTACAGTTTTCTGGTTCCTCCATTCGGGCTACGTGCGGTCAGGAAACCTGGGAAAACTGCGCCGAAGTCATGGTCGTCTCTCCTGGTTTGCAGTAAAACGCAGTCAGATTGTTCATCAAATAAGGATGGCATTTATCAAATGTTCACAGATAAAGTGTCGCACACGAAAGTTATTTATGACAAAATGATAAACTCTCTGTCCGCTTGTTGAAAATGTACTTTCTACAGTGTTCCACATCCGTAGTAATGTTTGAGTTTATGTTCTGTGTAACATAAAAGTCAATCATTAAATAGTTTTACAGTATTATAATGCCTTATCTCTAAAATTATTCACTATAAATGTTCTATCATTCTATGGCATTCATGTCAGTTTTCTTGACTAATGTGACGAAAACATATAACATATATCGTCTAACAAATTCATATTTTGAGTTTATACACAGTAAACTGAAGAAAAATTATCTGACACGTAATTTCATGTCAAATAAATTATTTTCATGTTAGTTCATTAACAGCGTAGTTATTAATGTTCGGCTGAATGTCGACAATGTCGTACTGAGCGGGCGGCGCGAAGCAATTGTTGCGTAGCGTCGTGTGGAACACGGCGTTTCAACGATCGCTAGGGTCGACGTCCTGTCCGCCGTAACAGCGACGGCGTGTTGGGGTGGCGCCCACGCTGTCGCTAACTGCACTGAACCATTCAGCAATGTCAGCGTGTTGCAGTTGTTTCCCGGGACTGGCTGGCTGGCGACACGGCACCCATCTCTGCTTCTCCGCATGGCTCCCAGTCAAAACGCAAAAAACAAATATTCCACAACGGTGTACTGTCTTTAAGGCGACAGGTTATTAGCTGTGGAAGGAAATGCAACTTGGTTAAAAGCGTTTATTGTTCAGTAATCCGTCGTTTCGCTAGTCTGCACAGAATGTTTTGGCGTGATAACGGGTTTCTTGTGGCGTCACAACTGAATCACACTGTGACACTGCTATTCAGGGTTCGTCACACGCATTTTGTACTACACACATTCATCTGTTCTCACGGTCAATGCGCTGCCAGAGCGTCTATCAACACTTGAAAATGTCTCAGATCAGACACACTAAATGTTTCCGTCGAGTGATGTTTGTTTTAATCGACTCCGGACGGATCACTATCCACCATTTTTATACACAGTAAATTTATTGTTCGATGAGCACTGCACTATGACATTTAGTCACTCAACACTTGACTTACCCCGACGTATATATCAGTGCAGATCCAACAGTCATTTTCTGTCCCTGCTACACACAATTTTCCGTCCTTTCCTAGATTGTTTATGCACACAGTTTATTTTTAATTCATATGAACTGTTCTTTGCATAATCACTCTCATCTGCACTCCTGGAAATAGAAATAAGAACACCGTGAATTCATTGTCCCAGGAAGGGGAAACTTTATTGTCACTTTCCTGGGGTTAGATACATCACATGATAACACTGACAGAACCACAGGCACATAGACACAGGCAACAGGGCATGCACAATGTCGGCACTAGTACAGTGTATATCCACCTTTCGCAGCAATGCAGGCTGCTATTCTCCCATGGAGACGATCGTAGAGATGCTGGATGTAGTCCTGTGGAACGGCTTGCCATCCCATTTCCACCTGGCGCCTCAGTTGGACCAGCGTTCGTGCTGGACGTGCAAACCGCGTGAGACGACGCTTCATCCAGTCCCAAACATGCTCAATGGGGGACAGATCCGGAGACCTTGCTGGCCAGGGTAGTTGACTTACACCTTCTAGAGCACGTTGGGTGGCACGGGATACATGCGGACGTGCATTGTCCTGTTGGAACAGCAAGTTCCCTTGCCGGTCTAGGAATGGTAGAACGATGGGTTCGATGACGGTTTGGATGTACCGTGCACTATTCAGTGTCCCCTCGACGATCACCAGTGGTGTACGGCCAGTGTAGGAGATCGCTCCCCACACCATGATGCCGGGTGTTGGCCCTGTGTGCCTCGGTCGTATGCAGTCCTGATTGTGGCGCTCATCTGCACGGCGCCAAACACGCATACGACCATCATTGGCACCAAGGCAGAAGCGACTCTCATCGCTGAAGACGACACGTCTCCATTCGTCCCTCCATTCACGCCTGTCGCGACACCACTGGAGGCGGGCTGCACGATGTTGGGGCGTGAGCGGAAGACGGCCTAACGGTGTGCGGGACCGTAGCCCAGCTTCATGGAGACGGTTGCGAATGGTCCTCGCCGATACCCCAGGAGCAACAGTGTCCCTAATTTGCTGGGAAGTGGCGGTGCGGTCCCCTACGGCACTGCGTAGGATCCTACGGTCTTGGCGTGCATCCGTGCGTCGCTGCGGTCCGGTCCCAGGTCTACGGGCACGTGCACCTTCCGCCGACCACTGGCGACAACATCGATATACTGTGGAGACCTACGCCCCACGTGTTGAGCAATTCGGCGGTACGTCCACCCGATCTCCCGCAAGCCCACTATACGCCCTCGCTCAAAGTCCGTCAACTGCACATACGGTTCACGTCCACGCTGTCGCGGCATGCTACCAGTGTTAAAGACTGCGATGGAGCTCCGTATGACACGGCAAACTGGCTGACACTGACGGCGGCGGTGCACAAATGCTGCGCAGCTAGCGCCATTCGACGGCCAACACGGCGGTTCCTGGTGTGTCCGCTGTGCCGTGCGTGTGATCATTGCTTGTACAGCCCTCTCGCAGTGTCCGGAGCAAGTATGGTGGGTCTGACACACTGGTGTCAATGTGTTCTTTTTTCCATTTCCAGGAGTGTATATTGAGTCCATTGTTTTTACCATGTTCATTACACACTTTTGGTATTGTTACTAGACATATACGGCTTTTTTGTAATTATTTATAGGTGTGTGTTTTTCGGGTACATAGTTTTCCTTTTTCGGTGTAGCTTGCCAGGTTATCACCCATCTAGCAAACAGATTTACCGTGAGAATGACAGCTGGACTTGGGCGTACTGTTCAATAAATACTTCTTTTAGTATTAATTCTTTTTTTTTATATTATCTGTCCTACGGGACTACAGTGTAGCTTCCGCGTACACTAGCTTGATTCACGTACCGCGTAATTAATATTCAAGGACATGTACCAAGTACACGGCATTCAATAGAAGCATTGTCGCAAATAAAGTGTAGGGTACACAAAACGGGTCTGTCTTTGATTGAATTCTGCTCCAGTGTCGTTCTCAGATTACGATTGGGAGTAACATTACTCCACATAATTGTCTTGTACTACAAAGTCAATTTTTGTCCAGTAGAGAGTCTCTCAGGGTTCCTTAATTCTAACACAGCTATACCTATTACATTATTATATGAAAGCGCATCATTAATTGTGCATACTTACTACAAATGAAAAATGATTCCAGAAATTATTCATTACTTTGTCAACAAAAAAACTGTTCATTGCTTGATGAGCATATAGTATTTTACTGACACTAATTGTCTGTAAACAAACTCTTCAATTTGCATTCTATTGCCCAATTTATTGATTCTACCTTCATGCTATGCTTATCTATTAAATGCCTTGATATCTTAAAATTTTAAATACACACAAACTCTTTCTTAAAGCTAACATACTTATACTCTAAAACACAACTGAAATCTTCTTACTGCTACTATTTACATCTGACAGGTCATTGAATAAATAATTTCACATCTTTACTTGGATACAATCCTTTTATTTTCCCCAACTGGGGGTGTGCTAGCAAACAGCTACATTCGTGCGGCACCTTTATTACTTCAAAGGACCCTGAATATATCAGTTGCCACTTACTGTTTTGCTTTAGGGTGGCTGAGGATTTGGGGTGATTACGAATAAGCACCATGTCCCCTACATTGCATTCTTGTTTGTTGTTTACACCTAGGTCGTACTTCTTTTTTCTCTTGGCGGCACAACTGGTTAAGATGTCCGACACCTTTTTCATCTTTTCCTCTCCTGTGTCTGCCCTAGCTGGTAGTCTCGGGAGAGGTGTGAGCCATTCATTCTGTGTCTTAGCAACTCCTTTCAATATCTCTACCGGTGGATATCCTGTACTTGATTGTGGTGTTATATTGTGTATTTTGATAAATTTAGGTACCAACTCAGACCATTTTGTGTGTCGGTTTGCAATGTAAATTCTAAGGAACTTATTCAATTCTCTGAATGTTCTCTCGACTAAACTTGCTTCTGGATGAAACCGGAATACCAGAATATGCTGTATACCTTGTTCCTGTAGATAATGTTTCCAAGTGTGACCCGTGAAATAAGTGGCACTTGCAGTTGTTATGGCTTCAGGATTCCCCACTTGAGACAGGTGTTCTTGATTGATCCGTCTGACTATGCTTTTGACAGTAGCTGATTTATACAATAAATTGTCAAGTATTTTGAGAAAATATCGTACCCTGCCAGTATATATTTCATACCTCCCCTGGCCATGGGATAGGGGCCTGCTACGTCCAAAGATACTAATAGAAGCGGCCGGAGTGGAACTATGGGATGAAGTTCAAATTTTGTGGACCTATTATAGTGTTTAGCTTTCTGGCACATAGCGCAAGTCCTAACTGTTACTTGAATTTGGTGTTTCATTCGGGGGAAGTAGCAGTCTCTCGCAATGAGTTCTACGCGCTTCCCAATCCCTGCATGGCACCATGCCAAGTGCGTGTGCCATATTACAACTTTGACTGACTGGTTCAAATGGTTCAAATGGCTCTGAGAACTATGGGACTTAACATCTATGGTCATCAGTCCCCTAGAACGTAGAACTACTTAAACCTAACTAACCTAAGGACATCACACAACACCCGACTGACTGGTTAGGTATGCATACTACCCAGCAGTCGTCTTTTGTGCTAAGTTTATGGTACAAAAGGTTGTCCACAATTTTAAAACCTTGCTGATCTTTATTCTTGGCACCATTTTCAATATTACTAATGATTTTTGCCCACATCTGATCTGATCTCTGTAGTTCAGACATATTTCCACACATATATAGAAAGTTGTTCCTGTACGCATTGTCTCGTACTAAAAGCACTTTATAATCGGCGGATTGTTCTAGCAATTTTGCTAATTCCGGTAATCCCCCCGGCAGTTGGGACAAAGCATCTGCCACTATGTTATCTTGGCCTTTAATATACATAATTTTTATTCGGTATTCTTGTAAGGTAAGCATCCATCTCCTTAGTCGGGTATGGAATAGTTTGTATGACATCAAAAAACTTAATGCCTGGTGGTCACTATACACTTTAATCTCTTTCCCATACACATAGTAATTAAACCTTTTCACAGCCCAGTCTACGGCGAGCGCTACCAGTTCGGTTGACGAATAGGCTCTCTCGCAGCTAGATGGAGTCCTGTTGGCAGATCAGATAACCTTTATTGTTTACGGGTCGTTGCCTTCCTCCCACTGGAACAGGTACGCTCCTAAGCCATAGGGACTTAAGTCCGTCGCAAGACAAAAAGTTTTTGAGAGGTCTTGGTGCTGCAAAATATTTGCATTCAGCAGGGCGCTTTTAATTGCTTCAAAAGCTTGCTGACACTAGTCAGTCCAAACTCACTGCACATTTTTTCCCATTAGATTTAACAATGACTCGTCATTTAACAACTGATTAGGTACAAACTTCCTGCAAAAAGACGTAAGTCCAATGAACGCTTTTAATTGTCTCTTAGTTCGTGAGCTAAGAAACTCTCGGATCGCCTCTAGTTTTTTGTTGTCTGGGCTGATACCAAGCCGCATGATAAGATGTCCTAGAAATTTAATTTTATTGCGTCCAAATTTTGAATTTTCTAAATTCGCTGTCACGCCTACCTGTTTAAATTTCTCTGTTACTCTATGCAGCAATTCCATATGTTCGTCCCAAGTAGCAGTAGCGATTACCAAGTCATCAACATACACTGTGATTTGTTCTAACAAGTCTGGACCCAGTACCGTGTCGAGAGCACTAATAAATATTCCAGCACTTACATTCAACCCGAAGGGAAGTACCTTGAATTGTTAACTTCGCCGTCCGAATATGAAAGCCACTACAAGAGGACTTCTGTATGGGGAGAGAGAGGACTCAATGATATCCCACTATAACATCTTTCGAATCTCTTTAGCCACTACTTCACTCCTCGACCAAGGGATGGAGTAAGATGCGCGACAGTACATTTTGTGGGCATCACCTCTATGTTATAGTGGTACCCCTTGATTATTCCTAATCAGTCGGTAAATACTATGGTATATTCCGATAGCAGCTGCGTTAACTGTTGCTTTTATACATTGCTTAAACTTTCACATTCCTGTACTTTGATTTGAAATGGATCAACATTTGTATCAAAATTTCTATCTTCCATACTAGGATAATAAAGATCTGGCATATATGAATAACCATCTAAGGGCAGTACCCAGGGGTTCCTACATTTCATATTGATTCGGTTGCAACGTGGCATAAGTACCTCCTTCGATTTCATCATAGACAACTCAGTCCTCCTACCGTTATAAACTATGCTTAGTGTTCCCCGAGGAGAGGTCGATCACTGCATCCCTCTCACGGAGAAAATCTATTCCCAGAAAGCAGACCACCTTTAACCCTTTAAGTTTGAGGAACGAGCTCAGTATGGCTTCGCCCTCTTTACAAATCTCCACTAGCACTTGGTGCTTAATTAATTGGCTCTGTGCACTTATACCTCCAGACACCTTGCAATTATTAACCGGGAAAGTCGGTATGCTACGTCCCTTCCCCAGCGCTTTAAACTATTCTGTACTCATTACACTCACTGAGGCACCTGTGTAGATGATTATATTCACTGCAACGTCATTGATTTTCGCTTGCAATTTTCGTTGCTATTTTTATTACATTCATGGGGTTCGGACAGTAGATCTTGCTCCATACTGATGCCGTCCTTGTATCGCAGCATATATATTCCTGACGTATATCATCTGTGTTGCTCTCACTCCACCCCTTGGCCAGCGACGGAGAGCATATCGTGGCAGATTCTAGTTTGTTGGATACCTAGCTTGCGAGGTACCTGGACGGCTATTGTCCGTGACCTCTACTATGTGTACGTTTTGGTTTGTAGGCCACCACGACTGTTCAATAAGAGCGTTTTGCAGCGTTGGTCTGTTGTTATCGTACCGGTCATTACCTTGCCGTTCTCGGCTTGGTCGGTGATTCTGATTGCAATTGCGATTGCTGTCGCTGTAATTGCTATGCCACTTTCCTCACGCATTTTTCCAGCGGTTTGTCGCGGCGGTCCGGAATCGTACCGGTCATCAAAACGACGTTTTTTGTTATGGGACAGCTGCTCATATCCGTTCTGACTTCTACCATTTTGCGAGTGCTCTTGCCGTTTGTTACCGCCCCACCATTTCCATGGTTGTGGTTTGATGCACTATTATTCCTGTTATTATTACACCCTGATGTGTTGTTCCGTTAGTGATCATACGCTGCTATTGCGTCTTACTGGATTAAGTCTATTGAATCTAGAACAGACAGGAAATGTTCCATGTCGTTCTCTGGTACGTGAATTAGTTTCTGCTTGATATAATAGGTAAATGAGATTTTAGGAGTCTTATTATGTCTCTTGGTAAGATAGGCTCATCCCAATAGCGCGTCTTGTTTATATACTTCTCGAAATACCGTCTCGGATTCCCAAGATGGGCTGAGTACGGTTCGGGATTGTATACATCTTTTCTTAGCCGCTCTTGTATACAAGGCGACCAGTACTTCGACAAAAACGCCTTTTCGAACTGTCCATACGTCATGCAAGTGGCTGGTACTTCCGTAGCCCACAACGCTGCATCGCCCTGAATGTATTACATTAAGTATTGAATTTTGTGTGCTTCGTTCCACACACTAGGCAATATATTTTAAAGCTTTTTTATGAATACTACTGGATGTACTGACTTCCGTTCAGTAGTAAACGTTTGAAACTATCTATTTTTGATCAAACTTTCTTCAACCAATATTTTTGGACTATACTGGTTTTCTCCTGGGAAATAGGCTGTGTGCTTCGAACCGAAGCTACAGCTCTTGGCATTATCGCCTAAAGATTCACCATTGTTGCGTCGAGCATAAGTTTGCGCATTGCCAAATACATTGGCTGTTGGCGACATGGTTTCATGTTCATGATGTCTGCTGCTCTGCGCTCCGTTTGGTGATATTCACATGCCACTGTGGAATATCCTCATTGAATATCTGTTTGACGGTTTGCACGTCGTTCTGTACTTGACTATTTACTGCGGTACTGAACGATTCGGAATCTCTGTCTGCCATGGCTGCCGGTACCTTAGAATTAATATTTTTGTCCATCTCGCTCTCCGTCGCTTCTAGTCATGAGTTGAATTCGGTTTCAATTTTAGTTGCTTCTTCGTTCGACTTACGCTCTACAGACTGTGTGGAATCTATTTCTAGCTTTTCTTATCGATGGGCCAAAACACCCATGTCGTCTACAATGTTAGTGTTGGCTACTTGCAGGTTGTTGACCTGTACAGTCAACTGCTGCACGGCCTAAGGTATCGACTCATAATTCCATGTCACACAGACAATCTCTCTTTTCATAATTTCTAACGATTGCACAAGTTGCTGGTCACGCTATAAAGGTCAACATATCTTTCCTACTTTACAGTTATTGAAATGGTTACCGAAAATTATTTCGTTATCAATACTAATTTTACAGTACGCAATGTTTGTTCAACATCAATATTTGGCAGTGGATTTTTGTTAACATTAAAACATCAATAAGTACCACAACTAACACGAGAACATGAGACTATTATCAGAGAAAAAATGTTTTTGCTATAATGTTTGCCAGGCCAGAACTGCGCACAGCAATATTTCTTTTATGTCATGAAGGTGAATTATCTTTCCGCACTGTTAATAGTATAACATCATCTGCAGCCCGCATCCACCTGTAAAACACATCATAAAATCTGCTGCTCTGCCCTGCAATCCAGAAAGCTGAAACAAACAATTTTAGTTCACTATTACCTGTCCGCTTCTTTGCGATATGATTGGTTTCATTTAATGCAGTTTGAATGCGCCGCAGCAGTGGCTCGTTCGTTCTAGAGCAGCTGTGCACCACGAATAATATTTAAATAACTGAAAATGTCTTAAAAGGATGGGATGAAATACCAGGAAAGCTTATTACAAATCATATTATAAGTTTTCACTAAGTAACTTTATTCAAAACATTTAGACAGATGAAATTCTTACACACCTTTACAAATCAATGCCTAATGGCGTCCTTGTCTCAATCGTAACAGAAGAATGTTACAAAGGCATACAATATAGCGTCACAGGCTCTTCCTACTCGCGTAATACCAAAAGGACGACAGAGAAATTAATGCTCGGCCACTACTATTAATGATCGGTTAAATAAATTAACATCTTTATTTGATATTTAATAAGTATCGTCTGTGGTGGTTTCAGTACTCGCCGACACAGATATTATCTTTAAAAAATAGATACATAATTCTATACAAGTACAAAACGTGACACAGAATGGTTTCTCTTTATTACATAAAGTTCACAGAATCATTGTCGATGCAGAAATAAAATTATAGTCATCCATTTCGATTATTTTTTTCTTTTGCCAGGAGACGTTACACACAGATAGCTGTCCACGTTGGTATTATATTTGTTGTTGTTGACAAAAAATGCTGACAGTTTTAGCTACTAATGAAAAATGTTAATATAAACGTATAGAACTATCTGAAGATAACACTGTCAGTTCGAAATGGGAAACCACGCTATTTGTGTAAATACACTCCTGGAAATGGAAAAAAGAACACATTGACACCGGTGTGTCAGACCCACCATACTTGCTCCGGACACTGCGAGAGGGCTGTACAAGCAATGATCACACGCACGGCACAGCGGACACACCAGGAACCGCGGTGTTGGCCGTCGAATGGCGCTAGCTGCGCAGCATTTGTGCACCGCCGCCGTCAGTGTCAGCCAGTTTGCCGTGGCATACGGAGCTCCATCGCAGTCTTTAACACTGGTAGCATGCCGCGACAGCGTGGACGTGAACCGTATGTGCAGTTGACGGACTTTGAGCGAGGGCGTATAGTGGGCATGCGGGAGGCCGGGTGGACGTACCGCCGAATTGCTCAACACGTGGGGCGTGAGGTCTCCACAGTACATCGATGTTGTCGCCAGTGGTCGGCGGAAGGTGCACGTGCCCGTCGACCTGGGACCGGACCGCAGCGACGCACGGATGCACGCCAAGACCGTAGGATCCTACGCAGTGCCGTAGGGGACCGCACCGCCCCTTCCCAGCAAATTAGGGACACTGTTGCTCCTGGGGTATCGGCGACGACCATTCGCAACCGTCTCCATGAAGCTGGGCTACGGTCCCGCACACCGTTAGGCCGTCTTCCGCTCACGCCCCAACATCGTGCAGCCCGCCTCTAGTGGTGTCGCGACAGGCGTGAATGGAGGGACGAATGGAGACGTGTCGTCTTCAGCGATGAGAGTCGCTTCTGCCTTGGTGCCAATGATGGTCGTATGCGTGTTTGGCGCCGTGCAGGTGAGCGCCACAATCAGGACTGCATACGACCGAGGCACACAGGGCCAACACCCGGCATCATGGTGTGGGGAGCGATCTCCTACACTGGCCGTACACCACTGGTGATCGTCGAGGGGACACTGAATAGTGCACGGTACATCCAAACCGTCATCGAACCCATCGTTCTACCATTCCTAGACCGACAAGGGAACTTGCTGTTCCAACAGGACAATGCACGTCCGCATGTATCCCGTGCCACCCAACGTGCTCTAGAAGGTGTAAGTCAACTACCCTGGCCAGCAAGATCTCCGGATCTGTCCCCCATTGAGCATGTTTGGGACTGGATGAAGCGTCGTCTCACGCGGTCTGCACGTCCAGCACGAAGGCTGGTCCAACTGAGGCGCCAGGTGGAAATGGCATGGCAAGCCGTTCCACAGGACTACATCCAGCATCTCTAGGATCGTCTCCATGGGAGAATAGCAGCCTGCATTGCTGCGAAAGGTGGATATACACTGTACTAGTGCCGACATTGTGCATGCTCTGTTGCCTGTGTCTATGTGCCTGTGGTTCTGTCAGTGTGATCATGTGATGTATCTGACCCCAGGAATGTGTCAATAAAGTTTCCCCTTTCTGGGACAATGAATTCACGGTGTTCTTATTTCAATTTCCAGGAGTGTAGATAGCATCATTAACTGTGGCTAGTTGCTTTCTTCTTCTTTGAAAAGTTCAGCATGTGTGAGGGTAAGGACAGTGACTAACGAAGGTTGAGTCCAGGAGGGTTACAGGAATGTAGAATGTATTGCAGCGAAACTTCCCACCTGCGCAATTCAGAAAAGTTAGTGTTGGTGGAAAGGATCGTTATGGCGCAGACCACCAACACCAGCTTTTCTGAATTGCGCAGATGGGAAGTTTCCCTGCAATACATCCTACATTCCTGTACGCTCCTGGACTCAACCTTCGTTAGTCACTGTCGTAACCCATCCATCCACCTCCCTGTTCCCATTCCAGCACTACACAGCTGTCATTTCACTGTCACACCCAGTCTTTTAATTTATTTTTATATCTCTCATTTCCGCTACTTACCCCCTCCCCCCTCTGCACCCTCTCTCCTGCCCTCCGTCTAAACTGTAACACTTCACTGTTCCCCACTCATACCATACTATCCCTCCCCATCCCCACCCCAGCCTCCTCCTAACCCCCACTCAGTCGCCACTCCCTTCATGCACCGGTGCTGCTGCTCGCAGTGTAGTTTCAGCTCTCTCAGACTGCGGACGTGTGTGCAAGTTGCGCTTGTGTCTATGTGTGTGTGTGTGTGTGTGTGTGTGTGTGTGTGTGTGTATGTGTGTGTCTACTGCTGACAGAGGCCTTAATGGCGTAAAGCTATGAGTGTGTGAATCTTTTTATTGTGCCTATCGCGACTCAGCATTTCCGCTGTGTGTCCTTAGGTTGGTTAGGTTTAAGTAGTTCTAAGTTCCAGGGGACTGATGACCTCAGATGTTAAGTCCAATAGTGCTCAGAGCCATTTGAACCATTTTTTTGAGTGATGCTGTTTCCGTCATTAACCTCGCGTTTTCGGGATTAGAATCAATAATCTTCTTTTTTGAGATTAGCGAGCCGTCTCGTTCGGAAGTTTATAGAATAAAAGTTCAGGTTACGCATTATGTTGGGAGTGCACAGGATCAGTGTAGCTTCAAACGTTCCAACCCTGTACGCAGGGTGCTGTGTCAACAGCTCCATGAATTGCTGGTGCGAATTCAGGGGATGTCAGCTCGTGTGGGGGACGTTTTGTCAGGTGAGTTATTTCACCCAATGAGAGAGAAAACATGTCATGGGTCTCCTTCTATAATAATGTCCAATTTGTTTTTTAAGTTACCCAACCTGTTGGAGGGATTATTGGAGGGAGCAGGGTTTTGTCATTGGATTCCACTGATGTACTGAGAGTGTTAAATTTTTTGCTGGGAATGCAGGATAGAGGGTTTCTTTTTTGGATTAAGTGCTGCACATTGGAACCAGTTACTGAGCCGTATAGTCATTGAGCTACTAGAACAGGCGTTGATGGACTCAATGCGTCGTCGACTCTCATTCACTGCATTTCGTGAGCTAATTTGTGGTAATTATTTGAGCACCTGCGTCCGACATGAGCATGTAGGCAAAAGTTATTTTTCTGTGCAGTATTCTGATGAGACATAGAGAAGTATGTCAAAAGGATAAAGAACAGCCTTAGATATTTCTGTTCGAGTTACAGTGAAGAGGAAATAAATGAAAAGATTTTGCAAGGAATGTGACTCAGTACGGTGCTTTCGAGCATCCACAAAACTTTCGTCAATTACAAGAGTTAATGAGTCGTGTACAAGCTGTAGCGCACCGTGATGAGCGTTGGGAAGAAGGTTTCACCTTGTGGCAACGAATGCCACATAGTGACACCAGCCGGCAATCGACATCATCTGCAGCAAGGTGCTTCTTGTTCAGGGAAAGTGTGCATATTGCCACGAATTGTACAGTGCGAGGGGATTTTAAACACAGTGGACGGTACCTCAAGTGGGGATGGCGAAAAAGGTGCTTGTGTAAAAGTATTTTGGATATGCCCGTAGCGCGAGTCCCTTCTGAGTGTATGTCTACAAACGAAGAGCCTCTTTGTGCTCTTCTTGATACCGGAAGTTATGTGTCTTTGGTGAAGGAGGAGTGGGCGTTAACACATCGGGGGAGATAATTAGTGTTAAAATTGGGTTTGGTGATTTTACGTGTTGATTTCCGTTAAGGGTGGCCCGAAACCTTTCAGTTCCAGCTATCCTAGTGCTGATTTTATTTGTAAGGTGGGATTGGTTCAACAATGGAGTAAGAAAAGATCTTATTTTGAATCTGCTTGCCAAAAATTTTTGAATTCTATAAATATATAGTGAATGGTTTTATGGGGCGCCAGAAGAGTGAAACTAATTCAGTGGACACGGATGTTGCCTTTTATAATATCGGACATTTGTTTTCCGAACAGAAGGGGCACATTGTTAAAGTATGTGAGGAATTTAGTGATAAGATCACTGACAGGTTAGTTGAAGTGAAAGAAGCAGAGCATAAGATTGAGTTGACGGATAACATTCCCGTGAGGCGGCCACAATACAGGTTGTCTCCACCCCGAATGAAAGCTTTACGGATGACGATTGGGCAAATGCTGCGTGAACGATTTATTAGGTCATCTAAATCTCCGTATTCCTCCCTATGTCCAAGGTTTCCAAGTCGCAAGACTGGGTGCGCCCCGTTGTCGATCATCAGGTCCTTAACAAAAAAGTTGTTCTTCAATCTATACCATTTCCTGATTTGCATTCGTGCTTTTCATGGTTTCAACGTTCAAAGGACTTTACGACCTTTCACCTAAGACAGGCCTATTACCAAACACGACACGGCACTTGCTATGATTGGGCACTTTAAGAGTATCACAGCGTTCCCTTCGGACTATCTACGGGTACAGCGTTCCTGTCAGCAATGATGGGAAGAATGTTCTCTGATTTTAAATTTGAGTGTTTGTACAATTACCTTGATGATTTAGTAAGTTTTACTGATAATTTCCAGAAGCATATTGATGATGTCAGTGGAGTCCTTAGATGATTGTGAAAAGCGGCTTTTACGGCGAAACCTTCAAAGGTAAAATTTGCTCAGCGTGAAATATACTTCTTGAGCCATAACGTTTCTGGGCCGGGGGTTAGGATCGACCAGAGTCGTACTGAGACTTCCAATTCTTAAAAATGTCAAAACAGTAGCACGTTCTATCGGAATGGCCAATTGTTTCCAAAAAATTTGCGCCAAATTTTGCCCAACTAGCGGCATCAATAAACGATCTCCAAATAAAAGGAAAGAAATTCGAGTAGGTTCCTTCCCAACAAGTACTCTTGAGCCTTAAAGAAGGCTCTAGAGACCGGCCCTGTATTGACTATGGCTAATTTCAGCAAGGAATTTATTCAGAATGAGATTTTCACTCTGCAGCGGAGTGTGCGCTGATATGAAACTTCCTGGCAGATTAAAACTGTGTGCCCGACCGAGACTCGAACTCGGGACCTTTGCCTTTCGCGGGCAAGCGCTCTACCATCTGAGCTACCGAAGCACGACTCACGCCCGGTACTCACAGCTTTACTTCTGCCAGTATCCGTCTCCTGCCTTCCAAACTTTACAGAAGCTCTCCTGCGAACCTTGCCCGCGAAAGGCAAAGGTCCCGAGTTCGAGTCTCGGTCGGGCACACAGTTTTAATCTGCCAGGAAGTTTCAAGGAATTTATTGTCCAAACACACGACTCTACGTCAGGAGTTGCAGCTGTCCTTTTGCAGGAAGAAGAGTCTGCAAGACGCCCTATACCTCATGCAACATGTAGTCTGTCGCCATTAGACACCAAATATTCAGTCACCAACCACTTTTATTAGAAACCGATCATTAGGCCCTCAGTTTCGTGTTGGTCTTTCCAGGGAGACTTGGGCGAATTGCTAGATGGGCAGTACACATTTCTGCATTTCAGTTTGTAAGTCATATCCGTGGTTCGGAAAATGTTGTGGCCCATGGCCTGAGCCGAATGTTTATGAAGGTCTCGTAGTATCAGCTGGATGAAACTCCACGGGAGGCTACTCCTGAGGCACTGGATTAACCAAAGTTGCGCCATTCTGAGTGGAATTCACATCTTCTTAAGGACATTGCCATGCATCAGGATAGGGACAGAGTGAAAAGTAGCATTAAGGAAACGATAAGGTAAGGAGAAAACGTCAGGCCTTATTGCATAATGTGAAATGTATTTTGTTGCACTGGTCGTGGGAAACGAGGTAAGAAAGTTGTGTTGCCGGGTCAATTGGTTTCCTTAGTTCTTAAGAATTATGAAACTCAGTTGGGAAGTCATTTGGGATGTTCAAAAAACGCATGAAAGTTAGGGAAAACTTTGTTTGGAAGGGCATGGGTAACAGATCAAGGAGCTGGTGTTTACGTTGTAAAACCTGTGGGATCAGTAACCCGGCCTTGAGACGCGACACGGCCTTTTGTCGTTCGATGTTGCGACTGAACGTATGGAAAAATTGTGTGTTGATTTCGTGGGACCTTTGCCAAGTTCCAGAGAGGGCCACTGGCATGTCTTTGTTTGTGTAGAGGCGTTCAAGCGCTTCCGCTGTTTTCTTCCCACTGGAGATATTGCCACCCAAACGTCTATAAAGTGTTAGCAGAGTATGTTTGTTACCTTTAGGCCTTGTCGCATACTGGTTACCGATAACGCTACGACCTTCTAATCTGGCGCTTTTCGTAATTTTTTCTCCGAAATAGGAGTGGCTCATAGTAAAACCACATCATGTTATCCAAATCCTTCCCTGGCGGAGCGGGCGAATCGCAATTGCAGGACGGCCTTGATCGTTTCTCATCACGGTGATCATAACCAGAATGATAGTTCTTTATCTTGGTTAGTGTACGGCTGCAATACTGCCACTCACGATGCCCACAAGGCCACATCAGCTAGCTTGGTGTTTGCGTTTGAAACCCAACTCGCCACTCGCGAGTTTGTGGTCACTCAGTGATTTGCTTCCAGAGAGGATGGACGCTGCTCAGATCCGTGCTAATTGGAAGCGTACCCGTAATAACTTGGGAAGAAGGAAAATCGTTATAATGCTGGAAGACGGCCGATCAGGCTGAGATCGGGAACTCAAGTGTGGGTGAAGAGCTTTGGGGCGACAAGTAGTGGGGTAGGCAAAATTAGGGAAAAGCTTTTGCCCCGATTCAGGTGACCTGCCTGAATTTTACACTTCCTCTCCGCGGTCACCTTGTTAGCCAGGAACCCTCAAAATAAGAAGATTTTTTGAACCCATATACACCCATGCTCATAAATTAAGGATAATTGCAGAATGTGGTGCCACACAACGTGGCACTACACAAAACTGGCACTAATAGCATAGGCACATTGGGAACACGCACGACACAGATCTTTAAGTTCACGGTATTGATAACAAGTTCAGAAAACCGTCCCGAAACACATGTGTTACACAACGCCACAGTTTCCTGCGCATGTGCCCCGACATCAATATGGATTATGATCACCATGCACACGCACACAGGCCGCACAACGGGTTGGCATACTCTGGATCAGGTGGTCGAGCAGCTGCTGGGGTACAGCCTCCCATTCTTGCACCAGTGCCTGTCGGAGTTCCTGAATTATCCTAGGGGTTTGAAAACGTGCAGCGATACGTCGACCGAGAGCATCCCAGGCGTGCTCGATGGGGTTTAGGTCTGGAGAACAGGCAGGCCACTGCATTCGTCTGATATCTTCTGTTTTAAAGTACTCCTCTATGTTGGCAGCTCGGTGGGGCCGAGTGTTACCATCCATGAGCAGGAAAGTAGGACGCACTGCACCCCAGAAAAGGCGGACATACTGGTGCAAAATGACGTCCCAATACACCTGACCTGTTAAAGTTCCTCTGTCAAACACATGCTGGGGTGTACATGCACCAATCATAATCCCATTCCACACCATCAAACCACCACCTCCATATAGGTCCCTTTCAAGGACATTAAGGGGTTGGTACCTGGTTTCTGGCTCAAGCCAGATGAAAACCCGGTGAGAATCACTGTTCAGACTACACCTGGACTAGTCCGTGAACATAACCTGGAACCACTGTTCCAATGACCATGTACTGTGTTCTTGACACCAGGCTTTACGGGCTCTCCCTTGACCACTGGTCAGTGGAATGCACCTTGCAGGTCTCCAGGCGAATAAACCATGTCTGTTCTGTCGTTTGTATGTTTGGAGACAACTTTCCAGTGGCTGCGGTAAGGTCCCGAGCAAGGTTACCTGCAGTACTCCGTGGCCGTCTGCGATCACTGATGGTGAGATATCGGTCTTCTTATGGACGTCCCATACTGTAGGGCCTGGACACGTTTCCTGTCTACTGAAATAGTTGCCATAACCTTGAGATAACACTTTGGGGCACATGGAGGGCCTGTGGTACGACGTGCTGTGTTCCACCTGACCCCAGTCGCCCTAGTATTCTAACTCTCGTAACGTCATCAATATGTGTTCTTTGAGGCATTTTCAACATCCAGTCACAATTTGCACGTCTGAAAACGTCTGCTCACCTACTCGCTGCACCGTACTCTGACATGCACCAACACACCTCTGCGTATGTGGACTACTGCCAGCGCCACCGTGCGACGACCGCAGGTCAAATGCACCGCATGGTCATACCATGAGGTGATTTAAACCCCTCAAACCGCCCACCAGAGCATTGTTTCACCATGTATCAGCATTAGTCTTCATTTATGAGTGTATTTCAACTTAAACCATATGTGAAGCAGGGTACACCAAAATAAGAACGTGTACTTCTGCTGATGGAAGAAGTGTTATAGCTGTTTGCTGCTCAGCGTAGTATTTGGATCGAGTGTTCTGCCTCAGTTGTTCAGAGCAGCAGGTTGCTCTTCCTAGTTGAAGGCAACACCTTATACACTACTGGCCATTAAAATTGCTACACCAAGAGGAAATTCAGACGATAAACGGGTATTCATTGGACAAATATATTATACTAGAACTGACATGTGACTACATGTTCACGCAAATCGGGTGTATAGATCCTCAGAAATCAGCACCCAGAACAACCACCTCTTGCCGTAATAACGGCCTTGATATGCCTCGGCACTGAGTCAAACAGAGGTTGGATGGCGTGTACAGGTACAGCTGCCCAAGCAGCTTCAACACGATACCACAGTTCATCAAGAGTAGTGACTGGGGTATTGTGACGAGTCAGTTGCTCTGCCACCACTGACCAGACGTTTTCAGTTGGTGTGAGATCTGGAGAATGTGCTGGCCAGGGCAGCAGTCGAACATATTCTGTATCCAGAAAGGCCCGTACAGGACCTGCAACATGCGGTGGTGCGTTATCCTGCTGAAATGTAGGGTTTCGCAGGGATCGAATGAAAGGTAGAGCCACGGGTCGTAACACATCTGAAATATTATGTCCATTCTTCAAAGTGCCGTCAATGCGAAGAAGAGGTGACCGAGACGTGTAACCAATGACACCCCATACCATCACGCCGGGTGATACGCCAGTATGGCGATGACGAATACGCGCTTCCAATGTGCGTTCACCGCGATGTCGCCAAACACGGATGCGACCATCATGATGCTGTAAACAGATCCAGGATTCATTCGAAAAAATGACGTTTTGCCATTCGTGCACCTAGGTTCGTCGTTGAGTACACTATCGCAGGCGCTCCTGTCTGTGATGCAGCGTTGAGGGTAACTGCAGCCATGGTCTCTGAGCTGATAGTCAATGCTGCGGCAAACGTCGTCGAACTGTTCGTGCAGATGGTTGTTGTCTTGCAAACGTCCCAATCTGTTGACTCAGGGGTCGAGACGTGGCTGCACGATCCGTTACAGCCACGCAGATAAGATGCCTGTCATCTCGACTGCTAGTGATACGAGGCCGTTGGGATCCAGCACGGTATTCCGTATCACCCTCCTGAGTCCACCGATTCCATATTCTGCTAACAGTCATTGGGTCTCGATCAACGCGAGCAGCAATGTCGCGATACGATAAACCGCAATGGCGATAGGCTACAATCCGACCTTTATCAAAGTCGGAAACGAGATGGTACGCATTTCTCCTCCTTACACGAGGCATCACAACAACGTTTCACCTGGTAACGCCGGTCAACTGCTATTTGTGTATGAGAAATCGGTTGGAAACTTTCCTCATGTCAGCACGTTGTAGGTGTCGCCTCCGGTGCCAACCTTGTGTGAATGCTCTGAGAAGCTAATCGTTTGCATATCACAGCATCTTCTTCCTGTCGGTTAAATTTCGCGTCTGTAGCACGTCACCTTCGTGGTGTAGCAATTTTAATGGCCAGTAGTGTAACTTAGAAGCCAAGATTAACTGTTTACTCGCTATTTATTATTTTCCGATGGAGTACTGAATGCTTTGTTTACTGCGCAAGTGCGAGTTCCAACCAGGATCCTCTCCACGCTGGCTTCAGTTCGTTGGGGAGATGTGCCGACATTTTGTCCAGGGTTGTAGCTACTTGAATTCCCGCGCCGCCTCGTCGGGTCTTGCTGTGACGCGGTGCCGGGAGCGGTGTGAGTGTGGCACCGTCTGCTGTCAGCCGGCCCTCGCCGGCCCCATCTCGATCTCTCCCTGGTGCTCCAGCTGTACGCCTGCAAGGGTCGACGAGTCGGCTCGCCTCCGTGCAGCACGCCGCTCGCCGCACCGCCGTGTTAACAGTTTGCCCGGTATCGGTGTCAGTGCCGCTGGCATTGAACTTCACGTCTTTACAAGTGCTTAAGAAAGACTTCCTGCTGTTAGTGGAACCTGTTGGGCGCTGCTGAAAGACTTAGGTGACGTACCTTAGCACGAGGTGGGTCTGGTTATTGTACTGGTGCTATTTAATGCAAACAAAATTATTTTTTGGTAAAGATACAAGTAGTGTGGGCTGCCTTGGGTACAGAACTTTTATGGCAGTCTTGTTCATGAATGGAGTGTGGATTTTTTCGTGATTTAAAGTGGTCTGCACACTAGATGGAGTGAACAACTCACTCAATTATAAGTTCAATTGAGCTAAGTCGTTGGAACCAACTGTTTGAAGCTGTGTTTCGTTTATTGTGTCAAGTATTATATTAACTACTTTTCTTTCTAGTGATCTTGGGCTTTTAAAATGTTTACTGTTTTTAAAATTGTAATAAATAGTTGTTCACACGAATGTCACAACCGCTTCCTCCTACCCATCCACTCTCTAGTTCTGTTACAGATATCATATTTGCTAAAGATGTCTGCCGTACGACGGCTATGAATTACAAACCGGTGCATAGAAATACCAGACAATAACAGCGCTTACACTTGAAACGGCTCAGTATTAGAGAACAGAAGTAACAATAGCTTCTAAAAGACAAACAACTCAGGGATAATACAACGCCAGTGACTTGACAGTGTAGGCACGGCAAGCAGTCTTCTATCTGACCGAAGTGAGCATGAACAACTTTCGTAAATAGTAACGACCCCACACTTAATACGTCTTTTTTTGCAAAACACGAACTTAAGCAGCCATCTACTGTGCAAGTAGAGGGCTCTACAATCAACAGAACAGTAGCCTCAACCACAATGTTCAGCACTACAGAAAGGTGTTCTATCAACATGATGACAAAATAATATTGCTGAGTGACATTACCTTATGAAAACCTTCCCACCGACACAACGGCTGTATCTAAACTGGACGTCTCTGGCCTCCTTAGACATGTTACATGCACAGGTGTCTACTTTGAGTCACTATGCCTCAAACATTCTCCGTGCGAGAAGGTAATCGCTCTCCTTACCGTAGCCTCGACCAGGTAAACAGCAGAGCTCTAGTGTGACGCCAAGATATTCGCTAGAAGAATACCATTCCTCCTGTCTCTGTCCGTCGGCACTCTCCTTCACATATTATCACCGACTTTATTCTTTTCACTAAAGAATGCCCGTTCCTTACATAAACTAGTTCCTTCAACCTAAGCCATCGTGCCCTACACGCCACAAGTTACACATCGAGACCGTTGCCTTAGAATCCCCAAGTTGGATCTCAGTGGAGTATCTTTTCAGCGGTTACTGTTATTCAACAAGCGATGAATGATTGCCTGCCCGAGTGGTTCTAGGCGCTACAGTCTGGAACCGCACGACCGCTACGGTCGCAGGTTCGAATCCTGCCTCCGGCATGGACGTGTGTGATGTCCTTAGGTTAGTTAGGTTTAAGTATTTTTAAGTTCTAGGGGACTGATGACCTCAGCAGTTAAGTCCCATAGTGCTCAGAATCATTTGAACCATTTGATTGCCTGCGCTGTGGCCAGTCTTTCCTCCAGTGCAAGACGGACGCCACATACCACTGCTATATTTTCCAAGCAGTTTAGTGGTGGCGTCCGTGTTCTCCGGAACTTCATCCACCATAACACGGTGGCTCTTGGAACGCAGTGTATGTGGATGACAACCGAGTGTCCCATAGTGTGAGAACCAGTCGTCTACACACAATGAAGATCATATATATCGCGTGTCTTGTCCGTTCATCTTTCATCTGTTCGAAAGACAGCCAGAACAAGACCTAAAGACATTCCAGTCACGTGAAACATTCAACTAAGCCTTGTCTTTAGGGAAACAAACGCTGCATCTCCTACTCAGGACCTTTCTGTAACCCCTCAAGAGTACATAAAGATACAGATTTATAAGCAATTCGCCCTTGTACTCGGCAAGGTGACTGGCGTTTGGTAATGCAGATAAACGCGTTCCTGGAAACAGACGGATACCGCGTAATCGACTCGCAGTCACACCACGCAATATTTCAGGAATTCATCTCCCTGTTCTTCGCCAGGAACGAAGTGTTGTTCGGATTCTTCGTTGAACCGTAAGCCCTCTTATCCTGCTAGCAGGACCACTGGGATAGGTTAGCGAGTTAGCAAATCGCCTAAGTAGTGTCCACGTGAAAGACTTACTACTTTTGTCTTAACGGTAGGATTGCTCTTTTTCTGGGTAAAATCAGCATGTCTTCAGGTAAATACCGCGCGAGCTGGTAGAGGGTCAAGGGGAATAGCCAGCTGGGAATATTTGGGAGGAAATTTCGGGTTTGCTTTATAAACAAGTCGAAACTACTGAAAATCTTAGAGAAAACTGCGGGATGGGAATCAATTTAAATTTGCGAAAATATTAAGTCCTAATATTTTTGTCGTTGTTCTTGTACCGTGTCCTGTGCAAGTCCCTTCAGCTGCAACAGCCGCTACGTACATCAATTTATCTAGTTCTGTCTCCATCCCGGTGTGTCGTACATTATTTACCCCATCCCTCCATAATCAACTTGAAGATTCCATTATACGGCAGGGTGTTCCCTGTCAACTGATTCTTTCGTTTTGCCACCTGTTTCTTTTTTCCATATTTTGATTCCGTATATTCAAATTAGTCACTCGATCTACCCTTCCAATCTTCAACATTCCTCCGTAACATCAAATTTCAAACTCTTCTACTGCCTTTCTGCCTTCCATTATGTGTCAGGATGTTCCCTGTCAACTGATTCTTTTGTTTTGCCACCTGTTTCTTTTTCCCAATTTTGATTCCGTATATCCAAATTAGTCACTCGATCTACCCTTCCAATCTTCAACATTCCTCTGTAACACCAAATTTCAAACTCTTCTACTGCCTTTCGGCCTGAACCGCTTTTTGTAGAAGTTTCTTCTACAGGGTATTACAAAAAAGTACGGCCAAATTTTCAGGAAACATTCCTCACACACAAAGAAAGAAAATATGTTATGTGGACATGTGTCCGGAAACGGTTACCTTCCATGTTAGAGCTCATTTTATTACTTCTCTTCAAATCACATTAATCATGGAATGGAAACACACACCAACAGAACCTACCAGCGTGACTTCAAACACTTTGTTACAGGAGATGTTCAAAATGTCCTCCGTTAGCGAGGATACATGCATCCACCCTCCGTCGCATGGAATCCCTGATGCACTGATGCAACCCTGGAGAATGGCGTATTGTATGACAGCCGTCCACAATACGAGCACAAAGAGTCTGTACATTTGGTACCGGGGTTGCGTAGACAAGAGCTTTTAAATGCCCCCATAAATTAAAGTTAAGAGGGTTGAGGTCAGGAGAGCGTGGAGGCCATGGACTGGTCCACCTCTACCAATCCATCGGTCACCGAATCTGTTGTTGAGAAGCGTACGAACACTTCGACTGAAATGTGCAGGAGCTCCATCGTGCATGAACCACATGTTGTGTCGTACTTGTAAAGGCACATGTTCTAGCAGCACAGGTGGAGTATCCCGTATGAAATCATGATAACGTGCTCCATTGAGCGTAGGTGGAAGAACATAGGGCCCAATCAAGACATCACCAACAATACCTGCCGAAACTTTCACAGAAAATCTTTGTTGATGACGTGATTGCACAATTGCGTGCGGATTCTCGTCAGCCCACACATTTGATTGTGATAATTTACAATTTGATCACGTTGGAGTGAAGCTTCACCCGTAAAGAGAACATTTGCACTGAAATGAGGATTGGCACATTGTTGGATGAACCATTCGCAGAAGTGTACACGTGGAGGCCAGTCAGCTACTGATTGTGCGTGCACATGCTGTACATGGTACGGAAACAACTGGTTCTCCCGTAGCACTCTCCGTACACTGACGTGGTCAACGTTACCTTGTATAGCAGCAACTTCTCTGACGCTGACATTAGGGTTATCGTCAACTGCACGAAGAATTGCCTCGTCCATTGCAGGTGTCCTCGTCGTTCTAGGTCTTCCCCAGTCGCAAGTCATAGGCTGGAATGTTCCGTGCTCCCTAAGACGCTGGTCAATTGCTTCGAACGTCTTCCTGTCCGGACACCTTCGTTCTGGAAATCTGTCTCGATACAAACGTACCGCTCCACGGCTAATGCCCCGTGCTAATCCATACATCAAATGGGCATCTGCCAACTCCGCATTTGTAAACATTGCACTGACTGCAAAACCACGTTCGTGATGAACGGTAACCTGTTGATGCTACGTACTGATGTGCTTGATGCTAGTACTGTAGAGCAATAAGTCGCATGTCAACACAAGCACCGAAGTCAACATTACCTTCCTTCAATTGGGCCAACCGGCGGTGAATCGAGGAAGTACAGAACATACTGACGAAACTAAAATGAGCTCTAACATGGAAATTAAGCGTTTCCGGACACATGTCCACATAACATATTTTCTTTATTTGTGTGTGAGGAATGTTTCCTGAAAGTTTGGCCGTACCTTTTTGTAACACCCTGTATACGAGTCAAACTCTAGACACAAACATTCAGAGAAGACTTCTTAACATTTAAATTTGTATTAGAAATGAAGAAAATCTCTGTTTCAGAAATACGTATCTTGCTATACCCAATCTGTAATTTATATCTTCTCAAATTCTACTATCATAAGTTTTTCGCTGCCCAAAGGCTACAACTTAGCTACTAATTTTAGTGTCTCGTTTCCTGGTATAATTACCTCAGCAGCGATAGATTTACTAGCTTACATATAAACGGAGTAAAGTTGATGCACTGTACCTACGGATGAGACCGGGACTAGTTACCATAGATTTACGATTTTGTTTTTTCTATTGCTTTTGGTATGCTTCGAGTGATTGTGGTGAATGCCGTGAATAGCTTAAATCTTTTGCTACAAAATCATATATGCATCATTAATTAAATACGCGCCTAGATAAACACAAGAAGCTTGTATTCTAAAAGCTTGCAACAGCACTAGGTGTGTTGTAAGCTGGCATGCCCCTAAGTGTAAGCTGGAATAAGCTGATATGCATAGCGATGGTATTTCACCAAGACAAGATCTTAGCATAGAAAATGGGGTCATGAGGAGGTTATTTGAGATTGTGGGGGACTCGTTGCTGGTCTTGTTCTACGTGACCTATTGGCACGTTTTCGAAGTACTCCAGATATCTAGGGGACTGTTGAATGAAAATCATCACCACCGACTAGGCAGGCAGTTGAGGACGGAAGCTCTTCACCATGGAGAGGTTCTGCAGCTTCTGGACTATCATTAAGAAAGGTCAAGCTGCCTTCATTTCAAGCATATTGAACACGCCATCATTGGAATACGTAGAAGAAAATTCAGTTGGGCGTTTCCAGATAACTTTGTTTCCTTGGACTTGTGACTCTTAGCCATGGCGCCCATTTTGACTGTACATGGCTTTTTCTAGTGATTGGTCCATCCAGCTAACATCGGAGTGTCTGCAGGAATAACATGAAGGCTACGTTTTCGGCCACGTTTTCGGCCATGTGAGGAAAGAACTAGTTTCTTTTGGGGTGATGTGTACTTATTCATTATTTAGAAAAATTGTTTCTATTTTAATGCACAGCAATATAGAAATTATTTGGAATATATCTGGGCCGAGTTGTCATAGATATGCCAAGTGACCCCTTTCCTGACTATTCCAATAACCACATGGCGATACAGAAAACTATATGGATACCACCCAGTTCCCGGTATCAGAAACAAAACATTATGATGCTTTCATGCCCCACAGTTAACCACTGTTGCGTAAAACACCATCAGTGGCTTCTCAGTTCACTCTGCAGGAACACAAAGAAAAAGAAAAAAAATATAACGCTAAAAAGAATTTTCTCATCAGTCTGAAAAATGATGAAACAGGGGTCCTTCCTTTGTGACACTTGCAAGAAGTGGATGGTGCACTTCTACATAAACTCCTCACCAGCACGATGACAGTGCTGTAATTCTTGCTTCATCAATAACCTCCCCTGCACCCATGTTCTGCTTCCCGTGAAGTACAAAGATGGCCCTTCGTTGTTCCCTATGGTCTTCCGTTAGGCGGAGAGGACTAGGGTCTCACCAGTACCAACAGTGACATCCATTTGTGCAAAGAAGTATTTGATTGTGATGCGTTGTTTATCTCGAATGAGAGTGTCCGCACGTTCCAAACTTGCAGGAGTCACAGCTGTGTGCTGCTGGCCAGCACGCAAGACATCAGACCGGTTTGCGCAAGATGTTGCGATGGTGACCGATACCTCGACATCGACTCACCATGCTTTCCTTCACTGCCAGGTCGACATAGACATGCAGCAAGCACCTAGGAGTATCTGCGAAGCGCTGGTTTTCCGCAGAAGAAAATGATAGTCCTCGGCTTGGAACACACCTCCACTACAGATGCATTTTTAAAGCCTACATATAGCGACGCCTCATTTCGGAACTTAATGAAACACAAAATGTGAAGCGGGGGTATTCCTTAATGTCTCACAACAAATTCCACAGTTTTTCAATTGTAATTTCCGAGAAAAAAATGTATTGGGCAAGAACAAAAATTTGTTACGTTATTTATTGAACATCTCCAGTAGAAGCTGTGGGCCAACTAGCCTCTTATGCTAACTAGCACCAGCTTCACCCCCCCCCCCCCCTGCCCCCCTGCTCCCCCCTCCCTGTCTCTGCTCACAAGTGATGCGGTCGAGGCAGGTAACGTTCATTGTTTGATTTCGGGCATGTAACAGGCGGAAACTCCATTGACGCATAGTAGAAGTTAAAGTCCCGTTGAATTACTTCGTACTATGAGTTGTTAGTCGGCTGTCCGTGATGAGACTTTGGTTCGCTACGTCGGAAAAGGAAAGCGTACATTTTCGAATCAATGATGACGAGCAGCTAGAAACGCAGTTGCGCCCGGGGAACATCACAGAGAGAGAGCGTGACGCGCCCCGGGGGAATGCGGCTCTGCGCGTGACAGCCGCTCTGTGCCTTAATGGAGCCGCCGCGAGACAGGCGCGCCCGCCTCTGCCTGCTCACGTCACACGCCGACACCACTGCAAACTTGGCAGCCAATTTTACTGGCACACACCGCAGATACTTTGCCAAAAAGGAGGGAAAAGTGGCACCGTTCAACTGACGGCACATTTTCTGAACTACAGCCCAATGTTTCTAAAATGTCCGTGCGGCACTTGGAGACTGGTAGAGACAGTGTCAACAAAGAGGGTGAGGCCAGAAACTCACATGTTACATCTGCTGGTAATCGCGCAAACCACTTTACCGAATGCGGCGGAGCGTATATTTGACACCACTGTCAAGTTTTCCTCCACTTCCCTGTTCCCTTTGCGATTGGTATGGGAGGAACGACTTCCTTATGTGTTCAGACTTCTATACTCAGATAAATGGGGCATACTTAACCGCATCACTGATGAAACAGCGAGAGAGCTATGAAAGCAAATACAAGATCACGACCAGACACGAATCCTACGCCACAACATGATACATTGGACAATATAGATTCAAATATTGATTCAGAAACAGATGAACATACAGACGCAGACTATAACATAAACATGCCTCTATAACCCTGTATATATATATCATAGTAGCATGTCACACGAATGAATAAGTTAGTAATAACAGGTAAAGCTACAGATTTTCTTGTTAGTACAACGTAAACCAAGCAATTCGTCAGTCCTTTTGATGATTGTTTTCAAACATGTAACTGTCTAATATGTAAACTGTATAATATTTAAATTGTAAAATACGCGAACTATGCAACATTGTACATGAAATACATGTGTAGGTACAATAAGATCCAACTACACGAACACTAATGCACAACATAGCAAGAAGTTCCATTCGGGGAGATAAAGCTCGAGATCACCCTTCAGAGGCTCCTTTCCCTATTATGACGCGGGTAAATGAATAAAGTAACTGTATTAACAAACAGTCGTGTCATACTTCATACAACACAAACCACGTGCAGCTAATCTAAGGGCATACGTATAGTAGTGGTAGTAGAAGTATTAGTAATTGTAAAGTGCTAATTCAGGTGAGACAGTATCGAAGCGTTTACCGGAAACCTCCTACTAGAAATAACCAAATGAAGGGACCTCATCTACTATCTAATTCTTTCCCATCTTCTTCCATCATTTTCTTCTTAAGAACATGCTAAAATTTATTTTCCTCCTCCAAAATTTGCTTCATATATTGCATATTTTCTATTTTAGTTAACAACGCAATTATGTAAAACACAACAACTATGACAGCCCTAAGAGATGATGCAGAAAAAGACGCAGAGTCTATCCTTGCAGCTTCGTTACTAGCTTTTAACAGAAAAAGATTTACCATATTATAAGGCGAGGGGTCGCTCTGTAATGTTAATAAATAAGTAAATAATAAATTCTAGCCGGCCGCGGTGGTCTCGCGGTTCTAGGCGCGCAGTCCGGCACCGTGCGACTGCTACGGTCGCAGGTTCGAATCCTGCCTCGGGCATGGATGTGTGAGATGTCCTTAGGTTAGTTAGGTTTTAGTAGTTCTAAGTTCTAGGGGACTGATGACCACAGCTGTTAAGTCCCATAGTGCTCAGAGCCATTTGAACCATTTTTTTGAATAAATTCTAATTCCTCCGATTTCTTCGCAGCGGTCATTCCACCAAACACTTGTGGGATGAAACAATATGTTACTGATCTCTTATTCGAACTCACGCTCTCGGAATTTCGGCCATAACATTTTTCAATTATTCACAACAACTGTTGAGAATCTTCGAAGAGCTCCCGCCCTTTCTAAACAATCACGAGACGAAGGGCACCACTCTTCGTTTCATATTATCTACCTCATCTTTTAAACCTACTTTTTTAAGGTCCAATGCTGAAGAACAATACTCAAGAATAGGCCGGACAAGTATTTTGTAAGTCACTTCGTTCGTGGATGAATTACAGTCGTAGGACTGAGTTGATTACGTGAACTATGTTTCACAATATTTATTAACACAATAATTCGTAATCACAACATACAACACTGAGAATGGTTTTGCCAAACTTACACTTTACGCTCAGCAACAATTATTATAGTAACAGAACTACCTCAAAAAGTCCTCGTCGAGACATTTGTTTGTGGGTACACTACAACTGCTGGAAACACCCAGCAGGGGATGTACATATCTGTCATAGCGGATTCCCACCGGATTCGCCAAACCTTCCATGCCGACCTTACTCCTCCCCCAGATGCCAGCACGGGCGCGTCGTCTTGATAGTTCCCGTGCCGTCCTTCTTCGAGGCAAAATTACGCGGCCGCTGTGGGTGTCCTTTCGCTTCGGGCCGTGCACAGAGAACTTCGCCCTGCCCGTGGCCGGACTGTGTCGCTTGACACTACCGGCACGAAATTCAGATCTCATTCGGGCACCACTGCTATGGTGCCTTGTCCACACTTTCTTAGGACGTCTATAATCCAGTCATAAATCTGCTCTCATTCTCGCTTACGTGCCAAATTGTTTACTGGACGACAACATGGTACTGCACTGAATGGCTGGCTTCTGGACGTTAAGAAACATGGCATCAGCTGGGAGCCTTGGACAGTAGTGCAGTTCCATCCAAATATTTGTTACCAGCGTTTATTCAATTCGAATTCGGATACTGCTTTTTCGCACTGATGATACTGTTGTCGCTCCCACGTTTCGCTGTACTCGTCCTTCCTATTCTTTTCCGACAGGTGAACTCATTTACTAACCATTACATGTCACGTTTGCTCCAGACAACTCACATATTCCACTTCATCTTATAAATCCAGTCCTGTCTAAAGCATTAACACACTGCTGGTGCTGCACATGCGATATATAAAAAATCATTTTGACAGCAATATTGACTGGTTCATGGTTTGCTTCATGCACATTACATATACAGATTCATCTTACAAACCCAGTCCTATCTACACCATAAGTACACTGTTCGAGATACGGTAGACAGTTGTTCATTATAAGCATAACTGTGATGAATGACATTTAATAGTCTGTTGAGCAAATTTTGACAGAAATATATTTGATTGAAACACATAATTCTTATAAACACTGTATATATAAACTACATATGATAACTTTATATGCCAAAATATATATAACTCTTAATAAGATGTGTCACATAACTGACAAACATCTCCACTCTAACACGTTATCTCAGTATTCATTTATCTATTTTAATACATAAATTATGGCCCTACCTAAGCACATTGACACTGTAACACCGTGGTTCATAGTTTCTGGTGAGTAAGACAACGATGTCGTATTACGAAATAAACACGTGCTGCCGAACAAAGTGTGTGTTATTGTTAATTTATCGCTGTGCGTTGTTGTTAGCTAGTCGCTGTATGATAAAAAGATGCTTTGAAAAGTTTCCCACTCCTGAAGAACATTATAATAATCTCATAAAAAAGAATGTCCGACGACCGACAGCTCTCGTAAGGAGGTGCCTAGATATCAGTAAAGCCATGTCTCTGTCATCAACAATTGTAATAAAAATCTGCTTTCTCAAAGTCAGTAACGTCTATGGCAATACCCATACAACACAGACGAAAGCCAACGCAGAGACGCTGCGTTTTGATCTACTAAAGGGGATTTTCAATTTATTCATATCTTTACAGGAAATTATATGTAAGCTCGATGATACAATTTTAGTGTTATGTTATACAATATGTCTGCCACTTGTGCTACGTCCACTACCCTAAGCATCCAGAAGGAAAAATGGTGGGAAGTATGAATTCCAACACGATAATGCATGCAAAGACCGTACTTATCTTTATTATTATTATTGATTATCATTTATTAACATTCATTATCATTTATTATTATTTATTATCATTTATTATTATTTGTTATCATTTATTATTATTTATTATTACTAACCTGCCTCCACTAGAAAATTCCCTCCAAAATCAAATTCCAACACGATAATGGCTCCAAAACCTTAATTTTGTTTATTATTATTCATTATAATTTATTAACATTCATTATCATTCACTGTCATTTATTATCATTCATTATCATTTATTATCATTCATTATCATTTAAAGGCGCTACAGTATGGAACCGCACGATCGCGACGGTTGCAGGTTCGAATCCTGCCTCGGGCATGGATGTGTGTGATGTCCTTAGGTTAGTTACGTTTAAGTAGTTCTAAGTTCTAGGGGACTTATGACCACAGCAGTTGAGTCCCATAGTGCTCAGAGCCATTTTAACCATTTTTAGCCATTATCATTTATTATTATTATTATAGGTCTACCTCCACTAGAGAATTGCGCCAAATTCAAATTACAACACGATAATGTCTCGAAAACTGTACTTCTATTTGTTATTGTCATTCATTATTTATACAATATGTCCGATTTTCTCGGCAAGAATCTATCACAAGTTCAAATCCCAACACCATAATTGATCACATGTACGAGCTTTCTCCGTCACTTATCTTTTTTCATTGGTAGCCTATCATAATCACGTCAAATAATAAACTGAACTTATAGTAACCTAAGTCACGTCCTTTGATTTTGCAGGGCGGAAGGGACTGAAGAATTTATTTCAAGCAGTGCGGTCATCACTTGTTCTCCAACACAGTCAGCACACACATCTTTGATATCGCAGTGCAGTCACCACGAAGTCCGCACTCCAACTGAATTAGTTCAATCCTCGCCACCTCCTGGCCATCGCGTGTAGCCACTGCCGACGCCTGTCACGTGAGGCGGCCGCCCGCGCTCGGGGCGAGCCCAGCGATCGCTCCCACGTTGTAAACATGTTTTCGC
Organism: Schistocerca cancellata; assembly: GCF_023864275.1. NCBI lineage: Eukaryota > Metazoa > Arthropoda > Insecta > Orthoptera > Acrididae > Schistocerca > Schistocerca cancellata. Next base: position 478,506,624 of record NC_064628.1, on the reverse strand, counting down.
TGGACACGCAGCAGCTTGCCGAGTTTGACGTCACAGCGGCCCCTCGTCCGCTCACCACGTGAGTTCGTCGTATCCGCACGTTTCCCGCAAAAATTGCTTGCCTCGGAGCTGAATCACACAACGGTTGGCTGTTCCCTGCTACACTTTTGGCGCCAAAGTTGTTTTCCTGGGCACGTTCAAACCTGTCGACGCTGACCGCTCACCATCCACCACGTGTCCCTGTGCGAGCGAGAACGCAGTGCTACACTTTTGGCGGCAAAGTTTGTTCGACAGTGGAATCCGCCATGACTATATAACAGCACGTTTGGACCGCACTAGAACGCTTTCTAATTAACTCTCTCTCGCATGCGCGTAATAACTGTACAATCGCTGCGCCAGGTAGGCCGCGGCGCCTCAGGATCCAGCCACAAACGGTCAGCCGCACTCACCTCAGAGTCCGACTACGTAAACATCTTTCCGCGCCCGCGAGCACTTGACGCTGGACAGGATGGAAACTGTCGACCACGTGCTGGACAAAGGACACGTTGCACCCCAAATTTATTTTTCTGAACAGGTTCGAAACTGCTGATACCAAACTCACACAACCGCCCGAGATGTTTGGAAAGTTCTATCACGTAACAGGCTAAAAGCTATATCAGTCCTAAAGTTCGCAAATTCTCAGCACCGCCAGACAGGAACCGACACGCTTGTTCTGTCGAAACCACCCTCACGCCACATACCCCCCCACCAGCACGTGTGATGGAACACAAAGTACGCACTCATCCCCATAATCTTTGTAATTCAAGACCGATAGACAGGAAACGACACGCACGAACTGGAATGTTTCTTCTACCATTTGGAAACTTCCTTGACGTCACAACGCGCAATCGACCACGTGGCTCTGTCGGACAAAGAACGCTCTCACTTTTTATTCAGCCCACATGCTTCGATTATCTAATCCAGGATCTTGGCGAAAACACACGTGACTCTGTCGGACAAAGAACACTCTTACTTTTTATTCAGCCCACATGCTTCGATTATCTAATCCAGGATCTTGGCGAAAACACAAATCCGTACACATGAGCCACTACGCGCACATAGCTTAGTACCTCCGCAAGTGAATGTAACAAAGGCCACATGACTATTTAATTAATCTGATCAATTAATTAACCTCTCTGAAGCGGAAAACTCTCACGTCCACCTAGACTTGGAATCAATTTTCGCCACTGTCACACCCAACCTGGTCTTGAAATGAAATTGTTAAAGTACCTACCGAACACCACGTCCATTTACCGACCCATGCTCGTTTGCTAACATGTACTAATGCTTGCTTCCGTTTACTAACGTACACTAACGTGTACTAACCTACATTAACTTATATCACATTCTGTCTATACAAATAAGCCAAGCTTCAATTCTGATGGTCAGTTCGTGTTTCGCTACCAAACACAAGAAAATTGTGGCAAACGAAGCCACTAACCTGTCACCTGTGATGACTCAAAATCGTTTGCTTTGCCTCTCTCACACACCTCGAGCGCGAGACCAACCACATCACAGTCTGGACCTTTATACTCGCGTCGGACATACTGCTCTATAAATATTGTAGCTAAACTATGACCCTAATACTGTTGTTCAATCCACACGGCCTAGCACATGACCAGAGCACACCCCCAGTACCTAAGCCGAGAACATTGCTCGCCCATCTTTAGTTAACCGCTGAGAGACGGAGATATGCTGCAGTCACATCCCTGACGCTCTCGTAGCTACTCCTAAGCAATTCTATCTAACAAATCCTCCAAGTAGAAAAAATACCAACCAACTCGAACTCTCTCATAGTCTATATCGTCCCACAAATACTTAACTTACATTTTAATTACGCCTCGAGTATACCTATTATTCTCATACAAAAAACACTCGCCCTGATATACCTGGTGTCATATTGCACAGTCGGCAGACACGCAAACAGTTCCTAATTTCAGTGCACAATATCAAACTGCTCCTAAATAATGCAGTACACATAACTGTAAACACCATCAGTACAGGTAATCTGTCCAAATAACGCACAGCAAAGTAATTCAGCAGACGCGCCCAATCAACCTGTCCCACACTAAGTCACACGTCCGACAGCTCTCAATTTTCTGAAAGGCCTCTGTTCGACCCTTCAAACATGACTTGATGACAGCCACATTTACACCGAACACCTGAGAAATTCATATCACCTACACGCCGAACATGACTAGCCAAACCAAGCCACGCGAGTCGTCCGTAACCGTCCTAACTCAGTGCGGTCCAACACACATGTTACGGCCGCATTCCATTGCTTGCCGGTCTATATGCGACACATCTCCACCTTCACGTCTGTTGTCAGAATAGCCGAGAGCGGGTTCAAACACACACCGTCCGCACACATCCCAGTGCTTCCCTCCCCTCACAATCTAAAACGATCATTTGAAAATTAAAAAAATAAATAAAAAATAAATAACAGCCCAGTCAACCTCTCCGAAATTGTATAGTGCCCCCAAAAATAGATAATGCACGCTTTAGTGTTTTCTCAGCTTATATGTAGATTCAAATTCTTACCCTAACAGAACTTGTTCAACAAAATAATACTGAATGCGCTCGCCACCTCCTACCTTTCCAGCTCTAAACATACGCAAATGTTCTCAATCCTCCTATATCCCAGCACAACCGATTAATCATTCTTACTCCTTCTTATCGAATTTAGTGCCCTAATTTCCTAAGGACCCGTTACCGAAGTACCATCCTGTTTTTCTTTCTGAGGCTTCCTGTGCTTACTTTTACAGAGATCGCTAATCTTCCCTCCACAGCCCCCTCAATCTACACACACACACACACACACACACACACACACACACACACACACACGGTCATCCTCCGTACTCATCCCATAACATAAGCAACTGTAACTTTACAATCCATTATATACAAAACCTACACAATGTAAGCCACATTAACTTTACAGTACCCACTACATGCCCCAATTCTCTCAGTTCCTTATGAAGCACTGTGAACCTGCTCTTTCTTTCTGCACACGCCACACTCAGCGGTAATCAGCCCCTCTGCATCAACGGACGGACAGAACTGTTCCACAAATTCGGCGATCGTTCCCCCTCAACCCAAATACGTTACTCTCTCTTCTTCTTCCTTGCCTGCTCGCTTTTTTTCTACAAACTTATCCAGACTCATAGACTACAGGAACACACCAATTTTTTTTATAAGTACAGCATCCTTTAAACCACTGAATAACTAGAAACAAACAGACCAAAAAACTAGATTCGCACTCTCGAATACCGAAGTCGTTGATCTCATTATACTTATACAGTTAAATCTTACGATCGCGGTCTCATCTGATTGGCATTCCACAATGAGCTAAGTATCGGAAATACATTCTCTTGACCGCTGTTACTCTGGAAATATCTCTACCGTCCTTACCACTTCCTCTCTACTTGTCACATAACATAATCGATATTAACTTTACACTGCAGTACATACAAACGCTAACAATGTAAACCACATGAACTTCACAATACATCTCTACAGCATGCGAAAAAAAATATCCTATTCCTACAGCGTCTACATATAGCAATGCTCCCCAATCCTAGGAAAGCACCGTCAACCTGTTCTCTCTACAGACCCGACACTCACAGCTAATCTTCCCTCTTACATCAGCGAACCTAAGTCACCCTCAGAACTCTTTTTACAAATTCGGTATCGTCCCCCCCCTCAGCACAAACGCCTTACTGCCTCTCCTTCCTTATCTGTTCGCTTTTCTACAAACATCCTCAAACTCATAGACTGCAAGAGCACATGTACTTTCTCCATAATATTACACCATTTTAGCTGTACTTCTCAATATCATGCACTAGGCTACACCCTACCGATCACTAGTTCATCATAATTCCCAAGATATAGACTTCAAATTAACTCTCTACAAACGCCGAACTATATCTATGTGCAGCATGCTGTAAACCACTGACTAACTAGAAACAAACATACACAAAATGATATTTCCACTCTCGAATACCGGTCTCAGTCATGTAACATTTTCGAAATCTTGGCTATAATTTACATGTCAACTAAGGTCTGTCCCAGGTCTAAAGAACAGACAAGCATGTATCCAACACACTACTATCGATCTTCACTCAGCTAAATAAAGGAAGCAAATGTGCAGAAGTAGTCAATGGAACAATCTACATCCCATCAAATAACACCACAACCCAAATCAATCATCTTCTCAAATTTTGACTTGATCACCAAAGCCACCCAACACATACTATTACTTCGCTATTCGGTCGTGTAGAGGACATCAAAGTTCTCTCTTACAGATCCATACACCCCAACAGGTCTCTGCATTCGGACAGCTGCTCCAGTTATTTATAATCATTTACGATCATTTATTATTATTTATTATGATTTATTATTTTTTATTATTTATATCATGTTACCTAACAAAAATGGCTCCAAGTTCAACTGTGTTTAGCTTCTGTGACAACCACCAGAGCGCTCTGTCATCACGTCAGTTGATTATGCAATTACCAGTATTCAAGACGGCTGCACCCAGTGCGAAACGTGTCGCCTTTCCCGAACCTGCATGCTGCATTAAAATTCCAACTTGGCTTTAGTCACACCCTACACATCGTTCAGCTGATCCCATTTCCAGATCTTTGCGCATCTGATATATGCAATTTAAGTCGGGGAAAGACATATCAATTACCTTCTGCAGCCTGTCTACAAGCATAATGACCTCAGCTACTGCAACAGGACCTTGATATGACCATTCGGCTGAAATGCAAGAGCCTCCGGCGGCATGTCAAAGCCACATATCTGTCCATCTAAAGAGCCATCCACTAAGCCCAAGGACCAGCATGCCTTAGTTGGCTCTCTCTCTATACCTGCTCTCCAGCTATTGTCTAACGACATACACTGCACAGATGGATTCCTGAATAGCGCAGATCTCTATCCTTACCTGAATCTCCAACTCGACGTGTAAACAGTGTCTCCCCCAGCCAGCGAACCCGTCGTCATTCACGCTGCGCTGACAATTCTGTCAAAACTCGCTTTCTAAGCAAAGATGAGTATTCATTTAGAACAAATAGACAAACATAACTCCAAGCATACATATGATTAAAAAGAAAAAAATGACCTCAATTTAATTTATCCGGCATTTATTTACATGTCCTAATGATACAGTCGTAGATGAGTCATGTCATCCACTCGCTCGCTCCTTCTGCACACGCTTTTACAGAACTTGTTCTACTTATGTGCCACCCACCCTGTTATAATAATTTTGAACCAGCATTTACGCCCCCCACATACAACCCAGCTCAATAGAACATAATAATTCCTTTTTCCACAGACAGTCATATTCGGTGAACACTTAAATGTACTAAATTACACATACATGTAGTCAAATCAGCAAATAGTTTTACCGACATACACACCCCTCTCACTGAGGATAGGGCATTCAATATTATATACTTAAACACAAACCAATGATAACAATATTCCGACGCGCACCTTGTCCTCATAATAAAGCACACTGGACATTCATATGACAGCATGTTTTCCTAATTTCAATGTCATAGCTAAACCATACCTCCTCTACTTTGCAAGTATCATTGCGAGCATTAATAGATGACTGCTCAGTATGTCCATTGACACTTAATTCTTGAACACATAAAAACGATCAATGTATACCAGACAACAATATACATATTTCTAAGACCTCGCGCATAGTACTCTGCCTATGGCGGTCACAGAGCAATCTCGCTACCCAATTAATCCTCAACCGAGCAGAGGAATATAGCTACACTTCACCGCTCTTGTCTGAATAGAGCTTTCCTAGGCCTAACTCCTCCAAGTGTACCACATTTCTCGAGAAGTACCCAAGTATTAGAGCTTAGCACACCATATCGATCTATAGTAACAGATCTCAAAGTGCCTTAAGTTAATAGCATACAATTAAGAAGAACAAGAACGGAGTGATATTTACACACAATGTAGTTCGACACATATTTACGTGAATCATCCAATCTATCATGTGTAAAGCACTGTAGCTGCATATGGCTAGAACGCAGGCTATATTACGTGACTAAAGCATCCAGATAGAACACTGGAAAAAAAATTGACCTTCATCAACTTGTCCTTCTCTAGAATAAATGAGTCAACGTTTCAATCGTACCTAGTTAGAGCTCTATCTCAATCGATCATCCCGTACACTCTCTGTTATCATTTAATACAGACGTGAACGATTCTCTGTCCTCCTGAAAAGCATCAAATACAGTGTTCAACTCACGTGTATCACGGCACCTTAGTAGACACACACTATAATACGAACTCAATGAGAAAAAAATTGTCTACCTTCCTGATTCAGCTCGCTTCTATGTCATCGTTTTCCTACATTCCTCTTGTTGCCGCATACTTGACTCCACGTACAAATTGCTCCCTGCGAACCAGAAGATAAGCAAGCACGTCCTCACTTTAACCGCATCTCGGTCTATATTAGGTCAGTTTATACGTATGCGCGAATCAGTTTTCGCATTTCTTTCGATTTTATGTCAGATCGATCCATGCGACCGCGACATGACATATCGTTCTGTGTTCTAAAATTGCCTGTAAATGTTACCCACGCCTATCCAGTCACCTCCACATTCGGAGAGCGCTTGCTCTGATTTCTGTATGTCTGTGTACATGCACGCCTCGCGGACAGCTCCCAGGACAGGCGGTAAACTAGGGTTAAAGTTCGAATGTGGATCCACCGTGTGTTATATTGGGGGCGGTGTTCAGATGCTATTTTGTTTTTCTAGTTGAAGGGTTTGTTAGATCGAATTGCTGAGGCGAGTAGCTACGAGAGCGCGAGGGTGCGACATCAGTATATCTCCGTCTCTCAGCGGTTAACTAAAGATGGGTGAGCAATGTTCTCGACTTAGGTACTGGGGGTGTGCTCTGGTCATGTGCTAGGCCGTGTGGATTGAACAACAGTATTAGGGACATAGTTTAGCTACAATATTTATAGAGCAGTATGTCCGACGCGAGTATAAAGGTCCAGACTGTGATGTGGGTGGTCTCGCGCTCGTGGTGTGTGAGAGAGGCAAAGCAGACGATTTTGAGTCATCACAGGTGACAGGTTAGTGGCTTCGTTTGCCACAATTTTCTTGTGTTTGGTAGCGAAACACGAACTGACCATCAGAATTGAAGCTTGGCTTATTTGTATAGACAGAATGTGATATAAGTTAATGTAGGTTAGTACACGTTAGTGTACGTTAGTAAACGGAAGCAAGCATTAGTACATGTTAGCAAGTGCCTGGATTAGTTAATCGAAGCATGTGTGCTGATTAATGAGAATCAGGTGATCAGCTAACTTAGTGGGAGCGTGTTGGTCTGACAGAGCCACGTGGTCGATCGCTCGTTGTGTCGTCAAGGAAGTTACCAACTCAGTAGAAAAAATATTCCAGTTCGAGCATGTCGGTTCCTGTCCATGGGTCTTGAATTGCAAAGTTTATGGGGATGAGTGCGTACATTGTGCTCCGTCACACGTGCTGGTAGGGCGGTATGTGGCGTGAGGGTGGTTTGGACAGAGCAAGCATACCAATTCCTGTCTGTTGGTGCTGAGAATTTGCGAACTTTAGGACCGATATAGCTTTTAGGAATTCACGCCGGCCAGGGAGCTGCCGATGGAGCAGGCTCAGCCGGCCGCGCTTACTTCAACTGCGCTCTGGAGTTTCACTGTGTTAGCATGGAGAAGTCAGTTGAGACACACCTGCATGACCGTGATGTCTGAAGTACAGAGTAATTTTCCAGGTATTTACAGAAGACTATGTCCGTCGCGAGTATGGAGGGTGTGTGACGTCAGCGGGGCGGCGGCGCAGCGATTGTACAGTTATTACGCGCGCACGAGAGAGAGTCAATTAGCAAGTGTTTTAGTGCGGTCCACATGTGCTGTTATATAGTCATGGCGGATTCCACTGTCGAACAAACTTTGCCGCCAAAAGTGTAGCACTGCGTTCTCGCTCGCACAGGGACACGTTGTGGACGGTGAGCGATTGGCTTCGACAGGTTTGAACGTGCCCAGGAAAACAACTTTGGCGCCAAAAGTGTAGCAAGGAACAGTCGACCGTTGTGTGATTCAGCTCCGAGGCAAGCAATTTTTGTGGGAAACGTGCGGAGGCGACGAATACACGTGGTGAGCGGACTGCAGCAATAATTCAGAGCCTGAAAACACACAAGCCAAGGAAGGTAGCATACTAGTCATCAAATCTAGGAATAAGACTAATGCAAAGGAAATTTGGATGTGTCTCATGAAGTTAATTGAAATGAAGCAAGAAAAGATCAGAATTAGAAAAGTGAAGAGAGTAAACCATGTACTCATAATTGAAGAAGAAACAGTATAGGAAAGCAGCAACCTCACAAAATTTGAAGATAAATAAAGAAATAATATGCGTGTCACCTGGAAAATTTTGGTAGAAATTAATAGCGTATGATATACCAGTTGCCATTCCAGAAACTGAGTCAATTTAGTCCTTTCAGAAACAGAAATTGGAGGATACTACAGATAGGAAGCAATTTATAGAAGAAATCAAAGCCATGTTTAAAACAGGACCGCGAGGCTAAGTGATAGTAAATTATATGCTGGACGTAAATCCAAATGTCAGGGCACAGTTAGTTACACAGAAAAGAATATGCATGAGGCTTCGATCAACCACTGTGCAGGACTACCTTGAGAATCTGCCCATCTGCAAAAAAGATTGTAAAAATAACAAACGAATTTAAGCGTGAATTTTATATCGGAAAAGAAAGAAAACATGAAGCCATAGAGGTAAAGACGTGCGATGTACCAAATGTACTTGGAGTGGAAAACAACGGAACGGGATATGGATTCTGAACCATTAAATAATAAGCTAACGTGTATCACAAGAAACCACATAGTTACCACAAACGTAACAAATATCAGGTCGACAGTCGAAGAAGATGGAGCACTGAACTGAATGAAAACTATTAACCTGCGTCCCTTTGGTTGCATGAGGTATAAACTGGCCAGCCATCTTTGTAAACGATGAAAACCTCCTTCGAAAAAGAGTGGGATGTAGAAAGAGCCAAATTGATGTGGAAGGATATATTGAGAAAACACACATCCATACTGACCGAAAACGTGTCTGGTCATACAGGCAAGTGGACAATAAAACAGATAATAACGCTAGAGAGCAGGAATGTAGTTTCTGGAAGTATCTAAGAAGATGGGAAAACAAAGGTCGGACGGCATGCCACGTATATAGAAAGATAAGATCAACAGAAATATACTCTCAAATTCAGAACAGGTTGAAAGTGCGACGAATGTAGGGTCTGACACCAAGCACCACTTCGTAGTAGCAGCAACTAATAGAGGAGGTTTGTGAAAATACACAGATGATAAAGGGACCTACAGATGACAAGAGTAATTATGAAGAGAATATAAACAATGACAAACATAACATGAGAAATGGGAGACGTTTCTAGTCGCATCCACAGTGTGCTTACGAAAGCAGTCAAAACGCAATGAGACGTTGAAGTGGGTGACACGTGCATACTCTGGTTAGGAACTTTCATCCATAAGGTGGCATCATAAATTTTCCTGTCATGAAAGAAGTTGATAGGTGTCAGCTAACTAAAGGAAATTCCGTAGGAACATACGTCGGAAGGCCCAACGATACTGACAGATCACCATATCATCCGCAATCTATTGACATCACTGGATGCGGATGTGGAGGGGCATGTGGTCTGCACATCGCTCTCTCGGGCGTTGTCAGTTTTCGTGACTGTAGCCGCTACATCTCAGTCAAATAGCTCCTCAATATCCCTGACAGGGGCTCAGTGCACCCCTCTTGCCAACAGCGCTCTGAGAACGAGACAGGTGCCCATTCAAGTGCTATCCAAGTCCAACAGCGCTGAACTTCGATGATCTGACGGAAAGCGGTGTTACCACTAAGGCACTCCATTTTGAGAATCTGTACAAGCAGTTTGTATTGACTCATGGCAGAACTGTATACGATCACATGTTAGAAAGGTTCTATAGCTATGTGCTCACTAGGCTCCCGAAGCATTTGCAGTCAGTTCACACCATAACGGCAATGGAACACAGACGAATGATTAAAATCGGGTAGATAAATTCGATTTTTAGCACCATCATCATTCAAGAACTCGGGAGAGTGTTAGAACATTTGGACTTACACATTCCATGTATACAGCAGCCGTTTTACAGAAATGTGGAAATCCCTACGTGCCAGATATTGCACAGAATATCAGATTAGGTCATCATACAATGAGCGACATTGCGATGCCGGATAAAGATGTAATACGGTAAAAGATACAGCAACTGTACTTCGAACAAGAGGCGACAAGAGAAATAATGACTGAGGACATACAAACACATATAGAAAAGTTAAGAGCAGCAGTAACACTAGGTCGACAAGACTGATCCATTTTTGCAATAGACGCCTATGCGAACTCAGCATTATGATACAGGAGAGCTTACCTTTCAAAATATAAATATTACCCCTAGAAACTCGGAAATCAGTGACCACAGGAGAGTAAATGATGGAAGAGGACTCTGCCTTCCGGAAGGTATAAACGAAGCAGGGCTTCACATCATGGGTCGGCCACTTAACCCGCTTACCTTTCAAAATATAAATATTACCCCTAGAAACTCGAAAATCAGTGACCACAATGAAAACTATAAGCTCCATGAAGCATTTACAAATTTGACCATAATCTCGTGCATTTTAAAATTACAGACTCAGATGATCAATTAATCGCTGGCATCCAGCCCCAGAGAACATACATTAAGAGAATTTGGAACTTACAAAGACAGAATTCAAGACACAGCCACTCCGAGGAAGAGAATTTGATGTTCTGACGAAGTGGTACGAGCGTTGCAGATGTCACAAGATAAGGCGATCCCAACAGTTGTTGGGACGTCAAAAGACAGAGCAAAGAAGGAGAGAAAATACTATCAAAAATTCTAAAGCCAAATAGAACGATAAACAAGCTGAGATTCTATATAACAGTAAGAACAGTATAACTGAATTTGCTCGGGAATCGAAGCAGAAGAAAGCACCTGGGCAAGACAGAATTATGGCAGAGGCCATCCGCATCTATTGGATGAAACTGTTCCACACCTAACAGTGTTATGAAACGAATCTCTTGCAGGAAGACCAGCGTTGGGAAAATGTCGAATATCATTATGCCGGCCGCGGTGGTCTAGTGGTTCTAGGCGCGCAGTCCGGAACCGCGGGACTGCTACGGTCGCAGGTTCGAATCCTGCCTCGGGCGTGGATGTGTGTGATGTCCTTAGGTTAGTTAGGTTTAAGTAGTTCTAAGTTGTAGGGGACTGATGACCACAGAAGTTAAGTCCCATAGTGCTCAGAGCCATTTGAACCATTTGAATATCATTATGCTAGAAGTGGGGAAGACGAACATCCAACAAAACCGAAATCTTACAAGCTGATTCGTCTGGCAAATGCTCTAGCCGAAGCAAAGCAAAAATTTCTGTGCTGCTGCCTAAGGTATCACAGATAATTGGCATGGACCCTCTGCAGTACGGTTTCAGGAAGGGGAAATCCACCGACGATGCGCTAAATCAGTCCCATGCGTATTGCTAACACTTCAGATGACAAGTCCGTTATAGGTATAATCTGTATTACAATAAAGGGACAAGTCGTTTTGCAACGTTGTTACCTAAAATCTCGAAAAGTGCTTGACCGATTGACTTGAGATTTTTACAAAATGGCTCTGAGCACTATGGGACTTTACTTCTGAGGTCATCAGTCCTGTAGAAGTTAGAACTACTTAATCCTAACTAACCTAAGGACATCACACACATCCATGCCCGAGGCAGGATTCGAACCTGAGACCGTTTCGGTTGCGCGGTTCCAGACTGTAGCGCCTAGAACCACTCGGCCACCCCGGCTGGCCAGATTTTTACACCTTAACCCAATAAACATTCAGACGGAAATGGGCTACATGTTTTAAAACATATATGGTACACAAATTTATGTATGCAATATAATGTGGACATGTTGTTAACAAAAGTATCGAAGAGTTTATATCACATTTTCCACGAAGCTCAAATAAACATTCGGACAGACCTAGGCTACATATTTTATAACATATACTGCAATATATAAAGGGTGTATCTGAAATGAAAGTAGAAAGTGAGAGCGCTAGTAGAGTGGGTTATAATAAGCATATTTAACGTAGCATCCCACATCCACATCTTAGCGTACGGCGCTAAGCGTCGTTGAAAAGCGTCACGCGCAGCCGAGAGAGAGCCTTAATACATGCCATCCAAGCCGTCATGGTAGCAACTCTCCAGGGCAACGTTTTCAATGTATTTGTAGCATTATGGTAAATGAGAAGTTAGGGGTGAAGTTATAACTTTCATTTGAAGACAGTTACAAAGAGTGCTCGTAAAAACGCTCTAGTGCTAGAATGCAGCGTCGCGCAACGACGCAGGAGTGACTGTCACCCTCCTTCAAACACTCCTGGCAAAGTAGAAACTTCATCGGTGTCTGCCATAATGCGTGCTGTACGTAAGTCTCAATGGCTGTTTCATAGACAACAGATTTCATTTGGCCCCAGAAGAATATATCTGTGGGCGTCAAGTCGACGGAGCGTGCATGACATGCCACCGGCCTACTACCAGTGCGTGTGCGAAGTCTGCAGGTGCAACTTCGCGTTGATACAACATTGGCTGTCACATCTTGAGTGGAACATGTTCCAACAACTCTGGCACAATTTCGAATAAAGAGATTAAATATCTGTTTGCGTTCTGTCGCCGGAGGAGCGTGTGTGGATCTACCAGATTGTCGCCTACGAAGCTGGTCCAAATATTCACAGCGATGCGATCTTGGTGACCACAAACAAAGACGGGGTGCGCAATTTCCCGTGTTCACACATATTCATTTTTACCCTCTCGTGTAAAGCACGCCTCATCTGCAAAATGTACATGGTTCGGAAAGGCAGGTTGAATTGCACACCTTTGCAAAACGAAAAAAAAGAAAACACACTGGTAGAATTCAAATCGACGTGGAAAATCGTCTGGATTAAAGGCGAAAATCTTCTAGGTTGTGAATCATCTTCAGGCCACAGATGCCAAATTGTGGATTGGCTTACGTCCATTTCCCATGAAACACGCAGCGAGCTTATTGAGGGTGTGTTTTCCAACAGCGCTAACGCCTCCTCCTCAATCCCTGTTGTACGTACTGTGCTTTGACGATCGCTTCCGTCAGGCCTTCGCACCTATAACAGAAAATAAATACACCGGATTGAGAAGTATACCTTCAATGTACATGTGCCATTACGAGAACGAGCCAATGGAAAGCGTACCTCAAGTGAACCTGCCTGCCGTAGGGACATGAGGATAGGAATAAATGTTTGTGGATATGGGACTCGACTATTGGGAAACCACCGAACGTACAAACGTTGGACAGTGTGATCACTTCCATCCACCGCCCCGTAAGCGCAGATAATGTCAACCCCTTCCGGTCCGCTCCACAAAGTAACAAACACAAGAGTATTGATTGGCGACTCCATGTTGTCCTGTGCACTACGACCAGATAACAGGTATACTTGAAAAAAGAGACAGCATTGGTCGTTTTTTTTTTTTTTTTTTTTACTATCGCAAAATCGATTTTCTGTCACTGAGTGACCATCTTCAGTGCTGTATTGTATAACTTAAATTAGGATGCACTGTTGTCAATAAGCTTACGGCAATCACATAGACTATAACTTAAATTAGGATGCACTGTTGTCAATAAGCTTACGGCAATCACATAGACTCAGTCTATGTGATTGCCGTAAGCTTATTGACAACAGTGTATCCCAATTTAAGTTGTACAATATAGCACTGAAGATGGTCACTCAGTGACAGAAAATCGATTTTGCGATAGTAAAAAATATACGACCAATGCTGTCTCTTTTTTCAAGTAAACACAAGAATGTCCCTGTTTGATGACAAATTGACACAGGGCGAATCAGACTTCGCAGTGTGCACGGATGCTGGCCTCTATGCAACATCTATTAAACAAGCATTTACACAGCCAAATGGAATGCGTTCACGTCCCAGTAATAGGCGGAAAACCTGTGGTGGTGTCCCGGCTGGCCGGCCGTGGTGGCCGTGCGGTTCTAGCGCTCCAGTCCGGAGCCGCGCTGCTGCTACGGTCGCAGGTTCGAATCCTGCCTCGGGCATGGGTGTGTGTGTGATGTCCTTAGGTTAGTTAGGTTTAAGTAGTTCTAAGTTCTAGGGGACTGATGACCACAGCAGTTGAGTCCCATAGTACTCAGAGCCATTTGGTCCCGGCTGGAATACAGTGTTTGTAAATGAATGTCATAAGATTTTAGCCCGACGTCTCTTATACCTTGATGTCAGACTGCGCTGCAGACCTACTACTACGACGGCTTGGATGGCATGTCAGTGTCAATAAAATTCACCAACCGACGTTTACTTTAAGGTATTATTTTATTTTACTCTAAAAGCAATCTGTTTAGGCATTTCTTTACGCCATCTTCAGGCCCCATACGCTTCTATCCAAATAAACGAACTTGTCGTATAGCGCCGTAAATCACTGCATATCGTCTTCAGGCCCCATACGCTTCTATCCAAATAAACGAACTTGCAGTATAGCGCCGTAAACCAATGCATATCGAGAGTTACAATCGTTATACAGTTGCTACATACGAAGGCGCGACTTCTGTCATTCAATCGTCCATTGGAAACTTTTCAAACAATAATGCAGCGATTTTCTGTTAAAATCGGCTGCGAGTAAGGATATGTTGCGCTGTGCCGTGCTGTGTAAATGTGCGGTTTACTCTTCTTTCTCGCAGTCAGTTTTTACTTCGATACTGCTGAACAAATTATCGTTTCTCCTTATACAGCGTCTCCTAAGAATAGTCAGGCCCAATTTCTTTAGTGGTTCGGCAGATATCCACTGTTTCTTTTATTCAATATGTACCTAGAGTCAGCTCAAACAAATACCGCTCGTCAGATGTTTCATGTTACGCAAAGAGGCGACTGAAAGCTAATTTGTTTGCTGCGAAAAAAATTTAACTGGAGATTTAGGAACCCATTCACAGAACGATCCAAATTTGTCTAGTTTGTTATTCTGTTTACCGATTGGTAGTAACAGAGACAGTAATGTACGAAGAATAACCAGTACTCAAAGAGCAGCGACAGCTCCGCCTTGGCCCGCGTTAACTGCTACTGCCATGCCACAGCGCTGCTCAGTCGCAGTCTGTTGGGCTGACGCCAGCTATATATTGGCAAAAAGAAATTGATAGCAACTGCCTATGCACCAGAGATAGTGCGTCTCAGGACCCATGGGAAGGACACTCGGTATGTACACTGAAGAGTCAAAGAAACTTTTACACTTGCCTGATATCGCGTAGGGCACCCACGAGAAAGCAAAAGTGCCGCAACACGACATGGCATGCACTCGACTAATGCCTGAAATAGCACTGGAGGGAAGAGACACCATGAATCCCGTAACTACGAGGGGATCGAGATCTCTTCTGAGCAGTACGTTGGAAGATATCCCAGATATGATCAATATTGTTTATATCTGTGTAGTTTGGTGGCCATCGAAAGTGTTTTTAAACTCAGAAGAGTGTTCCTGGAACCACCCTGTAGCATTTCTGGACGTGTGAGGTGTCGCACTGTCCTGCTGGAATTGCCCAAGTCCGTCGGAATGCACAATGTATATGAATGGATGTAGGTGAACAGACGGAATGCTTACGTACGTGTCACATATCTGAATCGTATCCAGACGTATCAGGGGTCCCATATCACCCCAAATGCACAGGCTCCACACCATTACAGAGCCTCCACCAGCTTGAACAGTCCCCTTATGACATGCAGGGTCCATGGATTCATAAGGTTGTCTCCATACCCATACAAGTCTATCGCTCGAAACAATTTGAAACGAGACTCATTCGACCAGGCAATAAGTTTGCAGCCTTCAACAGTGCAATGTCGGTCTTGACGGGCTCATGGGAGGCGTAAAGCTTCGTGTCGTGCAGTCATCAACGGAACACGGCTCCGAAAGCCCTTATCGGCGATGTTTCGTTGAATGGCCCAGCACTGAAACATGCAGCAATATGAGGAAGGGTTGAACTTCTGCCAGGTTTAACGATCCTGTTCAGTCTTTGTTGGTCACGTTCCTGCAGGATCTTTTTCCAGCCGTAGCGATGTCGGAGATCTGATATTTTACCGGATTCCTGATATTCACGGTACACTCGTGAAACGGTAGTACTGGAAAACCCCCACTTCATCGCTACCTCGGAGATGATGTGTCCCATCGCTCGTACGCCTGCTATAACAACACGTTCCAACTCACTTAAAACTTGATAACCTGCCGTTGTAGCAGCAGTAACCGATCTAACAACTGCCAAGACACTTGTTCTCTTATACAGGCGTTGTCGACCACAGTGCCCTGTTCTGCCTATTTAGATATCGCTGTATTCGAATACGCATACCTGTAGCAGTTTCTTTGGCACTGTAATGTCTCTTGCAGCGGGCTCTCCGCGATATTTTTAGATATTTTATAAATTATATAACTCAGTACATATCTCGAAATATCTCTTCTTATCTTACCGATTATCAATGCAAAGTAGTTTCAAGCCCAATTATTCCTTGGAGCGTCCATTTACTCCATGGAATAGCTTCTCTGCTATCTATGTTTTCTCGTATGGAAAAGAAGGAGGACTTCTTGCCGGTTAGTCGTGAAAGGAGGATGTATATGTATGTATTGTTGGGCTAGTCGCCATCTTGATGAGATTCTGTATGAGAAGGAATTTAATATATGAATTATACTAAAGTAAGTGTGTTCGCGTATTATTTAACTGTTTATTATTGACAGTGTCTGCTTACTACGCTGTGTTGCACGGGATCAGTGGGGAACGTCTGATTTACACTGGACGAACCTGCCGTTTTGTATGCTCAAGATATCCAGTTACTTCAAATAAATAGGCTAACACGGTCTTACCAGCAGATCTCCGGTCTTCCCCATGTGATCACCGAAAGTTAATAATTATTACAAATTTTTCCAGGAGATCGACTGACAATTTTCGTCGAACCGAGACTTCGAAATTGCTTCACTGCCTTATGGAATTTAAGTTAAGCTCAGTTTAATCAGGATAGATCAGTATTGAACTGTGTTAATGTGATAAGCCTGCTTTGTCAATGAAAATTCCCTTAATATACGCATGTTTTTACTATCCTGATCAGTGAAGCTAAATCAGGCCGGTGTGAGAGAGGATTTTAAATTTTTGATTTCACAAAAAAAAAAAAAAATATTAAATTGGGCGACCGTGACAGGACACATTTTTGAGCATTACTTAAACATTGTGTGAGTTTTATGTTGCATGTGCACGAGAGAAAAGGAGACGAAGCCTGTTCCAGAAGTCACAATTTCGCCACAACCTACGAGAACGCCGTTCAGGCCAGACAATATACAATTAAATTTTTGTGGATAGAAATTTAGAATAACTATTTAAATGTCTATCGGTTTGAATCAGATTGATTGAGTGAATGTTGAGTTGAACTTTAGACAGGAAGTGTTTATTATAAGTGAGTATTATGGAAAATTTAGGTTAGTGACATTATTAACTCAGATGCGAAATCAGATTGATTGAGTGAATGTTGAGTTGAACTTTAGACAGGAAGTGTTTATTATAAGTGAGTATTATGGAAAATTTAGGTCAGTGACATTATTAACTCAGATGCGAGTGACTTTATATATTTGTTGTTCGGTGTATTAATGGTTCTTACTAGGGCGGCTTATAAAATGGCAATGCAACAGCAGAGCGAATCACAACAACCCTCAGCTGTTTCTGAGGTTAGTGAAACATTAGACGCTAGCTTAACTGAAGTAGTGCCTAGCGGCAGCATTAGTCAGGCCCCACAACAAAGCTTAAGTGTTTCGATGTCATCTGAGCAGGACGAAATAAACCCATTGACTGTAATCATGCAGCAGTTAACACTGTTAGCCAAAAATGTAACAGACTTAACTAAAGCGCAAATAGAGACTAAAAGGGAATTGAATGAACAATTAGCAGCCAATCAAGTGAAAGTCCAGGAGCAATTAGAAGCTAATCAAGCGATATTAAATAATAAATTAGTAGAGAGTTTTCAGAAACTTGATGATAAATTAAATAAAACTGCGGAAGAATTGATAATTCAGAATGAAAAGACAGAATTAAAATTAGCTGCTCAAATTGAGCAAGTCACTCAGCAGTGTAATGAAAATGCGAAGAAGTTACGCATAGAGCTAACTGAGTATGTTGCTACTAAGCTTGATACTATTAAAGAGCAGATCGAGTCAATCCAACAGATAGTTCAAGCACAAGAACAGGTGCAATGCTCTATGGCGGTAATTCCGGTATTAGTTGAAGTTCAAGATGAATTAAAGCTACAAGTACATGAGATGTCAACAGATATGCAGGATTTGAGACAATCACAAGACAAGATCCCGAAGGACGTCCAAAATTTGGGTAAAATTCTATAATTACATAAAGGAGAGACAAGATCATAAGGTAAACATTCTCGCGGAAAAATTCTCGCAGTTAAGTTTACAAAGGCAAAGCATTCGTTCAGACAATATTGAACATACGGTCAGAGCTGCTCTATATTCTATAACCGAGAGTTACGAAAAAAATTTATTTAATAAAGGTTTTCGAGAAGCCAAAGAGCAGCCAGGCGAAGAACTTAAGCAATGAAAAGAAAACATTGAGATCTTTAAATCTATCTCGAAAAAATTTGTGTTCCACGCAAGGAAATGAACCCATAACAAGATCTATCAACGAAGCTACCTTATGACCGAGAGTTCTGAAGAAAATTTATTTAATAAAGGTTTTCGAGAAGCCAAAGAACAACTAGGCGAAGAACTTAAGCAATGAAAAGAAAACATTGAGAGATCTTTAAATCTGTCGCGAGTTCCACGCAAGGAAATGAACCCATAACAAGATCTATCAATGAAGCTACATTATTTACCCTACCAAGTACAGAGAGGGACATTAATGCACACGTTCGTTTTTGCAATCAACATCAATCACAACACTATGAGGGTAGTCATAATGGCTGTATTTGTGAAAGCAATACTGAGGAGAAAATGTTGAAACGACGTCAATTCCAGATCTACAACCCAGACAAGATAAATGTTCATCCCGTAGTGTTTATAAGACGTTTTAGGTGAGTATTACCAAAAAATTGGAGTGAGTGGCAAAAGGTTAGTTTCGTGACCGGTTATATTCAGGGGTCAGGAGCTATATGGGCATCTGATATGATATCAACTTGGGACACATATGAAGATTTTGAACGAGCATTTTTATCCAAATACTGGTCTGAAGGAGTACAAGAACGTTTAAGGCAGGAGGTATTATACCCGTAACCTATTTCCTTTTCACGTGGGTCTTTAAAGAAATACTTTGAGAAATATATAAACAAATCGCGGTATTGGGATAAGCCTATGCCTCTACAAGACGTGGTTGGCATATTAAAATCTCGACTTCCGGCCAGCATTAGAAATAGAATGCCGTATATTAATGAGCATGACCTTGACTCTTTCATGACTACGCTTGACACTATAGATATGATCGAGGAAGATGAACATCAGCCAAGACAACCGGTTATGCAGAGGAGAGCGATTGAGGCGCCAAACGCAAACCGGAACGGAAACGGATTTAATAATTATTATACTAGGAATAGTCAGAGATTCAACGGGAACAATTACAACGGAAATGGAAATTTCAATAACAGTGCTGCGAGGGGCAGATTCAGAGACAATCGAACGGGTCGCAGATACAAACCAATGTTTGGAAATGCAAGAGATTACCAGAACCAGCAGTCTTCAAATAATAATAATGCGTACAGAAATTCTGTCCCTAGATTTGAAGAAAATAACACAACCAGTCATCAATAACAACCAGTCATAACAGAAGTAGTAGATTATTCAAGAGGAAATACTAATCGACATTTAACTGAAGAGGGCCGCTTTATGCTCCGTAAAGTCGGCCGGGGAATACAAAAGGGGCAAACCTGTTTTAAACGAAATTAATTCCGTGGCAATGTTCAGATATAATGAAGGCGAATTAATGACAGATGAATTGACGAGAGACTTAGAGGCCTGTGTAGCCGAAGATAAAAGGGTTCCTGTGTCTGAGATCATCACAGAAGTGGGAGGAATTTTAACCAATGTTGTATTGGACACAGCTTCATCTACAGACGTAGTATCCGGAACTCTGTTTCGCAGAATTAGTAAAATTAAGAAAATCTCTGTCCTTCTAGTACAAAATTGCCGAGTTATAGGTGCAGTGGGAGCAAAATCCCGGAACGTCAAGATACAAACGCTTATAGAGATAAAATTGGGAAATGTAGCTAAACAATGCACATTCCTTGTAGTGGAAAAGTTGTTAGTAGATTGTATTCTTGGCATTGGAACTTTGCAAGCCTGCAATTGCAAGTTGGACTTGGTAGAAGGAAAGGTGCATTTTAAAATCGAAGATCAAATTGTTACACTGATCTTACTGAGAAAGAAGGCAGTGTATGAGCGATATTTCCGTGGTGCTGCTGTGCAGTTGATTTGTGCTGAAAATAGTAATATGTACCGACTACCGATCAAGTCAATTCAAGAAGAGGATTTCTGACAAACAGTCGAATAGAAGATTGCTGAGTCAGATTGCCTAACGGATAGTCAGAGGGAACAATTATTCAATATATTAACAGAATATGAGTCAGTTTTCGATGAAAAGCCCGGAATTATTAGAGGATATGTTTGTACATTACAGATTAAGCCCCTTAAGACATTTTGCAGCACACACTATCCCATTCCCTGGCGATTAAAACAACCAGTTCAGGAAGAGATACAAAAAATGTTAAACTGGAATCTTATTGAACCGTCGAACAGCCCATACTGTTCTCCGTTGCTTGTTGTACCAAAGGCAGGAGGAAAAGTTCGATTGGTATTAGATGCAAGGGGAATTAACAAAATTATAGTACCTGTGCGCACACATCCGGAGAGCATCGATGAGTTAATACAGAAATTTCAAGATGTATCCTATTTAACCAGTATTGATTTGAGAAGTTCGTTCTGGCAAGTCCAATTAGACAAGGACTCAAGAAAAATATACTGCTTTTATATATGGAGAGAGAAGCTATCAGTTCAAGGTCGTTCCGTTTGGTCTCAATATCAGCTCTGGAGTTTTTATTTCTGCGTTGGACTATGCCCTAGGACCAGAACTACGTAGTCGAATAACAATTTTTGTGGACGATCTATTAATTGCCTCTAAAACTTGGGAGGAACATGTACAACTTATTAGGAGGATTTTTGCTGTGTTCAAACAAACTGGTATAACGGCAAATCTAAAAAAATCCCAATTTTCTCTACAGAGAATTAAATTCTTAGGACATATGATTAATGCAAAAGGCATTCTTCCAACAGAAGCGAAGATTAGTGCGATAAAAAATTTTCCAACTCCAAGAAACAGAAGACAACTGAAAGGCTTCATAGGCTTGGCTTCATTTTTTCGTCGATTTATTAAAACTCGAGCAATGAACTCTGAAGCACTAAACCGGCTCCAGAGGAAAGATGTACCATGGCAATGATTGTGAAAAGGCTTTTTGTGAAATTAAGGATCAACTGATAAATGCTCCGTTATTATACCACCCTGATATGAATGTCGGATTCTGTTTAGCCACTGATTCATCAGATGTGGGATTAGGATCTTGTTTATTTCAAATTAGGTACATCGATGGTGTAAAAACCTCTTGTCCAATTGCATTTGCTAGCAGAGTTTTATCCACCTGTGAAAGAGCATATACCACTACGGAATTGGAAGCTTTAGCAGTTATTTGGTCTTTGGAAAGGTTTAATTATTGTGTATATGGCTCAAGGATAGCCGTTTATTGTGACCACCAATCATTAGCCTTTTTACAAACTTGTAAGTTGCTGCATCCTCGCTTGTCAAGGTGGACGCTGGCGCTGCAAGAATATCAGTTTCAAATTATTCATGTAGCCGGAAAAGAAAATATTATAGCTGATCTCCAGAAGGAATAACACCTGAACTGGATGTAAATAATAAGGCAGAATTTCCAGTGCATCTTCTTCAAGAAAATAATTACAAGTTATATTACATTCATTTATGTAAGACAATGGTTCAGCTTCAGAAGAAGGATCGACGATGGAATGCTATAATACGACAATTCAATCAACAAAATCCTATGGTCAATTTGGAATACTACCGGCTTGTGAATAATATTTTATTTTTTAAATCTGGGAAGGCTGAGAATCCAAAGTGGTGTGTCTGCATACCTGAAGAATATGTAGAACGATTAATTTGGTTTACACATTTGACCTGGGGTCATGGTGTTGTAAAGTGTGCTAATAAGATTAGATATTATTGTTGCTTCTCAAATATAAGGCGAAAAGTCATACAGAAATGTGTTCTCTGCCAAAAGGCAAAGCCGGACAACAAGGGAAATAAACTTGCGCTTCACTCAATAATACCTGAAGCACCAAGATCACTTATTTCATGTGATATTTGTGGACCACTTCCTAGAGCCAGAGGTGGTGTTAAGTACATTATTGGATTCTGTGATGTGTTTACAAAATATGTTAAACTATATCCTATAAAATCAGCAACTGCAAGAGCTGCCGCAGTAAAGTTTGTAAATGACTACATTCCTCATGCAGGGATTCCAAAATCTATAATCTCCGACAATGCGAAGATATTTACTGGATAATTGTGGAGAAAATTAGTATCACAACAAGGATTAAAACAGATATTTACATCTTGCTATCATCCACAAGGGAATTTAATTGAACGGGTTTTTCGAGAACTAAACAGATTCATGAGAACGTACTGTCATGATAAACAAACTACCTGGATGAACTATTTGACCGAGTTTGAGCAGATTTATAATAATTTACCTCATAGTTCTACAAACTTTACCCCGAACGAACTGATGTTCAGAGATAACGAAAGAAACTTTTGGGTAGATAACTTGCCTAAACTCGAGGACACCAAAATGTCATGGGAAGAAAAAATTCGCAATGCTCTCATTAATATTACGGAGAAAGCAAGACAGCGAAAGGAAATCCATGACAGAAACATCAAACGGATTCAGACTTTCAATATCGGACAAAACATTCTTTTAAGAAGACACATCAAGTCAGCAAGGTCGAAGAAGACCATCAGAAAATGGAATCTAATTTATACAGGTCCATATATAATAGCTGATATACCGAATCCTGGTGCGTATTTATTAGCATATCCGGATTCTGGAGAAAAAAAGGATTATTTCCCCATGTAGACCTAAAGAGGTACTTTTAAGCAAAGTGTTTCAAATTAAATGAAAAGTCTGTATGAAGTATTTGGGTATTTAAAAAAAATGAAGTGCGAAGGACAGTATGCCTCAGCTACTGTGATAGGTTAAATGACAGCATGTCTAGCATCTGTAATAGTTTAATGAACAGTAAGCGATTGCTTCTGTGATAGTATAGGAATATTTAGAAAAGTAGGTGGAACTGTAGCTATTGCTGCTGTGAAGAGTTACGCATTATCTGTCTACACGATAATCACCAAAGAAGCTTGTGCGTGTGAAATAATATACATTCAGGGAGTGTTAATCTCCAGTGAGAATAAGTTTACTGAAACTATATGATCGAATATGGCGCTTGCGTGTGAAGTTAGTGTTTGTAAACTGACAGTTCACAGGAGAACAAATGAACCGCGTTAGGAAATTAGAATCGATTGCTACTGTCCACAGATATAAAGACTCGCTTGTTTTTTTTTTTTTTTTTTTTTTTTTTTTTTGGCGCGATCTAAATTCTATTCAAGAGAATTTAATTGACCAGCTTAGTGTGTATTAATAAAATTAGAGTTAATGAGAAAGTTCTTCATTGAATTTGTAATAATGTGTCATTTTCCAGTTGGATTTGTTTATTGTTATATTGCATTCATATATGTTCATCAGAAAATGCGGCATTTGGAGTATAAAAGAGAAAAATTTGATTGTCAATAAATACTAATTAAGATTAATTTTAGCTGGAGTGGTCATGCAGCAAGACTTAATTAAACGTTCTCTTTCAGCAAAATTTCATTTTAATCATGAATGAGTAAGATATAATTTCTTTTGGAAATGGTCTCAAATAATAAAGTTTTTAATATTCTGACATGCTATCCACATTCGTTCTAGAAACCAAATTAGGAAAGATTCAGATCTACTTCCACCTGGAAAAGCCAACACAAAAAATATATTTAAAACCAGGATTAGAACCTTTCGGCTTACTCAAGAAGGTGAATGAAATTATCCATGTTTTCAAAAA
Organism: Schistocerca cancellata; assembly: GCF_023864275.1. Taxonomy (NCBI): domain Eukaryota; kingdom Metazoa; phylum Arthropoda; class Insecta; order Orthoptera; family Acrididae; genus Schistocerca; species Schistocerca cancellata. The sequence goes on along the minus strand of NC_064628.1, from coordinate 478,482,274 downwards.
TTGTTTTCCGATCTGGAGTTGTGATTTTGTGCAACTACAGTATCGATTAAGACACCTAGGTGTGGAAAGTATAAGACGAATGGATTTTCCCATTCCTCAGATGGAAGATTGGATGGATCAGGTCCATATTTGAGTTCAAAATGAATCTGGAGAAATTCGACTAACCCTTCTCTTCCAGGAATCTTTAATAGTTGACCATTCCTTAGACGAATTTCGATTGTTTCATGCCACAATCCTGAGTACCTGTTCCTGAGGTTCCTTCTGGTCTCTCAAATCCGTTACGTCTCCTGTCCGGTACGCCAATGCGACGCCTGTCCTCCGTGCCGTGTCCCATGCTCCTGTTCGATCAGTTTCATCGCAGTTGAACAGGACATCGATGAAGAAACGTTTTCAGAAGATTGTAAAAAAATTGCATGTGTAAAGATTTTTTTCTTTTGGCTATGAGGCAGATTTTACCTGTCCTATGAATTCTAGAATATCTCTCAAATTTCTAAATTATTCTGTCTTTCCTATCATCTGTGATACCTAATTGGGATCTAAGCATCCAGGTTTTCCGAGGTTTCCCTGTGAAGGCCAGTTCCTGAATAGGTAGACCTGATTAACAACTATATAAGTCAATCTTCCCTGGTTGTGTACGTGGGATGCGGGTATGCCCCAGTACACTTGAAAGCAACAACTAGGTATCTAGTAACGAAGATACAAAATCTCTTTCAATTCTTGTAAAAAAAAATCTTACTAACTTCTTAAAATTCTAACGAGTTAGCTAAGCCAATAGTTAGCTCGCAAAGTGGATACATATCAACTTTGCTCGCTGCGAGGGGCGATGTAATGTCTCTTGCAGCGGTCTCTCCGCGATAGTTTTAGAAATTTTATAAATTATATAACTCAGTACATATCTCCAAATATCTCTTCTTATCTTACCGATTATCAATGCAAAGTAGTTTCAAGCCCAATTATTCCTTGGAGCGTCCATTTACTCCATGGAATAGCTTCTCTGCTATCTATGTTTTCTCTTATGGAAAAGAAGGAGGACTTCTTGCCGGTTAGTCGTGAAAGGAGGATGTATATGTATGTATTGTTGGGCTAGTCGCCATCTTGATGAGATTCTGTATGAGAAGGAATTTAATATATGAATTATACTAAAGTAAGTGTGTTCGCGTATTATTTAACTGTTTATTATTGACAGTGTCTGCTTACTACGCTGTGTTGCACGGGATCAGTGGGGAACGTCTGATTTACACTGGACGAACCTGCCGTTTTGTATGCTCAAGATATCCAGTTATTCAAATAAATAGGCTAACACGGTCTTACCAGCAGATCTCCGGTCTTCCCCATGTGATCACCGAAAGTTAATAATTATTACAAATGTTTCCAGGAGATCGACTGACAATTTTCGTCGCACCGAGACTTCGAAATTGCTTCACTGCCTTATGGAATTTAAGTTAAGCTCAATTTAATCAGGATAAAACAGTATCGAACTGTGTGAATGTGATAAGCGTGCTTTGTCAATGAAAATTCCCTTAATATACGCATGTTTTTACTATCCTGATCAGTGAAGCTAAATCAGGCTGGTGTGAGAGAGGTTTTTAAATTTTTGATTCCACAAAAAAATATTAAAGCACTTCAGAGTAATTTTAAGCAAAAGTTGTATACATAGCAACGTGCTGTTTCGTTTTGTTAATCACAGCCCTTTTTAACAGAAAACAGGATAGTATTCGTTATGGATTGTCGGTTTATGATTACTATTACAGAACGTGAATCTTTGGAAACTTTGTGATACTGTTTGTTCGCAGATTAAAACTATACGGAACACTGTCGTCGAAGTTAGTAGCCCCACAAACCCAGCAGCCTGATAGAGGTCTATCATACTCCGCATATTAATGATCACAACCGGTTTATCCACTTATTTTAAGCGATTACAATTCCCAGTCTTGGCTTTGATTGCAATAACAAGTAACATCGCTGATGGTGGAAGAGAGGTGGTAAGAGGACGTACGGAGGAGAAAGTGGGTATGAAAAGGGATAAGAAAAAGGTGGAGAGAGAGACTGGGGCCGTTTAAGATTGATAGTGAGAAGGGGAGGAGTAGAGGAACAGAGAGAGGGATGAGATGAAAATTGACACAGAGAGAGGGAGGGGGAGAAGGACATTAGGACGTATATCCTATTCCAATATGTATTTAGCATCTGTGAAGTATTGCCGAGTTCGCTAGTGATATACATAGGAGGAGCATTCGATAATTTATGATGGCCTACCCTGTTTAAGAGACTAAAACAGACAGTTTGTCCTAGGTTTCTCTGTAAGAGCATACGATATTACTGCACACAGAGGCAGGTGATACTGGACTTCCCTGGAAACAAAACTGCGAAAAACAGTACAAAAGATTCCCACAGGGCTGTTTTTGTAGTCCAGACTTCTGGGTTGCTGGTACAGAGCCATTACTGAATCAAGAATATGACAAGCGTTGTAGGCCGCATCACCTACACAGACGATGTGCTGATTGTAGTAACTGCCAACATAAGGGTTAAATTAGAGGAAAATTGTTGGAACGTTCTTGAAACACTTAATAATTGTTATGTAGAGAATAAATTAATGGTAGGTTTATGAAATCAGTTTATATGTTACTGAAAGAAACATTATCAAGATCGAGGGACCACGCTATCAGAATAAATGACCAACCTGTAAAGAGAAAAAAAAGTGTAGCTTTCATGAACATATAGAAATCGTGGCCTTAGGGGCATTAAAATCCTGAATAAAATAGCAACAATTGGCCAAAGAAGCTTCCAGCTGCCCCTAAGCACAAAAAGAACATACCATAATGCTACCCTAGTCGCTATTGTGGACTCAACACGAGCTCATAGAGCCACAGTGTAAATGTATTACAGGCTCTCCAACGAGCACAGGTATGTGTACTCCTGCTTCAGTGAGATACATATTGAACAACACCGACTGACACGCTGCTCATGATGATAGGCTTAGTACCACTGGACCACCAGGAAATGGCGCTTTTGGGCTCATAGATTGCAACTTCATTAGCCAGAAGAGTTCTACGAATATGATGCAATGTTAGTAACTTGGGAATATGCCTACTAGATTTCGAAATTAGTAAAAGAAAGGCAATCAAATGCAAGCAGGAAGGATACCAGGATCTGAGGTCTGTACAGAGAAGTTAATATAAGATCGAGTATTACAACTGTGGCAAAATGAATATTACTCTTCAAGATTCATAAAGAAGATATTCGACCTTCTCCATAACTTCCAGGAGGGACGGAAAACGAAATTTCTTCAGCTGTTGAGTGCACTGATGCATTGCCTGACTGCTCATGGCCTGTATGGTATGTACCTGCACAAAATCAAAATGCAGATTAATGATAGTAGCCCTTAAAGCAATATGTTCATTCCAGAGCACACATTATGTAACTGCGCTTTCTACAAACACTTAGTAGATAACGACCTCCAGGCATTATAAATGCTAAATCCAAGAACAGCACTCAGGAACAAGTCAACCTGCCATAAGGTGGCATGGTCTCCTGACCTTCATTTCTTCCATATTCCGACCTCACCATCGTATTCTGCGTATCAGGAAGTTTCATTCGAGCCCAAACATTTAATAAATAAGCAAATCCAATAAATAAATCACAAGTGCGCACCGAGATTAAAGAGTCGATGCTAGTGTACACAAACATTCAAAACATGATGGCCACAGGAGTTTTTGTTCGGCAGAGGCAACCATCCCGCTGGAAAGTCCGTAGGAGGGTGAGTTCGCACACAGCTGTGCCAGCCGGCCGACCGCCCTGGGACCAAAACAGTTTCTTGCCAGAGAAAAGGGATAATGGTCGACGTGTTCACCTTAAAAGCAAAACCCACTGTATTGTTTGGGAGAGCGCCAGCATACGCATTTTTTGATGGACCTACTGCGCAGTTTCAGAGTTCTCACAGGTGACCAGTAAACGCCTAATGCAGATGCTATATATTTCCCGATTGGTCGGCTTAAACGGAGCGCCATTCTTCCGTTTGTAAGAGTAACGCTGATCGGCGGACTATTTCTGATGCAATCAGCTGGAGGAGTGGGGGAAAGACAGCGGATATATAGCCTTTCGCTTTTTGCATAGAGAGGCGTCATTCCGGTGACGCTCTTGAAGTGAGAACGTGTAGTGGGGGCGAGTGCGCTCATGCGGGTACGCAGAGAGCGCGGAACAAAGTCTCTACTCAGTACTGCACTGAGAGAGCCCCTCTGACGCTAGCGATCCGGAATGATACTCTATAGTGAGTCGCTCTCGGTGAAGCATTTGTTCACTGTATTGGCTGCAACACTTAATGTGCGGTTTCAACACAGACAGAGTATTAGTTAGCACCTGCAAGCGAACATTGAGTGGCATCACAGTGGACTGGTTATCTGACCGGCATTCCAACCCAATAGTTAGACTAGGGGCAGATAGGAGTCCTTGACTTCATCAAGGCATAGTGACAGTTCGACTGGCGAAGGTCAATCCAGATAGAAATAGGTAGTTTTGTTATTTTTCAGTGGCAAACGACGCAGGCAGCAGTCATTTCAGCACATGGTATTGTGTGGTACAGTGTAGGCGAGCCCTGTCTTCCCTCCATTAGAAATAACATACTTCATTCACGTCACTCCATTACATTTCTCACGTGACAGCCTCGACCGTACGTACAAAAATACAATTGGATAATTATTCAAGTTGAGTAGGTGCGGCTCTCAGCCACTCTGAAGAGTGAATGACATTCTTAAAAAAAGGGATAAAAGAGCTTTCCCTCACTTCGTATATAAATTTCATTAACAGAATTCCTATCCATAAGAGGTAACCTGCTACTCCAAAAAGAACCCAGAAATTTGTGTGTCAGTTTATAAATAAAAGTTTCATTTGATTTTCTCAGATTTTGCAATAAAAATATTTTCCGATCATTTAATGTTTTCCTTACACTAACTAGCAATGCTCCAGTACCCAAGTATCCCACTAGTTACATAAGAAAATAGAATAGTTTTTGTGTCTTTTCCTGATAGTGGACGATTCCAGAAGATATTTATTGCTGAAAGTTTTCAAAATGGTTCAAATGGCTTAACTTCTGAGGTAATCAGTCGCCTAGAACTTACAACTAATTAAATCTAACTAACCTAAGGACATCACATACATCCACAACCAAGGCAGGATTCGAACCTGTGACCATAGCGGTCGCTCGGCTCCAGACTGTATGGCCTAGAACCGCATGGTCACTCCAGCTGGCTGAAAGTTTTCCAGGCATTTCTTTTTAGTACGTTAGAAGCGTTTGTTTGACTTCTGTATTAGTGTGAGGAGGAAATTGCTTCTTGCAGCAGCCAAAGGGTACATGTCAGATCAGTCCGTTGTGCAAATCGTCAAGATAACATCCACATATTGACATTGCTACATATGGGATGACACTGCAGCTGCAATATCCAGGAACGCCAAGGAAGACTTCGCAAAGACAGTTTGCGCACCTTACAATTTCACGGCCTATGTGCATACATGTAATTTCCATTTGGCTATTCAACTGGCTGTGTCATTCGATTGGGTAGTGTTAGTCATATTTTGCAACTTCTGGCAGATTGATGCTTATTCACCCTCTCTTTCGCTCATCGCAACAGAGCTAACTGAACGAGGATTGGGCAACTGCATGCAGTGCTCCAGCATTCAAATTGATGGTGGAGTTATATGAACGACACATTCAGCACGTTACATCGCCACACAAACCGGTTACATTAAACATACAAATCGTGCTGTAAATAGAAGCTAACGGAATGAGTCCTTTCCAGATGTAGAACTGGCAGACTAGGGAGATGGGCACAAATTGATATCTACATTCGGAATCACACGACTATCTAGCACAAAGAAATTATTCTGATACGTACACTGAAAGCCCCAGCTCACCAGACATGTGATGTTGACCTCTTCCAACAAGACTTTAACGAGCTACAGACAACATTACAAGCGACTGGATATAGCGATAGCAATGTACAACAAGTTGTGAGATACAGTGAAAAAATAGATTAAGGAACAGAAGAATTACTTCTTATTACCGGTTTATCTCGCCTGAGAGGCATCAGAGACTTAGCAGGTAAGTTGTTATGCTTCAAAGGAATGAAACTAATTTTCTGCAAGGTCCAAGGTCTGTTGACGTGCATGAAGGATTCCTTAGATGCTCTCCAAACTGCATTCATGAACAAACTTCGATGAGAACGTGGCGAAGTCTATGACGGTGCCACTGGGAGACTGATTAGTAGTCCCATTTCCGAGCAACCACAGTTATGTTCAACTAGAGTAACACAACAAATCAGCTATAACTCAAGAACATCACACTGTTAACGTTCATCAATCTTGTGTACTAGTTCGGGAGCCATTCATGTACTAGAGAAAAATAACAGTGCATATGGAAAAACTTAACCTCCACAGCAGCTCGAAAAGACAGGAAGGCTACGAGCTACCAACGGTCAGGGTGTCAGCGGTCACAGTCGAACATGCTGTGTGTTCTGCCCAGCCAGAAGCTCCAATGACACGGCTTCAAGAGCAGAAGCAAGAGGGTCCAGGAAAACTGTCATGCAAGATGAACGTCTAACTACAGGATAACGCTACTCCAGGTTTCAAGCTGCCGGTTCGGTCTTGCTGCCAAACACCTGCCAGAGTAGCACAGACCCGTCCATACGAATCTCCGGACAGTCACCTGACAACTGACATAAAGCCAAATCGCCAAAATGTAGAAGTTCATATCCCTGAGCAGGATCGCAGCAAAGAAGACAGAAACATCTGAGCTCTTTTAGTGTTTTATAAAGAGGTGACCTAGATTTTGTTCAAAATCCACCTGCCGGTTAGCAGTCTCAACTGTGCAAGAGAGAGCACAGGCCCCCATATAAGTTGTTTCTTCTTCTACACTTCAAGCAGAAAGCTATACTAAAAACAACAATGCTATATTAGGTAGTATGGATTTGGGAAGAAAGAGTAAAGATGACACAGCTCCTCTGCAATCTACAAATTGAGTCTTTGAATTGACGTCACCTCGCCGTGAAGAAGAAGTTTTGTACGTTAAATGAAGCTTCATTAGATAGATAAGCAGGATAGAAATTATTTTTACAAATTTTCAAGTATGTTGAACTTGATTACTGTCAGTATAGTGGGAGGTATTCACTCTGGGTTTTGCAGTTTTTGCAGCATTTAGTGATTTTCGGAATTAAATAAGCGTTGCATGGCGTACATTTTAAGCTTATAGTATTGCCTTCTAACCACTCACAGAAGTTCCTACCTTTCATTTTGGTTTGCTCTTTATTTACGATTCACAGAAGTGATGGGAGGCTATCACTTTCTCATTCTTCGGCATACAAAATACTGCGAAAAACCTGTTTTACGATATTTCACACTTTCGAATTATTTAAAAATTTTCCGCTTGATTGCTACACAATATTCGTATATGGCATCTAAAAGGCCATTCGAAACATAGCAGAAGAGCAGTAAGCCGGCCACGGTTTTATTGACTGTACACGTCAATGATATTCGTAATCTTAAAGATAAATTTTGAAAGTAAAAAATGTCATCGAAAACTTTAAATCTCCGTGGAGCAAAGCAGGTCTGAAACAAGTAGGTATATAACAGGAATGAAAATCTATGACGCCCACATAGAGACCACGGCACCATCGTAAACACCAATTTCTGAAATTTCTCAGTATGGATCAACTGCTAATGCATAAAACTAATTTTCATATAGTAACAGTAGTTGTAATAGAAGTAGTAGTTTTATGCATCTGTAGATTTATTTTACAAAGATACCGGACAAGTCTTGAGACTACAATTTAATAAGAGCAAAACTAAAGTTATTAACTTATACATAAATTTACAGACTTACAGCCTAACTATGACAAGGATAGGACAGGTAGTTTTCCATGGCCTTATGGTGGCAAAGATACGCCTGGAGTAATTTAGAGAAAGCACAGAAAAGTAAATCAGGTTGGCTGGATGGAGACTAGAGCCTCCAGACTTCAGAATACAAGGCCACTCTGTTGAGAACAGTGCTGCCTCATTCAATTTACAACTAGTGCACAATACTGTCGTAGGAAAAATTATTTGAAAATGAAAAATGCTAATGCTACATTGTTAATTCATTTCTCACTCCCAGTCACTCCAGGAACAACATACACTATACTCACACTGCTTATAGCACTACACATACTATCAGCTGCCGCCAGAATCATGATCTCTATAGCAATTTCCCCTTTTCTAGCAGTAAAAGTGACTGAGCGTCCCTTTCCAAAGAGTGAGATGGTGTGTTCATAAAGATGATAATGTGTTATATATTATGTAGCTTGTGCTGTGAGTTGTTCCAGGAGCGAAAAGAAATAAGGAAAAAAATATAGTGGCTAGGTGTTATGTGTATTAACAGACGTTTAGTATTATTTACTTGTCTTGCAGTTTTTACCAAACCTCTAATTTGTGTTATCTAAGTAATACTGCAATGTATAGTATGGTTTGTTGAAGATATAGCTTTTTAAATATGTGTGTTTTAGCAATTTCTACAACCTACTTTCGCAATTTATAGCACAGCTTTGTTACTTATTAGAAAATCCTCTTTTGAGTTTAATGTAAGTTCAGTCTATATCTTATTATTTGGTCATTATGACACTGCCTTTTTTTGGCATTCCAAACGGCTTTGCTTTTATTCTCTTAATTGTGTATTTTTCTGTCATTAAATGACTTTTTGCAGCACTCGGCACCTTTCTATAAGTTTTTATACGCCTATAATTGTAATTTAAGAATTCTAACTCATTATGACTCTTCTCAGAACTGCGGTACTTTGGGGTTTTGGAGGAATTCGTAATACCTGCTTTTATCCACTTCTTTTTGAGAGTGGATTTTAAAAAATATTGAGAATTTAGAGAATTTGACAATTACACAGGCTGCATCTCAGCTTTGGTTTTGTACTTTTTTCGAAACAATTTGTATTCTGATTTGACAGAATTGTGTTTTGTAAGTCTTCAGTTTAGTCACACTCTAAATACCCTATATTACTGTTATTGTATGGCAGAAATGGTCAAATAGTCAAAAATATTTTTCAGATACATCACACTTTACCCCGTCCATTTTTTTGGCTGGATGGACAATAACTTATGTGGTGAACGTGGTAACGCTAGTTGCACTATTGTCCAACCAGGAAGTGCAAAACAGTAAAAGGTATTTATGAGGGTGCTGCTAGTTTCATTTAGGATGTTTGTACTTATATTTATGTCTCCACACAAATTAATGTTCACTTTTGCATTTCATGCTGTATCGAGAACTTACGTCAATTTATTTCCGTTATCAAGTCCTGTTAATTCAATAGATGATATTTCAAAGTGTTTGTCTTCACTCACCATACTAAAGTTATGTACTGAGTGGAGCTGTGTTCCTTACTCGTATAATAGATGCTTGATCTTCCACCCTTAGAAGTAGCTCTACAGCAAGAGTATGTCCATTCTTCTAATAACAGTACAGCTACACGTTCTGTGTCTCTAGATCAGTGAACAGTGACACAAACTACTGCGCATTTCCCAGACTGAAGTTCAACTTCAAGCTGTTGTATTTTATTTTTTATTAATTTCGTATTTTTATGAACGAGCGCTAAGTCTCTGCAACGTCCCATGTCACTTTTTCAAATGATTTCTGTTTCTTTGTGACACTGAGTGTCTGTATCCCTTGGTGTGTTAGAATCTATCTTGTGAGCAATAGTTTTAGAATTTTCTAAGCTGTTGGAGGTACTATTTAGGCAGGGGAAACTTTCGTCTGGTTTTATCTTAAAAATGACATACTTCTTCCACTCAAGACAACAGGTATTTGACTTTGTGTTGCCTGAGATCTATCCATCGTACTCTTATGAATCATGTGTACAGTTCTTTCCTTAACTGTCCTTTTTAGATCTACGCCGTGACTTGGAAAACACCATCTGTTAATAGTTCTGACACGGACCAGAGCAATATGTGTAAAGTTGGCTGACATATGCTGTCTCCAAAACCACTTTAATCCATATGACAACTCCTTTGAGGTGTGACTGATCATGACGCAGGAAAAGCTTAACCACATGCCGTGGACGCACCCGCGCGCCCAGAGACTCAGCTGTTGCGAGGCACCATGTTTTAGTCGGTCACAGCCATTTGGGGTGGTTTATTGCGCAGGCACTCTAAGAACGAATTGTTTTCAATTTTTACGGGAGTGGTTTACGTATTTTCCATACAGTTTTTATCTGTTGTGGGACTGAAAATGGAAAACGATCGTGACACGGCGGGCCCTTCAGAACCTAAGAAACGTAAAATACGGACACAATAAACGTGCAAAAATTAACGGATGCAGAATTATTACGAATATTAGAAAGAAAGCGATTCTGAAACGGATTTGGCCAATGGTGAGGATGGGTGGGAATCCAGTGAAGAGTCTGACGGAGCCGTGTTTGCTTTAGAGGAGACTGTAGCAATGGTTGTGAATCCAAGTGACAGGGAAAGGGCAGAAGGAGTGGTAAAAAGTGGTAACGTAGCTGATACAAGTGTTGCATGGGAAAGCGAGCAAGATGAAACGGTAAACTGCCCGTTTATAACTAATGAGGGACAGGTAATTCAACCAACGGGAAACACTCCATTAGATTATTTTCGTCTTTTCCTGACGGACGAATTTCTATTGAAAGTTGTAAAAGGAACAAATCGAAAAGAAATGGAATTATTCCTTTCTGTGGGAACCAAAGAACAATCACGAATAAATTGTTGGAAAGATGTTACGGTTGGCGAATTGCTAGTGTTCTTGGGAGTTTTCCTGCACATGGGAAATGTAAAGATAAGGAACTTGCAGGACTATTGGAAAAAGGACCCTTTATTTACGTGAAAGTAATTGCCGATAGTATTTCACGAAATCGTTCTCTTATAATACTACGTACATGGCATTTTTATGAAAATCCAAAACAGGGAGAACCAAAACCATCCTACAGGTTGTATGAAATACGTCCAGTTATCAGTTATTTCAGCGAAAGGATGTGCCAAGTATACTACGCTGGACGAGAATCCTCACTGGACGAATCAATGATACTTTGCCGTGGAAGATTACTTTTCCGACAATACATCAAAAATAAATAGCACAAATATGGCAGAAGGCTATATATTTTGACAACTCCCCCTGGAATGGCCCTAAAATTTGCGGTATACACTGGCATGCTGGACGATTTGGGAGGAAGAGGCCATGTGCAAAAAATTGTTCTTCGCTTACTGAATGAAAAGTTTAATGCTGGTCACCACGTGTACATGGATAATTACTATAATAGCTTCGAATTGGCTAAGTTGCTCCTGGATAAGAAGACTCACTGCACGGGAACTCTGAGGGCGAATAGGAAGGATACACACAAGGAAATACAGAAGGCAAAATTACGAAAAGGCGAATCCGTTGCCAGATTTGCGAGAGGAGTTACGATAGGTAAGTGGCGTGATAAGAGGAAACTTTGCTACATTTCTAATGCATTTACAAATGAAATGGTTGAGGTTGAAAACAAAAGAAAGGAGAAGAAATCTAAGCCCTTGTCCATTGTAAACTACAATACATTTTTGTCGGGAGTTGATCGGCACTATCAGATGTTATATTTCCTCTCGGAACGAAAAACAATACGCTGGTATAAGAAACTTTTTATCCACGTTCTGGAAATGAGGCTGACAAACGCACATGCCCTACACAATAAATAATCTTGCACAAAAATGCCCCTCCAAGAATTCGGACTCAGTATTATAAGAGCACTATTGCCACAAAAGCAGGTAGAACGGCTAGTCAGAAATTCCCAACAAGTTGTGATAAAACGAGAATCAACTGGAAAATCAAAAACACCGAGAAAAAAGTGCAGATCATGCGCCAGCCGAGGACAACGAACAGACACGTCTTACGAGTGCACGAATTGTCCAAATAAAGCAGGGTATTGTTTGAATTGTTGTATTATTCACCACCTCTAAAGACAGATAGCACTTTCGTTGTTCTTTCATTTTTTGACAGTTATGTGTAGTCGTTCTACGGATCGGAGCGTGGAATGTCAGATCACTTAATCGGGCAGGTAGGTTAGAAAATTTAAAAAGGGAGATGGATAGGTTAAAGTTAGATATAGTGGGAATTAGTGAAGTTCGGTGGCAGGAGGAACAAGACTTTTGGTCAGGTGATTACAGGGTTATAAATACAAAATCAAATAGGGGTAATGCAGGAGTAGGTTTAATAATGAATAAAAAAATAGGAGTGCGGGTTAGCTACTACAAACAGCATAGTGAACGCATTATTGTGGCCAAGATAGACACAAAGCCCATGCCTACTACAGTAGTACAAGTTTATATGCCAACTAGCTCTGCAGATGATGAAGAAATAGATGAAATGTATGACGAGATAAAAGAAATTATTCAGGTAGTGAAGGGAGACGAAAATTTAATAGTGACGGGTGACTGGAATTCGTCAGTAGGAAAAGGGAGAGAAGGAAACATAGTAGGTGAATATGGATTGGGGCTAAGAAATGAAAGAGGAAGCCGTCTGGTAGAATTTTGCACAGAGCATAACTTAATCATAGCTAACACTTGGTTCAAGAATCATGAAAGGAGGCTGTATACATGGAAGAAGCCTGGAGATACTGACAGGTTTCAGATAGATTATATAATGGTAAGACAGAGATTTAGGAACCAGGTTTTAAATTGTAAGACATTTCCAGGGGCAGATGTAGATTCTGACCACAATCTATTGGTTATGAACTGCAGATTGAAACTGAAGAAACTGCAAAAAGGTGGGAATTTAAGGAGATGGGACCTGGATAAACTGAAAGAACCAGAGGTTGTAGAGAGTTCCAGGGAGAGCATTAGGGAACAATTGACCGGAATGGGGGAAAGAAATACAGTAGAAGAAGAATGGGTAGCTCTGAGGGATGAAGTAGTGAAGGCAGCAGACGATCAAGTAGGTAAAAAGACGCGGGCTAATAGAAATCCTTGGGTAACAGAAGAAATATTGAATTTAATTGATGAAAGGAGAAAATAGAAAAATGCAGTAAATGAAGCAGGCAAAAAGGAATACAAACGTCTCAAAAATTAAATCGACAGGAAGTGCAAAATGGCTAAGCAGGTATGGCTAGAGGACAAATGTAAGGATGTAGAGGCTTGTCTCACTAGGGGTAAGATAGATACTGCCTACAGGAAAATTAAAGAGACCTTTGGAGAGAAGAGAACCACTTGTATGAATATCAAGAGCTCAGATGGAAACCCAATTCTAAGCAAAGAAGGGAAGGCAGAAAGGTGGAAGGAGTATATTGAGGGTTTATACAAGGGCGATGTACTTGAGGACAATATTATGGAAATGGAAGAGGATGTAGATGAAGATGAAATGGGAGATAAGATACTGCGTGAAGAGTTTGACAGAGCACTGAAAGACCTGAGTCAAAACAAGGCCCCGGGAGTAGACAACATTCCATTAGAACTACTGATGGCCTCGGGAGAGCCAGTCATGACAAAACTCTACCATCTGGTGAGCACGATGTATGAGACAGGCGAAATACCCTCAGACTTTAAGAAGAATATAATAATTCCAATCCCAAAGAAAGCAGGTGTTGACAGATGTGAAAGTTACCGAACTATCAGTTTAATAAGTCACAGCTGCAAAATACTAACGCGAATTCTTTACAGACGAATGGAAAAACTGGTAGAAGCCGACCTCGGGGAAGATCAGTTTGGATTCCGTAGAAATGTTGGAACACGTGAGGCAATACTGACCTTACGACTTATCTTGGAAGAAAGATTAAGAAAAGGCAAACCTACATTTCTAGCATTTGTAGACTCAGAGAAAGCTTTTGACAATGTTGACTGGAATACTCCCTTTCAAATTCTGAAGGTGGCAGGGGTAAAATACAGGGAGCGAAAGGCTATTTACAATTTGTACAGAAACCAGATGGCAGTTATAAGAGTCGAGGGGCATGAAAGGGAAGCAGTGGTTGGGAAAGGAGTGAGACAGGGTTGTAGCCTCTCCCCGATGTTATTCAATCTGTATATTGAGCAAGCAGTAAAGGAAATAAAAGAAAAATTCGGAGTAGGTATTAAAATTCATGGAGAAGAAGTAAAAACTTTGAGGTTCGCCGATGACATTGTAATTCTGTCAGAGACAGCAAAGGACTTGGAAGAGCAGTTGAATGGAATGGACATTGTTTTGAAAGGAGGATATAAGATGAACATCAACAAAAACCAAACGAGGATCATGGAATGTGGTCAAATTAAGTCGGGTGATGCTGAGGGAATTAGATTAGGAAATGAGACACTTAAAGTAGTAAAGGAGTTTTGCTATTTAGGGAGTAAAATAACCGATGATGGTCGAAGTAGAGAGGATATAAAATGTAGACTGGCAATGGCAAGGAAAGCGTTTCTGAAGAAGAGAAATTTGTTAACATCGAATATAGATTTAGGTGTCAGGAAGTCGTTTCTGAAAGTATTTGTATGGAGTGTAGCCATGTATGGAAGTGAGACATGGACGATAACTAGTTTGGACAAGAAGAGAATAGAAGCTTTCGAAATGTGGTGCTACAGAAGAATGCTGAAGATAAGGTGGTTAGATCACGTAACTAATGAGGAGGTATTGAATATGATTGGGGAGAAGAGAAGTTTGTGGCACAACTTGACTAGAAGAAGAGATCGGTTGGTAGGACATATTCTGAGGCATCGAGGGATCACAAATTTAGCATTGGAGGGCAGCGTGGAGGGTAAAAATCGTAGAGGGAGACCAAGAGATCAATACACTAAGCAGATTCAGAAGGATGTAGGTTGCAGTAGGTACTGGGAGATGAAGAAGCTTGCACAGGATAGAGTAGCATGGAGAGCTGCATCAAACCAGTCTCAGGACTGAAGACCACAACAACAACAACATGTGTAGGTACTATTCTTGGACTTTCAATTAATTTTATTTGTTTTAGTGTCATCGGTAAAGTTCTTGATAGTATCTTTTCTGAGATTTGACATACATTGTATTTCAGAAGTTTCTTCAACACTTTGTGTTTGTTTTTGAATGGTGTTTACACTCTATCTTTTGTTCAATAAATATGTCGTTTGTCAGTAGGATGTTTCGTATTATTTTTGAATATGAAATAAAAATTTAGTACTCTAAACTGTCACAATTTTCAGGAAAAATAAACGAGACGCATCAGAGCGTCCACGGCCACGGAACGTGGCCTGATATGCCACTGACACCTTAGTGCACCACAAAAAAATTTCATTCACGATAGTAAATTTTAACTTTTACCTATAAAATGAAAGCATTTTATATTACTTTTAGCAATACAGTTTCAGATTCTATTAAAGAAATAAATGGTTACGTGGCAACGCAATGCCAATTACGCTGGCAGCGAACGTGTACGTTCTACATCTACATCTACTTCCATACTCCGCAAGACACCTGACGGTGTATGTCGGAGGGTACCTTGAGTACCTCTACCGGTTCTCCCTTCTATTCCTGTCTCGTATTGTTCGTGGAAAGAAGGATTGTCGGTATGCCTCTGTGTGGGCTCTAATCTCTCTGATTTTATCCTAATGGTCTCTTCGCGAGATATACGTAGGAGGGAGCAATATACTGCTTGACTCCTCGGTGAAGGTATGTTCTCGAAACTTCAACAAAAGCCCGTACCGAGCTACTGAGTGTCTCTCCTGCAGAGTCTTCCACTGGATTTTATCTATCATCTCCGTAAAACGCTTTCGCGATTACTAAATGATTCTGTAAAGAAGCGCGCTGCTCTCCGTTGGATCTTCTCTATCTCTTCTATCAACCCAATCTGGTACGGATCTCACACTGCTGAGCAGTATTCAAGCAGTGGGCGAACAAGCGTACTGTAACCTACTTCCTTTGTTTTCGGATTGCATTTCCTTAGGATTCTTCCAATGAATCTCAATCTGGCATCTGCTTTACTGACGATCGATTTTATATGATCATTCCATTTTAAATCACTCCTAATGCGTACTCCCAGATAATTTATGGAATTAACTGCTTCCATTTGCTGCTAAATGATATGGGATGTTTCTTTCTATGTATTCGCAGCGCATTATACTTGTCTGCATTGAGATTCAATTGCCATTCCCTGCAAAATGCGTCAATTCGTTGCAGGTCCACCTGCATTTCAGTACAATTTTCCATTGTTAAAACCTCTCGATATACCACAGTATCATCTGCAAAAAGCCTCAGTGAACTTCCGATGTCATCCACAAGGTCATTTATGTATATTGTGAATAGCAACGGTCCTACGACACTCCCCTGCGGCACACCTGAAATCACTCTTACTTCGGAAGATGTTGGTGTCGAGCGTCAGAAAAGCCACCTTGTCTGGGTCACCAGTTATCTCGTATGCCCCATCACATTCCAAACTGATCCCACTTCCCTCATTGCCAATACACAGTACTCCTAAGAAATTCTTTACATACAGATCCCAAGTCCTCTGTCACCTGACTTAGCGCTGCATTTGGTTTGAAAAGACTGCTGGTCTGGTACGATACCCCTACGTTTTCCTGTAACTGAGGACTTGCACTTCGTCTATGGCTACTACATAGCAGCTACATTTTCGTCTTCGTAACACCTTGCAGGTTACGCAGCTACCTGATATCAGTTAAAGTGTGCTGCGCATTTTTTGCTCCTAGTCCTGCCTCAGACTCTGGCAGTGGTAAATACCTGTTTCTGGTGTTGATAATAAAACTGTCAGTTCACGTATTCTTTCTCCTTATCTTCCTACCATCTGCCGGTTCCGAACAATCCTTCCTCCATCTAACTCTTTTGATTCTTATAAATTTCTTCACTGCTTCCTCCAACTTTGCCTGAGAGGCACAGATTTTTCCCTACTGTTCCTCAATCAGAATGTTCTTACTGCAGATTCTACTGTTCCAGGGGACAGCCTCTTCCATTTTTCTCAACGTTCTCCACAGTACCGCTCCACCAGTGAAAATATTTCCTACAAAACTGCCACCAATTCCCTTATTACCAACCCTTAAGAGCTCCCCATTTTTCTCTCATACTCAGTTTCGAAAGAAGGATTAAGTTCCGCTTTATAGAATATATCATGTTTTACAAGGACGTGAAATTGGTTGTACGTGAACAAAACGGACACTACAGTGTTTTGTGCACTTGACACTGTTTTTGTACTAATTTAGGGATATAATAATGAGGACGATGATATTGGGTTTTGGGGCTTTTAACCCGTGGTCATCAGCGCCTGTACAAGTTCCGACCATTCCATTACCAGTCTCGCCCCTACCCGAATGATGATGATTTGATGACGAGATGATGAGGAAAGCACAAACACCCAGACCCTGGGCGGAGAAAATCCCCGACCCGGCCGGGAATCGAACCCGGGAACCCGTGATCCAGGGCAGCAATTCTAGCCGCTAGACCACAAGCTGCAGCGAAGAGGTATAACAACAGTGGAATGAATTAGTAGTTACTTTCTTTGCATGGAATTCGCAACACCAGGTTTGTTGTTTGGTTTTTAGAAGTTTATAACCCAGAATATTTATGCACAGATCACGTCTATCTGACTAGTAATAATGCTAGTAAAAACTAATATTATTTATAATCATTTCATTACACATTTATAACTAAAATAAACAATACTGAGACCCGGAGATGTCTTGTTTTAACGAAATCTTTGCTATTATGAAAACTTAAATACAGCTTTCACTGTTTATGTCGCTCCTAATTACGGCTAACGTCGGGATTATGGGGATTTCAAATAAGACAAGTTGTCTTTAAGAAAATACACTATAGAATCGCTAAATATTCACTTGTGTAACAAGAACAGTCGCTACATAAAGTATACAAAACAAAATAAATTTAACCCTTGTTACTCTTAAATAAGTACTTTTCGTGTACGAAGTATACCTGTGTTTCTCTTCCCGTAGTTATCTTGGATCGATTAACAGAAATCTTCAGTCACATACATGGTACCTGCGTCTGACGAGCTTGTCTGTCCATTACAACAGTTTATTTTGCTAACTAAAACAATAAGTTTGCTGTTACCAATCTCAATTTAATTTATGTTCACTACTCTTTTAAGAAGCTCAAATCTTCATACAAGCATTAATTATTTTTTAAACTAACACAACAGGCACATGTTCTGTGACAGTGTTGTGATAACCTGTGACACTGTCCGTAGTATCCATGATTTCCTTACCCTGTTGTGTCACATCATACATACCGCTACACAACTTCACACTTTAGGCGAAGAATTTTATGACAACGATGAAATACACTTTTTACAATGTCTTAAATTTCGTTTAAAGTTCTTTGCAATTAAGAAATTTCTCCATCATGGCACATTATTTTGAGGAAATTATGCACTAAATTATAATGATCCTGAACTGTCTCCAGTACTGAGATTGTGTTTGTGGTAGATGAGTATTTGGTCAATGCATACAAGAGTATTGTGTCATGGCGGTGATGAAATATACAGAGTGTTTGGGGAGGAAAGGTCAATTTTTTAAAAAGTGATAGTACAAGTAATTGTGAACAAAAAGTGTTATATGAACACAGGTCCGCAAATGCTTCGTTAGGAAGGTATGGGTGCTGAAGGGAACTTTAATTCTGCAAAACTGCTATGCACACCGTGAACGTATACGCACTACAACTGGACCTTAACGTGATTTTCTAGCAGACAATGCACTGGTACACCCCATGTTTACAGTATGCAACCTACCACGTATTTCGGTCATGTGATGTACGTAGTACGTAGTACAACACCCGTTTTTTGAGCATTGGTGCCGTGTAAGCCGCATTGTGTACTGTACCGGCGACGGATCGGTTACCTGTGTAGTGTATGGTGTTAACTGTGCTCGTACAAGCACTGCTAACAATTCCACACGTCTACAGTAATGAGGAATACGCATATACGCTGTGTTTTTACGGCTTCTAAGACGGTAGTGCTACCGTTGGAAGAGAAGAATACCACAGACGCTTTCCGACTCGACGATTACCAGATCGCAGGGTGTTTACCAAAGTGTTTATCACTTTTCGTGCAAGAGGCTCTCTTCCAAGTACACATTTTTCGTCCGAGCAAGCACGTCAACATACTCTGCAAGAACTGGAAGAAGTTATCGCAAGTGTTGAGCAAAGTCCGAATACGAGCTGCACATGGTTGCAGCCAGTCAAGGAATATTTTA
This sequence comes from Schistocerca cancellata, assembly GCF_023864275.1. Taxonomy (NCBI): domain Eukaryota; kingdom Metazoa; phylum Arthropoda; class Insecta; order Orthoptera; family Acrididae; genus Schistocerca; species Schistocerca cancellata. Next base: position 478,463,117 of record NC_064628.1, on the reverse strand, counting down.
GGGAATTGGTTTAAAAAATTGATTTCAAAGACCCAGTCAAATCTTTACAAGTTTACTCCTAGAGCAACTTACGCTGTGCCTACGTGACACAAGTTGCCTGTCTTTCAAAACCGAGGCAGTTCTGTCCAGTTAAAGCTGCTGACAAGAGACGCCCTGAGACGTCTGCTGAAGCTGCTAGCGAGTTAACGCCATTGGTTTTAGCCAATAGGGTGCGTGGGATACAGGTCACGTGTGTGGACGTTGGAGTGTTCTGCAGTGAGGAACACAGTTGCCTCGCTCTCTTGTAATCCAGACCTCGAGCAGAACAGGTCTTTTCGGAAGGCAGAGCCTCTGGCTCTGCTTTTCACGATCGACCACCAACGTAAGTCAACATGAAACACTTCCCCTTCCGTTGCCGATATCACTTAATTGTTCGGCCTCCTAAGCTGGCCTAAACCTGGTACCTTCCGACCCCAGGCGCGACCCTTGTACACTGTACATCGAACTATATCCTCTTTGTCGTATCTAATTTCCTGTTTTGTCATTTTCCGGCAGCCCTGGATGTCCACTCTCAAGTTCTGACCGCTCGACCTCCTGCACACTGTCGTCACGAGGCATATGTAACAACCTTCTTGCCCCTTCCCTGACCATACACATTAACACTGGTGACCAGAAATGGGATCTTATACATTAACATTGGTATCAGAAGTGATATACATTATCAGAGCATACGAAAAATGTCCCTAAGTGTGAATGTCCCACGGACACATGTATGGGAAGCATTACATGCGGAAAATCTGTATCCTTTTCACATACAGCCTGTCCAAAATCTCCACGTTGGCAAAAAAGCCCAATGACTTCAATTCTGTCACTGGGTAACTGAGAATAGTCATTCGCTTCCACAAATACTGTTCACTGACGAAGCCAAGTTTTCACGACATGGTATAAACAACACACGCAATAACCATCTATGGTCACGGGAAAATACAAAGACTTCAGTGGATAGCAAGTTACAAGTTCGTTTTGTCATAAATGTCTGGTGGGGCATGATCGGTAACCTTTTGATAGGTCCATTTATTGTCAATCAGCGATTGACGGGGAGAGAGGTACCTGCATTTCTTGGAAAATTCGTTTGTGGAACTATTGGAAGACATTCCTTTAGCGAAGCGAACAGGAACGTACTTTCAACATGACGGTGCCCATCCTCAAGTTACTTACGTATGAGGGACCATTACAACAGCACCTACCCTAATCGCTGGATTGGTAGGTGCTGTGCTATTAACTGTACTTCTCTGTAACATTGTTTTCGAGAAAATCACGTTACAGTCCAGTTGTGTTGCGTATACTTTCACATTGTGCACATCTGTTTTGCAGAATTAAAGTTCCTTTCAATACCCATACCTCCCTAACGAAGCATTTGCGGACTTTAGTTCATATAACATTCATTGTTCAGAATTACTTATACTGTCACTGTGTAAAATATTGACCCTTCCTCCCCAAACATCCTGTATACACGTCGTCATCTGCATAAAAGTATTTCAAACACAAACATTTATTTTATATTTAAAATGATACTCTTCCGAGTGCCAAGTGCCAAAAACGCTCTGGAAATCTTTAAATATGGAAACATCTTGAGATCTCCTGTCGATAGTATTCATTTCTCCATGACAATAAAGAGCCCAATCTGTTTGATGATAGCAATATTCTCTTAGTCTCTGAAGGCTCTGTGCCAACAGAAAATTTTTTGGAGGTATTTCATAATGTCTGTACTCTGTGTATGTTCCAAAATCCTCCTGCAAGTCGATGTGAGTGATAGGTTTTCGTAATTCGGCGAATTACTTCTGTCTGATTGTTGTGTTCCGCTGTGATCTGTAGAACTTCTCTGTCCCTACATACGAACATTTTGTTGAGCGACTCGCTGCGTATAATTGGAAAAATGGAGCCATTTCATTAGCATACCCCGAAAAATACTAAAATGATGTAATATAAGGACCAGAAGACTTAGTTGTATTGACTTAAAGTGCTTTGTTACACTGAGGCTACCCGCTGTACATCTAAGTTCTCCCGTTGGCAGGTGTTCTTCGTTCGTTTTCTAGAATATTAGCTAAATCTTCGTTGTTATATCGGAAAAAGTATTCAAGAACTCCGCTTTAGTTGCACTGTAGTTGGTAACATTACCATTTCTGTGAATGCAATGGTAATGTAAATAGGCGAAACCTTATAGTAGATCTACTAAAACATTTAGGTCCGACTACTTTTGCCAAGAGCATAATTGTCGACTTTGGGAATAAAGAAGTCAGTTACTTAATACATTTCCGACATTTTCATTCATTCGTGTTATCTGGGCAATACTGTGTGGTAGCTCTTCGTTTAAGCAAGACATATTCATTGCAGAAAACAAAGTAATTACAATTATGGGTGGAGTCAGACTCATATATTGTGCAGATATCTCTTTAAGCAGCAGGGAATAGTAAGTACACTTTCATGGTACATTTATGCGTTTATGAGATTTATCAACAATCCTTTCAAGTGTGAGCTTAACAGAGATATTGACAAGCACAACACTAGCAGGAAAAGTGACCTGCATTACCCTTGCTGAATCACTCAGAAGTGTAAAATATGCAAATATAAAACTTTTTGCCACTCTACTCATTGAAATAAAATGTCTGACACGTAGCAGAAATGTTTCCGACACTTGATTCTTAACCAGTAAAAATTAGTCATTGTAAAAACGACTGTAAATGACCGGCACTCAGCTATATAAATATCACTTTTTGTCTTTTCATTTAGTTGCATTTAAGCTTTCTATGGTAGTTCTGTTAACACGTTTCACATCTAAGGATTAACATGAATATGATCTATGGAACAATTTACTAACTATTTAACCAACTGACAATGGTTACTGTGAAATCCTACACAGCTCGTAACAGAATTAACAAATGCGGTAAAACAGTTGCATGATTTCGTGAAATGGACTTATTCGAACAAATCATATATTTTTTTGACGGTGTATAAAGTGTATCCAATATATAATAATGGAGCGGCATACATATTCTCACTTTACCATAACAGCATATACTATTTTCACGTCCATATAATTAGATATGTACAGACGGTAACAAGGGCAACGTTCCTTGAAATGAGTGAATTTCAAAGCGCTCGAGAAGTACTAAGTCCTCGGGCAGTTTGCCGACAACTGAGAAGGGCGAGGAAGTTTCGATTGCAGTTTATAGTTACCAGTTCCAAAGTTCTACGGGGCATAATTACCGTCGACAGAGCCTCAACAACGTGATTAGGAGTAAATATTAAATGAGAAAAGTTGTATGTCTCTCAAAAATTCGTAAAGTGGAAAAAACAGTCAGCAACATGGGAAGAGACGTTTTTTATTTATAAATTAATTTGTTTCTGTATGAAGTCTGACAAGGGACTTAATGAGAGAACTACTATCACAGTGCAATGAGGAATTACAAAAGAACACAAGTACGGTGAATCCGAACTCCACCGACCATATTTAGGAGCTTGTTTAGGGTTAGCTTGCTAGTTTTTCGGTTCAGAGGGACCGTATCCTCTGCTGACTTATAACAGTGTTGTTGTTGTTGTGGTCTTCAGTCCTGAGACTGGTTTGATGCAGCTCTCCATGCTACCCTATCCTGTGCAAGTTTCTTCATCTCCCAGTACCTACTGCAACCTACATCCTTCTGAATCTGCTTAGTGTATTCATCTCTTGGTCTCCCTTTACGATTTTATAACAGAGTAGAGTATAATTATGACCTAGTTTTTACCCAAATTCTCCTCTATGTCTGTGAAAATAACTATACTACAGAGAAAAGTTAGTAATTTGCGAACACTGAAACGGACATGACAAAACTCCTAGGAATTTGCCTACTAAGTGTGTCATTCACATTCGGTGAGGCATAGTTTTTTTATGTTTTCCGATTTCGTCTGAGTGATTACGCATGTAACTTTAATTCCTTTGAATCAATGCGTATAGTGTTTAATATGATATTGCTTCTTTATGTCTGCCCACATACCTGTTAATTTCCCATCCTGTTGCGTCGTTGAAGGTAGCACTGGGACGAAGGGGTCTAAAACGATGGTTCAACAGCAACAACTTGCCACCATTCATCGGTCGAAAGTTTGTAGTCCCAATATATTGCTACTTTACTGTGTATTCTTAGATGCACGATTAGGGGCGGTAGAAGATGATTTGAGAAGTAAGCTACAAGAAAGCAGAAGGAAATCGTTATTCTAGAACAATGTAAACCAGTGCTCCATTTCACAAAGGACAGCGTTAGCAAAAGGCCAAAGTGGTGAAGTCATGTTATATTTTACGCTTAGAGCAAATTCAACATATTTTTACCAGACGGAAGAAGAACGGTGGGGCGAAATTCAAATGACGAGCTGCTGGTTAAACATTTGCAATCTACTGTAAACCACGCTGGGAGAACTGATATTTCATCATTTGGTACAGAAGATATTACTTTCGTTAACAGCACATCAAACAGGAGGGGTATTTCAATACTGCGATTTAAAATTTACACCAGAGTGAAGAAATATGGGATGTTACGTATAAATTCCAATTTTGTCACTTAACACCTGGAAGATAAAGGGGCAACATTAAGTACTCCAAGTTTTGGAAACAATAAGTCACCACCATAACCTCAGGGGAAAATAATGGAACGAATTCCATAAAAGGTTCAGGAGAAATACGTTGAACTCAAAGCAAGATCTGATAAAGAAGCTGACGGGAGAACGGGAACGAATTGGGTCCCAGTACTCCTGAGAATCATTTATAACATATAAGAGTGCTTGAAAGCAGTTAGAAAGAAGAAGTGATATTCCACGCAGTATTGGGTTCCAACGTTATTCCTGTATTCAAACACAATTGTGATGTAATCGACTGTTAAAGACACTGCAGTATTAAGCTGTGAAATATGAACTAAGAAAACTTTTTCTTACTGGATAAGAGTAAACAATAATGGATGACTAAGAACAAGTGTTGAAATTAAAAACAGTGTAAGTAAGGCATGCATCAATCTGAACATCGATAAAACAATGACGGAAATACAAAACAGGATCAAGAGTTGGACAAAAATTCAGAGAGACAGGATATCAACAATAACATCCGCTGCTAACATTGCTCTCCTCAGTGAAAGTGAAGAACAACTATGGAAACCGTTAAATGGAACGGACAGTGCAATAAGTACATAGTGTGAGCCGAGGGTAAATCGAAGACAGGCGAAAGTAAGGATAGTAACAGGAAAGAGATTAGCGATAAACTTGACATCAAAGTTGGAGACCACGAAGTTGACCAAGTTAAGAAATTTTGCTACCTTGGAAGACATGAGACACGAAACAAGAAGTACATAAGAAGCTGACTAGCGTCTGGGTCACATCTTCATCAGTAAACTCATCCATATTTTTCTGTGTGTCACTGTCAGCGCACTGTTAATACTAACCCGAGATATTACACTACTGGCCATTAAAATTGCTACACCAAGAAGAAATGCATATGATAAACGGGTATTAATTGGACAAGTATGTTATACTAGAACTGACATGTGATTACAGTTTCACGCAGTTTGGGTGTATCGATCCTGAGAAATCAGCATCCAGAACGACCACATCTGGCCGTAATAACGGCCTTGATACTCCTGGGCATTGAGTCAGAACAGAGCTCGGATGGCGTGTACAGGTACACGCAACTTCAACACAATGCCACAGTTCATCAAGAGTAGTGACTGTCGTATTGTGACGAGCCAGCTGCTCGGCCACCATTGACCGGACGTATTAAATTGGTGAGAGATCTGGAGAATGTGCTGGCTAGGGCAGAAGTCGCCAGTATGGCGATGACGAATACACGCTTCCAAAGTGCGTTCATCGCGAGGTCGCCAAACACGGATGCGACCATCATGATGCTGTAAACAGAAACTCGATTCATCCGAAAAAATGACATTTTGCCCTTCGTGCTTCCAGGTTCGTCGTTGAGTACACCATCGCAGGCGCTCCTGTCTGCGATGCGTGATACGATAAACCGCAATGGCGATAGGCTACAATTCGACCTTTATCAAAGTCGGAAACGTGATGGTACACATTTCTCCTCCTTACACGAGGCATCACAACAACGTTTCACCAGGCAACGCCGGTCAACTGCTGTTTGTGTATGAGAAATCGGTTGGAAACTTTCCTCATGTCAGCACGTTGTAAGTGTCGCAACGAGCGCCAACCTTGTGTGAATGCTCTGAAAAGCTAATTATTTGCATATCACAGCATCTTCTTCCTGTCGGTTAAATTTCGCGTCTGTAGCACGTTATCGTCGTCGTGTAGCAATTCTAATGGCCGGTAGTGTAGTGTACAAATCAGTAGTAGATACAGGATTGAAGGTGAAGAGTAAAGGAGACATTACCGGTGGTAAGAGCACATACCATTAGTTAATGAAAGAAGTTTGTTTACAAACAACATACATGGTGCATAAAGTAAAATTTTGGAGTGTTTGCAGAAATTTTCACTGCAGTAGAAGTAAAATAAATAAATAAGGATAAGAAATCGAATGAAATGCTATTAGCCTTGAATTAGGAACCGAACGCCATTGTCATTTATACCAAAAGGCATTGAACATTTTCTTGAAGAATGTCTGTAATTATGTCAGTGGAGTTCATGTTTGGCCAGTATACATTGTGACAAAACCATAAATCACTTAAAAATTAGGTGAACAGTAAATTGTGCAACTGTTATACTCCAACATTATACATTTTATTGAATTTCCGTTATGGTAATAAAATTGATTCTAGTCAAGGAATTGTTCTCCTTAGGTCTGGCTAGCGAAACCTGTTTATGTGCGTTATAAATAAGTCACAATGTCACTTGTGCCGAATGTGGACTGGAATCTAGGCCCTTTTTCATTCTCAGGGACATATGTCTCTAAGTATCCCAGTGAGGGAGATAGCTCATTCGTTACAGTCTGGCTTAATGCCTCGTCGTATTTATGCTAAGTTTCGCGCCTCAAGAAACAATTCAAGTTTCTATATAAGTGATAGTTGAGTTATTTGGTTACTTCAAAGGTGTTTCCCTAGTATTATATTGTGGATTGTAGACCGAACTTATTGCTGTTTATTGTTTTTTTGTTAAAATAAATTATTTGGAGTTTCGTTTTGACCTCGTTTCTGTGAAGCCTCATGCATATGAGTTTCAAAGTTTTATTGATGAAGGGGTAAGTTTTTCTTTAGGTGATATTATTGTTGCACATCTTTCACAATTCGCTAAGCTGCTTATGTGGAAAGTACAGATTCGCGAACTTGAAAATGCTTGATTGAAGAGAAAGGAGGAGAAATGAAATTAAAACATTCTATTGGAAGTATAGGGATAAGATAAAGTACGCTGGCTTAGCGCTGTGCATTGCAATAGTGTTAGAACTCACAAACGAAATCTCATGTGATCACGAAAGTCCAGTTTCAAGTGAATACATTGCTGAGTGAGATGGGGAAATGAATTTCCCTTGTTTTTTCTCAGTGACAGATTTATTGAAACACATTCCATCATTCACAAATGCATCTGGCTACCGTGCATCACACGTAGCGCCAATTACATGTGAGTAGTGGGACAAAGTTCGTTTTGGTCCTGTTTTTGGGTGGTTGGCATATATTCCGGGGCAAGCACACGTTCATGGGTAAATTATTCCCATTCTGCTCCGCTTCACTTTTTGTTATTTCTAACGATTTATGCCGCTGGGATTGTTTACTAACTTCATGGGGTACTCTTTGCCCTCTCCATTTTCTTTTCACAGTCCTGTGGGAAAAGAGAGTCTTTCTTGTTGCCTCTACACCATTCAGTCCTGAGCTTCTTCCCCCCCCCCCCCACCCCTGGAAAATCCACCAGCCCTCCACTCTTTTCACCCATCCGGAATTTATTAGGAAAAAGGCAACATTTGCTGAGCTATTGTATAGGAAGGATCTTACTGTGGATGAGTCATGTGATGATAAAAAAAAAACATAGTTGTTGTGATGCAACTCAGTTTGGAACTATGGTACTACAGTGTCTCAGTATTCAGTCTCTTTCTGAAGAGTTACTGTCAAAATATGTTCAACTAAGGAGATGCTGAGGGAGGAATTTTCTAAGTGTATTACCTGTAGAAGGAGCTGTTAATGGATGAGGGTGGCGTGAATAATTTTCAGAAAGTAATGGCGATACATTGGGACACATTACACAACTCAATCAAACTACTCCCTGTGCTGGAGCTGGTTGTGTTTATTGAATTAGCCGGTCTGTACATGGTGCGGTAGACAACTTTGTCCTATCCCACTACTGAGACAGAATGAAGCAGAGGTGCTCACCTCAAAGTTTTTGCATATATTGAGCTAGTTCACAAAACTGTCATAAATGGCGCTTTAAACTGATTTCTCCTCCACCAAGTCCCTCAGGAGCCAATAGGAACGCAGCACTCACCCATCCCTCAATAGGAATGTTACATCCAGCCATGTGATCATTTTGTCAGGAGGAGATAAGGTGGATGCTCTCCTCAGTTGCAGTCAGCTAGTAGAAGAATCATGAAGCTCCAAAAGTGGTCAAGATCATCTGCCTCTGCTTTGCAGAAGATGCATAAAAGTAAGTAAATATGGTTTGGTTCCATATCTTTGTACAATTCCATGTCTCTATCTGTGGATGCTTATTGTTTCTTCTCCATTCAGCGACGTCTGGCATGTCCAGGCTGGCAGCAACCTCCAACATGTCCAGACTGGCGATAACGTCCAGTGTGTCTGGACCTGCAGCGACCGCAAGCGTATCCGGGCTGGCAGCAGATCTGCCAGCTCAGTGGCACCTGCAGTGATCTCCGGCCTGACCAGCATGTTGCAGCAGGACAATGAGCTGCTATTATCCGCCTCACTCGTCAATTTGTGTAACAAAGACACCCAGTAGGTCCCTGACTCCCTGAAAACGTGTGCTAGGGGCGCCACAACACATGGTGCAGGTTAGTACTGGTCCCTGATATATGCACCATCCCAGAACATTCTGCTCTTACTGAAATGGTGATGTGGTGGATGAGAAGCTTCTCATTTCTCCAAGTGCTCTTCTGCTTTTCACTTCCATGTATAGTTTACGAGCTAGCGGTCCAAAACGCTTAAATATCGCTGTAGAAGCATCAGTGGACTGCGACTAGTTGTTATGTTAGTGATTGAAAATGTATTGAGTAGTGTTAAAGTGAGGTTTATGGAGCTGTAAATGGATGAACTGTGTCATGCAGAACCCAACATCAATCAACAGATGAGCTCTATTATGAGTATTATCTATCCCGTCCACCCCTGAACATGTACTGTGGTGGCCTGATGCTATCTATATAATTGGCAATGGTGTGGCACTTGCGGTGAGATCTGCAGGTTGATCCATTTGTCTGTAACATTCCAAAATTACAAACTTGTTTTGTCTGTGGATGGTGCTATCCTTTCATTGTAAAGATTGAACTGTAGGCTGTTGTGTGTTCATACTATGTATAAAGATATTGTGAAATATCTCTATATGTAAGGTGCATGCAGACGATTTAGAGCACTGCATCCATATGATGTCAAAAGAAGAAGCTAACTGTGCACCCATCAGTTTGAGAGAAATACGTACTGAATTCTGTGCATACAAGAAAGATTTATTTGCCAAATTCTCTACAGGCGTGAAAAACTGATGTAGGGAATCTGATGTATGGCTGTATAGCTATTGAACAAAAATATGTATATTACCACGAACAATTTTATTACTCTACTCATACCTCTCACAATAATCTTACTTCTACCAATAGTTTCACTGAAGTGTTTAGAATACCACAGCAGCACCAAGCTGTTTGAATCACCTCATCCCGTCAACGTCTTGAGTCATTGTTAAACAGAATGATAGACAGTACTTTAAGGTGTATTATGTCCTGTAGCCTAGTTGATGGCAAATATATCTCTATAAAACCCCGTTGCACACCAAACCTTGACGTAGTCGGTATCAAAGCAGGGTGGATGAAACATTAGGACTTTTTTGTATGCAACTGGTCTTGTGACGGTGTCCAAGAAGAGCAGAAGTAGAACAAGCGGAGGAGCAATGGGATAGTCCTACCTGATAATTTACGAGTGACAATTGTGGATCCATTCAACTGCAGCAAGAGAAATGTTCTCATGTCGCTGCTAACACACCCACCTGGAGTCCACTTTGAGCATGTATGTGTATTTTCAAAAATGCTGTTTCAGCCCAAGTACCAGTTTCAGCAAAACATACTTCAAGGCGTATGTGCTGTAACATACATGACATTCAGTCAAAGCAGTCAAATCCCTCCTCCAGAAAAATTAAAGCCAAACACTATGTAAATATTGGGCGATGTTATTGTCGAAAACCATGATAAAAATTTATCATATTTTTATTTTGGTGGTCATATGGGTGTTGTGTTTTATTTAACTCAAACGTACTCAAGAACCCTGAAACAGTTGGTAGGGGATAATGTAAATATCATTATAGCTTTCAAAAAAGGCAGTTTGGATTTAAAGCACATTAACTGGGCGCATATAGGAAGCGACACTTCATTCAATGGTTTTGTAAACATGTGACCAGATTGCTGAAAACTCTTACAGTATGGGTTTCTCGTTATTGTTAAATCTAGAAAACTGAGTGGTGGTAAGTATAGAGGAAACTTTCAGAAATTTCTTTGTATGTAGCTATGAAATAAGTAATGAGTTAATTATTTTAGTAACATCAAGGACAAGTTTGCATGTATGTCAGGCATTCGGCCTCACACGATAGGTGTGCATAGATAGATGTTGCGTCTATGAACAGATGGAAAATGTCTACCACTCAAATTTGAAGTTAAGGAGTCAGAGACACATGGCCAAGCCTTGTGAGACAGAACAATGACTTAGATGCTAGGGTTAAGGAATTAGAGATATACACCTGGATCATTCTAAGATAGACAGTAGGCGACATGGCTGTGAAGGTTGACGGATGATAGAAAGTGGTGGAATACACAGAAGGTGTACCCTGTGAAGTTGCAAATTATTCACTCAGATAGATTATATAATGGTAAGACAGATATAGGAACCAGGTTTTAAATTGTAAGACATTTCCAGGCGCTGATGTGGACTCTGACCACAATCTATTGGTTATGAACTGTAGATTAAAACTGAAGAAACTGCAAAAAGGTGGGAATTTAAGGAGATGGGACCTGGATAAACAGAAAGAACCAGAGGTTGTACAGAGTTTCAGGGAGAGCATAAGGGAACAACTGACAGGAATGGGGGAACGAAATACAGTAGAGGAACAATGGATAGCTTTGAGGAATGAAATAGTGAAGGCAGCAGAGGATCAAGTAGGTAAAAAGACGAGGGCTAGTAGAAATCCTTGGGTAACAGAAGAGATACTGAATTTCATTGATGAAAGGAGAAAATACAAAAATACAGTAAGTAAAGCAGGCAAAAAGGAATATAAAGCTCTCAAAAATGAGATCGACGGGAAGTGCAAAATAGTGAAGCAGGGATGGCTAGAAGACAAATGCAAGGATGTAGAGGCTTATCTCACGAGGGGTAAGATAGATACTGCCTACAGGAAAATTAAAGAGACCTTTGCAGAAAAGAGAACCACTTGCACGAATATCAAGAGCCCAGATGGAAACCCAGTTCTAAGCAAATAAGGGAAAGCAGAAAGGTCGAAGTAGTATATAGAGGGTCAATACAAGGGCGATGTACTTGAGGACAATGTTATGGAAATGGAAGAGAATGTAGATGAAGATGAAATGAGAAATATGATACTGCGTGAGGAGTTTTACAGAGCACTGAAAGACCTTACACAAAACAAGGCCCCGGGAGTAGACAAGATTCAAAAATGGTTCAAATGGCTCTGAGCACTATGGGACTCAACTGCAGTGGTCATAAGTCCCCTAGAACTTAGAACTACTTAAATCTAATTAACCTAAGGACATCACACACATCCATGCCCGAGGCAGGATTCGAACCTGCGACCGTAGCGGTCGTGCGGTTCCAGACTGTAGCTCCTTTAACCGCTCGGCCACTTCGGCCGGCTCAGACAACATTCCATTAGAACTACTGACAGCCTTGGGATACCCAGTCATGACAAAACTCTACCATCTGGTGAGCAAGATGTATGAGACAGGCGAAATTCCCTCAGACTTCAAGAAGAATATAATAATTCCAATCACCAAAGCAATCAGGTGTTGACAGATGTGAAAAGTACCGAACTATCAGTTTAATAAGTCACAGCTGCAAAATACTAACGCGAATTCTTTACAGACGAATGGAAAAAGAGGTAGAAGTCGACCTCGGGGAAGCTCAGTTTGGATTCCGTAGAAATGTTGGAACACGTGAGGCAATACTGACCATACGAATTATCTTAGAAGAAGGATTAAGGAAAGGCAAACCTACGTTTCTAGCATTTGGAGACTTGGAGAAGGCTTTTGACAGTGTTGACTGGAATACTCTCTTTCAAATTCTAAAGGTGGCAGGCGTAAAATACAGAGAGCGAAAGGATATTTACAATTTGTACAGAAACCAAATGGCAGTTATAAGAGTCGAGGGGCATGAAAGGGAAGAAGCGGTTGGGAAGGGAGTGAGACAGGGTTGTAGCCTCTCCCCGATGTTATTCAATCTGTATTTTGAGCAAGCAGTAAAGGAAACGAAAGAAAAATTCGGAGTAGGTATTAAAATCCACGGAGAAGAAATAAAAACTTTGAGGTTCGCCGATGACATTGTAGTTCTGTCAGAAACGGTGAAGAACTTGGAAGAACAATTGAATGGAATGGACAGTGTCTTGAAAGGAGGGTGTAAGATGAACATCAACAAAAGCAAAACAAGGATAATGGAATGTAGTCGAATTAAGTCGGGTGATGCTGAGGGAATTAGATTAAGAAAGGAGACACTTAAAGTTGTAAAGGAGTTTTGCTATTTGGGGAGCTAAATAACTGATGATGGTCGAAGTAGAGAGGATATAAAATGTTGAGTGGCAATGACAAGGAAAGCGTTTCTGAAGAAGAGAAATTTGTTAACATCGAGTATTGATTTAAGTGTTAGGAAGTCGTTTCTGAAAGTATTTGTATTGAGTGTAGCCATGTATGGAAGTGAAACGTGGACGATAAATAGTTTAGACAAGAAGAGAATAGAAGGTTTCGAAATGTGAAGCTACAGAAGAATGCTGAAGATTAGATGGGTAGATCACATAACTAATGAGGAGGTACTGAATAGGATTGGGGGGAAGAGGAGTTAGTGGCACAAATTGACTAGAAGAAGGGATCGGTTGGTAGGACATGTTCTGAGGCATCAAGGGATAACCAATTTAGTACTGGAGGGCAGCGTGGAGGGAAAAAATCGTAGAGGGAGACCAAGAGATGAATACACTAAGCAGATTCAGAGGGCTGTAGGCTGCAGTAGGTACTGGGAGATGAAGAAGCTTGCACAGGATAGAGTAGCATGGAGAGCTGCATCAAACCAGTCTCAGGACTGAAGACCACAACAACAACAACAACAACAACAACATGGTGAAATACTGCAATTGACTGGTGTACATAGGAATGTGGGAAGCTAGCACAGTGTGAAATACAGAACCATTATGAAACCTATATAAGATGCTTGGCATTGCGTTGGTGATGGTATTGACCTCAAGCATAAAAAATACCGCTATAAACACTGAAAAGCCAAATTCTGAAGAGAACGAGTTCTAAAACTTACATCTTAAAGGACAGCGGTGGCACGGAAATTTGAGGATGCTTTCTCACGGAGGAATTGCAGAAGGACTCAGAATCACGTGTGTTTCACATAGAGCATGTCATGACACGTTGAGGGTACAGAACACTAATTAAATAGCTTGGTTTCCCTATAACACAAATCAGCTGGATTGGAGCTGACTATTTTCTATATAGCGGGATGCACAAAGCACAGCCAGCACAGTAGCTTAACACAGACTATAGGTAGCACATTACAGGAGGTGGTGGCATTCTCGACAAACTTCTCGTCGAATTGCACGTTGTGGGGTATAATGCACCTGGTACATAGCTTCAAAACCGTTTGGTTCATGGTGATGAGGGGATTAACCTGCTTGACAAGGCGTGATTGGAGCTAGACGTTGCATGCCAGAAACATAAAGATCTCCCAGGACGTCACGTTGCAGATACAATTTTAGCTGATAAAGCCAAGGCAGTACGTGCAAGAAAATATATAGGACCAGGGCAGCGCACTGCAACATTTTTAATTTATAAAACCACATGTAGTAAAATTAAGTTGGACTTGGGTGTAAATTTCAAGCAAGTTATGAACCTCCCATAACTTGTACTGAAACAGAAAAGGATTATGATGATGAAGAAGAAGAAGCCGTGGGACGAGTGTTAAAATATCGTATCCTGACAACGATGTATGCAGCTAAAACCTCCCTGAAACATAAAAGACCAGTTAAAGCACCCTTGGTTCTGTGATTCCCAAGACATCTTCAGATTTATCTCTAACGTCTTTCTCCTCTCGCAGGTCTCTAAGTGATAAGATCAGTGATTGGTGGTGCTGCAGCTATTGCCAGAACAGTCAAGGGCACACAGAACTTCCAGGACCAGCCAGATCAAGTAAGAAGATATGATCACGTGATGGAAACAGCAGCCATCGGTAGAGGACTGTACCTGAAACCATGCTAGAATGGACTACGTCTATTCCTTAATTTAAATAAAAGCCAACTAGCTATCGTACCAGACACACCACTTACAAATATAGATCTCCTCAAGACTGCAAGGAAAAGAATTTTCATTCTAAGATTCCGTGATACGTTCATTGCGGGATACATTAATCTGGAGAATGTGGAACTGTGAATTTAGATGTAGCTGGGGGACTAGGAACCCATTGGGTGGCGTATGTTAAGGAAGATACTAATAATATCTTTTATCTCGACCTGTCTGAAGACCTTCGTTAATACAAATATTACTAGCGAGTTACTTCCCACCGACTGATTTAAGGAATGTGGAGTGGAGTATTGCACTGATTGGACTGGAGACACACAACAACACTGCGAATACTGCAGAGGCTAACAGTAAACTCCATCTGGAAATTAATGGTGGAAAATAAATTGTGGAAATGGAACCTATTGTACACGACGTTTTCAAACGGTATAGAAAAAGGGGTTGTGTTACGTGCAGACATCTAAGCACATACATCTGAAATAAAGGCACCGAATGCAGCGATTGACTTTAACCGGAAAGGTTGAATACGACGGCTATTGGGCGGACAGGTTTTGAAGAAGGACCCTAATAAATTTAACAGATCCGACCATAGTGGATATACTTCCTGTCAGTACAACCCAAGTCGAGTGCAACACTGCAACAAACTCTTACTTCAACAATAAAAGGATTATAAAATTTACTGACTCTTCCCGTAATTTGGAACAGGATATAACATCGTTGAGATCCCTACAAACCCTATTTACCTCCCAGTGACCGTTCATACATTGGACTGTCTGGAGCAGCTCGAGGATAACCAACTCATTGACTTTTGTACCTACATCTAAGGCAGAACCACCAGTGACCTTGGATATGTAGAATCCTGTAAGGACCGGAGTCGATGGCGGCGACCTTTAACCTGCTGGATCAGATATGGTGGAGGCAACTTTAAATCTGACATGGCTTGCTACAGCCCCCGCACGCCCCTATAATCAACGAAGACAGGATGGTACAAAATGAATATGAACAACGCACAGAACAGCACTTCACAAGAAAACAGTAAAGTGATAACATGTGCAGTGTAAGAGTTTCTTAAATCAGTAGGTCTAAAACCTCGCAAAGATGTCATTCAGTATAACTAGCCATGTCGATTATACCAGGAATACTTCTGGCGTAAACTTTATGAGTGACCACATTTAACAGGAACCTCTGGGATGTTGTTCAACTTAGTAGTCAGAGCTCACCGCACCCCTTCCCGCGATTTACGGCAATTAGGAAACTTGTATGTGCAGATGTAGTGCAAACTCCTTCTGGCGACCTACCAAGGCACCTTTCCTTCCATGCTAAGACGCATCGCCGCTGTCATCCGTGCCAAAGTTGTACATACCGACTGTTATGTAGGTGGTCATAATGTTCTGGTTGATCAGTGTACACTTACATTAAGGACAAATACTTCTGTATTAGTCGCTAACGATAAAGTTACAGTACACAAGGTAAAAATAAGGAAGATTTCAGTTGTTCATTACAAACTATGAAAGAGAGAAACATCCTGCGCATGTCACTGGATGGAGGAAGGTTCAAAGTTTCATGTCGCTCAGAGACTGTAAAATACAGGCAACATGAGTACATGCGTTACTCGAGAAACATCGAAACTTCATCCCACAGAAGAATAAAAAGTTCCCTGTTCACTGAATTGACAGCTTCAACTAGAAGGGTATTGAGACAGAGACTCTGTCTTTACATACTCCAACAGAAAATAATCTCAAGGTATGAGATCTGATGTCCTGGGAGGGCAGAAGTAATGAACAAGATCTTGTTGTCTACCTCTTCCAATCCAACGTTGCGGGTTGGTGTTGCTAAGATAATGTTACACCACAAGGTGAATGTGAGGCTGTGCGCCGTCATGCACAAAAATAAAATCACTGAAATCTTCGTGAAGTTGGGAAACAACCAATTTTGCCACATGTCCAGGTATGATATTTCTGTCATCGTTTCTCCTAGAGAAAAGAGAGGTCAATAAAACTTGTAAACAGAAACGCTACAAAGGACATTCTGTTTCGGTGAGTTTCTGGGGTATGGTCGATGGCGACGCTAGGATTTTTGTCCGCAACATTCTTATGTCACGGCGATTTGCTTTACCCTAGAGATGAAACGTCGATCAACCCAAAGAGATGAGTCGTTAAGGAAAAGTGTCGTCTGCTATATCCTGGAGGAAATGCAAAATTCGTACCTCCTATTATGGTCGTCGGGATGCAACTACTGGAGTAACTGCGACTTGTAAGGCACCATATACGGGGGTCGTTTCTGAACACACATCTTTCAGAGTTATCCCCTATCTCATTCTCCCCACGCAGGTCACTCACTGATAAGATCAGTGATTGCAGCTATTGCCAGTTCAGTCAAGGGCGCAGAGAGCTTCCAGGACCACTTAGAGCAAGCAAAAAGACACGGTCACGTGGTGGAAGCAGCAGCCATTGGTAGAGGACTATACTTGAAATCATACTAGAAAGGACTACGTCTTTTCCTTTGTCTCACCAGATACACAACTTACAAATATAGATCTGCTCAAGTCTGTATGGATAAAAATTTGCATTCGATGGTTCCGTGGTAGGTCTATACGGGATAAATTAATCTGTAGAGTGTGGAACTATGAATGTAGATGTAGCTGGGGGACTGGGAAACCACTTCGTGGCGTATGTTAAGAAAAATGCAAATAATATCTAATATTTCAACCTATCTGGAGACCTTCAGCCCAAAAAGATGAGTCTTTCAGAAAAGTGTCCTCTGCCATAACCTGGAGAACTGAAATGTAAAATTCGTACCCTCTGTTATCGTCGCATGGACACAACTACTGGAGTAACTGAAACTTGAAAGGCTTCATATACACGGTTCATTTCAGAACACGCCAAACCGTTGTGCGAGGAAGTTGAAACTCCTGGCTTGACCCTGTTGTGGAATTTCTGCTGCTCCGTGTTAAGGTAAAAGAGGACTGTCCTATTTCCAATGACGATTTTGAGGAAATTTTTGGCAGAAGTGTGAATGGAGCGGTGAATTTGATAAATGTGCTCAACCTCTTTAATATCAATGTAATCATATTCTTTGTAAGACAGTATTTGAGATCAGAGTTGTTTTTCAGAGTAAATCAATGAGCATCAGTAGCAGTGTGTGTTAGACATTCTACACATGTACTTCGTTTAAAAAGGATGGGAGTAGGCCTGCTCTGTAGTGGAGGCAGCATTATTTCAAATGGATTTTGTAATAATATGTTTTGAGTCCACTCCCCCCCCCCCCCCCCCTCAAACATGGACCTTGCCGTTGGTGGGGAGGCTTGCGTGCCTCAGCGATACGGATAGCCGTACCGTAAGTGCAACTACAACGGAGGGGTATCTGTTGAGAGGCCAGACAAACGTGTGGTTCCAAAAGAGGGGCAGCAGCCTTTTCCGTAGTTGCAGGGGCAACAGTCTGGATGATTGACTGATCTGGCCTTGTAACACTAACCAAAACGGCCTTGCTGTGCTGGTACTGTGAACGGCTGAAAGCAAGGGGAAACTACAGCCGTAATTTTTACCGAGGGCATGCAGCTTCACTGTATGATTAAATGATGATGGCGTCCTCTTGGGTAAAATATTCCGGAGGTAAAATAGTCCCCCATTCGGATCTATGGGCGGGGACTACCCAGGAGGACGTGGTTATCAGAAGAAAGAAATCTGGCGTTCTACTCATCGTAGCGTGGAATGTCAGATCCCTTAATCGGCCAGGTAGATTATAAAATTTAAAAATGGCAATGGATAGGTTAAAGTTAGATATAGTGGGAATTAGAGAAGTTAGGTGGCAGGAGGAACAAGCCTTTTGGTCAGGTGAACACATGGTTATGAATACAAAATCAAATAGGGGTAATGCAGGAGTAGGTTTAATAATGAATAAAAAAGTGCGGGTAAGCTACTACAAACAGCATAGTGAACGCATTATTGTAGCCAAGATAGACACGAAGCCCACGCCTACTACAGTAATACAATTTTATATGCCAACTAGCTCTGCAGATGAAGTTGATGAAATGTATGATGAGATAAAAGAAATTATTCAGGTAGTGAAGGGTGACGAAAATTTAATAGTCATGGGTGACTGGAATTCGAGGGTAGCAAAAGGGACAGAAGGAAACATAGTAGGTGAATACGGGTTTGGGGAAATAAATAAAAGAGGAAGCCGTCTGGTAGAATTTTGCACAGAGCATAAATTAATCATAGCCAACACCTGGTCCAAGAATCATGAAAGAAGGTTGTATACATGAAAGAACCCTGGAGATACTAAAAGGTATAAGATAGATTATATAATGGTAAGACAAAGCTTTAGGAACCAGGTTTTAAATTGTAAGACATTTCCAGGCGCAGATGTGGACTCTGACCACAATCGATTGGCTATGAACTGTAGATTAAAACTGAAGAAACAGCAAAAAGGTGAGAACTTAAGGAGATGGGACCTGGACAAACTGAAAGAACCAGAGGTTGTACAGAGTTTCAGGGAGACCATAAGGGAACATTTAACAGGAATGGGGGAAAGAAATACAGTAGAAGAAGAATGGGTATCTTTGAGGTATGAAATAGTGAGGGCAGCAGACGATCAAATAGGTAAAAGGACGAGGGCTGGTAGAAATCCTTGGGCAACAGAAGAAATATTGAATTTAATTGATGAAAGGAGAAAATACAAAAATGCAGTAAATGAATCAGGCAAAAAGGAATACAAACGTCTCAAAAATAAGATCAACAGGAAGTGCAAAAGTGCTAAGCAGGGATAGCTAGAGGACAAACGTAAGGATGTAGAGTCTTGTCGCACTAGGGGTAAGATAGATACTGCCTACAGGAAAATTAAAGAGACCTTTGGAGAAAAGAGAACCTCTTGTAAGAATATCAATAGCCCAGATGGAAACCCAGTTCTAAGCAAAGAAGGGAGAGCAGAAAGGTGGAAGGAGTATGTAGAGGGTCTATGCAAGTGCGATTTACTTGAGGACAATGTTATGGAAATGGAAGAGGATGTGGTTGAAGATGAAATGGGAGATACGATACTGCGTGAAGAGTTTGATAGAGCACTGAAAGACCTGAGTCGAAACAAGGCCCTGGGAGTAGACAACATTCCATTGGAACTTCTGACGACCTCGGGAGAGCCAGTCATGACAAAACTCTACCATCTGGTGAGCAAGATGTATGAGACAGGCGAAATACCCTCAGACTTCATGAAGAATATAATAATTCCAATCACCAAAGCAATCAGGTGTTGACAGATGTGAAAAGTACCGAACTATCAGTATTATATGTCACAGCTGCAAAATACTAACACGAATTCTTTACAGACGAATGGAAAAAGAGGTAGAAGTCGACCTCGGGGAAGATCAGTTTGGATTCCGTAGAAATGTTGGAACACGTGAGGCAATACTGACCTTACACTTTATCTTAGAAGAAAGATTAAGGAAAGGCAAACCTACGTTCCTAGCATTTGTAGACTTAGAGAAAGCTTTTGACAATGTTGACTGCAATACTCTCTTTCAAATTCTGAAGGTGGCAGGGGTAAAATACAGGGATAGCAAGGATATTTACAATTTGTACAGAAACCAGATGGCAGTTGTAAGAGTTGAGGGGCATGAAAGGGAAGAAGTGGTTGGGAAGGGAGTGAGACAGGGTTGTAGCCTATCCCTGATGTTATTCAATCTGTATATTGAGCAAGCAGTAAAGGAAACGAAAGAAAAATTCGGAGTAGATATTAAAATCCATGGAGAAGAAATA
Organism: Schistocerca cancellata; assembly: GCF_023864275.1. Taxonomy (NCBI): domain Eukaryota; kingdom Metazoa; phylum Arthropoda; class Insecta; order Orthoptera; family Acrididae; genus Schistocerca; species Schistocerca cancellata. The sequence continues at coordinate 478,442,708 of NC_064628.1, read as the reverse complement.
AAAACTTTAAGGTTCGCCGATGACATTGTAATTCTGTCAGAGACAGCAAAGGACTTGGAAGAGCAGTTGAACGGAATGGACAGTGTTTTGAAAGGAGGGTATAAGGTAAACATCAACAAAAACAAAACGGGGATCATTGAATGTAGTCGAATTAAGTCAGGTGATACTGAGGGTATTAGATTTAGGAAATGAGACACTTAATGTAGTAAAGGAGTTTTACTATGTGGGGAGCAAAATAACTGATGATGGTCGAAGTGGAGAGGATATAAAATGTAGACTGGCAATGACAAGGAAAGCGTTTCTGAAGAAGAGAAATTTGTTAACATCTAGTATAGATTTAAGTGTCAGGAAGTCGTTTCTGACAGTATTTGTATGGATTGTAGCCATATATGGAAGTGAAACATGGACGATAAATAGTTTGGACAGGAAGACAATAGAAGCTTTCGAAATGTGGTGCTACAGAAGAATGCTGAAGATTGAATGGGTAGTTCACATAACTAATGAGGAGGTACTGAATAGGATTGGGGAGAAGAGGAGTTTGTGGTACAACTTGACTAGAAGAAGGGATCGGTTGGTAGGACATGTTCTGAGGCATCAAGGGATCACCAATTTAGTATTGGAGAGCAGCGTGGAGGGTAAATATCGTAGAGGGAGACCAAGAGATGAATACACTAAGCAGATTCAGAAGGATGTGGGTTGCAGTAAGTACTGGGAGATGAAGAAGCTTGCACAGGATAGAGTAGCATGGAGAGCTGCATCAAACCAGTCTCAGGACTGAAGACCACAACAACAACAACATGTTGTGAGTCAAGATATTGGGCAAATGAGATTATATTAAAGGAGGAATGATAAAAGACAACTTTTAAGGTAATCCAGTCTTTTGTATTTGAAGTTGTGCAGTTTGTTATTGTTAGAACATTGCGTTTGATTTAAGTTTGCAGTAGCAATTTTGTAACGAAGCACACGGCCGTGTCTTACAGTTGAAACAAGTGTCAGGGAAGGCAATTGTACACAAGAGAGTTATTAAAAAAATGCTTTGCCATATCTAGTCTAGGTGTGAGAACGTTATGACAAGGTGTGCTGTTGTCATGGCTTAATGAAGTACAATTAAACTGAAGAGTCTTTGTTCCCATTTATCAGTCGTTAAGATTCAATTCCTTTTTTTTACTTTAATGACTCTGTTTGCACACCCACACTGTACATAGTGAGTTGTGTATTGAGAAGCATTTTATGATAATTGGTAAGATATGGTCTTGTATTGCGCGTCACAAGTACGGCAAATAAATTTAGATTTTTGACAGTCACGTAATTATTCCTAATAGCAAAAAGTTGCAGAGCAGACGAGCGTTCCGTGCGCAAATGTAGGCCAATAAATTTAAATGCCATTAAAGTTCATGTCCAACGTAAAGTACAATGATTTTCAGATGTCTTTGTGAAAATAACATCATTTCAGTTCAGACTCTTAATACAAATAGAACATTTCAGTAAAGTACTGTCTTGTGAATTTTCAAGCAGTTTTATGCGAAAGTCAGATACGTTAATTTATATTGTAATGTTGCGTGACCTCCACATATCTCCTCTCAAAATTAAATTTTCCCATAATTCTGCTCCCTGCTCCAAGATTTACAAATTTCGATATCAAAATAAGTTTTACGCATTTCCCAGACACCAATTTGACACTTCTACAAACACGAGCTTCAATGAGTAAAAAACTTTCACCTGTCGATATTTCCTGTCAGGAAGCGTGTCACAGATTTGTGACAAGTTTTTTACACAGTGTAGTGCAATTGAGAACCTTCCTTTGTATGCATTTATAGTGTTATATTCTGTTTAGAATAAATGATTTTGCTATTCCTAATGGTACACTCCCAGTTAAAAGTATTCTTGTTTATTGATCCTTGAAGTTTTATATGATTAGACAGACAGTTACTTTTTATGGTGTATGCTACTCTGTGTTCTTCAATGAAGTGTAGATATGTCAGTGCACAGTGATATTATCAGAAGCTTTGATTTTATTTTATTCAGTGAATTTTGTCAGTGGTACTTTACACATTTTTTTCTATTTATAAGACGTGATTTCAGTAGTTACATGTACAGTGCAGATTTTTTGTGTATGAGAGATTTATTTTTTGTTTGCTGCTATACTATGATTGCATTAAAATCGCAAGAGCTATCTCAGCTAGGTCAAATGTTAGAGATCTAGCGGATGCTACTTATGATGGTTCTTTGGGAATAGAAGGAACAAGTGTTCAGGAACCGTTTCATAATACTAATTTAACTACGACAAACAGGTGAATGCCTGACAGGACTAATCAGGGTAACTTTTAAGTATCAAACATGGAACAAGAAAGTGTGGTTTGGGATTATGCTCTGGAAACTGAATATATAGGATCTAGCCCACCACATCAGTCAGATTCTGTAGTTCATAGATTCAGTTTTTGCATTCGCAACTGTTAACCAAACTCAGCCCATATAATGCCAAAGATGGAAATGATGATTATTTGCGAAGTATTCTGAAGGTAGACAATAAAGAACATGATAGGAAATCTGAAGAACGTGGCAGAAGAACGGCCAGCAATCTGGAACACAACCGCAACAAGCTGAGAGTGTAACTTCTGGTTGATTTAAATGAAATAACTAGGCAGACTAAACAAAATTTACTAGCGGAGCTCAACTCTGTGATAAATAATTTTTTTGTCCAGGACGCTTTAAACATGGCATTGAGGGTTCTCAAAATTTCTTGCATGAACTCGAAGTAGACATTCAGGAATTGTACTCGCCAAATAAATACAGAGACTGGAACCGACAAAATTTCCAATCACGACGAAACAGACCAGATGATGGGTAATCAGCAAATCGGAACAACAATAATGAACAAAATAATCATTTCTCAAATAGTCGTGATCATAATTATTAAAAAAATTGGCATTCGAGAGATCAGTCGTATGATGGCGTGAGACAGAAACGCAGGTCGTTCTTCCAGGAACCAAAGAAGTTACGACAATAGTGATGATTCCACTAGAGATCAGTACAAAGGAAGAAATAACATTAAATGGCGTGAAAGACAAAACTTTAATTGAAATCGAGGAATTGCTAGGTAGAAGATCCATTTCTTTTTGATTGTTACATCAACTGACAACTGAAGCCTCCTCGAGTTTACTATTTCTTCTCTTATTTCGAGGCACATTCCACTTCTTCTACTGGCCTATTTTGAAAATAAGTGTAAATAACTCTCTCCTACTATCCTATTGTATGTACACTGATGTAAGTATTGAGACTGGTTGATCTTGCACTACAAAAAAATTATTGTCCCAACTGGTGATAAATGTAATTTGCTGTAAGCTTTTGGTAATTTGTGATGATGTTTCAGAAGCTAATTCTGTTCATAACATTTAGAGATATTTGAAAATAGTTATATGAAGCTAAAAATCCCGAGCTAAATTTGTTTCATGTTTCGTGGACATTGCTGGGAGGTGATCTTGACAAACAAACACACGCACACACACACACACACACACACACACACACACACACACACACACACACACACAAACAAACAAAGCTTAATGAAAAGATCAAGCTGGATCTTTCCATGCAATTTTCCGTGGGACTAAATTGGCTGTTACACGATGTCTCAGCTTATGAAGAATGGACCAATGGTATAGTGTTCATTATGGAAGTCTACGGCTATGACTGTAGCTCTTCAGATTCTGTGTTGTAACAAAACACATCATCCTCCTTGAATGTACCTGGATAAAATACTCATTTTTAGCTCTGAGGGTTTTCAGTGGAGAAACTAAAGGAGAAACACTTTGCTCCCTGAGCCTGCCCCAGGGATTTGTTCATGCCACCATGTCGGAGTAATTGTGATAAGAATGTGTGAGACAAAATAGTGATGTGTGTAACATTTTGCTGTGATATTTTTGTCTTCTATGGCATAACGTTGTCTTCAATGACTTTGAGCAGACAATTGTAAGCATTCTTGTACCATACTGTAAAAGTGTGTAACTTACTTGCTTTGTTTGAACTGACTAGAATACTTATTTGTCTCCGTAAGATTTTCTTAAACATTTGAACAGATAACTGTAACGGCTTTGTAAAATTTTGTACATGTAGTATGAAATGTATGTATCTTTCTCAATTAATCGGAATACATAGGACTTCTTATGTGTCATGGTTTATTTAAACGTGTGTATAGCTAATTTTAATGACCTTGTAATGCTTTGTATCACGTAAAACTTTTGTATATATGCACTGTATTTGACTGAAGTAGAGGAGTAGTCCTGCCACATACGGCACAGTTCAACCCGTAAAAAAGTAGTGTTCGCTGTAGTGCTTGAAGCTACATGCCTGCAACTGCATGTCAAAAACTTACACCTGTAGACAAGGGTAACTGCATGGCAGTCATTGCACGTATAGATGTACGTCGTAAACTGGCTTCAGATATTGAAGGAAAAAGGCTGAAGTAATTCATTAACATTCTGTCCATCCCCATGAACCACCTAAATCTAGGTTGATATCCAGAAGCAGTTTCCTTAATTCAACGTCAGCACTAACTATGTCTCCACTTGATGTCAGAGAAGAGCTTTGGGCGGCTAGACGTTACCGACATCAAACGTGGATGAAAGTTGCTCAGTGTCTACCGAATGTAGGTACTTTTGATTACTCCATCTGAAGATCACAGAACAGGATAAAATCTGGTGTTCGTAACTCAGGAAAAATTCTTATCAAATAAGAACTTTCCGAAGGACCGGCACAATGTGGATGCTAGGAGGACATACAAGGGATCGTCTGTGCCACTGTCTATGCTGACCTGTGTCATTCAATGATGAAGAGCTGATTAACGGTAATGGCGGTGCAACTATTGTTGCCCATTTCTGGGCGAAAATCATCTGCTTGATTATGTTAACCACATAAATCGTACGTTATAGAAAGTGTTTTTTAAGTACTATTCTTTAATATTGTACATTCATGTGATGTAGAGGTTTGTACGTCTTCTGGCTCGAGTACGTAAATAGAAGAGCTATTAGCCAGTTTGTTTCAGGAGAGGATACAACGGGCTTTATGACACCCTTCCCAACCGAATCAGTCCATGCATCCAGCCCATAGGGAGTGCTACGTCGTGTTGATAAGTGGCCTTATACTGCCAAGTTGTTTACAAATGTGACTCGACTTTGTTGTCACTGAAATAACATTGTATGCTCTTTCCACCCAAAAATCTTCTTCTTCCTGCCGGCTGCTCGTGGCCGAGTGGTTCTAGGTCCTTCAGCCTGGAACCGTGCGACCGCTACGGTCGCAGGTTCGAATCCTGCCTCGGGCATGGATGTGTGTGATGTCCTTAGGTTAGTTAGGTTAAAGTAGTTCTAAGTTGTAGGGGACTGATGACCTGAGATTTTAAGTCCCATAGTGCTCAGAGCAATTTTTTCTTCTTCCTTTCCTGCGCATGACCTTCTTTTCTTTTGTTAGGGAGTGTCTAATTTGATGAAATGGAATGATGCTACTGGAGTTATCATAACAAAGTCGTCATGATAGGTAAATGCCTCTCTCACTTTACACTTTGCCAGGCATTACGGTCTTCCGCTTTACTCATCCATCTTGGGTCTGCGTTATCCTCTCGGGCTTTCCATTGTCTCGAATCCGATAAAAAACTCTCTTCCTCCATTTGTCTTCCTTTCGTCTGGCTGCATATCCTCTTTGCCTACATTTCATTTTCATTGCGGTCATAATTACGCCTGTCACTTCAGCCTATTAGCTGAAGCATTTATTCAAATACTCTCTCTCTGTCTCTCTCTCTCTCTCTCTCTCTCTCTCTGCAGTACGAGGCTCATAAAATTGCGAACTACTGTCCCTAATGTCGGTTTGCTGCAAAATATTTAAGTGTATTCTGAGTTCTAATGGAAAAATTTTCCTATTCCTTGAGACAGGAAAATTTTTATCCACAAATCAGCGCAGATTTAGAAACCATTTCTCGCGAGAAACTCAGTTTGTCTATGTCTGTTGAGCATACAGAAGAATGGGTTCTCGGGCATGTGGGTTGCTCGAAGACATCTTAGATAATACAACCCAGTTCGTTGTCCTGGACGGCGAGTGTTCGTCAGAGATAAGGGTATCGGCAGGACTGTCCAATGGATATCTGGTAGGAGCCCTCTTTTTGTTTATACACATAAACTATGTGATGTACAGGGTCGAGCAGAAATCTGCGATTGTTTGCTGATGGTACTATCTGTATGGGAAAGTGATGCCTTTGAGTGATTTTAAAGGGGTGCAGGATGAATTAGACAGAATTTCTGCTGGATACGATGAAGAGTAGCTTGCTCTAAACGTATATTAACGTAAGTTGATGTAGATGAGTATGAAAAACAATCCTGTAACAACCGAGTACAGCATTAGTGCTGAGTAGCTGACACAATCCCGTTGATTAAATATCTAGGCGTAACCTTGGAAAGATTAAATATCTAGGCGTAACCTTGGAAAGCAATATGACATGGACCGAGCAATTAAGGACGATAACAGTAAAGGTAAATGGTCGACCTCGGTCTACTGGGAGAGTTGTAGCCCATGTACGAAGCAGAACGCGTGTAGAATCCTTGTGGGACTAATTCTTGATTACTATTCTACTTTTTGCGCTCGTCACCATGTCGGATAAAAGTATGACACTGAAGCAATTCAGAAGCGTTCTGCTGAATTTGTTACCGGAGATTCGATCAACACGCGAGTGTTACGAAGACGCTTCGTGAACTGCAATTGGAATGTCTGGAGAAAAGGCTACGTTCTTTTCGCGAAACTCTATTGAGTAAATTTAGAGGACAGTCGATTATAGCTGAATGTAGAGTGATTCTACGGCCGCCAAAGTACGTTCCGCATACATGAATTCGTTTCACTCGTTCTATTTTCGAGTGGAACACGATAGGAAATGAGTAGTACCAGTGCGAGGTACTCTCCGCCACGCACTTTATAGTGATTAGCGGAGTATGACTGTAGATGTAGATGTACAAGTGCATTTACCTATACGCTGATGAGCCAAAACATTATGACCACATAGTTAACAACTTCATCTGACAGTTTGTTGGTTGGTTTGTGAAGGTATGTGGCATTATTTGTATATATATATATATATATATATACACTCACAGTCCATGTAATTCCAGTAAATAACGAACTGCTGATTTGCGCAAACGGTGACGTCTACCTAGAGCGAACCAGATGGGCGCCGTAGGCTCTACATCAGGTGAATTTTGTTGCTGAGACATCAACTTGAGTTCACTACAACGTTCCTCAGATTTCTGTAGCACTGTTACGGCTCCGAAGGTCTGTCTCCGAGACAAGAACGATTCTACTGCTGAAAGATAACATCGCCGTCTGGATAGACCCATTATGAAGGGTTGAGGGTTGCATCTGGTTCGCAACTGTCAACTACCACACGACCCATAGCGTAATACTGCTCTCGCCAGCCTGTCAGTGGCGTACTGCACGTTTCGAGCCGCCGTGGAACTGAGCGTTTGTGGAAATCACCAGCGACCTAGTGTAGGAGAAATGTAAATCACTCGAAGAGCCGACATGTTTCCATTGATTGATGGTCAAATTCAGATGGTCTTGTGTCCACTGTATTCGTAATTCACGATGTAGTTGGGTCAACATGTGAGCACTACTGCAGACCTCCATGTTCAATAACGTGTGATGAACGGTGTGCCCCTAAACACTTGTCCATGCACCAGCATGTGCTCTTTCGTCAGAGATGCCACATATCACCATCTGTCCTACTTTACAGAGCAGACAAGCCCCCGAACCCCACGTTCTGTGAATAGTTGTGGACGTCCAACCATTTAGCGTGTAGCGATAGTTTCACCGTCTTCTACCTCTTCCATAGATACCCATGACAGTAGCACGTGAACACTCGACCAGGTTCGCCAGTTTCGGGATACTCGTTTGCAGGCTCTGCCTAACAATAAATTGCACCTTGTCAGTAGATTATCGCAAAGTATTTCTCCATATGCAGCTCGTATTTTCGCTAAGATGATCCCCCATCCATGTCTGCTCCGTTTACATAATTTTGTCACTGCCTCACGTGCCTAGAACGCCATCGGGTGCCATCCAGCATCGCGTTAGGCAGTGGTCATAAGTTGCTGGCTTATCAGAGATGAGTTCAAAGTATTCGAAGAGTGGGATCTATCCCTTTGCCGCCGCCATATGTGCCGGTGATGGTTATCTGGGGCAGGGCAGAATATGGATTCATCGCTGAACGCAACGTTACACCATTCATCAGCAGTTTATTCCTCCCGGTCACAGCACCACTACAAACGCGTGTTTTTGTGTTGTGGTGTTAACGTTAGGCTGCTGCCTATTCTCAGGCCAATGGTGTGGGAAGACAATGAATGTTGCTTCGAATCCATTACTTGTTCCAGGATGACTAGGACAGGTGTGAAGCTGTTAGGAATGTCTGGTGTAAAATACAGCGATCCTAGCTTGTGGTTCTCATACAAAGCCTACTGGAGATCTGACGAAGAGTGTGCCTGCTCTCACTTTCCCACACAATGCAATATGGGGCCGCTGTCAAATCCGAATGCCAAACAATTCAAGATATTGTACAATTCAGCCAGCCAGCTAAATGGAGACCAACATTGATACCACTTTCCAACTCTAGCACATAATCATGTTTCACAAGAATACATGGCATGGCCGTTTTCTTCATAATAATTATTCAACATGCTATGCTGTTTACGCCAGCTATGTACCCTATCAGGCCGGATAAGATAGCTAAACACGAAGAGTACCTGTGCATTCTGGTGGCTGTTCTACTTATCACAAAAAGTTGTAGCTCTGGTCTTTTACACTCCTGGAAATGGAAAAAAGAACACATTGACACCGGTGTGTCAGACCCACCATACTTGCTCCGGACACTGCGAGAGGGCTGTACAAGCAATGATCACACGCACGGCACAGCGGACACACCAGGAACCGCGGTGTTGGCCGTCGAATGGCGCTAGCTGCGCAGCATTTGTGCACCGCCGCCGTCAGTGTCAGACAGTTTGCCGTGGCATACGGAGCTCCATCGCAGTCTTTAACACTGGTAGCATGCCGCGACAGCGTGGACGTGAACCGTATGTGCAGTTGACGGACTTTGAGCGAGGGCGTATAGTGGGCATGCGGGAGGCCGGGTGGACGTACCGCCGAATTGCTCAACACGTGGGGCGTGAGGTCTCCACAGTACATCGATGTTGTCGCCAGTGGTCGGCGGAAGGTGCACGTGCCCGTCGACCTGGGACCGGACCGCAGCGACGCACGGATGCACGCCAAGACCGTAGGATCCTACGCAGTGCCGTAGGGGACCGCACTGCCACTTCCCAGCAAATTAGGGACACTGTTGCTCCTGGGGTATCGGCGAAGACCATTCGCAACCGTCTCCATGAAGCTGGGCTACGGTCCCGCACACCGTTAGGCCGTCTTCCGCTCACGCCCCAACATCGTGCAGCCCGCCTCCAGTGGTGTCGCGACAGGCGTGAATGGAGGGACGAATGGAGACGTGTCGTCTTCAGCGATGAGAGTCGCTTCTGCCTTGGTGCCAATGATGGTCGTATGCGTGTTTGGCGCCGTGCAGGTGAGCGCCACAATCAGGACTGCATACGACCGAGGCACACAGGGCCAACACCCGGCATCATGGTGTGGGGAGCGATCTCCTACACTGGCCGTACACCACTGGTGATCGTCGAGGGGACACTGAATAGTGCACGGTACATCCAAACCGTCATCGAACCCATCGTTCTACCATTCCTAGACCGGCAAGGGAACTTGCTGTTCCAACAGGACAATGCACGTCCGCATGTATCCCGTGCCACCCAACGTGCTCTAGAAGGTGTAAGTCAACTACCCTGGCCAGCAAGATCTCCGGATCTGTCCCCCATTGAGCATGTTTGGGACTGGATGAAGCGTCGTCTCACGCGGTCTGCACGTCCAGCACGAACGCTGGTCCAACTGAGGCGCCAGGTGGAAATGGCATGGCAAGCCGTTCCACAGGACTACATCCAGCATCTCTACGATCGTCTCCATGGGAGAATAGCAGCCTGCATTGCTGCGAAAGGTGGATATACACTGTACTAGTGCCGACATTGTGCATGCTCTGTTGCCTGTGTCTATGTGCCTGTGGTTCTGTCAGTGTGATCATGTGATGTATCTGACCCCAGGAATGTGTCAATAAAGTTTCCCCTTCCTGGGACAATGAATTCACGGTGTTCTTATTTCAATTTCCAGGAGTGTAGATACCTGTCGAAGGTGTGCAAACAAACGAAATTACATTGCCATCTGACCATGTTTTCCAGGTGCTTTACTTTTATTGTCAGGCAGTGTATTTCGAATAGCTTCTTGCTAAAGGTGTTAGGAATGCCATGGACCAATTCTTTCTCCTCTACAGTGACACTCGAGTGTAAGGACGTACGCCAACAAACTAACGCAGGAACTTACAACTTAATAACCTGTAGCGTATAGCTGTATCGGCCGATAGGACATTGGTAATAGCGATCGACCGCAGCCTCATTCTTTGATGAAGCAGTCTCTGGATATGAGTACCGCAGCCATGCCACATAGTACCGAGACTGTCTCACACCCTGCGTTTACAGTTTTCCAGTAACTAAGAGCAAGTCAGAATCCTCCCTTTACCAGTCTCTTGCGTTCTTGTAACGTAAATGATGCAAATTACCTTATTTGGAGGGAGGGGACATAATTTACCAGACTGGTATTACGTGACCCACCACCTGCACTTTTATTACGGATATACATTATTCGACTTTAACGCCATGCAATCCATTGCCTTCTGCATCATCATATCGTTGATTATTACTAATTATTCCCTCTATTAGGGATAGTTTCCTACCCGAAGGCCGGAGGGTTTCACCTCCTCCGCCCGAAACGACAAGGCTATTGACTGAATGATGATGACTTCTTGTATCGTAGGTCTAGATTCGTAACCCATAATTAGTCAAAATTAAGAAAGAGAGAAACCTTATAATTTAATATTTTTTTACCAACAAAGTCAAAAGCGGTGAATGAAAAGCCAGGAAAAGATTGAGAGCTATTTGGTTGTGTTAAGCTGTGTAAAGAAACCACAATGTAACAATCTATCTACTATCATCCGAACAGCGTTCTGCTGCCTTAAGAACTGGTCCACCTCTCTCATTAATATTAGTAATACATAATATGGTGTATGGCGCTTGGACAAATCCTTGTCAAAATCAAGAAACACATTGATTCAATTCTACGTAGCATAAGAGAACTAAAAACGCAGAGTGCTTGATAGACTCTACAAGCTACGTAAGAACTACCGGGGGATGATAACTTCCACGTTTTCGCTCTAGATACCCAACACACAATCAGTGGGTGAGACAGTGTATATTTGCTCGCTTCATCTTTAAGGATTTGTAGTGTGGTATCGATATTCGCTTGTGTCGCTGTACTCGACAATGCGTGAAGAAATGACGTCAGAGGACATATCCACGGAAACCAAGCTAAGCATTGTCATACTTCTATATAAGGAAAGACGCTGTGAATTGTACGCTGAGTTTCAGAGACACATCACTGCGAGTAGACAGTATGTTGCAGGAGCGAAAGTATTTGTTCGATGCCGCCACGTGCACAAGTCGCTGGAAGCGCAAATGCTGAGATGGTGGTGTTCATGCTATTTGAGAACTGTACGTTAGTCGTAGTATCTGAGCACATAATAGCTCTCAGGATTCATGGTAAACTTTAGCTCATGTACTTTTTTTTCAGATCTTTGGATTTATTTAAGTACAACCATGGCGCCGCAGCCAGGCGCAAGTCGCTGGAAGCACAAAAGCTCTGGAGTTGGTGGCGTCGAAACTGTTTACGAACGGTAAGAACGTATGTCGTGATGTCTGAGCACATACGGTCTAGACGACTCACAGTAGACTTTTACTCTTGTACTTTTGTCAGAGCCTTGGATTTATCTGTGTATTACGATGTCGAGGACACCGAGTAAAAGTTGCTGGAAGCGCAAAACCTGAGGAAGTAGCGGCGTCGATGCACTTTGCGAACGATACGAAGGTGTGCCGTGGTGTGAGCACTTACGAGCGCCCGCGGTTTGCGGTAAGCTTTTTCTCATGAACTCACTCTGTTTTTAAAGAGTTGTGGGTTTATTTGGATAGCCTCGGATTTATCTGGGTACAACGACCTCGCTGCTGCCGTGTGCGAGTCGCTAGAAGAGCAAAGTCTGTGGGCGTCGAAGCTGTTTGCAAACGACACGAAAGTACACCGTAGTGTTGAGAGCTTAGGCCATATAAGACGCAGGACACGCGGGGAGGGCGGAGGAGCAGTCTAACAGAGCTGTACAACACAATGATTGAAGAGAGCGTGTGCGTGCTAAACTTCACGACTCAATGGAGTTTAGACAACACAAAATGAAACTGAGAGAAGTAAACTTATTCGGATTTTATTCTAACTGCTCTGGTGGTAGGCATATGAAAGGCACAAGTGTTTAAGCTTCATAACTTTCGCCAGAAACAGAAAATATTTTCTCTCATCTTTACAAACATGTCAGGGCCCGTGCAAAAAATGAAAACAGCATTCCTTCTATCTGTAACAGCGGTAGACGAACCAGTTTCAGACTCATAAATATTACTATAGAAGCAAAAATAATGCATCCCATTTCATACACTACTGGCCATTAAAATTGCTACACCACGAAGATGACGTGCTACAAACACGAAATTTAGCCGACAGGAAGAAGATGTTGTGACATGTAAATGATAAGCTTTTCAGAGCATTCACACAACGTTGGCGCCGGTGGCAAAACGTACAACGTGCTGACACGAGTTAAATTTCCAACCGATTTCTCATACACAAACAGCAGTTGACCGGCGTTGCCTGTTGAAACGTTGTTGTGATGCCTCTTGTAACGAGGACAAATGAGTACCATCACGTTTCCGAATTTGATAAAGGTTGGATTCTAGCCAATCGCGATTGCGGTTTATCGTATCGCGACACTGCTGCTCGCGTTGGTCGAGATCCAATGACTGTTAGCAGAATATGGAATCGGTGGGTTCAGGAGGGTAATACTGAACGCCGTGCTGGATCCCAACGGCCTCGTATCACTAGCAATCGAGATGACAAGCATCTTACCCGCATGGTTGTAACGCAACGTGAAGCCACGTCTCGATTCCTGAGTGAACAGATGGGGACGCTTGCAAGACAACAACCATCTGCACGAACAGTTCGACTACGTTTGCAGCAGCATGCAGTATCGGTTCGGAGAGCATGGCTGTGGTTATCCTTGACGGTGCATCACAAACAGGAGCGCTTGCGATGGTGTACTCAACGAAGAACCTGGATGCACGAATGGCAAAACGTCATTTTTTCCGATGAATCCAGGTTCTGTTTACAGCATCATGATGGTCGCATCCGTGTTTGGCGACATCGCGGTGGACGCACATTGGAAGCATGTATTCGTCGTCGCCATAGTGGCGTATCACCCGGCGTGATGGTATGGGGTGCCATTGTTTACACGTCTCGGTCACCTCTTGTTCGCAATGACGGCACTTTGAACAGTGGACGTTACATTTCAGATGTGTTACGACCCGTGGCTCTACCTTTCATTCGATCCCTGCGAAACCCTACATTTCAGCAGGGTAATGCACGACCGCATGTTGCAGGTCCTGTACGGGCCTTTCTGGATACAGAAAATGTTCGACTGCTGCCCTGGCCAGCACATTCTCCATATCTCTCACCAACTGAAAACGTCTGGTCAATGGTGGCCGAGCAACTGGCTCGTCACAATACGCCAGTCACTACTCTTAATGAATTGTGGCATCGTGTTGAAGCTGCATGGGCAGCTGTACCCTCACACGCCATCCAAGCTCTGTTTGACTCAACGCCCAGGAGTATCGACGCCATTATTACGGCCAGAGATGGATGTTCAGGGTACTGATTTTTCAGGATCTATGCACCCAAATTGCGTGAAAATTTAATCACATGTCAGCTCTAGTATAATATATTCGTCCAATGAATACCCGTTTATCATCTGCATTTCTTCTTGGTGTAGCAATTTTAATGGCGAGTAGTGTATAATGGTACATCCCGTTCAGAAGGGTTCTTTTATGTAGATTATGTATCTGTCTCTAACGTCATGTCCTAAACGTTTCCCTTAAGGGTGTACGAACCTACATGTTGCTCAGAAGTATGTGATGCCTATGAACAGGCGCCTATGATTCTTGCTGATTTCTGCTTCACGTGTAAAGCCTGTGCCTTTCCCTGCGTGTCCTGTACACGCTGGCCCCACATTAGCCTATACTTCAACGTGAGACCGAGAATGTGCACAATTCTGCTTCATCACAATGAACGAGCGCTGTCACACTATACTTAGAACTTAATATGAATTCTGAACTGCTGTACCGTCTATAAGGAAGGGGACAGGAGTGCCACCTATACACCTACTGGTCACGTAATTCAGATGGGGTCACGTAATTCAGATGACGCTGACAAAGCTTGCGCGAGAACTATAAGACACACCAGCTAGTAGAACGGAGCACCCAGAATTACACCATGAGAACAGAGTAATCTTTTTATAGGTGACAGGGCGTTATGGTAACTGAGGAAAAGTTAGCGTATTTTATAGACTTTTCTCCGTCCTTGTTTTAGCGGTCATCTCTTCCGTCGACTGGGATTGACATTTTGTGTAGTCTTTTTTAATTCCTCTCTCTGACTTCATGTTCTACAGTTCTGACATGGGCGCGTATGACAGTTGGTTTTGCACCCTAAAACGAAACAGCAAAACCATGGAACTCACATTTCTATAGTTAATACGAAGCGGTGGGTGTGGACTGGAGCGAAGTCAACGTTCTATCTCATCCCAGGGTGTTCTGTTGGATACAGGTCAGGACTCTGGAAAACCAGACCATTTCACGAGTGTTATTATCCGCAGACCATGGCCTAACAAATGCCACTTTATGATGGGTCACAATCATCATTTCCGAAATGCTTCTGTACTGTACGCACTACACAAAGCTGTGAAATGTGCTCACATCCTTCGACGTTTGACGATTTCTGAAGCTCAAGAAGGGAAGCACACCCTAACCAAGGAAAACACCCCAAGTAAAACACTCCCATACTGTAACACCACTTCCTCCGACTTCATCGTTCGCACTACGTATGATGGCAGGTAAAGTTCTTCAGGCATCTGACCGACCCAAACTTTCCATCGGATTGTCATAGGGTACTACTGAGTGATTTCTCACTCCAAGTCACGCATTTCCAGTAACCTGCTGTCTAGCGGAATCATTCTTTACACAACCTCAAGTAACGCTTAACACTGCCTACAGAAATTTTTGCCTGCTCGATTATTGTACCCCAATCTTTTTAATTCCCTAGGCGCAACCACTGCGCTACGTGGACTGCTGGTAGCATTTTGTGACTCACGAATGATTGCTTTCACTGAATTCATGCGGTTTTGTTATAACCACCCTCCACAACGTCGACGACACCTCGCCGTCAATACGGTGACACAGAGGGGGTTTCTATACCGGACGGACGGCCGTTGTGGCCGACCGGTTCTAGGCGCTTCAGCCGGAACCGCGCGACTGGTACGGTCGCAGGTTCGAATCCTGCCTCGGGCATGGACGTGTGAGATGTCCTTAGGTTAGTTAGGTTTTAGTAGTTCTATGTCTAGGGGACTGATGACCTCGGATGTTAAGTCCCATTGTGCTTAGAGCCATTTTTTCTATACCGGACGTACCATAATATCATTACCGGCCGCTTGGGACGTCAATCTGAGAGGGATTCCAGTGGCACCGGAGTGGAAGAATTGTACACAGTGCGTATCACAATTAATAGCGAAAGTCACAGGGGTGAAATTGTACGGAGGAGAACGGAGTGGCTTGGAGAGGGGGTGGGGTGGGGCGGGGATGGTAGTCAGGAGAGCCAAATGGTAAGTCGATTTGTGGAGAAATGATCTCAAACCTGCACTGTTTGTAATACATTCCTTAGACGCTTCTTTAAAGTTTGTCCTTGAGCCTTTTTAAGGAGACTTTCTGGGAATAGTTTACGCCCATCTTCAGACGTCAGCCAGTTGTAGTTCAGCAGCATCTGCTTGACACTCTCCTCTGGGTCAAACGAAAATATGACGGCTCGTGCTCACCTGCTTTGTATACGTTCAATATTCCCTATTAGTCCTTTTTAGTACAGATCCCACACACAAGTGTTTTGCAAGAGATTCCTATTCTACTATGAACGAACCGAAGTCTGCCATTTGTTTTACCTCAAAATGTGCCTATGTCATTATTTCATTTCATATTGTTACATACAGGTTTTTGTAAGAGTTGACTTATCTTAGATGTGAATCTTTGATTTTGGCATCTAAGGATAATACATTTGTCCGATTTTCAAAGTACACAATTTCATCTTTATGAACATTTCGAGCCTTTGCACCACTTTGATATCTTATCACGATAAGACAATATTTGTGCAGTTTTTTGATGCCTTACATCCTTATAGATAACTGTGTTATACGTCATCGCTCTGAGAAATATTAGCGTTGCCTGAGAGGTTAATACAACATGAATGACCACGGCCCCAAGAGATTTACGTGTTTGTAGTGGTGCACAAGCGGTGCACAGAGATATGGAGAGAACAAAAACACAGCACATAACTTGTCAATTGAAGGCATAAAGTCTGTAAATGAGTCCGCAATCATTTTATTGTTGGCACTTTTATTTTCGCAATTCCTCCTTGATCACATAGATTTCTATACACTTTACTACCGGTTTCGGCTTACCGCCATATTCAGATCTGTAGTAAATACAAAAATTGTGTAAATGACCAGGTTCAAGTAGTTGAGACTAAATCTATACAGTATTAATGATGTATGAAATATCAAAATATAAAATATTTATAGCCATATAACCGTTAAAATATTCTGATAAAAATCATCGTCAAGTTAAACATGTGAATACATGATAAGTGCTGATAATGCTCTGATTGCGTCACGTTTTTACACAAGACATACTGCCAGCAGATGGCACTTTAGCTAGAGTACATAGTACATACCAAACCATTGTCTAACCACGCTAAGGGCTGTATTGTATAGTGTGTGTGCTTTTTATGGATTTCAAGTGAGTCCAGTTGCACATATGCTATATCAGCGTATGTTTTTAATGTCAGATGCTCATCTATCCGAAGAAAAATTTTAACTAAAGACACTGCATACTACTTTTTAATCTTTATATTGGCGAAACTGTTTTACTATATACGTTAGCTAAAGTGCCCTATGCTGGCAGTAGGTTTTTGTATAAATATCTGACGCAATCTGAGTATTATCAGCACGTACCATGTACTCACATGTTTAACTTGACGATGATTTTTATCAGAATATTTTAACAGTATGTATGGCTATAAATATTTAATATTTTTATATTTCATGCATCATTAATACTGTATAGATTTAGTCTTAACTAATTCAACCTGGTCGCTTACACAATATTTATGTTTAAAACAGATCTGAAGATGGCGATAAGCCGAAACGGGTAATAAAGTGTCAAGAAATCTGTGTTGCTGCGTTGGAAGCTAGCGGACCAGCAAGTCACAATCTGCACAACACTTAACACAGGCACGTCACAACGGTGTTAACCAGCCAACTCCGCGCCTTTACAATCATCACCGTGAAGGGCGCCTTGGATGTTACGTCCCACCTAACCTCAGCACAAGGAGGAGGAGGAGATTAGTGTTTAACGTCCCGTCGACAACGAGGTCATTAGAGACGGAGCGCAAGCTCGGGTGAGGGAAGGATGGGGAAGGAAATCGGCCGTGCCCTTTCAAAGGAACCATCCCGGCATTTGCCTGAAGCGATTTAGGGAAATCACGGAAAACCTAAATCAGGATGGCCGGAGACGGGATTGAACCGTCGTCCTCCCGAATGCGAGTCCAGTGTGCTAACCACTGCGCCACCTCGCTCGGTCAGCACAAGGAAACTTATTTTATTTTATTTATTTATTTTCTGTTTTCATTTAGTCTGCTACCTATAAACAAAAACAGGCCAAATATTACACATAAATTGATGTGTATGAATACAACAGATAATACTTTAACATAACTAGCCTAGTACTTAATACGTTTTATCGGTATTTCTGAACAGGGACAGTAAAACACGAAGAACGACCTGTACTCCGGCAACGACAATACTCCAATGGTCAGCCATGACTTCCATAGCGATGTAGCTGCTTCGTTGCTGTTGGAGTGCTGGTTATTATCCGTGTTTTACTGTCCCAGTCAACACATATCGATAAAACGAGTATAGTACTACTCTGATGTGGACAGCTGGGCACATAAAATTCCACTTCAAACATAATTTTGTGTTTGTATAGGAAAACAAACCGGCGCAATCAGTCGATCTTCCGCGTTGCATGAATGGCGTGATGAGCAGTAGTGACTCTAATTACACTTCGCAAAAAGGAAACTGCCAGTAACTGCCGAAGTAGCAGAGAAAATGACTCTCACGACTCTGTATGGGTGTCGTTATCTTTAGGAAATGTATGGTGAATTATCAGTTTCACGCCACCCTTGAATTCCCGTCGCACGTAGCAGTTCCGCCAACAATGCTCATGTGTGGCTGGTGCATCAGAGCGTACGCGTATCTGCTTGTCACCGAGAGCAGCGTCACAGCAAGGCGAGAAGCGCTGGGTTGTGAGAGCGAACGGCAGTATAGCTTCTGCAACTGTAGCAGCATCGTCACCTTGGGCCATTGGCAGCGGCTGACAGGACTGTGCTTAGCGCTAGCTGCGACGGGTGGCGCACTGGCCGACGTTGTTTTCATCGAAGTGATTGGCCCAGGGGCTGAACTCTGTCTGGTGTAGGGAACAAAAGTGGCAACTTTAAGCTGAAGGCAGTGCTTGGCTGGCAAAGTTGAAACAGCTAGCAAGTTTTAGTTCGAGAGCGGCTGCCTTGAGACAGACCTGTAAGAGTAGCTCAGCTGCATGGCAATTGTGCTGAAGGACGATCAAGATAGGGTGTGGCTTGCTATCAAGGTAAGGCTCTGTTAGGGCTGGAGCAGCAGAAGATCTGGGCCTTGGAACGACCAAGGGACTCAGCGCATCTGAGAGCAAGGAAGTGATAGCGGAAGTATGGTTTCCATTACGGCAAGTCGGAGGAGAGGGTAAGTCTTGTACTATCTTGTAGTGTAAACTGTTCAGAAAAAATTGCTCTGAGCACTATGGGACTTAACATCTGAGGTCATCAGTCCCCTAGAACTTAGAACTACTTAAACCTAACTAACCTAAGGACATCACACACATCCATGCCAGAGGCAGGATTCGAACCTGCGACCATAACAGTCGCGCGGTTCCGGACTGAGCGCCTAGAACCGTACGGCCACCACGGTCGGCAAACTGTTCAGCAACTGCTGGCATACTTAACCAAAGATCTACGTTGGTGAGGCCGTTTTTAGGCCTGTAATTCGTAGAGCGGTTCCTTATCTCATTGAATTTCATTTTTGGTGAAACCATATGAGACCGCTGTTACGTATTGCGAGGAATTTGTAGGGCAGGGCTTCATCTAATTTAATTGTATTTTGGGGGATACACTTGTTAGAAGATTCTAGGTTATCTATCCTACGTTTCTCCTTTTAATATGCATGTTATTAATTTATTTGATAGTTTATGCCCAATTTATTGATAGTTTTGGAGCTCAAAGTGACGAAATATAAACGTTCGATGCTGTGTGTTAGGTTAAGGGCTTCTGGCATTTTATATTTGTTTGTGCCCCTATTTTAAAACTGGTTTTTCCCATGGAGCAAGAATTTTCAAGTGCATTATTTTATTGTACCAAGTGTCACGGTCATATGCAATAGTTAGCACTGGTTTCTTTTTGTGCGTTCAGATGAAAGCGTTCTGATTTCTTAAAATGTCCACGTTCTTTAATGAAGTTTACATTATCACATATTTGAATTAATATAATAATGGACTTACGTACGAGAAGGGGAAGCAGCTAAAATTCATGACACTGGAAGTACGTAATTGTACAGACTAAAGACGTTATGCGAATGTTTTGTAGTTGTGTCAGAAAATCCAGGTCATAGGTTTTATTCCTTGATGCTAAAAGGACAAAGTACTGGTTACCGTAAAAAGACTTTATCTGGAGGGATAGTTTTTGCAGAGAAAAGAAGTGATCTAGCTAAGCCTATTGTTTCTTTTAACTGATCTGTGAATATGAAATTATTCAGAAACACTGCAGATAGTTTGTATGAAATGATATAATTATACATTGAAATACTGTGAAGATACTAATAAGAGCCGGATCTACGAGACGGACGATTAGGTGACAGGAATTCTTTCACTCTTTACTTTATTAATCTTCTGTAAGACATTTCATCAGGATAGAAGCTGAGGAACTTGAACGTCGCAGTTAAGCCTGCAGCACACGTTCTGCACAGTGTCCTAAGCCTCAGCAACGAACTACAAGTTCCTGTAGCTGGTCTGCATTGCACGAGCAGGGAGCGCCGACTGGTGTACTTGGTTCCTCTACTGAGATGAATGTGGATAAATTTATCAGATACTGTCTTAATACATTGTTGTAGATTTTGGTTACGATAATTACCAGTAAAATGGAGGATTTAGTATAAAAGATGGTGACTGTGACAGAATGGTGCTTACAAAAACTAATTTATGTTCTTTGTGTTTCTACAGTATTGCGCAGTGTTGGAATCCATGTATATTTTATTTCACGTCCAGTTCATGGAAACTGGTAATCGTGTATAGAACGGATTGACCTACACACAACAAAAACGAACTTGCAAATATCTGCTGAAACACCAAAGAAACTGTGTCTGATGACTTAGTAGGGACACGATGTGTGTTACACAGTTCGTGGTATGGCATTTAACCTCTCCGTGGGAACAGTCACTCATTTATATTTGCAGCTAACAATCTCTTAAAATTTGGTAGGTATATTACGTCTGTTCAGACGGCAGTAGTGATATTAGTGCGCCATCGATAGCTCTGTTCTTAATGTCTTTCACAATGTTACAATTCCATCGCGATACCACTATCGTGAAAAGAATAAATAATTTAAAAGTCTATTTTATGTGGGTCTTACCAAGAAATTATGGCTACTGTAATTCCCATACTACGCATGTGATGCAAAAAGTTTAAAAGACGAAGAGTATACTTGTCATGTGTCTTCGTGTGCTGCATGTGTAATCTGTGAAAAGTACACATTTTTGTGGCCAGACTGCACCACTGGTAGCATCTTTCTACACACTTTTCTTTCCATCTTTAATACTCGATACTTGTGCAGGGATGCGGTCGGATGCATCTACATCGAGAGATAAGCAAGTGCTCACTGTGTGTTGGGTCATTTACGAGGAGAACCACCTTTGCTCTAGCGGTATGGAACCTCACTGAACCTTACATATAACAAATAGGTAGCAGAGGTAAAAAACCACCTGAACCAACTCAACATAACACCAGACACAATAAATGACAGAATAAAATTCAGAAACATCATTAAGGAAAGTAAACTACATTACATACACTGTGACAAACGAGCAGGTGTAAAATGGACCGAAGAACGCAAGCAAGATCACAGCCGGAAGATGAAAGAAATATGGGCAACCATAAAGGCAATCAAGATGAAGCCGAAGACACGAAGATGACAAGAAGCATGGACAGAGGAACGGAAACAGAAACACAGCGAGCGAATGACTGAAGTTTGGGCAACAAGGAAGGCAGCAAAACGAACTGGCCATGTAGTTTAGTCCAACATCGCTCTTTAAGGGCAAAACACCAATAACGTATATATGCAAAAAGAATGTTAAATTTATTACAGTACTACCCAAGAGAAGGTAGTTAAGTGGGGTAAACACGTAAACACGTAGAGCGTTCGACATCCGTCAAGAGAATATAGAAGAGTCTGGAAGTAGAGTACAAATAACTTTACATTTGAAGAGCATCTTGGTGAACGCAGCCATAAGCCAACCAGTAGGAAAGAAAACAGACGGATAATCAGAACAAACAACAAGAAAATACTTTATAATGCTATTAGAAAATAATAATAATAATAGAGAAAAACCAGAATACAGGAAGACCTCTTTAAATGATCAAGTGAACATTACAAACTACTAACTGTTTACATTAATTGAAAAATAGTAGAACAACAGTCTGGGAGGTCACACCCCTTTACCCTCACTCTTCGTTGATTCCCTGCAACAAATCTCTAAACCAAAAATTCAATCCTGTGAACAATAACACTTCACAACTTCTTGCCCACAACCTGAGAGCTGTTTTGTCCATATTCAGTATCATGTAATACCGCTCTTCTTTCAAAATATCCACAACTCCACTTTCACACTGTGTGGCCTTATTGTTAATATCCCTGTGGTAAACATGCAATTCCAATCCGCGTCATTCCTAATAAAAAAAAAGAGGAAGTGCTAAATACATTCGATCGAGCATAAACGCACACTTGCATACACAGGCAAGGGAGGGATAAAGAAAAGAACTTCTTGCCAGATTAGCAGTGAAATTTTTCATATTATTAAGTTAACAAAAAGCAAAGTGTTAATACTAAAAAATCAATGGTTCTCGTCGCAAAAAAGTTTTGAGTTTTCGTTCATTGAAGAGGAAGAGAATCTAGAAACTATGAACAGGTAAGATGAAACGTAGACTTTGGAAGTACAGGCAAGTATGTAATGGCTTATTTAAACTGGTGTCCAAAATTAAAGCAACAACCCGCTATTTCCCCACCTTGCGTCTAATTCACAATATAATCATGCAAACTGTCGACCAGATGTCCGTACGATTGTGTTCTGCGCGGAAGATGGGATTCCGATCAACGGACAATCATACCACCGATGTCGTAAGGGCACCTAGGATTTGTAGTCTTTACATGGTAGCCCCATATCCATAGCCGCAGTGCACACAGTTACAGGCGGTGCAGTATGACGCAGGGAAGATGGCTACTAGTCTCTCCGAGGTGGAGGGCCATGAAAAAAAAGGTAGGCGGATAGTCGCAAACTGAAATGGCCTGATGGCTTACTGCGAATTGTTCTGTTGTTTCTCGGATGTGGCGACGATTTGTAGAGATCGAAAATGTACCCCAAAGACCTGGGCAGGGCTGAGCACTTGTGACTTCAAAAGAGAGGACCGTTATTTGACTGTAAGGACAGGACAGTACCGCCTTAGTACTGCGCGGTAACTGGAATGTGAGCTAGCAGCATCCACCGGATGTCTTCTATCGAGGCAAACGGTGTGCAGAAGGCTTCGAGACAGAGGCCTTTACTGTCGGGGACCTGCTGTATGTGTATCTCTGACACGTCTTCACCGAAGGGAACGTGTAGAGTGGAGTCATCAACACACCACCTGCACGGTGGAACAAAGGGTCATGTGGATTTCACAGATGAGTCCCGTTCTAGTCTGGAGAGTGATTTGTGATGGATTTGCAACTGGAGAGAACGTGGAACACAATTTATGGACTCAAATATTGTGGAAAGAGACCGATATCGATGAGGATCCGAAATGGTGTGGGCAGGGATCATGGTGACCAGTTGAACTCCTGTTCATGAAATCGCACAGGTGAATCGGCACGGTTTAACTCCTGCCACGCATCGTGAGGAGATCTTGGGACCTCATCTGCGGTTGTTGCGAGATGCTGTGGGCCAAGACTTCACATTGGTGGACGATATTGCTCGACCTCATAGAGCTCTGACGGTTGATGTTTTCTTCGAAACGGAAGATGTTGCACTCATGGCGTAGCCTGCTCGCTCTCCTGGAGCATGTCTGGAATGCACTAGGGAGACTGCATTCTAGCCCGCATCTCGTGGTCGTGTCGTGCGGTAGCGTTCTCGCTCCCCACGCCCGGTTTCCCGTGTTCGATTCCCGGCGGGGTCAGGGATTTTCTCTGCCTCGTGATGGCTGGGTGTTGTGTGCTGTCCTTAGGTTAGTTAGGTTTAAGTAGTTCTAAGTTCTAGGGGACTGATGACCATAGATGTTAAGTCCCATAGTGCTCAGAGCTATTTTTTTTTTACTGCATGCTTCACGTCAGCATCCACCAACCACTCTCCAAAACTGCGAGCAGCTCTTCAGGAAGAATCGACATTATTGCCTCAGCATGAGACAGATGACATCATTCACAGCATTCCCCGTTATTGCCAGGACTTCACTGCTGCCAGAGGTGGTCACATCCCACACTGAGCACATTAACCACTTGTCAGTTTGTTGCCCTATCGACGTCTGCCAACTACGAACAACGTCACCAGTTCTTGCTGAAAAGAGAATTGACTCAAATTACATATCCAACGAAAATAGTTGGAGTAAAGTATTCCAGAGAATTTGTTCAGTATTCATTACAATCACCCCCATCAGAACAAAATGCCTCCGATAGTAAATAACACACTGGCGTACTTGATGTTGTCCTGTAATGGCCCTTCTTCTATTAAATGTCTACTGTCTTTCCAGTTCCACAATCGCATCACACTGGAATCTCTAGTATCATCAAAGAGGCGTTCATGAAGAGAGAGTGGCCTGCGCTTCGATTTCGTTGCATAACGCATTTATGGAAGCGATGAGCAAGCTTAATACGATACGCACAAGTGACGTTATGGAACATACTTCGATGGAAGGAGGCACATAGCTCCCGTGTGTGTTATTGCTCACACGCGGGTAGACCGGTAATAACACCAAAGATGAGTATAACACATTCGGATGATGGCTGAATAAACTTGTAGTTGGAATGTAGCATGTCATCCTGGGATGGAACATGTTTCAAAAGGTTGCATGTTACTTCCTAATGGAGTACGTGCAATATGATCCATTTTCCCGGTCCGTCTTCACAGACATGGTCTATTTTCCCATATCTCTATATTATACTGGACGCAGTGAAAATCTTGGACGCTTCATTTGAACAATTTCATAACAGAAACTTTCATACGAAATTGTTCATTCAACAGCCTTGTTGTTGTTGTGGTCTTCAGTCCCGAGACTGGTTTGATGCAGCTCTCCATGCTACTCTATCCTGTGCAAGCTTCTTCATCTCCCAGTACGTACTGCAGCCTACATCCTTCTGAATCTGCTTAGTGTATTCCTCTCTTGGTCTCCCTCTACGACTTTTACACTCCGCGCTGCCCTCCAATACTAAATTGGTGATCCCTTGCTGCCTCAGAACGTGTCCTACCAACCGATCCCTTCTTCTAGTCAAGTTGTGCCACAAACTCCTCTTCTCCCCAATGCTATTCAATACCTCCTCATTAATTATGTGATCTACCCATCTAATCTTTAGCATTTTTCTGTAGCACCACATTTCGAAAGCTTCTATTCTCTTCTTGTCCCAACTGTTAATCATCCATGTTTCACTTCCATACATGGCTACAATCCGTACAAATACTTTCAGAAACGACTTCCCGACACTTAAATCTATACTCGATGTTAACAAAGTTCTCTTCTTCAGAAACGCTTTCCTTGACATTGCCAGTCTACATTTTATATCCTCTCTACTTCGACCATCATCAGTTATTTTGCTCCCCAAATAGCAAAACTCCTTTACTACTTTAAGTGTCTCATTTCCTAATCTCATTCCCTCAGCATCACCCGACTTAATTCGACTACATTCCATTATCCTTGTTTTGCTTTTGTTGATGTTCATCTTATATCCTTCCTTCAAGACACTGTCCATTCCATTCAACTGCTCTTCCAATTCCCTCGCTGTCTCTGACAGAATTACAATGTCATCGGCGAACCTCAAAGTTTTTATTTCTTCTCCATGGATTTTAATACCTACTCCGAATTTTTCTTTTGTTTCCTTTACTGCTTGCTCAATGTACAGATTGAATAACAACGGGGAGAGGCTACAACATTGTCTCACTCCCTTTCCAACCACCGCTTGCCTTACATGTCCCTCGACTCTTATAACTGCCATTTGGTTTCTGTACAAATTGTAAATAGCATTTCGCTCCCTATATTTTACCCCTGTCACCTTCAGAATTTGAAAGAGAGTATTCCAGTCAACATTGTCAAAAACTTTCTCTAAGTCTACAAATGCTAGAAAAGTAGGTTTGCCTTTCCGTAATCTAGCTTCTAAGATAAGTCGTAGGGTCAGTATAGCCTCACGTGTTCCCATATTTCTACGGAATCCAAACTGATCTTCCCCGAGGTCGACTTCTACCAGTTTTTCCATTCGTCTGTAAAGAATTCACGTTAGTATTTTGCAGCCGTGACTTATTAAACTGATAGTTCGGTAATTTTCACATTTGTCAAGGTCTGCTTTCTTTGGAATTGGAATTATTATATTCTTCTTGAAGTCTGAGGGTATTTCGCCTGTCTCATACATACTGCTCACCAGATGGTAGTCTTTTGTCAGGACTGGCTCTCCCAAGGCTGTCAGTAGTTCTAATGTAATGTTGTCAACTCCTGGGGCCTTGTTTCGACTTAGGTCTTTCAGTGCTCTATCAAACTCTTCACACAGTATCGTATCTCCCATTTCATTTTCATCTACATCCTCTTCCCTTTCTATAACATTGCCCTCAAGTATATCGCCCTTTTATAGTCCCTCTATATACTCCTACCACCTTTCTGCTTTCCCTTCTTTGCTTAGAACTGGGTTTCCATCTGAGCTATTGATAGTCATACAAGTTGTTCTCTTTTCTCCAAAGGTCTCTTTAATATTTCTGTAGGCAGTACCTATCTTACCCCTCGTGACATAAGCCTCTATATCCTTACATTTGTTCTCTAGCCATGACTGCTTAGCCATTTTGCACTTCCTGTCCATCTCATTTTTGAGACGTTTCTATTCCTTTTTGCCTGCTTCATTTACTGCATTTTTATATTTTCTCCTTTCATTAATTAAATTCAGTATTTCTTCTGTCATCCAAGAATTTCTACTAGCCCTCGTCTTTTTACCTACTTGATCCTCTGATGCCTTCACTACTTCATCCCTCAAAGCCACCCATTCTTCTTCTACTGTATTTCTTTACCCCCTTTTTTGTCAATTGTTCCCTCATGCTCTCCCTGAAAAACTGTACAACCTCTGGTTTAGTCAGTTTATCAAGTTGTCTCACCTTATATCATCCATATACGTTGTGAAATTATGCCGAAGGTATGCGCTGTCTCTTTGTCACACATAAAGTACAGACTCGCTCTTGTCCATTCAACCTGAGCGCCTCTGTCGACTAAGAGCCCAGTTGCCTACTTGCGGAGGTTGGATAAAGGCAGTGACAAGTTAAATTAGGAGTTTCTCATTTTTATTCCTTTACAAATTTCTCAAAAAGTTTCATTCTTTTACAAAATTCTCAGAAACCGCCGAAAGACGGCTTCTTGAGTCTACAAGGGAATACAGTTTCTCACTGTAAATACTGATCTCGATAATAGGCTGCTCATTTTAGATTTCTTCCTTTACTAAGTATTTGCATTTTATTTGTAATTTTTAATACCTATTCTTTCACCTTCTGCTTCCACATTAAACACTTCATCTGCAGGCAAAATCTCAACAAACACAGTTTCTCTTAAATAAAATCATTGGAAGCTTTTTTTGTCACAGTTTCTTCTTCCCTTGTTCCAAGATCCTTTGCGACTTTGTGTCTATCAATCTTGAACCTAGCAGCCACAAAAGCTTTGTTAATTCAAGTACTCCATCTGATCTACAGTATCCGGTCACCCCCTCTCCTCAAGCCGCCGCCATACACGCCGACGATGATCTTCCGTGGTGGAGCAGAACCGCAATTCGTTGCTGAAGACAGTGTGACGCCATTAATCGGGACTCCATGGTTCCAGGTCGAGGAACCCCTAGAAACGAAGATGTTTGTTTTGTGACGTTTACGACAGCAAACACGTCCAGCTTCCGATTAACGGTGCAAGATGACACAGAATGTTTCAGGGAATCCATTACGTGTTCTGAGACGACAGGTGCCGATGTGGAGGAGTTTACGAAGCACCTGGTGGCGATACCCCCTTCTACCTTTAGGCGGTCGGACGTGATGTATAGGGTGAGTAAGCGTGCCCTCACGTTCCCAAGCAGTTCGACATGCCCCACACATTTGAATATTGCACGATCTGACTTCTTGGTCAAATGAGGTCCTAAATGCGACCCCTTTCAAACCCTGTCAAGTGCTGATAATGTCGCCAAAGTGGTCACTCAACATGATGCCGTTCACGCCCCTTCGCTGGCTCTACGAGGCCTGCTAACGATATTGAACACGAACAACGTTAATGCACTCAGGTAGCCGTTCTACCTGTCATCTACCTGTGATCTTATACTTCGTCGCCTATGATGTACGTATGTGAATTTACTTTGACTTCCGACCAAGTCTGCTGTGAGCTTCAATTTTTTGTCAGGAAGTGTATTTACACCCTTTTACTGCCCACATACGATATACTAAATTTGTCCTTTACACAACAGATGGAAGTGCAAATAAAACTACGTAATAGGTGTACAAAAAAAGCAACGAAAATAATTTTCCAGTGTATATAGCTTATAACAGCAGTGGGCAGACAAATTTTCATTAAACATTCTTCACACAAGTTGAAAGAACATAATGTATTTAGACCAAGTTTATTATCATGATAGAAGACTTTCTCTACAATTCTTCATAGTGCACTACTCATAAGAAACACGTAGAAACAGGACATACCAGATAATTCCCTCCGTTTTCCTTGACACTTGCACCAGCACACCTTCGCACTGGGGACCGGAGCCACGACGTATCCCTGCAATTTTCTCTATGGTTTGTGATATTCGCTATTTTTGACTTCATTAAAACAGCAAATACGAGTAGTTAATACTTTCAACCAGAAGGCAAATACTTGTTTATAAATAATGATTAATGTATAATGAGGCGTCGCAT
Organism: Schistocerca cancellata; assembly: GCF_023864275.1. NCBI lineage: Eukaryota > Metazoa > Arthropoda > Insecta > Orthoptera > Acrididae > Schistocerca > Schistocerca cancellata. Next base: position 478,413,892 of record NC_064628.1, on the reverse strand, counting down.
GGCGACGGTGGAATTTTCTAAATAATGTAATTCGTCGTCTTTGGGCGGCAATATAAACAGAAAAATGCGGATAGATATGCGATCCTTCACTATTTTGTTCGCTGGAGAACAAATGAAGCCTTGAGCGCTAAAAAGACTTGTACTGTTTTTCTCGAGTAAGACGGACGCAGATTTGTGGTAGTCTGATCTAATTTTTACTAAATGTATATAAACGTGTTATGTCTAAGTTTGAGTGAAGTGTAAAGAACTGTTATAACTTACTGTGACGACGCACGAGCGACTCAAAGAAGACAATGGCTATATAAAAGAGCGCTCAATGGACATGATATGGACATAAAAATCTACCGTCATTGTAGTATTAAGCTTAAGGTACGATATATGTTTTAGTTATAATAAATATTTGTTCTGGGAATACTGAATCATTTAGCAGTGCTCATTTCTATTATCTCCTCAGTATTACTTTCATTTTAATTATGCATTTTGCTAGTATTACAGACTCCAAGATCAGCAGTCCAATGTGCGTGTTACATTGATAAAAAGAAAACTGTTTTATCGTCTTCTTGCATCAGCTTTAATATTGAATTTCCCTTTTGTGTGATGTTACAGTTGTTTTTCCGCCCTTAAGAACTTTCTGGTCCCTTAGGAAATTGTTTTGTCATAACAATAACTTCACAACCGGGTATGATCGTATCTACGATCATGAAGTAATTAGAAAGACGATAACGCAACTTCTTAATCAATAGCACGCTAGTTGTGACTGCCTCAAGCCACGAAACTGCAAGTAAAAACTATTCACATCTCATAATGCAATATTTTATGACAATGGTCAATCCATGATTCTTACGCCAATTGTGATTGATAAAACAGTTAGTTAAATCTCAATTTCCAACTTTCCATTGAATAACAACATCACTTTTATTTTGTAACATCACAGGTTCCATTGCCTTTTACAATATAGACAGGAAGGTACCCTTTTGCACTCAGCTGGAGTGTACTAGAGCTTTCAAATGCCCTCAAAAATTAAAGGCTATTTCTTTACTAGGCAACGAACATTAACACCGAAATGAGGACGAACTTTTTGATGTATGAAACTGTATCATGTTCTATAATGTGTGTTTAGTGTTCGGTGAAAAGTTCTAGAAATTTCTACATGGAAAGAGATTAAGTCCTTATAAGGTCAATACAAAAGTTGAGTATTAAGCTCGAAGTAAAACTGCTTAACCCTCGTCTGTACAAGCCCTTGCTACACACACTGTATACTGTGGAATCTGGCTGGTAATTCTGGCGCCGTAATTCCAATAACGGGAGGTAAGCAAATTATCCTCCTTAAAGCTTTTAAAAAAGGGTGCTTGCCACGCACACGTTGAGACTCCAGCAGCAAGTGGTTGGCCGAGTAACAAGCGCAGAGGCGGCGCGTTCCATTAACCGCAGGCAACTTCCAACCGACTGCTCCAAAGTTAGGTGCCTTTAAGGGAAGCGCTGGTTAATTTTCTATGAGTCAGTGACGTAGAGCAGCTCCCCGCCGTTTATAACGACGACGTTGCGAAGTTGCCGTCAGCGACGTCCTCGACTCTCTCACAACCGCGAAGAGACTGCTGCAAGAGCGTCACTCCGTGTCTGCGGCAGGTGTCGGCATATGCAGAGTCAGAAGGCGAAGACAGGCCAATGTAAATGTATTCCGAAGGCGTAAATACATAGAGCTACTGGTTTTTCTGCGGTACGCTGGACGCAAGATATTTTTAACGTTCATATCTGCCGAAGTATGAAATCACCGCCTTTTAGACAAGTATTTCTTTCTTTTCTTTTGGCGATGGAAAGTATTTTCGGTGTTCAGCTACATAATACGTCAGGAAATTGATGAAATAGTAGCAAGATAACACCACTGCCAATCACTGTCCCTTTTGTGCCTGACGAAAAAACTTTCGTCGGCGCATTGGGGGGGGGGGGGGGGGTTCATAAAAATATTAGATCACTGTATTGTAACTTTAAAAAGACTGAATACTTTACTTTCAAACAATCGTCTGCCACAAGAATGTCATCTACATTTGTTACCGTCGCTGAACAGTAATGTATCACGACACAGTACAAGATAATAGTCTCTTCTCTCAAATTACAAGGACTATAAACTTTGCTACATAGTACTGTCTAACACAGCTCTCGCACTGCTGGTTGTAATGAGACGACGCTGTCGTCTTCGGCGATGATTGCAGGCTGGTTGTGGGTCGCTCCGCTCTGACGTAAGCGAGCATGCTGCAGCAATGGCGTATTGGAACAACTGAGAGTGTGTCTACACCAAAGTTCCGTCATTACTTGTGATTCCGCCGCAAGGTACCAGCTTTACCGTGATACCTCCTTCTTGGGATGACATCACAGTTCCGCTGTCAGGAAAGGAGCTCTCATTAGCGTCTGCCCTGATGTAGCAAATGTAAGAAAAAACGTAACTCGGCTTCGGTTCGAGTGTTTACCCATGTGCATGAAGCCTTCAGTGTGTGCGCTAGTAACAGACAACTCATTCTTGAACATATTTTGGAAAAAAGGGGCAATCTTGCTGTGAAATGATTTGTCTAAATATAAGGAATAAAACAGATAAGAGAAACATTTGATGCACCTCACTTGCAGCATTTCTTCAACGGAGCGTCAAAATGTTTCTCCAATGTATATCATTTTCTGCTTTTGGGCAACTCCTCTCACTAAACATTTCCCGATTTCTTTTTCGAATTTTTTTTCAGTTCAGGTACTGTTCAAAAATCTTGATGTTATTAAAACTTCATTTGATTTCTTAGCCTCCTCTGTTCTTGAAATGTCCTTACTTTAGCAGTCATTTAAAGGGAAAACATTTCCACAGTTAAATATAACATCGACGTAACTTTTCATTCGCAAAATAGCCTGACCTCTGCTTCCACCAATTCTTCACAATCAAAGGGAAGATTTCGAAGTAGTTCTTTATGTTCTGGAAACAGATTCAATTCAGAGAGGTCCAAGTCTTAGCCGTATGGAGAACGACATTGCCTGCTGAAGGAGAGGGTACTCCATTTGCCGACAATCTGTTCTGATCCGAAACTCGATTGCAGCAAGATGATTTTCACGCACCATCACAGATGCTTTAACACTACTATGTTGAACGCTACAATTCGGAGCCCACTAGTGGCCGAGCGCTGCAAATATGTAGACGTGAAGAAGAAAGATGGAGGTATTAATAACGTTTGTTTTATTCAAAAATTTTTAAGAGGTTTCAGGTCGCAAATTGGGAAGCATTGCTTTTCGATACTCCCTCGTATGTTTTCCCGGACAAAGTAGTTATGTCTTGAAGGAATGAACTTCATAGTTAGCAGCAACTGTTTGTCGAATTATCAGTTTTCCCTCAAATCACTAAGTTTTTTACAATCACTCTGATTACTTTCAAACAGTTCAATATATCATTTTGTCATAATATTCAGTTCAAGCATTATACCTTTCTTTATTTTGCCTATTTACACATCATACATTTCTTTCCTAATTTCCGAATTTCGAAATCTGTGGGCTGTTGTGTAACCATTTATTGCTCTTAGAAACTTCATCGCAGTTGATTATGTGTTACGCTCTCGATGTTTACTTACAACCCACGATTCACTTCTGTAGCATTCCCACTGCCAATATCTAATAAAATATCAACCTTCTTTCTTTCCTCGTTTTAATTTTTAAACATCTGTTTATTGTTCCACATATATTCCCAAACGTTGCTGACTTTTTCTATATGTCTTCGTCATACTCATATGTATTCCACTTTTTAAGTCATCTTCATTATCCACCAGCAATACAATATGTGTTTTGCAAAACTGGAGCTCACGCTGGTCAGTTTGACACTCCATTTGACCAGTTCGCACTCTCCATTCGGATATGAAAATCCCTCAAATTCCCTTTATGTAATTTATTCAGAATGATGTCTGCATCTCCCTCAAACATTTAACCAAAAGTTCGATATCCTTTTCAAGCAAGATGAATGTTGTCTATTAAACTGATTGTATTCTGAAAATTATTCTGATCATGCGAAACCCTCCTGAAACGTTTTTCAAAACAATAAAAAGAAAGAAGTGTGGCGAACAAAATGTGGAACAGATATGAACAGTAGCTTGTGAGAGAAACACAACTAACAATTCAGCAAGTGTAAGAGTTCACCGTGTCTCTACGATTCGCACATATTAATAGGCTGAAGAAAGTCACTGAGCTATTATGTAATTTGCAAACAGTTTGAGACCACACTATAGTCGTTGTGGAACACACTATATATAGAAATAATAAACAAAAATATGTAGGAAACGCACTGTTCACGGATAACATTAAAAGATGCTAAACTCCAGATTAACTTACAAATAATAGTGGACTAACAGACACGAAGTGCTCTAACTAGGTGTCCCTCAACAGCACAATTTAACAACGACATATTTTAGTCTCTCTGGGAAAATGCCTTGAGTTAGTGATGCATTACATATTTTGGACAATACTGGTCTTATTATTTGGGATCAGATCTTTAGTACTCTATTGGAGGAACCATCAAAGTAAATGAAGTTTTGTTCTTGAGAAACTGTTTGACTGATTTGAGCCATTATTAATGGTTCTGAAAGCCTGCAACTGTGAAATCAATAGGTTGGTTTATAAATAAATCATCTGCTACCAGTCACGATTTTCCCTTTTTTTCGCACGACGCGTTTCGGGAAATGATTCCCATTTTCAGGTGCGTTTTTTTTTTTATGTCATTCCTATGTGATGTCAATATGTGAATTTCTGCTTCATTTCGTTGACTTTACTGCAATATATAAGAAGACACACGATTTTTAGTTGGTTGTCGATCTTCTTGTGAAGTTAGTGGCGAAATTTAGAAGACTTTGTACTTAAAGTTTCATTATGGTCCACTTGTGCAGAGTCTCACACACAGTAAACATGACACACAACTTGTTGTACACTTTTAAACATCGAAAACATTTTATATAAACAAAACAGATGCACAGACGTTCCTACAAGTAGTCAACAGAGATATGCTTTTGTACAGAGGTTATTTACCTTAACAGTTTGGATCATAATTTACTTATGTCTATTTTACAATTCTGCTTATTTCTATGTGTTACTATTTTTTATTTAAGTATACTATAGAAACATGTAAAGAAATTCAATTATTCATTCTCAAGTTTTTCGTTTAATATTACAACTACTGCGGGGTCTCAAAAGATACATTTTCTTCTTCCTTTCACAAGATGCCTTAATCCCCTTAGTGATCCGTGGATTTTTACGTGGCTGTTTCATGACCCTTTTGATTAGCTTATGCTGAAAGCTATTTTTAAATACTTATATGAATTTATCATGGAATAGGTTAAATTTTATGTTGGCATTTGGTTCTTTATAAATTCCATCCAATGTTGTTTCTTGTAAACTATTCTTAAAAACAATTACCTTGCACTCATTATAATTCTAACTGACATCCACTGAGGTGTATCTACACTGTAAGGCACTATGTCATTTATCCTGACAAATTGTTTATCATGATCGGAGAGTGCATTTGTTTAATGAGTAAACAGTTATTTTCTTGCTTTGTGCCTCATGAAAGGAAAAATTATCAGTTAGGGACCTACTGTATTTATTCACCTGTGTTGGGAAGTTGACTACTGAAAGGAAACTGTAGGATCTAAATAAGGTTTCCAGATCATTTTTCCTGTCGGAATCCTTTAGAAAAGCTACATTGAAGTCACCATAGACTATTAACTTCTTGCTGATGTCTGACAGACAGCACAGTAAGGAATCCAGGTTACTTGCAAATAATTCAAAATTTCCCAGTGGGGATCTATATATTGTTACAATTAAAAGTGAAATGTTTCTCAGCATTAATTCACAACCACACTTCTATGTGCTGATCTCTACAATATATACTTGTGTCAATGCTTTTGAACTTGTGTTCTTCCTTAATATGTGCAACAACTCCTCCTCATACCACATTAGTTCTGCTTGAGTAAGCTGCTAGACTGTAACCTTTTGTATGTGACTTACCTAACCCTGTGCTTATGGGTTGCTCAGCCAGCACAGGATGTTTATCTTTTCGTCTAAATTTTGCAAGCAGGAAGTAGTTCTTCTACCTTATTACTCAATCCTCTAATATTTTTGTGGAACAAGTTAAACTTACGTTTGTGTGTATTATCGTGGGGCTCTTCTGTTATAGTGACTTCTTTCAAAACAGGGTGCCTGAAACTTGATTCTAACTTAAAAAAGGTGCCCCTCTGCCACCAGTAACCACCGTGATGGTGGCCCCTCGTACAATTCGTGCAAGAAGTTCAGCCAACCTATCTTTCCCTCTCCTATTCAGGTACAGGCCATGTCTAGTAAAACCCCATCTCCCAATGGTACCAACAGGTGCTGAACTCATATGAGAATTCATTTCAGTCAGCAGTAACCCGCTCAACTTAAGAGTTAACGCTGCTCACAGCAGTATTAACCCAGAGCTGGTCATGGCGCTGCAGTACCTCCATAAAACTCACATTTGTATGTGTAGTTGCTACTCCTCTTTTACCCAGGTCACCCCTAATTATGTAATTACTGTTCTTAGCCAGGCTATTTCCTGCTCCCTCTTTGACAAAAACTTTACACAAATTTCCAATGTCCTCTGTCACCTGGCTAAGTCTACCACTTGGCTTCACAATACTTGTGACCTTGTACCCTGCTCCTAACTTTTCCTGCACCATCTGGCCTACATCCCTCCTGTGGTTATTACCTAGCAGCAAGACTCTTTTCTTCTCACTCCCTTTTAGTATCGACCTACACTGAGTTTCTCGGCTAGAAGCCTGCTGCACCCTACTGTAACCTACAGGTGTATGATGCTCTTCCCCTCCTACTTCAGGTAACAAGCCAAATTTATTCGATATCGATAGCTCAAATGTAGAATAAGTTAATAAGCTATTCCCTTTTCGCCCATTGCTTGTTAGCTTTACCCATTTCCCACTACCTTTTTCTCCCTTCAATCTATCTAGTTCCAATTTCGTGCGATCTAATTCAACCTGAAGGGTACAATTCCTTGTCTCCTGTTCAGCAATTCTCTTGTTCTTTTCGCAAGGCCTACAGCTTCATGGGAGAGCCTCACTGAGTTCCCGTTTCAGTTCCCCACTACAATCAACCCAGTGAAATTCCATCCCACAGTCTGCACATACCACTCCCATTTCACTACCCTACGGCAACATCCACACTTATCACGCATTGCAAGATAGATTACACGCTTAAAAACAGAGTTCAATCATTTAACACGCTTCACACTCCAATGTTCGTTATTTATGAGCAGCAAAAATCTGGACTACTGTTTAGCGCTTCAGGTGTTTTATAACACTTAAAAATTTATTTATTTTCTCTTACAACACGAACTTAACACTCACTTAAATTCAGTATTTGTTAAATAACGTAATCACGATTCAGCGGACTTTACTGTATGCACATTGTGTGTAAACAAAAGACTAGTTCGAAAGTTTCTAAATAAAGTAACTGTGGACTGTTTAGGTGACGAGACGAACGAAATCAAAGAACTGCGTCTACATTACATGAAATTTTGTACTGGAGTAACACCAGAAACAGTATTTTACTGAAACAATCAGGTAAATGACAGTATACGATAATGTAACCAAAACATACGCCAAAATTCGCATCTATGAAATGTTTCCTTTTTCCAAAAAATATGTAAATAAAAACGAAACCTTTAACAGATGGCTTACAGTGGTCACTAATTTACTTATTTATGATAGAATATTGCCATAATTAATAGTTACTACACAAAAAACACTTATTTCTACACGAGCTCTGAATGTGGACAACTCGCAGCCAAAGATCTTAGTCACAGTGAACTTGACTTCGTTAAAAGTAAAAAAATTATCAGTACTTACATCAATATCAGTTGCAAATGAAAACAATTGCAGTTCCGCCTTTTTACCGCCTTTGAACCAGATCCTCTTGTTTGAAAATTTATGACACAAATGAACAAGAAACTGTCAGATAAAACGAAGGAAACCACTCGTTAGGATTTAAAAGTAAGTTTATTGAATCACCTGTATATACAAATTTTGTCATCACGTAACTAAAAACTATTCTTTTTCATGCTATGGAGAAGAAGGAGATTACTGTTTAATGTCCCGTCGACAACGAAGTTATTAGAGACGGAGCACAACTCGGGTTCCGAAGAATGGGGCAGCAAATCAGCAGAGGCCCTTTCAGAGAACCAGCCGGGCATTCGCCTGGAGTGATTTAGGGTAGTCGTAGGAAATCTAAATGGAGATGGCCGAACGCGAGGTCCATCCGTCGTCCTCCGGAATGCGAGCCCAGTGTGATAACCACTGCGCCACCTCTATCGGTTTCATGTTATGTACATATCCTATGAAATAGCCTGACTTGGAGAAATGAAGGAAATAAATTTTGTCTAAAAAGGATATGAAAAATTCATAAAATTGGCAAAATAAAAATTTCCGATAGGGATATTTTCATTGACAAAATAGAATACAATGTCATGCAGGTGACGTGTAATTGTTTCTTCTTCTGCCTAGGAAGCTATAAAATTTTGTCGATTGGGTAGATGGTTCATGGTCCATTGTTTATTGGGAATCTGTTGCTCAAATTCGTTAATTAATTACGTAGTTCATGAAATTTATCGCCAGTGAGACAGCAGACTTTCCAGACTTTCCAGGAGCTCTGTCTGGAAAAAACACTATTATCTTCTTCAAAAATGGTTCAAATGGCTCTGAGCACTATGGGACTCAACTGCTGTGGTCATATGTCCCCTAGAACTTAGAACTACTTAAACCTAACTAACCTAAGGATATCACACACATCCATGCCCGAGGCAGGATTCGAACCTGCGACCGTACCGGTCGTGCTAACTGCTTCATGAAGACTGATAATTTCTTGTTGAAAAGTCACTCTTTAAGTCAATATTACTTGCAGATTGCTGTTAAGAATGGGAATACAAAATTTATTAAACAATTTCAGTCATCTTGACATGGCAAAAACAGGAGCTCTGTCGAAAACAGTGTTCACAAATGAGACGCCGACGACAGCGAATTTGCTGATCTGGCAGTTAATAACGTAGAACCTTCATGGCAAAGAAGAATCGCAAGCTGAGGATGAGGAGTTCGTTCCACAGACTATCCACTCTGTGAACCCATTCGTAGGGCTGTATAAAATAACAGGAGCAATAATACAGACAAATCTGTATTTTTTATCACCAAAAAGGATGGCATTGTTAATGACGTCGTATCTCTTGAACTTCGGAAGGTAGCGCACACACACACACACACACACACACACACACACACACACACATATACATACACATACACACACACACACTCATCTTCAAAATATGTATTGGTTCATGCAGAGAAAACGTTTTTCAAAAACTGCTGTACATTTGTTTTAAATTTTTATTAGCGATTTAGAGAAATTCTAACAGTGACGATGACATATACTGACTTTCAGCGCTTTACCGAGTTTGTAACAAGAGTACCAGAAAACATGATTTGGAATGAAGTGGAATCTGTAAACGGTCATTAATTGTCAAAATAAATGACAGAAATGAATGACAAACTAAAAATCGCGCTGTTAGCAATAAACGAAAGTTACCATGCGAAATGAATACAGAAATAGTTCGCTTTCTTGTGGCAGGGATATAACTGTGACGCTTTTCTGTACCCTTATTTCGTTTGACGCAATACATACGTTTTCTCATGGTGGAGATGGAATAAACAAGAGTACAGCCATTTTGTTTGCATTGGACGAAATTTGTATGCTTCTCAAATGAAGCGTGGACTACAGCGAGAAGTTATTCCAGATATCACTCCACTAATGAGAGAATTTGCAATTGTATACTTTGCATCACTATTTTCGTTTACCACTCTCGAAAGTCTCACAAAACACAGCTTCGTTAATGGCCATCTGATTCCAACAACTGGAAGTATCGCGTGCTACTTTACAGCAGTAAGAGCGATACTCATCTTATTTACTAACAGTAACTCACGACTAGCGTTACACCCATCCATGCTTCGGTAAGAGAGAACGAGTCTACGAGCAGGTAGCGTCGCTAGCGTCACAGTTCTCAGACTCGTCGTACTCCCAGAGCTACACCGGGAATGAAGGAAGCCCCTGGCACTGATGTACCAGCGGCGCCTTGATTTATGAAATATGCAGCTCGAACTTTAGACTCGTACGCGCTCTGTTTCTGATCTCTGTTTGTTACACCTCGAGTCACACGCCCCTAGCGTCGCAGCCTGCGCCGTTTTCGTGGGGCTGCTGTTTGGGCGCCGTCTTTTGGCCAGCAGCAGAGACGGCTTCTGGGTGTGGTGGCAGCCATAAAGGTCTGCATTTGTTTTCGGCGGGCTTCGGTCGGGAGCTGATGACTGTCATTACAATCAGTTGCCCCCCGCGACCTGTGGGGTCCACTTCGCCGCCGTCTCTTAACCCTTTCGCTGTTACAAAAGCGTTCTTTGCATTCCGTGTTGAGGCAGCTTCTGTTATGGCTGTACTGCTAGCCAATGTGCTGAGAGACGGCGTCCCAGCAGATGTAAAATACTCGCCATCGGATTTTTTCGGAAACTATTATGTGAACGAAACTGATTTTTTTCAAATCATACAGTCTGAGTCCTTCACTCGATAAAAAACTGAATTTATATTCGTTATCCGTCATACTTACTGCGAAGAATGAAATTAAGTGATCCGAAGCAGAAACCTTTTGCGTAAGCCTTGCGTCACCTGGTTTAAGTCGACTACATTGCATTATTCTCGTTTTGCTTTGGTTGATGTTCATCTTATATTCGCCTTTCAAGTCACAGTCCATTCTGTTCAACTGCTCTTCCAAGTCCTTTGCTCTCTCTGATAGTATTGTATATATTGTATTGTATGTTAACCGGGGACCTAGAAAGGACGGAGAGGCTCCGTCCCCGCCGCAGCCGCAGTTGTCCTCAACCCCACGACGACTACCGCAGTCCACTTCACCCCTCCGCCGCCCCACACCGAACCCAGGGTTATTGTATGGTTCGGCCCCCGGTGGACCCCCCCCCCCCTCCCCGGGAACGTCTCACACCAGACGAGTGTAACCACTTTGTTTGCGTGATAGAGTAATGGTGGTGTACGCGTACGTGGAAAATTTGTTTGCGCAGCAATCGGCGACATAGTGTAACTGAGGCGGAATAAGGGGAACCAGCCCGCATTCGCCGAGGCAGATGGAAAACTGCCTAAAAACCATCCTCGGACTGACCGATTCACCGGCCCTCGACACAAATCCGCCGGACGGATTCATGCCCGGGACCAGGCGCTCCTTCCCGCCCGGAGAGCCGTGCGTTAGACTGTACGGCCAACCGGGCGGGCCTGATAGTATTACTATGTCATAGGTAAACCTCAAAGTTATTATTTCTTCTCCCTGGACATTAACTCCTACTCCAAATTTTGCTTTTGCTCCCTTCACTTCTTGCTCGATATATAGATTGAATAACATCGGGGAAAAGCTACAAATCTTCTCAACCACAGTTTCCCGTTTGTGCCCCTCGACACTTTTAACTGCCGTCTGGTTTCTGTACAAATTGTAAATAGCCTTTCGCTCCCTGTATTGTACCCCAGCTACCTTAAGAACTTGAAGAAAGAGAGTGTTCCATTCTCCATTGTCAATTCTTGCAGTCATAAAATTGTTCATACCTCGTAAACGGCTATAGATAACGAAATTAGGTTTTTGCAAATGACAGCACACGCTGTGGTACATTTGCTGTATGATAAATGCTTGGAACTTTTTTATTCACCGAGATATGGAAGTAATTATATGGAAGTAACTCGTCTGTTGCAGTGAGAACTCGGCAGCTATAGAATGCATTTAGATTTCCATATCACTGTGGAAAAATCCAAGTGGGGCGAGTATACGCGTCCACAGCATCTTGCGAACGGCGTCGCAGGGCTTGTATATGTGCCCACAACCGTGAAGGGGTTAAGCAAGCAGGGCAACGGGGTCAGTCACGCCATTGGCGTTGAGGAAGGCTCTCAGCTCCAGCAGCATGCACTCCTGCTGGCAGCCAACCACTTCTTTTCACTTTCTATCAAGAGCACCAGTGGTCTAACGCTTTTCGGTCAGAAGGCTTGCTGTCAACGAAAAACGTGAAAGTATGTTATGTCAGGTTGCCCACACTAAAGGCCGAGAAGAACGATAAACAAAATGAGAAAAAGGGGGTAGCGTCTACCATTAGTAATCAGAAACGTCCTCCACAAAAGGTTCATACAACACCACTACTTAAATTTCGAATAAAAATCACCATTAAAGACGGCCCAAGACTTTTGGCATAAGAACTCACCTTCATAACCCAATGCCCTTGTCAAAGAGGGCGAAGGAGTGGATAAAGACTGAGAGCACTCTCTTGCCCTTAGACTGTCACGTTGTCCCTAGGGGCCGGCCGAGGTGGCCGAGCTGTTCTAGGCGCTACAGTCAGAAACGGCGCGACCGCTACGGTCGCAGGTTCGAATCCTACCTCGGGCATGGACGTGTGTGATGTCCTTAGGTTAGTTAGGTTTAAGTAGTTCTAAGTTCTAGGGGACTGATGAGCTCAGAAGTTAAGTCCCATACTGCTCAGAGCCATTTGAACCATTTTTGTCCCTGGGGAATGAAGAATCAGCAATGATCAACGGCGTAAGGCTTAGAAAGCACTCGAAGAAACTGCACTGAAGATACACAATAGGCCTATGTATCCGCAGGGCATGTGGCCTATAACTGAAAAAGTGACATTATCTCTCCATTAGGAAAGGACTCCGGAATAGTCCCCCATTCGAACCTCCAGGAGTGGACTGCCAAGGGTGAGGTGACCATGAGAAAAAGGTGGAATAACCAACGAAAGGATAACGTTCTATGAGTAAGAGGTGGAATGTCAGGAGCCTGAAAATGGTAGGGAAGCTATAAAATATGAAAAGGGAAATGGTAAGGCTCAGTCTAGATGTAGTGAGGGTCAGCGAAGTGAGATGGAAAGATGGCAAGTATTTCTGATGTCAGACATGCATAGGGTACTGTCAATTGCAGCAGAAAACGGTATAACGGGAGTGGAATTCGTAATGAATAGAAAGGTAAGTCAGGAAGTGATTGCGGCGAACAGTTCAAAAAAAAAAAAAAATGGTTCAAATGGCGCTGAGCACTATGGGACTTAACATCTGAGGTCATCAGTCCCCTAGAACTTAGAACTACTTAAACCTAACTAACCTAAGGACATCACACACATCCCTGCCCGAGGCAGGATACGAACCTGCGACAGTAGCAGTCGCGCGGTCCCGGACTGAAGCGCCTAGAACCGCTCGGCCACCGCTGCCGTCGAACAGTTCAGTGGTAGCGTTGCTCCCGTCAGTATCGACAGCAGACCAATAGCGACAACAATAATTCAGGTGTACATGCCGACGTCGTGAGGCGAAGTTTAAGAGATAGAGAAAGTGTATGAGGATATTGAACGGATAATTCATTACGTGGCCAATGGCCTTGCCACAGTGGTAACCCGTCACATCACCGAAGTTAAGCACAATCGGGATTGGGTTGGTGACCATCTAGTCTGCCGAGCGCTGTTGGCAAGACGGGTGAACTCAAACCTTGTGAGGCAAACTGAGGATCTACTTCATTGAGAAGTTGCGGCTCCGGTCTCAGAAACCTACATACGGCAGTGAGAGCGGTGTCCTGACCATATGACCCTCCATATACAAATACAGTGACGTCTATGAGCTTACACGGCGGCCGGTCAGTAACGTAGGGCGTTCGTGGCCTGTAGGGGAGGAATCTAGTTTAGTTCTTTTAATTCATTACCTAAAGGGGGAAGAAAATCTGACAGTCTTCAGGGACTAGTATGCGGTCGTATGGGAAGGAGTAAAAGAAGGGTGTACGGGAGGCTACGGGCTTTGTAGTAGAAAGGAGATAGGAGAAATACAATTTTAATTCTGCAATTAACGTCAGCTATCATTACCGAATACTCTGTTCAACAAGAGGACGAGGTATACTTGAGAAAAGCCGGGACATACAGAAAATAGATTATATTATAGTCAAGGAGCGAATTCGGTATCGTATTTTATTGTAAGATGTATCCAGCAGCAGACATAGACTGATGACAATTTAGTACTGATAAAGATTACGCTGAAGTTTGAGAGATTAGTAAGGAAAAACAATGCTGAAAGAAGTGCCAGACGAAATACTCAAGAATGGAGAGATGCGCCTGAAGTACTATTTTACTGTAGATCCTCCAATATTGAATATCTCAGGAGGCATTTCAGTTGAAGAGGAAGAGACAGCTATGAAAAGGTCCCCTGGAAATAAAGAGATAGCTATAATGTGGGTAGCTACTAAGAAACCATGGGTAACAGAAGAAATACTTCAATTGATCAACAAAAGATGGAAGTATAAATATGCTCCGAAATACAAAAACTCATTACACTTGGAAATGAATTAAATAGGAAGTGCATGGTAGCTAATGCGTAATGGCTTCAAGAAAAATGTGGAGAAATCGAAAAGGAAATGATTTCGGAAGGAATGGGTCACCATATAGAAAAACTTCCGCCGAAACTAAAAGCAAGGCTGGTACCATAAAGAGCGCAATGGTAATTCCACTCCTAAATACAGAGGAGAGAGCAAATAAATGGAAAGCGTCCACTTAGGGCGTCTTTGAGGGTGAGGACATGTCTAATGATGTGATAGAAGAAAAATTAAGCATCGATAGGGAGGAGATTGGGGGTCTAGAATTAATATCAGAATTTAAAACAATTTTGGAAGTCTTAAGATGAAATAAGGCAGAAGAAATTGAAAGTTTTAGAATTATTATTGGAAGGGGTACAAAATGACTACTCATGGTTTTGTGAAACTAGCGATATACTGTCAGACTTCCGGAGAAACGTCATCCACACAATTTAGAAGATTGCAAGACAGCCGACAAATGCGAGAATTATCACACAATCATTTTGACAGCCCATTCATCCGTACTGCTGACAAGAACAGTATACAGAAGGAAAGGCACGCAAGTTGAGCATATGTTGTAATACTATAAGTTTGGGTTAGGAAAGATAAAGGGACCAGAAAGCAGTTCTCACATTGCAGTTGACAATAGAAGCAATACTGAAGAAAAATCAAGACACGTTCATAGGATTCTTTGACCTGAAAAAGGCATTCAACAATTTAAAATGGATTAAGATGCTAGAAATTCTGAGAAAACTTGGAGTAAACTATAGGTAAAGACGGTAGGTATAAAATTTGTGCAAGAACCAAGAGGGAACAATAAGAGCGGAAGACCAAGAATGAAGTGCTCGGTTTGAAAAGGATGCAAGACAGGGGTGTAGTCTTTCGCACCTTCTTCAATCCATACATAGAGGCAGTACCGACGGCAATAAAAGAAATGTTTAATATTGGAACAAATTTGAAGGTGAAAGGATATCAATGACAAAATTCGCTGATGACATTGATATCCTCAGAAAAAGTGAAGGCGAGTTACAAGACCTGTTGAATGGAATGAACAGAATAACGAGTACAGAATACGGATTGAGAGAAAATCCAAGGAAGACTTAAGTAATGAGAAATAGCAAGAAACTACAATACCGAGGAACGTAACACCAAAATTGGTTGCCACGAAGTAGATGTAGTCAAGTAATTCATCTACCTAGGCAGCAAAATAAACCATGACACACGGAGCAACAAGCACTTCGTCTTCGGGCCACGAGTGGCCTACCGGGACCATCCGACCGCCGTGTCATCCGCAGAGGAGGATGTAGATAGGAGGGGCGTTGGGTCAGCACACCGCTTTCCCAGTCGTTATGATGGTATTCTTGACCGAAGCCGTTACTATTCGGTCGAGTAGCTCCTCAATTGGCGTCACGAGGCTGAGTGCACGCCGAAACACACGCGGAGTAAGCAGGACATAAAAAAGCAGAATACCACTGGCGATAAGGACATTCGAGGGTGAAAGAAGTCTACGACTTTCAAACCTAGGTCATAACATGAGGAATAAATTTCTGAGAATGTATGTATGGTTTACAGCATTGTGTGGCAGCGAAACGTGCAGCGTTGGAAGACCGAAACACAAGAGAATCGAAGCGTTTGGGATGTGGAGATACAGAAGAATGTTGAAAATTAGGTGGACTTGCAAAGTGAGGAATGAGAATCTGCAAGGAAAAAAATATGTGGGAAACACTGACAAAGACAATGGACAGGATTACAGAATAACTGCTGAGACGTCAGGGAATAACTTCCATGCTACTAGATGGAGCTGTAGTGGGTAAGAACTTTACAGCAAGTCACAGATCGGATTACATATAGCAAATAATGGAGGACATAAGTTGCAAATGCTAATCTGAGTTGACTGATGACTTAAAAACAAAAATAAAAAGATGTCTTGGACTGAGGAGCAGGGCACAAGTTGGAATCGCCCTCGTGACTACCGGTTTGTAGCGCTCGCCCTTCCCCTCTCCCCTATCACCCCGCCACACCGCTCGACAGTCGCCAGTATTTCTGTCGCCGCCTCCGCCAGTACCAGCTGCCAACCGTCACCCAAGCCTCCGTGAACCTCCGCCCCTCCAGCGGAGACAGCTACATTAATGTTGCCTCCTTCAGTGGTCGATCTACTGCCGGAGAATCTCTCACCCTCGCCAGTTTTGAGACGGCGGTCGCAGCAGGAGTAAGGTCATTTTCGGCCCTACGTGACTTCTCATGGAGGAGGGATTTGTTATCCCAGCCAGTGGGCATCGAAATGGATGCAGATTATCTGGTGCGGTTATCGAAGTGGAATACTACAAAACCCTGTAACGGAGAGAGCACGCAAAGCATGGCCTGGGGAGAGCCACTGACTCAGGTGTTTACCTGCTAATTGTGACAGGCGAGGTCCAGCAGTCCTTATGTTGATTTCAACTACTGCGGACAAGTCCCTCGCCCCAAGCCGAGCCTCCTTTTCCGCTTCCACCTTATTATTCTTCCAATTGTTTGAGTTTATAGTTATTTCCGTGCTTCGGATCTACGCGTTGTTCGGACTCCATGCTGCCCCCGATATTGCTTCACGCGTCGGAGTTTCGTTTCCTTTTCTGGGGTCCAGCTCCAGTTTTGTTATCGAGCCACCGTCGGCTTGTATAGTTTACTTTCGTACCGACAGTGACGATTTGCGGCCTTGTAACGCACTGTATGTATGCGAGAAAAATATTTTAATATCTTTCTACTCTTTCCCGTACAGTGACGGTTGAACGTTATCATCTACTGTAGGGCACCTTTTGAGGTGGAACTGGTAAGTTATTCCTCTAATATTCTTGTAAAATTCAGATGATCTTCGTCTGATTACTGAAAATTTTCATCGAAACAAATGACTTTTCCTTAAAATATTTGCCATTCGTTATGTAAAGTTTGATGCTATGAAAAGCAGTGTGTAGAATTTGTACAACGAATCTTCCATACATGCTTTGTGTAGAACAGGGTGGATCCAGTAGTGGGGCTGCAATGCTGCTGGATCAGTGTCGTTGACAGTGACAATTTCTTAGTCAGAACTGCTCACCAGCTCCACTGTAAGTACCTCGACCAAAGAGATCAAAATCAACGCATTTAGAATATCGGAGCGTGTCACATGAAAATAGAAAATAAATAAACAAAAATATAAGTTCATTCTCGTATGTGGGTTATAAATTATCTTCAAACAATGAGCATTACGGCGTAAATAAAATGATACATCAGTCATAGAAGGTGCACTTGACAGATTGTTAAAGAAAAGTACTGTAAGACGAAAGAATATGTTGATACTTTGCTACGCTAACGAAATGAGTCACATTTGATTTCAACGAAATTACAGCTTACTTATTGGAAATTTGGTTCAAATGGTTCAAATGGCTCTGAGCACTATGGGACTTAACTTCTGGGGTCATCAGTCCCCTAGAACTTAGAACTACTTAAACCTAACAAACCTAAGGACATCACAAACATCCATGCCCGAGGCAGGATTCGATCCTGCGACCGCAGCGGTCGCGCGGTTCCAGACTGTTGCGCCTAGAACCGCTCGGCCACAACGGCCGGTATTTAAAGTTTCTAAGACGTAGTGCAAAACACAAACAATTATGCAAATAAGAAGAGACAACACACATAGGTAAAAATAGATCAATTCCTTAGATACAACGGACGACACCTTTGTATCCAGAATGAGATATATACAACAGTTGAACTGAAAACGTTTAATTCATCAGCAACACTCAACCGCACGATCAATATTCCATAGACTCCAGTAAACACTGGACACATTTCATCGATAAATACCTATAGGAATACATCTGAAAGCTAATAGTCCTGTAAGCTACAACAATATTCTCAGTATGGATAACCTCTGCCCTCAGACAATAATATACTTCCTATTTTATCCATCTTCACCAACTGTATTTAAGTTTGTTGAAATAATCAGCAATCAGTAGAAAAATAGAATTTTTATTCCGTTACCGGTTTCAGGCAGCTAGCACTTTTCTTCAGAAGATTATAACTATCGCATCATCTGCGAGAGGCAACAATAAGATGCAAAATTATGCAGAATACTTGTTATTTTATACGCTCGAAAAATAATGTCACAGTTACAACCTTCTGAAGAAGAACTCTAGGTGCCTGAAACCGGGAAAGCAATTCTTTTCCTTTGCCACTGGCTGCTGAGTATTTCGACTAAGAATTACGTACTCTTGGCCACTGAATCATGCGTGATTATGTAAAGGAGTCATTTCCATTGAAAAGAGCTCGTGCGCATACATAAACGCACCTAGAGAGTTTCAAAATATTCCTTGAGCATGTTAACAGCAAGGGGAAATACAGAGCAGTCTTCAAAAAGATGGAGCACAGACTTAGTGAGTGAGTGAGAGAGAGAGAGAGAGAGAGAGAGGAAGACCGAAGGAGGGAGAGAGAAAGATACCGAAACAATTATCCATATCTACTGACGGCGCATGGAGAGACTTTACCCGTCCGTCTAATCGTGGGGAAAAATGGTGACTCGTTACCGAGAGGAAGTGAGAGTAGGAGGCTACAGACCTTTGCATATACTCAGACTGAAAGTGGAATCTAGTTTCTTTCCTTTATGTATAGTATCTTTTCGGCCTTATCAGTCTTCTAGTCCATTCGGTTTAATCGGTCTTCACCTCTAATTAGTTCCATAGAGACACCTCGAGAGCACTTAGGCCCGGATATTTAACTCTGCTACTCAGAACTCAGATGCGACACTTGCGTTAGGCAATGAAGACGGTTCACTGTCTTCAGTGGTTGTACATTACCTAAAGTTTTCCGTGAGGCACCACATTCCCGAAGCCAGGAGAATGTGTTCCGTCTAATCGCAATCGAGAATTCCCGGCTTCTGTCATCTCACTGATAAATGCACACCGTAATGAGAATGTGTGTTAAATAAAAATAAAGAAAACTCGAAACCTATGAAAAGTATTTATTGATTAAACTTCCATAGAAGTATGTATTAGTTTTAAATGAAACATTGTCTATTGTATTAAATAAACGCTACAATTAATTAGGCATGTATGACAAACGATCTAGGTTTTGGGTTATAAGCCCATAATGTAGTTCACAGCTGATCCCAAAGGTGGCAATCATGCAATAAGAAGCAAGTCAACATCCTAATCTATCAATTCGTGACTTAATTACATTTGTATTCTACAACATTCATTAGGACAGCATTTACAGTACCTATAACACACACATTACTAGAGTAGTGTGCACAGGAATTTATGAATGAAGGCAGCATATTCAACAAACGCAACAGAAGCGACCCTAACAACTAGAGAGCAACTAGCCTCGTTAATGCGTTAACATAGCCTATAAAATCAATAGTTCTATCTTAAATGATACACGGCGCCCTACCTATTTTATATTAGAAGAACAAACGGGTTTAGGAATGATTGATCGTGCACTGCTGGTATATTTAGTATAAATGAAGTGGCAAAGAAAAGGGAAGAATTTAATGTAAGAGAAGCACACAGCATTTGTAGATTATAAAAAAGTGTTTGACAAAGTCAATAGATTGCTGCTGTGGCAGATTATGGAAAAAGGTGGCTTTTCGGGGCATCTACAACGGCAAGCTGAAATGTAATACCTCCGAAATTGTAATGCGTAAGCTCTTAAAGCTTTTTAAATAAAGCATACATTATAAACATTTTACACCCTTGTTCTTTGTCAGCGCTCTGCCAATAGAGGGCTCCGAATTGTATCGACTAACTTTTCGGTGTGTAACCTATATATGCAGGAGCAGGAGAAACAGCCTGCTGTAATAGAGTTCCGAATTCCAAGAGCTCACCACACATGGAACACCGTATCCTTCAGCATTTCAATGCTAGACCACACACGAGCGCTGCGACATGTATAACAATCCGACACTTTGTGTTCGCTGTTATCGATTATCCTTCATACAGTCTCAACTTGGCCCCATCCGATTTTCATGTTCGAAGTTTCTCTTTCATAGTGGTGACGTTGTGGCTATATCCGAGGTGCTTGGATTATCGCTGTGTTAAGACTCGAACGAGGAGAGACGATAGTATTGGCTGTAAAGTGATCCCTGGTAAGTGACGGCGAGAACTGCTACTCGCGCAGCGAGAGAACAGACGTGGAGTGAGCCTGCAGCCGACGCGGAGAAAATAGTATCTGGACGCATGGCGCGTGTCGACAGTGGTTCCGTGGTTTGCCAAGAGAGATACATGAACTGAGTGTCGCCACTGTGGGTAAAGAAGGAGGGAAGTGATGGTCGACTACGGTGGACACATGAATGGTATGTTGACCTTAAAAACCATGGAGGATTTATGGCCGTTGGAAATGAAGGTTCCAGGCTTAAGTCCCGCCAAATGATGTAGTCATGTAGAAGAGCACGACAGAACAGTCTTACGAACGACCGGCCGGAGTGGCCGAGCGGTTAAAGGCGCTACAGTCTGGAACCGCACGACCGCTACGGTCGCAGGTTCGAAACCTGCCTCGGGCATGGATGTGTGTGATGTCCTTAGGTTAGTTAGGTTTAAGTAGTTCTAAGTTCTAGGGGACTTACGACCACAGCAGTTGAGTCCCATAGTGCTCAGAGCCATTTGAACCATTTTTTTTTCTTACGAAGGAATTTCCGTTATAATCGTGGGAGCATATTGACAAAGCCGTTGATCGAAGAACTTTGCAGAAAAGACGTTTCAGGGAACTTTATCTTCTTCTTTTGTTTTGGGTCCTCAGCTTTCTGAATTGTTTGATGTGGCCTACCATGAATTTGTGTCCTGCGCCAACCTTTTCATCTCAGAGCAACACTTCCAAACTACAAATCAATTACTTGCTTAATGCATTCCAATCTAGGTCTTCCTCTACAGTTTTCACCATCTACATCTCTTTGTAGTAGCATGGAAGTGATTCCCTAATATGTCTTAAGTGAAGTCCCACCGTATTGTCCCTTCTTCTTGTCAATGTTTACCATTTATTCCTTTTCTCAATGATTCTGCGGAGAACCTATCTATTCCTTACGTTGACAGTCTACCTAATTTTCAACGTTATTCTGTAGCATCATATCTCAAATTTTTCGATTTCCTTCTGTTTCAGTTTTTCCACTGCCATCTATCGCTATCATACATTGCTGTGATCCGACCAAAGATTCTCAGAAATGTCTTCCTCAAATTAAGACCTTTCTTTGGTAATAGTAGACTGCTTTTGGCCTGGAATACCCTTGTTTCCAGTGCCAGTTTGCTTTTTATGTCCTCCCTGGCCCGTTCATCATGGTTTATTGTGCTGCCTATGTACCTGAAATGCTTAACTTCGTTTGCTTCGTGATCTCTACTTACGATGTTATGTTTCTCTCTGTTATCGTTGTGGTGGTTGTTTACGTATTGGAATTTGTATATTATGAAAAGTAGGAGTTAGTGTTATTCTGGCTGCTTCACGACTGGAAAAACATTTACGTTAGTAACTCAGTTGTGGGTAATTCTTGTAGTTAGTTTGCCCAACGTGACATTTTTACAGAAAAGAAAGAAAAAACACTATAAGAACACAAAATTCCACATATGTAACTGTATTATACTCAAACTATGTTTATTTACTTTTATGGAAATGCTGTGTTAAGGAGATTTTCATGATATCGGTAAGAGGGGATCATTAAAGGTAGTTGAATTCACGTTATGGAAAAAAAAGCTGATTGCTTTTACGGTTTTAAAGGAAGAAACGTTAAGTACCTTTATGTTTACTTGTCAAAATTAGCTAATCTTGAGATATTTATCAAGACTCTGGGCCGTTGTCATTAAGAACCATAGCACTGTCCTCTGCGCCGATGTTCCCATACAAAATTTGCGTAAGGTCTTTAAGACTGTCACTTCATTAATGTAGGAGCTGGTACAGAGAAACACTTTTAAGTTATATTTGATTATATTTCGGCTAAATATTACATGAAACTTACACGTTTAAGTGCCTCGTCACAAAATGGATTCCTACACTACGAAGAAACAAAAGGGAATAGAAAACGATCTTTTTGCAAAAGAACAGATATTGCAGTTATATTCTCAAGCCTTATTAATTAACTGCAGAGTCTTTGTTATTTTCTGCGATAATATTTACTTCGTTACGACGTCAGTTTTGGTATTTTTGGGAAGTTATTCAATATAATTTTTATCACGTTATCTCGCGTACCGGTACGTCGTTACTGTTACTTCCGTGTTACTTAGATTTACTCACACCCTTATTTTGTACTCATTACGTTCAACACATAATGTAATTTTTCCTCACTTTCACTGAGGATAGCAATGTAATCAACCAATCTTATCATTTCACACCGAATTAGAATCCAACACGTGAACCTTTCTTTTACATCCGTTATTGCTTCGTCAGTGTTTACACTAAACAGTAGGGGTGAAAGAATACATACATGTCTTCCTTCCTTTTTAATCCGCAAAGACTGTTCTTGATTTTCAATTCCTGTTGTTCCCTTTTGGTTCCGTACGTATTGTATACTGCCCGTCTTTCCTTATAGCTTACCACTATTTTTCCCAGAATTTCAAATAACTGGCACCAGTTTACATTGTCGAACGCTTTTTCTAAGTGGGCACATCCAACGGTCGTGTCCTGATTTTTCGTTAGTCTAATTTCGATTATAAATCGCAACATCAGAACGCCTCTCTTGTGACTTTACCTTCACTAGAGCCAAACTATCATCTAACACATCCTTAATTTTCTTTTCCATTCATCTGTATATTATTCTTATCAGCTACTTGGATACATGAGCACTTAAGCTGATTGTACTGTAATTCTCGTACTCGTCGGTACTTAACATCTTTGAAATTGTGTGGATGAGTTGTCTTGTGACAGCCAGAGCGAGAGCACCAGCAGCAGCGAGTACTGTTTGTATAAAGCGTTTATTTTGCATTTTGTTTACGACCTTCCACTAAGGAAGGGATTCTATTTGTGTTTATCTGCTCTGCATAGTAACTAACAGTTCTTGATAAAACTTTACGTAGTTTTCGTGTTAGATTTCTTAGTGTTTTCTTGATCGTTTAGAACAGAAAGCGCCCTAAAACCGTCTTTTGTTTGTTTCGCGGCCGTTAGCCACTAGTCACTTGAATCAGCAGTTGTCTTGTGACAGCCAGAGCGAGAGCACCAGCAGCAGCGAGTACTGTTTGTATAAAGCGTTTATTTTGCATTTTGTTTACGACCTTCCACTAAGGAAGGGATTCTATTTGTGTTTACCTGCTCTGCATAGTAACTAACAGTTCTTGATAAAACTTTACGTAGTTTTCGTGTTAGATTTCTTAGTGTTTTCTTGATCGTTTAGAACAGAAAGCGCTCTAAAACCGTCTTTGTTTGTTTCGCGGCCGTTAGCCACTAGTCACTTGAATCAGCAGTTGTCTTGTGACAGCCAGAGCGAGAGCACCAGCAGCAGCGAGTAGTGTTTGTATAAAGCGTTTTTGTACTTATTTGCTGCGCTTAGCTTTTAAATAGTTTTTCTGGGAAAACCTAGCGTAGTTTTCGCGTCTCGTATTTCAGTGAGTGTTTCTTCATTATCAGAGTAGCTCATCAGAAGATTATCTTGGGAATTTGTCACCGTATAGGGTAGGGTAAACATAGTCATGTGTAGGGACTGTGGTTGTTGTGAGCGGACGCAAGGAGAATTGGCCACTCTTCGGGGGCAGGTGGAGGCTTTGTCTGTTAGGCTCATCGAGCTCGAGGCGCAGGCGTCGGCTCGTAGTGGCGTTGGGGCAACTGTGGTGAGACCTATGCCTACTTCGGTGGCCTTGGAATCACATGGAGCCCCTGATGTCGCTGCGTCTTCCGGCAGTGAGCATCTTACCGGTCAGCCATCACTCCAGGGTGAATGGCGGACAGTGGTGGGCTCGCGCGTGCCTGGCCGAAAGGCGAAGGTGGGATCTGGCCGCGTGGCAGCTGCCTTACCCCTTTCCAACAGGTACGGGGTGCTTCCTAGTGGTGATGACATCGTTTCCGAGCCACCACAGGATGCCTCGCCTGTTGGGCCAGTGGCCGATTCTCCGGCAAGGTCCCGACAGTCACAGAGGGCGGGCCTATTAGTTATAGGGAGCTCCAACGTTAGGCGGGTTATGGAGCCCCTCAGGAAAATAGCGGGTAGGTCGGGGAAGAATGCCAGTGTGCACTCGGTGTGCTTGCCGGGGGGTCTCGTCCGTAATGTGGAGGAGGCCCTTCCGGCAGCTATTGAACGCACTGGGTGTGACCGGCTGCAGATAGTAGCACATGTCAGAACGAATGACGCCTGCCGCTTGGGTTCTGAGGCCACCCTTGGTTCCTTCCGGCGGCTGGCTGATTTGGTGAAGACAACCAGCATCGCACGCGGAGTGCAAGCTGAGCTTAATATCTGCAGCATAGTGCCCAGAGTCGATCGCAGTCCTCTGGTTTGGAGCCGTGTGGAGGGTCTAAACCAGAGGCTCAGACGACTCTGCGACTATAATGGTTGCAAATTCATCGACCTCCGTTATCGGGTGGAGAACTGTAGGGCCCCCCTAGACAGGTCAGGCGTGCACTACACACCGGAAGCAGCTACTAGGGTAGCAGAGTACGTGTGGCGTGCACACGGGGGTTTTTTAGGTTAGAGGGACCCTCCCTTGGGCGAAACGATAAAATACCTGACGGCTTACCAGAGAGGACATTATCATCGTTGATAAAGAACGTCCGTCCTCAGAGACCAAAAACAGGAAAAGTTAACGTAATATTGGTAAACTGCAGGAGTATCCAGGGCAAGGTTCCTGAATTAGTATCTCTTATTGAAGGAAATAGTGCGCATATAGTATTAGGAACGGAAAGTTGGTTAAAACCGGAAGTGAACAGTAACGAAATCCTAGACACAGAATGGAATATATACCGCAAGGATAGGATAAACGCCAATGGTGGAGGAGTATTTATAGCAGTAAAGAATTCAATAATATCCAGTGAAGTTATTAGCGAATGCGAATGTGAAATAATCTGGGTTAAGCTAAGTGTCAAAGGTGGGTCAGATATGATAGTCGGATGCTTCTATAGACCACCTGCATCAGCAACCGTAGTAGGTGAGCGCCTCAGAGAGAACCTGCAGAACGTCGTGAAGAAGTTTCGTGATCATACTATTGTAATAGGGGGAGACTTCAATCTACCAGGTATAGAATGGGATAGTCACACAATCAGAACTGGAGCCAGGGACAGAGACTCTTGTGACATTATCCTGACTGCCTTGTCCGAGAATTACTTCGAGCAGATAGTTAGAGAACCAACTCGTGAAGCTAACGTTTTAGACCTCATAGCAACAAATAGACCGGAACTTTTCGACTCCGTGAATGTAGAAGAGGGTATCAGTGATCATAAGTCAGTGGTTGCATCAATGACTACAAGTGTAATAAGAAATGCCAGGAAAGGAAGGAAAATATATTTGCTTAACAAGAGTGATAGGGCACAAATCGCAGAATATCTGAGTGACCACCATCAAACGTTCATTTCTGAGGAAGAGGATGTGGAACAAAAATGGAAAAAATTCATAAACATCGTCCAGTACGCCTTAGATAAGTTCGTACCGACTAAGGTCCAAAGCGAGGGGAAAGATCCACCGTGGTATAACAATCATGTACGAAAGGTACTACGGAAACAAAGAAAGCTTCATCATAGGTTTAAGAGTAGTCGAATCATAGCTGATAAGGAAAAGCTGAACGAAGCGAAAAAGAGCGTAAAGAGAGCAATGAGAGAAGCTTTCAACGAATTCGAACATAAAACATTGGCAAACAATCTAAACAAGAACCCTAAAAAGTTTTGGTCATATGTAAAATCGGTAAGCGGATCTAAATCCCCTATTCAGTCACTCGTTGACCACGATGGCACCGAAACAGAGGACGACCGAAGAAAGGCAGAAATACTGAATTCAGTGTTCCGAAACTGTTTCACTGCGGAAAATCATAACACGGTCCCTGACTTCAGCCGTCGCACGGACGCCAAAATGGAAAATATTGAAATAAACGATATCGGAATTGAAAAGCAACTGCTATCACTTAGTAGCGGAAAAGCATCCGGACCAGACGAGATACCCTTAAGATTCTACAGTGATTATGCTAAAGAACTTGCCCCCTTTCTATCAGCAATTTATCGTAGATCGCTGGAAGAACGTAAAGTACCTAGCGACTGGTAGAAAGCGCAGGTCGTTCCCATTTTCAAGAAGGGTCATAAATCAGATGCGAATAATTATAGGCCTATTTCGCTTACGTCAATCTGTTGTAGAATAATGGAACATGTTTTGTGTTATCGTATTATGACGTTCTTAGATAATACAAATCTCCTTCATCATAACCAACATGGATTCCGCAAACAGAGATCATGTGAAACTCAGCTCGCCCTATTTGCCCAAGAAATTCACAGTGCCGTAGACACTGGCGAGCAGATTGATGCCGTATTCCTGGACTTCAGGAAGGCATTTGATACGGTTCCGCACTTACGTTTAGTGAAAAAAATACGAGCTTACGGAATATCGGACCAGGTTTGTGATTGGATTCAGGATTTCCTAGAAGAAAGAACACAACATGTCATTCTTAACGGTTCAAAATCTGCAGATGTAGAGGTAATTTCGGGAGTACCGCAAGGAAGCGTGATAGGACCTTTATTGTTTACAATATACATAAATGACTTAGTTGACAACATCGGTAGCTCCGTGAGGCTATTTGCAGATGACACGGTTGTCTACAAGAAAGTAGCAACATCAGAAGACTCGTACGTACTCCAGGAAGACCTGCAGAGGATTAATGCATGGTGCGACAGCTGGCAGCTTTCCCTAAACGTAGATAAATGTAATATAATGCGCATACATAGGGGCAGAAATCCATTCCAGTACGATTATGCCATAGGTGGTAAATCATTGGAAGCGGTAACGACCGTAAAATACTTAGGAGTTACTATCCGGAGCGATCTGAAGTGGAATGATCACATAAAACAAATAGTGGGAAAAGCAGGCGCCAGGTTGAGATTCATAGGAAGAATTCTAAGAAAATGTGACTCATCGACGAAAGAAGTAGCTTACGAAACGCTTGTTCGTCCGATTCTTGAGTATTGCTCATCAGTATGGGACCCTTACCAGGTTGGATTAATAGAAGAGATAGACATGATCCAGCGAAAAGCAGCGCGATTCGTCATGGGGACATTTAGTCAGCGCGAGGGCGTTACGGAGATGCTGAACAAGCTCCAGTGGCGGACACTTCAAGAAAGGAGTTACGCAATACGGAGAGGTTTATTATCGAAATTACGAGAGAGCACATTCCGGGAAGAGATGGGCAACATATTACTACCGCCCACATATATCTCGCGTAATGATCACAACGAAAAGATCCGAGAAATTAGAGCAAATACGGAGACTTACAAGCAGTCGTTCTTCCCACGCACAATTCGTGAATGGAACAGGGAAGGGGGGATCAGATAGTGGTACAATAAGTACCCTCCGCCACACACTGTAAGGTGGCTCGCGGAGTATAGATGTAGATGTAGATGTAGATGATGATCCTGCGAAAGTCTAATGGTATATCGCCAATCTGGTACATTCTACAACGCCAGTGTGATTAGTCGTTTTGTTGCCACTCCCCACAAACGTTTTTGGAATTCCAATGGAACATTAACTATCCCTTCGGCTTTAATTGATCATATGCCGTCCAAAGCTATTTTAATTGTGACTTTAATACTGGATCCCCTATCTTTTCCCTGTCCACTCCTGTTCCTTCTTCCGTCACGTGACTTGACAAATTCTCCTTCTCACAGAGGACGTGAATGTACTGTTTCCACCTATGCGCTTTGCGCCTCAGGGACAAATAGTTGGATTCGCATTGCACCCTTAATGTTACCTTCCTTTGCCGGCTAGAGTGGCCGAGCGGTTCTAGGTGCTACAGTTTGGAACCGCGCGACCGCTACGGTCGCAGGTTCGAATCCTGCCTCGGGCATGGACGTGTGTGATGTCCTTAGGTTAGTTAGCTTTAAGTAGTTCTAAGTTCTAGGGGACTGATGACCACAGCAGTTAAGTCCCATAGTGCTCAGAGCTATTTGAACCATTTACCATCCTTCCTTTTAATTTCGCCGAGGGCTCAAATGGCTCTGAGCACTATGGGACTTAACATCTGAGGTCATCAGTCCCCTAGAACTTAGAACTACTGAAACCTAACTAACCTAATGACATCACACACATCCATGCCCGAGGCAGGATTCGAACCTGCGACCGTAGCAGTCGCGCGGTTCCGGACTACAGTGCCTAGAACCGCATGGCCACCACGGCCGTCATTTCGACGAAGGTTGTTCTGGCTTTTCTGTACGCTAAGTCAAATGTTCCGACATCAATTGTATTTAGTTTCCTTACATTTCTCATGCAGCCGTTTGGCCTTAGTTTTCCTGCATTTTATTTCGTCCAATGTGTCTTCTGTTTCTGTATTCGCTATTGCCCCGAACGTTTTTAACGATGTCCATTCCTCTTCAGCTGAACTGCCCACTGAACAATTCATTATCGCAACAGAGAACTTCAAGCGTGGATCTTAATTCTTCAGTACTTCCGTATCTTATTTCTTTTCACATTGATTCTACCTAACTAGTCTCTTAAACCTCAGCCTACTGTTCAGCATTATTGAATTGTGATCTGAGTCTATATTTGCTCCTACGTACTCATAATCCAGCACCAGATTTCGGAATCTCTGCCAAGACCAGATGTAATGTAACTGGAATCCTCCCGTATCTCCTTTGCCTGGTGAGCTATCCAGCTACCATCAACCCAGGATAGAGTAGTAGTTGCGCCCCACCCCATCCCCTCCCCTGACCTGCATCTACGAGTAGCCACCGGCGTCACTGGCTATTCTCTTGCTGCGAGCCCGCGAAGTACTTGTACACGACTACGGCCAACTAGCGCAGGGTTGCTGGGTGATTTTCTGAGTCCCAGTCTACGACATGAACAAGAGCGCCCTGATAACTTGCCACCCATGTTGCTGGCCACTGGGACACACGTACAATGTCAGCGGAGCATTCTACAACGTAGCTGCCCGCTACGTGCACAGACCCACCTAGCGCCGGCCAACTCATCCTCAACCAGATACAGGCGGCGGTAGAAAGAGAATAATAAATGTGCATACTGTTAACAAAGTTTTGCTAGTTCCTCCAGGCACTCAGCAGGTCCTAACGACTGTACTAAGCTCCATGCCTTCATGGAAATTGTAGAGGTCACATCTGTGGCACTATAATATCCTATTATAAGCAAATGACCAAATAATAATTCAAGAAAAAGAAGACAATTTTCAAAGAGCTATTTATCATTTTAATTTTTTGGCTTCCAAACATAAAAAGAAAATCTCCACCAATAAATCAAAGTGATGGCATTCAAGGGAAAACCACCTATAAGATCTAAAACTGCAATAAATAATCTAATATTTAAAAAGTAACCCACTTTCAGTATCTTGCCTGACACGAAGCCTCGCCCATGAGATTGAGAACTAGATCATAAAAGTTTACACAATCTGTAGAATAATTACAAATATGCTACAAAAGGAAGTCATGAAAGAGACAATGATGAAGGTTTACAAATTCGTGGCAGTGCCTACAACACTCCATGGTTCTGAAAACTGGGCTCCCACACAGAAGAATATTGCCTGGATCGAGGCTGCAGAAATGAGATTTTTCCGTTGTGTTAAAGTGTGCACCAGAGAAGATCGCTTCAGAAATTAAGACATTATGAATGAATTACAAGTTGATTCAATGCGCAAGGAGATCTAAATACAAAAGCTGTTTGGGACATATAGATTGAGTTCCTGAAAACAGTTTAAGCAGTAGTTTAAACAATGTTCGGTAAAAAGTGAATCTGAATTCTTTAATCTACAGCCTCTATGGTGTTGTTGGTGCTTAGTACAGTTTCATCTTCCAGTCTGTCCAATAGAAATATCAAAAGGCCACAAATATACGGCAGACGTGATACCGAAATTACAAGTGTTAGACCTTGTAAGGAAATGTCTAGAATTAACCCTACAGAATGAAATAACTACGAAACTATAGTGTGCAGATGAAATTAAGCAGGTTGAGCAACAACAACTACAACTTCAATATAGGAAGAACAACGAGTTCTTAGTCATGAAAAATCTTAAAACAAGGACTGAAATTTGTAACGTAATTTTGATTGTAGTGCTATTAAATAAAATACGTTCTACAAACAAAATGGAAAAACCATAGAAAGATCTAACAGTTAAATATAATGATCAAGTTAAGCAGTTAGTAAACAAGAGCTTCAGCATTGGTCAGAATAAGTTAGGAATTGTATTCTTCAAGTTAGTCCTACGGCTCCACAGCCATATGGCTTCCCAAACTCCAAAAACCAAAAGTGCCAATCCGTCGAGTTTTATATGCAATAATGGAATCAGAGCACAATATTGCTAGAAGAATCGACATAACCATGAAGAAAAAACTGTTAATTTGTTTAATAAATCTAACTCTTCCTAATGCTTCATTTCCCCTTGAAGTTTAGTTTTTTCTTCATGATGATGTATATCTTCTGAGCAGTATTGTGCAGCTTTGCTTCTATTGCACATACAACTAATCGGATTGACATTTTTGGTCTGACTGTCAACATATGCAAAATTAGCCTTTTTCGACGTACACAACGTAATCTCAAGCTTTCCTGCCAAAGACTGTAAAAAAATTATATCACAATAATTGTATCTGCATAGCGTTAGTCAGAGAAACAGCAAAGCATATGTTGGTACAGTAGGTTGTGCCTTAAATAGAAATTATTGTACATCTACATCATACTCTGCAAGCCACCTAAGAGTGGTGTGGCGGAAGGTACTTTTGCTGCCAGTAATTGATCCCCTCTTCCCTTCTCCCCTCGCGAATGGGGCGTGTGATTAATGGTTGTCGGTAAGCCCGACTATTAGCTCTAATTCATGGAATTTTCTCGTCGTTGTCGTTTCGTGAGTTTTATGTGGGCGTAGGTAAAATGTAGCCTAGCTCTTCCTGAAAAGTGTTCTCGCGAAATTTCAATAGTAAACATTTATGTGATCTACAACACATCTCTTGCAGCTTCTTCCACTGGAGTTTGTCGAGCATTTCTTTCACTCTCTCGCGCCGATTAAATGATCCTGTATAGAAATTTTGTCGGTCTCTTCTATAAGTCCTACCAGCTAAGTGTCCCATGCTTCTGAACAGTACTCAAGAATCGGTCGAACAGACGCCTTGTAAGTCACTTCCTTCGTGGATCAGTTGCATTTCCTTGAGATTCTTCCTTTGAATCTCAATCCACCATCTGCTTATCGTACTAATTGTTTTATGTGGTCAGTCTACTTAAAGGCCGATCGGTTCTAGGCGTTTCAGTACGGAACCGCGCGACTGCTACGGTCGCAGGTTCGAATCCTGCCTCGGACATGGATGTGTGTGGTGTACTTAGGTTAGTTAGGTTTAAGTAGTTCTATGTTCTAGGGGACTGATGACCTCATATGTTAAGTCCCATAGTGCTCAGAGCCATCTGAACCATCTACTTGAAGTCGCTCTGTATTGTTGCTCCTTGATATTTTACGGTAAGTTCATTTTTCCAGCACTTTGTCGTCAATAGTATAGCGGTACAATAGTGGATTTCGTATACTATGTAGGCATAAATGTTACATTTATTCATGTTCAGGGTTAACTGCCAGAGTCTGCAACGTTCATCAAACCTCAGCATGTCATTCTGCAAATCGATGCTGGTTTCTGGCGTTGCTACTTTCCTATAGACAGCCGCATAACAGTCTTAAAGAGCTTCAGACATTTTCTTATAGTACATTTATTACACTGTAAACAGTAATGGTCCTGTCACACTTCCTTCGTGTACTATGGATATTTTCCTGTGACACGACAGTCATCTGTTGTTATTTGAAGAGAGAAGTTTGATCGCGAGTCGCGCTTAAAGGGCAACCTGACGGCAACCGGCGAGCCGCCTCAGCCAGGCAGCGGCAGAGAGCTGGACGGAAGTCGCCGGCGAGCGTGTGGTGAGGCACACTCGACTGAAATATCCAAATAAGTCGGCGGTAGTAGAGCACTGTTTGTCCGAGAAAAACGAGATTGGGACAGCGTTATAAGGGGGGCTATCGAAATTCGCACCAGGGAAGATCTTATCAACCGAGATTGCGGCTACAATCTCAGCAAGGCTTGGGACCCGGCACTGAATGAAATTAAGAAGACTCTCAGCAAGAAGTACGAACTGGCGACCAGCGCGGTCGTAGCAAGCACATCGACGGTACGACATATCCGACGACCACGTCTTTGCGCCCCCAGGCGCGCGGGCGCGGACGCGGACGGCGAAGAGAGCGGCCCGCGGGGGAGGGGATTTAAATCGGCCGCCCGGCCTCAGAAGCTCAGTTCACGCACGCACGCACAACACGCACATTCCGAGTTGCGATGTCGAGGCAAGAGGACGTGTTTGACGATCGAGCGAAGGGTGTGGCGGATCGCTGTCCGGCGGGGTCAGCTCAGGCGACTGAGTTGCTCCCGTCGGCGGCCCCATCCCGCCCCCCACTTATTGCGAACCGGCGTCGACTACCTGACACTGATTTGGATATCTCTTCTGGTGACGTTGCTCGCTCTCAGGAGCGCATGCTCGTGCGAATGCACAAGCTTGCTCATGGGGGTGACTACCATGGTCGTGAGGATGATGTAGCAGCCGTGCTTGCATACTGCAGGACCCGGAAGGCTGCTGCACTGTAGGGCACGGGGCGACAAGAGGCATGTTAGCCGATGGGGACCTCGCCAGGAGCAGAGTCTGCGTCCCTGGCGACGGCAGTCTCACTGGGTGCGCCACAGGAGCCGGCCATCCAAGACGTCGGTTCACTCGTGGTTGCCCCTACGGCCCTGCGACAGCCAGTTTCTGCCCCGCCCTGCGCGAAGGGCACTACCGCGGTCTGGACGGGTGCAAAGACAGCTCAAGAGAACGCCGTGATCGCAGATGACGACGAATTCCCAGACGCAAATCTCGCGGAGTCAATTGCCGACGCTGACAGAATTGACACTCAAGATGCCCGTGCACTCCGGAAACGCCGGGCTGACACGGCTGACGACTCTGACGTCCGTTCCCAAGCCTCCGACACTGCTCGGCCGCGGAAGAAGGCCCCTAAGGTCTCCCGCGGCACCGCTGCCGCCGCGGCCCAGCCGGTCGCGAAGACGACGCGCGCGAGGGAGCAACGCTCCACCACAGGGCCTGCTCCCGTGCGCTACCCTGACGAGCACGGGTTCATCACCCCTGTCGAGCAGCACACGGCAAGGGTGGCTGTCCTACAGCCTGCACTGCCGCTGCCGACCGCCAATCACTGTCGGGGACTACCGTGCAGTAATGGATGTCATCTGCCAAGATGGCCTCCACTGCTACACGCACCCGTCGGAACAACTCATGCTGTTGAAGGTGGTGTTCCGCCACCTACCCCTCCAGTTTGGGGCAGATTTCCTCCATGTAGAACTGGAGGACGTGGGCTTCGGCATCCGCCACGTGGGGCTCATGAAATCCCCCCGCACCCACCGACCCATGCCGCTGTACCAGGTCGTTCTTGTCGACAACCTGGAAAATCGCAAGATCTTTGAGGTGCGGCGGGTTGACTTCGAAGTGGAGCCACTGCGGGCCAAAGGCAAGAGGGCCCAGTGCCTCTCTTGCCAACGGCTCGACCATGTGTCTCGCTACGGCTCGATGCAGGCGCGCTGCGTCAAGTGCGGGGCCCAGCATCAGAACAATGACTGCACAGTCCCGAGGATAAACCGACGTGCTGCAACTGCAATGGCGCGCACGTCGCGAGCTACCGAGGGTGTCCGGCCTTCCAGCGTGGCCGACATCAGCACTATGGCTGGGCTGCCTCTTTTCGCAAGGTACAGCCTGGCACCAGCTTCGCTGATGCCGCCAATGGAGTGGCGCCCGCCCCCTCCCCCCAGCGGCCTGCTGCCTCCGATAGCGCTGCACAGCAGCGGCCTTCCTCATCTGAGGCTACTTCTGTGCCTGCACCCACGCCTACCGAACAAGCTGCCGCCCCGTGCAGGCACCGCCGACGGCCACACCGGACCGCCCCTGCGGCGGCACGGCTGACCACTGATGCCCCATTGGCACAGCAACAGTCCGCCACACAGGCTGCGCCGCTGCGGCAACCGCCTCCTGCCGTCCCTCCCCAACCTGCTCTTCCTGCCATGGAGGCCGCCCCAAAGGCCTCCATGGCCCACGATGCGGCTGAGCTCCGTTCACTCCTACGTTCGTTGAGCCGGCTGCTCGAACAGCTCCCGGTGCTCGTCAACGCCGTCACGTCCGCCCTCCAGGCCGGCGTTGTTCCTGCTGCCCGTCTGTATAATGCGCATGTCCATGGGCTCACAGTGTGCGGTTTTAACGCACGCGGCTTGGTTTTCCAACAAGGAGAATTCCGCCAAATCCTCCGTGATGAGGGAATAGATATTTGTCTCGTTTGCAATAGGTTCCTGAAACCTGGTGTGACCGTCCACGTGGCGAACTACCTCTGCTACCGCACCGACCAGCCCACCCATGGGGGTGGCACCGCCATTTACGTGAAGAGTTCTCTGAAGCATCACGGCATCCAGATGCCACCTCTTGCTACAGTGGAGACTACTGGGGTGGCTGTCACCACCACGGCGGGGGTCATTACCTTCGTCGCTGTCTACAGGCCGCTGAGGGGCCACCTCCCGGAGGCCGACTTCGACGCACTGCTGACGCTGCGTGGGAAGCTATTCATTCCGGGCGACTTGAACGCCAAGAGCCCACAATGGAACTTACGCGTCACCGACGTCAGTGGGCGGCGCCTTCTTCGCGTCACCAACCGTAATGGCACTGTTGTCCTGGGTCCGTATGACCACACCCTCTTTCCGAACAGAGGCCAGTCCGACGTCCTCGCCATCGCCGTCCTGAAGGGCGTTGGGAACTTTACGTCGGCTACCATCCGATGCGCCCTGTCCTCCGACCATCCTCCGGTGATTTACGACGTGGACGTCGTCGGCGCCTCCCTGCCGACTGACCTCCGCACCTGCCATGGCATTGACAAGGCCCGATTTCGGGCTGAACTGCTCGATAGCTTCTATGGTGCTCCCAGCCTTGCCCTGGAGGGAGCCGATACTGCGCTGGCCTCCTTCACGCGGCACACTCTCAGCGCTGCTGCAGCTGCGTCTCCCAGGCAGCCGGGGAGGCCTCGCGAGGTGTCACGGCAGCTTCTGCCCCTCGTCTTGGAGGCTATCACGGCCAAGAACTGTCTTTTCCGTGAGTGGCAGCTCACTCGCCAGCCTGCGACCAAGCGCCTCCTCAGTAGGGCACGGCACGACATCCAGGCTTGTGGCCACCCAGGACACGACCGATGGGAGTGCCTGGCGGACCGCCAAGCGCTTCCTCCGCCACCATAGCGGGTTTCTCCGCTCCAAGTCGATGGCGCGGTTGTCTGTGCCCCAGACGCCAAGGCCAACACCCTCGCCGACGTGTTCACCGACAACTTCCGCCCCATCGCGGTCGTCTTCGATGCTGACCACGTTCGTCTCGTAGAAGACCACCTTCCGGTTTTCCTCGCCGCCAGGGCTGATGACGATGTGATCGCACCTATCACAGCGGCTCAGGTTGGACTCCAGCTCCGCCCCCTCGGCCCCAGGAAAGCGGGTGGCTCCGATGGTGTCACGAACCGCCTTCTGAAGTTACTGCCGCCAGAACTACATCAATCGCTAGCGGACACCTTCAACTGCGTTCTCCGCTCTGGAACCTTCCCTTCCGCGAGGAAACACGCGGATGTGGTGACTCTCTCCAAGGCCGGCAAGGATTTGCTCCTGGCAGGGCACTACCGGCCGATCAGCCTTCTCCCGTCTCTCTCTAAGATCTTTGAGAGGCTGTACGTGGAGCGGCTATTGCGCCACGTCACTGCCAAAGGGCTGATTCCGGAGGAGCAGTTCAGTTTCTGGAGGGGCCACTCTACCACGCAACAGCTGCTTCGCTTGGTGGAACAGGCGATGCGGGCGCTGGAGACGCGGGAGTACCTTGGGGCGGTACTCCTCGACGTCTCCAAGGCGTTCGACTGCGTGTGGCACGAGGGCCTCCTGTACAAGCTCCTTGTACACGGGGTCCCGACGTCACACGCCATTCTGCTGCGGTCCTACCTCACGGGCCGCACCTTCCACGGCCGGGCTGCCGGCGGCACCTCCACCGACTGGCCGATTCATGCAGGGGTACCGCAGGGGTCGGTTCTCGGCCCCCTGTTGTACGCCTTGTACACCGCTGACGCACCGTGGGTGGCGCGCGTGGAGTTGGCTCTTTATGCCGACGACACTGCGCTGTTCACCCGCAGCATGAACGTGGTCACAATTTGCCGCCGTCTCCAACTAGTGTACGACGTCCTGAGGGCGTGGTCCACGAAGTGGCGCCAAGAGCCAGGCGGTCGTCTTCACTCGGTGACGACGGCCTCCTGCCCTGCCGCCTGTCACGATCGCCACGCGGGATTAGCCGAGCGGTCTAACGCGCTGCAGTCATGGACTGTGCGGCTGATCCCGGCGGAGGTTCGAGTCCTCCCTCGGGCATGGGTGCGTGTGTTTGTCTTTAGGATAATTTAGGTTTAGAAGTGTGTAATCTTATGGACTCATGACCTTAGCAGTTAAGTCCCATAAGATTTCACACACATTTGAACATTTTTTTGAAAGTGTCACGATTTTGGGAGGCCCGATCCCGTGGTCACTGTCCGGCAGATACCTCGGTGTGACGCTGGACAGGCATCTCACGTGGCTGCCGCACATCTGAGACATGAGGGGGCAAGCGATTGGGCGTCTCCGGGCCCTCTACCCGCTGCTGAATCCCGAATCTACCCTCCCACCTCGGCACGGCCTGACTGTGTACTTGGCCCTTGTCCGGCCAGTGCTAGAGTACGCCGCCATAGTGTGGGGAAATGCAGCCCCGTCGCACGTCACGATGCTCCAGCGCGTCCTGAATCGGGCGCTCCGACTCGCCCTCCACAAGCCACCTTGTTACTCGGCGAGGCTCTTTCATGAGGAAGCGGGCGTCCCGCTGCTGAGGGGTCGCTTCAGGCAGTCCGCCAGGGTGTTCTATGCCTCTGCCGAACACTCTGGCAGTCGTCTTATTCGTCGACTGGGACACCAAGTCCACCACAGGCCGACCACGCATTGGCCTGATCCGCTGCGGGAGTAGTTTCTTCCGCAGCCCCGATGCCACTTTTGACGAAGCGTCCGCTCCCAAGCGGGCGCTCACATAGGCCAATCCCACTCATGAAGCCAGTAACCGTTCTTGAGGTCCACACAGGAACAGCAGCTTCGCTGCTTTGCCTGTTTCACTCCTGGTAGATGTCACCAGAGATTTGCACTGCAGTGCAGTGCAGGAGCTCAGTTCGTCCGCGCACCTGGCGATTGTGACATGTCTGATCGCCGAAATATTGTGCCCGTTGGACACTATGAACTGGCAGTATACCCGTGGACTGTTCGAGCACTATAATTATTGACCACAAAACATGTTTTATTGTTTCCACTTGCAAGGGAGATATTATAAACGAGCTGACCATCTGGTAAAGGGCTCACGGTTTTCCTCCTTACTTACTTACAGTACTGTTCAGAGAGAAGTCGGATGATGTGTGACAAACTTTCATCAACATTGTATATAGCAAAGGACACTGAACTGTTTGCATGTCGTCCATCGCTTGCGACACCGTTTTCAGTTTAAAGTTAAATATGGTCATTCTTCTTATTTGTAACAAAAACTATTAATGTTATTTTTCTTGAATTTTTGTGTAGTA
Source organism: Schistocerca cancellata (assembly GCF_023864275.1). Taxonomy (NCBI): domain Eukaryota; kingdom Metazoa; phylum Arthropoda; class Insecta; order Orthoptera; family Acrididae; genus Schistocerca; species Schistocerca cancellata. Next base: position 478,375,693 of record NC_064628.1, on the reverse strand, counting down.
TTACGAGAACGCAGCATCATTTAGGCACCCTATAAGCGACGTGTGGGCAGGACCCCACATTTGGCGACGAGATCCGCCGAACCCAGTGCCTGATGGCCACGAAATTTTCGTTGAAATTGTGCTGGCGCCTTAATTCTCTCTTTGCCTTTCCTTTGCAGGGGCGCTTCTATGCTTTCACAATTTCTTGTGGTTTTTTCTGATCATTGTTTTCAGCTGGGCGTTGCAGAATATTGCGTGATTTAGCTTGCTTGCCTTGTCTGTTTATTGCATTTGTGTCTTCCAAAATGCCCACCCCATCCATCCCGCCCCCTCGGACGCCACAGCCACATCCATTAGATGCCACACAGCTAATGCAGATGTTTCAGTTCCAGACGCCACAGATCTCCACGTTGTTCAACACCGCGCAGCAGCTAGCTGGCCAATGCCGCATGCACGATGGAACAAGCACCGCCTACTACAGCTGCTACACCACCTTTTCGACCGTTCGTGAACCAGGAGAGGAACGGCACGAAGGGCTGTCCCAGGTTGTGGTCTGCCTCCTAGCTCACAACGTCACAGGTACTGTCAAACTTCCATATCTGTTACCAACGATAGGAAGTGCGGTGTTCCGCCTCATTCGGAACCTCTTTCCTATCGCCACTCCGAGTGAACTTAGTTATGAACAGGTGGTAGAGTCGTTAACTGACTATTATGAACAATATCTGAATGTGGTAGCAGCTGGGTATCAATTCTTTAATTGCTAAAACGGTCAGAACAAACTTATCGCGAGTGGGTAAGAGATTTGCAAGGTATGACAAGGAAATGCTAATTCAAATGTGCTTGCAGAGCATTATATTCAGATGTTGTGTTGCTTGATGCGATCGTGTACACTGTACCTGACGTCGAACTCAGAGAACATATTTTGAAACAGCCCAGTCAATCATTTCAGCAGGTAGTGCTAAAGTAATCAGTATGATTCAGGTGCCTTGTCGGCTCATATATTTGAGGGGCCAGCTATTCTTCAGGTTGAGTCCCTTGCTTGCGATCGCCCCATTCCGCACCGGCGGCATGCGTTAGTCACGCTGAGTAAACTACGTTACACGCTGCATAAGAAGTTCGCTAAACAGGTGGCTACACAGGCGAACAGAATTAAGTCTTGCCCTCGGTGATATTCACAGCACAAACGCCAAGACTGCCCCTCCCGACAAGCTCAGTGATACGCTTTTGATAGGAAAGGAGATGTACAATCGGTATGTTTGCAACGGAACCAGTATAATAATTTGGCCACTCAGATAAATCTAGTCACAAGGCCCATGTCAATAACGCAGCATATTCCCAGGCTGCAACATACATTAGCAAACGTAGCAAGTGTGCAGTTTCTTCAGTGATACGCCAGTCAAAGATACTTTGTGTTCATTTACTAATTTGTGGGAGACGTGTGAAATTTTGGTTGGAAATGGGTGCCTCTGTTACATTGCTCAATCGTCACACACATGAACAGTTAGGCGCCTCATGCCCGTCTAAATCAAGCATGCAACTGAAGTCTTATAATGGACAAGACATTCCCGTTCTCGGCAAATGTACATTTCCTGCCAAGTATCGCTCGCATGCGTGAACAGCGACTTATACAGTGCTACAATCACGCGACTGTGAGAAGATATTTGGTGTTGATGCTTTTGATTCGTTTGGCTTTAACTTTCAGGACAATGTGTTGTCAGTGTTTGCATTCAATGCAAAAGACAGTTTGCTAAAAGAATTACCGGAACTCTTTTCTGAAGGTTTAGGCAAAGATAACAATTTTGTTGCACATATTACTATGAAAGACAGTGCTCTTCCGAAATTTTGCCGGGCCAGAACTGTTCGCATTGCATTACGGGACAAAGTCGCTGCTGAACCTAAAGATTTGCAAGATAGCAGAGTTATTGGACCTGTATCACCTAGTCAATGGGCAAGTCCACTGGGTTTGCACCCCAAACCCTCAGGTCGCATTCGAATCTATGTTCACTTTAAGTCTACAGTCAACCCACAAACTGTCATTGATACTTATCTATTGCCACACACACAGGATCTCATTGACAGATTAGGCACTGGACGCTACTTTTCAAAAATTGATTTGCGGGACCCAAATCTTCAAATACCACTCGTTGAAGAATATCAAAAGGTGTATGTTGTGAATACTCATCTGGGCTTGTTAAATATTTACATTTGACTTTTGGCAGTGCTTCCGCACCCGCCGTTTTCCAACGGTATTTGGAAGAGCTGACTGCGCAAATACCAAATTGTTCAAGGTATTTAGATGACATTTTCATAGCAGGTCGTACACCTGAAGAACATATTGCAAATTTACGAGCTTGGTTTCGGTGTTATCTGATGCAGGACTAAAGTGTAGACCAGAAAAGTGTAATTTTTTTTAGCCTGAATTGCAGTATCTTGGTCATGTCATAAACAGTCAAGGTTTACATCCTCTTCAATAGCATTTGTTAGCCATACAATATTTGCCAGTAGCTCGCAGCAACACAAAATTGCAGTCAGATTTAGGGAAAATGGGCTATTATATTCGTTTCATACCGAATGCTGCACAAATGCCGGATCCCTTGCATCGCTTGCGTCGCAAGAATGTCCCCTTTGTTTAGAGAGATGAGTGCCAAATAGCTTCTCGAAAACTTAAAGATGCATTGCTTAGTGATCGATGCTTAGTTCACTTTGATCCGGACAAACAGTTGTACTTCAAGTTGGCACAGAATTTGTGATAAAGACAGGCGTATTGCTTTCGCATCAAAAGTACTGTCCAAAGCTCAGTGTAGCTATACACAGATTGAAATAGAAGCATTAGCTATTGTGTGTGGTGTCACCAAATTCCACCACAATTTGTAAGAGAGAAAATTCTAATTAGCAACGGATCACAAGCCTTGCAGTCCTGGTTCCATCCGACGAATCCTGTTCCTGTACGAACTAGCCAAAAATTGCAAAGATGGGCTTTGTTGTTGTCTCAATACCAGTACGAGATTGTGTATCGTCCGACAGCTCAACATGGTATGCGGACACACTGTAACGCCTTACGATTGGCCCTAACGCAGAGTTTGATGCTTCTCCTGCATCTTGCTGTCACATCGAAGTTCAGGATCTCAAATGCTTCAGTCTTTACCGCTAAACTACGTGAAAATTTCACTGGCCACGGAAGCCGATTCAGATTTGAACATTTTGCTGACATACATTCTCACATCTTGGCCTCATTCTTTGAATAGCGTAAAGAACTCCGTAGTGCGCCGATACTTTTCGCGTCGGCATAGTCTCACTGTACAGAAAGGTGCAATTGTTGTTCAGGTCTTGTCCTCTATTTTTTGCCTCGAAGCTTTACCTGAAGTAATAGTGCCAGACAACGGCCTTCCCTTCATGTCAAATGAATCTGTAACATTCCGAGAACGCAATGGCGAACACCAACTAACAAGTGCGCCGTTCCATCCTCAGTAAAACTGCGAACCGGAACGTTTTGTCAGAACCTTCAAGCGGCGGATGGCCAAACATCGCTCCGCACACCAGGGACCAAGCATTCCAACTGTTTCTCGGCTCATATAGTTCGCACCCATGACATTGACCATCGCCGGCGGAATTGCTTCACGGCCGTCGCCATCGGACACTGCTCCACCTGGTCCACCCTCATCAGCATCTGGCGCCGAAGGAAGGCTGCGAATATCGCTTCGAACCGCATGATATTGTCTTTTACAGGGTTTCTAGCGGCTGCAGACGGTGGGCGCGAGGCGAGATCGTCCGTTGACTTTGCGTTTGCATATATCGTACTTCTGGTCCTGATGGCCGACATCTAAATCAACTTCGCCTCTCTCATGTACCCGATAATCTTTCAGTCTTTCTTCCCCCAGATTCACGGGTCCAGCCCCCAGAAGGTGTCCTCACGATATCGCGAGCGACCCGATGGAGCCTTTGCCTCCTCCACCGTCTCTCGCCCTACCGATGGAGCTGAACCCACGCACGCGGCAGCAGTCGCCGCCTTCTTCATCTAGTTCGTGACATCAAGATGTGGACGCGTACCCTTCTGGACTTTTCCGGAGGACGTTTCTACCAGAGTGCATGCCGGATGGCGGGGTATGGCCTTAAGCTTGACGTCCCCTGCAGCCACAGCATCTAGCCCGACTGAGCCGTGGTAAAAATTGCTGTTTTGAAGAGCGAGCCACAGTGCGCAGTGTGAAGCAGTCGCCCTCCATTTCTGGCGGTGGCGCCGCTGTGGCAATCGCAGCTTTTCTGTCTACCTCTGGTGGCAAAGGGGAAAGGTTGCCTGTTCACTTGCATTTAAGGGGCGCTATGAGCTTGCCAGTGGGTCACTCTGGGTCAGTCTATCGTCCCCAGCTTGCTAGTCTGTCTCTCGTCCGCATTTGTTAGGCAGTCAGTGTCTCTCTGTCGTTCGGATCAACCTTTAAAGCCGACAAAAAAAATGGTTCAAATGGCTCTGAGCACTATGCGACTTAACTTCTGAGGTCATCAGTCGCCTAGAACTTAGAACTAATTAAACCTAACTAACCTAAGGACATCACACACATCCATGCCCGAGGCAGGATTCGAACCTGCGACCGTAGCGGTCACGCGGTTCCAGACTGAAGCGCCTTTAACCGCACGGCCACTCCGGCCGGCTAAAGCCGACAATATGAGAGTCTTTCCACTCCGCCAGTAAGAGAACTCAGCGAGTGGTCACCCCGTCGGGGCTTAGTTCCTGCATCTGAGTCTGCGCATTAGGTCGCCAGTGTGCTCGAGTTTGCCCAGGCAGTGGAAATTGGCGGTTGGATCGATCGGTTGGTCGGTCGCGCACTGAGACACAAGATGACTTGTCCGTCTTGAGCGTCGGCGCATGTGAGGTCGCCACGTGAGTCCAGTGGACTGCGGCGTATAGCGAGAGGTAGTGACTTCGCGGTCGACACGAGAGCAACAGGACTCAACCCACGACATCAGTCTGGCCGGTGCGAGCTGCGACGCCGTAAGACGGGAGATCAGCGCGCCTTCCTACGCCCGTTGAAGCGGGTGGCAGCGGACGGTTCGGGAGAGAGATCTGGGGGTGCTGCTCTAGGTCTTCACGAGATATCGCAGTTTATTAGAAGTTAAATGATTGGTGATATGCTGTTTTATTTACTCTTGTTAAATTCTACTTGTTTCCTTGTCACCAGCCGTTTTGCTTTGCACCATTCTTCGCACCATTCTTCTCCGTTTTCCCACTCGCAAAAAGGTGGTTGTTTATAAATTGGGTGGTCCGTTTTTCCTTTGTGCAGTAGGGGCGGGTTAGAGCAACCTGCAGTTCGGGTTGTTCGGTAATCTCCCTATCAATATACCTTACGTTAGTAGCTGCCTCTGTCATGTTTGTCGGATTTGGTGTGTTAACGAATTTATTGCTTGGAGTGTAACGGCCTAATACTCTAAATATGTTTTGATCTTTGGAACTTTGATATTATTGCCTATGATCTTGAGAGGCGGTATCTGTGTACTGTAGAGCATCTTAATTATTGTTTGGCCAACCTTGTAGAATTTAATTTAAGATTGCATTTCATGGCCTTTTATTTAAATGATCATTGTAGTATATAAAGTTGCCACCCTTTCACTGTAAGACTTTTCTTGAAGTTAAAATCAAGTTGCACCTTCGGTGGCAAGGTTAATATTTTAATTGTTAGTGTTTTGTACCATTTCCATCCCTCCTACGGGGGGTGTATAGTTTGTGTGCTTGGGTAAATTGTTAAAACTCTCAGTTTAAAGTTACCTGGTGTGTTGCAGATTTGCACCAGTGTGGTCTTTCAGAGGCTGTTGTGAGCGGTCGTAACTACGGCCGTGTCAAAAGGGAGCGGCAAGGTTCTCTGCCCGAAAGCTCATACAGTCAAAACGTGTTTCTTTCTGCCTCTGAATAAATTGTAACTTTGATATTTAGAGGGTGCTTTCTGATTATAATTTTAAATCTGTTTCTTTTAAAAAAATGTTTTTAGGCACTATTAAAGTGAATAAAATTCCCATTTGTTAAAAGGAATTTGGTTATGATTTCATCAGTTACTCCCTGCCAACTACTTCCATGCTTACATAGTGTTACTAAAAGTGTTAATGTCCTTGATGAATCGCTAGTAAATAAAATAAATTCTTAAGAATATTCTTTGAAAATAAATCACAGTTGACCGACGTTGGACCCACACTCCTGCCTCCCTGTAATCGCACTCCCTACACAACGACAGTTCGTCGTTTGGGGAAGGGAAAGGGGTGGGGGGGACGGGATTTTCTGGCGTAACCACAAGCGTCGGAACGAAGACGAAGATTGCAAGACCAGATATAGCGGTGAGACGAAGTCAGCCAATAGGCCACTGACAAGGACTGCACCATAACAGGAGCGCCCTCTAACCGAAGAGAATATAAGCGCCGCTCCTGCCAGCCTCGGCTGGACAGTATTAGGACAGTATTCGACCGGCACTCCAATAGCAGTTATGAGTGATCCACAAACTGTGTGACGAACTTCAAACTTGCATGAACATTTCGTATAGCAGAGGACTCTGAATTGTTTGCGTGTGGCCCATCGGTTGCAACACGGTTTTCTATTTAAAGTTAAGTATTGTCATTCTTCTTATTATTAATAAAAACTATTAAAGTATTTTGCTTGAATGGTTGTATAGCATTCCCAGAACGCAGTATCCCTTAGGCACTCTATAAGCCATGAGTAGGCAGGACCCCACGTATGAACCCAAAATTATTAACAATATTCTCACAAGGGAACCTCCCCATCGCACCCCCCACAGATTTAGTTATAAATTGGCACAGTGGATAGGCCTTGAAAAACTGAACATAGATCAATCGAGAAAACAGGAAGAAGTTGGGTGGAACTATGAAAAAATAAGCAAAATATACCACCTGAGTATTCCATGCGCAAGATAGGCAACATCAAGGAGAATGTGAGCTCAGGAGCGCCGTAGTCCGGTGGTTAGCGTGAGCAGCTGCGGAAGGAGAGGACCTTGGTTCAAGTCTTCCCTCGAGTGAAAAGTTTACTTTCTTTATTTTCGCAAAGTTATGATCTGTCCGTTCGTTCATTGACCTCTCTGTTCACTGTAATAAGTTAAGTGTCTGTGTTTTGCGACCGCACCGCAAAACCGTGCGATTACTAGACGAAAGGACGTGCCTCTCCAATGGGAACCGAAAACATTTGATCGCAAGGTCATAGGTCAACCGATTCCTCCACAGGAAAACACGTCTGATATATTCTATAAGACACTGGTGACGGCATGTGCGTCACATGACAGGAATATGTTGTCGATCCACCTAACTTGTACACTTGGCGAATGGGTAAAAAGATTCTTCTACCTTAGCTGATTTAGGTTTGCTTGTGGATGTGGTAATCACTCCCAAAGAAGTGATGAAAACATAAGAGTTTGTCGAATAAACTGAAAATAAAAAGTTAAACTTTTCACTTGAGGGAAGACTTGAACCAAGGACCTTTCCTTCCGCAGCTGCTCACGCTAACCACGGGACCATGGCGCTCCTGAGCTCACATTCTCCTTGATGTTGCCTATCTTTCGCATGGACTACTCAGTTTGTATAATTTGCTTATTTTCTCATAGTTCCACACAACTTCTTCCTGTTTTCTCGACTGATCTGTGTTCAGTTTTTCAAGGCCTATCCACTGTGCCAATTTATAACTAAATCTCAAGGGGGTGCGATGCGGAGGTTCCCTTGTCAGTAAAAAGACTGAAGAAGCAAGCCAGATGCTTACTGTACGCCGTGAACAACGTAGATAGACAGGAAATCGAGCAGTTTATATTTTACAATTAAATTTTGTAATACGTTAAGGAACAATAGGTAGCTTGGCTTTAATTCAAAAGATAAACGAACGAGCACGATGAAAAGTAGTGTTTATAAGATCATCGGCAAAGAATATCAGTCCTCCTGTGTAGGACAGACTGGGAGGTAAATCTATACTAGGCTAAAAGAACACCATAAAATCTGAAGATTAAATAAATCAGAATCATTCTTTGCCGAATATTTCTTAAACAAAAACGACAGACGCGTAATAGATGTGAAATCTACGCACAGACGGATATGGTGCAAAGCTAACACAATTAGGAATATCTAAAAAAAAAAAAAGAACAGGTATGTGTATCTCCACATTTGCTACTGAGTGAGCAGACTCAACTCAGTTATTCACCTCATTTAGAGAATGGTACAGCCTCTGACTGATGTCCAGTTACTCTGTTAATAAAAACGAGCAACTCTGATAGAGCATACACTTCCAAATCTTTTGATATTTCAAGAAGCAGTTTCGACAACACACGATGAAGGAAAAGATAAAGTTCATCTACAAGTAGTTGAAATGAATAACTGAGACACACGAAGGTTCAAAACAGCTGAGTACTCGTAACAATTAAAAACGTATACGTGTTGCAACCACACTATAAATAAGAACATACAAAGACGGACATTATAAAACCAAGACCATGCAGACTTGGGAAATGAGTAGTACTTTCGTCACGTTAGAATAAATCGCTACAGGAAAAGTACGAGTATAGCGACATTATGAAAGGAATTCTTCGTTGCGTTGCGCCAGTACCGAGCAATCGATCAGCAGGTGGGCGTTCCCGTCGTAAATAATCAGTGTGCCGGTACTGGGAACCTGAGCAGGAAGTGGAGTACACTCCTCATCGTTAATTAATGCAGCAGAACCTCTGTTTACTGTCGTGCTTTAGGCTTCAAATGGTTCAAGTGGCTCTAAGAGCTATGGAACTTAACATCTGAGGTCATCAGTGCCCTAGCCTTAGAACTACTTAAACCTAACTAAGGACATCACACACATCCACTCCCGAGGCAGGATTCGAAACTGCGACCGTAGCAGCAGCGCGGTTCCGGGCTGAAGCGCATAGAACCGCTCGGACACAGTGGCTGGAGCTTTAAGCTTCGAAAACCCATCCGGATTTGTCGTGTAATGGGTCGTTTTTCACTTCACGCCAGAAAGAAGTGACGAAGTTTCGCATGACATGCAATGTGCAGTATGTAAAGCACTCATCAGTAAAAATATCTGTTGGTATTGTGTTCATTCCGAAGACTGGTCTGAGTCAGCTCTCCATCCCTAATCTATCCTGTGTAGGCCTCTTCATCACCGAGTAACTACTGCAAACTACATCTTTTTCTATGACCTTACTGTATCCTTGCCTTGGTGTCCCTCTACAATGTTCACAGCCCTCGCTCCCCTGTATTACCAAATTGAAAATTTCCTGATGCATTAAGAAGTGTCGAATCAACTAATCTCTTTCTTTAGTGAAGTTCCACAGTTTTTCCCCAATTCGATTCAGTATCTTATCATTGCATATTAGATGTAACCAGCCAATGTTCACGATACTTCTGCAGCACCACATTTCTGAAGTTTCTATTGTCTTCTTGTCCGAATTACTTATAGCCCATTTTTCAGTTTCACTCCATCTTACATTACCGAAAGCACTTCCTAACCCTTAACTTAAATTAAATGTTAACAAATTCATCTTTCTCAGAAATAGTATCCTTACTTCAGCAAGAATGCATTTTACATCCTCTTCACTTCCGCCACCACCTGTAGTTTTACAGACCAAATAGCAGAAAGCTTCAACCACCTTTAGTTTCTCACATCTTAGTCTATTTCACTTGGCATTGCCTGATTTAATGCTGCTACATTTAATTACTCTTTTTCTACTTTTTTATGTTGGTCTTATAACTACTTTTCAATAGTAGCCATTTCTTTCAAAAACTTTACCTAGTCGTTTGCCGTCGCTGTCACAACTGTGATGTCATTAGCAAACCCCAAAATTTTCATTTCTTCTCTCTGAACGTCAATACCCTTACGAAATTGTTGGTTGCTTCCTGTTGTTGCTCACTCAATGAAGAGATTGGGTAAGAGTTGCGATGGGCTACATCCTGGTCTCACTCCCTTCTCAACCACTGCTTCCCTTTAATGTCCTTCGACTCTCACGAATGCAGTCTGGTTTCTATGCAAGCTGTAAATAGCCTTTTGCTTCCTGTATTTTATAACTCCCTGCTTCATAATTTCAAAGAGTGCTTTCAGTTTTCTTTAAATGTACAATCACTATAAACGTCCATTTGCCTTTCTTTACACTGTATTTTAAGATAAGTAAAAGGGTTGGTGTTGCCTCTCGTACTTCTACATTTCTCCACAATCCAATCCATCTTTCCCATGATCAGCTTCTACCAGTTTTTTTTCATTCTTCTGTAAATATTAGGCTGGTTAATAAATTCCTAGTGTGTTTGTTTTGCATGATGGTATTCCGTTGGCTATGGGTCCATTTTTCACTTGCAATTTTTCATTTGTGGTTCAGGTTGCTATTTGGATCTACATATTTTCGTTTTGTTGTCTGGAGATAGTGAGTGACACTGTGGACGCTAGAAAATTGAGTGCCAAATCGAGAAATTGGAATATTGTCGACATATTCCTCTGTTTCAGTTCAACAGAGGAGTGTGCAGCAACAGTGGCCGTCACAGCCATTTGCACCGTGTATGGAGATAACGCCATTTGACAGAGCACGACAATAAAATGGTTTTCTCGTTTTAAGGAGAATCATTTTCACATTAGAGACTCTAGAGGTTAGGGAAGACCGTTGGGTTTGAAGAGGATCGGTTAAACGCACTAGTCCTAAACGATCCAAGTCAGTGCACTCGAAAACTGGCATGTGTCAGCTGAGATCATTCCACCATCGTGCGATATTTGCACGCAATTGGAAGCTTCTAGAATCGAGCGAATGGTTACCGCATGCTCTAATCCAATATCACAAAAGTCGGTGGGTGGTCATGTATGTATCTATCCTTGCTCGTTATCAGTTGGCTAGTGAACAACACCAACCGTTCTTAACCTGTAACGTTACTGTTGACGAGCAGTCGTGTCTTTACGCTAACAGAGGGAAAAGAAGGGACTGGTTGAGCCAAAACAAAGCAGCAACTTGTAGTGGAAAGACATTCACACATCCACAGGAGATAATGCATCTGGTGGAACAGCGAAGGTGTGGTGTACTACGAATTGATTCCCCGAGATGTTACGATCGATGCTGACATTTACTGTCGACAACTGAGACGTCTTGCAGACGCAGTCCGATAGTAACGACCAGGAAGACAGCGCGAAGTGAGGGTACTCCACGATAATGCTGGTCCGCGTTCTGCTAGAATGACAAAAAACACTAAAAATGGGAAGTTATTCCGCGTATGCCTCACTCGCCTGACCTTGCGCCCTCAGATTTTCACCTTTTGCACGTGAATTCTACACTCGCGGAATCGAAAAATTATGCCAGCGTTCGCACGCTGTTGTAAAAATATGGGAGAATATGTTACTGATGCGTAAAATCTCTGCTATATGTGTCTGTCGTGTTCATTAAATTAATGGGAAACGATACGAACTTACGCACCAACTCAATAGTTCGTATCAGCATATTGCGACCATGCGTGTTAAACTGATGTTCCCGTGAAATTCTCACATGATAAACCAAATGCATTCCAAATCAGAAAGAAGAGTCGTAAATAAAGTACAACACTTTGCACTGAAAGCATGTTTATTACGAATACCAGAGTACAACCACAACAGAACAGAGGTGAACTGAGCTCCAGGACGGAGAGCAATATCGAGTATCCCAAAATAAACAACCATAGTAACTTCGGAGAACTTTCCAGATCTGATAAATACTGCATATGAAATAACTGCCGATCACCGGGCTGAATTTGACGATCCGTAGACACCAGCCAACGACGCTAGCCGCTACACCACATGCAGGCAACACAGGACGGCGTATTGCTTCCTCTCCTGTACAAACAGCAACCCACTGTTTATGAAGTTCCATCCTAACTGAAAACCTCCTTCAAGAATGAGGAACCATCGAAAAGACAATTTCAATTTATAAATATAACACTGTATAAGGAGACCTATGATCTGATGAGTTGCATGGATGCAAACTCTACGTTGAAAGCGAAAACGAGATGGCGTATATTCCAATAAAGATAAGAAATTACCTTTTGATGGATGATATGGAACAACAGCCAGCTATGTAAGTAGGCTGTTTAGGTTTTTATGCTGGTAACCCCACATAGCGCTCTATATGAAAATCACTGTGCTGTGTGAAGTCTGTAGCTGTTTTGCATTGTTGGAATATTCGCTATTTTGAGAGCGGACGATCTAGACGTGTGTCCATCAGAGACAGTAAATTTGTAGGACTGGATGTCATGAACTGATATATATGACTTTTGAATATTATTAAGGTACATACATTGTTTGTTCTCTATCATGATCTTTCATTAGCTACCTGTGCCTATCAGTAATTAGTGCCTACAGTAATTAGAATCTTTTATTTAGCTGGCAGTATTGGCGCTCGCTGAACTGCAGCAGTTCGAGTAACGAAGAATTTTGTGTGGTAGGTGATTCATGAAAGGTATAGGTCATTGTTAGTGAGTGCCATACTTTTGTAGTGATGATTGAAAGTCAGATTGCATTGCGCTAAAAGTATTGTGTGTCAGTTTAGTGTTGATCAGAATAACTAAAGAGCGAAATGTCTGAGTACGTTCAGTTCTGCTCAGCTGTTTGAAAATCAAATAACGTAGAGGTTTTCCAGCACAGTAAAATATAAATTTTCCTAAGGGGATGTTTCATATGTCGACCCTTAGCCGAGGATACCTCACTGGAATCTTCTGATTTTTTCTTGTAGTTTGTGTAATTAGTGTAGCTATTGTTTATTGCTAGAGGGTAATTGTAGAGAGAATTTCCTTTGTAGTTGTAGTTTTTCGTTGTTGTACAGTGAAAAAGTTGTGGCATGCACGCAGATTTGCACCAAGTATTTCGCAGCTGCGCTTGCAATTAACTAGATACTATTTTCAGTGCTATGTTAATGTGTTTTCTTATTTTGCTCTTCAAATTGTGCTTTTCTGTGCTATCGTCTGAAATACGTGATAATTATGGCGTGTGAAAAACGTAACACTAGGCTCCAAAGTAAACTGAGGAATAATAGTGACGAAGAGCGTAGCTTATCTGCACCACAGTGTAATGAATTAACAGACATTCAAAGTAGTAATTTGGTAATTGTGCATAGGGAACTGGAGCGGGTGGCAAATAATGGCGTAGACAGTGAAACAATTAGTGAACAGGGAAGCATTATCGATCGATAGGTCAGCAACAGCTCGCCTCAGGAATCTGAAATGACAGGACACAATCTTGCAAATGCTGTATATTCAGGCTTTGCGTCCTCACCCTTTTCTGAAATAAGTCAAGACACATTTTCTGCTTTTCAAAATGCGAATATTGCCGGTTTAAATTCACTGAGGAATATGTTTCAGACACCAGTGCATTGTTATTACGGTTAATGCAACAAATGGGACAAAGGCTTCAAAAGTTAGACACAATGGAAAAAAATCTTCAAAAGTTAGACAGGATGGAACAAAATCTTCAAAAGTTAGACAACACGCTTGAACAAACACGTGAAGGTTTAACTGCTGAGTTACTTAAAATCGAATCGAAATGCCAAAAAGTCTGTAATGACGTAAAAACACAAATTTGTGAGCATTTCCTACCTATTTTTTCGCGTCATGAAAATGCATTACAGAATCACGAAGCAGCCATAATAGAACTGCAAACTACTGTTCATGAAAATCACGACGCCTTGCAAGCTAAAACTGACTCAGTTGCATCTACCGATTCGGTTACGCAACGTTCAAAAACTCAAGAAAACTTAAAGGACACAGTAGATACGGTTTCAACACAAATGGACACTCAGAAACTTGGTTCAGAAAAACACACTGAGGAAATAAGTACACTATCGGAGAAAGTAGCCGAAATTTCGGATCAGTTCACTAACTTATCTGCAAGGTAGATGATGATCTGAATGACACAAGACCCGTAGCCTTCACTGACACAGAAGAGTGCGAACAAATTAAGAAATTTGAACAAAAACATAATCAAAATAATATGCAACTCAAAAGAGAAATCCGGGAAGTACAAGATCAATTCGCACAAGTGATACAAGATTTACATATTTCAGAGGACTTTCGCACTCCAACACGTGAAGAGGGACTTAGAAATACGGAAAAGCCACAAAATAATAAATAACACAGAGCATTTCGAAAATTATGAAAGAAATTGGCAAGGTGCACCGAATTTTGAGATGGAACCGCCGACACGACGTAACAATTCCGAAAGTAGAGTCGTAAATAAAGTACAACACTTTGCACTGAAAGCATGTTTCTTGCGAATAGCAAAGCACAACCAGAACAGAACAGAGCTGAACTGAGCTCCAGGACGGAGAGATCTGCTGTTTATATCAATATCCAGTATTGCAAAATAGACAACCATAATAACTTCGGAGAACTTTCCAGATCCGATAAATACTGCATATGTAATAACTGCCGATCACCGGGCTGAATTTGACGATCCGTAGACACCAGCCAACGACGCTAGCCGCTACACCACATGCAGGCAACACAGGACGGCGTATTGCTTCCTCTCCTGGACAAACAGCAACCCATTGTTTATGAAGTTCCATCCTAACTGAAAACCTCCTTCAAGAATGAGGAACCATCGAAAAGACAATTCCAATTTATAAACAGAACACTGTATAGGGAGACCTATGATCTGATGAGTTGCATGGATGCAAACTCTACGTTGAAAGCGAAAACGAGATGGCGTATATTCCAATAAAGATAAGAAATTACCTTTTGACGGATGATATGGAACAACAGCCAGCTATAGAAGTAGACTGTTTAGGTTTTTATGTTGGTAACGCCACGTAGCGCTCTATATGAAAATCACTGTGCTGTGTGAAGTCTCTGCCTGGTTTGCATTGTTGGAATATTCGCTATTGTAGTGTTGGGCAGTTGGATATGAACAGCGCGTAGCGTTGCGCAGTTGGAGGTGAGCCACCAGCAGTGGTGGATGTGGGGAGAGAGATGGCAGAATTTTGAGAGCGGACGATCTGGACGTGTGTTCATCAGAAAGAGTAAATTTGTAATACTCTATATCACGAACTGATATATATATACGATGACTTTTGAATATTATTAAGGTAAAGACACTGTTGGTTCTCTGTCAAAATCTTTCATTAGCTACCTAAGCCTATCAGTTAGTTCGAGTAACGAAGATTTTTGTGAGGTAAGTGACTCATGAAAGGTATAGGTTATTGTTAGTCAGGGCCGTTCTTTTGTAGGGATTATTGAAAGTCAGATTGCGTTGAGCTAAAAGTATTGTGTGTCAGTTTAGTGTTGATCAGAATAAGTAAAGAGCGAAATGTCTGAGTACGTTCAGTTCTGCTCAGCTGTTTGAAAATCAAATAACGTAGAGGTTTTCCAGCACAGAAGAATATAAATTTTCCTAATGGGATGTTTCACTATCTACAACTTCAAGAACAATGCAGGGTTAACACCATGTAAAGGCCCAGTTTCGGATAAAATCTAGGAGTTAAATGGGCATGCCAAATCCAGCACCAGTCCGAGCTGATTAACAAGGGTGTATGCCAAGATATCAATATCAGCATGTCATTAATGCGGAACTTAATTAGGTAGTTACAAAACAGTGAGACATTTACGGGATTATTCTGTGGCCGCACCTACTGCGGCTACGAAATAGCTGACATGCGTGGAATCGCCGCTCTCTAAACTTGGGATGCACAATCTACAGTGGACTGGGAATACCATAAGCTTCTCACAGGAGAATGGTATTGTCTGAATGCTTTAACGCCATTGCTCGTAGTCTGAGCACTTTTCGAGGCAGAGAAGCTAAGTGCGGAAGACTGAAATTAACCCGAAGATTTAACAGATCCTGGATGCCTGATTAGCCTGAATTTTACTACCGAGTTCTTGGTGCTAGCCAGAACGGACACTCGGAGAAAATGAGGGAACGTAGTTGGTCGAAGATGTCGAGATGATATCTCATAACATACTATCTTTTCTTAGGTTATGGGCTGAGGATATCTGATTCAGGACATGGGTACTGTCCACTGAACGGATAGTTGGTATTTCGTAACAATATTCGAATCGTATTACAACCGCTTCAGCCTTCCTAGAAGAATACCAGAGTTTTCTGACGTTTGTCCTTTAGAATTATGGGGGATAATATAGAATCTTATGCTATGAAACAGAAGTGTTTTGAGTCACCAATTTTGAAACATAAAATACATTAAAAATAGTAACCTATAAATTATGGAAAGAGACTGTTGTTGTAAATGCAGCAGTAGTTTGTTTTGTCCACTGTTTTCTTAGTTAATTTCCTCGAAATTTTAAAGAGTTAAGGTTTACTCTATTTGCAGCCGCTCTTCCGGGTATGTGTGTGCGTGTGTGCGTGGGTGCAAGCGCGCGCACGTGCGCATGTGTGTCTGTGTGTTTGTGTGTGTGCGTCCTACGGATTGACGTGAAATAATTTTTAGTGAATCAAAAATGGAGCTCAATTAATCAACTAGTAATGTATCTCACTTAGAATAGTTAAGTGAAAATAGAAATAACCTGTTCCGCTTGTGGCACGGAAACTAGTTCGACAACTTGGCGTGCGTTATTAATAAGTATTAAGTCAGTAAGTTTGCAGTAAAGATTAGTTGATGGACTAGAGGACGAAGGTTCCCATTGCCGACAGCCGTATCGAGGTGGTTGCACTGCAAGGACTCGATAAGCTACAGTACACACAGTGAATGCAAAAGTTAAAATTTATGTAGATCAAAACAGCGTCGTCTTTTCTTTTACGTATGCGTGCAGAGGAACTCTATGTTAATATAGCGACCCTATCCTAGACTCTTAATGGTTAATCGTTAGAGGCTATGTGTCAGTTCCTTTACAAATGATATAAAACCAACCAAAGAATAAATACCAATGTTAATTTTCTCGTACACCTAAGGAAACTGAAAAAGCTGAGCATATGACAACGCAGAATTTCAGGAATTTTCAACGCAGAAACGAGCCACCTTATTCCATTCATTGTTTTGTCGGTACATTTACTTTTCCTTATGTAAAAATTGCTTCAAATTACATCTTACTTTTGAACCGTGGTCGATTTACTTAAAGCTGTAGAATCATCTTATGTTGTACTTTGATTACATTAATCAAATTGCTTACTTACTTCAGTTAATCATAAGCACAAGAAAAGTACTTAATGGAAAGAGCAAAGACATAAATAGAGTCACAAAATTAAAGAGAAAAGGACCATAGAAATAAAAGCTTAGGCTCAGTAGTGTAAGGTACTTAAACAGGACACCCAGATGAAACGATGTTTGAATTCAAAAATTTATTACATAAAACATTTACAAAATTAATTAAGAACTGAAACTCATGAAATTAAATCATTATAATATTACATTCAACCAATAATTCTAGTTGCCGAAACAACCAGCTACAGACCCTCGCTGAACACCAGCGCTGGCAGCTGAGATCAGTTTGCAACAGTACAGACAGGAATTTCTATAACACACATAAAATAAAACAATTATCACACATAAAAAATTTCAGTAGCCCTCCGAGTTTTGAAATCCACTCGGGCTTGAAACTACACTGCTGGAAAAAAGACGTTGATTTTGATCCGGTGATGGCCGAAGATGGTGATGCTACCAGAGCGACATCTGTGTCCACCCTCGAACAGTGAATGCTAACAGACGAAAGGCTCATTGTGGTGAAAATGTGTGAAGTAAGCAGGCATCTATGTCACGGAGACGCACTCGTGCTTCCTACACCCAACTGGGAGAGTTTGAAAGGGGTCGAACTGTAACCTTCCTGGTGGCAGGTTTGTCCTTTTGTAGAACTACCGTACAAGTTGCACGAGCTGCGTCAGTTGTGCAACGACGCCGGTATCAATGCTCACGCGAACATTCTCACACCCATAGACGAGACGTTGGAAGCCTACGAAGCACAGACACCCGCCAGGATCATCGTATTGCAGGGCAACAATGGAGGATCGTACAGCTGCCATAGCACAGATAAGAGGGCTTATGAGCCGAGACGTGTCAACACGAGCTATTGCGTACCGGGTATTAGCAGTGGAGCTACAGGAACTCTCACCTCTAGCCCGTCTTCTATGCACGCCACAGCATCGACGTGCAAGGCTCGACTGGCGCCGCCAGACGGTCACCTGGAGGAGGGAAAGGCGTGCTGTGGTCTTCAGCAATGAGAGCAGATTCTGCACGCACACAAGTGATGACCGCTTGTGCGTACGACATAGACCTGGACGGGGTTGTCTTGCTGAGTGTATTCTTCCGAGACACACTGGTTCCATCCCAGGCCGGGGGTGCGGTAACCTACAACTCCCGTTCCCCTTTGGTGTTTCTGGATAGGATGCCAACTGGCACTGGGTAAGTACAGAACGTCACTAGCCTTGTTTCTTCCGTCCTTACAACAGGAAGGCAGTGTGTTTTTCCAACGGGCTAATGCTTGCCCCCACAATGCCCGTAAAACTCAACGTGCTCTGTAAGATGTGCAGTAAATTCCCTGGCCAGCAGATCTCCGCTTTGTCTCCAATGGAGCATGTGTGGGATATGATGGAGCGACACGTGATTCGTGCGACTCGTCAACCAACAATTCTTACAGAATTACGTGAGCAGGGGAAGCGGGTGTGGCATAAAGTTTCCCAGGGCAATATTCGCCACCCGTACAATCGATTGGATGCCACTCAGCGCCTGCATTGCTGCCCGTGGTGTCTACACCACATACTAACGTGGGAGTTTAAGCTTGGGTCGATACCTGGAACCTCAGAACCGCCTGTGCTATTGATCTGTAAATGTAATCATTTCATGTACTTCGTATGAACAGTTGTAAAAATAAATCATGAGTTAATCCGAAACCTCTAAAAGGATGTAATAATTTTTTCCGGAATTGTATATGCGACTTTAAAACCACAAACGCATAAATGACTCCATAACTCACTCCTGATAAAACACATATATTGCCCATAGGTGCAGAGATTATCACCAGCTTAAAAAAGTTATCTATAAACAAATAAACTTTAAACCCTCGCTGCTGAGTGCAGCACTTAAAATTAACAGATGGGCTGTTAAATTTTAAGTAACTACACAAACTCCTTGTGGCTCTGTTCTGAAACAGATTACGAGTAAGCACAGACTTGAATTAAATAAGCCAGAATACGCTTTAAATTAACGACAGATAAATATAACTGCACACGGTTTGGCACAGCTACTTTATGATTTCATCAGGAAATCAGTAATGCTGCAGAAGCAGCACAACATGGTGCCGTAACATTACACGAGGGGAAGTTGCTGACATCTCTTTACAGCTGAAGCGTAACACTGACGACGTTAAGGGAAAGTACCACTTTCAGTCTCACGGTGAAGGCAAGAAATCATTTACATGTAAAATGGCCGATGCCCACCGTTTTCAAATGCAGCACTCCACAAATAGAATCCATGATGCAACTATTCACATTGTGACTACCCGACAACCGTGAAGACAGGATGTAGCAGACGCCTCCATTTACCCAAACTGAATCCACCAAACTCCTTCTACATGGGACCGTGAACGCCTTCGCACACTGCAGCTATGCAGGCCAGCCCCATCTAAACTTCAATGAATACACAGGACACTGTTCGCCAGTACAGGCCCCACACCACAATGGGTCTGATAAGACTTCATCAACTTCAACGAAAGCTTTCAAGGCTGGCTAACATTTCAGCCAAGAGTGGTCGTCGACGCATCATCTTTACATATGTACCTGCATTTGCTCCTGTACTGTTTATTTGGTGGTATGGATATTTTATTTAGCAAGTTTTATGAATTTGAAGAGTTATTGTGGAACTGTATTATTATAATTGGAACATGTTCAAAAATGGTTCAAATGGCTCTGAGCACTATGGGACTCAACTGCTGTGGTCATAAGTCCCCTAGAACTTAGAACTACTTAAACCTAACTAACCTAAGGAGATCATACACATCCATGCCCGAGGCAGGATTCGAACCTGCGACCGTAGCGGTCGTGCGGTTCCAGACTGTAGCGCCTTTAACCGCTCGGCCGAAGCATGTTCTCAATATGTCGACGAGACTGATGTGTAATTATATTTCTGGAAGACCTGCGAATCTGTGAATGACAGGTAGTTACTGTCGAAATTAGTAAGGAAATTAGCTATTTCACATCAAGGGACATTGGCTTCTAATGTTAGAAACTACTCAGATCGCCCCAACAACATATCTCAAGCTGCACTGTGATCGAAATGATGGATGCTCTCTGATGAAGTCTCGCTGCTGCTGTTATGATAACTGCTGGTCCATGGCGAAATGGCGACTCCTATGTTGCCAATCGGAAGATCAATTCACAAAATGGAAATGCATTTCGGGAGCTGCTCGTGGCTGAACACACTGTAAAATTTTTAGACTATTCCGAGTGGGATAGGACTGGATTATGTCTGGTGAACGTAGACACATTTTTAAGTTTAACAATGAACGATTGCGTAACTAAGTGTTTCATGGCAAGTCGTCTTATTTTATTTGCATCGCTTTAAAATATAGCTAACTGTCATCATTACAATGTTTCAGCTCATTTATTAAATAGTTCGCAACACATGTAACAGCATATGTCAGTCTCCACTCGTAGTAGAGTCTATACGACGGGCAAAAGCACAGTACCCTGTTCTCTCCGAAATCAGACGGAAAACAGTTCCGTATATTACCTCAAGAACTCATGTGTCTTTTTCATTGTCTTGAAGTGATACTTCATGATTTAAGCTCTTCAACGGAATACTATCTTCAGCGATGTCTTATGCTTTGGATCTTCAAACAATTCTTCCCTATTTATACTCAGGGCTCTTCTCTTGTTTTCTTCAATATTCTTTAACACTTACGAAATCCTCAGTGTCAAATTTCGAAATTAGTTTTCTTCGAAATATCACTGAAATTTGCAATAATACCAAAGCAATAATGTTACAGGAAGTTTTGAGTTCTTCTCGTCTTTGCCGGCCGCTGTGGCCGTGCGGTTCTAGGCGCTGCAGTCCGGAACCGCGGGACTGCTACGGCCGCAGGTTCGAATCCTGCCTCGGGCATGGATGTGTGTGATATCCTTAGGTTAGTTAGGTTTAAGTAGTTCTAAGTTCTAGGGGACTGATGACCTAAGATGTTAAGTCCCATAGTGCTCAGAGCCATTTGAACCATTTTCTTCTCGTCTTTGTATGTAACTACTGCGTACTCATTCTCCATAAAGTGTTTCTTCAATCTTCATGACCTAGTTCACTAATCACCGTTCCCAAAACTGCCTTCCTCAAAATAATTCATTTTTACACTGACTAACTCCCCATTAATGACCGTTAGTTGACGCATATCTCTTGACCAAGACTGACTGAATAGTTTCAATTCTCTTCTCTAAATTTTCCTATCAGATCGTTAATGTGAAGGAAACATCTCCTCCTTACAAAATACAACAGATTTTCCACTAATAATCACGCATATCACCTCTGTCCATCGTAACATTTGTGAGTACCACCTTGGATTGACGCTACTCCATTTGCCACTTCTGCACTTACAATACGTTATTGTTGTTGTGATCTTCAGTCCGAAGACTGGTTTGATGCAGCATTCCATGCTACTCTATCCTGTGCAAGCTTCTTCGTCTCCGAATAACTACTGTTATCTACATCTTTCTGAATCTTCTTACTGTATTCATCTCTTGGTCTCCGTTTACGGTTTTGACCCCCACATTTCCCTCCAGTACTAAATTAGTGATTCCTTGATATCTCAACATTGTTCTACCAACCGATCTCTTCTTCCAGTGAGGTTGTGCCATAATTTCCTTCCTTCGCAGTTCTATTCATTACCACCTCATTAGTGACATGATCTGCCCATCTAATCACATTTCAAAAGCTTCTATTCGCTTCTTGGATAACCCGTTTATCGTACCTATTTCCTTCCATAAGTGGCTACACTCCATATCATACTTCCAGAAAATGCTTCCCGGCAGTGATATATAAAATGTAGACTGGTAATGGCAAGGAAAGCATTTCTGAGGAAGAGAAATTTGTTGACGTACTTTGGCTGTCATCATTTCCTTTGCATCCCAAATATCAAAACTCATCTACTACCTTAAGTTTTTCTTTTTGTAATCTAGTTCCCTCAGCGTCACCTGATTTAGTTCGACTGCATTCCATTATCCCTGTTTTGCTTTTGTTGATGTTCATCTTATATCATCACTTCAATATGCTGTTCATTCCGTTCAGTAAAAGTACCTTTGGAGATAGCATGCTCCTCAATGCTCCTGAACTCTGCATATCACAACGAAAGAAAGACAAAACTATTTTTGTACTTATCGCATTGTAGTTACTGCAGTGATGTTGTGATGTGTGAACGTCGAAGATACAGAACATTGTCTCCGAATTCCAGGCATTGGCGGCGAATACATCCGATGTCAAATCCTCTGATGACGGCGTCCTAGAACACACTTCTGGCACCAATTTAGAGAAGGGCAGAGTGGAGACACTTCTGTGTGAAGTCAGGGTAGCTGTTGGTAATCTGTGAAACGTCATCAGTGCTTGTAAAACAATCACGCATTCACAATATTTACAAGTCGTCTTTCCTCCACAACAGCCTCGGACGTCGCCCATTCTCCTGTGTGTTGGAAGCCAGATAATGTCTGTCCCAACGCCCAGGAGAAAATGTTGTATACCCGGGCGCGGTGGTTTGCTTGCGAACGGGGGCGGCCTTTGGCTAGCGCAAAGTGATGTCTCCAGGCTGCTTAAGTGTCCTCGGTGCCACTTCATACCGTGTGACTGTAGCTGTGTTGGTAGATACGTGGTCGGTTGGATTCCTCCCTACCATCCGGTAAGTTTCAACAGCCGGGACACGTGAATGTTGAAAAGGGAGAAGCCCTGTGGTTGGCTTCCACGCTGAAGTTTAGTGCTTGCAGCACCCTGTCGAGTTATGTTGTTAGAAGACAATCAGTTTCTCCAGCAACTGGTGACAGGCGTGAGTAGCATGAAATTAACCAGGTGAACACAATAATCTCGACTACAATGTTGGCTAATTCAGCTACTGCGTTGGAACATCTAGGACAGCATGAGACCTCCTTATACTGCTACACTCACTTAACAAGCTGTTACAGTGCGCGCAGAATGCCGTGGCCCTAGATGTGCAGACGCCAGGGGACACATGGGTGAGAGTGGTAGTGGTTACTGACAGGCGTTGTAGGCGAAATGCTGAGCGCTGGAGGGAAAGTGCTGTTTTAAACTGAAGCCTACACTCATATTTTCTGTAAATATTAAGTGGGGGCCCTCAACGCCCACACACGTATGATGGCCATTCCGAAAGATCTACTGCCACCTCTACTTTGGATAGTATCTAAAAGGAATTTCGCCAGAAATGCAGCGATTTATTTTCGTCTTGCTTGTTAACCATTTGTAACTTTCAGAGAAGCACCATACGAGACGAGCTTTCAGTATACCCTACAAATTTCTTAAAATTTGCTTCTTTTGCTGAAACACAGCGGAGATTACACATTTTCACCCTGCTAACACATTGTGCAGATGCAGTTGCAAAAGAATTGTGAAAAAGCGGTTTGTTAAATTTATTAATTGAGGAACTGAGGAAAAGTAAGGCCAGTAGCTTACGAAAAAGCACATTATCAGTGCAAAATAAACGTATAATGTCTTTACTTATATTGTTCCAAAACCCGTAATATTTCTCATTTCATCTGCTATCGATGGTCCTTAAAAACAGCATTCTTTCATCGAAAATGTCTGTAGTTAGTCGAATAACACGCTAGAAAATGAATTTTTCCATAGTAACCATAGCGCAAAATAATCTCCTCTTTGCGTGCTATTATTTGTTATTTATGAAATACGAGGAATGTTGTGGATATATCACTCTCCCTGTCGCTGGCGTGGCACGACTGCAAATGAGTATGAGACGTCAGATCAGTTTTCTCGAGATCAGTGACAGATAGAGAACACCACTCAATTCTGAAAATTGCAGGGTGTGTACCTCGATTTTGTCATCGTTGACCGACCGAAAACTTTCAGCCACTGTGTAATGTACCTACAACAACATGTAACTTACCTACAACAAAAATGTCACTTATCTACAACAAATGGTTGCCTATGTTCGTCTGTGAAAGTTTACTCGATAATAAACCTGATCTATAAGTAATCGGAATCTAGCGTGCATAACAATGTGTGTGTGCTGTATGAGTGTCAGTTTCACTGTCATTTACAACAATTCGTTATACGAAAGACTTAAAACTAACATTTGGATAAGCTATCTGACTATGTATTTGAATATGAAAAACTACAGGAACAAATGAACCTGTAACAATGAATACCTAACCTATCTGACTGCGCTTTTGAACAAGAATTTACAAGTCATACAGAATATGGCATGTGCAACGGAATTTACTGGTTTAGAGTACATGACATGTGTGGTGTGTCAGTGTCTCTGATTTGGCCCTAAATTTGCACTCACCTCTTTAGATGACTGCCTTTTTCCATGTGGTTTACAGTAATTGGCAACAGCATGCAGCAGTAGCAGCTAAAGCTTATGGTTACTAAGAATGAATTTAATAAAAAGGAGTTCGCCTGGGTCCTGTTAACTACTAAATAACAAGTGAGAAGGGATTTCATGAATTAAGTCTATTTAAAAACTTCATAAATCATCATGACCAATAATAGTTTGACAAGTGGTGAAATGCCTGACAATGGCTTTATAATCATCGATAGTGGCTGGGTGGTAGATTAACAAATTCTTTCAATGTTTCATTAACATTTAATAACCACAGAACTTTTGTGATTTAGATGTGGAGAATAATTATTGTTATTTTGTGGATAAGAAGGATCCATTAACTGACAAGGAAAACATGACATTATTGCAAACATGGACTAACAGTCACGAGCCTAACTCTGCAACAGCACTTTACACTACGATTGCGAATTTTACCTTGAATTCCATCTTCAAGCGTAGTTAAGTCGTCTAAATCTCTCCTGGCCATATGAAAGCATTCAGGCTTTGAGTGTGGTAAGATCTACCATTACCGACGTGAGGGCAGCGTGACATATCTTTTTTCTTGTAGGCCTTGACCAACACTACTGACTCATCCCATAACAACGCTTAGAATCGCGCTCCCATATTTAGGTCTCACATTGTTACTGTCAGTATCTAAGTGCTTATTTATTTCCAGTCTTGCACAATGCAAAGAACGGCCTTAAGTTGGCTACATTGTTTACGATACTCAATTTAATAGTTAATCAATGTAGTTGAGAGTTCTGACACATTCCTTACAATTGTCAGCCTCCACTTCCAAACAAACGAATGAACTCGCCCTGCGATTTGGACGAAAATTGGTCACTGTGCATCGGCCACACTATCCTACAAGAGCTATAACAGCTGTGTTGGTTCCTTGCTACATGCTCTTGTGTAAGAGATAGAGTTTGTTGCACCATGTCTTACAAACTATCTAGCTCTGAGACCGTAAACAGACGCAATTTAAGGATCTGGGGCTCCGAGAATCACGTTTTAGCGTAGAAATTGTGTGCTACAGTCCAGTGGTATACTTGTGGTGCGGTCTGGTTTATGACTTTTTGGAGCATCATTCTTGTTTGCAGAGGCATCAGGAATCTCGACTGTTTATGTGGACTTTTTGGAACTGTCTGTATTTCCACAGGTTGAAGAAATGCAACCTAACATCACGCTACAGTAAGATGGCGTTCCTCCTCATTCGTCCACGATCGTTGGAACGGCTTTGGAAGACACATTTGCAGGTCGATGGATTATCAGAGCAGGCCAACTTTAATACCTTTGAGCTATACTTGCACAAACGAACTGGAGTTTCTTTTTAGTCTTTGTGAAGGGTGCTTTCTCCAGCACCTCTGTGAGGCACCTGGAGGAACTACGATTTCACATCGCAGCAGCAACTGCACACATTGATGAGGACGTGCTAAGCTGGAGATGGAAAGAAATGGAAGAAAACTCAGATATCCTGCACACAAACTTAATGCGTAATAGAACTTTAGATGTGTATCAACATTATGCCGCAAAACCACGCCTTCCTACCTATCCTCATTTCTGAATTATAGGTGTACTATTGTATTTCTAAAACACATTCGTCACATTCGTCGACGTCTGAAACATAGTTCGTGCCGTGTTTGCTGGAATGTAGATAATATTTTCCCTGTTGATATTAGTTGCCTGACAAGCAAGAAGTAACTAATAATGGATGTCTTTTGTTCCAGCTGGGAAAAGACACAATTTGTTTCAGAAGTCTGTAAAAGAGAAAACATATTGTACCTACCCCTCCCCCCCCTCCCGAGAATTAAAATCAGCAGATGAAACGCCTGCTGTAGGACTACGAATTTTTCCGTTCAGTGAAGACGATTTCTCATCCTAAAAATGTATGGCAAACTGCTGTGAATCACCATCAGCTCCTGTGAGAGGTGAACGTGAAACCGTTACACATTCTGTAGATGAGGAATTATCGTATAGTGAACAGCACCAGCAGGCATCTTGTTAGCTTTTAGGACTCTGGACTTCTAAGTACTGGGTTCGTGAAAACTGAGTTAGTGACACTCATCAACTGCTTATGAGTTCAACGAACTACCTACGACTCTTACAAATATGTGGTGGACACGAAATGTACATCATTAACAGAAGGGGCTCGAGACACAGAAATGTGACTTCACATCAAATAGGTAGATTTGTATTAACGTAACAGTATACAAGAGTGTTTATAAAACAAGGGTGCTCAATAAAGCTTATAAAATGTCTTATGTGTTTAGCTACCACTCCTTTTCCACACTATTTAACCACCTATAATTAAAAAACACAAACTCCTCCGATTTGTTCACAAGCATGGCTCAAACGACGCTGACATGCGCAAGGGGCGTTGTCCATGGGTGTGAGTTACACCAATGCTTTTAAATCGACCCATTGCTGGAAGACTGGGGGGTTAATATCACGTGAAAGTAGGGTGATGTTGCTGAGATTCCTCTACCACTCCATTGCACATTTAAGGTTCGTTATCTGTATTGTCCTAGGAGGAGTGAAAAACTGTACTATAACCCGCCTATGTAAAAAAAAAAAAAAAAAAAAAAAAGCTATCAGGTTCGTAGGGTTAACGGCCTCATATAACGAGCATAATCTGTTATGCAGAAATCGATGGCAAACAAGACCTGTTAGCTTGTTTAGTAAAGTGAGTGGCATTAGGTGTCGATCAGCAATGATTATTGCCCGCAATAAAGCGTACTTAATGACTTGCTTCACACGTGATTACCGTGCTCGTAACGTATTCAAACTGTTTTGTTATGATGTTGGCGGAGAACATTCATGAGCTCATTGAATTTCAGTGTAAAGTTGTCATCCAATGCTCACAGAATGCAAGGTTTTACTCTAGACGTCCCTAGTAGAAGTTCCATTGCAACTTTACTCCATCATATCACCCCCTTTCTCAATGGTGAATAACTCGAAGACATTTGGTCCCTGAGATCAATAACATTTTTTTTTTTTAATTTTGGCGTACTCCAGTCGCTGAGGAATGAAATAAATAGGAAGTGCAGGGAAGCTAAGACGAAATGGCTGCAGGAGAAATGTGAAGATATCGAAAAAGAATTGGGTGTCGTAAGGACAGACTCAATAAACAGGAAACTCAAAACAACTTTCGGTGACATTAAAAGCAGAGTTGATGAGAATTCCACTGTTAAATGTAGAGGAGAGACTGGAGAGGTGGAAAGAATACATTGAAAGCCTCTTTGAGGGAGAAAATACGTCTGTTGTGATAGCAGAAGAAACAAAACTCGATTTGGGAGAGATAGGGGATCCAGTACTAGAATCAGAATTTAAAAAAGAACTTGGAGGACTTACGATCAAATAAGGCAGAGGGGATAGATAACATTGCACCAGAATTTCTAAAATCATTTGGGGAAGTGGCAACAAAGCGAGTATTCACGTTGGTGTGTAGAATATATGAGAGCTTTAGGGAGAGACGTGTAATATACAGTAAGTACAAGAGCCAAGAGGGAATAATAAAAGTGGATAACCAAGAACGAAATGCCCGTACTAAAAAGGGTGTAAGACAAGGATGTAGCCTTTCGCCCCTACTGTTCAATCTGTACATCGAGGAAGCAATGATGGAAGTAAAAGAAAGGTTCAGGGGTGAAATTAAAATTCAAGGTGAAAGGATATAAATGATACGATTCGCTGATGGCATTGCTATCCTGAGCGGATGTGAAGAAGAATTACATGATCTGCTGAACGGAACGAACAGTCTAACGAATACAGAGATTGGATTGAGAGTAAATCGAAGAAAGACGAAGGTAATGAGAAGTAGCACAAATGAGAACAGCGGGAAACTTAATGGTCACTTCACTTGATGGTCACGAAGTAAATGAAGTTAAGGAATTCAGCTATCTAGGCAGTAAAATAACCAATGAAAGACTGAGCAAGGAGGACATCAAAAGCAGAGCAGCAATGGCAAAAAGGGCATTCCTGGCCAGGAGAAGTCTACTAACATCAAATATCGAATTTAATTTGAGCATTGTATAGTAGTGAAACATGAACTGTGGGAAAATCTGAACAGAATCGAAGCATTTGACATGTGGTGCTACAGACGAATGTTGAAAATTAGGTGGACTGATAAGGTAAGGAATGAGGAAGTTCTGTGCAGAATCGGAGAGGAAAGAAATATGTGGAGAACACTGATAACGGGAAGGGACAAGATGATAGGACATCGGAGGGAATGACTTCCAGGGTACTAGCCGTAGAGGGCAAAAACTGTAGAAGAGGACAGTGATTGGAATACATTTAGCAAATAGTTGAGGACATAAGTTGCAAATGCTATTCTGAGAAGACGAGTTAGGTATAGGAGAGGAAGAGGTTAGCACAGGAGATGATTTCGTGGCGGGCCGCATAAAAAAAAACCTTTCCATTTCATTTTAACTTTTCCTTTCAGTTCTTTTCACAGTGCCCTCCAAAACATTACTATGTCCAAGAACCGTTGAAATCATGAGAACTCTGTTTTCATCCACCAGTCAAAAATTTTGACACCGTTATCGTTTTCTGCTCCAGATATTTCCCTCTTCTTAAGCTTTTTCTTCACAATATTCTTTGGAAGTTCTGCTTTGTTTGGACGATTTGTTCCACAGAGAAGCATATTTTTATCTAACAACTTGGGCGCTAGAAAAATGCTTGTACCGAATTTGTCGGTATACAGAATGCAACCTTTTTCAAAAAGAAGCTCACACATTTTCATAGTGATAGCCTCATCGCGACCTGCACCTTGTAGCTCGTCGTCTTTTCCTTGATAGATACGCAAGGCAAGTGCGAAACCTTCCTCTCTACAAATTTGGTACAGTTTTACAACATGCTTGTTGCGGATATACCGCCTAAAAATCTGTCTTTCTTTCCATGGAACCATAGATTTGTCAGTTGCCACATCTCTTCCAGACCTTAGAGCCATTTAAAAGTTACTCTGTAGTTATTCAACTAATACCTGTACTTTGTAAGTCCTGTCGTTTACGTTTCTAGAGACATTATTATCTACAAAATACCAGCAAGCGACACTAGAAATCGGTTACAAGGCATAGTGGCTTCTATTACTATATTTTCGTACAGTGGATTCTTTGACCAATAAAGTACATTTCTGGGACCTCATTTAACTCCATAATTAGTATTATGCCAAAAAACATGTCTATTTTTATGACAGACGTCAACCCAATTGGATAGTAGCGATATTGTTTTGCCTGACATTTTGACAGTTTCTATGGTACATGTTTGATTGTTTGCAAAACCATAATGTTAAATGTGTCTTGTGTCTCGAACTTTTTGTAAACGTCGGAATGAATGTCAGAATCGGTGGAAATATTAACTTTTGAATTCCAGTTAAATGTTACTCTTGTTATATTTTTTTCAGCAGGTTTCCAAATTGTAGTACCACTTTCATCAAACTATTTTTATAATCAGAATTACATACAGTATCATGAACTTCATCAGAATACCAGTTATTATCACTTACATTTGAATCCCTAGATACTCTTTAATCTTGGGTCTTGTAAGCTGGATCATCGTCAGATGTAGGGGGGGATGTCATTGTGTCTGGAGTCACTTTTATTTAGGTAGTAGTAGAGATAGTAGCGCAGTCCCTTTTCATCTAATGAAGTACTACATGTTCGTTTCACAGTTTCTGGCAGCCCAGAAGTAGATGGATCTATTTTTTTTTAGCTAAACATGCAATGAAACGTGATTACAACTTGTGCCAGCCATAGCTGCTGTAGAAGATAAACGATCATCTCATAACCGTAAATAATATTTTGTTACATACCTTAAAGCAACTATTCTTATCTCCTAGCACTAAAAAAATGTCGGTGTTCGTATTATAAAGCAGCTATTCTTCCCTGCTCACACGAATACGTGACGGTGTGTTTATTTTGATCTTCAGCGAACATGGTTCAAATGGCTCTAAACGCTATGGGACTTAACATCTGAGGTCATCAGTCCCCTAGCCTTAAAACTACGTAAACGTAACTAACCTAAGGACATAACACACATCCAAGCCCTAGGCAGGATTCGAACCTGCGACCGTAGCGGTCGCGCGGTTCCAGACTGAAACGCCTAGAACCGCTCGGCCACACCGGCCGGCTGTTATTATCAAGATAAAAATAATACATACTGAGACCAAATAGGCATTTTAAACTTTAACTTAAAGTCTGTGAATAACGAAAAACTCTCTAATTTTTTCGTTTCAAATCACATATTACACATTTTCTAAACCTTAAACTGCAATTTGTACCATCTGAGGAAGAACTACTATTTTTTCGTTTCAAAGCACAATTTGCACATTTTTCGTGCACATTCAAAACATATTGCACGTCTATCCTGCTGGCAAGGATCTTTAAACCTCTCTTCAGTTTCACAGGCCAAAAACTACAGGCTTTTCCGTTTTCAAAACTCTCATCTGGAGCCTGAAGTTGTGGATGTTCTACATCTGGTATATGCAACATGCGTCTGGTTAAAATAATAAGTTCCGTTGCGGACTTTTTTGTCTACAGTCTGCGTGTCGTAAGAGGATATGTTAGCAGCTTTGCGGACAGTTTCAGAAGTAAAGGCGTGTTATGCCTGGAGACTTCTTGAAGGACTGCTATAGGGTATAAGCGTTTTCTTGAAGGACTGTTACAGGGTATAAGCGTTTACTATGCAGGAAATGTCTACCAGAGCGAAAAAATTCACTACAGGCGATGATGTTATACTTCGACTGAGGTATAAGAACAACATCTTTGATACAGGGAATCCACACTGCCTTTTGTGACAATGTGGAAAGAGATAATCTCTGGTTTACCACTCTCTGGATGCATACCGGAGATCACGATTACAGCTTTGCTCTTCTTCGGAACGTAACAGAACATTGACTTCTCTTCCGTGAAGCCGGACACAGCAGTCTTCTCGAGTCGCCCCCTTTGAGGAACAAAGTTATTGGAAATTTCCGGTTATTCTTCTTAAGAAGATGATGAACCAGTTATACGGACCAAACTCATAATTGCTGTCACATTTCTATGAGTTTCTTCTATTTGTCTCACCAGTCTCATCACAGCTTCAGTTAGTATTTTCAGCCATTTATCTTCATTTGATAAAGTGAAACTCTCACTCCTTCTTCCACAGAAGAGGTATACGTTATGAATGTACTGAATTTTTCCACCTGTCAGAGACATTGTTTTTATGTCATATTTCGCCTATTTCTTGTGCATGTACAAAAAGGAAGCCGCAACGCCATCTGAACGGTACCAGCACCTCATCCACACTCACTGTAGCTCCCAAGGTAATAAATTGTAGACTGTTCCCAAAAAAAAAAAGACTAAAAATCTTTGAAACTACTGCAGCTGGATGTACTTTCTTCTTTCAAAGAGCAGCCAAAAGGAACAACGTCTTATTTATTATCATGGTACATCTAAAAATATCACGTCCTGTGCTATCAGTTGCAAAGAGACACTCTAGAGACTCATTTTCTGATTTGAAAATCGCTGTATACGTAAGAAGACAGATGAATGCCTTTAGCTCGGTTATGTCAATATCATGAATATATGTCAGTCCCTCATGGTGTTCATAATGTGTTCTCATTTAGATATTTCTGTTTTTGTCCATGTGATTATTTCTGAAGCGATATTTTCAGAAAACAGAAGATACCATATGGATTCTATTTCTGAATTTTTTCGAAACTTCTACCCAGTAACTTAAGTTCTTACATTCAACGTAAGTTGTTCCTTCCTCCACTTGAGACACTTATTTTTTCTGGAAAAGTATGTGTGAGAGTCATCATTCCTACAAATACAGCATCTTCACTAGCGCTACATTACCACTACCATTAGCAGTCCTTTATGCTCCAACTCTTGCTCATAATCTAAACTATGACTGCTTTCAAATTCAAACGGTTACTCCATGACACTCTTGTTGACTAAACACTCAGCAAGCCAACCCTGAAGACAGATATTAAAATTAGCATCATTTCCCTTAAAATTCTTCATTTACATGGTCTTGCTGTTACCATTTCTGTAATGAATATACCTGTAGATAAATTTCCTTATTACACCATATTTGAAGCTACAGAAATAAAAATTAATTTCAATATACAGAAAACAATTTACCTAATAGAAGTTACGTAAGTGCGGTGCACAGTCTCACAGACTGTTTCACACAACCATGTGGAAACTAACAATGGTAGTCACACAAGCTCTTAACTGCACGATCTCCACATTCAGGTAGAAAGGTTGATGGAGGGTGGAGGTTGTAGCTAAGTACTTCAACAAAGGGAAGCGATAAGAAATTAGTGTCGTCCTACGAGACTGCTTCGTCTCAGTTAAGGGTTAATGTCCAACAATAAGTGACCTGTTTTCTGTAGCGGCTGCCGTTAAAAGAGTGCAGCACAACCATTGGGACACAGGGTGACCTGATAAATTGAAAACCAGCATGAAAAACTGTAGTTAGGTCACAGATGGGCCAACGGAAGTAATGACATATTTCAATTATTTATCTCAGGGTGAACAAATATATATTTTTGTGCCTTTAACAGCTTCGAATTTGACGTAATAATCACCTCTGGAATTTTGGGATTTCGCCGAAATTCATGGCGATGGACTGGAAAGAATTGCATCCGGACATGTGGTGGGCCGAGCCGTAGGGACCGTGTTAAGGTAATGACAATGTTGCAGAAAAGGAAACATTTCATTCAGTGATAAATAATAAAGACGGCCGAATCAAGAACGGAAATGTGGGTCACACTCCACACATGGATATATTAATGAAAGGAAGGATCATCTGTCTATAATGGGAACAAGCGGTTTACTATAACAATCACGTTTATTATCATAAAGCATCACTGACATAAGCAAAAGGGGGAAAAGCATTTATTTAGTACAAAAGGGATTATAATTGTGAAATAAATTTCACAGTTATAATCCCTTGTGTACTAAATAAATGTTTTTTTTACTTATGTCACTGATGCTTTATGATAATAAACGTGATTCTTATAGTAAACCGCTTGTTACTAGGAGATCATGACAAAAGAATGATTAAGATAATAGACTGCGGATAAGGTCGATGACTGCAAGAAAAATTAATGGCTGAAGGAAAGAATCTGGAGAAACATGTACAAACACGACTAAGGTCACCAAAGGCCATGATGGAAGAAACTAGCTGGTTGTAAAACGTTGCAAATGTGCAATTAGTCCCTGACAGGGGTTAATTGACATTGTGCCCCTACGGCTGCAGCGCTGTCCATTCTTACCATGGTCATGCAGGTAGAAGACAGTGGGGTTAACTGCTGGGATTTCTGATTCAAGCTTGCTTTCTATAATCAGTACTAAAGTGAAAGCATCCTTCTGTATGGCTTGAGAACCATCTCACCGAACTACCAGCCACCACACTTTACTGTTCCATCTCCTAGCAGCAAGTGTGTTTACAATCAATAAGCAACACGTGTTCTCTATATAAACAATCTGAAACTTCGTGATTATGCCAGTGAATGATCTCACCAGCCAGCAGCAGCAGACATTACGAGTCCCGTCCAATAATATCTTTGTAAATAAGTTGAACAAACTACTACTACTCCAGATTTTGCTGTTGACAACAAATGCTACCGTGCCATGAAGAGGAATTTCTCTTACTTCATGGCCCAGTTCTGAAGCTGACGAATTGAAAGACTTACTTATAGACATACACAAAAGCGCATGCGCCCCACAGAAACAAACACAAATAACCTATCAGAAACGCTATTACATTGATACGAAAAAAGCACTCTTTTGTGTTTTGATTGCTGAGTGAGACAGTCTTTCTCACTCTGCACTGTCTCTGAAAGCCGCACGTGGTATATATTTCTGAAATAATCCTTCCTAGTGTCTCAAACAATACTATTCTTAGGCAGATGGTTGTCCCACTGGACTAACAAGAGTTTATTAGGGCAATTCAGTTCTCCAGGCATTCGCAAAATCCACTGTTAAATTTCGTCGCTCTTTACACCACCTCCAAAATCACTTACCCCTCTCGATAGGCATATGTGGCTTATGAGGAGCCGCTTTACCGTTGTACGCCATTCCATTTAATTCTCTACTTGCAGTTAGTGTTGCAGATGAACTCTTCGTAGCACTTTGAAACACACTCCTTTCGCTGATTTCATGCGATTTTTACAACCATTCTCCGCAACTGTCAACGGCCCCTATCGATCAGTACTTCAGGTCTGTCCGGGCTTGGTTTAGTTGTTGTTATTCCTTCACGTTTCCATTTCGCAATCACATCACTAACATTCGACTTGGGCATCTTTAGACGGTTTCCAGCACCCTGGTGGATGTGTTACACGAATCCTAATCCACTCTCGAAGTGACTGAACTCTCCTGACCGACCCATTCTGCTGTTACTTCTTCTGTACTGACAACACAGTACTCCCCACCTTCTTTTATAGTGGTGGGTCCGCCTATCGTGACTTTTAATGCGCAATGCGCGTTTGATGGAGGTGTCCGGATACTTTGGCTCCTATTGTGTACGGCATGCATTCTAAGTGTGCTCTGCTGCGGATGATCCGCTATCTGCAAGTTGTTTGAAGAGCCTGGGGATCATACTTTTTTTCATCAAAATGCGGCACTGATGTGTTTCGGCGTACATGACCTGCTCCTCTCGATTACCGGTATTCGCTAAAACGTAGTAGAGTACCCAATCTACCATTTCCGGTATGGAATAACAGGTTGCGCTTTCGCTCTGTTCGTTTTACACACACCAAGGAAACAGTAACCTTGTTGAGATACTTATAGAATATTTATTTCAGACTGAAAGTTCTGGTAGAAGTAGGCAACGAAGACAAATGTAATAAAAATTACTCCAAAAATGCTTGTTGGTTGTCAATAAATCTCGTAGCTGTTTTTGGAGTTTTTTCTGTTTCACAACATGTTTCAGGCCCAGTCCATCGTATGGTGACCTACTAGAAATTAAAATTTGGTACTACAAACTCATCCCGTAACACAAATATAAGAATACCCAGTTGAAAGGTTCACACAGTTATAAAAATAATAAAAAATTGAATATGCCAAAAGAGGCGAAAAATTGCATACCATTTGCAATTATATAAGCTCATGGGGCAGTCGTAAATGCCATATATCAAGAAATGCATATGCTATATCAGGTGCAACAACTTTCCACTCTCACGGACAGAAACCAAATGTAACAGAGCCAGAGCTGCAGTTAACGCGCGTGTGTCCCTTAAAGGACACCTCATGCTAATACAATCCCATGTTGTGCAGCCGCCAGTATCAAAAGGGAATTTTATGTAAGTTGTACATCCAGATTGCTAACAGTGACAAAATCAAAGCTCAAAGGCATAAAAACGTGTAAGGTATGACAGCAAATATTACGTATGTGGAAATTACAGCATATAAAAATAAACTCAAAACGTACATTTGGTGTTATAAACAGTGGCACAATTTTTACTTACAATGGCTACTGAAGACATTACCAAAAATGTTAAAAAAACAATATCTCATAAAGCAATCGGTCATAGAAGTACCATCTATGTACTAGAGTGCTGCAACGCTCCATGTTTGACCGGTCACGTCTCGCCTGTTGACGGGGGGACCGAGCCGCTCGTGTCCGGCCCCACACGACTCGGCTCGGTCACGTACTCGTCCCATGTCTGATGTCCGGGTTCCGGACACGCGGATAACCGAGCATGACCGGTCACCGCTGACGTCTTCCCTCATCTCGCCTCGCCCCGGCTCGCTGCATCTGCACTGTGCTGTACAAATCCAACGCCTCTCTCTCTCTCTCTCTCTCTCTCTCTCTCTCTCTCTGTCTCCCCCTCTCCCTCTCTCTCTCTCACACACACACACACACACACACACAATGTATTTATCCCTGTCACTCTCTCTCTCTCTCTCTCTCTGTCTCCCCCTCTCCCTCTCTCTCTCTCTCACACACACACACACACACACAATGTATTTATCCCTGTCACTCTCTCTCTCTCTCTCTCTCTCTCTCTCTCTCTCTCTTTTAATACAAAAGTAACGTTTCCAAGAACGGGTTCGTAACACAGCTAAATTCATAGAGCACTTTCTTTTATAATATTTACTACCGTCTTCCTAACGTTCGGGAATTTTGTTGTAAATAAAACATTGATCACAAGAGACCAATCTGTGTTAATGTAATGTGTTGTAAGCGTCAAATAGTGCACCTGATTATGCGAATCAGTCCACATGTCAACTGTCGCAGCACATGTTTTATTAATAACTTCCACAATAACAGAAGGCATTATACTGTTTCGTATTGCATCAGCTTGTTCTTTGACATGTCTGCTTATAGTAGAGGGATGTGGCATGACATCTGCCACGTTAACTTTTCCATAATGCGCACCTAGATGTATTAATTCTTGGCCTAGTTCTCTGAAACCTTCGCCGCAAACAGCATTAAAAGGTCTCATATCTTTAGCACACATTGCAACACACTTTGCTGTAATACTATTTTTTATTACTGCCGGTATTCCTGAAGGAGCTGTATCTTTGTGAGGTTTCTTGCAACTGTGTTTCTTGAAAAAGAGTGGTTCGCGATTGGAAACACAATAATGTGTAGCAGTTTATGCACGATACGTACCCAGTAGACGCACTGTTTTCGTCTACAACCACCAAAAATATGCTCCGTACTTGGCTTTTAGACCTTCCCGTCTCTTCAACGTGTAAACATTGATTTCAATCTTACGTCTTACTGCACTGGTTTCCTCGCACTGCATGATTGCAGAGAGAGAGAGAGAGAGAGAGAGAGAGAGACCAAAAATGAGAAGCCCGTACTGGCTGCAGTGTCACACGGATAATGACACGTGTAATGTGTTTGAAGTTGCGTGCTACGTATTCGGTCACGGCTTCTATGCTCGGTCACTAGAACTAGTGCGGGCAGCCTATCCAGTTAGGGTGTGCTC
Source organism: Schistocerca cancellata (assembly GCF_023864275.1). Classification (NCBI taxonomy): domain Eukaryota; kingdom Metazoa; phylum Arthropoda; class Insecta; order Orthoptera; family Acrididae; genus Schistocerca; species Schistocerca cancellata. The sequence continues at coordinate 478,338,360 of NC_064628.1, read as the reverse complement.
GCCCCATCTCGTATTTTGTGCTCGCTTACTCGGTCCTGCAGGACTCTACTATGTACGATAATTTCTAGGTCTTACAAGATATCCTAATAAACATTCGCAAATAAATAACTGCAAAGACGTTGCTACAGTGCTTATATTGATTATTAGAAACTGATAATAGCAGACTCACATAGAGTACAGCGTAGACAAATACAGCGGTCCATTAGAAACAACATGTAATAGTAAGAAAGGGGAGAAACATTTTGCATCAGCAACAACGAGATTCGTATTTTTGGTCGCAAAATAGTGCACCCAAGACCTATATATGTGCATGTACCTCAGTATTGTGCAATATTCAGCATTGAAATAGACTTCATACTTGAAGCATGATGTGTTCCGCAGTTAGCATGTAAGAGTTGTATTCTCGTGGAACCGTTTAGGAGGCTGGGTACGATCAAAAAGTGTGTGACCATCATTGTGTCGCTTTGTGCACTATCTCCTACTGTACATGTATGCTTGTTGTCAAGGAAAATGGAAACTTTCAAGGAACTAATACCGACGGATGGATACAACAGCGGAAATCGGAAACAACGAAGATCACGAGACTTTAAGGAGGGCTAAGTAAATGAATAAAAGTCAAAAATTATTTTTTAATTTTTGCTAAAGATATTCTCTGTAGTTCTTTAAACAAGAACAAGTTCACTTTGAGAAAGCTGTACCATAGAAAGCACAAAACTTAGAGGAACTTCGAATTGTCACCACACATGACGACACCCCGTGAGCTTTTAGTCCCTACTGTCGTATCGACACTAGATTGCTATAGCAGTAAGTACGTGGTACGGCTCAAAACCAAATTAAAGTTTTGGCAATGGTTTATGGTAACGGCTACCAAAAATAATTCTTGTATTACTAATTACTTTTAAGATAGGTATTCTGCATGCCCTGCTATGTTTCAGTGATGGTGCAGTGCCAAGAATTATGATTATGGAATTTCACTGGAGTGACTGGTGTACTATATACGCAATTAACTTTAATTGCAGAATCAGATTTTCACTCTCCAGCGGAGTGTGCGTTGATATGAAACTTCCTGGCAGATTAAAACTGTGTGCCCGACCGAGACTCGAACTCGGGACCTTTGCCTTTCGCGGGCAAGTGCTCTACCATCTGAGCTACCGAAGCACGACTCACACCCAGTCTTACAGCTTTACTCCTGCCAGTATCTCGTCTCGTACCTTCCAAACTTTACAGAAGCTCTCCTGCGAACCTTGCAGAACTAGCACTCCTGAAAGAAAGGATATTGCGGAGACATGTTTTAATCTGCCAGGAGAGCTTGTGTAAGGTTTTAAAGGTAGGAGACGAGATACTGGCAGAAGTAAAGCTGTGAGAGCGGGCGTGAGTCGTGCTTCGGTAGCTCAGATGGTAGAGTGCTTGCCCGCGAAAGGCAAAGGCCCCGAGTTCGAGTCTCGATCGGGCACACAGTTTTAGTCCGCCAGGAAGTTTCATATCAGCGCACACTCCGCTGCAGAGTGAAATTCTCATTCAGGAAACATCCCCCAGGCTGTGGCTAAGCCATGTCTCCGCAATATCCATTCTTTCAGGAGTGCTAGTTCTGCAAGGTTCGCAGGAGAGCTTCTGTAAAGTTTGGAAGGTATGAGACGAGATACTGGCAGAAGTAAAGCTGTGAGACCGGGCGTGAGTCGTGCTTCGGTAGCTCAGTCAGTCGTGTTCCGGCACTCGGCCAGTGCACATCGCGCGATGACGGGCGGTAGCGCGGGCCAGTGTTTACGTCGCGAGCAGTGCTGAGGTGGAGATCTGAGCATCGTGTGCGAGCGCTGTTAACGTTTGTTTCTGTATAACTGTTGTAAGTAAGATGTCGGCAATTAACAGAGTGAACAGCGTTCAGTGTGATTTCGATCGCGCTGCCTTGCGACCGACTGCGTTTGAAATTCACGAGTGGATCTTTGCGGATTTGAAGTTGCCTGAAGATATAGTCGACACGTTCCAGTTGGACTTTGTGCAGTACTCGTTATTTATCAAATTTATTTCGAGTGACACTTATGAGAAATTCGTTGAGGAGCATGTTGGTGTGAGACCATTCCGTCATAATGATGGCAGTATTAGTAATGTCCAAATCGTGCCTTCGGGATACGGAGTGAGTACCGTCAGGGTTTTTAATGTGCCACCTGAGTGCCCTAATGATCTGATTGCACGTTCTCTGTCACTGTACGGCGCTGTTTTGTCAGTTACCAATGAAAAATGGTCGAGTGCATATCGCTACCAAGTTAACAGCGGGGTGCGAAGTGTACGTGTAGACTTGGAAAAGCATATACCTTCGTATGTTGCCATTGACGGCTGTCGTGCACAGGTAACTTACATTGGACAACCCCCTATCTGTTCGATCTGCCATTCAACAGAACATCTGCGGATGAACTGTATACGTCGACGTCCATTTCAACTTCCACGGGAACGTCCTGCAGACGGTAGTGAAAAGCTTGTTCCACTATTGAGCGAGGTAGTCGCGGGGACGGTACCACCACCTCGGCAGCCGGAACGTGTTAGCGATGCGGAGATGCCAGTTCAGGTGGAATGCAGTGCCCAAGACATTTGCGGTAGGACGGCCGTCGATCTGGCACCGTCATCCTCACCGGGGCAGTTATCGCTGGATATCAACGATGGGCCAGCCACCTCTGAAACTAAGCCGTGTGAGATACGGGAGCGGGTGCAGATCAGTTTGCCTGAACCACCCCTGTCGGTAGAGACTGCAGCAGACACGAAGAAAGGCCGCCGAAGGAGAAGCGAAGGGAATAATAGCAAAGAGGAAAAGTCGGATGATTTGAGACCCGTACACATATCAGAAAGTGGCAGCGAGACTGAACCTCAATCTTCTTGCTCCGTGCGCTGCGAGGACACCGCGAGGCAAGAACGCATTCGTGAACAAACCAAACACCTGCCGACACTACTGAGCGCTGAGAGGGAACAGAGCACCGTAACGGCTAAGAGGAAGAGCGGACAGAGCAGCGAGCAGCTGCAGCAGCGCTCCCGCAGGAACTCGCTGACGTCAGTCGCTGCCCCGCGTGGTGGCCAGGCGGACGCGACAACGCTGACAGACTCAGCCGGCGGTGGCGGGCAGGGCGGCGCGCGCACCGCGCAGCGCCCCGACAGCAATGAGCCGTGGTGGCAGCAGAACGAGGAGATGCTGCAGTAGCTGCTCTCGCGCATGACCAACGCGCTGCGACCTTTCCCTCCCTGACCCGTTATTGGTTTTGACATTTCGTTTCGTACTCCAAACGTTACCAACGAGTTTGGTTCAAAGCCGGCGAGAAGGACGATCCAAAACTCAGAGCTCATTGTCCTCTGAACCATCATGTGTGACAGCCAAACCTACAACATTACCACACTTAAGATCAATAGAATTAAAAGTGCGGTGAAACTCCGTTCGCTAAATGATTTCTTGTATGGTGCCAGCGTTGACATTGCCCTCCTACAGGAGGTAGTCACAGTCTTAGAAGTGCCCGGTTACGTTCTTATTGATAACATAAATCTCCAGGATGCTGTCGGCACTGCCATACTTCTGCGCGACGGTATACCCTTTACGGATGTGCAGCGGCTGCCCAGTGGTCGTGGCATTTCTCTTCGAGTGAATGGTGTGCAGATTGTTAACGTGTACGCCCCCTCAGGTAGCACTCATAAGAGAGATCGCTCAAAATTTTATAAAACCGAGCTTCCCATTCTTCTTAGTGCTTCTCCTGCAAATCTCATCCTTGGTGGTGACTTCAATTGTGTGCTTAACGACAGAGACCAAACTCCTAACACGAACACATGTATCGAACTTGAAAATTTAATTCATGGCATGCGTCTTCACGATACATGGGAACAACTGCACGGTGAACGGGTAGCGTACACCTTTGAAACCAGTCATTCTGCCAGTCGGCTGGATAGGATCTATGTGTCCGATGCCCTCCAGCGACACACTGTGAACTGTGACATAGCTCCTGTCAACATCTCCGACCATTGTGCGTATCAGTGTTACCTTAACCTACAACGCCAGCACATTTACCCCGGGAAGGGCTACTGGAATTAAATGTCAGCCTTCTGCAGGATGCCCAACTTGAATAGGAGGTGAACATAACGTGGCAACAGCTCCAGCGGTACCGACGTCCTTACGCTAGCGTTCTACAGTGGTGGATTCAGTGTGCTAAGCCTAAATTACGCCTCACCCTCATGAGCTACGCCCGATAAAAAAGCTTTTGGCAGAAACAGACTATTGAATTTTATTATCGCTGTTTGAGAGCACTGTACAGTCGCACTAACAATCCTTCTCGCGACATCGACGTAAAGATCAAACGATATAAAGCGAAAATCACGGCGATACAACGTCAACGAATGCAAGGCATCATCTTGCGAGCCCACCCCAAGGACGCTGCCGCCGAAGAACGGGCCTCTCTGTACCACATCCTGAGAACGACGAAACGGTGTAAAGCCATGTTGATTGAAGCCGTCGTTGATGACGCTGAGAATGCCGTCACGAAACAACGTGACATCATCTCGCACGTCTACGACTTTTATAGTCAACTTTACAAGAAGCAAGCCGTTGATGAACACTCGTGCGACGATTTTCTTAGGAGTTTGAGCTGTCGCTTGTCACAACAGTATAATGCAAAGCTGGTATATCTTTTCACAGAGGACGAAATCCGACTGGCGGTCCACAGTGCAAAGAAAGGGAAATCACCTGGACCCGATGGTCTCAGCGCTGAGTTTTACCAGCGATACTGGAACCTCCTCCGTACGACACTCCTCGAGATAGCGAATGAACTCTGGCACCTGGAAGTTATACCCAAGGCATTTACGGAAGGTATCATCCTGCCCTTACCGAAAAAAGGTAACAGCAGGAAGGTCGAAAACATGCGACCCATCACACTCCTGAATGCCGATTTCAAAATCATCACCAGATCGATTAAGCTAAGGATGCAAACCGTTATGTACAAGGTTTTAGTCAGTTACCAGTACAGTGCAGTGCAAGGCCGAAGTGTAATCTCAGCTGCCTGCGATTTGAGGGACATCATCTGTTCATATGCTGAAACCAAAGGACAGGGCGCTCTGATTTTTCTAGATTTTGAGAAGGCTTATGACCGTGTACGTCATGATTCCCTCTTTAAAAACATGAAGAAACTAGGTTTTGGACCTCATCTCATAGAATTAATTCGCAAACTTACTACAAACGCCTCTTCACGGATTCTCATTAATGGCCATTTTACAAAAGAAGTTTCCATTGGGTAGTCTATCCGCCAATGATGTCCTCTGTCAGTGATTCTGTACGCCATTGCAGTAGAGCCGCTACTGAACAACATGGCACATAGCGGGATCGGGCTTAGCGTCGAGTCTGTCACTATCCCATGCATAGCGTATGCTGACGATATATGCGTAACTGTGTCATCATCGCAACAACTTCTGTCAGCAGAAACTCTTCTACAAACATTCACGTTTCTTTCAGGAGCAATACTAAATAGAACTAAAACCACAGCTTTGCAGATCGGGGGCGCTATCGGAGACATATCCCATGTTACCTGGTGCAAGGTAAAGGATTATCACACAACCCTCGGTGTTACCTTTGAGGCCAAATCAGACAAATTCCTGACGAAGAACTGGTCACACATGCCTAATAAATTACGTGTTGCTTTGATACTTCACTCAGACCGTGACTTGAACATACTACAGAAAGTTAAGACCATCGAGATCTCCATTACGAGCAAGATGAATTATTTGGCACAAATTCTTCCAATCTCCGACCATCTAGCCGAGAGTATACAACAAGCGTTATGTTGGTTTCTTTTTAGGGGGCATATTTTCAAAGTTCAGTTCGATACCTTAACCTTACCTTCGTCCAAAGGTGGCCTTAACCTCATTAAAGTACACAAAAAATGTGTCACCCTGCTCCTAAATCGCATCAGGAAGGAGTTTCGTACCCGGAGGACCAGTATCATAAGAAACCTCATTCAGCGGTGGAAGCCTCATAGCTTTGACCTACCCGTTAATACCGCCGGCATTCCACTTTCTTACCGACATGTGCGACTGTACTACATGGAAATGAGCTACATTCGGCACAACATCGTCGATAACGGAAGCCTGACGAACAGGAAACTTTATGACCTTCTCATGACAACAAACCACAGGAATCGTCTCGAAGAAAAATATCCACATACACATTGGAGTATAGTATGGCGGAATGTGCGACATGTTACCATCACGCGCCATAGCAGACTGGTATCTCACAGTCAACGATAAAGTAGCAACGAATGAAAAGCTACATAACATAGGCCTTCATCCAACGCCCAACTGTGACGCATGCGGAAGAGTCGATACGCTTATTCATAGGTTCACGTGCGGACATGCAGAAGAAATTACCACATTTCTTCGTCAACAATTGTCAGTGATAGACCGTACGACGCCCAGTGGTGTAGACCTTTTAGAGATCATTCAGCCACAAAAACTGAGATATCCGCGAGCAAGAAACAACGCTGCAACGTGGATCATGGGCCACACAGCATCGTTTATTATGCAGAATAGGCATGCTACTTTCCTAGACTATTATTCTTAAACAGAAATTGAACACTTTAAAATAAGCCAACATTGTGACTAAAGGATGATATTTGGAAATATGCTGAAAATCATAATTAAAGGTTAAATGCTTCAAATACAATATTTTGGATAGCAGATGTTGCCAGTTACCGGTATGTATGAATCCTATTTGCTTCCTTGTCGGAATTTTAAGATATTATTCAGATGCTCACCAATGGAGAAGGCATTTTTTCTTTCCCATTTTCGTCTTAACATTTTCCTTCTCTCGCAGAGCAGCGGAGCTACTTTCCTTCAACAATGAAGTGATAGTCTTTTGTGCACCATAAAATTTTCTGTTTACTACTTGGCAAAAAAAAAAAAACTCAAGAAGACATTTCATTTCTTATATTGCGCAACGGCAGCCTAGAAATGATATATACTATGTTCATAAAAAGATAAAAAAAGAAAAAAACGAAAAAAACAGAAACAAAAAAAAGTTTGTAGAACACTTGCCCGCGAAAGGCAAAGGTCTCGAGTTCGAGTGTCGGTCGGGCACACAGTTTTAATCTACCAGGAAGTTTCATATCAGCGCACACTCCACTGCAGAGTGAAAATCTCTATCTGGAAACATCCCCCAGGCTGTGGCTAAGCCATGTCTCCGTAATATCCTTTCCTTCAGGAGTGCTAGTTCTCCAAGGTTCGCAGGAGAGCTTCTGTAAAGTTTAGAAGGTAGGAGACGAGATACTGGCAGAAGTAAAGCTGTGAGACGGGGCGTGAGTCGTGCTTTGGTAGCTCAGATGGTAGAGCGCTTGCCGGCGAAAGGCAAAGGTCCCGAGTTCGAGTCTCGGTCGGGCACACAGTTTTAATCTGCCAGGAAGATTCAACTTTAATTGCCACTAACCGCTAGAGACTCTTCAAAGCAAAGCTAGGAGTGTTGGAAGTCACTAGAGAAGCCAGAATAAGAATAAATAGTCTGACAAAGAAAAGGGAATGAGAACACCACCAGAAATATGGTGAATATGCACCTGGGATGCATTAACTTTAATCAGGGTAGGCAGAGAAACACACTTTAACTTGAATTTGCCAGACGTTCACTTTTTTGGTATTCTCATATTCTTCGGTTAAAAACTATTAAATATAGAGGACTGAAATTTTGTTATAATGCATTAAAAGCTTCTTAATAAAAAGCTGACTTAAATATGAAAATTAAAGCATTTGTGAAAAAAATATGAGTTCATTAGTGATATTTCTGATAATCATTATTAAATAAATTACCCATACTTTACGACGGCAACATCTTTTCAAAAGTGTGCTTGAAATAGAATAGTCGAAAAACTTCTGGAAAAAAGAATCAATTTTCTACTCCGTTTTGTTTGGAGATATGGTGTACATAAACTGTACATAAATAATTAACATGCTTTATTCCACTTGCAAAACAGAATACAATTAAAAAAATGTTTAAGACCAAAAGCTTTGGTTGACCCATCATATTGTTATCAAAAGATCTATTAAAAGGTTGGTAAGCATTACATGGGCTTACAAATTTTATTCTTTAAGCTACACTATTTAGGTAACTGACAAATGTTTCAAGATTTCACTTCTGTTCACGAACCCGTCCTTTGCTGAATAGGTGTCACCTCTGAGCCAAATTTCGGCTCTTCGTAGACGAATCTGGAATCCACTGTTTTAAAACTGGGTCCCTTTGGGATTACATTTCCCCCTACGTGTAATTTGTAAGAATTCACTACATAAACATTCGTTAATTTATTTCCTTACCTGAATCTGATTCATTTTGAACAATGCTGTCGTTGTACTTGATTACCAATAACGAATTTGCAGAAAGGAAGCCCTTGTCGTTTATCTCTCTGCAGAAACAGTTCCTTATTCCGTAAGTAAACGGGATGACTGTGCTTTCTTTTCAGTACTTCCATCATAGAACTTCGTATCATTTCCAATGAAGTGCTGAGATGCCCTGTTTCACAGAGTTTCACGAGATGACACGTTGCATCATATTCTCCTCGTCAACTGTCGGTTACGTCGATTGTCGTCTCCAGCCAATACGTCTTAGAAGAGTCATAACTGCACTTTACTTTCTCAGTCCTCTGTTCATTGATTAAACAATTTTTACGGTTGACGTACTCCTGTTAGAAAGTCTTTCTTCAGCTGGTTATCTTTAATGCTGGCATCCACTGGTTCTGACCAAGGTTTTCGAGAAGTTTCCCTTGGTTGTAAGGCAAGTGCCAGAAGTGGAAATTGCTTCCCAAATATTCCCAGTACAAATTTCCTCCATGCTATTGGCATTTCGCTTGTTGTTTTGCTAAAAAGTCCCTATATCTTTAGTGGGTCACTACTCAAAAATCCCTTTCTTCCTCTAAGGATAAGAAAGGAAAAGAAATGAAAAACACAGAGTACAGGTTTCAAATTGATGGTATGTCACATTCATACTATTCATTACACATAACCTTTGGAGTCGCACACTGAGAGACCAGGCTCGCTTGCTACAGGGTTGAATCGGGGGTGATGGAAGCTGTAGAGGCGTATTGTATGATATAAGTAATTCTAAACATGATTTTAAAAAAGTTAATGGTCAACGCGATTTTCTATGCATTTTTGCGAGTGGAACAGGAAAGGGAACGGCTGATAGTGGTACACGGTACCCATCACGTACCGTACGGTGACTTGTGGAGTATGGACGGGGATGTAGACGTAGATAACATTGCTAAGAATTAGTCAAATAGTCTTCACTTCACCGGGTATCACTTCGTTGTGTTTCTGTCTGTGAATATGATAACTTTCCAGTGTCATTAATATGACCACCTGTCAAAACCCTGAATGTCGTCTCCAGGGTCAGATTCTTGCTTGGGTTGATCCGTTGTGCGTTACAGAATGAAGAAAACACCCAGGGAATGCCATGAAAAGATTCCCCATACGATAACGTTCCCTCCTCCGACCTACCCTGCGGAAGATTGTCGCAAGGTGTTTGCTTTCAGATGTTTCACGCCGCACACACCAACGGCCATCCGTCCAGTGAAGCATAAAACGTGATTCGTCTGAAAAGGCCGCCTGTCGCCATTCAGTGGACGTCCAGTCGAGGTGCTGGCGTGTACATTACAACCTTCGTCGCCGATAAACAACAGTGAGCACGGGTGCACAAACCTGGCGCCTGTTGCAGAGGCTCAGACGCAGCAACGTTGACGAGGTGGCTGTAGAGGAACACTGTTGGTAGCCACCTGGGCGGTCAGTTGCTCAACATTTGCACGTCTGTTTGCCCGTACACATCTCCGCAGCCATTGTTCACCCGTTTCATCTATGGACGATGGTGCACCACGGGTGCCTCGGCACAGGTTTTGGATAGTGCCGTTATACTGACACTAACCACGGCAGCACATGGACATAGTCGTTTCAAAAATGCTTCCACGTCTGGCCCTTCTTGCACGTTTTATACATCCTCCACTGCTAGTGCTGCCACCTGCCGTCTGTGAGTGTTTATCGCGCATTGACTGTCAACATAGGCGTTGGTCATGCAGAGAAGGCACTTTCAGTTCCGATTGTGATGGATTTTAGTTGGGTACTATGATTCACGATATAATGACTTCATACGTACGTAGAAACGTGAAGAGTTCGTTATGTATACTTCGTGTTTAAGACATCCGTCCGAAAAGTTCCGGGACTGATGTTACACCTGGCGTATAAGCGACGTCAGCGCAGTTACTATGATATCAGCCTGAATTAACAACTGTAAACAACCAGTCAATTGTGAGCAGACAGTGTCAAGCAGTGACCGTATTGAGAGGGCACAGCTCTCCACCAACTGTTGGTGACTGATGAAAAAACACCGGGGAAGAGCGCGCTTGTTCTGTGTTGGTGTGACCGTGGGCGCGTCTGTCCTAGCTCACCCGTTAGAGAGCTAACCACGGCTGAACTTAAGTGGAGCTGCGAACCGAAGAGCGTGCAGGCAGCGCTGATATATAGCGGCATGTCTGGAGCGGAGGCATTGACGGACACAGTCGGCATCAGAAACACTTGTGTTCTGTCCCCTAGCTCTCGTAACTATTGCTGGCTGGCGAAAACTCGGTCAAAATCTTTATACACATTCTGTATCTCTTGATCTACTACCTGCGACGCCAGCACGTATACCTGAGCTATCGTTGTTGGTGTTGGTTTCCTGTCGACCCTGTTGAGAACAAAACTATCACTGAGCCGTTCACAGTAACTCACTCCTTGCCCCACTTCCTTATTCATAACGAAACATACTCCCGTTATTCCAATTACTCTACACTTGTCTGACCAGGTAACATTGTCTTCTTACAACTTGTCACTGACCTCCACTGTATATAGACTGGGGCTTGGCATTTACCTTTTCAGATTTTCTAGCTTTTCTACCAAGTTCAAATGACTGACACTGCAAGCCTCGCCTCGTAGAATGTTACGCTTTCGTTGGTTATTCCGTCTTTTTTCCATGGTCGCCTTCACCTTGGCAATCCCCTACCGGTGATCCGAATTGGAGACTGGTTCGAAATGTTTGCCAATGGAGAGATCATCATGACATTATTTTTAATTACAGGCCACATGTCCTGTGAAGATACAATATGTCTCTTATATCAGTGGTTTCCATTTCCTTCTGTATCCTAATGTTGTTGATTACTTCTGATCGGTTTCCCATCCCAAGGGCAAGAGAATCCTCTGTACCTCAATCCGCTCCTCCGCTCTCTTTGACAGGTCTATTGGCGGAAATATTTGGCCGCCATCGTCGATGATTTTAATTAAAAATTTAAGCACTGACCATTTTCGAACCACGTGTCCTATGCGTTTAATTGCCAGTCAAAGACGCTAGACCATGACTGCCTTACTATTCATAGACGCTATCCCTAGACCAGGGCCATGGGCCTTTAATCGGAGCAGTGCTATTTAAGTTATTTAAGTTTAAAGATATAACGTATAAAATATAAGTGAAAAATTAATATCTCGGAGCACATAGCTAGATTTTCATAAAGAAGTGTCTGTGTATAGGGCACAACGAGCACTATCGAGAGACACTAACGTAAGTTTGTTAAACTGTACACGTTTGAACTACAGTGCGGAATATGCATTCTGAGCCACAAAATCCTGCTACTCAAAAAATGTTCAAATGTGTGTGAAATCTTATGGGACTTAACTGCTAAGGTCATCAGTCCCTAAGCTTACACCCTGCTTAACCTAAATATCCTAAGGACAAACACACACACCCATGCCTGAGGGAGGACTCGAACCTCTGCCGGGACCAGCCGAACCTGCTACTTAAACAACACAAGTATTGGTAGCAGATAGTGATAACAGTAACTATATATGTATGTATTATGTTTTTACTTTATTACTAACTTTTTTGTAATGAAGCAAGGGAAAGTAGTTCCAGCAGGGTGTGAGGTAACGGGCGTGTCGTTGCGCCCTGAAAAATATTCTAAGTTCGGAGGAAGCGGTGGCCACACGGGCAGCTTGGCGGGCCGACCACGTGGTCCCAGGCGGTGGCCGAACGAAGAGGAGTCCAGCCGCGTGGCTGCGAATTCCTTGTAGACGCTATGTTGATGAAGGAGTCACGTCAGGAGTGCCAAAGAAGTCGGACTTTGTGAAACCTTACTGCCAGACATTTCACAGTTCGTAAAGAAATTAATAGTAGCCAGGTGAATCATGATACCTCAAAAATAAACATGTACATTACCATTATTTGCACGACGATTCTGATGGTATAATCAGATTTTCAATATATTTATTAGTTTAAAGTTTAGTATCTGACGATAAATTGTACAAGTAACACCCAGCAATGAGTTTCCAAAATCTAAACGGTTCTTCCTATTTCGTCGATCTACGTGTCTTTAGAAAGCTTTTACTGTAAACCTAAATTGGTATGAATTACAGGCATGTAACTTAAATAGTACATGAGTTATTGGAGGTCAAAGTGGCCGATTACTATCGATCGCCTCAGGCCATAAGTACTCCACAATTACACGAAAAAACGGTAGCAGCATGCTTATACATATATTTATTCATCTATGTCTTTGTTTATATTTGATATACACTAATCATGGAGAAATTAGTTAAATATTTACTGTGTTATAGAAAGCGCAGAGACATTAGGCTACTGGCCTACCTTTTGTTCTGTTCCTTTGATATATGTTCGTTTAATATGTTTATGTATCTAATAATGTGTGTCAAAGCGTGTTTATGGTTCAGCAGTAGGAATATTTATTTAATTTCAAGTTATTTAAACGTAAATCCAGTATTTCAAATGTGTTTTATGTTTGTGAGTGTACGTTAGCTTGGAGACGTGGAGGGAGCGCTCTAGCCAATCACAGCGCTCGTTACTAAGGGAGGCGACTACCGAAGTTCTGGCAGGGCGGCAGTTCTGGAGAGTACGGCACAGGACACGGGAGGAGCTGGAGTACGGCGCAAGGGACGCACGGTCGCGAGAGAGACTTGGAGTGTGGAGCGGTTTGCGCGTGCTCGCGAATGATAGAAATATTTCGGAGTGGGGACTTGTGAACTTGTGAGATTTCCGATGTTTCTACAGTGAAGACGTAGCATGCGTTTAGAAGAGAATACCTCGCGAGCTATGTTGTCGTTCATAGCTAATAACGTGTAGTAGGAATCTATTGTTTCCCTGTTATACAACTCATATTTTATTTAATTGCTGGACTATCGACACCAATAAGTGTTATGCAGAAGTATACCGCATTCTCTAAAGTACTTCTACTATCGTACTCGTCATTTAAAGTCGTTAAGATAGTACCTGCATGTTTTATTTAATTGCAATCTTTCATTTATAAATTTATATGCTACATTCATAATTCTCAATTGCCGAGTGATAGAAGCCTTCGACCATTCGATTAATATGTGTATTCTTATCGTATACTGTAGACTCAGCAGTATTAGGCCTATAATGCGGCCCCTAGACAACCAAACCAGCTAAAACTTCAACTCTGGGTCGGAGGGTACGTAGTTGAGGAAGACCACCACATCATTTCATTTATTGTTAGAAAGTTCGCAAGGGACAAATTCATTAATACTAAGGAAATTATTTATGTGTAATATATGTACGTAAAGTAGAGTTTAGTAATTTGAAATATACCAAAAATTGAAAAATCGTTAATTTGGCTAGTAGTTCAGCGACATCTTAAATAGGCGGCCATCACCTTTATCGGGAATTTTGGCGTGATTCGTTGCAGTCTGTTCTGGACGGTTGTCTGAGTCGATCGTGCGTCTGGAGCAATGACAAAATCAGGTTTAGTTTCAGTGATGAACTTTTATGAGCAGTGATTTTGAAACTAGTTGTTTTCGAATCCAGTACCGCGGAATACTAAAAAGGTTTTCACCAAGTGCCGTAGGCTGGCACTAAGATATATTTTTCCATAAGGTAAACTTCAAAATTGTTTGCAAACCGTGTAATGACTGGGACTTGTATTTAATGCTCCAGTACGGCTTAATACTGAGAATATTTTTAAGCAGTGATAGGCTGTGGACTTCGTCGTATTTTTACATCAGCTGAACTACTGAATTCATGTTATCATTGATTGGTGACTTGCACTTACTGAGACTGATTGCACATTGAGTTTCTTTAGGTTTAAGATTTGATCTCCGAAGAATTTTTCCGAACCGTTTGGAAATTTTAGGCGAGATAGCAGCCAAGTTGATTATGACCTCACTACTTAGTGATATTTCAGATGTGTGTGCATCAGATGATTTGACAATGCTCCAAAAATGAAAATAACGCCAGTTACTGTTAAAACTACAAACATTGGGAGTAGAGTTGTGATCTCCTCACCGCAATAATTCCTGCCTGTATTTTATTTGTGTGACTAATTCTAGGGTGATTGCGACAGTGTATGTGTTTGGCACCTGTAGACTGTAACAAAGCCCCTTACATGGTTCAGCCACGCATTTTGACCTATGAACGGCGATATATTGAACTTTATTTCACTTTAGTTCGTGAAAGAGCACATGGTGCCTGAGTTAATTTATTACATACAGTAATGTTTAAAAGCGGCGCAAAATCAGATCGCCGAGCTGTGATATAACGTCGCAGTGTGACCATAATGTGTCAAAATAGTTGTGTCACGAATGACAATGGAGCATCATCTCTGTATCAAGTGCAGAAGACATTCCACAGAATGTATCTAAGGGAGAAAAAGGTGTGTGTAAAATTTGTCCCGTACGCATTGATTCCTAGACAAAAGCAACGATACAAAGATATGACGCGACTTCCTTGAAACGAAAAACGCGGACAGTACCTCCCTGGAAAAGAAATCATCACGGACGACAACACTTGGTGTTCCCGATACGAATCGCAAATAAAGGTGTAGAAATCAGCATGAAAGGTCAACACTTTTACGATGTAACTGACATTGAAGCCAATGTGACGCGTGTGTTGAACAACATTGCAAAGTAGGAAATATCTGACAGTTCCACAAGGTCGTAAGAACGTTCAGTGGTTTGTAGCCAAGTCTTGGGACACTATGCGGAACACCTGAAGCATAAAAGCTCCATCTTAGGCGCTCTCTACATTTTTATTAAACCAGTCTCGAAAAATTTTTGACTTAACAATCCCAAACATGTAATGTGTCGTTGTAGTTCAAGAGGGAAACATTTTATGCCATACGATTACATAATATGTTTCCTTGCTTTTGTGCGCAGCTGGCGTTTTGTTTATTCGTGGTTTTTGTTGAGGCATACAACTGTGGCACAAATTCTTAACTAGAGATAGCCTACGACATCATCTGACAAATACAATCTGTAATGAGTTTCAGATAAGGTAGGGAAAGCTGTCCAAGTCATTCGAAGGAAACATTCTTAACGAAATAGTTACACATATATTTCAATAACAATTATACACATAGATTTACA
This sequence comes from Schistocerca cancellata, assembly GCF_023864275.1. Lineage (NCBI taxonomy): Eukaryota > Metazoa > Arthropoda > Insecta > Orthoptera > Acrididae > Schistocerca > Schistocerca cancellata. The sequence continues at coordinate 478,322,952 of NC_064628.1, read as the reverse complement.
TACATCGTCTGTATATACACAGTAATTATACACATTTATAGAGACGAAAAGATTCTTAAAATTCAAAGTGTAATTTGCACTCGCAGCACACAGTTCAAAACGAACTGATCAAATAGCTACACGATAAACAGGATAATAAGCGGGTAAAGGGAATGCATGGAGTTACAAAAATATCCATCTCTGCCGGGAGACGCGAGTCGAACTGGAGCTCAATCCTTCTCGTGTAACACTTGGGGCTCTGATTGAACTCCAGGGGGCGCGTCTTGCGGCAAAGAGAAGGGCTCGGCCACCATCCTGTAGTTGTCAACCGCAGCTACGGGAAGTGTCCCCGAGATGAGCGAGTCACTGATACGCTTAAAGTCTGTCGTCTTTCACAGTAAGGAGTGTGTGAGCACTAACATCGACACTGTACATAACACAGGTAGTTATAAACACCTAAGTCTCATGGATGTCTTTAATAAAACTGTTTGTGGATACTAAAGGGTTTAAATTTCCTCGGTTTAGCTTTCGTCACACAGTAGTAATACAGGTACACAAAAACAATTTCTTTTCCCCACGACAAAAAGCACTAAATTACTCTCCATCTTTTTAGCCTAATCCTGTGAAATATTACAGAGCGCGTTGGTAGAAGAGCAAGAGACGATTTCGTAATGTACTTGCCCATCGTAGGAGTTGTCACACACAGATCAATCACAATAATACTGCGTGCAGCTACAAAGACAAGTAGTTAGGGATCTCGCTAACGGAACGTCTGAGCGAACATTAATGCGCTATTCAAAATCGAACCGTATAATATTAAGATATTGTCAAATGGAGTTGAATTACTGGAGACTGGCTAATTCTCTTTCTTACTAGAGTAATAAAGGAACATAAATGCCGGAATTCTTAAATTTATGTGACTCTGTCTAGACCTTAGAGTACCAAAAGCATTCTCTGCAAAGTGAGGAACTACGTTCTTGGCTTCGCCTCTGAAAAAAGAATCCGTCGAAGAGAATAGCACCACGATACAACCACACAAATTTCACGCATTTCAAACACTTTTCATGTGGAGATATTTGTTACAATTGTTCTTGTACTTTTAGACTTGTAGTTCACTACGTACGAAAATAAATATTTGTTCACTGTGCTACGCTGTACACTTTTTTGCGACATTGACAATTAAATCGTTGGAGCATTCAATCAGTCCGGAACGAAGACTCTGGAAACAAGACCTCTGGGTCGAAGCAGGTATTTTGAAACTCCGTGTTCGACCACTCAGCCTCCGCTCTCCTTTGGAGTCTGCAAGTCGGCCTGAAACATGGAAAACAAATACGTTTATACAGCGTGCCAACTTATGAAATCATTAAAAGAAATTTATCCATCTTAAATCGTAATACTTCCGCTCCCACTACGTTCTTAGTGTATTACAATAAAGATAGATGGGAACCGCTGAAAAAGTAACATCAACAGCTTAAACAGCATCTTGCAATGAGTTATAACAAGTACAGAAAATGTAAATGTGTTTGGATATAGGTCTGTAAAAATAGATATTACAGTTTTTTTTGCATTTACTGCAAGAAACGTTTTTGAACCATCACGATGGTCGTCGAGTGTTTTTATGGATCCAGAAGCTGTATCTTGTAAGAGTCATGTTTAGTTGTGAACAGTGGAAGTCATTTTGTTTCAGCTGCATTTATAAAAGGAAATGTCCTGACTGATTAATGGCACATAACAGTGCAGCCCAAACCGCTAAGTACAAAAGCCAGAAATTTAGAGACGTTGTTGACATACACTGTAGGTTCCGTTCAAATGGGTAGTTTTTCGAAATACTACTTCCAAGGGGGCGAAATAGGGCATGGCACGTCTTTCTCCAAATACCGCTATTAAAGAAATTTCGAAGGTAGAACTACGAAAATTTGCATTTGGTTTATCGGTCTGAAATTTAAAACGTATACGTGTTTCAGCAGCTTATGGAAATTCAGGCCCTCAGTGGGTGAAATACGAGATCAAAATTTTTATGAAAATATTTCTAACGCTAAATCTTGAGAACTGGTATTTGACTTAGCGGTTAGAAAGAAAGAATTATTTGTTAGGCGACATAGTTGCTATGGAAATAACACCACAAAAACTCAGAAGACAGGGTTAACAAAAACCTCCGACTTCGGCTACCACTACCGGTTTTGGTAAGAAGTACATTTGCAAAAGATCATGCGTCTAACGACTTAAATAGCGTATAAAGTTTTCAAAGTGATGCAGTTCGTGAACTAAAACAAAGAAAGCTACTTATGAGCCGCCGCGACAAGTTGGTTTTATCAGAGTTGCATAGGAAAAGAAACGCTCTTTAATACATTAATTTTTCAGTAGCCCTAATATCTTCTATGTAAATAAAAATGTAAATCTCTCTTTATACAATACCGTGTACCAGCGAATGTTCTTGACTGATTGCTTTGAAACCTTGACACAGCTTTCTTGAGTAACATATTATAAGTATTCAAAGTATACGTGTACAAAAATATACGCATTCCAATGCCACGTCGTGTTAAAATTTTAAAGCATTCGGTCAAAAATTCACAGATTTACAGTTTCTGTACAAACACAATCTGGATGTTCGTTTCTTCAGAATGTGTAATTTCCCAAAGTTCTTTACGAATTGTTTGAATTTTTGACAAATCATTGCATTCGAATACTCGCATGTGCTTATATCATACTGGAACGCTATCTGCTGTATATGTAATAAAATGAGAAACGTTGCAAAAATGTAAATGTTGGTTGGTTAGGAATCTTAATCTCCAAAAGTTCTTGACCGATTACACTGAAATTTTGACACAACGTTGAATTCTAATATTGGGCGGGTAGGGGGGGGGAGTGCTGTTTTTAAGTACCTATTTTTAATATATGTATATTTTGAATACGCATGACATATTACCAAAAATCTCAAAATGTACCTTTTCGTTTGACTTAAGATTTTTACAAATTACTGTAATAAACATTTAGACAAACACATAAAAACACACACATATACACATATATAGCGAATGATTACTATACTAGTACCGACTCTGTATTTTGCAATATCGATAAAATAAGTCTCAAGGTCAGAGAGAGAAGGAAAGAGGAGATAGGTGTGTGGGAGGAAACGGACGTAGAAAACTGGAAGGAGGAAATGGACAGAGAGAGGGGTCAGAAAGAGAAAGAGAGAGTGGGGGAGGGCGGAGGAGAAGATGCACAAAGAGGGTGGAGTTGATGTACTGAGAGAGGGAGAGAGGGTAGCTGGAGGAGATGGAGCAAGGGAGGACATGTTGGATAGAGAGAGTGGGAGGAGGTAATGGACAGAGAGGGCGAGAAGGTGTTGGTGGTAGACCAAGAAAGGGGGAGGGGGGAGCTGGATAGAGACTAAGGAGAGAAGAGACTATGGAGAGAAGGAAATCAGAATGTACACACATCAAAATATGTTCTGCATCACCTCGGTTCCGAGAGTTTCGGAGCCTCTACAGAAAACTGGAACAGAGATCAACATAAACATCGTGTCCGCCCTTTTTATAGCTCATGAAAAGCACACATTGCATGTTGTACCACCATACAGCGAGACTTTCAGATTGGTAAACCAGATTGCTATACACACCGGCACCTCTAATACACCAGTAGCACGTCCTCTAGTATTGATGCATGCCTGCACTCGTTGTGGCATACTATCCACAAGTTCATCAAGGCACTGTTGGTCTAGATTGTCCCACTCCTCAACAGCGATTCAGCGTAGATTCCTCAGAGTGGTTGGTAGGTCACGTCGTCCATAAGCAGACCTTTTCAATATATCCCAGGCTTGTTCGATAGATTTAATGTCTGGAGAACAGTCTGGCCACTCTAGTTGAGCGATATCGTCATCCTGAAGGAAATCATTCACAAGATGTGAACGATAGAGGCACGAATTTTCGTCCATGAAGACGAGAGCCTCGACAATATACCGCCGATATGGCTGGACTATCGGTCGGAGGATGGCATTCACATATCGTACAGCCGTTACGGCGCCTTCCATCACCACCAGCGGCGTACGGCGGCCCCACATAATGCCACCCAAAACAGCAGGGGACATCTACCTTGCTGCGCTCGTACGGTTTGCCTCCAAACACGTCTCCTGCGATTGCCTGGTTGAAGGCATATGCGACACTCATCGGTGAAGAGAACGTGATGCCAATCCTGAGCGGTCCATTCGGCACGTTGTTGGATCCATCTGTACCGCGCTGCGTGATTTCGTGGTTGCAAAGATGGACCTTGCCGTGGACGTCGGGATTGAAGCTGCGCATCATGCAGCCTATTGAGTCGTAACACGACGTCCTGTGGCTCCACGAAAAGCATTATTCAACATGGTGTCGTTGGTGTCAGGGTTTCTCCGAGCCGTAATCCGTAGGTAGCAGTCATCCACTGCAGTAGTGGCCTTGGGTGGCCTGAGCGATGCATGTCATCGACAGTTCCTGTCTCTGTTTCCTCCATGTCCGAACAACACCGCTTTGGGTCAGTCCGAGGCACCTGGACACTTTCATTGTTGTGAGCCCTTCCTGGCACAAAGTAACAATGCGGACGCGATCGAACCGGGTTTAGTGGCATTGCTGAACCGTCAATCTACCATACGGTGCGTGGCGGAGGGAACCTAGTATCACAACTAGCATCTTCTCTTCCTGTTCCACTCCCAAACAGAACGAGGGAAAAATGACTGCGTATATGCCTCTGTACGAGCCATAATCTCTCTTATCTTATCTTTGTGGTCTTTCCGCGAAATATAAGTTGGCGGCAGTAAAATTGTACTGCAGTCAGCCTCAAATGCTGGTTCTCTAAATTTCTTCAATAGCGATTCACGAAAACAACTCCTCTTTTCCTCCGGGGACGCCACCCGAGTTCCTGAAGCATTTCCGTAACACTCGCGTGATAATCAAACCTACTCGTAACAAACTAGCATCCCACCTCTATGTCCTCCAACAATACGACCTGATAGGGATCCCAAACGCTCGAGCAGTACTCAAGAATAGGTCGTATTAGTGGTGTATAAGCGGACTCCTTTACAGATGAACCACATCTTCCCAAAATTCTACCAGAGAACCGAAGACGACTATCCGCCTTCCCCACAACTGCCGTTACATGCTTGTCCCACTTCATATCGCTCTGCAATGTTACGCCCAAATATTTAATCGACGTGACTGTGTCAAGCGCTACACTACTAATGGAGCATTCAAACATTACGGGATGCTTTTTCCTATTAACATGCATTAATTTACATTTATCTATATTTAGAGTTAGCTGCCATTCTTTACACAGATCACGAATCCTGTCCAAGTCATCTTGTATCTTCCTACAGTCACTCAACGACGACACCTTCCCGTACACCACAGCATCATCAGCAAACAGCCCCACATTGCTATCCACCCTATCTAAGAGATCATTTATATAGATAGAAAACAACAGCGGACATAGTACACTTCACTGGGGCACTCCAGATGATACCCTCACCTCCGATGAACACTCACCATCGAGGACTACGTACTGGGTTCTGTTACTTAAGAAGTCTTCGAGCCACTCACAAAAAAAATGGTTAAATGGCTCTGAGCACCTATTAGCAGCTGAAATTTATTACAGAACTCAATCAGTCTTTCTAATCTATCATTCCTTGTCCCAAGGCCATATTCACCTGTAACCTCTTCTTCTAATCCTTCCTCTACAACTGCATTTCAGTCTCCCATGACTATTAGGTTTTCGTCCTTCTTTACACACTGTATTACCCTTTCATTATCCTCATATCCTTTCTCTGTCTCTTCATCTTCAACTTCCGACACCGTCATGTATACCTGAACTATCGTTGTCGGTTTTGGTTTGCTGTCGATTCTGATGAGAACAACCCTATCACTGAACCGTTCACTGTAACACTCTCTTTGCCCTACGTTCCTATTCAGAACGAATCTTACTCCCGTTACACCATTTTCTGCTGCTGTTTATATTACCCTACACATATCTGACTATAATTTCTTGTCTTCTTTCCATTACCCTTCAATGACGCTACTATATCTAGATTGAGCCTTAGCATTTCCCTTCTCAGATTTTCTAGTTTCCCTACCACGTTCAAGCTTCTGACATCCCACACAAGACTCGTAGAACGTTACCTTTTCGTTGATTATTGGATCTTTTCCTCATGGTCAAGTCCTCATTGGCCGTCCTCTCTCGGAGATCCGAATGGGGGACTATTTCGGAATCTTTTGCAATGAGGAGGAATTATACTTGACAAAGACCGGGTGATACGGGAAGATTTCAGGTAGATTACATCATGGTCAGACAGAGACTCCGAAATCGGATAGTGGAGTGTAAGGTGTACTCAGGAACATATTCGACTCAAACCACAACATACACGTGTGATCAAAAGTGTCCGGACACCTTAAAAACATACGTTTTTCATATTACCTACTGCCAGGTACTCCATATCACGGACCTCAGTAGTCATTAAACATCGAGAGAGAGCAGAATGGCGTGCTCCACGGTACTCACGAACTTCGAACGTGGTCAGGTGATTGGGTGTCATTTGTGTCATACGCCTGTACGCGAGATTTCCACACTCCTAAACATCAATAGATATACTGTTTTCGATGTGATAGTGAAGTGGAAACGTAAAGGGTTGCGTACAGCACAAAAGCGAACAGGCCAACCATGTCTGTTGACTGACAGAGACCGCTGACAGTTGGAGAGGGTCGTAACGTGTAATAGGCAGACATCTATCCACACCATCACACAGGAATTCCATACTGCATTACGATCCACTGCAATTACTATCACAGTTAGGCAGGTGGTGAGAAAACTTGGATTTCATGGTCGAGGGGCTGCTCATAAGCCATACATCACGCCGGTAAATGCCAAACGACGCTTCGCGTGGTGTAAGAAGCGTAAGCATTGGACGATTGAACAGTGGGAAAACGTTGTGTTGAGTGACGAATTACAGCATACAACATGTCGATCTGATGGAAAGGTGTGGGTATGGCCAATGAGCGGTAAACGTCATCTGCCAGCGTGTGTAGTGGCAGCAGTAAAATTCGGAGGTCGTGGTGTTACGGTGTGGTTTCATGGAAGGGGGGGGGGGGGGGCTTGTACCTCTTGTTGCTCTAAAATAGCACAGGCCTAAATTGATGTTTTAAGCACTTTCTTGCTTTCGCCGGCTGTAGTGGCCGAGCGGTTCTAGGCGCTACAGTCTGGAACCGCGCGACCGCCACGGTCGCAGGTTCGAATCCTGCCTCGGGCTTGGATGTGTGTGATGTTCTTACGTTAGTTAGTTTTAAGTTGTTCTAAGTTCTGGGGGACTGATGACATCAGAAGTTAAGTCCCATAGTGCTCAGAGCCATTTTAACCATTTGACTGCAGCTTTCCACACGATCGGGAATCTGCTCATAATGCACGGCCTGTGGAGGAGTGGTTACATGACAATAACATTTTTGTAATGGATTGGCTTGCACTGACTTCTGACCTGAATCCTATAGAACACCTTTGGAATGTATGGGGACGCCGACTTCGTGCCAGGCCTCACCGACCGACATCGGTACCTCTCCTCAGTGCAGTACTCCTTGAAGAATGGCCTACCATTCCCCAACGTACCTTACAACACGTATTGAATGTATACCTGCGAGAGTGTGGGCTGTCAGCAAGGCTAAGGGTGGATCAACAACATACTGAATTCCACTATTACCGTTGGAGGGCCCCACGAACTTGTAAATCATTTTCAGGCAGGTGTCTGGATATTTTGATCACATAGTGTAGTAGTGATGAAGAGAAGGCTGAAGTTTTAGACATCAATCAGGAAGAATCAATACACAAAAAAGTGGGATACTGAAGTACTAATAAATGACGAGATACATTTGAAGTTCTCTAGGGCTTTAAATATAGTAATAAGGAATAGCTCAGAAGGCAGTACAGGTGAAGAGGAATGGACATCTTTAAAAGGGGTCAGTTGGAAAGAAAAGCATATGTACAAAGAAGGTAACTGCGAAGAAACTATGGGTAACAAAATATATATTTCAGTTGATCAATGAAAGCAGGAAGCACAAAAACGTTCATGGAAACTCAGGAATACAGATATGCAAGTCTTTAGAAATGAAATAAATAGGAAGCACGGGGAAGCTAAGACAAAATCACTGAATGAAAAACGTGAAGAAATCTAAAAATAAATTATTGTCGGAAGGACAGACCAGCATACAGGAAAGTCAAAACAACCATCGGTGACATTAAGAGCAAGGGTGATGACATTATAAATGGAACTGGGAATTTCGCTGTTAAATGCAGAGGAGAGAGCGGATAGGTCGAAAGGGTATATGGAAGGCCTCTAAGAGTGGGAAGATATGTCTGATGTGATAGAAGAAGAAACAGGAGTAGATTTAGAAGAGATGGGACATTCAATATTAGAAACAGAGTTTATAAGAACTTTGGAGGACTTAAGACCAAATAAGGCAGAAGGGATGGATAACAGTCCATCAGAATTTCTAAAATCATTGGGTGAGGTGGAAATAAAACGACTGTTAACGTTGGTGTGTAGAATGTGTCAGTCTGGCGACTTACGAATTAACTCTCCGAAGACTGCAAGAGCTGACACTGACAAACTCGACAATTATCGCACAATCAGCTTACCAGTTCATGCATCCAAGTTGCTGGCAAGAGTAATATACAGGAGAATGGAAAAATAAGTTAAGGATGTACTAATGACGATCAGTTTGGCTTTAGAAAAGGTAAAGGCACGAGAGACGCAGTTCTGACGTTGCGATTGATAATGGAAGCAAGACTAAAAAAAAATCAAGACACATTCGTACGATTTGTCGACCTGGACAAAAACGTTCGACAATGTAAAATGGTGCAAGATGTTCGACATTCTGAGAAAAACAGTGGTAAGTCTTAGGGAGAGACGGGTAATATACAATATGCACAAGAGCCAAGAGGGACTAATACGAGTGAACGACCAAGAATAAAAGGCTCGGATTGAAAATAGTGTAAGACAGGGATGTAGTCTTTCGCTCCTGCTGTTCAATCTGTACACCGAAGAAGCAAAGATGGAAATAAAAAGAAAGGTTCAGGAGTGGAATTAAAATTAAAGGTGGAAGGATATCAACGATACGATTCGCTAATGACTCTCCTATCCTGAATGAAACTGAAGAAGAATTACGTAATCTGCTCAATTGAATAAACAACCTATTGACTACAGAATACAGATTGAGAGTAAATCGCAGAAGGACGAAAGTAGTGAGAGGTAGCAGAAATGAGAACAGCGAGAAACTTAACATCAGGGTCGATTGTCAAGAAGTAGATGAAGTTAAGGAATTCTGCTACCTAGGCAGTAAAATAATCTGTGACGGAAGGAGATGTGACATCAAAAACAGACTAGCAATGCCAATAAGGACACTCCTGGCCAAGAGAAATCTACCAGCATCAAACATAGGCCATAATGTGAGGAAGAAATTTCTGATAATGTACGTCTGCAGTACAGCGTTGTATGGTTGTGGAACATGTACTGTGGGAAAACCGGAACAGAGGAGAATCGAAGCATTTGAGATGTGGTGCTTCAGACGAATGACGAGAATTAGGTAAAGGGAATGAGAATCGGAGAGGAAACTAATATATGGAAAACACTGATAAGGAGAAGGGACAGGATGAAAGGATATCTGTTGAGATGTGAGGGAATGTCTTCCATGGTATTAGAGGGAGCTGTAGAGAGAGATTGGAATACATCCAGCAACTAGTTGAGAACGTAGGTTAAAAGTGCTACTCTGAGCCAAACAGTTTGTGGGACCGCATCAAACCACTCAGAAGACTGAAGACGAAAAAAAAACAGTGCTTTGTTATTCATTAAAAAGTACGACGCTAAGTTACTTTGGATATGCGTGCATGCATCATTGCGCTTCTCAATAACACAGGCACTACTGTTGGTATTTATTCGCCAATACCAGGCCCTCGATTGTCAATAAATATGTCCTACTTGGATGGATCAAAATGGTTCAAATGGCTCTGAGCACTATGGGACTTAACATCTGAGGTCATCAGTCCCCTAGATCATAGAACTACTTAAACCTAACTAACCTTAGCATAACACATACATCGATGCCCGATGAAGGATTCGAACCTGCGACCGTAGCAGTCACGCGGTTCCGCACTGAAGCCCCTAGAACCGCACGGCCACCGCGGCCTGCGTTCTTGGAAATATTAGCCATACTCAGGCTCATCACAGAACAGAACTACTTCACATTCAACAACAGATTTTATTCTCAACAAGATGGACTACCCATGGGATCCCCAATCAGTGGCCTCCTAGCTGACATTTTCCTCAACCAGATAGAAAAACAAATCTTTGACAAAATAGTAATACCAAAACAGTACAAAATAATATATTGGTACAGATACATAGATGACATAATTTGCTTAATAGATGAACCACTGTGCCGCATAAAAGAACTTCATGATAACATAAACTCCATCCAACCACAAATACAATTCACCATAGAAACACAAACAGATGAAAAAATTAATTTCTTAGATCTCACTATTCACAAGAGAAACAACAGACATAACCAATCCAATCACCCCATAACCCACAAAGAAGCCAGCTTCAGATATTTACTTCACAGGATGAACAAAATACCCATGAATAAGCATGACTACACACAAGAACTGAACACAATAAAACAAATTGCACAGTAGAATGGATATGACGCAAAGAGAGTAGAAAAAATAAACCACAAAATACAAAAACAAACAGCACATAACCATGAAGCACACACACATACAAACACAACTCATCACACAACAAATCAGCAGACATTAAGCAACAAATGGCACATAATGACTTACAACGAACAAGTCACACACAGGGTGGGTAATATACTAAAGAAACAAGGACTCAACATAGCATACAGAACCAACAACACAATACAGAGCAGTCTCGGAAGAATTACCACCAACACTGACAAATACAGGCAGTCCAGCATCTACCAATTTCCTTGCAAGTGATGTCAATCTGTATATGTGGGCCAAACATGCAGGACCTTCAGAAGCAGATATAATGAATACCTCAGAGCACTGAAAAGCAAAGCAGTTTTCTTAGCAAGCATGGAGACAACAAGAAGAACTGCACCACAAGATGATTATTGACCATTACATTTTGTGTGACAGAGATGCGTGGACGCGCAGTATCGTGAAACCAAATCACTCCCTCTTCGAGCAGCCCAGGCCGTTTGCTCTTGATGGACTTGCGTGATCTACGAAGAGTCTCACAGTACGCGTCACTGTTAATGGTTATTCTGTGCTCGAGGAATTCGACGGGTATCGGACTTCGGACATCGAAAAGGACGGTGAGCGTCACCTTCCTGCTGAGGGCATAGCTTTGAATTTTTTAGGGGGATGTGACGAGGAGTACTTCCCCCTACCTAACGCTCTCATTATGTCATCTGAAAGCGACATCAGAAAATTTCTCTTGGTTTCGTTGTTACAACGTTTCGTATCTTTTCATCTAAATACGCTTTATACTTGGTGAAGCGAAATTCGCGCATTCGGTCCTCGCAGCGCGACTCCTCACATTCCAGCGTTAAAAAATGTCTCTCACCGAATGTCGTCCGGCGAGTATATCCGGCAGAAAAAGGACATTAAAGAGTGGTAATCTGGCAACACTTTAACCACATGTGTTGTAACCATCTCTGTCACTACACGATTGCTGTGCTGTACAGTTGCTGTAATGGGCAGAGTTTTGGGTTAGTGTGCAGGAGGTCGATGGATCGATCCTGGGTTGAAGCATATGCCTTTTACTAGGTACATGTAGTCAGGTAGTACTGTATCTGGCATTTTATTCGTCAACAGCGATTGCAGCGGGTCATCTAGAATACAACTGCACTTGCATAGCCGTGCGGGGTAGCCGTGTTGTCTCAGGCGCCTTGTCACGGTCTGTGCGGCTCCTCCCGTCGGAGGTTCGTGTCCTCCCTTGGGCAGAGTGTGTGTGTGTGTGTGTGTGTGTGTGTGTGTGTGTGTGTGTGTGTGCGTATGTTGTCCATAGCGTAAGTTAGTTTAAGTTAGATTAGGTAGTGTGTAGGCTCTAAAACTGGCTCTGAGCACTATGGGACTTAACATCTGTGGTCATCAGTCCCCTAGAACTTAGAACTACTTAAACCTAACTAACCTAAGGACATCACACACATCCATGCCCGAGGCAGGATTCGAACCTGCGACCGTAGCAGTCGCGCGGTTCCGGACTGCGCGCCTAGAACCGCTAGACCACCGCGGCCGGCTAGTGTGTAGGCTTAGTGCCCGATGGCCTCAGTGGTTGGGTCCCTTAAGATCTTACCACAAATATCCAAATTTTGCACTTGCATACTACAGTCGCAGAAAAGGAAGATTGGTCAACTTTGAAAGATGCCCTTTCCACGTCACGGGCGTGAATTTAGCGCACCTCTTCATCTATTACATGCGAAACCTGTTACTTTGTATCCTCCCCCAGCGGCCCCGCAGATTAGTACCAACTAATATCTTTACCTCGTTCAGGTGCATTACATTTCGTTAGGGCCTTACGTTACCAACAGGACTTGCAACGTACTTTGCGAATAATGTCCAAACTCGGTTACTATTTGTATGTGTTATCGCCATGGTCACACTAATTATGCCTTTCAACACTGAGTCTGGTGACTGCATGCTATTTAGTACGTATCTCATGCATTTTTATTATTTTATAGATGAGATTTTGGGAACATCACTTCTATTACCGTAAGGGAGACAGTGTAATACGAAACTGAACATTTCACAGTAAGCGATGTCGGGATGAATGGCGCAGAACAATATCTGTCAGAGGGATAATGATGACGGCGTGTTAATACTATATGTGCTGTCCACCAAACAGGGACTAGTTGCGAGCGGAGTAACGTGCCTATGACAGACTCCAATGTATATCCATAACGTATCGAATTTTCTCATTGCAAACCTTTAAACCAGTGTGGAAGACGTATTGCATACACAAACGATGAATATATGGATATGCTTTGGTCCTTGGTGCATCTGATAATCGGGCTGGTGTTGCCGCTCGTTAATATGCTGCTAGATATCCTCGTTGACGCCATCCAAATAAAAATGTGCTTCGTCGTCAGGTGCTGCACCTTCGGGAGTCAGGTTCTCTACTTCCACCACTGCGTGACAGAGGTCGTTCACGGACTCGCGTACTCCAGCTACTGAGGAAGCTATTCTGGAGGTCATACACCAAGAACCTCAGTGAAGTACACAGAGCGTAGCAAAGGAGATGTGTGTCTCACAATGCATGGTCGTTAACATGCTGCACGACCATGGGCTGCACCCCTATCGTCATGCTTTCAAGCAAAACCTGCATCCTGCAGACTGCCATCAGCATTTGGACAGAACATTTCCAGAGAATCGGCTCGGATGTGGAGGTCCTGTTGGATGTCTACCACGTTCACATGACCTAAATCCCCTGGAATTCTTCCTGCAGGGACACCTGAAGGAGCACGTGTACTCTACTTTGCCGACGAATGTGGATGAATTGGTAGCGCGTGTTCATGCTGCTCTTGTCACTGTGGATGCAGCTCTTCTGCGAAGGGTCCAGAGATGTATGATCCGGCGGCTTTCGCAATGTTTGGACGTGCATGGATGTCGCTTTCAGCATTTGTTGTTCCGAGGACGACGTATTTTGTTGTGAAGGTATTTCGGTCATTAATATGGACATTGTTATTGTCGCTGGTTGCTAATGTGCGACATCTGAGCGCTCGTGTTACACGTAGTATAAATGACAAGTAGATGTTGTGTTATTGCACTGTGCTATCATCTTTAGCATGTCAAAGTTGATGTTGTTTTTGTTGTCATTCTGTCCTATGATAGGTCATTTGTTTCCACTGTATGTTTCTTATTTGTCTAACCACGTATCTGTTATGTTCAGCGTTAGAAAATGTTGTAAATTTAGGATACATATGAAATAAAAAACCGTGTATATTATAGTATGAAATGTCAGTATGAAGTTAGCCATAAAAAATGCACCCCCAACCCAGGATCGAGCCCTCGACCTCTTGCATGCAAATCCAAAACGCTATTCACTGCTATTCACTATACAGCACATTTGCCGCGTACTGACAGAGGCCGCTACAATACATGTGGTTACAGTGTTGCCAGATTGCCACTATTTAATGTCCTTTTTCTGCCGGACGTACTCGCCTGACAAGATTTTGTGACAGACATTTTTTTATCGCTGGCATGTGAGGAGTCGCGCTACAAAGCCCAAGCGCGAATTTTGCTTCACCCTGTATATCCACAACAAAAACTTTCAGTTTAGTTTTCACAATTTGTTTTCCTCTTTAGAAGAATAATTTCGTCTCCTAGAGCTACGTAATGGCAAACCATCCTCCCCTCCCTGCAATTTTAACTGTTACGTCAACTGAACTTTTCTTTAGACTCGACAGTTCAGTGGAACAGACAATTTCACACTTGTTGCCGTTTGTTTACCACGCTAGCTACATGTAAAAGTACACGTCACACTTGTAACATGCTTGGTAATTGTATCAAATGAAATGAATTGAAATTAGTGCTTCGGCCGGGATTCGAACCCGGGTCTTCTTGCTTGCTAGGCAAAAATTCTAACAACTACACCACCACAATGTTACGTTTAACCCTCCTGCACGAACTACCCAAGTTGTGTCCCCTCCCCAACACAAACTTTAATTCATATCTTCAGCTTATTTTCACTTGCATTGTCGCTACTGCCAGGGCTCTCCGGCATTGGAATGGCACCCCAGCGTTGCACGTAATGGGAAAATCCTGTACCATGGGTGATGTTATAGGTCTTATAACTATATTTTTCCCTGAGACATTTAGGTCTGTTCTTTATCTACGACAATGACTGAATCAGAAGAAATGAATTAAAGTTTGTGCTGCAGCTGGGACTCGAAGCTAATACATTTATAAGATCTATAAGATCACGTATGGTACAGGATTTTCCCTTTACGTTTAACGCTGTGGTGCTATTGCAGACAGCCCTGCCAGTATTGACAATGGAAGGGAATATAAGGTGAAGATATGAATTGAAGTTTGTGTTGGGGAGGGCACTCAACTTGGGTAGTTCGTGCAGCAATGTTAACCATAGTGTTTTGGTGCTGTAATGGTTAGCATTTCTGCCCAGCAAGCTAGAAAACGCACGGTCGAGTCCCGGCCGCAACACATATCTTAATTTAATCCTTCTCAATCAATCATTATCGTAGATAAAGAAGAGACCTAAATATCACAGGGAAAAATGTAATTATAAGATCTATACGTTCGGTAATATTACGGTATAAGCTCACTGACTGGAAAAGATAACAGAGGCCTCCGAATTTTTTTTTTAAACTTTTCTTACTTCGAAAGCTGATCTGTATAGATTTTTATGAGCTGAATCCAAATCTGACCTTAGTTTTTTTGTATCATCCATAGTTTTCGGGCAATATACTATTTACCATATAGTATAAAAGTCCTATGCTATATGGTTGGTTGGTTGTTTCGGGGAAGGAGACCAGACAGCGAGGTCATCGGTCTCATCGGATTAGGGAAGGACGGGGAAGGAAGTCGGCCGTGCCCTTTGAAGGGAACCATCCCGGCATTTGCCTGGAGCGATTTAGGGAAATCACGGAAAACCTAAATCAGGATGGCCGGACGCGGGATTGAGCCGTCGTCCTCCCGAATGCGAGTCCAGTGTCTAACCACTGCGCCACCTCGCTCGGTGCTATATGGTAAACGGGGAAATAAATGAAATGCTTTGTTCCAACGTAAGCGTGGCTTGTATTTGCAGTAATCTACTTAAAACAATCAAACATGTTAATAGAGGTTTCACTTGTCACCTGAAATCGGTTTGTATTTTCTTCTCCTGTTTCTTTGAAGCTACGTGTGTAGCTTTCTCTACAACGAGTCGCTTGCTGAACTTCTCCATGAGGTGGCCAACAGTAGTTCCCCATCATGTTCGTGTTCCATCACTTTAATGTCCTGGTGAAAACGCTCTCCTTTCTCCTGACTGACATCTCCCATATTGTCCGGGAAGTAATCAAAGTGACTGTTCAAACAGTGAACTTTCAGGCTCATTAAACATCCTAAAGTACTAAACTTCTTTAACATTGTAACTATAATAGAAACATATTCTGGGTCTTTTTTCTCCTTTTGGACCATTTCCTCTGATCTTCAACACACATAACATACCTTATGCAGCGCCCATGATTTATCTTGATCACGACGTTTAGATCCAAAGTATGGTTGATAAACCTTTTTCACAAAGTCCTTAATGTTTCTTTGGTGTTTTTAATCACAAATTCACCAGAGATATAACAAAAATTGTCAGCAGAATTTTTACGACTACCATTAGACATTCTACTGAGTACATGCATAGGAAACGGGAAAGTGAGGTTAAGGTGACAGTAAACAAAACACCGTCTGTTAATAAAAAAAATAGAATCGACCTTTTTCTTGCCAGAAAATGTTTTTCAGCAGTGTTACCAACGTCATCTACATTCATTACACCTCCTTTTTAAATTATTTTAACTACATAAATGCTGTTAAATTCCTTAAAAATCGATTAATTTAATGAATTTAACTGTAAAATATGAAGAAATGATGGGTGATGAGGCTCAAACGCCGAGGAATGCTGTCGGACGAAATCAACCTGTTGTATTTTAATACCCTGTTCTTTCACCGTACGATTTTCACATCCTTGGCGAACTGAAGAAGATGTGTGTGGACATCGGTAGCAGTCGAAGTCATCAGTCTTCTTACTGCTCTGAAGCGTCCTGCCACGAATCTCTCACGTGTGCCAACCGCTTCATCTCAGAGTAGCACCTGCAACCTGTGTCCTCAATTATTTGCTGGACGTATTCCAATCTCTATCTTCCTCTACATTTTTCCTATCTAGTCCCATGGATGTTATTCTCTGATCTCTTAACGGATGTCCTAACTCCCTATCCCTTCTTCTTTCAGTGTTTTCCACACATTCCTTTCCTGTTCAGCCCTGCGGAGAACTCCCTCATTCCTTGCCTTATGAGACCACCTAATTTTCAGTATTCATTTGTAACACCATATTTCCAATGCTTCGATTCTCTTCTGTTCTGGGTTTCCCTCCGTCCATGTTTCATTGCCGTAGGATGCTGTACTCCAAACGTACATTTTCAGAAATTTCTTCCTCAAATTAACGCCAAGTTTGGTATTAGCAGACATTTATTGGCCAGCCATGCGCTTTTTGCCAGTGCTAGTCTGCATTCGGTGTCTTCCTTCCACCGTACTTCATGGGTTATTTCCTGCCTATATAGTAAAATTTATTCGTCGATTTTGTGATCGTCAATTCTCTCTTCTGGTTCGTCACATTACTTTCGTCTTTCTTCGATTAACTCTCAGTTCATATTCTGTACTCATTTGACTGACTCTTTATTCCATACAATACACCTTGTAATTCTTCTCAACTTGCACTAAGGACAGCAACGTTATCAATAAATCTTATCGTTGATATCTTTTCACCATGAATTTTAATTCCGCTCTTGAACCCTTTTTCCCACCATCGCTTCTCTGATATATACATTCCACATTAGAGGCGGAAGATCACATCCCAATATTACACCGTTTTGTATCCGAACACATCTTTTTTGATCTTCCACTCATACTTCTCTTATTGTACATGTTGTATATTACTCATATCTCCCTGTTGCTTGTCCCTATTTTTCTTAGAATTTGAAATACTCTTGCATCATTTGACATTATCGAACGCTTTATTCAGATCCACAAATTCTATGATTGTGTCCTTTTTTTTTAACTTTCTTCCATTATCAACCGCAATGTCAGAACTGACTCTCTGGTGTCTTCGCCTTTCCTAAATTCAAACTGATTGTCATCTAACTCATCCTCAACTTTTCCCATTCTTCTGTATATTATTCCTGTTAGCAATTTGGATGCATGATATGTTAAGCTGACTATGAGATAATTCTCGCACTTGTATGTTCTTACAGTTTTCGGAATTGTGTGGATGATGTTTTTCCGACGGTCAGCTGGTATATTGCCAAACCCATACATTCTATACACCTATTTGAACAGTCGTTTTGTTGTAACTTCCCTTGACGATTTTAGGAATTCTGATGAAAGGTTATGGGTCCCTTCTGCCCTACTTGACCACAATTCTTCCAAAACTCTTTTAAATTCCGATTTTAATACTGGATTCCCTACCTCTCCTACATCGACTCGTGTTCCTATTTTGTCACATCAGACCAGTCTGCCCATCACAGAGACGTTCAATGTACTATTCATCTATCCGCTCTCTCATCTGCAGTGGAATTTCTGTTGCACTGTAAATGTTACCACACATGCTTTTAATTTCACAGAAGGTTGTTTTGACTTTTCTATATGCTGAGCCAGTCCTTCCGACAGTAATTTCTTTATCTATTTCCTTAAACTTTTCATGCAGCCATTTCGCCTTAGCTTCCATGCACTTCCTACTTATTTAATTCTTAAGTGACTTGTATTTCTGCATTCCTGAGTTCCCTTGCTGATTTTTGTACCAACTTCTTTCATCGATCAACCGAGTTATTTCTTTTGTTACCTATGCTCTTCGCAGTTACCTTCTATGTACCTATGTTTTCTTTCCAACTTCTGTGACTGCTCTTGTTAGAGTCTCATTCCTCTTCAACTAAAGTGTCTACTGAGCTATTTCTTACGGCTATATATATAGCCTTACAGAAATTAAAACGAATCTCTTCATTCCTTAGAACTTCCGTATGCCGCTTCTTTGCATATTGACTCTTCTTCTCTTTAACTTCAGGCTACGCTTCATCACTACTAAATTGTGACCTGTGCCTGTATATGCTACTGGGTACGCCTTAAAAGCCACTGTTTGGTTTCAGAATGTCTGCCTGACCAAGATATAATCTAACTGAAATCTTTCCGTACGTTCCGGCCTTTTCAAAGTATACGCCCTCCTCTTGTGATTCTTGAACAGAGTATTCGCTATTACGAGCTGAAATTTATTGTAGAACTCAGTCTTTCTCCTCTCCATTCCTAATAGAATGTCCATATTCTAAGTAGCCGTGACTCCTACTCCTTCCTCGAAAAGGGCATTCCAGTGCCCCACGACTACTAAATTATATCTCTCTTTACGTACTGAACTACCCGCACATTATTGTCATATATTTTCTCTATTTTCAGCTTGCGACGTCGGCACATGTATCACAGTTAGCGCTGTCAGTGATGCTTATCTGTCGATTCTGATGAGAAAAACCCTATCACTGATCGGTTCACAGTTACTTATTCTCTTCCCTACCTTCCTATTCGTAAAGAATCCTACTCCAGTTATACCATCTTCTGCTGATGTTGTTACTACCTTATACTGGTGTTACCAGAAATCTATGTCTCGTTTCCATTTCGCTTCACTGACACCCACTGCACCTAGATAGAGATTTTCTAGCTTTTCTACCACTTTCAAACTTCTAACATTACACGCCCCGACTCGTAGAACGTTACGCTCCCCTTAATTATTCAATCTTTTTCTCATGGTCACCTCCCCTTGGCAGTCCTGTCCCGAAGAACGGAAAGGCAGACTGTTCCGGAATCTTTTGCCGTTGGGGAGATCGTGGTGACACTTTTTCAGTTATAAACCACACTTCCTGTGGATAAACATTAACTGTATTTAATGCAGTGGTTTTCATTGCCTTCGGCATCCTCATGCCCTTGATTACTGCTGATTCTTCTGCCTTTAAGGGCAGTTTCCACCACAAGGACTAAAGAGTGTCCTCCACCTGTGTACGCTGCTGTCCACTCTTTGAAAGGCTTTGCCAGACTAACGGTGACTTCTCATGCCGGAAGTCCTTTACGAAACTGAACTGATCGTCTTCCAGTGGGATAAATGTGTTAACACGGATGGTGATTACTTTGAATTGAACTATTCCATGGTCCAGTTATAGCTGCTGTTCGGTTTTTATCGCACGAAATGTGTTACCAATTGTTTCTTTCACAATTTACGATGCATATCTAAGATATCCCGGTGGGACCTCTGCAGAAATACCAGCAGAGCTTGGAAAAACAAATGTGTTACGAAATGACGTGTAATTCACGATATTGCCGCTAGGAGACTAGTAAGCAGCAATGGCTGACAATTGAAGACAGCAACATTCGGCAACTGTGTTACTTTTTCATGAAACGAAAAGCCTTGTGGTGACTCAGAGGCGTTTTCGACAAGTTTAACACACGATGGGTCCCCTGCAAGAAGACCATCCACAGGTTGTACGATAAATTTGTACAGGAAGGAACAGTATTGGAAGCGAAGAGACCTCGCCTTAGCCTGTTTGTTCGCCGGAGAATTCTGAAGCGGTACGAGTTGCTGTACAGAGAAGTCCAGGGAAATCGTGTAGAAAGGCAGCAGTGCAACTGGGAATATCCAGACGCTCCGTTCAACGCATTCTTAAAAGTGACCTCCATATGTACCTATACAAGATGACCTGTGCACAGAAGCTCATTGAAGAACACAAGCAGCAGAGTCTACTGTTTTTTCAGTGGGCGGAGGATAGGGAAGAAACTCTCAACAACGTTTGGTTTTCAGACGAGGCGCATTTTCATTTAGGCGGTGTGGTTATCAAACAAAATGTACGCTTTTGGGCCACTGAAAACCCACAAGTGCTTCATAAACGACAACATTATGCTCCGAGGATTACAGCGTGGGCAGCAATTTCCAATCACGGACTTATTGGACCCTTTTTTTTTGAGGAAACTGTGAACAGCGAGCGTTATTTGAGCATGCTTCGCAATAGCTTCATTCCACAGCTTTTTGCTACTGCCTTGCCCTTCAACACGCAGTGGTTCATGCAAGATGGAGCAAGGCCACATACTGCAAACACTGTGTTGGAGGTTTTACACTAACATTTCGACTTGCGGATCATTTCACTCAGGTTTCCAGGTCGCTTCAGTGATTGACTAAAGCGGCCCCCCAATAGTCCAGACCTCAGTCCATGTGACTTTTTTCTTTGGGGGTACCTAAAGGAAAAAGTTCTCCCGAAATGTCCACGTGATTTCATGGAGCTCAGAAGACTTATTCTTGAAGCTTGCAGTGAAATTACGGAAGGCAAGTGCCGCAGGGTAATCACTAACTTCAGTGTTCGTTTGAAGGAAGTTAGGAAACGAAATGGTGGACATATTGAGCATGTGCTGAGTTAGAACAAATCTCCATGGAAGGCTCTTCATTGTAGTATACGTTCCTTTGAAATTTTATTGACATAAAGTTTATATCAAAAACAAAATGGTAACACATTTCGTGCGCCAACCTGTAGTACGAGGATTTCTTATGAGATCGAGTATTCAGCAGGCCAGTCTAAGCTGTGACAGGTACTTTGAATCTTCGTCAAAAGTGTAGGTTATGCGTGCAGTTCTGTGAACACGTTGGCATTTGTGAAGATAAGAGTGTGTCTGCAGCCTACTTATCGTGAGGAAATAGAAGTAAAAGCGACTGAAGTGAAAATCGTCGCTCATATCCACAGTTACTGGATATAGTGGGCTATACCGATAATCAAACAACGCCCCCAAAAACATCATAGAAAAACTTGTGCTTGAATTACACAGGCCACACCCTTCGGTTTAAAGGCCTCATTGGGACGCCCTTAATATTTTGAAAAGGGACAAAATCGCGATTGGCTGGGCCACAGCATACCCCTGAGATCAGATAACACACTGTTTCAGTGTTGTTTCCCCCATTGCAAATGTAAGGCTTTGTGTGCCACTGTGAACAATGTCCTTAACCGGCGTATCCGCCTGTAACTATCTGCTTCAGCACATCAATTTACTGACTGCCGCAATTTCTGACAATTAAGGTATTTTAATACTCTTGATTGAAATCGATACATATAAAAGTGTCTATATGTCTGTACGTTCGAAATCTCCTCCTAAACCAGTCGATCTATTTCAACCAGACTTGATACACCCTTTACTTTCAGCCTGGAAAGAACCACAGTGTTTGGTTTCAAAGGGGTGGGGTGGGAGTGAAAAAAGTGTTGCTCTGGATGCGCAAATAGGTAGACTATATTCATCAAGTATTTGGCAATGAGAATACTTAGTGACTTGCAGCAAGCTTTACGCATTATCTTAAACGTTTACGAGACTTTTTGTTCCTCACTCGTCCCGTAAAATGAGGAGAGGAATAAAGATTAGAGCTTACACATTTTAGCTTTTCATCAGGCGTGGCCTTTTAATTTATTACTTCCTTAATAATAACTGTAATCGAAACACATTTCGCAGACATTATTCACATATACCACTGAAGGTACCTGCAAAAATATATTATTGTAGGACACGTAATTTAGGAGGTATGAAGTTATAAACATAGTGTGTGTGACAGACTGCTGTATCGAGCATGACGTCTTAATTTTTTACTTTCTTACAGTTTGCAGACGAGTCCACATATAGCACTGGAAGTACCTGCAAAATTATAGTTCAGGACATATGGCGTCATAAACATTGAGTTGCGTGAAAACTAAGAAGTATCAGTGAACTCCTGTTAGGGTGGGGATGATAACGTGGTGAGAGAGGAGAGGATACGTAGACGGGCATACAGTAAAGGGCAAGGAAGGATGGGATTCAGATATGCGGGAGGAAGACATGAAAAGAGAGAGGGTGAGGGTCTCGAGGTCAACCAATATGAACTGGAACAAATACATACCTGGGCAACACCAGGTACTCGCCTTGTAAAAATTAAAATTACAATTTGCTTATTACCAGTTTTTGATCAACAACCATCTTCAGAGTATATTTACTAAGGAATTAGTATCTACACAAAATATTAGCGTGGTCGGAAGATGGTTGTTAATCAACCGTAACAGATAACCTGCAATTTTAATTTCTCATTGCGATCAATACTGTTATATTGTAGAAAAATAATACAGATTGCCGTATCTGCTTGACCCGACCGTATGAGGTCTTACAAATTCCTATCGGGGTTGAAAGCTATTGTCACTGACCAGTCACGACATTCGTCTCCAGTCCATGTCGGTTAGAACATTTTTACAACCACAGTTCTTAGGTCGTGTTATGTGGATTTAAAGAGAACACAGCAGATAAGTTGGTCAATCAGCATTGGTACGCCGATAAATCGGGCAATTTCATTTACGGTGTGATCTTACACTTCACTGTCTTAACTTAGGTCAGCTGCTGCAGGCCACGTGACCACTTAGTACAACTCTCATACAATGTACAGCGCTATAAAGCTCTTCACATTTCCTGGCTAATGTTTTTTCTCCTGGGATCTTGTAAGTCGCATGCGTAGTCTAAATAAAACATGGATTAAGTGTAAAACTCTTCATTACACGCCCTTACTGTAGAAATAATTACAAATAAGGGAAAGACGTGTAAAAGTTCATGCACGTCATTACTGGTTACCTTGCAGTGAAACAGAAAGTTTGAGGAGCTAACAGAGGGGGGAAAAAGAATCAAGGTATTCCTGCCTTTCCCTATGAAATCTTACAGGAGAACACTTCTTTTATAGAAGGAATTTCTTCTTAACAGGACTTATTTCATGTTTCGCGGAGACTATAATCGTAAATTCTAGACGCTCTGAGATTGCCCTTCTCGTGTTCTTGTGATAAGTGGCAGAAAACGAATTAAATCGGCGCACATGATATGAGAAAATTGGCAGTGAAACGGCTGTCTGAGCCCAGTGCAATATCCAGGCATCAAAATTGCGTGACAAGATGAGACGACGAGGGGTACGAGACTGCTGGATGGCGAAGCGTTTGTGCAGACGGAAGACACTTGATTCTCGGAGCGGGAGTGGCAATGCCGAGATTCCAAGCCCTCTTTCGGGACACCGGAACGAGATGCGCGCGCACCCTCTGTATGGACTTCACCCTCGCCAATTTGTGTTAATAGAGGATACAAGAGCAGGAGGAACTGAATATGAAACTCAACAGGATATGTCATCCCTTTAGCGGTGCAAATTTAAGTTTCTTATCAACTTGCGAATCTGGTTTGATACTGACCACGCGAAATTCGAGTAATATTAACAGAGCACCTTTTAAGTGTAGCTACATCACCGTACTCAGAATAGTTCTACATCTTGCTGTACTTTTCTTTCATAAAACCGTTCCTATAAAAGTACTTTTCTTTCAGTTTACTGTACGAACTACGTTATACGAATATCTGTCATAATTTCTTTTTCCATATAAGCACGCGCCCTTACTGTAAGGAATGTAAGTACTTGAACCTGTGCCGTGTATCTTGATGTGCATTGATACGAAAAACTAAGGACTAAAATAACTTTCGCATGATGTGTCACTGCCAAGTGACACAACTCGATGGAACTTGGATAATAAATTGAAATAACTATCGCACAGAAGGTAGCAGAAAGAAATACGCAATGATATGAGCAGAATGATACATACGTTCGCAGAGGATAATTACAATGAAGTACTGCGATTCATGACGGCCCTTTGGACACTACAAAGAGCGGTATATGGTTCTTAACAGGGTGTGTGACCACCACGGCTACTTTGCAACGTGCTCTCGAAAAATGGTTCAAATGGCTCTAAGCACTATGGGACTTAACATCTGAGGTCAGCAGTCCCCTAGACTTAGAACTACTTAAATCTAACTAACCGAAGGTCATCACACACATCCATGCCCGAGGCAGGATTCGAACCTGTGACCGTAGCAGCAGCGCGGTTCCGGACTGAGGCGCCTAGAACCGGTCGGCCACAACGGTCAACCAACGCGCTCTCATGCTGGCCGCAGTGCTGGTAAGGAGTTCCTGTGGTAGTGTCTTCCGCCACCCAAGAGCACGCTTGGCAAATCCTGAATGGTCGTTTGTGCATGTGGACGTGCTGTAATACGTCTCTCCAAAGCATCCTACAAGTGCTCGATGAGGGGAGGGGGGAGGGGAGGAGAGTAGGACACTTCATTCACAGAATATCTTCTGGTTCCAAGAGTTCCTCCACCTACGCTTTTCGATGCGGTCGTGTACTGTCATCTATAAAAATGAAGTCAGGGCTGAATGCACCCATGTAAAGACATGTACGCTGTCACAATAACGTTGACCGGCTAGTGTACTGTGTTCAAAGGTTCGGAAGCCAGTATGCCCCATGCTGTCCCGGATCGTAATACCTGATGAAGGGTCCCTACATGAGCCTTTCCTTCATTTTGCTTGATATTTAACTTAATGTACCCACCTTTGGCACCTCAGTTCTGGGCCCAAACTATAAACTACATTAAAAAAAAATTAGTGGCTGGGTGTGTCTATAAAGGCCACTAGGTATATTAACTTTATTTCAGTTCATATTTTGCTAACGTTTTGGTAATGATTGGATCTCCACACGTATGTTCAATAAATTTATGTCCAATAAGTGACTATATACATCCTTTTCTCCACTCACCTAATAAATGAAAAGCATGAGTAAGAGTGTACCACACAGATTTCATTATCTAGATCTGTGTGAGTAAAAGTAGTGTGCTATTGTGGCAGAATAACTAACACTATAAAGCACGTTACCACGTAGCAAAGAGGTGTTTGTTCGCCTTGGATGAAGCTCGTGCACATATTAGCACCACACAATGGTGAACTCTCTGGGCACTTCTAGAGGAACGAAACGCGTTGCTTCCAAAAGAGGTCGCTAGGCAGTGTTTTGGGAGACGCAAGGTGGGCGACACTGACTAAGTATGAGTGTGCCTTTTCATGTTTAATTCACTATCTTATTTTTGTAGATTTAAGCTCCAGTGCCGGCCGCGGTGGTCTAGCGGTTCTGGCGCTGCAGTCCGGAACCGCGGGACTGCTACGGTTGCAGGTTCGAATCCTGCCTCGGGCATGGATGTGTGTGATGTCCTTAGGTTAGTTAGGTTTAAGTAGTTCTAAGTTCTAGGGGACTGATGACCTTAGAAGTTAAGTCCCATAGTGCTCAGAGCCATTTTTTTTAAGCTCCAGTGAAAATTAGCGTCTTGCTCTCATCGCTAATTGCTTGTTGAGCGGTATATGGAATTTTTCTGGTTAATTTCGGAACATTATGAACAGTTGCATTTGGCCACGCATGCAAGCCAAAGATGTGGACTCGTGATGTATCTTCTCAGTTCAGTCTGATTTAGTTCGTTGGTGATCTGACGAGCATAATATAATTGAAACTTCCTGGCAGATTAAAACTGTGTGCCCGACCGAGACTCGATCTTGGGACCTTTGCCTTTCGCGGGCAAGTGCTCTACCATCTGAGCTACCCAAGCAAGACTCACGCCCCCTCCTCACAGCTTTACTTCTGCCAGTACCTCGTCTCCTACCTTCCAAACTTAACAGAAGCTCTCCTGCGAACCTTGCAGAACTAGCACTCCTGAAAGAAAGGATATTGTGGAGACATGGCTTAGCCACAGCCTGGGGGTGTTTCACTCTGCAGCGGAGTGTGCGCTGATATGATCCTTTCTTTCAGGAGTGCTAGTTCTGCAAGGTTCACAGGAGAGCTTCTGTTAAGTTTGGAAGGTAGGAGTCCAGGTACTGGCAGAAGTAAATCTGTGAGGACGGGGCATAAGTCGTGCTTGGGTAGCTCAGATGGTAGAGTACTTGCCCGCGAAAGGCAAAGGTCCCGAGTTCGCGTCTCGGTCCGACACACAGTTGTAATCTGCCAGGAAGTTTCATATCTGTGCACACTCCGCTGATGAGTGAGAGTCTTATTCTGCATAATATAAATGAACAGAGTTCTCAAGCAGCGCTAATTTCTATTTCAGTTCGCATTCTAGTCTCCAAATCGCGTAGGCGGGATACTATTCGAAATCCCAGAACTTTTCGGGGACCTAGGGCAAGGAAAGGACAGTGATCCCAGGATTAAGACCATTAACTGCTGAGTGGAGAGCAGGTTGGCGGTCATCTCATGCATAAGACCCGGACAGTTCTCATGAGGCTGCGTCAGGCTTTCTCTGGGTCAGTTTGCACAGTCAGCTCGTCCATTCTGTGCTCCAGTACTTACATCATACGGAGGTTGGAGAGCATCTAGGTGTCAGCAAACTATCGTTAATTTTACGCGACATGTGTCTTTGCCTTCCGTATACAAAGATGTCCGGCGAATTGTGAGTGCGTCTGAAGTCTACAGAAGAGCAAAACCAAATTCTAGCCACTAGGTAAACTTATTCTGTAGATAAGTGGTACATTCATTATATTGGTCTTTTGCCATGCACTCGCGATAGTAACCGGCATGTAGTCATGGTGGTGGACACCTTCATCATGCTTGTTTTGGTCAATTCCTAGTCTCAATGCTACGGCTCTTGTTATTATTCGATATCTCTCGAGGATAATTTCCATCTTAGGTCCACCAAGGTATTTGATCAGCGATAATGCCCCGGCTTTTAAATCTAAGGGCTTGAGGAGATTTTGTTTTGAGCAATCTATTCATCACATCTCAATTACCCCCAATCATGTTTTTCAGAAATTGTTAATCGATATTTGAAAGAGGCTCTTACTGCCTTCCATAGTAACTTTCTGGGTGAGTAGGAACGCTCCGTTGAGTGACTTAATTTTGCCTTTAATATGGTCCAACATGAGTCACTGAAAGCAGCCCCTCTTCCTTGGTGTTGGACTATCAAGTTAATTCTCCTCTGGCCAATCTGTGGTCAGTTAACGATTTCCTACAGGAGCATATTGGCGCTAAGGTACTGCAGGAGAACCAGAGAAAGACGTGTCGAAATATTCAGCCGGCGAATCAGAAGGTCGGTCGAGTACTGTATTCAGGGGCGTAGGGTATTTAGGTGTAAGGTAGGTGATCGGGTTTTTGTGCGCAACACCAATGTTAATGAGAAAGGCGTGAGAGGCTAACTCTCATTGATTGCTTAGCCGAATTCCCGAAAGAATGAGCTTGGTGCTTCCCTATTCACTGTGCTTTCACAAAGGACCTGTGCTATTTTGCACCCACTTATATTCCCCTGCCATGCATATTTATTAAGGCTACTTCTGGACTAATGGTATGGAACCGACTATTAACACACGCCTTGGTATGTTCTAGTTTTACTGCCGTGAGGGCCACGATTTGCAGAAGGCGATGCCGCTCTGATGGGGTGCAATGAGGCTCGGAGCAGAGCCAACTGATGGACAGTAGCTCTGCAAACGGCTCACATAATCTAGAGTTAGGTAAATCACTTTATACTTATTAGCAAAATTGTCTCTCAAATGGCTGTCTCTCTAAACGGTTAATATCTTAAGATTTTTAATAAAATCATAAATATCTTTCAATTAAAGTGTGGTGGAATCACTGATATTTTAATATTTAAAGTTACAGTACTTAATTGGAAGTTGCCGTGAAAGCTCATTTTGGGTGTTCCTTAAGTGGTTGTTTTTCTTAAATGGTAATTACTTTTTTTAAAAATAAAATTGCCTGTTGATTGTTTATTGCTAAACATTCTGCACGCATCTTAAATTTTAATGGGTTTGAAAACACATGTTTGCGGAGTCTCTTAAATTGCTTTTTCTTAAGTGGTTAACACTTCTTTTAGGATTGGGCAATTGTAAACCTTTCTCAATCGCTTCAGTAGGCCATTAGTTTACGCTACGTTTTTTTTATTTAATTTTTTTAAATCTTGTTCTTATATTTCTTAAATTACCTCAAAGGTTTTCTCATTGAATCATTTCGTTTCTTGTTTAAATAGAATGTGTAAACTCAAGGGTGAAGATGTTTTCTCCAAACCTTGTCTAGCCGTTTTACGTTCCCTTCGTCATGATTCTAAAAGTTCTTATTACGTTTTGATTGGCCATGTCGAAGACTCTTATTACTCTTCGGGCTGTGATGCCAGTGTTATACCTTTCCTTCTAATTCTCAATTAATATTAGTTCATGTCTAACAGAAAATTGCATTGTCTTTGAAGAGCTCTCGATTAGAATATGAATTTTTCCTCTGCAAAGAAGATTACTCTACGTATTCTCACGAACTGACAACGCATTCTTGTGATAATGACACCTAACTGAAGAGTGATGACGATGTCAAACTCTGTTAATAAGAACCTAAACCTTTTTCAGAGTCGATTGAGTCAAAAGGTGGAAGCAAAAATAGGAATTTTAAAATCAACCACAGGACAACTGTGAAGAAAATAGTCCCAATAGACCCTACTCGCTAGAGTTAATTTTTGTAGAAAATTCGATCAAAGTGATACATTCAAATGTGTTCTACCTCGAATAGTATAAAGTTACGTAGTACATTTTAGAACAGTACCAGAATTTTTTGGACAATATCACAAGTAGGAAGGTTTCCTGCCCGCTTATTGTCTCGACATATATCAAATGCAAATCAAGTGTATGACTTGATCACGAAGCAGGGCCCCACTTTTACTGTCCATCATTCTCTATCCATCTGACTCAAGCGTTCACGAGCTGGTTGGGTAATTTGAGTCGAGGCTCCACTGTGTTTGTACCACATACCTGAACGAGTACTGAACGGAATATTTTGAACAACATAATACGTGTGTGTGTGTGTGTGTGTGTGTGTGTGTCTGTTTTATGAACACTGTATAGCATAGTCCAGCAAATGGGGACAAAAGCTCATTAACCAATAACTGGTGGACCCCGATCAAAAATTTACTGTCTTTATGTTGACAGGTCATCCATCACAGCTGTGGCATGCGGATCTTAGACAGCAATATTATCTCACCGCACGCCTGATTTCATGTCTTTCAACTTAGCTGTTTGCACAGCAGGGTTCGTCTCTTCAGACAGCTGCATTCATCCACCTATATCACAACCGAGATTAAGTATCATCACCACTGAGATAGATTGAATACAGGATGAAACAATATCTGTTTGTAACGTAACACAATAGTGCAGAGGAAATCAAGATGAACAGTTACTTGATACAGGATACTTGTGATGCATAAGAAAGGCAAAATATCCCAAATGGACTTGCAAAATCCATTTATGCTACAACGCATGAGCGCCACGCGAGATTTTCAATATTCTCTGTCTCCTTTCGTGCAACTATGAATCCTAGAGAACAGAGGAATAAAATTTTTTGTAGGAAATTCCATGTAGTTGAATTATGTCCTAGGATACGTTTTCGCTCCAGGCAGCGGTTTTAGAGTTCTTCAACAAATACGTACATATGTCACCTTCATTCGAACTCTTCTCCACCTCCCCCCCTCCTCAGTACCAACCACCACTTAACCTCAACCACTCCCTATCCACAAGCCCTTCTTTACTATGTTGTTCAAGGCATTCCACCTTAACCATTGCACAAAAATTTACGGCTACCTGAATTACTTCACGTACTTGTTCTTTTTTCGGTCTTCATGGACTGGGCTGTTACACCTCCCGATTGGTCGTGAACTTACGAACTGAAGTTTGTGTAAATTTTACTTCAAAATAAAATGAATTTTAACACCATAGCATTAAAGATTAAACAGTTTTGATTGTCTGGTTTTCTTACTGAGAAAGTACTGTGCTTGTAATGAAACTTCACATAAAGTTCACAGAATGCTTTTATCGTTCATTATCGTGGAAAGTTAAAATTAATAATAGTAACTAAATAGCCAAGTAAAGTCGAATATGAAAATAATTCATGTAGTAGCACATTTTTATAAAATAATAGGAGTCCAATGAACAGCATACCAAACCTCCTGACCAGTTAGGGGGTGATGGTGTGTTTCAATATGACTTCGTACATCTTTATTGAATAATTCGAAAATCGCGAATACGTGTCCGAGTACAAAATTAAACTGTACTAAATTTTCTACGAAAGGTACTACTCTTTTTTCTATATTACTAATAGTTTGTGCGAAGAGAAACAAGACGCTTATGCGCTGTAAGCGCTATGGCTCTTGTAGACCAATTCGTGAATGTTTTTTGTCTTGATAGACCACAAGCGTCCCACATCGATTTGTTCGTCTCGACTTACTCTGCATCACTTTGGAATGCTGTAAAACATGCAAAAACTGTAAATCTTGTAAAACCTATAGAACATAATCAGCTAACCGTGGCCTCCAAACTACGGGGAAACTTTGTCAATGAAACAACTGTAGTACGATTCTGCTCTTGTGACTCGTACAGTTATCCTGCTAGAAGATATCATCGTCATTGCGGTGGACATCGAGTGTGATGGGATGTAGGTTGTTCGAAATAAAGTCCACGTAGTCCAAAGTTGTAATGGTGCCTTACATTACTACGACAGGTACTCTAGAAGCCCAGGTCTACATCCCCCATAGCATAATACTACCGTCACAGGCTTGTATCCATGGCGCAGTGCACGTTTTGACCAGCCGTTCTCTTTGATGACGCAATATCCCAATGTGACTATCGACTAGGGTGACAAGAACGAGATTCACCCGACCAGCAGGCACGTTACCATTGACCAACGGTCCAATCTCAATTTTTTCGTACCCACTGCGATCATAACTGAGAAAGTAGTTGAGTGAACAACCGGGCACTTAGGAATCATCTTCTACACAACTGCATGTTCAATAAAATGCGCTGGACGGTGTGCTCACAAACACTTGTGCCTGCTGCTGCACTGCACTTTCTAGTCGGATCTCCTGCCAGTCCTCGCTTGGACATCCAATAGTTCACAGCTCACTCGTGGTTTCAATAACCGTGAACCGCTTTCCATAGACGCTCACGACAGTAGCACGTGAACAGCCAGAGAGTTTCTCAGTTTCTGCAACGTTTGTCGCCAGGACCCGGGCAATAAAAATGTGCGCTTTCGCCAAAGTCACTTACGTCAGTGTATTTACGAATTTTCAGCCAGTATCGTTGTTAAAATAATTTCCTAATCGTATCCACACTGCTTATTTACGTACACTAGAGAATTCGGCAATAATTTATTGAGTATCTGTGTAAATTAGGTATACGTCCTTATCTCCTTCCAGTCTGTCTCCTCCTCTCCCATCTCTTTAGCCATCATCATCTCTTTCCATTGCTTGCCCCTTGACCTATCCATGTCCTCCTATCCATCTCTCCATCCGCTCCTGCTGTCTTCCCCTGTTCACCTACCGCCTCTATATGTCCGTTTCCTGCCGGCCGGAGTGGCCGAGCGGTTCTAAGCGCTACAGTCTGAAACCGCGCGACCGCTATGGTCGCAGGTTCGAATCCCGCCTAGGGCATGGATGTTTGTGATGTCCTTAGGTTAGTTAGGTTTAAGTAGTTCTAAATTCTAGCCGACTTTTGACCTCAGAAGTTAAGTCCCATAGTGCTCGTTTGAAACATTTTGTCCGATTCCTACTCCCTTTCCTATCTCCCCCCCCCCCCCCTTTTCGGTGACTTTGAGCTTTGTTTTTTGTTACTGCAAATGAACCTTGATTAGAAACCGAAATAGCTTAAAATGAATGTGGAAATTGGTTGCGAGCTCTGGTATACGGAGTGTGATACTTCTTGTGTAAGTATACTCTGCTATTTAGTTAAAAGTGATTGTGAGAAAGAAAACAAAGTTCTATTTTCACAGTACTGTATAGCATTTTCCTTTTCGCTCTCAGTTAATATAAAAACTTTTAAAAGTTGTTTAAAAGAAATATAGCCCATTCACATTTGAAGGCTATCGTTTCAAAACTTGAACTAAATCGGTCCAGAACATTTCAAGATCATTGCTAAAATATTTACCCTCCTATATCGTACACTTACGAAAAAGTATGTAGCCAATGAGCGTCCAGACGTTTATTAGAGCATTAATAATCTAAACTTCATCGGTCCCGTGTTCGAACTCCGCTGCTGTTTAACTTTCGAATAAAAATCATCAGCAATGGTGACCGAAGACTTCGCCATAAGAATTTACCCTATTCAACCAACGGCATGGTCAAAGAGGGCTGAGGAGCACACACAGGTTCATGGCTCTCTCGTACCCTTTGGGTGGGAAACCGCCCATAAAGCTGGAAGAGTCAGCGGTGATAAACAAGGCAGTGGAAACGACTGCATTAAAAACATATAATGTGTATCCATAGAACATACGGCCTTTAATGGGAAAACTGCCATGATGAACTCTCCATCGTCAAAAGATTCCGGACTAGTCACCTATTTGGATCTTCGGGATGGGACTACCAAGGTCGAGGTGACCTTGGGAAAAAGATTCAATAACATTTCCAAGGGTAACATCCTACAAGTCGGGGTGTGGAATGTTAAAAGTTTGAACGTGGTAGAGTCGCTAGAAAATCTGTAAAAGGAAGTGCTAAGGCTCAACGTTAATAGAGTGGGGGTCTGTCAAGTAAAATAGGAAGAACAGAACGACTTTAGGTCATATGAGAATAGGATAATATCAACAATGGCAAAAAAGCTACGTCTGGAGTGGGATTCTTTATTAATAGAAAGAGAGTGAGACTGTAAGCAGTTAAGTGATAGCGTTGCTCTCATCAGAATCGACAGCAAAGGAACACAGACTTCGCAAGCCAAATATTAAGAGATAGAGAAAGTGTGTGATGATAGTGAAGGATTAAGTAAGTATGTACAGGGAGATGAAGATCTAATAGTCATGGGGGATTGAAATGTGATTGTGCAGAAAGGAGGGAAGGAAAGCGTTACGAAAGAAAATGGTCTTGCATCTACGAATGACAGAGGAGATAAAGGAATTGAGTTCTACAATAGATTTCAGAGACTAATAGTGAGTACCCTGTTCCAGAATCGTAAGAAGAGGCGGTATCCTTGGAAAACGGTGGGAGATACATAAAAATTTCTTGTAGAGTACATCATGGTCAGGCAGATTTCCGAAATCAGATACTGGATTTTAAGGTGTACCCTGGAGCAGATATAGGCTCAGACCACAATTTAGTAGTGATGTAGAGTGGACTGAAATTTAAGACAACAAAGAATCCATGCGCAAAGAAGTGGGGTACAGAAGTACTATGGAATGAAGAGGTACGCTTGAAGTTCTCTAAGGCTATAGTTACTGAGATAATGAATAGTTCAGAAGGCAGTTAAGTTGAAGAGGGAAGAACATATTTAAAAAGGACAATCACAGAAGTTGGAAAGAAAAATGTTAAGGGAAATTCAGGAACAAAGAACTACAATTCATTTAGGAATGAAATAAATAGGTAATGCAGGGAAGCTATGACGAAATGGCTCCATGAAGAATGTGAAGAAATCAAAAAAGCCATGTTGGGGAAGGACTAATTCTGCATGTGGAAAAGGCAAAAGCAAGGATAATAACATTAAGAGTGTAATGGGAATTCCACAGCTAAATGTAGAGGTGAGAGCGGATAGGTGGAAAGAGTACAATGAAGGCCTCCTTGAGGGGGCAGACAAGTCTGATGACGTGATACAAGAAGAAACAGGATATAACATAGAAGTAATAGGCAATCCAGTATTAGAATGAGAATTTAAAAGATCTATGGAAGACTTACGATCGAATAAGGCAGAAGGGATGGAAAACATTTCATTAAAAGTTTTAAAATCACTGGGGAAGTGGCTACAAAACAAATATTGACCTTGTTGTGTAGAATGTATGAGTTTGGCGATATATCGCCTGATTTTCGGAAAAGCACCATACAAACAGTTCCGAAGACTGCAAGAGTCCTAAAGTGCACAACTATCGCACAATTAGCTTAACACCCAATTCATCCAAATTTCTGGCAAGAATAATATACAGAAAAATAGAAAAGGGAATTGAGGATGCGTTAGACAACGATCAGTTTTCCTTTGGAAAGGTAAAGACCCCAGAGAGGCAGTTATGACGTTGCTGTTGATAATGGAAGCAAGACTAAAGGCAAATCAGGACACGCTCATAGGATTTGTCACCTGGAACAAGGGTTCTACAATGAGCAATTGTGCAAGATATTGGGAATTCTGAGGAAAATAAGGATAAGCTGCAGGGAAAAACGGGTAATATGCACAGGAGCCAAGACGGAACGTAAGAGTGGAAGACCAAGAACGATACTTTCTGTTTGAAAAAAGTTAAGACAAGGATGTAATCTTTCGTCTCTAGTGTTCAATCTATGCCTCGAAGAAGTAATGACAGAAATAAAAGCTTCAGGAGTGGAAATACAGTTCACGGTAAAAGGTTATCAAGGATGAGATTCGCTGATGACATTGCAATCCTGAGTGAAAGTGAAGAAGAATTACAATGGAGAGGACAGTCTAATGAGCGGGGGAATGGATTGAGAGTATACTGAAGAAAGACGACAGTAATGAGACGTAGCAGAAAAGCAGTGAGGGACTTAACATTAGAACTTGTGATCACGAAGTAGATCAAGTTAATGAGTTCTCCTACCCATGCAGCAACGGGTGGAGCAAGGAGGACATATAAAGCACACTGGCACTGGCAAAAAGGGCATTCCTGGCCAAGAGAAGTCTACTAGTATCAGTTGTTGTCTTTAATTTGTAGTCCTTGAGAGAAGTCTGTGTCGCTGATGGCGAGTTTGGACGGCGGATGTAAATGGTCTTCCTGTCATTGCGGAAGTAGGATTAGCAATGGCACGCGGTAGGAGCCGTATTGTCCATGGGCCGTCGGTGCCGTTACACGCCGATACATCGCCTGCGGCAGTACACCGCGTCTGGTGCCTTCGCAAGAGCTGCGGGCATTGTGATTATTCGAACGGCGAGCATCTCGAGCTTGTAGTGCAACACTTAAGACTATAAAATTATTTTAGACATCTGTCACTGTTTATTCTCGGTGTCAGTATTTGCAAGCTACGTGCCATTAGGCTCAGGTATGTTCAAACCCGAACCCACATACTGCTCTCTGTCCGTGTGTGGAGGTGTGTGTCTGTGTTTTGCTTAGCATAATCCTGTTACACGAGAAACAAACAAGTATTTATTGAAACTGTTTCAATAACCTTAATCGATAACTTCACTGTTGCGTGTTAAATGCTATTTCTGATGAAACTTAAAGTTCTCAGAGCTGGATCGTGAATCCTAATATTGGATAGTCTGTCCTGCGTTGCACTACGTTGCAGATAAATCAATTTACTTATTTAGATTGTAGAACCAGTCGTTTTCATTTATTGACATAGTTACCCCTTTCTTAAATCTCACGAGTATTTACTGGCTTGAAGGTCCAAAGTAATCTCGCATGCATGGTCTTGCTTTCAGTTAAGATAACTGTCACTGTTAAAGAGCTCAAGTTGCATTCCACCTAGAAAAACTGGCTTAATAATATCCCCTTTCCTTTATTAACTGCCTGTGTGCTCTGCAATCACCTTTCAGTGCTAAAGCAGAGTGTTGAAATTAGGGGTCGACTGTTAACAAAAGGAATGAGTTCCTTGGAGAACCGGAGAAGAAAAAAATACAGGGAAAACACTGTCAAGAAGAAAAGCACGGTGACGGGCCGTCTGTTAAGTCATCACAGATTAACATCCATGGCGGCACAGGAAGCTTTAGAGTGTAAAATCTGTAGAGTAATATAGAGCTTGGAATACATCCACCAAACACTTCAGACAGCAAGTGCTACTCTGAGATGAAGAGATTGACACAGGACAGGAATTCTTGGCGGGCCGCATCAAACCATTCCGAAGACAGACTACTAAAAGAAAAAATGTTTTGGCCCATTAGTGTACACTGCTTTCCAGATTCAAGGAACACCATTTGTCTACTCCCACATCTAGATAATAACTGTTGAAATGGATTTTCATGTACAGAGAGTACAGCGTTACTTGGCTGTGACATTAGAAGAGAGAGGTTGGCACGCCCATCGCGCGGCCGTATTACCCCCCGGGAAAGATCCCCAAACCTCCTGTGATACAGGCTGAAAGGACCTGAAGCCGTCCTTTAGCTACTACATCGAGGGATGAAGTCACGACCTCCAGCTTGACCGCAATGACTACCCCCGTGACTGACCCACCTGATAATACAGGTGATTAGTCTTTCAGCCTAATGTTTAGAGATTATACTGGTTCCTTGCATGTGACGTTGACAAATCAAACGTTAAATATCTTTGTATGTTGTTCAAACACATTCATGTACTTGAAACAGTTCAAAACCTTATATGGAGGCTGCAAAGGTAGGTTTAATTTCATTACGCCTGAGGTCTGCGGCTTTATGCGAAACAGGTCTTCAAAGAGACAGGAAATTAAATTTTTATCTTTCCGCTGAGAGCCACGAGAGAATTTATTTTTCTCGAGACGTTGTATTTCTTTTGAATCGTAAAACAATGCTGACTCTCAGCAGCATTTCGGCTGCTGCGACAAAAATTAATATAACACACTAATTGCAACTACGGCAAAACCAGCCTTCCTTTTAGTCTTCTGATAGGTTTGATGTGGCCCACCAAAACTTCCAAACCTGTCATAATCTGTTCATCTCTAGTATTTGCATCACACGTCCTCAACTGTTTCTCGGAAGTATTTGTCTTCCCCTACAGCTTCTTTTCCCTGTACTCGTCCTACTAACCCAGGTAGTTATTCCCGGATGAGTTGACACTTGCCTTATCATCCTACACCTTCATGTTACCAGTTTTCTTCAAATGTTTCTTACCACGTCGATTCTGCGGAGAACACATTTTTTATTGTATCAGTCCATCTGTTTTTCTACATCTACGTACATCTACATAGATACTCCACAGGGTGTGAGGCGGAAGTTACAGTGCGCCACTGCCAGTCATTTTATTTCCTGTTCCACTCGCAAATAGAAGGAAGAATATCGACTGTCTGTATGCCACCGTATGAGCCTTAACTTCTCGTATCATATCTTCGCTGTCCTTAAGCGCAACGTATGTTGGCGGCAGTAGAATTATTCGGCAGTCAGCTTTAAATGCCGGTTCTCTAAATTTTCTCAGTAGTAGGGAAAAGAACGTCGCCTTGCCTCCAGGGATTCACATCTGAGTTCCCGAAGCATCTCCTTAACACTTGAGTTTTGTTGAAATCTACCGATTACAAAAGTAGCAGCCCGCTTCTGAGATGCTTCGATGTCTTCCTTCAATACGACCTCATACAGATCCCGAACACTTCAGCACCATTCAAGAATAGGTCGCACCAGCCTCCTATATGCAGTCTCCTTTACAGTTAAACCGCTCTTTGTTGAAGTTCTACCAATAAACCGAAGTCGACGATTCGCCTTCCCTACCACATTTCTCGTATTCTCGTTCCACTTCATATCGCTTTGCAATGTTACTCCCAAATATTTAAACGACTATGTAAAGCAGGCCACTAGTAATACTGGATCCGAGCATTACAGCTTTGATCTTCCTATTGATCCACGTTAACTTACATTTTTCCACGTTTAGGGTTAGCTACCATTCATCACATCAATTCGAAAATTTGTCTAAGTTGTTTTGTATCTTCCTACAATCACAACGTTCTTCTATAGCAGTGCATCTTAATCACTTCGATCCCCTTCTTTCTTGGTTTTTCCATAGTCCGTGGATAACAGTCATACAATACTGTGCTCCAAGCGTAAATTCTTTCTTAAATTAAGGTCGATATTTGATACTGTAACGTATTTCAGCCACGAATGCCCTTTTCGCCTGTACTAAGCTCCCTTTTATATCCCACTAGCTACGTCTGTCATGTGTTATTTTGTTTCCAAGATAACAGAATACCTTTATTTCATCGTTTCACGATAACTAATCTTGATGTCAAGTTTATCGGTAATCTAATTTCCGTTACTCCTCATTATTCTTGTCTTTCATCGATTTACTCTCAGACCCCATTCGGTGTTTGTGAGACTGAACATTCTATTCAACACATCCTGTTTTTTCCCCTTTCAATTTTTTTTTCACGTTCACTGGCGTTGGCAGTGCCCTCAACAAATCATATCATTGACATACTTTACCCTGAATTTTAATTCCACTCTCTTAACTATCATTTCTGTTATTCCTCCTTTGATATACAGACTGAAAATTGAGCGAAGGACTATGTTCCTATCTTACATCCTCTGTAATTCCGGCACTTCTATCCCGGTTTTCTATCTCATTTTTAAGCTCTTGGTTCTTGTACCTGTTATATACTATCCGTCTTTCCACACACCTTACACCTGTTTTCTTCAGTTTTTTGAGCTTCTTAACTATTTTACTTCGTCAAATGCATTTTCTAGTACCACGAATCATATAACGTATCTTTATTTTCCTTAAATCTATCTTACATTATCAAGAGCCACGACATAACAGCCTCTTTGGTTATTTAACTCTCTTAAAGCAAAACTGTTGGTCACTCAGTTTTCTTTTACAGTCTTTCGTACGTTATTCTCATCAGCAAGTTAGATCCATTTTTCACGAAACTATATGTACGAGCGTTTTCGAATTAAATGTGCCTTTTATGTGTTCGGGGCTGTATGATTTTTTTCCGGAAGTCTGATGATGTACCTCCATAGATTCTACAGATCAATTTGAATAGTCGTTTGGCTGTTGGTTTCTCCAATCAGCTTAGGAATTCCGAATGAATATTATATATGCCTTCCGCCTTATTTCATCTCAAGCCTTCCGAAGTGCTATTTAGCTCTAGTATTGAATTCCCTGTACCTTATATATCGAACCCCATTTTTTCTTTTGTTACATCTTAAGACGCTTACTTGAAACAAGCAAGTGTACTCTTTCCAATATCTACTTTTTCCTCTACCTTGAATAGTGGAAGTCCTATTGTACTCTTAATACGACATGTTTGCTATTAATTTTACGGAAGATTCTCTTGTCTATTCTTTAGAGCATTGTCATATTCCTTGAAGTGGTAGCCGCTAATAATCGTATACTCTGTGGCTTGATACTAAATTATGATGAAGTCACAAGTCGTTAAATAAAACACCTTTCCATGCCGCTATTTGAGGATACCAGTTTCAATCTTCAAACACATTGTTTTACAATCGTTATTTTAACACGAGTATTCTTATTTTCTTAAAGCTTCGTCGACTGGCTAGTAATTGACATTTTGCTTACGCTCTCGAAATGCTGCTTTTAGTTACAAACACACACACACACACACACACACACACAGATATTATACATACTTTTCCCAATGTGTTCGCCTGTATACATTCGACACACACTCCCTCCTTTCTGCTCCATCTCCTCCTCCATCCTACCTTCTCCCCCCGCCCCCCCCCCCCACCATCCCCAATTGGCACATTACTTCGTCCTGTAATAAACCACTCAATTGTTGCCGCTGTTGATGATCCTATAATACAGACTGACCTTGTAATTAAATTACCATGCTGCGATCTATATCTGGACGATGATTCTCTCTGTAGCGCGTATGTCGCTTCTAATCGTGATACCTTCACATGCCATTTCCGACAGTAAATACGAGTAGATGAAAGTGGCTTCACTTAATTTTCCTCTGTAAGACTCAATAGTAAGGCGTTCTGGCGAGGTATTATTGCCCCACTTTGTTTATTGTGTTAGAAACCACACATAGTAGCGTTTAGTTTATATAAATATATATTTTGAGTTTCTTTTATGAAATTACGAACTAGTGGATTTAAATTCTATAATAATCCTTGTCCACGATGCTACATCCCAGAAGTCTAACTAAAGCAGATGAAAGTAGAAACAAGGACATTACAGCACGAAGCTAACACTACCATCTGTCATGTAACAGAGTGACACCTGACACAGTGCTTTGTGGAAATCCAGTTACGTTAGACACAGGTATTGTGAACGGGCAACATTAGAAATTCATGGGGTCAGGGACAAAATTTCTTAGTTTTCAATGAAGACTTCTGTTTTTGATTTAAATCGTACCTATTTTTCTTCATTTTCCTTAGTTCAAAGTGTATCCATTCAATTTTTCAGGGTTAGAAAAATAGCATCTACGAGTGTGAGAACCACTCAATTCAATACCAGCTGGAAATGCCCTTATTTATAGCAGTGGTCACAGCTACCTCATAGGTAGTCATACACTTCGAACTTCCAGTAGCAGAAATCTCACATTACCATAGCATCTTTGGGGATTGGATAAGTTGCCCAATAAAAGAGGATGATTTAATTTCCAACTGGGGCTACTTTGAGTTTTATGTTACTCAAATCTGTCTAGAGGAGTTGCATAGTACTCTGAAGTTACTGTTTTATTCTTAACAATGTAATGGGTACACGGCTTCACTCCGCTCGATACACTGACCGAAACCTTTGTGGGATACGAAATCGACTCGACCATTTTTGACGCAGGGATAGTGGATGTCAACCATTGATGTGGTTACTGTTTTCTTTCATACGTAAAGTTTGAACTCAAATCAAAACACTAGCGGAAAGTATCTACACGAGATCAGTAGTATTCTATTGAAAATTATCAAAACATTTCTGAGAAAATCGTCTTCATATTTGCAGATGTGGCAATAGTCTTGCAGAAAGCCTTCACAATGTCAATTCTACGACTAAAACTTGCGGCACTCCAGTTGCTGATATTCTCCCGGGGTCTGATTAATTATCGGTGAAAAGGAGAAAACAGGTTGTCGTTGTTTCATTGAAGACATTGACATTCTTGAATATCTTATGATATGTCGAAATTTGTGTTGAGCCCGCACTAGAAATTTGATCCTTTCCATTCGTGGGCTGTGTGCTAGTAGGGTGTACATTTCATGACAGTACAGTTCAATGCATAAAATCTCCACAGTGTACTCAGATACACTTTCTCATGCACCAAGCAAAATTTTTCCGTAAGGAGCAGTATCTGTGTAGTCCATCTATCCATTGTCGACACCTTCATGTATTTTAAGTTGTACTGTGATTAAGGAAGTCTACAAACATTACATTCCTCACCGTTAGGAAAACATCTAGGACAGACCAATTGGTGACAGACATCAATCTGCAACACGATGCTCTAAGCAAAGTGTCAGCAGGCATATACAAGGTGGAAGAATGGCCAACAAAAGTGAATAAAGTAGTATCGGAAAAGGGTGTAGTAACGTCTGGCACAGAAATACGAGTAAACTCGTTTCCTGAGATGATAAGTAGTGAAACAAAAATTGATAGTCAAACCAGCTATAAGAATAGTAATGGTGTCACACCAATATTAGATTCACCTAAACGTCATGCAAAGCAAGACTGTTTCAACTGACTCTCAATTAAGGAATGGTTTGAGGATTTAAAGATGGGAACAAGTAACAACTTTGCACGTAAATTTCCTACGTTCAAGCCAAGGAGAAATTTACGTCCTGTTATTTTTTTGAAACACTTTGAACAAGTACAATGCAGTGCCTGGGGCAGCTAAAGGACACACTATTTGTGACTGACCCCCTTGAAGGGAAGTGGCTTAAATGGGGGATTATATACACGCATCCGATCAGCAGTCAGGAACTGTTGTGTAAAGAGCATCAGAGAAATCGTGAAAAAGTACGGAAGAATGGCTATAACGTGTAAAATAGAAGGAACGTAGTCAATCACTACTCTGAATTGTATAAAAATGAAAGTTTTTAATAAACGAATGTGCATAGAATATTACTTTATTTTCTTGTGAGCCCATCACGGAAATATTTTTATAGTTAAGAGGGTAGGAAATTTGAAATTTTGTAGACATTTTACCGGTTTAATAAGGGAATATTGTCTTTAAGTTCGTTCGGGGTGGAAGCCAGCCAGCAGTGATCAAGGATGATTTCTCCACATTAAGTGCAATGTTTAGCAGCGCAGCGCATTTAGTCTCACAGCTCAGACAAAGATTTTTGGGTTTAATTAGGCAGATGAAATGTGTCTAGCTGTGAGGTCTACGTCTAGTCCTATATATTTATCGAATGTCGTTGGAAGCGTAAAGGCAGATAATCGATATGCGGCTCCATTGTTACAGCAAACTGATATATAGGAAAGAATTTTCTGCAGCTTCAGCTACAATTGCAATTCTCCCATGAGCTTAATTCTACATGAGCGCCGCAAGAACCTTTACGCTGTACCAAGACAGTGCGCCTACTCAGGCAGCAGCCGACAATACAGATGTACTGTGCAAGCAACAGACCAAACTGCGGACAACAGAGATGGGAGGGCAGTACTCCTCCCGTGCCACCAGGCGTCAACCCGAGCGCAACCAGAGGTCACTGTACCCACGGACCTATTCTCCGTCGGCCACGTGACAGAAAATAGCACCACCAGCATCATGGACCATGAGAAGTATTTAGGCTGGTTCTTCGTCCATGATGAGCCAGCCGACGCCAGGCGACGATTACAATAGCATTCACACAAACGGCACCACGCTCTTGAGCCACTGCCCCCTCGACGTCGCCGCCCATGTCAAATCTCCCATCCAGCAGCTACCAGCTAGGACTCTACATCCGAGAGACGTTTGATTTCATGACCAGCAGCTAGACTCTACAATATTTCTCTTATTATTCATTGGCACTACGCCGGACCTCATATTTTTTGCGTCTCTTCAGGTCCTTAATGGTTTTTCATCTTCTCGCGCCTTTAACTCGAACGCATTACATACAGACATAGGACACAGAAACCCGTGGTCTAGGGATCGCTGGCACGGTAGCTAAATGTGTTCGGTCAGAGAGTTAGCTACTCTCTGAAATAAAAAAAAACTGAGTGGACGGATCAACGTTTAACTTGAACGGGTATCATGGGACGTACACAATGAACAAATGCAACGAACAAAATGAGTTAAAAAAAACGAGTAGTGGCTTTGATTAGTAATTAAAACGTTCTCGGTCGCAGGTTGACAACCCGTCACGGCTTAAACTTTTATTAATATTGACCCTAAGACTTCCAGCATAAGAAGTCACCCTCATTCTACCAACGGCCTTATCAAAGAGGGCGGAGGCGCGGATAGAGGTTCAGGGCACTCTCTTGTCTTTTGAGTGAGAAACTGCCCCTAAAGGAGTGAGAATCAGCAATTATCAACAGCATGAGGATACAAAATGCTATGGAAACCACTGCATTAAATACACATAACGTGGATCTGCAGGACATCTGACCTGTAATTGAAAGAGTGTTACGATGATCTCTCCATTGGCAAAAGATTCCAGAATGGTCCCCCATTCGGATATACGGAAGGGGACTGAAAAATGGGAGGTTCAAAATGGCTCTGAGCACTATGGGACTCAACTGCTGTGGTCATAAGTCCCCTAGAACTTAGAACTACTTAAACCTAACTAACCTAAGGACAGCACACAACACCCAGCCATCACGAGGCAGAGAAAATCCCTGACCCCGCCGGGAATCAAACCCGGGAACCCGGGCGTGGGAAGCGAGAACGCTACCGCACGACCACGAGATGCGGGCAAAATGGGAGATGACCATGAGAGAAAGGTTGAATAACCAATGAAAGAGTATTGTTCAGCGAGTCGTGGTGTGGAATGTTAGAAGCTTGAACGTGGTAGGAAAGCTAGAAAATCTCAAAAGTGAAATACAGATTTCACTCTACATACAGTAGGAGTCAGTGACGTGAAATGGAAAGAAGACAAGTATTTATGGTCAGATGTGTGTAGGGTAATATCAACAGCAAAGTAGGATTCGTTATGAATAGGAAGGAAGGGGAGAGAGTGTGTTTCTGTGAACAATTCAGTGATAGGTTTGTTCTTGTCAGAATCGACAGCAAACCAACACCGACAACTATAGTTCAGGTACGCATGCCGACGTCGCAAGCTGAAGATGACGAGACAGAGAAAGTACATGAGGATACT
Organism: Schistocerca cancellata; assembly: GCF_023864275.1. Lineage (NCBI taxonomy): Eukaryota > Metazoa > Arthropoda > Insecta > Orthoptera > Acrididae > Schistocerca > Schistocerca cancellata. Next base: position 478,278,563 of record NC_064628.1, on the reverse strand, counting down.
GAAAGGGTAATATAGTACGTAAAGGGAGATCAAAAAATGCAGGAAAAATGTGAAAAAAAATCGAAAAAGAAGTGACTGTCGGAAGAACTTTCTGAGCATATAGGAAAGTCAAAAGAACCTTCGGTGAAATTAAAAGCAAAGGGTGGTAACACTAAGAATCCAACTGGAACTCCGCCGTTAAATGCGCAGGGGAGAACGGCTAGGTGGAATGAGTACACTGAAGGCCTCTATAAGGGGTATGATTTGTCTGATGTGACAGACGAAGAAACGGAAGTCGATTTAGAAGATAGAGGATCCTTGACCATCTGCGTAAGCATAAGCAAATTTAATGACTGTCTGTGGATATCGTGTCTGACATTATACTTTCACTTCTACTTCATGTATCCTAGCAGATAAAGCTCAAGGCTCCTTATTTGGTGGAGAAACAAATGTATCAAATTTGTGTGAATAATGACATGCTGGAATGAGGAGAATCTAAAACGTCAATAAAACCGAGATGTTCCATAATTACATTGAACCACAAGACGATGGAGGTCAAAATATCCCGTAACAAGTCAAGCACATACTAGAGGCAAGAGTGAAAAGAACTGCACAATTACGGAAGTTGTGACTAATGGGTTAATGCCAGTTTTTAATTTAAGCTAATCGTTGAACATCATGGTCGCTTTGTGAACTCATTGGATTACGAAAAAAGAAACCCATAACAATTGGAATAATAGTCTGCAGGAGATATAGCTTATAGCGTTCCAGTAGCCTTTGTCATAGGTTTGAGGAAAAGTTCCTACTTCACTTTTCTATTTGCAACTTCGGTTTTTATAACTTCGGCCATGTAGGTTTTATGAGACGAAGTAGTCTTAAGGAGGGAAGAAACAGTGTGAGCGTATGCGAGCAAGGGAGCTGCACCGGGACCGGAGTAAGCTGCGAGTATAAAAATCCAATAAGCTCTTTGCTTCGAGAATACTCGTCCCAGTGTGGTGACAAAGTTCAAAAACATTTGACAGTCAGATGCACAGCTTTGTGCTGTCGCAACGAATGTCTGGGAATTCTACATTATTTGTGGCATACGGAATGTGGGCCGGTTTCAAAACCTTTCAGATATTCTGAGCCGGCACCTTACAACTAGGTTTTCAAGATGACAGCTGCTCTGAAATTCTGAGTAGACCTTAAACCCTCCTCTCTACGCAAAAGGCCAAGTTTTCACAACCCACCCATAGGAGTTACATACTACTCGCGAATTCTCCCTCGCTACAATAGCTTCACTTCCCTCGAAGAGGAAAAAAGGTGGGAAAGCCGTTCACACTTTCAAAACTTTTTAACGCAGTTCGCCTCGTATGTCAGTCAAATCACTGAAGTTCACTGCTCGCTGTAGTGGTGCATATTCTATTGGAGTTACGAAAAGTTGTCTCATCTACATCTACATTTATACTCCGCAAGCCACCCAACGGTGTGTGGCGGAGGGCACTTTACGTGCCACTGTCATTATCTCCCTTTCCTGTTCCAGTCGCGTATGGTTCGCGGGAAGAACGACTGTCTGAAAGCCTCTGTGCGCGCTCTAATCTCTCTAATTTTACATTCGTGATCTCCTCGGGAGGTATAAGTAGGGGGAAGCAATATATTCGATACCTCATCCAGAAACGCACCCTCTCGAAACCTGGCGAGCAAGCTACACCGCGATGCAGAGCGCCTCTCTTGCAGAGTCTGCCACTTGAGTTTGTTAAACATCTCCGTAACGCTATCACGGTTACCAAATAACCCTGTGACGAAACGCGCCGCTCTTCTTTGGATCTTCTCTATCTCCTCCGTCAACCCGATCTGGTACGGATCCCACACTGATGAGCAATACTCAAGTATAGGTCGAACGAGTGTTTTGTAAGCCACCTCCTTTGTTGATGGACTACATTTTCTAAGGACTCTCCCAATGAATCTCAACCTGGTACCCGCCTTACCAACAATTAATTTTATATGATCATTCCACTTCAAATCGTTCCGCACGCATACTCCCAGATATTTTACAGAAGTAACTGCTACCAGTGTTTGTTCCGCTATCATATAATCATACAATAAAGGATCCTTCTTTCTATGTATTCGCAATACATTACATTTGTCTATGTTAAGGGTCAGTTGCCACTCCCTGCACCAAGTGCCTATCCGCTGCAGATCTTCCTGCATTTCGCTACAATTTTCTAATGCTGCAACTTCTCTGTATACTACAGCATCATCCGCGAAAAGCCGCATGGAACTTCCGACACTATCTACTAGGTCATTTATATATATTGTGAAAAGCAATGGTCCCATAACACTCCCCTGTGGCACGCCAGAGGTTACTTTAACGTCTGTAGATGTCTCTCCATTGAGAACAACATGCTGTGTTCTGTTTGCTAAAAACTCTTCAATCCAGCCACACAGCTGGTCTGATATTCCGTAGGCTCTTACTTTGTTTATCAGACGACAGTGCGGAACTGTATCGAACGCCTTCCGGAAGTCAAGGAAAATGGCATCTACCTGGGAGCCTGTATCTAATATTTTCTGGGTTTCATGAACAAATAATGCGAGTTGGGTTTCACACGATCGCTGTTTCCGGAATCCATGTTGATTCCTACATAGTAGATTCTGAGTTTCCAAAAACGACATGATACTCGAGCAAAAGACATGTTCTAAAATTCTACAACAGATCGACGTCAGAGAGATAGGTCTATAGTTTTGCGCATCTGCTCGACGACCCTTCTTGAAGACTGGGACTACCTGTGCTCTTTTCCAATCATTTGGAACCTTCTGTTCCTCTAGAGACTTGCGGTACACGGCTGTTAGAAGGGGGGCAAGTTCTTTCGCGTACTCTGTGTAGAATCGAATTGGTATCCCGTCAGGTCCAGTGGACTTTCCTCTGTTGAGTGATTCCAGTTGCTTTTCTATTCCTTGGACACTTATTTCAATGTCAGCAATGTCATTATGCAAGGGTAAGAACCCTTGCATAATGAAAGGATGAATATGCTACGGTTTCATATTTCAGCTGATAAAAATCAACGAGTCATGCTACAGTTTAAGATTTCGGTTGATAAAATCAACGAGTCACAAAATAATGATAGTACCCACGACGAAACCTAGTGTACGCGTAGCTTGTAAGAGGGAGAAACTCAAATGGCTACTTTAGGTTTCAGCATTTGGGATGCTTGTGGGAAACTATTTGTGATAGACAAAGCTTTCATTGAACTTCCAATGAAATCATCACTGATGTTTTTGTAAACACGTAACATATATGTAAAAGGCTGGAGGTGACCGTTTTTCAAGTATTCTGATGAGAATAGTTTCGGAAAAGTACCATAAAAAACGGCATAGTGTGATGGATAGAAGCGAAAGGTGTTTTTTCTCTAATGGGAAAGAGTGTTTCTGTTATACTGTCAGAAGTACAGTTTTGAACATGGCTGTGATTCAGCAACTGTATACTAGTTTCAACCAAGGATTAAATGGCCAACAGGTTGCACATAAATGTTAGGTACGTTAACCTAGGTTTCGATTCCTTCTAGGAATGGTTTCATTAGAATGCAATGTTGCTAAATCGTAGAATTACGTTGCTAAAAAGCAGTATTCAGAATCTGGAGCAGCTAGGCTCCTGTCAAAATTAAAATATAACGTTCTAGCCTTTGCCACGTGTGCCCAGCTGGGAACAACAACTCACAGGAGCATAGCTCCTCCAAATTCTGGCTATTGCTTTTAAGCAATGTAATTTTACACTTAAGCAACATTTCATTTTGACGAAGACAACCCAAGTAGGTGTTGAAACCCATGTCAATGTACCTACAGTTTATGTGCAATTGATTGGCTGTTTAACCCTATGTTGAAACTGTCAAGAGTTTTAAGACAGAGGAGATCTAGGATGCGCTTGTTGCGTTGATAAGGCAGTAAGTCAGACAGAGTATGCGGGAACCTCTGTGCTTGATTTCACGATGGCTGTGTAGCTGCACAAAATTTGGGAAATATCATGATGCTAGTGTTCATTGCTAGCTTTCATCGGGATGTCCTTGCAGTACAACTCGCTACAGTCAAAAGTTAAATGTAGTAATGAGAGTACAAATTCTATTTTAAGTTCATTAATTCAGCAGTCCGACAATAAACTGCAGCAACGGCCTAACGATTCGGCTGCGTTCTGCTTGAAAACGCGTTTTGATGCGGTGAGACTGTCGTTTCCTTTGCGATTATCGTGGTCTGTCGGCTCACGAAATGGATATCGTACGTCAATTACCACAAAAGTCAAATAGTCTAAGCCTGCCTAGAGCATAGATGTGTGTGATATCCTTAGGTTAGTTAGGTTTAAGTAGTTCTAAGTTCTATGGGACTGATGACCTCAGATGTTAAGTCCTATACCGCTCAGAGCCATTTGAACCATTTAAAATATTCTAGGGATAAAAACATTCAAATCCACATTATCTTTAGTCAACATTCAAAATGGCTCTGAGCACTATGGGACTTAACTTCTGAGGTCATCTGTCCCCTAGAACTTAGAACTACTGAAACCTAACTAAACTAAGGACATCACAAACATCCATGCCCGAGGCAGGATTTGAAACTGCGACCGTAGCGAGTCAACATTCCTTCATAGTAAAAATCCACCGCCGAGAATAGAGTAAGTGCACAAAGCGGTTGACGGCACCGTTAATATGCATGAATTGTTGTCTGACAAAAGGAATTTTAATTGTTGGTAGCAAACTCCGGTTGTATTACCTCTAAATGTGTTGAACCGATACTTTCATGAGTAATTCATCCGATTTCACTTCTGGGATTTTCGTGTTGGTACAGTATCTCATTTAGGTCTGGACACGAGAAAACATTCCCAAAACGTAAGTCTGATGTATCTTGTGATTCTTCATTGCTGACATCATTAGCACAGTGGAACAAACAGCTGCTCGACTTCCAGCTGAAGCTGCTGAAGAAGTTCGTCGCGAAACCTGCAGAGCTCTAACCAAACCAAAGCTGATGAAACCGAACATTTCCTACAGGGAAAGGGCTGCCATACCGGAGGTAAGAGAAGTTCAAGACATAGTAAAACCACCTGCAGACAAGGGCAACGCAACAGTGATTCTGTCCCGACAGCATTATGCTGAGAATATGTGAGGCCTACTTGGTGAAAGCGCATACCGCAAGATTGACACCGATCCTACCAAGATGGTCGAGAGGAAGACTCTAGCGTTTCTCAAGGATTCCGGCTTCCCTGGCGAAATTACCAAGAAGCTACGCCCGAGGGCTGCGGTTCCTTCTAGACTTTACGGACTGCCGAAGGTGCGCAAGGAATCGATTCCGTTACGTCCCATTGTCAGCAATATTGGTGCCCCAACGTACCTTCTCGCCAAGCACCTCAAACAACTGCTTAGCCCTTACGTTGGGAGACGTACACACCTTATCCGTAACTCCGTGGATTTCCTGGGACGCATCAACAACCTTACGCTTAAGGAATCTAACATACTGGCGAGCTTCGACGTGGTATCTCTATTCACTAAAGTTCAGTTACAAGAATCCTTGGAACTCATCAACCACAAATTTGACGAAGAGACCACCAACCTTTTCAGACATGTTCTGACATCAACCTACTTCTTATTTGACGGTGATTACTACGAGCAGACAGAAGGAGTAGCATGGTGAGTCCACTCCCAGTCGTTGTCACAAATATGTACATGGAACATTCCGAGGAGGAAGCTCTTGAATCAGCACATCTAAAACCCACCTGTTTCTTTAGATATGTGGATGATAGCTACGTTATCTGGCCACATGGAAGAGATAAACTGGCAGACTTCCTCACACATCTCAACTCCAGACACGAGAATATTAAGTTCACCATGGAGATCGAAACTGATGGGATGCTTCCTTTCCTGGATGTTTTGATTAAAAGACGAGCTGACGGCCCTTTGGGCCACAGCGCGTATAGGAAAAAGACGCACACCGATTTGTACCTACATGCGGATAGCTGCCACCACCCGGCACAAAAGAATGGCGTGCTCAAAACTCTATTACACAGAGCTCACACCATCTCAAACAGGGACAGTCTCCAACAAGAATTGGACCATCTGAAGACCGTGTTTCGGAGGAACGGTTACAAGGAAGGCTCTACATCCCACATCTGCAGCACCGGCGGAAACTGAGGATGAACTTCAGAAGGAGGCGGCCTCAGCTATTATTCCGTTTTGTGGGGAAAAATTGGACGCATTTTACGTAAAAACCAAGCGAAAACCATCTTCCGTCATCCAAGCAAAACCAAGAGCCTTCCTGGTAGTGTCAAGGAAACCTTGGCCTACGTAAATCGGTGGTTTATCAGATACCTTGCCAGTGCGGCAGTGTATACATAGGTCAGACCATTCGTACCTTTGAGGACCGTTGCCGAGAACATCAACGGCACACTAGACTGCAACAGCCCAGTAAGTCGGCAGTCGCTCAGCATTGGCTGTCGGAACTCCACAGCATGGATTATGACCAAACCAAAGTCCTGACACATACTTCAAAATACTGGGACTGTGTCATCAAAGAAGCCATAGAGATTAGAGTAAGGGAGCCACAACTAAATAGTGACAGCGGTTACATCCTTAGCAAGGCGTGGGAACCCGCGATCACCCAGATGAAGAAGAAAAAGGATATTTCCCAGAGTATACCGACTTCGGGGGAGGAGGGAAGAATAACGAGAGCGGTGCCGGCAGACCCTCCTGAACGAGAAGACCTAGGACGCAGCGCCCAGACGGCGGGAGAACGGACGCTGTACCTGGACCGGGCGTGGGGCGCCGACCCCACCGACTCATAGGAAGCGCCTGAGGGAGGAGGGGAATTGTCCTATATATAGATGGCACCGGCCCACAGCTGGTCAGTACATCAGCGCACCTGATGATGGCAACGTGGTCGATTGCCGAAATATTGTGTCCTATGCACACTCATCCCAGGCTGTTCACCCGAGATTTATTTCGTCTGATGTATCTTAATTGAGAAATCAAAGCATCTCGGGTTAAAGACTGCATTAAGCTTTAACACTGAACATTGTGGCTATTGCGACAACACGCACCAGTTAGCAATGACATTCTAGATGGATTTTCTCAAATTAATCGACTTTACACTGAAGCACAACTGATTATCATCAGTATAATATAACTATTATCTGCGGAGGAAAATTAACAATTTCGCCCAATGGCTAATCCTGATGTAGTCTAATTTTCTCCACATCGACTTTGTAGTTGGAAATACATGGCACTGTTAGCTGTATGTCAGACACGGGTGAAACTATCGTATTGTATATGGAGCAAACCTTCAGACACCAAAAATCGAAATGACAGCACTGATATGTGAAACTCGCAACAAAGTGGTCTGTGGTGTGTCCTCGGTTTGCACGTTTTTCTCTTTTTTATGTTGATCTCCAGTTACGAGCTTCGTGAAAACATAATTTCTACGCATTTAGTGAGCTGTTCGTCGTTAAGTGGTCGGTACGCAGCCCGTGAACTATGAAGTGCACTGTTTTGGCCAGTGGAGGAAGGATGAAAATGGAGTGGCATTCAGAGTATGACATTGTACGGTCCTTCTTTGAATGTCCACATTTTCACGTCGCTGGGAAAACGATAGCCACTGTGGAATAGCTGTTGGTCTGAAATGTAGGGAGGATTTTTGACAAGTTTCACTAACGACTTTCAGTAAGATTTATACTACAGTTACTATGATTTGCCTCAGTGAAATAATTAATGAGTCTCGTACTTCTTTGCAATACAATGATGGTTGCTAAACTGTCTCTTAACTAGGTAGTTACTGCGGCTCTGTACAAGCGGATCTTCTCCAGATGGGAAATACCAGTATACTCTGATCGTGGTTTTCTATCAAGAGATAGAAGCAGTGCTAATGCTTCTGCCACATCGAGCACAGATGTGTTCGTGAAGAGCGAAGCCAACGTTTAGTCACACAGTTGCAATGTTAAGATGCAATGAAGACCCGACAACAACAATTCGAGGACTAAGGACAAGAAATTGCCTCATATCAAAGAATATGAAGGTACTGTAACGTATCAAATTGTGGCATTTCATTTTGTTACCGTAAGATTACATTTGAGTGAACGCGAAATTCACTTCGTGTTCGTATAGTGATGAAAGTTACTTGAGGTATGGATGTTGGGATGGCTGCACAAGGCCCAAGTTGGTACCAATAAGCGCGATTTCGTATTTGTGTCACGTTAGCCTCCATTATCCGTTATTGCTAACATACTCTGCCAATGTACAAACGTAACCAAACACCTAAAATAGAGTTTGAATGAACATAAATAATTATTCACATCAAATACTTGTATATGTCAATTGCTAATATAGTCATACTGTTGTCTGTTCTGTTATTCATGGTTGTAAACGAGTGTTAGTTTGAAGACAGGAAGAATTCGACGTATTCTTGTTTTTTTTTATAAATTAATTAAAAACAGATGGTGCACTATTTTACTGACGGCGAATGGCAACACCATCAAAGGAAAAATGACTTTGAAGATATTGAGACACACATACACACAAATCACTTATAGTAGCATGAGGTGAAGTAGAATTAACTGTTGGGGAGTATTTGTGGTAAAAGGATGGAAAATTGATTACGAATCTTAGGCATTTTAATTGAGAACAAATGTACAGATATTTTAGAAGAAGAATCCAGTCAATCAATATGTTTAAAATAAGAGAAGTTTGGGTATGCTGATAACAAAGTCACCTGTTACTCTGGACTGTGTTACGTTATGTTTTGTGGCAGTAATTACGAGTGATCAGGCATTTGGGCAGTAGATTGTGAGAACGGACATGTTTCAATACCGTTACAGAGTGGATGTGCTGTAACAGCTATACAGGGTGGGTCACTAATTATTGCCACCAAGAATAACCCAGAAAGTATGATTGGAGCCGAAAGGTTTGTGGGTAAAAAGTTGCATGGGACAACGGGGGACCTAATATGACGTTGGTTTTTGTCGCTATGGGTGGAGGGGGGGGGGGGGTGGCTTCAGAAATACAAAGGTCATATATATATATTTTTAATGGGATGCTATAGTTTGGTACTTATTTTCTGATAGCGGTAATCGAGACGAATCCACTGATGTGTAACACTAAGGTCTTTGAAGGTGAATGAAGATCACAAAGGTGGCATGAATGTCCATTTTCAGAAGGTATTCTAAGTGATGACTACTGGTATCAACGCAGTGCTGCAATCTTCATATCTGGATTGAGAGATATTCCTTACATCGGCAGTTAAAGAAGCATATGCTCTGACAATTCCTTCTCGCATATCTTCAGGAGTAGTCCGATCGTCTTTACAAACAATGTCTTTTACGAATCCCCACAAGAAAAAATCCAGGGGCGTCAAGTCTGGCGAACGAGCCGGGCACGACACATCTCCTCTGCGTCCAATCCACCGTTTTTGGAATTGTCTCTGCAACTAATTTCTAGCTATCAGCGAAAAATGTGCCGGACACCCATCGTGTTGATACCACATTCTCTTCCTTGTTCTTAAAAGCATTTCTTCCAATAACAGACCTAATGTTTCTTCCAGGAATGTGGTGTACTTCCTAAGATTATGATTTCCTTCAATGAAATAAGGGCCTATAATTCTGTCCTCCAGAATCCCACACCATAAATTCACTAAGCACGGTTTTTGGTGTGCAACTTGCCGCGGCCAACATGGGATCTCAGTTGCCCAATATTGCATCTAATGCAAATTATCATTTCCATCGTTCGTGAATGTAGCCTCGTCAGTAAATAAAATCAAATTAATAAATGCATCGTCCCTCTGAATCTGAAGTTGAGCCCTTCGGCAGAATTCTATGCGACGCATACAATCCGTACCAGTTAATTCTTGGTGGAGTCTGATATGGTAATGATGATATTTATGGCGATGCAAAACACATAAAACACTACTCTGGCTCATGTCAGATTCCCTTGCTATTTGGCGCGAACTAACACCAGGATCTTGAACCACAGTGGCAAGAGTAGCAATTTCCGTTTCCTAATTAGTAACTTTCCTTCGCCGGATATGTTTCCTACGCGTTAATGATTGAGTTGTTCTAAGTTCATCATACACATATGTAAGTGTATGACGTGTAGGATGAGTACTTTGAGGATATCTTTCAGCGTATAAGTGTCTAACTCTCACTGAATTTCGTTGGCACTCTCCGTAAATGAAAAGCATATGGACTTGTTCCTCGAAGAAATACATCATTCACATTCGCTTGATTCGACAGTACTAGTCTTACCTTTACTATTAAAAAAATAGTGTTGTATTGCGAAATCGTTGAATGGTATTTCCATGTCAAAGGCACATTAGATGGAAACGCCGTATTCGGGGAATATTTACTATTTGCACGATCTACGAGAGGTAATTGTCAGAGCATGTGCTTCGATTAGTGCCGAAGTGATAAGGAATATCACTCAATCCATGATAAGAAGATTGCAGCACTGCATTGATACCAATGGACATCACTTCGAACGCCTTCCGTAAATGAACGTTCATGCCACTTTTTTTACCTTCATCGCTTTTAATCAAGTATTTAATGTCTGTCTTTTGGTAAATCATGTCTCTGTGCACGATAATTTCATATAATTTTTTTCTGATAATAATTGAAATTGTTAACTGCTGTTCTGTTGTGGATACAGCAGTTGCTATCGGATCAATGAAGTGAAGTACCATTGGACATTGACAGCACATGGATGGGTGACATCTGGGATGCCATGTGCTACTGACATAGGCTCACAATGTAATTGAGGAGACACTGAATCCACGAGAACTAAGAATGGCTGGGAGAGCAGTGTGCTAGTACCAAACTCTTCCACACCCACATCTGATGATGTCATTAGGGTAAGTATGACATGGTGGTCAGACAATACTAATGAACCTTCTGAGGGCGGTCAGATAGAGATTGGCTTAGCAGTAATTGAAACTAATTCCAGTCTACCTACATATATTAAATTGTTGTAATTAATAGTAAATAAAAGAAGGGCAGTAACAGTTGTAATAGAGCAATGGGATTAAATGTGCAATCAGCGGAACTACAGGTGTTGTGCCACCTACTGTTTATTAATTTGCGTGGTGTACAGAGTGATCAGTTGTATTTAACATGTGGAAATTTAAAATGTGGTGGTTGTTTCATTAATAATTGACAGTGATTTGTGTTAAACAAAACTTAACATAGGAACTTCGTTTTTAGAAAGTGGTACTCGTAAGATTTTAAAATTATCTTCTAACTTGGTGACAGGTCTACTGAATATGAAACATACAGTTATAACTTGCTTTCCTTAATTTAAAAGCAATCGCTGATTTATGTAAAAGAATTAATTTAAAAGTTGTTAAATGAGGATGGTTAATTAATAAATTCTACATTTTATTCAGTAAATGAAACGTTACACTTTCTTACTAATTAGCAAAGTGTTACAAAACTTTAATGATAAAGGACTTACAAATTAGAAAGACATAGAATTAATCTCCTTTAATGTGTGGTATATGTTGAATACTAGCGATTGTTGTACTGTCGTAAGAGATTCCTGAATTTGGCTTTGCTGACTGCGATTTGGGGAAGAGACATTTTAGGGCAGTCCATTAATACTTGGTATTTATTACGACAAATATTTTATGTTGTTCTTGACGTTATGTGTAGTAATGTAAGATTCGAACCAATCACTATACTGATCCTTCATGTTACAGGCTTTACGCTGGTGGACTTTATTTTGTAATCAACATTTAATTCTAATTTGTAAATAACTTTGGCAGAGAATTACGTTCATTTTGCATGGAATAAACTATTAACAGGACCATTTCCATATTACTCTTTTCTGTATAACAACGCTGATCTTTTGAAGTCATAGCTATAATTGTAAGACTGACCATGAACTGTGTAATTTAATATGTTTGGAACAAGGAGTATTTTCATGCTTGCGTCTTGTGTATGAAAAAGACAGACACCTGTTTATTTCAATGTTGCTACTTTATTTGTAATTATAAAGTGAATTTTCATCATATTTTTTTCCATTTTTTTACTGTGGAAAGGAAAAAGTATTGTGAAATATTTTCGCAGTATCTTCATAAAATATTACAATGTTCTGATTTACACATTTTTAATGTGGCAACTAAATTAAATGTTAGCTATGTTGTGCAGCTACAGTTGAATAAAATTACAAGAATCCTAAATTTCAATATATTTTTTTAATGCTTTAGTAAAAGGAATGTCCTTTTCTGTAGTTATTTCACTATCATTATGTGCCGAATCTTGCAGTCGATTTATTCATTCTAGTAAAATGCAGAAATTTAGCTGCATTTGGGAAAGAGTAAACATATTTGGTGCTGATATAAACATAGTAAACTAAAACTTGTTTCAGCAGATTCATGTTTCTTTAAGTTGGAAAGCTCCAGGAATCACTACACTGGCGACAAAATGGTAAAACAAGAAATGAAATAATTAGAACTGGCGGTTGATTTTAAATATAACAGATTGACTGACTTAGTTTCTGAAGGCGGGCAATATTGTCTTATCTGTAACAGCACTGCACTTCTGAGGAAAAAAGTACTCAAATGAAGCATTAAAATGATGCGTACTAAAAATTTTAAAAATTAATGAGCTTCAGTAACTCCCTCGTAATTGTGTATTAAGTTCTTCGGAATCACGATTGCGCTTGTAGCGGCAAATATAGTTGTTCAGCCATGCTTAATTTATTTAAAACTTGTTACCTCAGGAGACCATTTTGAAGTTGCATCCTGGAAGTAACTGAAGCGAATTTTAGCGGATGTTACTGCATGACTATGTGTCCTCACATAGTTGCTGTGCAATGGTCTGTATCGTTAACGTAATAGTGCAAATGCTTGTTCACTGGAATGTACGTTAGGTGGGTCTATAAATATAACTAGTGATGTTAAATGTTCCATAAATATTTAGGGCTGAAATTTTCTGATAGTGTCTAGCGGAAATCAAAATAACTGTTTTAGAACCTAGGTGGTTTCCCTTCCCTGGATATTCTGTTTCAGTTGTATTTACACCAGTAGGCTACTGATTATTTTAGGGTCTATATTACATAAACTTGGTTTGAAAATTTGTATTTTTTAGCTTCAGGCTGAAAGGTTTTTGTCATTTTCAGTGGTAATACAACAGTACAATTATTGCAAACAAAGAAGTTAACTAAATATTTTGCAGTATTACTAAATTCGTGTTCTTTATGCTCTGCAGAAATGTATTGCTGTGTCAAAAACATGTATCCATATTTCCTAATGGTTTCCAAACTTTTCAATTTGCGAAGCATAAATATTTTCTGACTAAAATGTTAGGTTCGTAAACCGGAACGTAATTCGTTAATGGTCTGTTGCTTGAAGATAGAGACTCCACTACTTCAGTGTGAAAATGCGCTCTTGTAAAAAGAATACTTTCTTTGGATGTTTTCGTGTTTTCGCAATAATGGCATTCCTCTCTGTACCTCTGACGCTCGTTGCCAGGACAAGGCCTTTCATCTTTGTTTCTCGCTTCTGTGGAGGATAGGTATCAAAAGGGAACTATTGTCTATCGTTACAGAGAGAAACAGCGGCACAATCTGCGAAACGATGTAGCTGTAGTTTTTATATATGATACAAATGAAACAGCTTTCCCCTTTTGCGTGTTTATGGATAGACGATAACGATTCATTATATTATATTCGTGGGGAAGCATTCACAGCAACCAAATTCAGTAGTATTTCCTCACTTACAAAATGGTTTTGAATTGCGGAGGAAGAACTTCACACATAGCTCCATTTATTGGTTTTGTTTTTCGAAAAAGCTTTATCCACTCTTTGCTACTTAAAGCATTTAGATAATGCACAGGTCTGATTAATTCATTAATCCTAAAACCTGCCAAATGAGTGAATATCGGTTTGTGCTACATTAATATTTCGTGTCTCGTCGCTATTGTTTGTTACTTGATCGTTTTTCCCAAACTGTTTCATAGCTGACGTAAACCAGAAATGGAAGGACTTATCAAACCGGAATAAATTAATCCCCACCAATAGATGAAATATGAATACCAGTGATTTGCTGTACTTAGCTATGTAGTTCTCAATATATTATATTAAATAATAAATTTCTATGACACCATCTTTCGCTTGGTCTTAGGCGAGGGGATGCATGGAAACAGCCCTGGCAGAATTCACAAGAGGCAGACGAACATGTGCAAGGAACTACGGCAGGTGGGCCAAGCTAGGTAAGATCTTTGAGTTAAGCCAACTCGGCAGAAACGCAGATTGTATCTCCAGGCTGTGCAGAAACAACACAGACTGCTTCTAGCGAGCTGTGTGTGGCCCGGGGGATGAGGTCTGTTTTGTCAAGGTCGCGGAAGAACTCCTGTTGTGGACGTTACAGCTGGCAGTCAGAATTCGGCGAAATACACAGGCCGCTAGCATCTGAGAGAGTTGATTGACAACCAAAGCATTTAGGACGCATTTGAAGCTGTGAGACACTGCCACGTGCTCAGGAGCCATAAGACAAAATGGTTAACGAACTATCAAAACAGCTGTCATTTGTTAACATAAACTATGTAGAAGCGGGAGTGAGAAACAGAACCGTGCTCACAGAGGTTCAACCTTACCGGCCGATGCGCAAACAAAGGCGGAGAGAGGGACACTGTAGGGGGGGTCTTAGTTTTGCAGGACAAGTATTGTGAAATTCGAAACTTGTTAACCATTTGAATTAAGAGCAATGGAGGGAGAACTATACCTTTTAAGACCGCTTCTCACCGATCAACAGCCATAATGTTTCTCGCTCAACCAATCAAAATTACTTGGCACTAGGAAACCGCGGAGAATCTAGTCTTCCCTGTCAGCAGCGCAACGCAGAAAGTTACTTGGTAGGTTGACTTCTTCACCGACAGAGTTCATAGGTAAGACTCTCCTCAGCCAAGCGCCAGCTCGGGCAGTGAACGACAGCGAGGCGACCCATCACGCAGACTTCACTTCGGCGGTTTAAGGCTCTAATCTGTCCAAGCTTATAGATGCAATTTACTGGTACAGAGCCACTGACTGATTCTGCAGCCACTTAGCCACCACTTGCGGATTATGATTACCGTGAGATGCAGCCATAATTGCCAGTCGAACCGCACGGAAAGTTGAGTCATGTTTCACGATGTACTGTAATTACACTTTTCATTCTGAAGTCTTGTTTGCACTTAATATTCCACATCTTTCCAACTTCGGCCGTAGATGCACATGCGTACCCTTTTGTAACGCTTTCCTTCTCTATTCACTAACCTTCATTTAATACGATGTTTTATCCTGATACTCGTTCATCACTTGTACAGTTTTGCCAAAGAACTAGTTTTATTCGTGTTAAGGATTGTCGGAACATTTATTTTGCATTTTTGTGGCATAAACTGAGTTAATTGAGATCTTCGTGTAGCTCTGAAGATGTCGAACTCCGTTTTCATTGTTTTGGTATCCAACAAAGTTTCACATATCAAGCCACCAACTCCAGAAAATCAACAAATCCTTTTTTTTTTTTTTTTTTTTTTTTTTTTTGCAGCCCCTGCAACCTACGTCCTCAATTAGCTACTGGATGCATTTCCTCTATAGATTTTACTCTCAAGTAACGTGAAAGTTACTCCATGATGTCCTAACAAATGTCCTATCATACTGTCTCTTCTTCTTGTCAGTGTTTTCGTTATATTGCTTTACTCGTCGCTTCTCTGCAGAACCTTATCATTCCTTACCTTATCAGTCCACCTAATCTTTAACACTCTTTAATTCAGACGTTTCGATATTCCTCTGGTCTCTAAACAGTCTATTGCTGTGCTCCAGACGTAGATTCTCCTAAATTTGTTCCTCAAATTAAGGTCTATATTTGATACTAGCAGACTTAGCCAGGAATGCCCTTTTTGCCAATCTGTTTTTATATCCTCCCTGATCCGTCCGTCGTGGGTTATTTTGCTGTCAGGAATTCCTTAACTACATCTACTTCGTGATCGTCAATCCTGATGTTAAATTTCTCGCTGTTCTCATTTCTGCTACTTCTCATTGCTTTGGTACTTCTTCAGTTTACTCTCAATACAAATTCTGTACTCAACAGACTATGTTCATTCCATTGAACAGATCCGGTAACTCCTCTTCACTTTCACTGAGGATAGCAAGGTCATTAGCGAATCTTACCATTGATATCTTTCCACCCTGAATTTTAATTGCACTCTTAAACTTTTTATTTCTGTCATTACTTCTTTCTTGTTGTTGAACGTGTTGTATTACCCGTCTTTCCCTATAACTTACCACTGTTTTTCACAGAATTTCGAGCTTCCTGCGCCATTTGATACTGCCGAACTCTTTTTCCAGGTCGACAAATGCTACGAATGTGTCTTAATTTTTCTTTAGTCTTGCTTCCACTATCAACCGCAAATTCAGAATTGCCTGTCTGGTGACTTTTCCCTTCCTAAAGCCAAACTGGTCATTATCTAACATATCCTCAGTTTTGTTTTCCATTCTCCTGTATATTGTTCTTGTCAGCAACTCGGATGTACGAGCAGTTAAGCTGACTGTGCGATAATACTCGATCTTAACGGCACATGATCCTCGGAACTGTATGATTGATGCTTTTCCGAAAGTCAAATGATATCTCATCAGACTCATACATGCTCCACATCAACATGAATAGACGTTTTGTTGCCACCTCCCCAAACGATTTTAGAAATGCTGATGAAATATCTATTCTTACTGACTTAATTGATCTTAAGTCTTCCAGAGCTCTTTTAAATTGTAGTTGTGATACTTCATCCCCTATGGTTTCCACGCTGACTCCTGTTTCCTCTTCTACTGCTTCATCAGACAGGTCTTCCACCTCAAGGAGGCCTTCACTATACTCTTTCCAACTGTTCACTCTCTCCTTTGCATTTAGCAGTGGAATTCCCATTGCTCTCATGACGTTATTACCATTTCAATTTTCCCAAATGTTGTTTTGATTTTTCTCAATGCTGAGTCTGTCCTTCTGACTGTAATTTCTCTTTCGATTGGTTCATATTTTTCAAGCAACCATTTTTTGTTAGCTTCCCTCCACTTATTATTTGTTTCATTCCTAAGTGACTTTTGTTTCTGTATTTCTGAATTTCTTGGAGCATAGTTGTCTTCCTATTTACATCGTCAAATGAATGACAGCTTACATGTAACTTAATCGAATGGAGTTGCTGCTTACGGTACATAAGTAACAGCAGGGGCCGTATGAGTTTCCATGTTTTCAACTTACCTACTACCGATTATTTGCATTTACTAAAAATGCGATATGGAAGTAAGAAACAGCACCCTTTAGAGAATCCTGAAACTTTTTATCCGACTGCACATTTGATTCTACAAAATCTATCGAATTTATTTATTTGTACAAAATTTTCTATAAGAAATGTTGTACATTATCTCCAACCTAACGAACTATGCTTTTCACTTCATAATTCTTGTAGTCGGACAATATGAACAAGAATTGTAGGAAACAACCTGGGTTCAGTATGTCGTGCTTAGTATACAACTAATAATCTTAGAGACTTGAGGCCTTTTATACTTTTTATGTAGACATCCGTTTGTGTATATGAGGTCCCTTTTCATATAGCGTGGGTAGTAGGCGGAAGGAGCGGATCAATCGCTTTCCATAAACGATTTTCATTCCTGCTTCTTCTGTTCTTTGATATAGAGAGCTAAACAGTCTCCAGGCAACTGAAGGTTCTTCGGGTAAATTCCGCTGGCACACATTTCGTTACGTTTTGTCAGTTTAGAAACCTGAAATCTTCTGTAGGTTTACTGAGTAAAGTTAATAAGATAAGGAATGCCACTGCCTGACGCTTCTTTCAGTTGTCAACTTCCCATTATCCTGAAGATATCGCGTGGAAACAGTATAATTGATTTAGCTAATCTTCAGAATACTAAAATAATTAAATCGAGAAAGAGCTGAGGGCACTTAGGTCAACAGAACTTGATCTGTCCGTTGTCTCATTTCTTCTAATCCTATTTTTTGTTCATCTTTCTTCTTTGCGTTTCTTATATGTCGGCCTCTAATGACCTCTTTGTCGACGGGACGTTAAACACAAATCTCCTCCTCCTTCTTATGTGTCGTCCCATTTAACACATTATAATTTCTGTTCATTTCTACAACCTATTTCCATTATTGTTTCTCCATGTAAGACACACGGAGAAACTTTGGCACATTCGTTGAACAACGGCGTTACAGCTAAACATTAGCATATCGCTTAATGGATTTCATGACATTTAATGGGAAATTTCTCCACTGATGACCACCTTCATACTCACCACAGTTCAAAGCTCTCAACCGCAGTGACCGCAGAACAGTGCGGTTGCTGGTTTTGCCGCAGTTATCGGACACCACGTAAACAGTGCTTGAAAAGCAGTGTTAGAATGTATCACGCACGTATATCAAAGCAACGAAGTGTGTCAGATGTCAAACTGGAGCAATCGCGCTTATCTCCATGTGCAGCAGACAGCTTGATTAGCACCCAGTGCACACAAAGCCGAACATGTCCATCCGAATGATATGAAGCAAAATGATCATCAAGCGACGAAGGGATGTTTGGTTTGCTAATATCACGCACATTCTATCCGCCTGTGGCAGCGTACTACTTGAATCGTTTGGAGCGTGGAATAATTCAGTCCCATTCGGTGACAGCACTTATCACTGTAAAAAGTAGTATCCGCTATTGCGTATATTAACATTTTTCAAAAATAAGTGTAACGTAAAGGGCTGAAGGCTTAGTGGTTCCATTTACAGAAGGAGCGTGTGGAAGAACGATCGTTTGCACGCCCCTTATCTTTCAGTTCTGAAATTTTACTTCTGCCCCAGTACGTACACTGGAGTTAGTTTGAGTTAGTTTGATGAAGTGTAGTCCATTTACATCTAGTGAATCTGAGGAAACTGGATCAGAACATCGTACAGAGAAAGTTTTGTTATTTAATCTCCAAAAATAATGACGGTAGAAAACATAGACTGGAAACAGCAAAAACTACTATTTTTAAAAAGAAAAATTAGTTAACTTCGAACAGAAATTTAAGTGTTAGAATTTAAAAATAAAATCACCTCGGATTTGACGCCGAGGCGCTATGAACGGAACACTGGAGCTTCTGACAGCTGTCTCTGCCATCGCCATCAGAAGTAAAAAACCACCGACGCCTTGGCTGGCACGGTGTTCCCCTTAAATTGACGTGATAGCAGTGCCACGTTTGAAACGGTTTCTCCTGTTTCCATGGAAACTTCAAACATCCGATTACGCTTCTGCTCGATATTTTCTGAAAATATTTGTTTAAATTACAACCTTGTACGGGTCAAGGTACTGAACGATAAAGGATACAGACGAAAAGAGTATAGAAGCTTTTGAAATGTGGCACTACATATAAATGCTAAAGTTTAGATGGGTAAACAGGGTAGCTCCTGAAACAGCTCTCCATCGAACTGAGGAGAACAATTTCTTAATTATCAAGGAGTAATTCTTTTTCTAATGGAAGGAAGTCTGTTGGGTAAAAACTGGGCGGTGTTGACGAGAATAATACATGCAAACAGCAACCAGGTTAAAATAATGCAGGGTGCAGCGTTTGGATACGGTCTCTGCCTGCTGAGTACCTTAAACACTCACGGCAAGGTACAAGCGGCGCAGAATTTTTTTAACACTAATGTGTTTCTCGTGCAATCAACTTTCACCACTGTTAAAAGCATAATTATTACAAGAACACCACGCAGTGGAAGAAAGCAGGACTGCCATTAGTAGCAACAAATAATTAAAAACAAAAATAAGAAAATGAACACACAACATTTTCGAGAATAGTCATGTTCAGCACATCTCTTAGAAAAGTAGACAGTGGTGGCTTGTTGTTGCTGTTGACTGGTTACGCGCGTAAGGACTAGACGACTGCCTGCAAAATTCCTAAATTGTCTTGATGAACTTGGTGTACGCCAGCAATCTGGGAAAGTTGTCCATGGGAGTTCGTATGCTGAATAACGTACTGGCACATTATTTACAGCAAACAGTGACTCTTGCGGTTCTTTCGGGGTGTGAAATTTCGTACCAATCTCCTAGTGAGTCCTACATGGCAGCCGGTGACTCTGGTCCCTTTACTCGCATAAAGAGTTGCTATACCAAAGACATTTTAAGAACGACAACTTCTTGCTAGGAGGTGGGGGGAGGGGGGGGGGGAGGGGGAAGGACGTAGATTAGTTTTCAAATAACTTAAATGAGCAATTCTTCACTCAATTAGTTACAAGCCCATCCACATGTTGGAGAACCATGTCAGTTTTAGAGTGCATTTATAAGGACAGATTGCCACCAGGATCGTAACTCATGAGCGTATCTTCTTTCGTGGTGATAATACTAAGCTAATTACCATCCCTGGTATTTTTAGCAACAAATTAGCTGTCCTACAGTAAAAGACGTTTTGGCGTACCAACTTACACCGTCCAAAGGAACTGAGGCAGAAGCTAGCTTCACATGTGCGTAGTGCCATGACTCCACGGCGAGAGGTGGTTCTCACGTTAGGTAGCCGTGAGGTGTCACCACCTTACAAATGAGGAAATATTACGTTCATCGTTATACATTAAATTAAACCTTTGTAAAATAACAAATGGTAAATATCCAGCTACAATATTTTTAAGTTAAAAGTTAACAACCATGTTCAATTCACCTTCTTATCTACGAGGTGCATTCAAGTTCTAAGGCCTCCGATTTATTTTCTCCGGACTGGAAAGAGATGAAAACATGCGCATTGTTTTAAAATGAGGCCGCGTTCATTGTCAATACGTCTCAGAGATGGCAGCACCGTACGGCAGATGGAATTTTACCACCAGCGGCGAGAATGAGAACTGTTTTAAATACTTAAAATGGCGACGTTTTCCTTACTTGAACAGCGTTCAATCATTAGTATTCTGAATTTGCGTGGTGTGGAACCATTTGAAATTCATCGACAGTTGAAGGAGACATGTGGTGATGGAGTTATGGATGTGTCGAAAGTGCGTTCGTGGGTGCGACAGTTTAATGAAGGCAGAACATCATGTGACAACAAACCGAAACAACCTCGGGCTCGCACAAGCCGGTCTGACGACACGATCGGGAAAGAGGAGAGAATTGTTTTGGGGGATCGCCGAATGACTGTTGAACAGATCGCCTCCAGAGTTGGCATTTCTGTGGGTTCTGTGCACACAATCCTGCATGACGACCTGAAAATGCGAAAAGTGTCATCCAGGTGGGTGCCACTAATGCTGACGGGCGACCACGCGGCTGCCCGTCTGGCATATGGCCAAGCAATGTTGACGCGCAACGACACCATGAATGGGACTTTCTTTTCGTCGGTTGTGACAATGGATGAGACGTGGATGCCATTTTTCAATCCAGAAACAAAGCGCCAGTCAGCACAATGGAAGCACACAGATTCACCGCCACCAAAAAAAATTCGGGTAACCGCCAGTGCTGAAAAAGTGATGGTGTCCATGTTCTGGGACAGCTAGGCCGTGATCCTTACTCATTGCGTTCCAAAGGGCACTATGGTAACAGGTGCATCCTACGAAAATGTTTTGAATTCCTTCCTGCACTGCAACAAAAACGTCCGGGAAGGGCTGCGCGTGTGCTGTTTCACCAAGACAACGCACCCGCACATCGAGCTAACGTTACGCAACAGTTTCTTCGTGGTAACAACTTCGAAGTGATTCCTCATGCTTCCTACTCACCTGACCTGGCTCCTAGCGACTTTTGGCTTTTTCCAACAATGAAAGACACTCTCCGTGGCCGCACATTCACCAGCCGTGCTGTTATTGCCTCAGCGATTTTCCAGTGGTCAAAACAGACTCCTAAAGAAGCCTTCGCCGCTGCCATGAAATCATGGCGTCAGCGTTGTGAAAAATGTGTACGTCTGCAGGGCGATTGTGTCGAGAAGTAACGCCAGTTTCATCGATTTAGGGTGTGTAGTTAATTAGAAAAAAAATCGGAAGCCTTAGGACTTGAATGCACCTCGTACAGCAGGTACACACAAAGTCACACAAAAACCAGAATTTAGAGCTTAAACGAGTAAATGAATTTCTGTCAACTTCATGTGTATTAGGTAAAATTCATTGAATACATTTGTGCTTAGATTTTCAGTGAAATATCAAACCACATATTTTGAAAGACAATTTTTATTAATAATTTTATATTTTGCTGACATTATGGTTATTTCTGTTAAAAATAACGCTTTCATTTTTTTTTGTTGCTTAAATGATTGAGGGAATGAGTGTGGTATACATCTGATGTGAATTTTTCAAATCGTAAGTAACGAAGTATAGACAAGTGCGTGAATCTGAGTGTGGGATGCTGATTGTACGTCATATATAAATAGGTAGCCTTGTATTGTGAAGCAGTCATTCTACGATACTTTGGAGTCATAATACCTAATTCAATCGTTCAGTCGATTGATGACGAGGTTCATTCGCTTTCATTTGTTTTTCTGGATCTTGGTGCCTAATAATCATGTCTAAAGTAAATACAGAACTGAATTGCTTCAAGGCGTAAAACGTAGGATTCTGTGGATTAAAATCTTAAAGTGGTTGGCTATATAGGGAATCGACCAAAGAGAAGAGAGATATTTCGCGCGCATTATGCTCTATAAGGGGGATTGCGATATGGAGCCATGAGGTTCAAAATGGTTCAAATGGCTCTGAGCACTATGGGACTAAACATCTGAGGTCATCAGTCCCCTAGAACTTAGAACTACTTAAACCTAACTAACTTAAGGACATTACACACATCCATGCCCGAGGCAGGATTTGAACCTGCGTCCGTAGCGGTCGAGCGGTTCCAGACTCAAGCACCTAGAACTGCTCGGCCATACCGACCGGCTGGAGCCATGAGGACTTTGTGTTCATCTCTGATGACGGTCAGTCATGCCGACAGTGAACTCCGGGTAATTGTGAAATTTATGACACTGAAAGCATCTGAAAGTAGGAATGAACTTAAATGACGGTCAAGCAAATTCCGTGATTTTCCTGCTAAACTGTGATTTTATTCCGAATAACTACACTGCGTGTGGCGTGCTGTGCAGTTGTATTCGATAAATCTCCGAATTCAAAGTGAATATTTGCAGAACGCTTTGGAAGCATTCCAACCATGAAAATATCTTGCGTATTTTCATTGTAAGGTCGGGGTGAAAATCTTAAACTGGCTGCTACTGAGAGATTGTTGTTCTTGTGAGTGTCTTAGTACTAACTGTGTTCGGTTTCGTGATTTATGGTGAAAACTAGGAACTAGTTCGAACTTGCTGCCATAAATTTCTAATTAAAAGGTGACAATAAATGGGAGTTTTGATTACTCGAGTTTCAGTCATTTACTACTTAAGGAAGCGTGAAACTGGAAATAATTTTGTGGCTGTAGGCACGTACATTGCCACCAAGCGCTATAGAAACTGGTATATACATGCGTACTGAATTACAGAGATATGTAAACAGGCAGAATACGGCGCTGCGTTTGGCAACGGCTATACAAGACAAGAAATATCTGGCGCAATTGTCAGATCGGTTACTGCTGCTACAATGGCAGGTTATTAATATTTAAGTGAGTTTGAAGGTGGTGGTGTAGTCAGCGCACGAGCGATGGGACACAGCATCTCCGAGGTAGCGATTAACTGGGGTTTTTCCGTACGACCATTTCACGAACGTACCGTGAACATCAGAAATCAGGTAAAACATCAAATCTCCGACATCACTGCAGCCGGAAAAAGATCTTGCTAGAACGGAACCAATGACGACTGAAGAAAATCTTTCAACGAGACAAAAGTGCAACCCTTCCACAAACTGCTGCAGATATCAATGCTGGGCCATCAAAAAGTGTCAGCGTGCGAACCATTCAACGAAACATCTTCCATATGGGCTTTTGGAGCCGAAGGCCCTCTCGTTTATCCTTGATGACTGCACGACACAGAGCTGTACGCCTCGCCTGGACCCGTCAACACCGACTTTGGTCTGTTGATGACTGGAAACGTGTTGCGTAGTCGGACGAGTCTCGTTTCAAATTGGTTGGTTGGTTGGTTTGGGGAAGGAGACCAGACAGCGTGGTCACCGGTCTCATCAGATAACGGAAGGATTGGGAAGGAAGTCGGCCGTGCCCTTTCAGAGGAACCATCCCGGCATTTGCCTGGAGTGATTTAGGGAAATCACGGAAAACCTAAATCAGGATGGCCGGAGGCGGGTTTGAACCATCGTCCTCCTGAATGGGAGTCCAGTGTCTAACCACTGCGCCACCCCGCTCGGTCGTTTCAAATTGTATCGAGTGGATGGAAGTGTGCGGATATGGAGACAACCTCATTAATCCATGGACCCTGCATGTCAGCAGTGGCTGTTCAAGCTGTAATGGTGCGGGTCGTGTGCAGCTGGAGTCATAAGAGCTCCCTGATACGTCTAGATACGACTCTGACAGGTGACACGTGCGTAAGCATCCTTTATGATCATCTGTATCTATTCATATCCACTGTGCATTCCGACGGACTTGGCAATTCCAGCAGGACAATGCAACACCCCATACGTGCATAATTCTTACAGAGTGGCTGCAGGAGCACTCTTCGAATCTGAAAACTTCCGCTGGCCACCAAACTCCCCAAACAGGGACATTATTGAGAATATCTGGGATGCCTTGTAACGTGTTGTTCAGAAGGGATCTCCACCTCTTCGTACTCTTAGGGATCTATGGACAGACCTGCAATTCTCTGCAGCTCTACTTCAGACATTAATCGAGCGCACGCCACGTCGTGTTGCGGCACTCCTCAGAGCTCGCGTGGGCCCTACACGACATCAGGCACGCGTACCAGTTTCTTTGGCTCTTCAGTGTATTGCTGCTTGGTTTGGTAGAGAGAAATGTACATCGCGCTACGGCAGGCGTGATCTGGGGAAGAGCTCAGCAAAAGTGTAGGGAATATTGTGTACAGGCCAACGAACCACTCCACCGCAAGGTCTTTAACTCTGGCAATATAGTATTCCATGCGTGAACTGTTGGTATGCCTCGTCCCACAAAATATATTTCATCTTCCTTAACGAAATCAATGGCAGAGGTACGCCAAGCTATTACTTTTGGAATATTTCACTACGAAACGTAATCTTTAGTCGGGTTGGCGTGATTGGTGAATAAGTCGAAACCTCGTGCTGTATAATGAGTGTAAGGACAAAGCAGTTAATAAGACCGCTTGGATCTGAATCTATTACACTGGTCAACACTCATTTTCTTGCCAAGGATATTTGAGTGGCTTTAGGATGGGTTAGTGGTGCTGAGGACGAATATAGCAACCATTTATGCAGTTTGGCTCTAGTTTTTGAGATAATGCATGATTTATTCAAAATATTAGAAAAAATTGCTAATACTGAAATCGAGCACTACAAACTACAATGAAAAAAGAAAATAATCTTTATAAATAGCTTCTATGAAAACCTGATAGGCATTTGTCCACGTATAAAACATAATTGAAAAGTTTCTCTATAAGTATATCATTTTCCGACCATGATGAACCGCTTCCTGCACGCTTTCCTTTTATAGGTCTCTTCAGAACAGTCACGTTGCAGATTCCAGCAATAATCTGCCATCATATGCCTGTCCCATCTTCCTTTATATCTTTCCTCTATTCCTTTCATATCTTGATGGAACCGCTCTCCTTGTTCCTCACTGAAATCACCTAGATTACGAGGAAATCGATCCAAGTGGCTGTGAAGGAAGTGCAATTTTATGCTCATGTCAGCTCCTAAGTTTTGAAAGTTAGTGAGCATGTTTTTGACCAGTTCCTCGTAATTGGGAGCTTTATGATTGCCCAAAAAACATTTTACAACAGCGACAAAACTGTTCCAGGCCGATGCTTCAGTGACAGTCATGACACTTGTAAAATTGGTATCGTTGATGAGCCTGCGAATTTGAGGACCATCAAATATTCCTGCCTTAAGTTTTTCACTACTGAGTCCAGGGAACGTATTGCAGATGTATGTGAAGCAATTACCATATCTGTCTAAAGCTTTGGTGAATTGCTTCATTAGTCCTAACTTAATATGTAATGGTGGAAGAACAATCTTGTCCCTACTAACCAGAGGTTCATTAATGATGTTTGCTTCACCAACAGCCACATGTTACCTTGGAGGCCATGTTTTCTGCTTCCAATGTTCGTGCTTTGTCCTACTATCCCACATGCAGATAAAACATGGGTGCTTTGTGTATCCACTTTGTTGTCCAAGCAAGAAGTTCACCATTTTCAAATCAACACAAATCAACCACTGGTGCTGCATATACTGAATTTTCTGCAGAACCATCTTGATGTTAGCATATGCTTCACAAAGTTTTGTTGAGTGGGCAATTGGAATAGATGCGTAACGATTGCCATTGTGTGGGATAACACATTTTAAACTTCTAGTGGAACTGTCTATGAAGAGACGCCAGTCCTCTGGTCTATATTCCGGCAGCCCCAATTCAAGTAAAAGTCCAGGTATATTGCTGCAATACACTATAACCTCTTCTTGGTTGAAGTATGGAAGAAGGTTTTCTTCTCTCGTCCGGTAAGCTGTTATTTTAACA
Organism: Schistocerca cancellata; assembly: GCF_023864275.1. Taxonomy (NCBI): domain Eukaryota; kingdom Metazoa; phylum Arthropoda; class Insecta; order Orthoptera; family Acrididae; genus Schistocerca; species Schistocerca cancellata. The sequence continues at coordinate 478,252,054 of NC_064628.1, read as the reverse complement.
CTTGGATGAAGACAGTTCTTTTCCTTAAGCCTGGATGCTAAGAGTTCTGATGCTTGCTTTGAAAGATTGAGTTCTCGTATCAAGTCACTGAGCTCCTTCTGGTCGAACTGCTGGGGTTGTGTCTCACGTCCTTCGTATTCCGAACCACTACTTGTACATTCCTCGCCGTGCACCTCGTCATCTGATGATGTTAGCGTGGATAATGTTGTGAAGGTTAGTACAGGAACATCGTTGCTGTGCACCACCGGTCTTCTTGCTGACTCCAAATCGGGATATTCCCACTTTCGTTTTTTGAACCTATTAAAACCTTTCACATTAACAATGCAAAAATAGCAATAATCTGTATGGTTCTTCTGCTCTCGCCATACCATAGGCACTCCGAAGTTTAAGTTTTTCCTTTTTCGTTTTGTCCACTGCCGTAAGCACTCCACACAGCATTTACAAACTTTATGGGGTGCCCACGCCTTGTCTTGATCTCCAAGTTTAATTCCGAAATATGCCAGATACGCTTCCTTCACAAAAGGAGTGATATTCTTCCTGTTCTTTTGAAGAACGTATTCACCACAAATGTAGCAGAACTCATCTGGATGGTTCACGCAAAGACGGCGTGAAGAACTCATGTTTTCCTAAAACAAAATTGCACAAATACTACACTCCTGGAAATGGAAAAAAGAACACATTGACACCGGTGTGTCAGACCCACCATACTTGCTCCGGACACTGCGAGAGGGCTGTACAAGCAATGATCACACGCACGGCATAGCGGACACACCAGGAACCGCGGTGTTGGCCGTCGAATGGCGCTAGCTGCGCAGCATTAGTGCACCGCCGCCGTCAGTGTCAGCCAGTTTGCCGTGGCATACGGAGCTCCATCGCAGTCTTTAACACTGGTAGCATGCCGCGACAGCGTGGACGTGAACCGTATGTGCAATTGACGGACTTTGAGCGAGGGCGTATAGTGGGCATGCGGGAGGCCGGGTGGACGTACCGCCGAATTGCTCAACACGTGGGGCGTGAGGTCTCCACAGTACATCGATGTTGTCGCCAGTGGTCGGCGGAAGGTGCACGTGCCCGTCGACCTGGGACCGGACCGCAGCGACGCACGGATGCACGCCAAGACCGTAGGATCCTACGCAGTGCCGTAGGGGACCGCACCGCCACTTCCCAGCAAATTAGGGACACTGTTGCTCCTGGGGTATCAGCGAGGACCATTCGCAACTGTCTCCATGAAGCTGGGCTACGGGCCCGCACACCGTTAGGCCGTCTTCCGCTCACGCCCCAACATCGTGCAGCCCGCCTCCAGTGGTGTCGCGACAGGCGTGAATGGAGGGACGAATGGAGACGTGTCGTCTTCAGCGATGAGAGTCGCTTCTGCCTTGGTGCCAATGATGGTCGTATGCGTGTTTGGCGCCGTGCAGGTGAGCGCCACAATCAGGACTGCATACGACCGAGGCACACAGGGCCAACACCCGGCATCATGGTGTGGGGAGCGATCTCCTACACTGGCCGTACACCACTGGTGATCGTCGAGGGGACACTGAATAGTGCACGGTACATCCAAACCGTCATCGAACCCATCGTTCCACCATTGCTAGACCGGCAAGGGAACTTGCTGTTCCAACAGGACAATGCACGTCCGCATGTATCCCGTGCCACCCAACGTGCTCTAGAAGGTGTAAGTCAACTACCCTGGCCAGCAAGATCTCCGTATCTGTCCCCCATTGAGCATGTTTGGGACTGGATGAAGCGTCGTCTTACGCGGTCTGCACGTCCAGCACGAACGCTGGTCCAACTGAGGCGCCAGGTGGAAATGGCATGGCAAGCCGTTCCACAGGACTACATCCAGCATCTCTACGATCGTCTCCATGGGAGAATAGCAGCCTGCATTGCTGCGAAAGGTGGATATACACTGTACTAGTGCCGACATTGTGCATGCTCTGTTGCCTGTGTCTATGTGCCTGTGGTTCTGTCAGTGTGATCGTGTGATGTATCTGACCCCAGGAATGTGTCAATAAAGTTTCCCCTTCCTGGGACAATGAATTCACGGTGTTCTTATTTCAATTTCCAGGAGTGTACATATTATGCAGAACTTTCTTGTATTTGCATGTCAATCACATCCAACAAACATCATTAATTGTTTTGTGTGAAATGAATACTCACCTCTTATTTGCTACGTCACGATGAAAAGGTTCTATCTCCTTGAAGCTGCACTGCACATGTGTGTGACTTTCGACCATCGCCATTTTTCTTGTTTACACTGAACGCTACCTATCGGCTGTTTTGGGGATTACCTCGGCCAACAAATGAATGTCGAGTACCGCCGAATTCAAATCTGCACAACCCTCAATGTCTTCAACACACGCACCGCACAACAGGACTGAACACATGCTGACAGTGTGATGTTTGCATGATGTAATCCTCAACCACACAGATGCACTCCCTGAGCACAATTGTTTAATAAAGATAGTACAATATCACTAATTAAAAAACAGGTAGCAAATACATTACGCCATATAAGGACCCTGCAGTCGATATTATCCACATGAAACTCTCATTTCCACAAATAACCTATATCTCAAAAACCAGAGCCAATTTGGAAAAAGTACAAATATACTCGGTATGAGTATCATAACAATATCCCATTTTCGTTCAAACTTCCCTGGCAACGAAACAAAAAATTTATTTTGTAGAGCTGTGAATTATCGGAACCTCCAGCGCTGCTGCCGATAACAAGCAGTGCGCTTTGCAGTAGCAGAACGTAAGCTGCTTACCGTAAGCCGGCGCCACAATTGATTATCATAGCGCATTGCCGTCGAATTGACTATGACCTGGAAACTTGAGTTAGCAAGAGATTTACAGGATCGGTTCAGTGTTGTATGTCTTCACCACATGCTCCAGATTACTGAAATGCCATCACGGTTCCTTTCTTTGTGCGGACTAATAGGAGTGTAAGTGCATAAATTTCTGTAAACGATTGAGGACACTGTATGAATAGCATTAGAACAGTATTTACTTCGTTCGCTGGCTAATAACAATTGTATGGCGAGTAGTATGTTTTGAGATTTGTTAGAGATTCGTTACTACCTTCAAGCACATGTGGCACAAGCAAGCCATTAATGTCTACTTTCCCCGGTGTAGCATGTCAGGTATTAAACGGTGCACACATGGATGCAAAATGGAAAGTCTATACTGATAGGCGTAGTCTACTTCACGGCGCAGCTACGACTGTGCACAAAACATCAAGTAGTAAATTGTGAACTTAGAAAAACAATCTAGCGCTCACATATCACATTTATTGGTGATCGATTTCAGTCCAAAGATGGACCATCGTCATGCAGTACTCCAAATCTGACGTCAGTTGCAGCTGACGGTATGTGGAGACTGCTCCGTGGACCTGTCTCCAAACAACAACTTTGGAGTACAGTCTGAAGATGATACGCCACTGGACTGAAATAGGTCCCCAATAAATGTGATTTGTGCGATGTAGAATATTTTTCTAAGTGCAACTGTGAAACTGAACGCTGTTAACGCAAATGTTTTTCGAAAATATGTGAGTAAATTGTGATACGTGTTTGCTGGTAGATTGTTAGACGAAGAGAAAAAGAACTAACACGAAGAATATTTTGCATATTCACGTATAAATTATTACAGTATCTGTACCGGTACACCTAAAAGCCTGTGTCAGTCCACGACCGGTTACAACTTTCACATCAATGCCATTTTTAACTGATTGAGGAATTGTACTGAGGTGAAGCAACCTCTATTCAAATTTGCGTGATCGCGTGAATCGAACGAATATAATACGGAAAATTGCGAAATTCACTTTAAATTATGAAACACACCACATGTGAAAGCTCAGTACACGTGTAACCCAATTGATTTACATAAATGCAGACTAATACCGATGTCGCATAGTTTGTTTTCTCGATCATAGGAATGGTAGTTCCATCTGAAATGTTATCAGAATGACTCCCGAATGTTGCTGCTAGATGCTGTGTATCGTACGAGTTTAGATCAGATCGCCAAAGCTTTGAACGAGAGACATCAGATGGTTCAAATGGTTCAAATGGCTCTGAGCACTATGGGACTTAACATCTGAGGTCATTAGTCCCCTAGACTTAGAAATAATTAAACCTAACTAACCTAAGGACATCACACACATCCATGCCCGAGGCAGGATTCGAACCTGCGACCGTAGGAAAATGGTTCAAATGGCTCTGAGCACTATGGGACTCAACTGCTGTGGTCATCAGTCCCCTAGAACTTAGAACTACTTAAACCTAACTAACGTAAGGGCATCACACACACCCATGCCCGAGGCAGGATTCGAACCTGCGACCGTAGCAGCAGCGCGGTTCCGGACAGAAGCGCCTAGAACCGCTCAGCCACAACGGCCAGCGTGGGACATCAGAAACCTATTTCTATGCTAATGTTTCAGCAAGCGACGATCGACTATTCTCCGCTTGACTGTCCGTTACTCAATGTACAGTCCAGTTTCTTTTCAAATAGCGGGCAAGGTAGTTGTGGTAAGGAGAGTTTCCCATTTGGGAAGAAACTGGATGGGGTATCCCGTACCGGCGTTTGGCTCATGACGAAGGAAAACCTTGGTCAGAACTGGAGGGATGGAGCTGTTTAAATATCTTTCTACGACAAAGTAATCCACGGTTCCAGAAAAAAATTAAATTCTTTTGTGCATTGAACTGCTTCGTACTTATGGAATGTATAATATGTCTATGTGATAGCGAGACGTGACATAAATGATAAATGTTCGTTAGCATGTGTGTGAACTACAAAATCTGATAAAATTATCTGAATACCCCTACGTAGTGTGGAAACGATCACTAGGTGTCACGAGAGGCAGACTCGTCGGATTAAAAGGAAGGGGCTGTATTGTCTTCGCGTTAGAGAAGGGGTAACAGAAGAATGTGTGGGTCAGGAGAGCTCACTGACTTAGAACTGGACGAGCATTTATATGTCACCTGAATGACGAACCCATCATGTCATCTCTTCTGAATGTTGATGATGGGTTTACGAAGAGGATATGGCAGGTAAAAGTACAGCCAAACCAAGTCTAGCAGACCTCATGTACTGACAGAAAGAGACCACTGTGCATCGCAGAGAATGATTGCAAAACATCAAAATGAAACCAGGGGAAGGAATCACTCGTCATTTCCAAAAATGCTAGCGGACAGTCAGTTAAATAAATGAGGTACACTTCGATCAGCCTCTTATAAGCCACAAATTTCTGTAGTGAGTGTTGTGCAATGCTTGAGGTGGTGTTAAGGGCTACACCAGTGAACAGTGGATGACGGGAAACGAGCGATTTGGGGTGACGAACCACCATATAATCTTCGACAATGCGATGGAACGTTGTGGACTTGGGAAATGCTTGGAGCTATCATATATAGTGTCAACAGTAGAAATGGAGGACTGGTGTTACGGTATGATGTGTGTCCGTAGTTAGGACTGCTCCACTTATTTGGCTTAAAAACGCTTACTGCGGAAGGATACCAAATCACTGTGGAGCATTGTGTACTGCCAGCAGTAGAGGAACTTTTCGGAGACCATGACTGTACCAGCATATCAATGAGACACGTCGTGAAGCAGTATCTGTGAGGGAGTGGTTTGTGGACAATATCATCTCTGAACTTGACTGGCGTGCGCTAGTCCCAACAAGAAGTGCGTATAATAAGTTTGGGATAGGTTAGAACGCCGACTTCGCTCGAGACCCTTGCGTCCAATAGCACTACCTTCTGTGGTTTCGGCTCTTGAAAAATAATGGCCTGCCACACCTCCAAAGTGTTCCCAGCAGATTTGGTAGGTCGGACGTACCCCATACTACCACTTTCGCTGGAACAGACGTGTTTTTGCCATATTGAGCTAGGCGTCTTCTGTTATGGCTGTACTGATTGTATATGCTGGTGCCTATGCTGAGAGAAGGCGTTGCGGCAGAAAATTTTGATTTTTGCATTTCTTACAGCGTGACAGCTTCGTTCGATAAAGAGGTGCATCAAATTAAGTAAAACACGGCACAAAATTTTAGAGTTCGCAGAGGTTGCATATAATTGATTTTGGCTCGTACATTGCAGTAAATGAAATGTAAATAAGGTATCTAAATTTTGTTTAAAACTGAGAGCAGAACGTTATTAGATTTTGTTCTCGAGATATTGGGTTTTGTATCCGACGGGCGTTCGGTTGCAATGTACCCAGTTCCGTCGTCGTGGAGTCGCCGGCTGCTACGAAATACTTACCATCCGCTTATAAGAAAACGGAGGTGGTAAAATTTGATTTTTGTACATCCTGCGGTTTGATATCTTCGCTCGATAAAGGACTGAATATCGTTTCGTTATTTGCTGTATTTACTGTGCTTATGAAATTAAGTAAAATATTGCGGAAAATAAAAAAAATTGAGGAGGTAAAAATGCATGGCGTAAACTTTGCGTATGATTGATTTTAGCTCGACATTGCAGTGAATGAAATGTAGATAAGATAACGAAATTTTATTTAAAATTGAGACCAGAACGATGTATCATTTATTCTCGAGTTATTTGGTTTTACTTCGGAAGGAAGGTTGCTTGTGACGCGTCCATTCACGTCCTTGTGCATCGCGAATAGTGTGGTAGTAACAATCGTTATCTCACAATCGATTAAAAATATCGAAACGAGGTTTTCTGCAAATGATAGCACGCAGTGAGGCACGTATATTGTGTGATAAATACTCTAAACTTTTTTTTTTATTCTCAGAGATACGGAAGTACCCAGCAGTGTGGGATGAGCGACTGGACGCAATCAGGTGACCATAGCACTGTAGAAAACCCAAGCGCGCGCGGATATACGACCTAGGGCAGGTGGGGAATAGCGTGTCAGGAGTGTAAGCACGCCCACAGCAGCGAAAGGGTTAAAGTCCACTACGAAGTGTGCGGATACTTTCAGACAGTGCACATTCACTACGGTACTCGAGTGTGGGTAGCGTGTGGCAGCGCGACGTACCGCCTACTTGTCGTCCAGCGTGAGCGCGGTGGTCTCGCGCATGGCGAGCGCCTGCGCCAGCCCGTTGTCGGTGGTGTCCGTGCCGCGGCGCCAGGTGAGCGCCGTCTGCTCCGTGTCGGCCGCCTCCTCGCTGCCGCCGCGGCTCCTGCGCGACAGCGACGCCGCCAGGCTGCCGCAGTCGCCGGCGCCGCGCGCGCTGCCGCCTCCGCCGCCACCTGCAACAGCGCCACGCTGAGCGATGCTCCCGCTGACGAGGGCAGCTTACGAGCTGGTCAGCTTCAGTTATTTTCATTGTTACCACCTTTTTGTGAAATTAAATGCGTGGGCCGTAACATTAAGAGTGCAGTGGGAATTCCACTGTTGATTGGAGAGGAAAGAGCGGACAGTTCTAAAGATGACATTGAAGACATCCTGGAGTGGGAGCATTTGTCAGATGAGGCGATGGAAGAAGAAACAGGGGTCAACAGGGAAAAGATATCGGAGCCAGTATTAGAATCAGAATTTAAAACGTTTTTGGACACTCGACTTTTCTCATGATGAGAAATTACTACGAACGTTCCAATTTACCTGGTAAAAACTTCGTAAAGCCAGTATCGTATTAATATATCTTTATTTACTAACAACTGGTTTCGACAGACTTTGCTGTCATCTTCATGTATTCAAAAATCTATGGTATAAAATGTGTTCATATAACTGAATTTTTGCGTACTGAGAAATTTGGAGCTGGCTGTTTTACTTGATACAAATTTTCTAAAGCCGACATCACATAAACTCAAAATGAACACATTTTAACAATTTATTTAGGTACTGGAGATGACAGTAAATACTATCGAAACCAGTATGTGTAAATAAAGAAATATTTATGCGAACATGGTTTTAGAAAGTTTTTATCTTTGCACAATTCAGAATTAATAACCAACATTCCATTGGAATTTCTAAGACATCGGCTGACGTGGCAACAAAACTACCAGTCACGTTGATGTGTAGAATGAGAAAAAATGCGATCCACACAATTCCTAAGACAGCAAGAGACGGTAAATGCGAGAACACAGTTCGCTTAACAGGACATGCATCCTACTTTCTGTACGGAAAAAAGGAAGTAAATGTTAGACGGCGAATAGTTTGGCTTTAGCAAAAGTAAAGGCACCAGAGAGGCGTTTCTAACGTTCCGGTTGATAATGGAACCAAGATTTAGGAAAAATACAGATTCGTTTATAGGATATGTTACGCGGAAAACGCGTTGAATAATTTAAAACGGCCAGAAGTCTGAAATCGTGAGAATAATTCCGGTAAGCTAATGGGAACGACGGGTAATATGCAATAATACATGAATCAAGATGAAACAACAAGAGTGGAAGACCAAGAGTGAAGTGCTCGGATAAAATGTGTGTGACACATGAATGTAGTCTTTCGCCTCTACTCTTCAGTCCATACGTTGATGAAGCAGTGAGCGAAATAATAGGAAGTTTCGAGAGTGTGATTAAACTGTAAAAGGATGTCAGTGGTGATATTCACAGATGATGTTGGTATCCTCAGTGAAAATGACGAAGAATTACAGGAACTGTTGAATGGAATGGACAGTCTAATAAGTACAGAACGTCATCAGAGAGTAAACCGAAAATTGGCGAAAATAATGAGAAATAGCAGATATGAGAACAACGAGAAAATATCGAAGAGAATCGAAGCATTTGATACTACTTGATATAGACGGATGTTGACTTTTAGGTGTACTGGTAAGGTAAGGAATGAGGAGGTTCTCCTCAGATTCGGAGGGGAAAGGAATACGTGGAAAACAATGACAAGGTATAAGGGAGAGAATAGGACACTTGTTAAGACGTTATCTAATAACTTCTACAATACTAGACGGAGCAGTAAGGGTAAAAGCTGTAGATGAATGCAGAGGCAGGATTACATCCCGGATGTAAGTGATAAGTGACATGTCTCCTGCAGCAGTACGAAGTTAAAAATGAAAAAAAGAAACACTTCTAAATATTAGAGTAATTTAGATGACCGACAAACATGAACTATTTAGAACTACTTGACATAATTGTTCGTAGTATAAAAAGCTCGTAATCGTAAGACTCTATGTACGGATTTTTCTCGTAGCAGCATCTTTTATGGTTTTATTAATAATTTATATGTATTAAAAATACGATGGCATGCTGGAAAGTGATGCCTCCGAATTTTATGTGTGAAATCTCTTGAAGCTTATTAAATACAACAAACGTTATTAACATTATACATTTTTGTTCTCAGCATAGTCATCCTGGCGATGAATATATTTCTTTCAGCGAGAGACCAATTCGTGATGTCATCAACATAGAAAGTTTGTAGACGGAGCCACAACATAAACTCTACCGGCACCGCTCTTTCATTATCAAAGTGGAGTACCCGAAGATGTTCGTTAAATTTGGGAAGCATATGAAATTCGGATGAGGCCAATTCGTGACTGTACGGAGGATAATGGCTGACAGTCCACCCAGGGCGTCGGATAGCTGCAGCTGTCGCAGCGTACGTGCTTCGTCTAGCACTATCGTGTTCAAGAGAGGGTACCCCATGTGTGGACCAACCCTTTGAATTCGAAACTCGATTACAGCAGTTTGTCTGTCCGACTGTTAACGCTACGGCTCTCAGGAATGGTTAGAGACATCAGGCTGAAACTCTTGTCACATACTATAGTCTACAGTCGCTCGACGATGTGAGACATTTAAGTTTCTACGTCAATTGAGACAAAAGACATGGCCATTCATGTAATATATTGTAATATTCGAAGACTCACACCCGAAAACCTGTGGACGCACTATTTGTCTAAATATGGGGTCCGGTGATTTCGGGGTAAAGTGCATGCTTGGAATTCGACAGGTCGCGGGGTGGTATTTCGGTCGGACAAGAGATTTTCCAAACTTCACGTTAACCTAGCCTTTACCTGACGAAGGTGTGAGGAGTCGCCGGATACAGCACGTGTTTCGGATTAACCCTTAAACTGTAGGTCCCCTTGTAACATTACGAGTAAAGATAGCTGTAACGGAAATTGAATAGCGTAAAGTTATCATTAAAAAGGCACGCCGCGCGATTTAATTGAATAGCGTAAAGTTATCATTAAAAACGCACGCCGCGTGATTTGTGACGATTTGGTTGGTCATAATAGTAGTAACATGCTTTTGAATACAATTAAAATATAACGGCGATACCTGTTTAGTGTTATTGGAAATAATATGTAGTAAATTAATGAGTAAGGTAGCCGATCCTATAAGAAGAGGCGAAATTGGGCATATTAAGGTGTTTTGCTTTATGTCGACTAAGCCGATGATACGGCGTCTTTTTTTCGTTTACTCTTAGAAAAAAAAAAAAAAAAAAAACAAATAACGAAGTGCTAATTGTGCGTTGTGAAAAATATAGGAGCGAATTTTAAATAGCTACAGTGTATAATCAGACTAACAAATGGACATTCAGTTACGCGGAATAGCGGACAGCAAAGTGTGGTCATTAAATTGAGTACACCTACAGGGCGATCAATTCCGGGATAAGTCTATTCGCATCTCACGAGGGACGCGGTATTGAGACCGGTTTTTTTTTATTATATCACGGAGAGCGGGCTTCAATTTATAAAAAGGAGAAAAGCTGTATCATTATCATTGACTATTGGTGTTAAGCAACCAAAACTGTTCATCAAAGGGTTTCGGTGAATGAGTGGTGAATGCGAAATGAAACTGTGAACGAAGTTATGTTAAATAAAGCAGAAGAGACAAGACAGTTTGGTCGTATCTGTTATTATTCCATAAACCGTAACATTTCTTCTCGTTGTACGAAGCCCTTATAGACGATCGTTATGACCATTTGCTTTGAAGGGATCTCGTTACGAGTTAAGTTTTGGGGACCTGGTCAACAGGGGATAGTTCGTAGATCTTAACTACCGCAGCTATTCTGGAATCAGGTGCTACCGTGACCGTTGTGTGTTGTCAATGGCTTAAGGTCATCATATCTCATGCTCTAAGATCGACGCGCCTTTCCTCTTGGTATAACGGTGTCTCACGGTAACAACGACAACGCCGACGGCGAAGGGAGATACGGTAGAAGTGGCGCCACAACGTGCGGATTGCTGCATCGAGTCGAGTGTCATCCGGATTCACGAACCATAGAGTTGGAAAATATTGTAGCAGCCAGTGAATCTGTCCAATGAAAGAGGTATTCTTCAATAATCGCTAAAAGTGAGCGATACTACCAGGTATGATTAAAATAACTGTATAATTATAAAAAAAAGAAGTTGAGACTTGTGATTTCGGTAGATAAATATATATAAATACATAGTGAAAATAAGTGTATGTCTTGGTAGTGAATAATCATGTCAAAACGAACGAAAAGAATACATGATAATGTGCAGTTGAGTAGAGTAATGAGTAGAGAAAGAGAGGAAAGTGAAGAAGATATGGATGATGCATCCCATGAGCTCAATCTGGGACAGGAGACATGTACAGATAATAATACAGTTATTGATTTAGAGCCGTTAGGAGATTTAAATACAATGATAAGTAAGGTAAGCAGCGTGGGAGAACATAAAGATCTTGAGGTTTCGGAAGTAGATCAGCAAGTTGATCCTCAAAATGGAAATATTAATCAAAAAATGTTTGATATGCTAGTATCAATAAATACTTAAATGGGTATAATGAATGGAAGACTTGGTTCACTAGAAAAAGATAATAAGCAGTTAAAAGAGGACAATCAAAAGTTAAACGAAAAATTTGAGGCCAAATTTGGATCATTAGAAGTTAAAATGGATTCTTTGGAAAGCAAACTGAACACCTTTGATTATAAACTGGAAAATACTAAGAAAGAATTAAAGGCGGACTGGGAGACTCAATTAAATGCGAGATTTGGAGAACTAGGTGTAGAGTTTTCTAACACCTTAGAAAGGCAATATAATAATTTAATGGGAAAACTTCATGACGTAGAAAAGATGTATAAGGTAGTTTGAGTTATGATGGCCTGTCCAATAGGATGGTTAAGTGTGAAAGCAGCTGTTTCAATGCTAGCGCACAGATAGAAGAGCTTTCGATACAAATAGTCGAGTTTGAGTCCGATGCTCGCAAGGGGATTGACAAGTATTTAGTAGATCAAACTAAAAGACTTGACGAAGATCTATCTGAATGGATAGAAATAAAAGGAAATGAAATTGTAGACAAGGTTAAGACTACTATTGGATCCCAACCAAATGAAAATATCAATGAGCACCTAAGTAGAAATGATGAATTAATTAAGCTCTTCACTAGCGAAATTCAGAAAATAAAAGAGAAAATAGTTGATGAGTTACCTAAATGGCAAAAGGAAACCAATCATAAATTGGCGGAGTTAGAACGAAAGTCATCACAAAATTTGTTGACAGAGGACGAACGTTCGGAGAATAGGTCGAAAAACAACCGAACATGTGAAAATACGAAGTACAATTGTGGTGAAAATTTGGATTGGGAAGTTGATGATTCGGTTGGTAAAGATGATGATTCATTTGGTCAGCGAGGATATTTGTCTTCTTTAAAGGTGGAGAACAGCATTTTTAAAAGTAGACAATTCGCAACATTCTCCACTGAAAAGAACAACCTGCATCCGAAAATCTTTATCAATAATTTCAAAAGAATATTTCCACGTAGCTGGTCAGAACACGACCGACTTCAATTTATAGTATCCAAAATTACCGGAGAAGCCGCATTATGGGCCGCTGAAGTAAGTGAAAGTTGCCATACTTGCGCTGAGTTTGAACAACTTTTTTTGGCTAAATACTGGTCGTCGAGTAAACAAGAGAAATTAAGAAAAGAGGTTTACCAACCTGAGTATTTTAACAGTAAAAGGAGTACTTTAAGGCAATATTTTGAAAAGTACATAAATAAGACACGTTATTGGAGTGATCCAATTTCTCACAAGGAAGTGATCAGAATTTTGAAGGGAAGGTTGCCCATAAATATACGTGAAAATTTAATAAATGTTCCTGACCACGATGTAGAACAGTTCTTGTCGGTGATTGACTCTATAGATATGATTATGGAAGACGCAATACAAATGAGTGGTAATCAAATGTCGACTCACACTCATAGTAATACGAATAATAATAATAATAATAATAATTTAACGTATGATAATAATAATACCGAAATCCAGGTCAAACCCGCATCACAGGAGCGTGGACAACCTTCATCCTATGGTTGCAATAAAAACAAAGATTATAATAAATATAGAAGAGATACTTACTGCGCTAGAGGTAAACCTCGATATGGTGACGCGAATGTGCATAGTAGTGATATTAATAAGAGTAACAGGTACTCAAGTGATGATCCCAATTGTATTCGACCTTGGGAAGATAATTCGAAGCATAATGTTCATCGGCAGGATGGAACAAATGCCTCGAGTCCTCATCCAGCACAAGGAGTTATACCAATGGGCGAAGGAGCCTCCAATTTGCGATGGGGTGAATACCATAACTCGGATCATACTGTACGGATTGTGGAAGTTCATGAACCCCCACCGATGACTCAACGAGATAGATTAAACTAATACCAGTCACCAAATGCCTTCCTAGGATGACTGGAAAGGAGAAGGAAGGCAGGCATCAATTTGAACCAAGAGTATTAAGGTACAATAATGATCAGGATATAAGGAATGAATTAATTGAAGAAAAACCTAAAGTTTGTAATAAATGTGGACAAATTTTACAGGCAATAATTCCAACAAGTATAAATAACGTTGATGTTGAAATATTAATTGATACTGGAGCAACTATTAGTGTCATGACGCTGGACTGTTTAAAACAGATAAGCCGAGGGGTAAAAATACCCACTTTTCCTATCACAGGATGTACCGTGTCTGGCGCGTTCAGCGCGAAAATGCAAAAAGTTGTGAAACAGGTACGTGTCGACGTTACAATACGGGGGGCTCAAATAGAAAGTACATTCCTGGTTGTTCCTAAAATGACAGTACCATGTATCTGGAGTTTGGATTTTTTATGTGAGACCGGTGCAATCATTAATTTAGAGAAAGGTGAATGTATATTTAATTCCAATGGTAATGTTTTGACAGCCACCCTGAGTAAGGGCCGAGTAATTCCAAATCAGTTGTGTATGAATCTAATGGTAAAATATGTCAGTATTGATGATGAAAATGTGTATGATATATGCCTTATTGAATGTTTTGAAGAAATGATTGATAAAATGTCATTGCAGGAAAAGGTGTTAGAATCAGAATATTTATCTGTTATCCAAATGGACGAACTGTACTACTTGTTGGAAGTCGATATTTGGTAAACGTCCGGGTATAATAAAAGACTTTGAATTCCATATAAAGACGTATGCACATAAACCCTTTTGTCATACTTCCTATTCTATCCCATGGACAAAGAAAGAAGTAGTCAGAAAGGAAATCAATAAAATGTTAGAATGGGGTATTATTGAGCCCTCAGATTCCGAATATTGTAACCCTCTTGTGGCGGTAATTAAACCCAATGGTGACATCAGATTGGTGTTGGATGCCAGAGAGATCAATAAGATGATTATACCTGTACAAACGCAACCGGAGAACCTAGAAGAGTTAGTACAAAAGTTTTATGGTGCCCGCTTCTTAACTTCTTTGGATATGCGTAGTTCATATTGGCAAACTAGAATATCGAAAGAATCTAGAAAATATACTGCATTCATTTTTCTGGGCCGAAGTTACCAGTTTACCGTCATGCCATTTGGGTTGAAAATAAGCGGCGGTGTTTTCATATTGGCATTAGATACCGTACTGGGCAGAGACCTTTTGAATGAAGTTACGTTATATGTGGTTGATTTGCTAATTGCTTCTGAAACTTGGGAGGAACATTTGGACTTATTAAGAAGAGTTTTTGCGAAATTTTTGGAATACGGAGTTACTGTAAATTTGAGCAAATCCAAGTTTGCTCATAACCAATTGAAATTTCTTGGACATATAATCACTCCTGAAGGGATAAAACCAAATCCTAAAAAGATGGATGCGATTAACAGATGTGCTTATCCAAAAAATAGGATGGAATTAAAGTCATTTATCGGCTTAGTTTCATTTTTTCGACGATTTTTACCCAATCAGTTAGGAAGCCAAGACTGTTTGTTACGGCAGTTAAGAAAAAATGTCATGTGGGAGTGGAACTCCGAATGCACGCAATCTTTTGATAACATCTGCAATGCTTTGACTAATGCTCCACTGTTAGATCATCCGAGACTTGATCAAGATTTTTATATTGCTGCGGATGCTTCTGAAACAGGATTGGGTGCCACTCTTTTCCAGATGGACAATCCAGAAGATATCAGTACCATCAAAATAATTGGGTTTGCCCGCAGAACACTCTCTAGCTGTGAACGTGCATATTGTACTACTGAATTGGAAGTACTGGCCGTGGTCTGGTCCCTTAGAAAGTTTCGCTATTTTGTATATGGAAAGAAGATCATTGTATTCTGTGACCACAAAGCTTTATCTTGTATTTTAACAGGAAGGATGTTCCATTCACGTTTAACCCGGTGGGCCTAGCTACTGCAAGAATATGATATTACGCTCAAATACATCAGAGGGAAAGACAACATCATAGCCGATGCTCTTTCAAGACTACCGAAAAGAAAGAATGATGACGAGTGTGAAGAACGGACTATTGACTTTAAAGTCATGAATTTATCAAGGCAATATTGTGAGAGGCAGATTTCACAGCTATGTCGAAGTCATCCACAACTGCAAGAAGACGATAAGTTGTGGAAAGCCATTAGGCATGCTGTTGAAAGCAAAACGCTAAGTCACTCTCAAGAACAGTATCAATTAAAATCCGGAATATTGTATCGAAAGAAGAATGAAGAAGATGTTTGGAAAGTTTGTGTTCCAAATAAATATTTAGAATCACTAGTATGGTACACTCACTTGAATTGGGGTCATTTTGGTGCCGCTAAATGTACAGCCAAAATAGCACAATACTGCTATCATCCAAATTTGGGATGTATAGCTACAAATATTCTTAAGAAGTGCAAAATATGTCAGAAGGCGAAACCCATAAACTATTGTCGGAAGACAGAATTACATCCTATCATCCCACAACAACCTTTAATGTTGGTGTCATGTGATGTCTTTGGACCATGACCCATGACACGTGGACGGTTCAAATATGTATTGGCTTTCTATGATCTCTTTTCAAAATATGTGAAATTATATCCTTTGAAAAATCTCCACGTTCGACGCATGTTACGCAAATTTATCAACAACTATATAACTGAGCTTGGCAAACCTATAATGGTCTTGACAGACAACGCTGCTTATTATACAAGCAAAGTATGGAGAGACACTATGAAAGAACAAGGAATCCAGCACATTTACATCTCAAGATTTTACCCTTGTGGAAATACGGTTGAGAGAATCTTCCGAGAGTTGAACCGATTTTTACGGACGTACATACCCAAACAACATTATAAATGGATCGATTGGATTTATGAATTTGAGAAAGTGTATAATGACTTACCACACTTATCGACTGGTTATTCACCTAACCAAATAGTATTTGGTGAAAGTATTGTGCCAGAATGGATGAAGAAATTACCTGCGATAGAACAAAAGATTACGAAGAAAGAAGATATGGTGAAGAAGGTATACGAAAACCTGAAGCATCAAGCACAATTGAGAAAAACCCGTTTTGATAAAAATGTGAAGAAAGTAGTCACATATGATGTAGGGGAAGAAATTTTATTGAGAAATCACCCAAAAGCATCAACCAGCAAAAGACTGAATAAGAAATGGCAATATTTATATACAGGTCCATACAAAATAATGAAAATACCTCATGAAGGGAGCTACCTCCTGCCAGATTGTGATACTTATGTAATTAAAGGCTTGTTCCCTCACATAGACCTGAAGAAGTATTATCAATAATGAGCAAAATATAGATTGAAGGGATCTCGTTACGAGTTAAGTTTTGGGGACCTGGTCAACAGGGGATAGTTCGTAGATCTTAACTACTGCAGCTATTCTGGAATCAGATGCTACCGTGACCGTTGTGTGTTGTCAATGGCTTAAGGTCATCATATCTCATGCTCTAAGATCGACGCGCCTTTCCTCTTGGTATAACGGTATCTCACGGTAACAACGACAACGCCGACGGCGAAGGGAGATACGGTAGACCCTTTCCTCGTTTGGATTATGTCAGAGACACGCAATTCGACGAAGTGGAACCCCACGAAGCCACTGAGCGGTACGAAGTTATTGTTTTTGTGATCTTCAGTCCAGAGGCTGGTTTGATGCAGCTCTCCATGATACTCTATCCTGTGTAAGCTTCTTCATCTCCGAGTAACTACTGCAACCTACAACCTTCTCAATCAGTTTACTCTATTCTTGCCTCGGTGTCCCTCTACAATTTTTACTCTCCGCGCTTCCCTACAATATTTCGACTCTGTACTCGCAGAACAGGGAATCAGTGATCATAAGGCCGTTGCAGCATCCCTGAATATGGAAGTAAATAGGACTAAAAAAAAAGGGAGGAAGGTTTATCTGTTTATCAAGAGTAATAGAAGGCAGATTTCAGACTACCTAACAGATCAAAACGAAAATATCTGTTACGACACTGACAATGTTGAGTGTTTATGGAAAAAGTTCAAGGCAATCGTAAAATGAGTTTTAGACAGGTACGTCCCGAGTTAAACTGTGAGGGACGGGAAAAACCCACCGTGGTTCAACAACAAAGTTAGGAAACTACTGCGAAAGCAAAGAGAGCATCTCTGCAAGTTTAAACGCAGCCTAAATCTCTCAGACAAACAGAAGCTAAACGATGTCAAAGTTAGCGTAAGGAGGGCTATGCGTGAAGCGTTCAGAGAATTCGAAAGTAAAATTCTATGTACCGACTTGACAGAAAATCCTAGGAAGTTCTGGTCTTACGTTAAATCAGTAAGTGGCTCGAAACAGCATATCCAGACAATGTGGGATGATGATGGCATTGAAACAGAGGATGACACGCGTCAAGCTTTTTCCAAAGCTGTTTCACAGAGGAAGACTGCACTGCAGTTCCTTCTCTAAATCCTCGCACAAACGAAAAATGGCTGACATCGAGTGTCCGAGGAATACAAAAGCAACTGAAATCACTCAACAGAGGAAAGTCCACTGGACCTGACGGAATACCACTTCGATTCTACACAGAATACGCGAAAGAACTTGCCCCCCTTCTAACAGCCGTGTACTGCAAATCTCTAGAGGAATGAAAGGTTCCAAATGATTGGAAAAGAGCACCAGTAGCCCTAGTCTTCAAGAAGAGCCGTCGAGCAGATGCGCAAAACTATAGACCTATATCTCTGACATCTATCTGTTGCAGAATTTTAGAACATGTTTTTTCCTCGCGTATCATGTCATATCTGGAAACCCAGAATGTATTCTGTAGGAATCAATACGGATTCCAGAAACAGCGATCGTGTGAGACCCAACTCGCTTTATTTGTTCATGAGACCCAGTAAATATTAGATACAGGCTCCCAGGTAGATGCCATTTTCCTTCACTTCCGGAAGGCGTTCGATACAGTTCCGCACTGTCGCCTGATAAACAGTCAGAGCCTACGGAATATCAGACCAGCTGTGTGGCTGGATTCAAGAGATTTTAGCGAACAGAAAACAGCATGTTGTTCTCAATGGAGAGACGTCTACAGACGTTACAGTAACCTCTAGCATGCCACAGGGCAGTGTTATGGGACTATTGCTTTTCAAAATATATACAAATGCCCAGTAGATAGTGTCGGAAGTTCCATGCGGCTTTTCGCGGATGATGCTGTAGTATACAGAGAAGTTGCAGCATTAGAAAATTGCAGCGAAATGCAGGAAGTTCTGCAGCTTATAGGCACTTGGTGCAGGGAGTGGCAACTGACCCTTAACATAGACAAATGTAATGTATTGCGAATACGTAGAAAGAAGGATCCTTTATTGTATGATTATATGACAGCGGAACAAACACTGGTAGCAGTTACTTCTGTAAAATATCTGGGAGTATGCGTACGGAACGATTTGAAGTGGAATGATCATATAAAATTAATGGTTGGTAAGGCGGGTGCCAGGTTGAGATTCATAGAGAGAGTCCTTAGAAAATGTAGTCCATCAACAAAGGAGGTGGCTTACAAAACATTCGTCCGACCTATACTTGAGTATTTCTCATCAGTGTGGGATCCGTACTAGGTCGGGTTGACAGAGGTGATAGAGAAGATCCAAAAAAGAGCGGCCCGTTACGTCACAGGGTTATTTGGTAACCGTGATAGCGTTACGGAAATGTTTAGCAAACAAAAGTGGCAGACTCTGCAAGAGAGGCGCTCTGCATCGCGGTGTAGCTTGCTGTCTAGGTTTCGAGGGGGTGCGTTTCTGAGTGAGGTATCGAATATATGGCCTCCCCCTACTTATACCTCCCGAGGAGATCACGAATGTAAAATTAGAGAGATTCGAGCGCGCACGGAGGCTTTCCGGCAGACGTTCTTGCCTTGAACCATACGCGACTGGAACAGAGGTAATGACAGTGGCACGTAAAGTGCCCTCCGCCATACACCGTTGGTTGGCTTGCGCAGTATAAAAGTAGATGTAGATGTAGACTAAGTTGATGATCTCTTGATGAATCTGAACGTGTCCTACCAACCGATCCCTTCTAGTTGTGCCCCAAATTCCTCTTCTCCCCAATCCTATTCAGTACCTCCTCATTAGTTACGCGATCTAACAATCTGATCTTCAGCATTCTTCTGTAGCACCACCTTCTCATTAGTTACGCGATCTAACAATCTCATATTCAGCATTCTTCTGTAGCACCACATTTCGAAGCTTCTATTCTCTTCTTGTCTAAACTATTTATCGTCCATGTTTCACTTCCATATATGGCTACACTCCATACAAATACTTTCAGAAAGGACTTCCTGACACTTAAATCTATACTCGATGTTAACAAATTTCTCTTCTTCGGAAACAATTTTCCTTGCCATTGCCAATCTACACCTTACATCCACTCTACTTCGACCATCATCCGTTAATTTGTTTCTCAAATAACAAAACGCTTTTACTACTTTAAGTGTCTCATTTCGTAATCTAATTTCATCAGCACCACCTAATTTAATTCTAAAACATTCCATTATTCTCTTTTTGCTTTTTCGGATTATCATCCTATATACTCCTTTCAAAATCTGTCCATTCCGTTCACCTGCTGTTCCAAGCCACGTGCTATCTTTGGTAGAATTACAATGTCATCGGCGAACATCAAGGTTTTTATTTCTTCTTCCTGGATTTTAATTCCTATTGATTTTTTTCCTTTATTGCTTGCTCAGTGTTTGATTGAATAACATGGGGGATGGGCTACAACCCTGTATAACCCCCTTCTCAACCATTACATCCCTTTCGTGTCTCACGAGTCTTATAACTGCCATCTGGTTTCTGTGCAAACTGTAAATAACCATTCGCTCATTGTATTTTACCCCTGCCACTTTGAGAATTTGAAACAGAGTATTCCATTCAACATTTTCAAAAGCTTTCTCCCGGTCTAAAAATTCTAGAAACGAACGTTTGCCTTTCTTTAATCTATCTTCTAAGATAAGTCGTTAGCATTGCCTCACGTATTCCAACATTTCTAAGGAAACCAAACTGATCTTCATCGAGGACGGTTTCTACCAGTTTTTCCATTCGTCTGTAAAAAATTTGCGTTAGTATTTTGCAGCCATGACTTACTAAACTGATAGTTCGGTAGTCTTCGCACCTGTTAAGACTTGCTTTCTTTGTTACTGGAATTATTATATCCACCTTGAAGTCTGAGGGTATTTCACCTGTCTCATACATCTTGCTCACCATATGGTAGAGTTTAGTCATGACTGGCTCTCCCAAGGCCGTCAGTAGTTCTAATGGAATGTTGTTTACTCCCGGGGCCTTGTTTCGACTTTGGTCTTTCGGTGCTCTGTCAAATTCTTCATGCAGTATCATATCTCACATTTCATCTTCATCTACGTCCTTTTCCATAACCATAACTTTGCCCTAAAGTACATCGCCCTTGTATAGATCGTATACTCCTCCCATCTTTCAGCCTTCCCTTCTTTGCTTAGAACTGGTTTCCCATCTGATCTAGTCGTATTGACACAGGTGGTTCTATTTTCTCCATAGGTCTCTTTAATTTTCCTGTAGGCAGTATTTTTCTCACCCCTAGGGATATATGCCTCTACA
Source organism: Schistocerca cancellata (assembly GCF_023864275.1). NCBI lineage: Eukaryota > Metazoa > Arthropoda > Insecta > Orthoptera > Acrididae > Schistocerca > Schistocerca cancellata. Next base: position 478,230,881 of record NC_064628.1, on the reverse strand, counting down.
TCCTTACGTTTGTCCTCTAGCCGTCCTTGCTTAGCCATATTGCACTTCCTGTCGATCTCAGTTTTGAGACGTTTGTATTCCCTTTTTACTGGTTCATTTACTGCATTTTTATATTTTCTCCTTTCATCAATTAAATTTAATATATCTTCTGTTACCCAAGGATTTCTACTTGCCCTCGTCTTTTTACCTACTTGATCCTCTGCTGGCTTCAGTATTGCATCTTTCAAAACAACCCATTCTTCTTCTACTGTGTTTCTTTCCCCCGTTCTTGTCAATCGTCCCCTAATGCTCTCTCTGAGACTCTATACAACCTCTGACTCTTTCAGTTTATACAGGTCCCATCTCCTTAAATTTCCATCTTTTTGAAGTTTCTGCAGTTTTAATCTACAGTTCATAATCAATAGATTGTGGTCAGAGTCCACATCTGCCCCTGCAAATGTCTTACAGTTTAAAACCTGGTTCCTAAATCTCTGTCTTACCATTATATAATCTATCTGAAACCTTCTAGTGTCTCCAGTCCTCTCCTTTCATGATTCTTGAACCAACTGTTGGCTATGATTATGTTATGCTCTGTGCAAAATTCTGCCAGGCGGCTTCCTCCTTCATTCCTTACCCCCATTCCATATTCACCTACTACTTTTCCTTCTCTTCCTTTTCCTACTATCGAATTGCAGTCTACCTTCACTATCTGAATAATTTCTTTTATCCCATCATATATTTCTTCGATCTCTTCGTCAGCTGTGGAGGTAATTGGCATATAAACTTGTACTACTGTGGCAGGCGTGGGCTTACCTGCGATCATATTTTTTTCTATTCATTATTAAATCTACTCATATATTACCCCTATTTGATTTTGTATACATAACCCTGTATTCACCTGACCAGAAGTCTTGTTCCACCTGCCACCGAACGTCACTAATCCCCACTATATCTACCTTTAACTTATCATTATCATTAACTATATACACTGATCAACCTAAACATGATGACTATCTGCCTAATACTTTGTTTTTCCGTCATTGGAACGTAATACATCACTGATTCTGCATATCAGAGATCCGACAATTTGTTGGTAGATTTGTAGAGGTATATGAGATTAGACGTCTACGTACAGATCGTATATTTCGCGTAAATAACGGCCCCCTGATTTGCGTACGCGGTAATTGCGCCCGATAGCGACTCAGTGGGTTCCATAGGATTTAGATCAGACTAATTTGGTTGCCGAGACATCAGTGTGAATTAACCGTAATGCTCCTCAAACTAGTGTAGCACAGTTCTGGCTCCGAGATACGGATTGTTCCCGCCAACCTACGTCCTTGACACGTTTCGAGCCGCCGCCCACCTCGCTGATGGCGTTTGTGGAGACGACCATCGGCGTAGTGTAGCAAAAATGTTATTCACCAGAAGAGTGGACACGTTTCCGTTGATCGACGGTCGAATCTCGGTGGCCCCGTGCCCACTACAGTTTTAACTGACGATGTCATTAGGTTTACTTGTGGACACGTAGGAGCGGTCTGATGCAAGCTCCATGTTCAACCATGTACGAGGAAAGATGTGCTACGAAACACTAGTCCGTGCTCTCTCAGCAGAGGTGCCACAGATCACCGTCTATCCTACTCTACAGAGCAAACAAGCCTCAGAACCTCACGTTCTGCCAAGAGTCGTGGACTTCCATCCATTTAGCGCCCAGTGCTAATGTCACTGTCCTATCTCCTTCCGTAGATGCTCACGATAGCACCACGTGAACATTCGACCAGCTTCCCCATTTTCGATATAGCCGTTCACAAGCTCTGCCTCATAATAATCTGCCCTTGTTCAAAGTAGCTTATCTCAATGGATTTTCCCATTTGCAGCCCATATCTTCTCTGTGGTGTTTTCCCGTCCATGTCTGCTCCGCTTACATAATTTTGTTACCGCGTCGCGTGCCCACAACACGACGAGGCGAAAGCCAGCGTCGCGATGGACAGTTTCATAATGTTTAGGCTTATCAGTGTACATAATTAGGTGTGTGCCAAACCCTCAGAGAGAGACTCCTACTGCGACGGGTTGATTTTTTTCATACATTTCGCAACTGTGCGCACCTCCTCCACAAAGAAAGAACAGACGTTGTGCTAAAACATAATGCACAACATCCAGGCTTCCCTAGAGTGAAAGAGAAGGAAAAGAGGACATGAATTCAAAATGATCTCTTGATATTGTACTAGGCGTACAACACTGCGAATGTTGTGCACTTCTCAATCTAAATTTTATATGCTTAACATTTAACGGTCAAATAAGAATCATATAAAGAAGGGTATAAGACACTGACGTAGTCTTTCGCCTTACTGTTCAGTCTATACTTCGAAGAAGAAATGATGGCAATAAAGGAAAGATTCAAGACTGAAAATAAAATTCAAGGAGAAAGGATATCGATGATACGATTCGCTGGTATCATTACTATGCTCAGTGAAAGTGAAGAATTACATGATTTGCTGAATGGAATGAACAGTCCAATGACTACAGAATGTAGCTTAAGACTAAATCGAAGAAAGACGATGATTATGAGAAGTATTTGAAATGAGAACAGAGAGAAACTTAGCATCAAATTTGATGATTATGAAGTAGGTGAATTCTGCTTCCTAGGCAGCAAAATAGCCCACGGCCGTCGGAGCAAGGAGAACATGAAAAGCGGACTAGAACTGGCTAGAGGGGCATACCCCGGCCGAGAGAAGTCTACTAGTATCGAACATAGACCTTAATTTGAGAAAGAATTTTCTGAGAATGTACGTTTGGAGCACAACATTGTGTTATAGTAAAACCATTGTGTGCTAGTAAAACATGGACTATGGGAAAACTGAAACAGAGGAGAATCGAAGCATTTGTGATGTGGTGCTATAGAGGAATGTTGAAAATTAGATGGACTGATAAGGTAAGAAATGAGAAGGTTCTGCGCAGAATCGAAGGGGAAAGGAATATGACAAGTAGAATGGCGGTATGTTAGGACATCAGTTAAGACATCAGCGAATGACTTCCACGGCACGAGAGGGAGCTGTAGAGGGTAAAAAAATATAGAGAAGAGAGAGATAGCAATACATCCAGCAAATAATTGAGCACTAAGTTGTGAGCGCTACTCTGAGATGAAGAGGTTGCCACAGGAGAGGAATTCGTGGCAGGGCACATCAAACCAGTCAGAAGACTGACGACCCCCCACAACCCCACAAAAAAACCTTGATTGGTATCTTATCGATGTTTTAGTTCAGTGGATCATATAGATTAACATCGCTTAGCGTCAACATTCTTGTACAATGCTCTAAATAACTATCACTCTTCTATTCTAGAAAATGGAAATACAAATAAAAACAAAAATACTTAAAAATTTTCTGATTTGTTGGAATTTTCTATTAAATCATGCCACTACACGACGCCGGACGCTCTCCTATTGTACACCCCAATACAAAAAAAGGAGGCGCACCAAGAAGGAGTTATGAGAATGGGACGAATATCCGTAGATCCGATGTACATGTGCAAACAATCAATTGATTATAATTTCAGAAAAATTGGATAATACATTCAAGAAGAACATCTTCAAAACTGGGAAAGTCAATTATGCTTTCGTCCGCCTCTTGCCTTATGGAAACAGGTAGAGTTGCTGGATGTCCTGATAGATTTTTTGTTTTCTTTGTTTTCAATCGTCAGTCTTCTGCCGCCACAAATTTATCTCCTGTGCCAACCTCTTCATCTCATATTGGCGACAGTAGTCTGCATCCTCAGTTATTTGCTGGGTATATTTCTATCTTATAGTATAGTTTTTATCTTCTACAGCTCCCTCAGTACCAACGAAATTATTCCGTGATGTCGTAAGAGATTGTCCCACCATCCTGATCCTCCTTCCTGTTAGTGTTTTCCATTCACTCCTTTCCTCACCGACTCCTAATTTGAACATTCTTGTGTAACACCGCAACTCAAATGCCTCTCTTCTCTTCTTTCTCGTTTTTCCACAGACGATGTTTCACTACCATACAGTGGTGTGCTCCAAATACAATTTCTCGGAAAATTCTTAGTCAAATTATGGCCTATATCTGATAGCACTAGACTTTTCTTGGCTAGGAATGCTGTTTTTGCCAGTCCTAGCCTACTTTTCATGGCCTCCTTGCTCCGTCGGTAGTCGACTATTTTGCTGCCTAACTATCAGAATTCCTTAACTTCATCCACTTGGTGACCACCAATCCAGACGTTAAGTTTTTAGCTTTTCTTATTTATGCTACTTCACATTACTCTCGTCGTTCTTCGAGTTACTTCAATCAATATTCTCTAATCGTTAGGCTGTTCATTTCATTCATCAAATCCTGCACTTCTTCTTCACTTCCTCTGAGGATAGCAATGTCACCAGAGAATATTATCATTGATATCCTTTCAGCAACAATTTCCCTAACTGTTTCTACGATCTATAGATTGAAGAGTACGGGGGAAAGACTAAACCCCTGTCTTACACTTTTTTTGATCCGAGCACTTCGTTCTTCGTCTCCCACTCTTACTATTCCCTATAGGTTCTCGTGCATATTGTATATTACCCGTCTTTCCCTATAGATTATTCGTACTGCTTTGAGAATTTCGAACATCATGCTCAACGTTACATAGTCGAAAGCTTTTTCCAGGTCGACAAATCCTATGAATGTGCCTTGATTTTTCTTCAGTCTTGCTTCCATTATCAACTGCAACATCTGAATTGCCTGTCTGGAGTCCTTACTTTTCCTAAATCCCAAGTAATCATCATCTAACCAACTCTCAATTTTCTTTTCCAGTCTCCTGCATACCATTTTTGTCAGCAACTTGGATGCATGAGCTGTTAAGCTGATTGTGCAATTCGTCGGCTCTTCCAGTTGTAGGAACTATGTGGACTATCTTTTTTCCGAAAGTCAGATGGTGTATCACCAGACTCAGATATTCTACACTCCAACGTGAACAGTCGTTTTGTTGTCCCTTCTCCCAATGAATTTATAAATTATGATGGAATTTGTCTTCTGCCTTATTCTATTCTCTTCCAAATTTCGTTTAAATTCCGATTCTAATATTGGATCCTCTATCACTGCTTTATCGACTCCTGTTTCTCCTCCTATCAAATCAGAAAAATCTTATCCCTCATAGAGGCCTTCAGTGCACTCCTTCAAAGTATCTGCTCCCTCATCTTCATTTAACAGAGTAATTTCCATTGCCCATGTTTTCAAAATCAGCAAAATTTCTTTTGACTTTTGTATTTGCTGAGTGAGTCCTTCCGACAATCATTTCACTTTCAATTTCTTCACATGTTTCCTGCAGACAATCCCCCTTAGCTTCCCTGTACTTCCTGTTTATTTCATTTCTAAGTGACTTGTATTTCTGTATTCCTGATTTTCCCTAAACATTTTTGCACTCTCTTCTTTCATCGAACACCTGGAGTATCTTTTGTATATTGCGCATTCACCTTCTTTGTTACTATGTTTCCCTCCAACTTCCATGATGCCCTTTTCCTCTTTAACTGAACTTCCTGCTGAGCTATCCCTTATCGAAGTATCTATAGCCTCAGATAACTTCAAGCGTATATCCGCATTTCTTAATATTGCCCTATTCCAGTTCCTTGCAAATTAGTTTCTCCTGACTAATCTCTCCAACGGCAGCCTACCTTTCATCCCTACTAAACTGTGATCAAAGTCTGCATCTGATTCTGGGTATTCCTTACAACCCGATATCTTATTTCGGAATATCTGTCTCTAAAATGATGTAATCTAATTGAACTCTTCCGTATCTCTCAGCCTTTTCCCAGTATACCTACCTCTCTTGTGATCCTTGAATTGAGAATTCGCTTCTACTATCAGAACCCATGAACCATAGACCTTGTCGTTGCTGTGGAGGCTAGCGTGCCTCAGCAATACAGATGGCCGTACCGTAGGTGCCACCACAACAGAGGGGTATCTGTTGAGAGGCCAGACAAACGTGTGGTTCCTGAAGAGGGACAGCGGCCTTTTCAGTAGTTGCAGGGGCAACAGTCTGGATGATTGACTGATCTGGCCTTGTAACACTAACCAAAACGGCCTTGCTGTGCTGGTACTGCGAACGGCTGAAAGCAAGGGGAAACTACAGCCGTAATGTTTCCCGAGGGCATGCAGCTCTACTGTATGATTAAATGATGATGGTGTCCTCTCGAGTAAAATATTCTGGATGTAAAGTAGTCCCCCTTTCGGATCTCCAGGCAGAGGCTACGTCGTTATCAGGAGAAACAAAACTGGCGTTCTACGGATTGGAGCGTGGAATGTCAGATCCCTTAATCGGGCAGGTAGGTTAGACAATTTAAAAGGGAAATGGATAAGTTAAAGTTAGATATAGTGGGAATTAGCGAAGTTCGGTGGCAAGAGGAACAAGACTTTTGGTCAGGTGAATACAGGGTTATAATATACAAAATCAAATAGGGGTAACGCAGGAGTAGGTTTAATAATGAATAAGAAAATAGAAGTGCGGGAGAGCTACTACAAACAGAATAGTGAACGCATTGTTGTGGCCAAGAAAGATACGAAGCCCACGCCTACTACAGTAGTACGAGTTTATATGCAACTAGCTCTGCAGATGACGAAGAAATTGAAGAAATGTATGGTGAGATAAAAGAAATTATTCAGATAGTGAAGAGAGCCGCCTGGTAGAATTTTGCAAAGTGCATAACTTAATCATAGCTAACACTTGGTTCAAGAATAATAGAAGATTGTATACATGGAAGAAGCCTGGAGATACTGACAGTTTTCAGATAGACTATATAATGGTAAGACAGAGATTTGGGAACCAGGTTATACATTATAAGACATTTCCAGGGTCAGATGTGGACTCTGATGACAATCTATAGGTTATGAACTGTAGATTAAAACTGAGAAAACTGCAAAAATGTGAGAATTTAAGGAGATGGGACTTGGATAAGCTGACTAAACCAGAGGTTATACAAAGTTTCAGGGAGAGCATAACGGTACAATTGACAAGAATGGGGAAAATAAGTACAGTAGAAGAAGAATGGGTACCTTTGATGGATGAAGTGGTGAAGGCAGCAGAGGATCAAGTAAGTAAAAAGACGAGGGCTAGTAGAAATCATTGGTTGACGCAAGAAATATTGAAATTAATTGATGAAAGAAGAAAATATTAAAAGGCAGTAAATGAAGCAGGCAAAAAGAAATAAAAACGTCTCAAAAATGAGATCGACAGGATGTAGAGGCACATATCACTAGGGGTAAGATAGATACTGCCTACAGGAAAATTAAAGAGACCTTTGGAGAAATGAGAACCAGTTGCATGAACATCAAGAGCTCTGATGGAAACCCAGTTCTAAGCAACGAAGCAGAAAAGTGGAAGGAGTATGTAGAGTGTCTATACAAGGGCGATATACTTCAGGGCAATATTATGGAAATGGAAGGGAATGTAGTTGATGATGAAATGGGTGATATGATACTGCGTGAAGAGTTTGACAGAGCACTGAAAGACCTAAGTCGAAACAAGGCCCCGGTAGTAGACAACATTTGAATAGAACTACTGACAGCCTTGGGAGAGCCAGTCCTGACAAAACTCAACCATCTGGTGAGCAAGATGTATGAGACAGGTGAAATACCCTCAGACCTCAAGAAGAATATAATAATTCCAATCCCAAAGAAAGCAGGTGTTGGGAGATGTGAAAATTACCAAACTATCTGTTTAATAAGACACGGCTGCAAAATATTAACGCGGATTCTTTACAGACGAATGGAAGAACTGGTAGAAGCCAACCTCGGGGAAGATCAGTTTGGATTCCGTAGAAATATTGGAACACGTGAGACAATGCTGACCCTACAACTTATCTTAGAAGCTAGGTTAAGAAAAGGCAAACCTACGTTCTAGCATTTGTAGACTTAGAGAAAGCTTTTGACAATGTTGACTGGAATACTCTCTTTCAAATTCAGAAGGTGGCAGGGGTAAAATACAGGGAGCGAAAGGCTATTTACAATTTCTACAGAAACCAGATGGCAGTTATAAGAGTAGAGGGGCACGAAAGGGAAGCAGTGGTTGGGAAGGGAATGAGACAGGGTTGTAGCGTCTCCCCAATGTTATTCAACCTGTATATTGAGCAAGCAGTAAAGGAAACAAAAGAAAAATTCGGAGTAGGTATTAAAATCCATGGAGAAGACATAAAAACTTTGAGGTTCGTCGATGACATAGTAATTCTGTCAGAAACAGCAAAGGACTTGGAAGAGCAGTTGAACGGAATGGACAGTGTCTTGAAACGAGGGTATAAGATGAACATCAACAAAAGCAAAACGAGGATAACGGAATGTAGTCGAATTAAGTCGGCTGATGCTGAGGGAATTAGATTAGGTGAAACGTCCCCTTAGAACAATTTATACACGACTGTGCTTAACCTGACACACAATAATTTTAGCGCAACGCAATCTGACTATCAAAAATCCCTGCAAAAGAATGGCCCTGAGTAACATTACACTATACCTTTCACAAATAACTTACCTCACAAAAATCTTCATTACTGGAACTACTGCAATACAGCGAGCGCCACTACTGCCAGCTAAATAAAAGATTCAAACTACAGAAGGCACTAACTACTGATAGGGATAGTTAGCAAATGAAAGATATTAATAGAGAACAAACAATGTATTTACCTTAATATTCATAATTGACATCCAGTATTACAAAACTCCGCCATCTCTCTCCCCACATCCACCACTGCTGGCGGCTCACCTCCAAGTGCCCAACGCTACGCGCTGTTCACATCCAGCTGTAGCAGTTCATGACAACAATGGCAGACAACAATGCAAACTAGCCACATACTGCACACAGCACAGCCAGTGATTTTCATATAGAGCGCTACGTGGCATTACCCATATAAAAATCTAAACAGCCTACTTACATAGCCCCCATGCTCCCCACAAAAAATTTTACAAATTATTTTTGGGCAGTGGCCAATAAAGATTTGATAAAATTTTTCATAATTACAATAACAAAGATATCAAATGCACACACTTATTGATACAATGTTGGTCAACAGCTAAAATTTTTTCACAGTCAATAAAGACAGTCCTGATCATTCATCATAAGAGTAAACCTGCAGTTTGTTTGCTCAAAGTCTGAGCAGTAGAATACAATGCACACAGAAGTAGTGGATTTCCATGCAGTCTTGAAGAAGTAGTATTGTCCTTCCAACAGTAAGACAGTGCTGACTCTTGACATGCTGACAGGTAATGGGCCACAACAGAGCAAAGGTAATGCCACGTAGCGCTCTATATGAAAATCACTGGCTGTGCTGTGTGCAGTATGTGGCTAGTTTGCATTGTTGTCTGCCATTGTTGTCATGAACTGCTACAGCTGGATGTGAACAGCGCGTAGCGTTGGGCAGTTGGAGGTGAGCCGCCAGCAGTGGTGGACGTGGGGAGAGAGATGGCGGAGTTTTGATAATCTGTAAGACTGAATGTCAATTATGAATATTAAGGTAAATACATTGTTTGTTCTCTATTAATATCTTTCATTTGCTAACTATCCCTATCAGTAGTTAGTACCTTCAGTGGTTTGAATCTTTTATTTAGCTGGCAATAGTGGCGCTCGCTGTTTTGCAGTAGCTTGAGTAGCGAAGATTTTTGTGAGGTAAGTGATTTGTAAAAGGTATAGGTTAAAGTTAGTCAGGGCCATTGTTTTGTAGGGGTTATTGAAAGTCAGATTGCGTTGCGCTAAATAATATTGTGTGTCAGGTTAAGCACAGGCTTGTATAATTGTTCTAAGTGGACGTTTCACATGTAAAATTGTTCTAAGGGGACGTTTCATAGGAAATGAGACAAAGTAGTAAAGGAATTTTGCTATTTGGGGAGGAAAATAACTGATGATGGTAGAAGCAGAGAGGATATAAAATGTAGACTGACAATGACAAGGAAAGCGTTTCTGAAGCAGAGAAATTTGTTACCATCGAGTACAGATTTAAGTGTCTGGAAGTCGTTTCTGAAAGTATTTGTATGGCGTGTAGCCATGTATGGAAGTGAAACATGGGCGATAAATAGTTTGGACAAGAAGAGAATAGAAGCTTTCAAAATCTGGTGCTATAGAAGAATGCTGAAGATTAGATGGGTAGATCACATAAGTAATGATGAGGTATTGAGTAGAATTGGGGAGAAGAGGAGTTTGTGGCACAACTTGACTAGAAGAAGGGATCGGTTGGTAGGACATGTTCTGAGGCATCAAGGGATCACCAATTTAGTACTGGAGGGCAGCGTGGAGGGTAAAAATCGTAGATGGACACCTACTGATGAATATACTAAGCAGATTCAAAAGAATGTAGGCTGCAGTACGTACTGGGAGATGAAGCAGCTGGCACAGGACAGAGTAGCATGGAGAATTGCATCAAACCAGTCTCAGGACTGAGGACCACAACAACAACATCAGAAATTAATTGTAGAACTCAATTATTCTTCTTTTTATCTCTGTACTAAGCCCGTAATAGCTTGTAACCCTTTCTTTTACTCCTTCCCCTACAACCGCATTCCAATCGTCTATGACTATTAGATTTTCATCTCCCACTACGTACAAATACGCTTCAAGTCCTCGTATACTTTCTCTCTCTCTTTATCTTCAGCTTGAGACGTCGGCATGTATACCTGAAATAATGTTATCTGTGTTGGTTTGCTATCGATTCTGACGAGAACAATCCTATCTTGTAGTCATTTGACCAGAAATTCTAGTCTTCTTTCCATTTCACTTCACTGACCACCACCGCATCTTGACTGGTCTTAACACTTCCCTTTTCATATTTTATCGTCTCCTTACCACGTTGAAACTTCCGACATTACATTTCCCTACTCGTAGAACATTATCATTTTGTAGTTCAATCTTTCTCTCATGGTCACTTCCCCTTGGCAGTCCCCTCCGGAAGATCCGAAAGGGGGACTGTTCCGGAATCTTATCCATTGGCAAGATCATCCTGACACTTTATCATTAAAGGCCACATATCGTGAGGGATATGGGGCCGAATTCCATCCTACCGGCGCGTTACATCTCAAAATCCCGTGATGGTTGGAGGGTCCTGCCATAATGCTCCGAACGTTCTCAGCAGGGGAGAGATGCAGCGACGTTGCTGGCCAAGGTAGGATTTGGCAAGTATGAGGACAAGCAACATATACTCCCTTTGTTTGCGGGCGGGCATTACCATCCTGATATATAAGCCCAGGGTTGCTTGCCATGAGGGGCAACAAAACCGGGAGCAGAATATCGTCGACGTACCACTGGGGTCACAGATGACGACCACACAAACTCTACTACGCAAAAACCAAGAAGGCAAGTGCTAGTTTCATTTCTCACAAGCAAATTAACTGCTGAATAGATACTGCGGCGTCCTTAGCTGACGCCACGTATCTTTTATTCACAGTTAGTTTTAATGAAATGTAAAGCTTATTCCTATCCACGAAAATATTCTTTAATGATGACTGCTGTAATTGTTTATTGGTGGTGTGTTGTGTGGTTTTAAAACAATCGTACTTTTGTTACATGTATGTTCGTTTCAGATTTTACAAGTTATCTGTACCAGCCTGTAACCAGACTGTTCACGACAGTGAAGGCGTCCGCTGTCGCTATAATATGGCGCCGAGGGGAATGTTGTGTCCGTTTGTAATACATTTGCTCAAGAGCTTTTTAATTAATGTTTTTGTCACATATATTTAATTAACATAAAGCTGTATAAAAAGCGCTGTGAATTTGGAATTCTGTGACCTCAGGGCAACGTTCCTAGCTCTCCCGATTTAGAATGCAGATTTTTTCTTTCTCTTGTGTTTGTGATAGTTCTTGAGGTGTGTTATTTGCTTGAAGTTCAATACTAAATTAATATACACAGTTTAATCTCGAGGAAGTCTTGCTTTTTTGCTCTGCTTTGCTGGTGAAAAGGCAGACACAGTGCATTAGTAATATTACATTTTTATGTGTAGATGTAACTAATATCCGACTCTGCAATGTAGGCTATGACGACATGTAGCCTAAGTAATAACCGTTGACAGTATTTAGACTATCGCAATAGCACGTTCAGCTTGTATAGGACAAAACAAATAACACAAAAACTTAAGTTTTCACTGGAAAATATATAAAAATCTGGACATAAACGAGGTGAAAATAATGTAAACGAAGCTGCATAAAAATTTGATCTTCTTGAAATGATAACACACATCAACAATGGAAAAACGTTTTTGCTCAGAAAACCTTACTCTTATGTTTTTCAGGGTGGGGAATCCAAATATGATACCTAAAAAACTGTACCATCCACTGTTTCTTCACATTTTACAGTTGAATTTATTGAATTAAGCGATTTTTTATGGAATTTAACAGCTTTTATATAGTTAAAATAATTTAAAAAGGAGGTGTAATGAATGTAGATTGTAGATGACGTTGGTAGCGCTGCTGAAAAACATTTGTTGGCAAGAGAAAGATCCATTCTATTTTTTTGTCAACAGAGGGTGTTTTGCTTACTGTCAACATAACCTCACTTTCTCATTTCCTGTACATGTGCTCAGTAGAATGTCTAATGGTGGTTGTAAAAATTCTACTGACAGTTTTTGTTATATTTGTGGTGAATTTGTGTTTAAAAAACACCAAAGAAACATTACAAACTTTGTGAAAAAGGTTTATCAATCATACTTTGGATCTAAGTTTCGTGATCAAGATAAATCTTGGGCGCCGCATAATATATGTTATGTGTGTCTTGAAGATCTGAGAAAGCGGTGCAAAAATGAGAAAATAGTGTTTAAATTTGCTTTTCCTGTTATATGGAAGGATCCAAGAAATCATTCCCATGATTGCTACTTTTGCAGTGTTGATATTGCTGGTCATAATTCTACCCTAGCCATCTGTCCGCCATTCGACCAGTAGGGCATGGTGCAGATTTGCCGGTTCCTGAACCACCAGATGATTTAAATTCTATTTCAACAGAAGTATTTTCTGATGTACGATCTGATTGAAATGAACCGGACGATGATGAATTCCATTGTAATACAGAAAGTCTAGAGCCCAAATTGTTTACTCACACCGAGTTCAACGATTTGGTTAGGGATCTGAGCTTAACGAAAGATAAGCTGAATTGCTTCGATCTAGATTAAAAGAAAAGAACTTATTGGCAACTGCACCCAGCATATAAATGTATAGAAAGAGAGCTGAACAATTTTCCAAGTTTTTTCAACAAGAAGGTGATTTAGTGTACATTCCCTGTCTGATGAATGAGTTTGGTATTGAATACAAAAAGGAAGTCTGGAGGCTGTTTATTGATACATCCAAAACTAGTTTATAGGTTGCTTTGTTACACAATGGTAACATGATGCATCTACACCTGTTGGACACGCTGTACATATGAAAGAAAGCTATGAAAACCTAGAAATAGTGCTAAGTAAAATAGGCTATTCTGCTCATGGTTGGATGATATGTGGCGATCGAAAAGTAACGTGCATGCTCCTTGGTCAGCAAGATGGTTTTACCAAATTTCCATGTTTCTTGTGAATAGGACAGTAGGGCTAGGGATCAACACTAATGCAGAAAGAACTGGCCTGTGAGGGAGCCTTTAAAACTTGGTGAGAAAAACAGTCTACGCAAAATCCATGTAGGTCCCAAAAACGTACTCCTACCACCTCTACATATGAAGTTAGGCCTAATGAAACTGTTTGTAAAGGCTTTACCTAAATATGGACCGCGTTTTAAGCATCTGTGGCAAAAGTTTCCACACCTTCCAGAAGCTAAACTAAAAGAAGGCGTCTTTGTCGGCCCTGAAGTTAGAAAAATTATTTTTGATGTTAAATTTGAATCTACAATGACCTTAAATGAGAAAGAAGCTTGGGTATCATTCAAGCAAGTGGTTACAAAGTTCTTAGGACATGAAAATGACCCAGAATATGTTTCTATTATAGCTAGAATGTTAAAGAAGTTTACGACCTTAGGATGAGCGTGAAAGTTCACTTTTTGAACAGTCACCTTGATTACTTCCTGGATGATATGGGAGATGTTGGTGAGGAGCAATGAGAGCGTTTTCACCAGGACATTGAAGTGGAGAAACGCTAGCAAGGCAGCTGGAACACCTACATGATGGGAGACTACTATTGGTCACTTCATTGAGAAGTTCAGCAAGCGACTGATTTTAGAAAATGCTACACAAGAAGCTTCAAAGCAAAAAGAGAACGAAAGTACAAACCAATTCCAGCTGACAAGTGAAACCTATATTAACTCATATCATTGTTTTAAGTACCTTACTGTAAATACAAACCGTGGTTATGTTGTAACAAAGTGTTTTAAAAATTTCCCTGTTTACCGTATAGCATAGGATTTTTATACTGTATCATAAAAAGCATATTGGTCTAAAACTATGGGTGATACAAAAAAAATTAAGGCTAGTTTTGGATTCAGCTCATAAGAATCTATAAAGATCAGCTATCAAAGTAAAAAAGTTTAAAAAAATTCGTTGGCCGGTGTCATCAGGGAAGCTACTGGGAGTTACAAGGTTTCAGTATACACAATGCATGAAGACTCAATGGCGAACTTGATCAGTCACAACCGCAAGAAACTTTTTTTATGAGGTTACCAGTTTCGGTCTCTTTTAGACCATTTTCAGGCCTCACAGCATGCTGTTAGTCGGTGGCCGTGAATGTAGGAGGCACTTCAGCCCCTTGAACTCTACCTGCTCACAGTAGTTATCGTTCGTGAAGTTATAGCGCCTCCTCCGTCTACGGTTAACACAATTTAGCGTTCATAAAGCTATAGCGCCTGCTCCGTTCACTGCCACCGCCTGCCAGCTTAATGCTTTACAGGAAAACAAAGAGGTGGTCATCAACCTTGTTTAAGGGGGAAAACAAAAAATTGCTACTTTTTTCACTGCATAAACCTTTAGCTTAACTACCCAAGAATACGCTGTCAAAATTTCAAAGCGAAATTCGCACTCGTTTAGATTTTATGAGCATAGGACCGAGGGCAATTCTTCCAATATATGAAGATTTATCAAGGGATGCATTATTGGAGAGACGTTTAGGCGGTCAGGCCGGTATGAGTGGCCGAGCGTTTCTAGGTGCTGCAGTCTGGAACCGCGCGACCGCTACGGTCGCAGGTTCGAATCCTGCCTCGGGCATGGATGTGTGTGATGTCCTTAGGTTAGTTAGGTTTAACTAGTTCTAAGTTCTAGGGGACTGATGACCTCAGAAGTTAAGTCCCATAGTGCTCAGAGCCATTTGAACAAAATGTGAATGAAAGTTTTAATTCCATTATTTGGTGATTAGCTCCTAAGCATTTAAACTCCGGACTAAAAGTCGTTGAATTGACATCGTATTAAGCAGCGGACTTATTCAAGGAAGGAAATTTATTTCTTCTGGTGGTCATAAGGGAGGCATGAATTGTAGTAGGCCCGCAAAGCTTCAAGTTTGCCGAAAAAATGGATAACCAACGGGCGAGCCAGTAGAATCGACATAGTTCATCGGAATCGAAGGAAGGTCGAAAAGCTCGGAAAGCACTGCTGTATGTGCAAACCGAAGCCTACTGGGGAAGAAGAAGGATTACTGTTTGGTGCTGGAATCGCAGATTAATCGGTAAGCATTTTACATTATTGTTAACTTCCTTGAATTCCTAGTTTCCGAGAATTTATTTTTACGCGCGTTTATCTCGAAATGACTGTTTTCACAATTTCATGCAGTCTAACTCAAAAAGTATAGACCCGATCATAATGGAAGCTTATAGTATTATTCGTTGTGAAATTACGAATTATATGAACCTACCTTTGAGATGATATCTAGATTTTAAGGGTATTTTTATTTGAATGATTAGAGAAAAAATCGCCAAATCGATGTTAATTGTTCCAACGCCTACAAAATTTTTACTTTTCATTATTTTCGCCTGCAATGAAGCTCATATTCTTAGAAAATGTGTTATTAATGTAAAATTGAAACCTTTGTGGCATCAGATGAAAATCGGAATGGCTACACTGCACGCAGTTGGAGATCTATACTCACAATCTTCAGCGTACATCTCATCGTAACTTTCTTACCTTTGGCTGAAAATATTCAAAAAAACTCACAATAACTGTTCGAAATATGAATTAAAATTTTATTACATTCTAATTAACTCTTCTCATCCAAAAAATCAGTGTCAAACAGCCTCGTAATGTGGATTCCCTCCTTAAGGAAATAATAAGTTTTTTTCCAGAACAATTAGTGATTAAAAGTGAACAGCATTGTACAATTATGTTGAAAATTTAGGTAGCAGTAATACTTTTGAGTAAGGATGAGTTCGTAAATCTAGTGTAAAAGTATGCAGAGCATTTGAAGCTAAAACGTCGATTGGGTAAGAACGAAGTTAAAGCAGCTTCAGACTAATACTATGATGTTATGAGAAGACATGAACAATTCAGGCTAAAGAGACGTGAAACCACAAGTCTGCAAAGAGCAGCAGGTTTCAACAACGAACAAGTTGATAGATCATGTAATAGACTTATAATTATATGAAGTAAAGTATTGTAGTATTGTCTAATGTGAAAATCTTCCAGTACAACAGTCAGGAAATGTTATACAAGGGTTAGTCAAAAGGAAACGAGGCAGATGGAAAAAATTATTAATAGGTAAACTGTCCACAATTTCAAAAGTAATCGCAATAACTGTTAATGCATTAGTCCAGAGTGAGACAAGATGGTAAATGCGTTCATGGAAAAAACTTTGTGGTTACTTACGGAATCATAATTGTACGCAGTTATCCCTCTTTGACCGAAGAAAATCGACGACCAAGAATGCCTTTTTCAAGGCTCCAAGGATGTGGAAATCGCATGGGGAGAGATCAGGACTGGATGCAGGATGTGTGAGGGCTTCCCAACGAATTTTCTGCTGCGTGGTAGAAATAATCTAGCACCATTAGACAGGCATTGTCCAGCAGCAGAATGATGCCGTCCATCAGCTTTCCTGCCGGCTTGCACCTGAAGAGACACCTCAGTTCCTGCAGTGACTACGTGCAGCTGTGCATTAATCGTGACGCCGTATTCCAGAAAGTCAACGAACAACGGTCCCTTGCAATCAAAGGAGAAGTTCATCACGACCTTTCCCGAGATGACGTGCTCGTTGATTCGAGTTCGCTGCAGAAGTTTCGCTGGAAGCCCTTTACCTGGACCTTGCATTTGAACGTTAACGTTGAGCGTGCTGAGTTTCTGACGTCATAGCGTTTAGAAAGCACGTTGCTAAGTCTTCCCGAACATGCAGAACAATATGAAGTACGGCTAATATTCTGAACCTGCATTTGAACGTAGAACATTCAGATGGAAGGAAGCCAACTACGTCACATGCATGCTGTCCCTTTTCAGTAAAGTCATGAGTCGCCACAAAGGCTTTCAGTAGAAACCCGTAGTTGGTGGGTTTCATGTTATAACTTACATCCTATGAACATATGTCGTTTCAAAACAACAGCAAGTTGATTTCTCGAAAATGATTCGCTTATTGTTACGGTTTCTTTTTATAAAATGATGGGAAACGTCATACTGGTGGTTAAATAATTTCCTGCATTGTTACTTGTGCGTTATGAAAGTGCGCCGTTTCAGTGCAACGGCAGATTGAAGATCCACCAAGAACATATTTTTCTTGATGCGATTTAACATAATTAAAAGGCAGTTAGTAACGTACCTGCGAATAAAGCCATCTGAATGTAGTAACCTACAAAATTATGTTGTGTATTATGAGAGTTCAATGCAGCTCAGAGTAAAAAGGCAGAGCGCTGTGTGATATGTTCAGGTACACGTGTCACTACATTAGTTTTCTAATCTGAAACATTTTTATTAGTTTAATAACACTGTTCTATACCATTCTGTGTTATGCAAATGCGCTGTCATCAGAAGTGTGTGTGTTCGATTGGCTTTATCTACAAGAGAGGTTGCACCACTTTTAGTAAGATATTTTGTAATTTCGTGTTTTGTCATATATTTCACTTGTTCTAAGCTTTTTGCTGCTGAAAAAGAACAGCGATGAAATAATACTGACCTTAGGGTTTTACTAAAAGTGAAAATGATGAAACAGTTTTTATCGAACGCAGAAGACTACAGTCAATGTGCCTCGCTTTATTCGTAATGGAACTTTTATAAGCTGGTCTCCTTACTGAATGTGTGGGCTATGGAACTTCTCATCTTGCCTTACAACATGTTCATGGATACTCAAGTTTTTATTTATGCACTCTACAACCAGAACAACAACCAGTTTCGGCAATTCAAAGGCAACCTTCAGGCCCCACATGAACCTCATGAACAGACACTCAATCGTATCGATATTGGCATATGGAGCCATCAGTATCTGTATGTCGTGAATTCATATTCCAAGTGCACCCTTGGAAGGTCTTTCAACAACTGATAACACCATAATGTTAGGTGCATATGGGGATTGAAGATGGCATACAGAATTGCCGACACTGGCTGTGAAAGTAAAATAAAATAACTTCTCAGACTGCTCGGAAACTGGAAATTTGTGGTAAGGTCTTATGGGACCAAACTGCTGAGGTCATCGGTCCCTAAGCTTACACACTACTTAGTCTAACTTAAACTAACTTACGCTAAGGACGACACACATACCCATGCCCGAGGGACCTCCGACGGGAGAGATCCGCGCGGACCGTGACAAGACGCGTCAGACTGCGTGGCTACCACGTGTGGCGAAAACGGCTCGGCTGTTAGCTAATTTAGTTGTTAAATATTTCACCAGCCGCTGTCCCGCATCCCTAATGGATCAACAGAGACAACCATATCCAGTGAATAATCGGTTCAGTTGGGCCAGAGGGCCGGCCGAAGTGGCCGTGCGGTTAAAGGCGCTGCAGCCTGGAACCGCAAGACCGCTACGGTCGCAGGTTCGAATCCTGCCTCGGGCATGGATGTTTGTGATGTCCTTAGGTTAGTTAGGTTTAACTAGTTCTAAGTTCTAGGGGACTAATGACCTCAGCAGTTGAGTCCCATAGTGCTCAGAGCCATTTGGGCCAGAGGACCCACCTATCCAACGTAAACACAGCCTACACCATTACGAAGCCACTACCAACCTAAACAGTGCCTTGTTGTCAGCTGGGTCCATGGCTCCGTGGATCCTGCGTCACACTCTAATCCTACCATCAGCTCTTAGCAACTGAAACAGGGACTCATCCGGTCAAGTTACAGCTTTCCAGTTGTCTAGGGTCCAACCGATATGGTCACGAGCCCGGGAGGGGCGCTGCAGGCTGTGTCGCACAGTTAGCATAGGTAGTCGCGTCAGTCGTATGCTGCCATTGATAATTAAGGCCAAATTTCACCGCACTATCGTAATTAATAATCAGCGTTGGCGGCCGAAGACTTCCGGCATAAAAAGTCAACCTCATTCTGACAACGGAATTGTCAAAGAGGACGGAGGAGCGGACATAGGTTCAGGGCATTCTCTTGTCCTTGTGGTGGGAAACAGGATGCAGAAGGCAATGGCAACTACTTCATTAAAGACCCATAACATGTATCTACAGGGCATGTGGCCTATAATTGAAAAGTGTCGTGATGATATCTCCATTGGCAAAAGATTCCGGAATAATCCTCGATTCGGATCTTCGGGAGGAGACTACCTCGGCTGAGGTGACCGTGAGAAAAAGACTGAAGAATCAACGAAAGGATAATGTTCTACGAGTCGGGTGTGGAATGTCAGAAGCTTGAATGTGTTAGGTAATCTAGAAAAATCTGAAAAGGGAAATGCAAAGGCTCAATCTAGCTATAGTTGGAGTCAGTGAAGTGAAATGGAAAGAAGACAGCAGAAAATGGTATGACGCGAGAATGACTCGTTGTGAATAGAAAGTTAGGGCAAAGAATGTGTTACAGTGAACACTTCGATGCTGGGGTTGTTCTTATCATAATCGATAGCGATCCAACACCTACAATGACAGTTCAGGTACACATCCAACATTGCAAGCTGAAGACGAAGAGATAGGGAAAGTATATGGGCATATTGAAAGCGAAATACAGTTCATAAACGGAGATGAATATCTAATAGTCATGGGGGACTGGAATGCATTTGCAGGGGAAGGAGTAGAAGAAAAGGTTACTCTAAAACATGGGTATGGGAGAAGGAATGAGAGAGGAGATAGATTAATTGAATTCTGTAATAAATTTCAGCTAATAATAGCGAATACTCTCTTCAAGAATAACAAGAGGAGGAGGTATAACTGGAAAATACCGGGTGATACGGAAGATTTCAGCTATATTACATCATTTGTAGGCAGAGATTCCGGAATCAGATACTGGACTGTAAGGCGTACGCAGGAACAGATATAAACTCACATCACAATATAATAATGATGAACAGTACTCTGAAGTTCAAGAGATTAGTAAGGAAGAATCAATAAGCAAAGAAGAAGTACTAAGAGATGACGAGAGAGCAATAACTATAGCTCAGTAGGCAGTACAACTGGAGTGGAATGGACTTCTCTAAGAAGGGCAATCACAGAAGTTGGATAGAAAAACATAGGTGCGAGGAAGTAACTGCGAACGGTAACAAAAGAAATACTTCAGTTGATCTGTGAAAGAAAGAAGTAAAGAAATGTTCAGGGAAATTCAAAAATACAGAAATATGAGTCGCTAAGGAATGAAATAAATAGGAGGTGCAGGGAAGCTAACACGGCATGGCTGCAAGAAAAATGTGAAGAAATCGATAAAGAAATGACTGTCGTAAGGACAAGAATCTAAGAGAAAATTGAGGATGTATTAGATGACGATCAGTTTGGCTTTAATATAGGTAAATGCACCAGAGTGGCAACTCTGAGGTTGCGGAAGACTATAGAAAAATCAATACAAGTTCATAGAATTTGTTGACCAGGATAAGGCGTCCGAAATTTTAAAATGGTGCAAGATGTTCAAAAATCAAAGAAAAATAGGGGTAAGCCATAGGAAGAGATGGGTAGGATATAATATGTACAAGAGACAAGAGGGAATAATGAGAGTGGACGATCAAGAACGAAGTGCTCATATTCAAGAGGGTGTAAGTCAGGGATGTAGTCTTTCGCGCTTTGTGTTCAATTTGTACATCGAAGAAGCAATGATGGAAATAAAAGAGAGGTTCAGGAGTGGAATGAAAATTTAAGGTGAAAAGATATCAATGATACGATTTGCTGACGTCGTTCATATTCTGAGTGAAAGTAAAGAATGATTTCATGGTATGCTGAATGGAATGAACAATCTAATGAGTATAGAATATGGATTTAGAGTAAATTGAAGAATGACGAAAGTAAAGAGAATTGGCAGAAATGATATCAGCGGCAAACTTAAAATGAGGATTGATGGTCACGAAGTTGATGAATGTAAGGAATTCTGTTGCCTAGGCAGCAAAATAACCAATGACGGACGGAGCACGGAGGACATCGAAAGCAAACTAGCACTGGCAAAAAGGGCATTCCTGGCTAAGAGAGGTCTGGTAGTATCAAAAACACGCCTTAATTTGAGGAAGAAATTTCTGAGAATGTACGTCAGGAGTACAGCATTGTATGCTAGTGAAACATGGACTGTGGGAAAATCCAAACAGAGAAGAATCGAAGCATTTGAGATGTGGTCTACAGCCGAATGTTGAAAACTAGGTGAAATGATAAGGAATGAGGAGGTTCTGGGCAGAATCAGCGAGAAAAGGAATATGTGGAAACACGGACAAGGAGAAAGGACAGGTGATAGGACATCTGTTAAGACATAAGGGGAGAACTTTCATGATACTAGAGAGAGCTGTAGAGGTCAAAAGCTAAAGCTGTAGAGGAAGACAGAGATTACAATACAACCAGCAATTAATAGAGGACGTAGATTTGCAAGTGCTGTTCTGAGATGAAGTGGTTGACACGGGAGAGAAATTCGTGGCAGTCCGCAGTAAACCACTCAGAAGAGTGGTGCCCCCACCCCTCCGCTCCTAGATCCTAACGGAAAAGTCCCTCTTCTCTAACACAGTATTGCTTGTCTGTCGGTAATGGCAACTCTACAAAAACGCCACCGCTGTGTGTCATATGGTGTCCGTAGTGAGAAGTAATGCCTCACATTTGGTATTCTCGGCATACTTTTTTTGTCCGGCCTGGGTGGCCGAGCGGTTCTAGGTGCTACAATCTGGAACCGCGGGACCACTACGGTTGCAGGTTCGAATCATGCCTCGATCATGGATGTGTGTGATGTCCTTAGGTTAGTTAGGTTTAAGTAGTTCTAAGTTCTAGGGGACTGATTACCTCAGAAGTTAAGTCCCATAGTGCTCAGAGCCATTTTAACCATACTTTTCTTGGATCTCGGGATACTGAATTCCCTAACGATTTCGGAAACGGAATGTTCCGTGCGTCTAGCCCCAACTACTTACTTTTTGCGGTCTATTTTTTTTTTCTTACTCCACCTTCTTTCTGAGTCAACAGTCTTCTGACTGCTTTGATGCCACCCGCCACCCCCAGTTCCTCTACTGGGCCAGCCTCTTCATCTCAGAGAAGCACTTGCAAACTACGTCTTCAATGTTTGCTGGATGTATTCAAATATCTGGCGTCCTCTACAATCTTTATCATTGAAGTTGTTCCACCATGTGTTAATAGATAGTTTCCTGTCTCTTCTTCTTGTCAGTGTATTTCATATATTCCAATCCTTACCTTATCATTCCACGTAATTTTCGACATTCTTCTGTAGCACAACAGTCAACAGCTTCGACAATCAACAGCTTCGATTCTCTTCTTTCCCAGTTTCTCCACTGCCCCTTATAATATCTTCGATGCTCTTCCTTTCATGTTTCCCCATCATTCCTCGTTATTTCGGAAAAGATAACATATCCAATACGAGTATCTTCTGCCTGATTTGTACATACGCTCTCGACCCTACCTTCGCTCCGGCGACTTGAGGTGCGGCCAGTGGAGCCGGCCACGACGCCGGTGGCAGGTCTGGAGTCTGCGTCACCCTGGCGGCGATGGCGACGGCGCGTCATACTGGAGCGCAGAGAGCCTACGCGCTCGCGCACCACCTCCATCTTGACGCAGGGGCAGACGGCGGCGGCGATCTCGTGGAACTCCTTGCGGAAGTTGTCGTTGAGCCAACCGTACAGCAGTGGGTTGGAGCACGCCGACGACATGCCCATCATGTGGCATACCGCGTAGCAAATGATCATTGTCTGCTCGTCGTGCACCGGCGGGTTCCACAGGTCCATCACCAGGTTGAAGATGTTGAGCGGTAGCCAGCTGATGCAGAAAATGAGCGCGATCGAGTAGAGCAGCGAGTTGGTGCGCTTCATCCGCCTGTCGTCTTTGGGTTTGCGCCTGACGGATGTGTGCGTTGAGCAGGAAGCCTTAGCGTCGCCGCTGCCGCTCTTACCGTTGGCGATGGACGAATTGACGTAGCGATATCGCAGCTTGTGGCATATCCTCGAGTAGGCCACTGTGACTGTGATAATGGGAAGCAGGTACTGGACGATGAGGGAGAAGATCGAGTAGTAGAGACGGCCGTGTTCCACGGGCCAGTCCTCCAGGCAGTACGAGATGTACGGTAGGTCGGGCAGGTTGATGTCGTGGTTCTTGAGAGCCCTCCAGATGAACATGGGCGATGCGAGCACGAGCGACACCAGCCAGATGCAGCCCAAGATGACGATGGCGCCCACTTTCTGGAGGCTCTCCCTCGTAGGGTACACTATCACCTGGTAGCGATCGAGCGCTATGGCAGTGATGGAGATGGTGGAAACGAAAATGCTAGTCGCCTGCAACGCGCCGAGCATCTTGCAGATGAACACCTGCTTGCCGAGCGGCCAGTACTTGGTCAGGATCTCCATCAGAGTGAGCGGCATGGTGATGAGGCAGAGCAGCAGGTCGGAGACGGCGAGGTTGACGATGAACATGTTGCGCGCCGTGCGCATGGCGGGCTTCCGGGCCACCGCGCACACCACCAGCGAGTTGCCCGCGGCGCCGATCAGGATGAGCAGCGAGTAGGCGGCGATGAGGCCGTAGAAGGCGGCCGAGTCGTCTAGCTTGCGGTTGCGGCTGTACTGGTCGAAGATGTGCGGGTTCACCTGGCTGGAGTTGAGGATGCGCGTAATGTGCACGGACAGGTTGCGGGCGACGCCAGGCAGCGACGGCACCGCCGTGGGCAGCAGCACCGGCCCCGGCACCCCCGGCACCTCGGCCATGGCTCCTCCGCCGCGACCGCCCCCGCGCTGAGCGCACCGCCTCTGCAACAGTCGCCGTCACAACTCCTCACAATATGCAGCAGAAGGTCAGCACACAGTCTGCTCAGGTACAGCCAGTTGACCATGAGTCTTGATAAATGTAATTTATCTCACATAAAAATCCGAAGAGATTCACAACTACGTGTTTGTAGGCACCCACGGTCAATGTCGTTTTGTTTAAAATTATTTTTGTTGTAAGGCGTCGTCGTTGTTAAACACTCTGAAACTACTAAATCGCAGAAGTTTCGACTGTCTTCGCTGGGGTTCTCTTCAGAAAGAGTAACTGCTACACTTTGGGGATAGTCTTACTTATACAGGATATTTACTGGTACAAACGGGGGCCGTGAGTAGAGGATAATGAAAGAAGCAAATAATCTTGCTAAACATAGACCAATACACCTATTATTTCCCCGATATGACAACAGTTTCTACTTGGCAGCCTTACTGGTCGTGTGAACCTCCTATTCCTTCAACACAAGCTAATCGACTATATGGACGATTTCCTACACTTGGCACATGGTTCACGGTCTACCACAGTATTTCCAATCAGTTGTTCGGGAGTGTGAAGCGCGAATCTTCGACAACAGATGTTTCTATCGTGGTTCGCCCAATACTAAGGCCTGCAGGTCTCCCGACATGAAGTCGTTGTATTTATTGTGGAGGGATATTTCAAACCTTTGATTATTCCAGCCTCCAGTCTTGAAAACCAGTAACTGCTACATTTTGGGGATAGTCTTCCTTATACAGGGCGCTTATTTATACAAACGAAGGGCGTGAGAAGAGAATAACGAAAGAAGCAAATAATCTTAGTAGACACAGACCAATAGACCAGTAAGCCGGCCGGAGTGGCCGAGAGGTTCTAGGCGCTACAGTCTGGAACTGCGCGACTGCTACGGTCGCAGGTTCGAATCCTGCCTCGGGCATGGATGTGTGTCATGTCCTTAGGTTAGTTAGGTTTAAATAGTTCTAAGATCTAGGGGACTGATGACCATAGATGTTAAGTCCCATAGTGCTCAGAGCCATTTGAACCATTTGAACCAATAGACCAGTAGATAAGACGACACTTTCTACTTGGCAGCCTTACTGGTCGTGTGTACCTTCATGTCCTACAACACAAGCTAATCGACTTTATGGCTGATTTCCTTATGATGAAAGGATATATTATATGTACACATGCGTAATGGTGTACCAACGCATTTTCATCCAATTATTCTGGAGTACGAAGCGCGAATCTTCGACAACAAGTGTTTTTATCGTGGCTCGCCAATACAAAGGCCTTCAGGTCTCCCAAAGTGAAATCGTTGCTTTTATTGTGGGTGAATATTTAAAATCTTCGATTATTGCAGCCCAGCAGTCAGTGATGATGAACTCCAGGAACGCATTGTGAATGGTTGCCAGTGTATTAGGAACACGCATGGGATGTTTCAGCGTTTACGGTGACTGATAAGGAGTCGTCCTAAGGCCTGCCGTCACATTAACGGTGGCCATGTTATAGGTTTATCCTCAAGTAGATATCTGCAGTCTGGGTCGTCGGGCACTCAGGGGATCTTCCACCAGTGCTGCTTCACTGCAACTAAATTTGCTAACACACTAAGTGGCTCCTTACGTGAAGTTGCATATGGAGGCAACGTGGGATAAAATGATACTAAATCTTACGTCTGCACTTGGTGCTTTTCCCGGCTGTTCGAGAAGAGGACAGTTTTTCTTCTATCTTATAAACCTGCCCCGTTGTCTCCACTGGATTTCTTCTTCGTACGTCGCAGTTTCTGACTTACTACTATAATCAGTGACATCCAGCAAGGGCTTTAGGTTTCCTACTACAGTCACTACAAAAATGTTTCACAATTTCACTTGAAGTAAATATATGCCATTGTATTTATTGGCCCAAGTGAAATAAAGGACCACCTCACTATACAACAAACTCAGCATGTGGAAATTTATCTATCACTGCACTGATTAGGAGATTGTTCACACTATTTAGAGAACCACAAGTATGACGGTGCGCCCGATTCTGTTGAGATCAGCGTAACGTTTCCCGAGTCAAAATTACCATCACGCATGGCGCACTTTACTGACAGTTCCCTTATTTCCACCGATATCTGCAGCAGCATCTGATACATTTGTTAACTACTGTGGTTTAATTTTTAGTAAATAAATTTGTAATTACAAAGACGTCACTGGAATACTTGTCTTATTGTGTTAAACGTGTAACATAAGATTATACCTCTTAATGAGTAGACTTTTTCAGTATTTTAAATCTTTAAGTTCGATCAATAATTACATGGCATATTGTAAATTAAATATTTATTGCCCTGAAGCCGTCGATAGGCAGCCTGCAACTGGGATCGTGTGCCGTGCACTGTGTAACCCTTTAGTGAGATAGGTAATGACATGGCCTCACAAACCAAGGAATCTAATTCGTAAGACTATTCCAATGAGCAACTGGCGACAAATTACTGGAAACAGAAACTATCATAAAATACTAAGCAGTAGTGATTGGGATGGTTCTAAAGTGGATGACAAAGTACAACTAATAGTAGGAAAACCTGATGCCAGTCTGAGAATCTTAAGGAAATGTAATTCATCCACGAAAGCAGCTGCTTACAACACACTTGTCACCTGTTCGACCGATCCTTGGGTGTTGTTAATCAGTCTGGTTTCTTTACTCAGTGGGATAAATAGGGAAAGGGAGCGAGAGGGAGAGAGAGAGAGAGAGAGAGAGAGAGAGAGAGAGAGAGAACGAAGAGCCGCGCATTACGTCACGGAGTCATTTATTAAGATACTCAATAAATTCCAGCGCAACAACAGAGGCGTTGTGCACCATGGAGGGGTTTACTTTTTAAATTTTGAGATTGTATGAGCCTAGAACAGTGTTGTAACGCAGTAAACAGCGGAATGCTTATGTCTTAGCACAAAAAGGTGATTATGTTCCTCTTTAAAACCTCTGACAGGAAAGTTGCCTTATCACCAAAAATTCTGGCATTCGGAAATATTCGCTCTGTTTTAACACAGAGAATTTTAAATCCGTTTACCCAGTCTATGTAGTTAAGCCACGTTACTCAGCATTTCCCCCTTACTGCCACTGCATATTCTTTTTATGTCCCTCTCCCATCAGCTCCTTTTTCTCCAATCGATTTACAGTACATCCCACTGCCAATGCCTCTTCTCTTATTTACATGTCTCCTTTTGTCTATCTTTGCCACGGCCACTGTCTCCAGCACACCTCAGCTACTCAAAAACTCTGAAGGGTTCAAATCACCTTTTCTGCTATCCCCAGGTGTTCAGTTCGCCACTGTAGCTGCGTGGACAGCACGAAGGTGCGTCATGCCAGGAGAGCCGGGTTCGATTCCCCGCTCGGTTGGAGATTTTTCTCCTCTCAGGAACCGGGTATTTGTGTCGTCTTTATCATCATCATCAATTCATCCTCATCGACACGCAAGTCGCCGAAGTGGCGTTACCTCAAAAAGACTT
Source organism: Schistocerca cancellata (assembly GCF_023864275.1). Lineage (NCBI taxonomy): Eukaryota > Metazoa > Arthropoda > Insecta > Orthoptera > Acrididae > Schistocerca > Schistocerca cancellata. Next base: position 478,203,267 of record NC_064628.1, on the reverse strand, counting down.
TCACCAGGCAATTAGGTCCATCGGCTGGGAGGCCCTCGCTACACATTTCATTTAACCAGGCGTTCAAAATTACGTTCCAAAATGAACTCTCTCACCTGTACCTACGAGTTCAAATCCACCTGGCAGGAAAGCAGCGGGGTGTAGCCACGTGGTCTGGAGCGCGTTGTCACGGTTCGCACGGCTCTCCTCCACCCCCTCCTCCCCTCCCGAATCCTGCTTCAAGCAGGTATGTATGTGATGTCCTTAGGTTGGTTAGTTTTAAGTAGTTCTAAGTCTATGGGACTGATGACCTCAGATGTTAAGTCTCATAGTGCTTAGAGCCACCTGAACAATTTTTGGGATTTAAACCTGGAATTCCTGCTTATTGCGAGCGGGCGCCTTAACAAGATTCGATTATCAATGCACACTCCGCGGACTGACCCGAACTTTTATATGTCAGGAGGTAGCGAAGAAGCTTACGTTAACCTTCGTAAACTTGAATTTTAACTTCCATATGACATGGCCTGAACGCCAATAAGATTTTATATAAGGGGCAGTGAAATAAAAACGAGACACATGTGAAACAATAATTAAAGTTTATTATTCCAAACGTAATCACCATAACTGTTAATACGTTTCTCCCACTTTGATATAAGACTGTAAATGCCTCAATGGAAGAAAATTTTGCGGTTGTCTGCGGAACCATGATTGTATATAGGCGTGTATTTCTTCGTTCGAAGCAAATCGATGACCACGAATGTCATTCTTCAGGATCTCAAAAATATGGATGTGGCATGTGGAGTGGTCGGGACAGTACGGGAGATGAGTAAGGGTCTGTTACCACGTTGAGAAAGTTTTTTCGAATAAAGTTGTTTCGACACGCTGCAGAAGTTTTACCGTGAAGCCCTTAAATAACCTCCGTGTAGTCTCGATCTCTCACCATTCAGTTCTCAAATATTCAAAGCCATGAAGAAAACATTCGCATCCATCAATTTGCTTCGGGCGAAAAGGTGCGGGCCTGGATACAATCATTTTCCCGTGAAGGCATTTATCACCTTTTCTCATTCTGGTATAAGTATATTAACAAGTTCTGTCGAAATCATAAACTGTTCACTTACCTTTTCTCTAGTTTTTGATTTACCCTCATACAACCTTTCTAAACACGAAAATTGCGCAGCTCAGATTCTCACATCCAGCGTCGCTAATTTTCTCTGTTCTGCCTTCCAACTTTTTCTGTCTACTTATAGCATAATTTACTTTCTTAACATACACCTTACCATACAGTTGCCCTCCTAGTTAATGTTGTCCATCTGTTCACAGTCAATTTTATGGCAAACCCCTTCATTCACTGTTAATCCACCTTATTTTCTGCATAATTCTGTAGGTCTTCTGCTCAAAGACGGCAATCCACCACTTTAAGTTCTTTCCAACAATCCAAGATACCCTAGCTCACCATAATGTGGTCTGAATGTCTATTTGCAGAAACCGAGTGCCGTTCAGTAGGTAATAAAACATGTTTTTATTGTGAAAATAGGTTGGATTTATTCAAGATTCCAATACACCGTACTATACCCCACTATTTTGGCTACACAATTCTAGTCTGCAACATAATCTCTATTCAATGCAATGGTCTTCCGCTACCTTCCTAGGAGGGCCTGTATGCACGCATGGTGTCACTGTACTGGTCGGCGACGGGACCAATCTCTCCATCATCCTTGTACTACTTCCCGCGGAGTGTATCCTCCACTGACAGTTCGGTGCAGACGTTCTTTCTTTGCTTTCTATTGTCACCTATTCAATGACGAGGAATCCAGTGGGCGCACGTCTTTGAGCACTCCAACTGGTGGACGGGTGTGTCAGCGCTACCAAAAGAGACGTGGAGTTCAGCAGCGAGGTGTTTTATCACATTAACAGAATCTTCCGTCGATTCTTGGTAGAACAAAATTATAATAAATGAAAAGCACCAGTTTGCTTTTGTTCTACAATATTACTTTTATTGTAAACCGGTTTTCGGCTTAAATGCCATCTTCAGACATTTACTGAGTATTATCACCAGAAAGTTAAATACTAGCGGACAACATTGGAAGAGAAGTAACACATCTAGACTGATGTAGAAACATACAGTAAGTAACATCTTTGCAATGAAAAAGTAAAAACTGAACTGTACATGAATAACAATGGGGTAGACAGGAAAACCTTTAGCACAAAATAGGAATAGCATGCCTACATAAGTTTCTCTTAATAAACAAAACTAATAGAATAAAATAAAATTAGTACTAGACAAGGCTTCATCAGGAGGTATGAAACATGGAGAGTGATACACAACAAATTAAAAGAAGAGACAGTTATCAATGAAAATACAGAATACATAAGGAACTTAAGCAATATCAATAAGATAAACAGAAATAAATAAATGCAGGAAAATGGAGGTGTTTGACGGATTGTAATCCGTCAATCACCTTGTATGAGAGTGTCCGCGGGAACCACAGCTGCGGGAATCACAGCTGCGTCCGACCGGCCTGAGCGCGGGAGATCAGACAGGTTTGCGCGACCTTGCTGGAATGATGACTTCTGCTCGCCCAACGACTCACCGCGCTTTTGTTCACGGTCAGATCTCAGCAGACATGTGTTTGAATATCAGCGATTCTCTGGTTTTCCGCCAGAAGAAACCAAATGACAGTCCGCTGCTTGGAACGCATCCCCGTTACAGGCGCCATTTTGAAGGCTATGCATAGCGCCGCCAGCTGTCAGAAGTTCATGAAACTATAGGTCCTGGAATGGGATTATTCCACGATGTCCCACAAAATTGAAGATTCTTTTCAACCGAAATTGGCCGAGAGAAAAAGAAAGTGTTCTACACTCCTGGAAATGGAAAAAAGAACACATTGACACCAGTGTGTCAGACCCACCATACTTGCTCCGGACACTGCGAGAGGGCTGTACAAGCAATGATCACACGCACGGCACAGCGGACACACCAGGAACCGCGGTGTTGGCCGTTGAATGGCGCTAGCTGCGCAGCATTTGTGCACCGCCGCCGTCAGTGTCACCCAGTTTGCCGTGGCATACGGAGCTCAATCGCAGTCTTTAACACTGGTAGCATGCCGCGACAGCGTGGACGTGAACCGTATGTGCAGTTGACGGACTTTGAGCGAGGGCGTATAGTGGGCATGCGGGAGGCCGGGTGGACGTACCGCCGAATTCCTCAACACGTGGAGCGTGAGGTCTCAACAGTACATCGATGTTGTCGCCAGTGGTCGGCGGAAGGTGCACGTGCCCGTCGACCTGGGACCGGACCGCAGCGACGCACGGATGCACGCCAAGACCGTAGGATCCTACGCAGTGCCGTAGGGGACCGCACCGCCACTTCCCAGCAAATTAGGGACACTGTTGCTCCTGTGGTATCGGCGAGGGCCATTCGCAACAGTCTCCATGAAGCTGGGCTACGGTCCCGCACACCGTTAGGCCGTCTTCCGCTCACGCCCCAACATAGTGCAGCCCGCCTCCAGTGGTGTCGCGACAGGCGTGAATGGAGGGACGAAAGGAGACGTGTCGTCTTCAGCGATGAGAGTCGCTTCTGCCTTGGTGCCAATGATGGTCGTATGCGTGTTTGGCGCCGTGCAGGTGAGCGCCACAATCAGGACTGCATATGACCGAGGCACACAGGGCCAACACCCGGCATCATGGTGTGGGGAGCGATCTCCTACACTGGCCGTACACCACTGGTGATCGTCGAGGGGACACTGAATAGTGCACGGTACATCCAAACCGTCATCGAACCCATCGTTCTACCATTCCTAGACCGGCAAGGGAACTTGCTGTTCCAACAGGACAATGCACGTCCGCATGCATCCCGTGCCACCCAACTTGCTCTAGAAGGTGTAAGTCAACTACCCTGGCCAGCAAGATCTCCGGATCTGTCCCCCATTGAGCATGTTTGGGACTGGATGAAGCGTCGTCTCACGCGGTCTGCACGTCCAGCACGAACGCTGGTCTAACTGAGGCGCCAGGTGGAAATGGCATGGCAAGCCGTTCCACAGGACTACATCCAGCATCTCTACGATCGTCTCCATGGGAGAATAGCAGCCTGCATTGCTGCGAAAGGTGGATATACACTGTACTAGTGCCGACATTGTGCATGCTCTGTTGCCTGTGTCTATGTGCCTGTGGTTCTGTCAGTGTGATCATGTGATGTATCTGACCCCAGGAATGTGTCAATAAAGTTTCCCCTTCCTGGGACAATGAATTCACGGTGTTCTTATTTCAATTTCCAGGAGTGTATTACATATTATACGCCCCTCGCATATTTCCCAAATTAAAGCCTACTTTCCGTACAATTTGACTTCCTTTAGCAAGGAATGCTCTCTTTCGCTTTGGTTATCTGTTTCCTGTATCCTTGTTTCGTATGTTTTGCGTTAATTTCCTTTATAGGTGGCACAATTCCTTCGCGTTTTGTATTACATGTTCACTTATTGTTCTAGGTTTGTCGCTGCTCCTCAAAACTTCCGTCTTTCGTCTATCCATACCCGTACCATAGTCTATGCGCAGTAGTTTATTATTCCAGTCAACAGGTTATACACTTCTTTTTACTTTCACAGAAGGTACGTAATCTTCTCATCAATTATCTATCTTTCTGAGTAAATTCATAGATCAGAACCGATTTTCATTTCTTTCATTGCCTCTTCGATATACAGCTTGGAAAGTACACGAGGAAAATTACAAGCATGTTTTATGCCCGTTTGAATCACAGTACTTCCAGCATTGCATTTTTATTGCTATCACTTAGTCCTGTTAGATTTATCTCGGGAGAGATTTTTAATATCTTACACCGATCTACACTATCGGACGCTTTGAATTTTCATAAATTATAAAAAAAAAGTGTCTTGCTTTTTCTATCCTATTTCAAATGTAAATCCAATGACAGAATTTCCTCTCAAGTTTCTCTACCTTTCCTAAACCAAATCAGTCATTATGTAGCAGATCATCAGCTTCTTTTCCATTCTTTTGTGTATCATTCTGTTCGTCAACATGGACGCATGGCCTGATAATGTCATCTGCTGTTAATACTTCTGGGGTAATTTGGATTAGGGTTTTCCTAGAAGTCGTATAGTATGTCTCTATTTTCATTGATACCGGAAATAACTCGAATAATTGTTTAATTAGCATTAGTTATCATTTTTAGAAATTCTAAACGAATATCATCTAGTCCCTCTGCGTTGTTCCTTCGGTAGTATTGCTAATTTCTGACAGACTGACTCGAATGCGGTAACCACTTTACAAAACAAATTAAAATATATATAATAAATCCAGAAAAATTAACTTTACTAGTGCATTTCAGAGGAAGAATAAAAAATGAGTAAAACATTCGTTCTGCCAACTGGTTTATTACAGTTTGCAGTATCAACGGAGTATTGACCAAGTATACAAAGCGTGAAGTCAATTGGTGTTGTCTTTGTCATTGTTCGGTCGACACGCCCAGTCTTATTAACTTCTCCGTCTATTAGATGTCGCGTCGTGACAAAATTGCTTGCGGGAATTCAGCAACTCCCAGTTCTTTGATTGGTGATTCGAGCGACGGGGAAAAACAAAGGAGTCTACCGAAACGGACGCCTCCCATACGTTGTTATTCCGCTTTGAGGCACTACGTATTTCACTGCATCAGAAAATAATTGCAGCAGGCCTGCTACTTCTAAGAATACAACTACAGTAGCAGCTTTCGAGATATTTATTATGCGTGAGGTATTTCAAATATATTTTCTGGAACGCCGTTAGTGATATTTTGCATTAATACGTCGAAATCTCCCATACAAAAGTAATATTTTAGCCCATACTACTACATTACACATTCCGCCAATCTCTCAATCTGTATGCTGTCTACTGGACACTTATTTCAATAATTTCATCTCGTCTGTTTTCTACATCGATATTTCAGGTAATTCATTTATTTTTTACACATATAGTGAGAGCTATCTTAACACATCAAAGGTATTTTATATAACTGTCTGCAAAGTATACAACAAACTTCCACATTCCATTCACGAATAATACTGCTGTTTCGAATGTTCTATATCTGCATGGGTAGTACCAATATGACACTTTGGCGAATGGATATCTTCGAAGCACTTATTAGCGTACCAATATCATACCCTGAGAAATGGATATCTTCATAGTTTTTCGTTCCGTTTGGTGGGTCGACTGGGCTGACACGAGTACAGGTTGTATAAAAAGGTATTTCAGATGGCGTGGTTGTTGGTAAATAGGTATCAAGTATGCCCATTTTCCTGGAAACGTTAGTTTGTAAACACTTTGTGTGCTAGCGCCTCTGAACTGTGCAAGAGAATGTAGACAGTTTGAATCACACAAGCTAAGCAGAAAGTAAATGAGGCAATGTAAATTGCAATCGCTCTGTGACCGTTGTCGTGCTATGGGCTCTGAAACGGAACTGCACGTAATCAAACAAACACAGACAAACAACAGAGGATAAACACTTTGTGTACTGTGTGGGGTCGGCGTGTTCACCAATGGTAGTGCTTCCTTTGCTACACGACACACAAATACGGCACTCAAAAGTCTTCCGTAGACAACAGTAGAACACAATACTGTATTGTGCTATGTAGTTTCATACTGCACATAGCTTTAAGTCAATCGTGTGGCTATCGTAGAAACGAAAATGAATAATGGCGGTCGTGTATACAACTCCAGAGTATACCGATGTGCTTCTCGTGCAAGGGAAATCGCAAAGAAATGCGAGAGAGGAATGCTGGCTCCATGAAGTACTCTAATCCAGCAGGCGTCACCCAGCCCACTCCATGTTTGCAAGACTGGAGTTGCGTTTACGTGAAACGCGTGACTTATGTCCCAATGGTACTTCCATGTGTTTGAAGAAGCTGTGCGTCACCTTTTAGCAGAGCTGCCTTCTACGAGTACCTGCGCTGTAGCACACACCAGGGTGTGAGCCACATGGCAACGTTGCACGGTCGGCACGATGAATACCTCCATTGCTAAAATCTCCAAAAGACTCATGCGACAACATCATTAGTTTCCTCGTCGCATCAACTTCTGCCGATGGCTGATCCATCAAAGTAGAAAGGATCCTAACTTCCTACGATGATCCCTGTTTTCTAATGAGAGCACCTATACGAAGGATGGCATATTTAACACCAGTAATAACCATGTTTCGGTCGAAGATAATCCTCATAAGTGGCATACCCGAGTACACCAACGTCGCCTGGATGTCAGCTCGTTGGGCACGTCCCATTGACAACAATGTCACAGATCCACAGCTCATGCCCGTGCGTGTTGATGGTCCCTTTACGTTGTATTTCTTGGACGAAGCGGCTTTGGTCATCTGTCGTACTCTGTTGTTCCAGCAGGATGACGCTTCAGAACCCTTCGGCCGTATGGTACGTGACGAGTTGAATTACACATTTGGCAACAGATGAATTGGATGTGGAGGCCGAAGAGCCTGTCCCCCCTCGTTCATCGGTCCTGACGCCACTGGATTTTTGTTTCAAGGGGTACATGTAAGCCATGGTGTACTTGACACCCGTAGAGCCACCAGATCTTGTAGCACGAACAAAAGTAGCACCTGGAGTCACCCGTTCTATGCCGAGTATCTTTCCAAGCCTTTGGCAAGGCATTATAAGGCGATACACAAAACGTTTCGAAGCTGGTGGCGGTCGAATTTTCAACTGTAAGTGAATTAAACTGGTGTTTACCGACAGTAAAGTACATTGGCTCCATTACAACTTGCTTAGCTTGTGCGGTCCAGACTACCGACGTCTTCCCCCAAAAGTTCAGAGACGTTACCGCACAAGCTTGGAGTTTTCGAACTTACGTTTATTAACACAATACGCTCATATGGCACCTGTCTACCAATTACCACGAATTGTGCCACAGCTTATGGTACGACCTGTATTTAATCGCTGTACTGCTCGCACTAAATCATTTTCTTAACTGCTTATCCATTCGTAAGTACGTCGCCAGTGTTACACTACGCATATGTCGTTTGCATATAAATAACTGCTGGTCAAATGTCCGAGTGTAACCAGAACATGACTCTCTAAAATTTACACGATTGGTTATATAAATTTTAGTAACCAAAGATAGAGAAATGGTGTAACAAATACACAAGCGTGAGGTGTAGTTTTGCTAAATAAAATCTAATATCTTCAAAGAAATTAGGGTAAATAGTAGAAACCTAATACTGATTTTAGGGTAAATTGAAATATTTCAGTCACAGACGCTGCCACCTATGTAAATTGTCAACACGTTCATCTCTTCAAGACTTAGATATTTTTCACATAAAAAATGGCACTGGTGTGTTATTAAACTATAAAAAGGTTCCCTTGGAATCAAGTACCAAGTTTTATACAAGTAGAGGATAGAAAACACAAGGAAGACAAATAAGGTATCAAAAAGTTCTTCTCTTGAAGACCTAGCTGTTCTACGCATAGGTGTTACATCTGACAGTCAAAATGGCTTCCTTCCAAACAGGTATTAGATTCAGGACATTGCGAGAACATTGGAGGCTATGAATGTGATTATGGAAACGTCTCTATGGTAATGCCTTAGCGTTGTCGCAGTTCTAATGATGATTATTGTTTCTGTCGCAGCCGTTAGCGCTTCCCAGCTGAAATGCGGCAACAGAGCTACTAGCTGTCAGGGACCTTCTTAAACTGAGTCGACTGTAGAATGTCTCTGAGATGCACAAGCCTGGCTGACCAGCAAAGATGCTTGCTAAATAGGGAAGGTTTTCCAGCAACATTGAAGGCAGAGAAGCCAATGAGAATGACCAAAACGGAAAAGATTGTCCAGGAGTGCGAAATTAACTGAAAGAGTAGTGACAAAATTCTTTTCCGGTATTAACAGTTGCCGAAGTTCCTAAGTTTGCGATCGTTAGATATTTCCACACATTTTCGTATGATGTGCACGTACTAAAATGACTACTAAGCTGCAGGTAGATAACAATATTTCTGGCCCTGATGATGGAAAACCACAGCAACAATTGAAACGTCCATACTTCCACTTGGTCTACATGATATTACAAGTCGCGGCATGGTCGTCGATTTAAAACAGTGATCCAGGAAGCGTAGAACGAATTTCTTTTATTTTAGTCACTGAACACAAAATCTTTCGTCCTTACATTATCTGTTTCGCTCACCAATGAGCTGAAGATTGTCATTGCTGACTGAAACCAGTTGTCTAAGGACAAAAAGTTTCTTCATCACTGACGGAAATAAAAGAAATTCATGCTATATAATATTAATGATAATAGAACACCCATCGATACTTAAATATATTGTATTTAATGAAAATAAAAAAAAAAAACTGGTCGAATGTTTTGTGAAATCATCTAAATGTAAGAAATGAAACAGAGACACACTTGATTTACCTTTGAATGATGTTCGAAAACATGACGCACCAAATGAAAAACTTTCGAATATTAAAGAGTGCGAGAGAATTTTGATTTGGTGGACTATGCAGATCTGGCTGCATGAAGCCAGCCTTCGGACTGAAAAACACAACAAAATCAACCTGCTATATAGTTTTGAAGTATCGCGTATAGACTATCAATATGAGAATGTATATACAGCTTCCACCTGATGTCGTTGCCAGTAAGGCCAGTAAGACCTTCTGGACCAATAATTGTCCCATTATGTCTTACAAATGCTCGCAAGGAATCCTGTCCGGTGACAATGCTGAGTGGAAAAGCCGAATTTACCGAAGCGCATATAAAAAGTACGATATGCGTTTTGCTGGAAGAGCACGTTTTAGATACAGCAAAGGCATAAGCTAGACCAAAACCAGAGCCGGCCCCTCCATGTCGCAGTTGTTATTACTTGTTGCTACCGCCTCGATCGTACCATCGTCAGAAAAGAACGAAAACGACAAGAATAATACGCTCTTTTTCCACTAGAATCCTGGGGATTGGTGCTTTGGTAAGACTTTGAACTCGTATTCGGGAGAACGACGGTTCAGTTCTCCGTCCAGTGGTTCAGATCTAAGTTCCACTAAACTGTTTTATGCGTATGTTGAAAAGGACAAATGGGATTTCATTTCAGGATCCTTACCCAACCTGAGCTTATAGTCCATCTCCAACGATCTTCTCGCTGACGGAAAGTAAAACCATATTGTATCTCCCAAACCCATAATTCATTTTTTTACTCCATTAGAGACGAAGCGTACGGGAAAAATATGCGAAAGGTTGTCTGACTAATTAACAAATGACACACTTTCGCGTAGTCTTCCACCAAGCAGTTATTCAGGGTCCTAACTGACAGGCGAAAACGTGTCGGTCACCACCATATGGATCACATAAGATTACGTCCACCATCTGTAGAACACCCATTAATGATGTTTCTACGTAACTCATAATTCGGCCTTCTGGCATTTCTACAAATGTTACATATCCGGTAAGTTGCTCTAAGCAGACCATCTTTAAGGACGAATATTGCACTCTTCAGCAGAGTGTGCGCTGATCAGAAACTCCTTGGCCGTCTAAAACTATGTACCGGGTCGGGATTCGCTGGAAATTGCCTTTCCCCAGCAGTGTTCTATCCGAGTGAGCTACACACAGATGACACACGACATGCCTTACACAGCCATTGTCTTTCTCCAACTTTCCGAACTTCAAAGCCGCGTGGAGTGGCCACGTGGTTAGAGGCGCCATGGCATGGCCCCTCCCGCCGGAGGTCCGAGTCCTCCCTCGTGCATGTGTGTGTGTGTGTGTGTGTGTGTGTGTGTGTGTGTGTGTGTGTGTGTTGTTCTTAGCATGAGTTTAGTTAGTTTATATAATGTGTAAGTCTAGGGATCGATGACCTCAGCAGTTTAGTCCCTTAGTAATTCACACACATTTAAACACACACATTTCGAAATTCAAAAAAACTCTCCTGCGTGTCTTGCGCAACGAGCACTCCGGGACTCTTGGAAGAAAAGCTGTTAAGGGAATTTAAAAAATGTCTTAGTCACAGGCTGGTGTATTGTTTCCAGAAACATCTTTTCACTCGGCAGCGAAGTGTGTTGGGATCTGAAATTCCGAGAACATTAAAACTGTGTGATGGGCCAGAGAAATGACCTTACACGTGACGGGAAAGATCCTACGCCCGCACATAGTTTTATTACTGAGAAAGTTTAGCATATTTAGGAAAGTATACCTGCCCACTATTTGGAAAATGTTCTGTCCAGGGTACATCGCATTTACTTTGCCTTGTCACTGTCCCATGCACACTATCTGATCAAAAGTACATGGACACCACTGTGTGATGCAGAACTGAACACTATGCGTCACTAGAGGCGAACACACCATAACAAAAGGAGGCGAGGAGTATTGTGTTTTCAGTTGACAAACAGTACTAGCAGAATGGATGTAACAAATTCTCAGGGACATTTCAAACCTAAAACTGCCCAACTAGACTGTACGAACGCGAAGGAACAACCACAATAAAACCAAGACCAGGCAGATCTCATTTACTGCTGGATTGGGACCACAGAGCACTGAGAAGGGTGGTTATGGAAAACCAAATGAAATCAGCGGAACGAATCGCTCGTAAGATCCAAAGTGCTCCATAAGTCCGGCAAGCAGAATTGTTACGCGTAGGAAGTTAAGAATATGGTACAGTGGTCGGACAGCTTCTTGGTAATCTAGCCTTCCACAGAGAAGGGGGCGCGCCACCAAGGGGGTCGGGGCGAGAGAGTAGTAGAGGGGTTGCCGACTTCCATTGCAGTACCTGGGTTTCATATTACGTAAGTGAAAGATTTCCAGTGAACAAATACTGCTAACATCAGACTCTAATTTCCAAGAACCCAATTAGGTAGCTCCCCATCATTAATTTACTCTTATCTAACAAGAAGTGACCAGTAAATCCAATCAGCAGGAAAACTGAGAAACTACCACTGATCACCCTCAGACTTAGCTACATACTAAGCTTTTAGCAGCCACTAATGACAGTAAGCCGCTTGACGATGTGACCGCGAATTCCTTGCATCGATGGATACTGTAAAAGACTGTCCACACCGTTTCAGCTTGGCTTCCAAAGTTAACTAAATGGTAGTTAATTAGCTAGGGTTTGAATTCTAGTCGTGTTCAGTGGAAGTAGATAACCGGATTTATAGTGATACAAATTCCGCCATTTCCATAGATCTCCAGTGGTAACAAGATTCCCGTGGTAGTGATTCATCGAATGTCTCCTCTTCGAAGGTATGCAGTTATAATAATTTCTGTTCCCCTGTTCTTATCAGCAACGTTAGTTTTAAACAAAAAACCAAAGGGCGCAAATATCAAGTTGATTATCTCACTTTAGGATTTACTAGCATTCTATTGAAGAACGAGGAAGACCACGATGTGTGTTTGATTTTAGCCAACGGTATCTTGAAGACTATAAAACTAAAGAGACACATGCAGAAACAACATCCAGACCACGTGAGTGAACTCGTCGAATTTTTTTGGTGTTACGAGCAACAAGTAAAAGGAAATGTCAGCTTCCTCACAAAAAAGCACTATCAGTTTCTATGAGAGCTCTACGAGTATTCGAGACGCATCCTACTTAATTCTGAAATCCAAATCACAACCCTTTACTGGCGAGAAATTAGTTCCTCCTGTAGCTGTCAAAATGCGTGGAGAAATATTTGACCAGAGTCTGAAATCGATACAACTCCCAGATGACACCGTCGTCGTCGTATTGATACAATAGCCTGTAACATGAAAAATTAATTTCTATCACGTCTTTCTGATGGTCCGATATCCGACCTGCAACACTGAAATCAGAAATTTTCCCATTGTCTTCTTTTTGTACTTACTGTTATGAAAATGAAACGCACAATAACTTTCTATTTTGAAAGGATCTTGAAGGGAGGACTACAGGAAAAGGTATTTTCTTGATAGTGAATTTCTTTTTTGTTGACAACAGTCTGTAATGAACAAATTGTGTTGGTAAATACACCGATGTTCTCGAACAAGAATGAGGTTCAGGGGAGTGTATGCTGCTCCCTCTGTAAAATTTACTCATTGCGTGTTATATATAGGGTAGTTCTGGTTTTTAAAGTACTACAATCTGAACTCAGTAAGGCCTGAACCATGCAGTGAGTATTGTAAATTTTATAGACGCAAGAGCTTTAAACGTCTTTTTTCGTTTCTTTGAGAGGAGATGGCTTCTACTCACGAATCGCTTCTATTGCACACCGAGGTCCGTTGATTGTCTCATAGTAAAGTTCTTAGCTGTGGACATGAAGGACGAACTGTTCCTTTTCTCTTGAACCGTAGTCCTATATTCGCGGCTCTCTTTCTGGATGAAAAATGGCTTCTAAGTTTGTTTTACTTGGCCGACGCTTTTGAAGAGCCGAGTGATGTTAATGAATCACTTCATGACCAAAACAGTAACATCACTTTCTAAGCGAGAAATTGCTTGCGTTTAAGAGAACAATCGTATTTTGAAAAATCGCGATGGAGACGGATAACTTCGAGATGTTTTTTGGTCTCAATAGATTCGTGAAGGAAAAAGAATTGGATGTAGGCGGACTTAGAAAACGTACGTAGTACGCCTCGGAAAGCTCCGTCAACAATTGTAGGATAAATTTCCAGAGCCTTCATTCGATCATGACTGTATCCACAACCCGTTCGATACTACCAAAGCAGACTCCTGTCAGAAATAGAAGATGAGGAGCTAATAGAACTTTGAAATGACAGAACGCTGAGAAATGAATTTAAATCGAAGTCTCTTGAAACTTTCTCGATGCAGGCACGGGATGATTAGCCTGTTTAGCAAGAACGGAGTGTGTGTGAGTCTACATTTTCCGCAGTGGCATTAGTTAACATGAAACTTCGGCCTCGACTGCAACTGGAAGGGGACCTCCGAGCTGCTGTTTCAGAAGTGCAACCCAGAGTGCATCTGCTTTTTTCACAAATTCAAGGACACGCGTCGCACTAAAAGTGCCATTGTCAAAGAGTCTCCGAAATTTCAATCGTGCTCATTTTTACTCCTGTGTATTTCCTTTTAGGATTATCATTTCGAATACATCAGTTTTAAACTGACTTTTAGGTGTTGATTTTCGTTTTGCGTCTTGTGCTTAGTGGTATTACAAATATTAACACTTTTTATATAAATTAGAAGCAATACAGATGGAAACAGGTAAAATTCGATAATTAACTAATTTGTAAATATATGTAAAGAAATTCATGCATTTGCTCAATTCCAATACTCGCATGCATACATCCATGGTTAGTTACAAACTAGTTGTAACCGCTAAATTTCAAAAATTACAAATGTATGATAATTTTTTCAAAAAATGTTTGGTGTGTTCGTTGTTGTAACTGTTAGTATTGTTGAAACAGATAGTTGTAAAAATTAGAGAGAAACAAAATTTTTGTGGCAAGTGTTAGAAATACTGAGGAAGGAAAGAAAAGTAGGGGGGGGGGGGCAAAATTACCTGTAATTCAGAAGAGAACGCCTGCCATAGCCAATTCTAAGCGACGCTGGAGGTGCTGCAAAGATAGTCACCACTGGAAACGAGTGATTTGGTGATCACGCTATACCCTGTGGAAATGCTACGGGATGGTGTTGGTCCGATGAATACCTGACGAACGATACCTACCATTACGTCAACAGTGAGGTGCGGACGAAGTAGCGTTACGGTACGGTGATGTTTTTCGTGGTTACGGGAAGCCCCCTTATTGCGCTTAGGAAAACGCTAAATCTGGGCGGATATGGAAACACATTTTACACAATGGTGCTCTGCCTGCAGTAGAGGAACTGTTGGTACAAGATGACTATTTATATCAGTATGACAAAGCGCCTTTGCAATAAAGGAGCATTTATGAGGTTATAATTTGTTCCTGGCTGAATGACATATTCCCACAGCTTCAGCATCGTCGAAGTGATCGTTTTGGTGGTGCAGGCGTTATTGTGTGGCGACGCTAAATGTTGCACGAGCGTACTGACCTCCAAATCTGTGGAAAGATACCCTTGCCAGCCCATCGATGTTGTGACACACCCTTCGTTCCTTATGTGGATCTTTTAGGCCAAGCATTTGCCCAGACCTCACTGGCCGGCCGCGGTGGTCTAGCGGTTCTAGGCGCTCAGTCCGGAGCCGCGCGACTGCTACGGTCGCAGGTTCGAATCCTGCCTTGGGCATGGATGTGTGTGATGTCCTTAGCTTAGTTGGTTTTAAGTAGTTCTAAGTTCTAGGGGACTGATGACCATAGATGTTAAGTCCCATAGTGCTCAGAGCCATTTGAACCATTTTGAACCAGACTTTTATGGATGCCATTGCGCTACGTATCCTACAGCGCTAGGAACGAGAGGATATTTGGCCTGCCCGTTCCACCCAACTTAATATACCCTCAAACATGTATGGGTGCGTTGGTAAGACTTACTGCAGCAAGTCCACATGGCACCGATAACCGCCAACCAGTTGTTTACCGCACTGATCGAGGAATGGAACGTCCTTTCACAACTACTCCTTAGCAACCTTGTGGCCAGTGTAAGAATACGTTTCCGAGCAATCACTGCCTTCCGTTGTGATCACACACCCTATTACGAACGATGTTCGCGCTTTTGAATTGTCCAGGGGACTATCATGAATAGGATAGCTTCAGTTAATTATCGTCTTTGAACCAAAGTGTCGGTTCGATTCGTCACAATGCGTATTTCATTCAGCTACTTTCTGTAGTGTTCAGTATCAGTTCACATCTACATCTACGTGATTACTCTGCTATTCACAATAAAGTGCCTGGCAGAGGGTTCAATGAACCACCTTCATTCTGTCTCTCTCCCGTTACACTCTAGAACGGCGCGCGGGAATAACAAGCAATTAAATTTTTCTGTGCGAGCCCTGATTTCTCTTATTTTATCGTGATGATCATTTTTTCCTATGTAAATGTGTGCCAAAAGATTGTTTTCGCAATCGGAGGAGAAAACTGGTGATTGAAATTTCATGAGAAGATCCCGTCGCAACGAAAAACTCATTTGTTTTAATGATTCCCACTCCAATTCACGTATCATGTCTGTAACACTATCTCTCTTATTTCGCGATAATACAAAACGAGCTGCCATTCTATGTACTTTTTCGATGTCATCCACCAGTCCCACATGATGCGGATCCCATACCGCACAGCAGTACTCTAGAATAGGGCGGACAAGCGTGGTCTAAGCAGTCTCTTTAGTAGACCTGTTGCACCTTCTAAGTGTTCTGCCAATGAATCGCTGTCTTCGGTTTGCTCTACCCACAATATTATCTATGTGATCTTTCCAATTTAGGTTATTTGTAATTGTAATCCCTAAATATTTAGTTGAATTTATAGCCTTCAGATTTGTGTGACTTATCGCTTAATCGAAATTTAGCTGATTTCTTTTAGTATCCATGTGAATAACTTCACAATTTTCCTTATTCAGGGTCAATTGCCACTTTTTTCACCTACAGATATCTTATGTAATTCATTTTGCAAATCGTTTTGAGCATCTGATGACTTTACAAGACGGTAAATGACAGCATCATCTGCAAACAATCTAAATGGGCTGCTCAGATTGTCTCCTATGTCGTTAATATAGATCAGGAACAATAGAGGGCCTAAAACACTTCCTTGGGGAACGCCGAATATTACTTCTATTTTACTCTACGACTTTCAGTCTATTACTACGAACTGTGACCTTTCTGACAGGAAATCACGAATACAGTCGCACACCTGAGGCGATAGTCCATAGGCACGCAGTTTGGTTTGAAGACGCTTGTGAGGAACGGTGTCGAAAGCCTTCTGGAAATCTAAAAATATGGAATGAATTTGACATCCCCTGTCGTCAGTACTTATTGCTTCATGAATGTCTAGAGCTAGTTGTGTTTCACAAGAAGGATATTTTCTGAATCCGTGCTGACTATGTATCAATAAATCGTTTTCTTCCAGGTTCTTCATAATGTTCGAATACAGTATATGTTGCAAAACCCTACTGCCAATCGACGTTAGTGATATAGGCCTGTAATTCAGTGGATTACTTCTACTTCCTTTTTTGGGTATGGGTGTGACTTGAGCAGTTTTCCAGTCTTTAGGTACGGATCTTTCTGTGAGCTAGTGGTTGTATATAATTGCTAAATATGGAGCTAATTTATCAGCGTATTCTGAGAGTAACCTGTCTGGTATTCAATCTGGACCAGAGGCGTTGCCTTTATTAAGTGATTTAAGCTGCTTACACCAAGGATATCTACTTCTATGTTTCTCATCTTGGCAGTTGTTCTTGATTGGAATTCAGGAATATTTACTTTGTCTTCTTTGGTGAAGGAGTTTCCAAAAACTGTGTTTAATAACTCTGCTTTAGTGACACTGTCATCAGTGACTTCTCCGTTGTTATCGCGCAGTGAATGTATTGATTGCGTCTTGCCACTGGTGTGCTTCATGTATGATCAAAATCTCTTTGGGTTTTCTGCCAGATTTAGAGACAGAATTTCGTTGTGGAAATCATTAAAAGCATCTTACATTGAAGTACGCACTGTATTTCTAACTTTGTAAAACTTTGCTAATCTTGGGGATTTTGCGTTCTTTTAAGTTTGGCAAGCTTTTTTCGTTGCATCTGCAACAACGATCTGACCCGTTTTGTGTACCATGGGGAATCAGTACCATCACTTATTAATTTATGTGGTATATACATCAATTGATAGATATGTGTATGTATCGCTTGAGCCTTTCCCACAGGTACGCAGGGTCAGCTATCATTAATTGCAACATCCGATTAATGATAGCTGACCCTGCGTACCTGTGGGAAAGGCTCAAGCGATACATACATACGTATATCTCTCAATTGATGTTGATACTATCACTTTGAAAACATTCCACAACTTTTCTACACTCAAATGATCAGATCGGAAAA
The DNA here is from genome assembly GCF_023864275.1 of Schistocerca cancellata. Taxonomy (NCBI): domain Eukaryota; kingdom Metazoa; phylum Arthropoda; class Insecta; order Orthoptera; family Acrididae; genus Schistocerca; species Schistocerca cancellata. Next base: position 478,185,436 of record NC_064628.1, on the reverse strand, counting down.
AGTGAAGATTGTCTCTTAAAAAGGCGTTAAGAGCATTTTTATCAGATTTTTTAAAAGATATCGTTTCTTTTTGATGGTTGCATGTGTTACGGTATTAAGCCTAGCAGCAACAGCCTTGTGGTCGCTAATCCCTGAATTCGTCACAACACTCACTATTTGTCCAGGATTATTTGTTGCTAAAAGGTCAAGTATGCTTTCTATGTGTGGACAAAATCATCGAGCTACTCTACTTGGCAGTGACACATCACGCGAAAGTTACTTTCCTGCTTAAGTTTCTGCATAGCGGCGTATCACAATGGAAGACATACTCACAAGCATTGTTTAAAACATTGTCATTCCGATGTCAGTCACTTCGAGGTGGTCAGAGGAAGGACATTCTCTGCCGGCGACGCGAATCTGAACTGATAAACGCGACGGCGCTGCAGGCACGTGCCTCCTCTTGCGAGTGCCAACCCATCCTGTTAGCCACCAGTTCCCGCAGCCTTTCTCCCACGTGCTCTGCCGAGACTCACCCCCTCCGATGCAGTGTCTGCAGCAAGGCCGATAAATTGTGCGCCCTCGCATTTCGTTGCTTCTCACCTCTCTGCGCGGGGCCTGGACAGGGCACCGACCTTTAGACTACCCCCGCCTCCACCCGTTTCCCTCACCCGGACCGCCCTCTGTCGTCTCCGTGACCAGTTGTATCTCTCACTTTCTACTGCCCCTTTTATTAGTTCCTTATTTTGCTCTCCCGTTCTTGGCAAGTTGCCCCCACGCGCAAGTTGTGAAGCCACAGTTCGCGCTATCTGAAAGTAAAAGAGGGCACGGCTCTCCTCTCGACGAAGTCCTACACGAAGAGCCCCTGCTCAGGTTCGCACAACCTAAACGCACGCTACTTGCACCTGCTGTCCCGTTCTATTTGCGTGCTTAGCTGACAGATATGTGTATAAACAGTATGAAATAAGAATTTTAATGTAATATTGTGGGACTTGTCGAGAAATCTACAGCCTTTATGATTAAGCAACACAAAACGAAAGTAGTTTCATGAGACTCTTCATTCAAAGGTATTCGACATTATCATACTGTAGCACACAGTCTAATCTGGAAAATATATTTTTGTTGAATATGATCGACGTCTTAATTTTGTGACCAGATCCTGATTCTGTATAAAGAAATCGACCAGTGTCAGAGGCGCAAATAGGATAGCGCTCATGTAGTGCGTGCCCTGGGGGCTGTTTCGTGGTGTCACACGTTGGTGACTTTTATCCGGAAGCGGTAAGAGAAATGTATCAGACTTAAAAGAACACTTTCCTGAAATACTCATCATGAACGAAAACATGATAAATTACATTTTGCTTTATTCAGGCTTGAAAACATAGGAAACTGACAATGATTTGAGAGGAGACTTCTCTTGTGGGTATTAAAAGAAAACGAAAGGGGTACTTTCTACTGAGACGATGACGGTGGGGGATGGGCCGGGCGCGAGAAGTTATTGTTTGTGAGTGGCGCCAGCTATCCTAATTTCGGTTCTTCTTAGTGCAGTACTATAGATCAGTAACGTATCCCACTGCACGTTACGTAGAAGAATTACGGTAGGAAATATTTCTCTATTTTCCATGTGTGTATCAGAAACATCATTACGTCTTTTTCCGGTATTCTGGTCGTAAAACATCCTATGATTTTCACGTGGCGGAAACTTATTTCTGACTACTCTAAAGCATGCTCAATACCTTGACACGAGGTTTATTGTGAACCTGAAAGATCATACGCCACAGCTGTTGTAGTAGATCTAACAGCTAGGGTCGCAGATACGGTAGTTATATATATATATATATATATATATATATATATATATATATATACCAAAAAAGGGTTTGTCGTATTCTTTAACTATATTAATGTTTGCTTACTGCGTTCTAAACGTATGACAAAACAGACTATAGCTTAAGTAAAATGTTTTCTTAAGGATATTTTAGTACTAAGGCCTGACAAAGTAGAAAGTATTTCGCTTGGACGTCTCACGCCTGTATAAACAGTGAATAGATGATGCGTCGAGTGAGAAGGTCGAGTCTGTCGCTGGTTATTTGCATTTCTACACCTACGTCAACAACTATATATAAAAAATGGTTCAAATGACTCTAAGCAGTATGGGACTTAACATCTGAGGTCATCAGTCCCGTCATCAGTTCCCTAGACTTAGAACTACTTAAACCTAACTAACCTAAGGACATGACACACATCCATTTCCGAGAATGGATTCAAACCTACGACCGTAGCAGCTGCGGGGTTCCGTGCTGAAGCGCCTAGAACCGCTCGGCCACGGCGGCCGGCAACTATATACAACCTCTACATCTCCAGGGTGTTTCAGAACCTCAATGACGAAACATGAGGACTGATCGTTCACACAAAGAGGATCGTTTTCTTATTAAGGGTCATATCGTATTAAATGCCCTCTGAAGGTTATAGCATTGGTAAAATACGAGTGCAAAAAATTGCTGTTTATTATTATTATTAGTCATGTGCTAACGCCCTGCCAACGAATTGCTGCAGTGGTAACACTGGTACCCGTCAGATCACCGAAGCTAAGCGCTGTGGGGCTTGGCTAGCACCTGGATGGGTCACCGTTTGGATCTTCCGAGAACTGTTGGCTAGTGGTGTGCACTCAGCCTCTGTGAGAAAAATTGAGGAGCTACTTGACTGAGAAGTAGCGACGGCTCCGGTCACGTAAACACAACGGCCGGTAGGGCGGTACGCTGACCACACGCCAACCGCCTCCAACACCCCCCCCCCCCCCACCCCACCACCACCACCACATTCGCCACATTCGCATCCAGTGACGCCTACAGGCTGAGGATGCTTTTTGGGCTTTAAGAGGCCTGTTAGGACAGAGGTCCATGATTTGACAGTAATTTGCACAAATAGTTCAAACAATACGCCACGTGTCTTAATACATCTGCACACCGTATCAACGCTCTTCCAAACATGAGTACGTCAGGATTCTGTCGGATTTGGTGGAGTCCGTCAGCGATTCGGGCTATCGGCTCAGCTACAGTGGTAATTGGAGTAACGTGAACCACACTCCTGAGAAGTAATAAATGGGCTTCAAGTCAGGTGAACGCTCTGGAAACGCAAGAGGTCCTCCTCGTTCTAAACAATGTTACCCAAAGTCGACTATTAGCTGTGCTCGTGTATCAACACGGAAGAGTACTGGGGCTCCATCGTTCTGGAACCAGAGGACTCTGCGCAGTTACAGAAATGCTAACTGTAGGGACTGCAAGTAAGCTCCTCTAGTTAACCTAGGTGCCAACATGTTTATAGAAAACTTTCTCTGATGCGATCTAACCGCAACCGCATGAGGGTTGTTTTAGTCCCAGATGTGGCTCTTCTTGCTGTTCAAATACCTGTCCCGTATAAAGGAGGCCTCATCTACAAACAAAACATATATGTGAAACGCATCATTCACTCTTTGGTGTAAGAACCGCTGCCCAAATTGGTTACGATGTGAGTAATCAGCTGGTTCTACAATATGCACTCTTTGAAGATAGTACGTATGTGGGTTGTGCTCCAGTAATAGTTTCGAAATACATACTGAATATGTTGCCACAGCTGCTTGAAGGTTCGTTGCTAAATTTATGTATTACTTGACCCTCAAAATCTAGTGTTCTCACGTCACACGTGTCACCACCAACATCCTGAGGATGCGTACTACCTGTTTCAGTAAGAGCTCATATATTCCACCAATGGTCCTGTGCTGTTGGTGTCCTCTGATAGGAATCAGAATTTCGTATATATGGAAATGCTCTTCCATTTCCTCTCGTCTCACCGTAACACATAATCATACACACATCAAAAAATGTCTTGCATCTACTCGGTTCCGAGAGTTCCGGAACCTGTACAGAAAATTGGAACAGAGATCAACATAAACATCATTTCAGCCCTTTTTCATTGCTCGTGAAAACCACACATTGCATGTTGCACCACCATACAGTGAGACCCTCAGAGGTGGTTGTCCAGATTTCTGTACACACTGGTATCTCTATTACTCAGTAGCACGTCCTATTGCATTGATGCATGCCTGTATTCGTCGTGGCATACTATCCAAAAGTTCATCAAGGCACTGTTGGTCCAGATTGTCCCACTCCTCAATGGCGATTCGTCGTGGATCCCTCAGAGTGGTTGGTGGGTCACGTTGTCGATAAACGGCCCTTTTCAATCCATCCCAGGCTGTTTCGATACGGTTCATGTCTGGAGAAAAAGCTGGCCACTCTAGTCGTGGGATGTCGTTATCCTGAAGGAAGTCATTCACAAGATGTGCACGATGAGGCGCGAATTGTCGTCCATGAAGGCGATTGCCTCGCCAATATGTTGCCGATATGGTTGCACTAATGGTCGGAGAATGGGATTCACGTATCGTGCAGCCTCTAAGGTGAAATCCATAACAACAAACGGCGTACGTCGGCTCTATATAATGCCACCCAATAACAGCAGGACAGTGTGTCTAAGGCGTTCAGCCTGACCGGGTTGCCTCCAAAATCGTCTCCGACTATTATGTCGTTGAACGACACTCTTCGGTGAAGAGAACGTGATGCCAATCCTGAGCGATCCTTTCGGCATTTTGTTGGGCTCATCTGCACCGCGCTGCATGGTTTCGTGGTTGCAAAGATGAATCTCGCCATGGATGTCGGGAGTGAAGTTGCGTATCATGTACCCTGTTGCGAACAGTGTGAGTCGTAACACGACGTACTGGGCTGCACGAAAATCATTATTCAACATGGTGGCGTTGCTGTCAGGGTTCCTCCGAGCCATAATCCGTAGGTAGCGGTCATCCAATTCAGTAGTAGCCCTTGGCCTGCCTGAGCAAGGTATGCCATCGAGAGTTCCTCTCTCTCTCTGTTTCTCCTCCATGTTCGAACAACAACGCTTTGGTTCACTCCGAGACGCCTGGAGACTTCCCTTGGTGAGAGCCCTTGCTGGCACAAAGTAACAAAGCGGACGCGATGGAACAGAGGCATTGAACGTCCAGGCGCGGTTGAACTACAGAGCCGTGTACAACCTTCCTGGTGGAATGGCTAGATATGATCGGCTGTATGACCCCCTCCGTCTAATAGGCTCTGCTCATCTATGTTTGTGTACATCTCTGGGCGGCGTTAGTGACATCCCTGAAGAGTCAAAGGGACTGTGTCTGTGGCATAAAATCCACAGTAAACGTCCTTCTTCAGGAGTTCTAGGAACCGGGGTGATGCCAAACGTGATGTGTGTGTTAATTACCTCACCGAGCCCATACTTCAGCACTCCACTGAGTGCTAACAGGAAGAAATTCTGAAGTCAGAAATAATTAGGTGCACGTTAGTTAAGAGATAGTGTTAGAACAACACAGTCTTAGTGATAGGACTGCTACGATTCCAAGGAATAACAATTTCGAGTAGGAGCTGCGCAGCAGATCGCTAGATAGCGGTGCGCGTCTTGACGATCCGTTTAAATCATAAAAGGCGGTCTAAAACGTATGTGTTTCTGAACATCTTTGAGTGAACTATGATCCTTCAACATTTGTCGGTGAGGTCCTGAAACACCCTGTGTACCCCGAAGCCATCTGTGTGCGGCGCAAGGTAATTCGTATACCGCTGGCCATGGCTCCTGCTCTTCCAGTCACGGATGGCAGTCTGGCGGGTCATCTGCTTGCTCTGTATGAGCTATAATCTCTATGATTTGACCACTGTGATATTTTCGCGAGTTATACGTAAAAGAATAATGTAGGTCGACTTTTATAGGAACGTTAACTCTTGGAATTTTTAACAGTTCACCATACCGTGACGGAAAGCGCTTCTGTTATGACGTCAGACTCTGGTACTGAATAAACGTATCTATGATGACCTCGCGCTGGCTAAACGAACGGAACGAAACGCTCTGCTCCTCTCGGGAGAGTCTCTGTTTCCTCTCTATATTCTACTTGGTAACAATCGCAGAGTGAGGAACAGTTCATCAGGAACAGTCGAAGACCTTGGTACGTACCTCTCCCGTAAATGGACTGTATCTTTGATGATTCATGGAAATGGTATCTGCCTTTTCAGCGGTGCGTTTAATGTCTTCGTTCAGTTTCCAATAGCTTCGCACCTAAATCTATTTAATGGTTGTGACTATGTGCAGTGATTTTCCGGAAATCGTGTGATAAAACATTCATACGTCTTTCTGCTTGTTTATGGGTAGTACATTACTTTTTTGGACCACTTCTGCGTTTAGTGTATATCCTCTCGATCTTCTGCAGGTCTTTCGTTATTTCGCTGTAATTTTCTAGCGTTGAGACGTAAATAGAGACGATTGTATAACATAGTCCTTAGCTCAATGATCTTCTAATCGGACTCTAAGTTGTTTGGAAATAACCGCAGCTCGCTACATCAACTTGTGAGAAAGAAAAATGTCAGGGTTACGGCCATTGCGAAGGTGTTAAGAAACTTATCCTAAACCTCCACGACAGTTCTCGTACGCATACTCGTAGCAAAGCAAACCCGTTAAAAATTCCCTGTATTCATTGGCAGTCATGTACTTATGACAGTTGCTAAAAGCGCTTCGTAACATTTTTTAGACAGTCCGTTAATGTTTCGCTTTTATATCGTGTCCGTAAATTAGACCTCAAAGCTACTGGTGTCAAATATATTCAAATATCTTTACTCACTGTTTGAATATTTTCAGGCGAGAGCTTTTTCTCTCGTCTTAAAGGCCTGCAGTCATGCAGGTACCGCTAATGACTGCAGAATATGCAAACAAAAGCTGCCTCCGCTACGCATTGTACCCGTACGCAGCATCGATCTGGCACCGTAACGCAGCTTTCTCCTAGGCTGCAGGCTTGTGCGTTGTGTAACTTAGCGGGTCACTGCAGAGAAGAGTTTCTAACGTGTAACGTGAATACGATGTCGGCAGCTAGTACATTCTACGATACTGTTAGACATTTTATGTGGACAGATAATGACATAAGAAAAAGAAGGAATGAAGATTCGGTTTAACGTCCCACCGACATCGAGAAAATTAGAGACTGAGCACAAGCTCGGATTGTGACAAGGATGGGAAAAAAATTGGGTGTGCCCTTTCGAAGGAATCAACCCGGCATTTGCCTTGAGCGATGTAGGGAAATCACGGGAAACCCCTATCTCGATGAGCGGACTCGGATTTTAACTGTTGTCCTCCCGAATGCGAGACCAGTGTGCTACTAATAACTGTGCCATCTCCGTCGGTAGTGATGCATTCGTTACAATGTACTCTTTATATGAGATATGAGATATCGACAGAGGTTTAACATGAGGCATTAGGATTCCATGTAACAAAGTGAACCAGAATCTCTCCAAGATGGATGTACTAGCGAATTTTAGTAGAAAATTACATGTAATAGAAAAGAAGATTGTACTGCTATTGAGATTTACGGAGAGAGAAAGAGCAGTCTCGTCAGGCATTTCTTATCCAAGACTCTTTCTTAGTGTCATTGATATTGATCCCCGCATTCTAATTTTTCTGTAGAATGTGACTGATTCTCTTATTTATCCTGTCTCTCATAATTTTATTTCGTTTCTCAAACGGTTTATTTTAGTCACATCTACCAAAATCCTTCTGTGCATCTGCAACACACGTTTTCCTGCGACTTCATTTCAAACTGGTTCAAATGGCTCTGAGCACTATGGGACATAACATCTGGGGTCATCAGTCCCGTAGAACTTAAAACTACTTAAGCCTAACTAACCTAAGGACATTACACACATCCACGCCCAAGGCAAAATTCGAACCTGCGATCGCGGTTCCAGACTGAAGCGCCAAGAACCGCTCGGCCACAGCAGCCGGCGACCTCATTTCCTCTCATGTTTAAGTAGGTAATCTAGGAAGTAACGTCAACTTATAAACCATCCCAGCCAGTTTGTTAGTACAATAAAGCGGCTTTATAAGGACGATCTTGCACTGATGCGACTTTCACAGTTAAGCAGATAATAGGAAAAATAAGGGAATATCATCATGAAACTCATAGCTTTTACTGATTACTGAAGAACATTCCACCGAGTAACTAGGGAAAAATTATGGGACATTATGTTTCAAAGTTAACATACGAATCAGCAAAATAAAGTACTGAAACTTATACATTAAGTGGCAACGATCATTGCACATGTTGGAAACGGAACATATAGCAAAAATATTCCTACGTCAGGCGGAGTTGCAGCTGGACGCCTGTTTTGTTTATGATTTCTATAGGTAATTTGATTAGGTGATGAGTGTAATAAATTATCGGAGGCAATTGTATTGCGTCAGACTTTAAGCTTAAGATGATGCTATCTGCTGATAATCAGATAAATAAAACTGAAAACGAGCTGCCAACAGCGCTATAATGTTATGCGAAAAAAATTTCTACTTTCCACAAATACAACAAAAACAGTGGCATTAAAAGGTAAATCTAATGTTAGAACCAAAATTGTAATCAGTGATTGTGTATTAGAAGTGCTTAGGAGTTTTAATTCCTTAGGAAAACATGAAGTTATAAATGTGTAAACGATTTTTGTAAACTAGTTACTCATATTCTAGCAAACATGCAGTACAATAAATAGAATCATAAAAACTACACCAGAAAAGGAATACAAAAGACGCTCTACAAAGTAATGGTTGTGGCATCTTTTCTCTATGGAACATGTACAGTCTGTTAAATAAGATCGTGGCCGGGTTAATCAGTAGAAAAATGTATTTGACAACAAACTAAATATATACATGTAACCTATATGAAGAAAAGAAAAATGCAAGTAGATTAATAATCTGTCCGGCCACCCCCAGCGTCGATAATTACATGCGTCTCCGAGGCATGTTTGAAACAAAGTTTTTGGCGTATTTATGTGGAAGAGCTGTCCAAATGCGTCTAATTTACGTTGATAGCTGTTTCAAAGTGAATTTACTTGCGCTTAACGCAATGTTAAGAAAAGGTTTGCAGAAAAAAGAGTAATAATCACCTTTTCTCCATTTTTGGGGTCACTCTACCGACTGACATGTGTTCCTAAAAGTCATCCACGTTTATAACCAATTTATAGCGTGTTCCCCCTTTTATATAAATGACATTGATTTCTTCTTAGACGCCGCAGTATGAACCATTTTCGGACCTTTGAATTGGCTGCAGAGAAAAACAGCCTCAAAAAGCAACCCGTAAGCTGCACTCATGTCTCTTCTTGTATATCTGAGTCAAGATTTCAAAGTAAACGAATTCTTTATGGACATTGCATGAATGGCAAATGTTCCCTATACCTGGCTGCGAGGGAACTAAGGCGATATCCTTTACCATGTGTGGGTAATGGCGAACACGCACTTAACAGATTGTACGTCGGGAAAAGCTGAGGAAACAAAATACAGTCTGCCAAAAAGAGATTCTCAACAACAGTTAAAGGATGTACCCTTTCGGATGAAACATAAAACAAAAAAAATAGGAACAACTTCAATTTTTCGAAAGAAGATAATGTAAAAGTTAGAAATTACTACTCACAGCATTTTCAAACGATACCTAGGGAGAGGATTATAAAATGAGTTTTATCTTAATAATATGAATATTTATATATGTGTTTGGAGAGAGAGAGAGAGAGAGAGAGAGAGAGGTTGATTTTTGATTGAGATTTTTACTTTAAGTCGTAACCTGTACTTGAATTTTGGTTGCTGCCTACTTGAATGATCAGCTTCTGCACCAGTTGGTGACGTTCTACAATTTCGAGGAAGTTATTGTTCTCTAAGGTTTAAAATACGACTCTGTTAGTTACTTGGCCGTATTGCGGATAGCTTTGACCCCAAGTTTTCGTAGTTTTTCATACCTAAGGGACCACTTTTGTAAGTAAATAAGATCAAATAGCAATCTGCTTTTCGTGAGAAAAGCTTGGCACACAAACTTCCTTAAAACTACACGTCCTGCTACATCAAAATTTGACAGTGGAGTTCATCACCATACTATTGTACAAGAACATAATCCAATGATTGTAATTAATAAACTATGAGAGGTTGTTACTTATTGAATGAAAACAATAGCGAAAGAATTCCTTTCCTGTATTTTAGTGAACTTTGTACACTTACAATTCTATCGATTGATAGACGGCGACGACAATGAAGTTCACCAATGAAATTCACCTCCTTTTCCAAAAACAAGATATTTCTGTTCTTCACATCCAGAAAATTTGTATACATAAATAAATGTTTGGCAACTCTTACACATACTTTACTCGGTTTTATCACTAAAATATCAGTTTTCATTAAATGTAACAATACGTTCTGAGCGACGGCCTAGCAAAACGTCCTCTTTCCACAAGATACACATTAACAGTCCTCTTTTTTTTAATAATTTTTTTTTCGAGTCCATACTCAAAGGTGCACAACTACTATCGCTGCAAGCATTGCGCGCTAAAGAGTTTCTTCCTGTCCAGCTGCGCTTCACTTCACTTCCAGTACTTTTTGAATCACATTTACGGTATTATTTACATACATTACTGAGCTTCTCAGAATAAAATCAGGCACAAATTAGTTTAAAAAAGCAGTGAGACACACATAACATTACAGGATCACCAGAACACTGTTGTACTATGAGCCTAAGGAAACGTTGGTCAGATCTGTTTTGAAGCAACGTTGGCTAATCCATGAAGTGCAGAATAAGAAGAAGAAGAAATAAAAGGCTAACCCTATTTTAGAACTTGTGTCGAGTATATTAAAATTCTATCAAGACGCCCTGTTCCACGTTTCAGTTGAAAGTCTTGCACGTTATGTGTAGCATGTATTACGAAACAACGTGATGGTGGCAGCTGTCAACGTCAGCAGTACGGTCTCCCGCTACTGCGACGCGGGTTGCCGGAGTGTCAGGCGTGTGGTGGCGACGGCCGTCTCACCACTGCGCGGCAGCTGCGGCCGACGCCTCAGAACAGCACAACACAACACAGCACAGCACGGAGACCCACAGCAGAGCACAACATGCGACCCCGGCGCGGCGCGGCGTGGCGCGGCGCGGCGTCCAGGCCGGGCCTAATTTACTGCGCGTCGCGGCCGCCGGGCCACTTCATCAGCTGCTGTCAGCACGGCGCCGGCCGGGTCCTCTGCGAGCCTCTTACGCATGCCGCCCATTCTCGCACACTGGCCATTGGCGAGCCTTGCGCGTTGACACTCCAGCCCGCATTACACGTCGACAGCACGCATGCTACCTGGACTGTGAGATCTGTCATCCACTGTGCATACGCGCGCGTTCTCCCATCTACGCCTGCAGCTAATTCAAGAATGCCGCTCAGCGCAGGGAGGGACCTTCTGCCGCGCTCGTTGCTTAGTGAAATGAGTTCGAGTTGACGAACCGGGCAAATTTGACATTATTAAACTCCAGCATGCGAACTATCGTGAGAAATACATTTTTCGTCACTTATGTCTTGAACATATTTGATGGTATTATGACAGACCGTTTCGAGATGAGTCAAGTCATCGTCAGACCCAGCATATTATTAGGAAATCAGCAAGACCAGTCATCATCTAATCGTCGCATTCATGTTGTAGATGAAGATTTAATCACTGAACTCTTGAGAGTGTACACTAAGAATACCAGTATTATTCATTTGTCCTGTTGCAAGGTACTTCGAAAAAAAAAAAATTAAATATGGGTATCGCTTAGCCGAAAATGGTAGTTCTGTTCAAAATAACCTTGCGGACAAGACAAAAGAATAATTAATTATTTACGTCATATGGTCCATCTTCTTCGTTTGTTAGTGCCTTGGTCCGCATGTTGGGCAGGGTCGGCATGGTTAAGGTCGGATTTGGCGTCGTTAATCTTAAAGAATAGCCGGATGCCCTTCCTGCCGCCAAACTATACCCCACGGACGGAATGAGTGCACTTCAGCTATCTGCGTCTACTGTAACCCATGAAATAGTGTCAATACATTTCAAATATCTGCGAGTCGTGTAAATGAGGCGGGACATGGGGACCAGCACGGTATCCACCCAGAGGGATGTGAAAAACCTCCTGAAAGCCACATCTAGGCTGGCCAGCACACCGGCCCTCGTCGTTAATGCGCCGGGCGGATTCGATCCGGGACCAGCGCACCTACCAGAGTCCAGGAAGCAGGGCATTAGCAGTCTCGGCTAACCTAATGGGTATCATATGGTCCATTTCCTAACTGAAAATTAACGTAAAATTACATACATATACCACTATTGGACCTTTACGCCTAACATATACGTGGTTTCTAAGATTTCTTAAGTCAGTAGTGAATCAAATGGAATAGAACCAGTATCTTGTTATGAAAGTAACATGTCAACCCGCCATCTGGTCGTTACGTGCTGTAAGACTGCTGTCTGTGTCCGTAACAAAGATTTAGCCATTGAACACTTGAGAGTATACACTACGAGTACCATTTTTTATTCAGTTGTCCTGCATTCAAAGTATTCTGAAGAAAGGTTCTCAACATGGATTTCGCATAGCCGAAACAGACAGTTATGTTGAAAAACTCTTGCGATCAAGACAAAACTTATTCAAACATTTGGTCCCTTTCCAGACCGTTATTTTATGTAAACTTGTGCACATAAACCATTAGTGGACCTCTACGTTTAACATACACGTGATTTCTAGGGTTTTTTAAGTGATTAGTGAATCAAAGAGTGTGAAATAAACTAAATATATGAAACTTTCATCAACTTTCAAATATCGTCGGTAAAGAACTAAATTAATGGAACTGGGTTTTCAAGACTGCATATAATCTTATTTACAACTCGTACTTTATGTATCTCTGAGTTCTGAATTTTTAACAGTAATTGGTTCTGTTGTAGAGTCGTCTACTCACCATGTTATGGTTACGTTTAACACAATAAGACAAGCATATAGTTAGATGCTATGTGTTCGCCTTGAGCCAAAGTTAAATGTCGGCGCTACATTCCTGGATTTCATTCATCCAGTATTTGAAACTGACAGCACTTAGCGATTCCCAAATACTTTACATATAGTTCCAAACCTCTACTTGACATTTTGTAGCTGACACCCTCATCAGAATGATGAAAGGAAACGTTTATCGTTTATTCACGCGTTTTTGCTGTTCGTTCAGTAAAATTTCACAACCAGGCACGGCATTTCAATTTATTACTTCTTTACTACCGACTCCATTGGCAACGAAGCTTGCGGACAGTATCCACATGTACCAATGAACATATGTCCAGCTTCATATCATTATAGGAGACTTGGTTCAGAAGACATGACACAACTGAGTTTTACATGCTTGAAAAACTAGCTTCTGCCTAAAATGGCGAGCACTAAAATATCAGCATCAGGGATAACCTTTAATTTATTACTTCTTCACTACTAACTCTATTCACAATAGACTTTGCTGATAGTATCTGCTTATATCACGGAATGTACCCGCAAAATTATATTATTGTACAGCATAGCTCAGCAGGTAGGACGTCATAAACATTAAAATGAGTGAATAGCTAGCCTTAGCTTCAAATGGAACACAAATTACAAAGTCTGTTTTCATCCGTTGGTACATAACGAGTACATTTAGCGATTTAGAACAAACCTTAAGAATAATTTCAAACGTTTCCCAAACTTACATGCTGAACGTCAAATATTTAACACATTAACGCACTTCTAAATTAGTCAGACTTTTTAAGCTGTTTTATGTACGAGAGATCGATACTTTACGAAACAGGAAGTTTATTGGCATTATAGCAATTTTTCCATTATTCATTCGTGTTCTACACTCGAATAAGTCCACCTTTTTCCGTTCTACGCACCACACAGCGCAGTGTCTTCCTCATCATCAGTCATTCTTCTCTATGTTTGATTTGAAAGGCCAACTGTGTTCCCAACCTACCATCACGCTTTACAGTTTGAGAGCGTTCCTAACTGTTACAGCTTCACCTGACAGAGTGTTTCACTTGACAGTGTGTAGCAGTAACAACTCGGGTTTCGAAGATGTTCCCCCGTGTATAATGTTTGCCCCATGAATCAGTGACAGCTCAATATGACTACAGTTAATGAAATATGATACAGTACGCTTATTTTCGTAGATTAATGGAATGCGTAGAGAAGGCGTTTAAAATGATTTGAAAGAATCCAACTAACAACAACGATTTCAACGTTTCAAAATCAAGTTATAAGTGTAAACATGTCCCTTCTTGTAGAAAAGACCGGTGCGATGGAGATATGACTGCAGTTTGTGCGGTCAAATACCTAATGAAAAAAAGTATAAATCACAAAAATGCAAAAGCTCGAGTAATTCAAGGCTGTAATATGTTTCTTGAAGGATTTTTCAATTCAGAACTACCCTCTTTGGCTGAACTTCCTGTCCGCTAAAAGTGGGTTGTAGAATCGTTAATTCTACTGAAGGCAAATCAGTCGCAATAAGCTAAGCTCACACTGGTTACTGACGTTAACAACTGCTAAAAGTTCCGAACGCTCTACCGTGTCAATACCCGTCTCAACAACTCGCTTTAACAAATCGTCAGGACGTAGAACGACGTTAACTGCTCCACGAGGCGGCTGCGGGAGCAGTGCCTCCACGTGGCCCTATTGGAACTTGAAGCTCCACGCCAAGCAAGCTTTCCGGCTAACAAGACTCCGTTCCTAAAGTGCAGCTTGAAGTTATCCTCCTCACAACACATTAAAAGATAGGACTTCTCTAGCAGACAAGAGTAAGTAGTCCTTGAGCCATACGAGTACTTCGCTGCTAGGTACATGAGAGACGTTTCTAACAGACGGCTTTAGAGTTCCAGTTAGTTTACCGATGTGCGGATATGAAAGAGGTCCTCACTTGACTCACAGTCCACCTATTTAGAGCTTAGACATGGGCCCCGCATAATTTGATTTCTAAGCCAGTAACGTGTCGCCTGCTTTCATTTTCGGAATCACAGATAAGCGTTTATAAATCTGCAGGTTCTTCTTAAATTAGTAATAGACCGATCATGTTGATCCTGTAAAAAGATTTTAATTTGACCGTGATTATGCTTGATGGAAAGGTATGGGACTGTTTACTGATTTCATTCCTCAAAAGCTTGTTACTGAAAGGAAGTAATAGTAAAACAAATGAGATTCTATCCAAAATTCTATCAGCTATAAGTAAACTGCAGTTATGTAAAAAAGATCTCTCTGCATCCTAATTAAGAAAAGTTGTACTAAGTACCAGCACTGATCATAAAGGAAGTGAAATATCGGGACTGACCGTATTTGATGACGTAGTCTCTTTTTAAAGTAAGATAGAAGACAGTAGTACACTTCAGCAAGCAGTGTAAAAGTAGTTTGGCATGAGCAACACAGCAAGACTATGAAACACTTTTTCATTTTTCTTCATTTTTTGTACACACTGGCTTTCAATCATACTTCTTATCTGTATAATAAAGCAGCAATGTAATGATCATTACAAATAAAAGATTTACTTATGGTATAGCAATACTAACAGAAGCTTCCTGGGCAAAATTCAATGTAACTTATTTAGATGCCTCTAAATGACTGTTGCTATGTGCGGGCTACAATTTCACTCATCTATGTTAATGAGCACTACTTCCACATAACCGTGTCTGAAAATACCTGACCATTGAAACGTAAGCGTGGATTATAGCTTGTGCTGATTCTAGAATTAATAGAAGTGTTTGTCCAATAATTAATAGTGAAATTAAGTTTATTGCTATAGATGGCCCTATATTTTATAATAAAGTTAATGATAAGTGTCTGGCAATTATATTTGCTGCTAGTTGTACTGTTAATGTACCTAGTGGAATAACATTTCTAATTGTTTCAATTAGTATCATAAATGATATTAGTGCAGGTGGTGTACCTTGAGGTCAAGGTGTGTAAATACTGTAAATATATGATTAGTGTGATTAATTCATCCAAATAATGTAAATGTTAATCATATAGGTAAAGCGATTGCGAATGTTAATGCTAAGTGTCTTGTTCTAGTAAAAATATATAGGAACAGACCTATGAAATTATTGAATAATATTATAATAAAAATTGAAATAAATATGAATATTGTTCTGTTGAATGATTTTGGTACTAATACTCTTTTAAATTCGTTATACAACGTTAAATTTAGTTTGCTTCAGGTAATATTAACTCATGATGGTGTAAGTCAAAATAATGATGAAATTAGTAATAGTCCTAGGAATGTTCTAATTCAATTTAATGATAAATTAAAGATATAAGTAGATGGATCAAATGTTGAGAACAGGTTTTTAACGTTTTCAGGCTAGCTTTTATATCTCAATTTTTTTTCTGCTCTTTCAATAAGATTTGATTTAAAAGATAAAAAGTTTATTTGATCAAATAGAATTAAAGTGGCTGAAAATATAATAAATACAGAGAATCATATGAGAGGGGATATTTGAGGGATGTGGATTAAAATTCATCAGAAGTAGGCGTTAATTTACTATGATTTGGTTTAAGAGACCATTCAGTCATCTGATGTTTCAAGGTATACTAATTATTTAGTTATTTTAGATTGCCCCACTAATGTTATATTTTTTTACTAATTCCATTAGTCATCTGAGATAAACACTTGGTAAATAAATTTACTGAAGTTATTTCAACTACAAATGGTATAAATCTGTTGTTTGCTCCACAAATTTCTGAGCATTGACCAACCCTACACACTCAAGCAATAAACTGGCTGACGCACTTAAACTAGGCTATCACACTACCGTGACACTGGCAGTGAACATTAAAGCGAGTGAAACCCTCGGGCTTGACACTCCCAGAACTGATCTTTCCTCGAGGTATTGTAATCTCACAAGGGCAGTAGTGAGCAGCCTGGCGTTGCCCCAGGTTCTGTCAATGCCAACAGAATTACCCGTGCCGTCTGCACATCGGCTGCCGCCGCCATCTCTCGTCAGTCCAGTTTACACCAACAGCCACAACGGCACTGCCCGGAACCTCTCCTCTCCATCCTCTCACTCTCCTTAAATCTCTCTGGTCTCAGTCGAGCAGCAAAGATTGTAGCCATGGGTATATAAGTACCCAGGAAACCATCGATATGAAACGTCATGGCAGACTAAAACTGCGTGCCGGACCGAGACTTGATCACAGGACCTTTCTCTTTCGCGGGCAAGTGTCCTACCAACTGAGCTACCCAAGCACGACTCACTACCCTTCCTTAAAGCTTTACTTCCGCCAGTGCCTCGTCTCCTACCTTCCTTCTGGAACCACCGATATACCCGTTGCACAGCGCAGTATATACATGAAAATTTAAATACTGTTACTTCCAATCCTGCACAATAATTTATCCTTATGCTGGCCTTTTAGTCTAGTGGCCAGTAACTATTTCGAAGTGTCACAATTTTGCAAATAACTGTCCTGATATTTCAGGAATACTTGAAATCTTTTCTTGGCAATTATAATTTAATAATACATTAACTACGTTTTTATGAAAAGTACATTGCTTACATGAAAACTTAGGTTATCTTTACTATTATGCAGTTTACTATTCTCCAAAAGTTATTAGGGTTTATTAAGAAAGGTAACTGCTTTTCAGTTCGAAAACAGGATGCTCGGATTATTGCAGCACCTTGTATAGGTAAGTGACTAAGGCTAAACTACAGGTGACCAATAAAAGTTTTATAGAACACAAACGTATTATTGATTGATAAAGGACGTTACTGTTCCATGTAGTTATACAGTTCTCAATTGATTCTTTGAGATGAAGGTGGTGGTAGTATCTGACTCCTGTGTCACAAATATCCATGGATATTGCTCTATAACACGCTTTGAAAATTCAGTTCTTTGCGTCGTATTTTCGTATTTCAGAGCTACCGAGTGAATGCCATGAATAATAGCACAATTTCTTCCACGTCTAAGGTAATGTAAAATAATATTGCTGTTCTTCTTGTCTGGTTGAGCTCACAAGATGCCAGCACTTGGCGTGCTAGCCACCGTCTAACACTTGCCACAAAGGTGCCATGCAGCTCGACCACCAAACCCACATTTTCTATTCTCGACCAGCAAGTTTCGTTGCGGAGGTACTTCCCTACATGTTTTACCTTATCAAAAACCTACTTCCCCTATGCATCAGCCAGTATTACAAGTAAAGGTTTTTATTTTCATTCTTTGACAGAACATTATGTTCTAAAATTCAATCTGTAGAGTCCTTACATTGACATAATTAATGAATAAAACATTTAAGTAGATTTTACATAAAACAGGTTGGTGATACAGAAGTCACATTAAGTAAAAGCAGACAAGGCCGTTAGATACGACAAATATAGGTAATATCGATAATAGCGTTGCACGTTTTGTGGGAATTAGGAGCATGCGCGTCGCCGTCGTCGAAGAAGTCTGGACTCATTACATGGGCTGCCCTGAGCCGGCTGCGCTCTGCACGTTGCAGATGGTTACTACTATTTTCATTGGTATTATGCACAACGAGTTACCTTTCAGTCTCTCTGTCGTTTTCAAAGAAGAGTAGACAAATTGCACTTTATTCCGATTCGACCTTAAGATCACTAAATATTTACTCGAGCAGCTCTCCGGCAACTACTTGAGGAATAAAGAGGCACAAGAGGTACGTTCACAAGAGTTGTCGACATGGAAAAAGGCGCTCAGAAATATTACGTGTTTGAAGACGTTCGAAATTTGGAGAAAATTACGCATAAACTGAAAGAAAAGAAGGGTGATATACAACATGCAGAAGAACGAATGAGGAACAATAAGACTGGAAATCCAAGAACTCTACTCCTTACTTGCAAGACAGGGATGAGGGCTCTCGCCCCTTTAGTCTATACACCGAAGACGGAAATAAAAGAAAGGTTCAAGAGTGAGATTAAAATTCAGGCGGAAAAGATATCAGTTATATGATTCTTTGATAACGTTGCTACCCTCAATGAATGTGAAGAAGAATCGCAGGAGCTGTTGAATGGAATAAACTATCTAATGCGTACAGGCTATGGACTGAGGTTAAGCCGAAGAAAGACAAAAGTAATGAGAAGTAGCAGAAATGAGAACAGAAACTTAATATAAAAATTGATGATCAAGACAAAGACGAAGGAATTCTGGCACCTTGGAAGTAATAAATAACGGAAGAAGCAAGGTGGAAACTCAATGCAGACTAGCACAGTCCCCGTAAAGACATTCCTGGCCAAGAGAAGTCTATTAGTATCAAACATAGGCCTTAAAATTAAAAAGAAATTACAAAGAATGTACGTTTGTAGAACGTCACAGCATGGTAGGTCATCGTCTACTGTGGAAAAATCGGAACAGAAGTAAATTGGAGTATTTGAGGTATAGTGCTGATGAAAATGAGGTGGGCAGGTAAGGTAAGGAATGAGGAGGTTCTCCAAAGACTCGGCGAAGATAGGAACTCATGGAGAAACTGACAAGAATAAGGAAGACGACGATAGGATACGAATTACGACATTAAGGAATAAATGAAATGGTAATAAAGTGTTTAGATTGTATCTTAGTAACACGTGTCACGCATTGTGAACTTTCTGGTATTAGTTACATAAGTTGATATTAATGTGTATAATTGGAATGTCATTTTCTTAATTATAACTTACTTTAATACAAACTATTCCGTCAAAGTTGATGGTAATGTTTTCTACACCCCGAGAATTATTTTCATTCTGGCCTATCTTATTGCTCGCAATGTAATAATCATACCATCCCGCACATGTTGAGCTGTGTGATTTCCACATAAAGCTTTTTCTTAGCTGGTACAGTAAATTCGCCGCTATAAAAATCAGTGAGACAGAGGGTAGGTGAACAAAAAATTTTCGTTACGCTTAATATGAGAAGTGAAGCATGCAAATCGTCACAGTTGAGGGCCTTAACCTACAATTATTGATTTTCGATGCAGTTCAGAGCATGTACAACTTCATAGTTCAGGATTTCACACAAATGACAGTCAGGAGTTTCATTAATTTCTCATTGTAGTTCAGAGTTTTTAAAAATATAACCAAATTGTAATTTTATAACCCAGAATTCATAATTGATCCTAAAATGCGTATGGATTGTTCCACAGAACTTTCGGTTCAACTGGTGGATGTCGGTAAATTCCTGACACGATATCTCTACGCAGAGTCTTCTTCCCATCACCATATGTACATTGGCGAAAGTCCAGTGGACCCCACCCCCCGTCCCCACCTCCCTCCCATGTTTCTGATTCCACCGACGCATGTGTGGTACATTTGAATGTCTCTGTACAAGCGTTATGTGAAAACACGTGTTCTACTGTCAAGTCTGTGCGTTGCTTCAAGTACCCTCTGTTGTGGATGCTCGCCTTATCGACATTCATTCGATAAAACGGCGGAACGACGTCGGCTACGCAGAGCATGAGCTTTTTCAGTGACAGGATTCCTGACTAGATCCAACTGAAAACGACTGTCTCTGCTGATAAGGTCCTCAACAATCTCATTTCTACCGATTCACTTATTACAGTGTTCCAAACTTTGAAGTATTTGCCACAATTTCCGTTTCATCGTACGTTTCCAGTAAATGGCAAGTAGGGCCACTAGGTGTTCTTCACGGTTTAAATATCTTCTTTGTTCTGACAGTCATGCGTTGTAGCAGTCTCCGTACCTGATGACGAACATTCATTTCCAAATAACACTGTTTCGCCTATCGATATCTGAGACGAAAACAACTGGGTAAGTCAAGGTGTTGAGAACGCCAAGTGTTTACGCCGAATGACGGCAGCTAGTATCCTCTAAATGAAGATCTACACGAGTGGGCTTTCGTTATACCGGTTGTCCGAATGTGTCATCGCTGTTACGTTCCAGCCTATAAATGGCAAACAACATTCTTTCTCCACCTCCGCAGAAAATTTTAGGTTCAGTGAGCGAAGCTAGGACGTTGAAAGAAAAATATCACGTGCATGGGATATTGTAATGATTAATGTTCAAAGAAGTTACAGGGTATATTTTTCATTCAGTCTTCTTTGAGATAACTTTAAACGTAAACGTAGAAACTCTAAACCGTCAGCCAGCCGAAAAGTAAGGAATATACATATAGTATCAGTAACTGTCAGCTGCTTCCTTCCAGATGCATCCTAACGGAAACAGAAAGAGATAGTACAGCAATGATAGAAAATGACCGATCAAACAACAGGTCTAACATGAAAGCAATTTTGGAATTCTAGCAAGTGTGTGGTTAAAGAGGACACTGTGCTACTGTTTGGATGTTTCATTCAGACGTTATTTGACCACCATATGGCCCACACAGTTGCTCGAATTGACTGTCTCCTACAATATGTGATCCAAATCAAAGCAGACAAGGGTACGTCACATTTTACAATTTCAAATCATATGGCAATAAAATTAATTTTTTTAAAGAGTGAATCGCCATTTGACTGTGTATAGCTGTATTGCTGAACGTTTTTAATCTATTATTACATCATGTCTCTAAAGGCCGTCCCAAGCCTTAACAGATATGACATAATAATAGCCTAACGTGTTTTAGCATCGTACTTGATAATGGTATAAACGCCGAAATCTATATAGTACAGAAGATACAATGATACACTGTCAAATGGCGGCTAATTTTTTTTTTTAAATATTGCTTAACTGTGGCTCAATACCATCGAAAAAATTTTCAATAAATTTAGTGCAGGATCCATATTCGAGACGATGATAACACTAAAGTGTTCCCCTTTTTTGTTTTCGATGATCCTGTACAATAGATTACAGTCGCCATTTGACTGTGTATAGCTGTATTGCTGAACGTTTTTAATCTATTATTACATCATGTCTCTAAAGGCCGTCCCAAGCCTTAACAGATATGACATAATAATAGCCTAACGTGTTTTAGCATCGTACTTGATAATGGTATAAACGCCGAAATCTATATAGTACAGAAGATACAATGATACACTGTCAAATGGCGGCTAATTTTTTTTTTTAAATATTGCTTAACTGTGGCTCAATACCATCGAAAAAATTTTCAATAAATTTAGTGCAGGATCCATATTCGAGACGATGATAACACTAAAGTGTTCCCCTTTTTTGTTTTCGATGATCCTGTACAATAGATTACAGTCGCTGTAAGCGACAGACGGAATCTAATATTATTTTCAAAACGATAGCACTCTTTTCCTCAACTTCTTAATTAGAGAATAAATACGAATTTTGTTATCAAAATTAGGACCTCGCCATGGGATGATCGTAGTATACAGCACATGTTCTACCTTCTGAATTCGTTCGTCATCGAGTCCTGTAACAGCTAAAATTGCGACGCAGTTCAAGCAAGATCTTCTCAAATTTAAAAATGAAGCCTGTCATTATACTTTATTTCACGACTACTAATCTAGAATGATAAGACAGTGAAGAACAAAGATCGTATTGCACAAGCCGTTAAACAAGTCGTTGAAGCGTGAGATATTACTTGTTTTTGAAGGTCCAGCGTAGAAAGCCAGTAGAGATAAGAAATGATTTCTAGCGGTACTTTCAGGCGTTATCTCGTCCGTTTCCACAACTTTCTCTCTTAGAGTTTTGTGTAGTGAGAAGAAAGTGACTTTCCGTTACTGGGAAGGCCGTGCTTTGAGTACTCTCTACTTTAGTTTTATCGTAAAAAAGTATAGCTTTAGATCGTTTTCTCTGAATGTTGCCAAAAATGGACGTGAGGCCGTAGGCTGCAACCTCTGCTAGAAAGGCGTTTAAGGTTACGTGTTGTACTTACTAGATATCGTTTCATTTCCCTTATGTAGTGATTTTTGATTTTGACGCTATTCCTCTGGTAAACACAACAAAAATATAAGTTATAACTGACGACTGTTGTACATGTGGCTAATCCGTACTAAGCACGAATGAGCCAGCGATAATATTCTCATAACGAAGTTTGAGTTTCTCCAATGAAAAGTGAAATGACAATAAAATTAAAAACAAACCTTTTTCATAGCGATGATGTAATTTTGATGATATACACACATGGTGACCTGCTTATTCCCTTGAATTATATGTTTGCCGTTTCGACGTTACTGATGATTTATTTTTAAACATAATTCTTACAACCACCTCATGAAATACTGATCGAAGTCTTTCTAAAATTTCCTTTATCACCGATATATGACAATAAACGCTATTTAATTTTCTTTCCAAATATGTTTTTTTTTTTTTAGATTTGAGAGGAAATGCAAGATAGTGTTAATACTGAAAAACCGGATGCTTGATATTATGGTCTAGAAAGATATAAATAACTATTGTACGATGAAAGAGGGCTTCTACAAAAACATTATTTGGTAAGAACAGTCCTGAAGTCAGAAGCAAACGTGAGAAAAAAAATTTTATCCTCCTACAACTACGAGGGCGAGTCAAATGAAAACCTTAAATATTTTTTTAAATATTATTTATCGTGCAGAAATGGTACAAAGCTGTATCACGTTTCAACATAATCTCCTCCACGCTCAATGAAAGTCCTCCAGCGCTTAAAAAGTGCATAAATTCCTTCAGAAAAATATTATTTTCGTAGTCTGCACAACCACTCATGCACTGTGTGGCGTACCTTTACATCAGAACAGAACTTCTTTCCTCCCATTGCGTCTTTGAGTGGTCCAAACATATGGAAAAGAACTTGGTGCTAGGTCTGGTGAGTATTGTGGGTGAGTAAGACATTCAAAATGCAAGTATGTGATTGTTGCAACTGTTGTACGGGCTGTGTGGGGCTTTGCATTGTCATGTTGCAAAAGGCCACCTGCTGACAGCAATCTACGTCGCTTTGATTTGATTGCAGCCGCAGATGATTTTTTAGAAGATCTGTGTATGATGCACTGGTGACAGTGGTCCATTTAGGCATTTAATGTTCCAAAATGACGCCGTTTTCGTCCCAAAAGAGAGTCAGCATAACCTTCCCTGCTGATGGTTCTGTTCGAAACTTCTTTGGTTTTGGTGATGAGGAATGACGCCATTCCTTGCTCGCTCTCTTCGTTTCAGGTTGGTGGAAATGAACCCAGGTTTCGTCCCCAGTAACGATTCTTGCAAGGAAGCCATCACCTTCTCGTTCAAAGCGCTGAAGAAGTTCTTTATAAGCATCAACACGTCATTCTCTCATTTCAGGAGTCAGCTGCCGTGGCACCCCCCTTGCAGACACTTTGTGAAACTGGAGCACATCATGCACAATGTGGTGTGCTGACCAATGAATAATCTGTAAACATGCTGCAATGTCATTCTGTGTCTCGGCGGTTTTCCTTCGTTATGGCTTCAACGGCTGCATTGCTCTGTGGAGTCACAACTCGTTGTGCCTGACCTGGACGAGGACCACCTTCCACTGAAGTCACACCATTTGCTAATATCCTACTCCATTCGTAGACTTTCTGCTGTGACAAACATGCATCACCGTATTGAACCCTTCATTCGTCGATGAATTTCAATAGGTTTCACACCTCCACTACGCAAAAACCGAATAACAGAACGCTGTTCTTCCCTGGTGCACGTCGCAAGTGGGGCGGCCATCTTTATACTGATACTGCGACGGTATATTTGCATCTGCCCTATGCTTCCACCTACAAGCCATTCTGAGCCTGTTTGCAGCACGCTTACCAACTTATAGGATAACGGCGAGAAATTTCGATTTGTTATTACAAATTTAAGGTTTTCATTGGACTCGCCCTCGTATAACTGAGATATTCAATGAGAATTAAACAACCTTGCGAAGTACACAAGGAGGCACAACAATTGCCATGTAGAGGTCTAATGTTAGTATATCATATACTTCATGAACAGAAATTGATATTCTAGTATACACATTCATTTTCACAGTTTATTACTACTTGATACCCAGAATTACGTATCAATAGTCTTGCAATTGATTGTTTCAAAATCATTCACTCTGCCACTATATCTAGTGCACATGATACCATTGTTGAGAAAGTAAAATTAACCTCTGCTGATGTTTGAGAATGTAGCATCCCATATTTCTTTCACAGATGAACCAGAACCTCTGGTTGTGTGGTGGGGCACCATCTTGTTGAAAGTAAACTCTTACGTCTCCACACAAGTCTCAATTGGCAGATAAAATGGATGTCTGAAGCTTCTGAAGGTACACCTCACCGGTCACTGTGCCGTCAAAGAAGAATGGCCCAATCAAGCCCCGGTAAGACAACCCACACCACATATTTACTCCTGGCAAATTCACGGCTTTCTCTATATGAACGTTCGGATTTTCGGCTGCCCAGTAGATGAAATTTGGTTATTTACTGTACCATTGAGTTTGAACTGTACCTCATCAGACTACACAATCATCTCTGCTAACTTTTCATCGTTGCATACCATGTTAGTAAACCACTCGCAGTGGTCGTCCTCGTTCATTGCGTTTAGCAATCGTGGGATATAGCACTTCCACTTTTCTGTCTGTCGCTGAACACTTGAGCGACTCACTCCAGTTTCACGGGCACACTGTCTCACAGACTTTGTGGTGAGCGAGTGAATTGTTGTAACACACTACAGGAGTTAGCTGGACTTGTTACTGTTACAGGTCGTCCAGATCGTTGTTTGTGTACATCTTTAACACAGCCTTCGACTTCAAATTTGTCTCGAATGTGACGAATCGTTAAACGTGTCGGTGGCTCTGTTTGATACTCATTTCGCCATTGCCGTTGAACCTCATTAATATTTTCGTACTTAAAATAGCACTTCAAAACTGACTTCCTGTCATCGAATGTAAGCTTAGCGCCAGCCATATTTACTCGAGTAACTAGGTGCAACTAAGAACAAAACACTGACTATCTGGCGACTGTCATCTGACAAAACAAAACAACGCAATACAACGCTTGTGTGGCGATTTCCGGAACTACCAACTATTACACTATCAAAGATGAGACAACTCCGTCAGTTAGTTTGACAGTTATGGACCCCTCTGTATTATTCGGTAAGAGATTAAAGTTCTTCAATACATCGCAGAATACAATGATTAGAAAACTGACAGTATTGCTTCTTTATGCAGAAAATTACAGAGGTCTTTCAAGAATTTCCTTCCGCCTAATGATAGTAGCAGCTATAAATTTACTAAAATGACTTACTCATCAATCACATGCTATGAAATTAATAAGTTTTTGACAACTCAAATTTAAATCTAGTCTTCATAACTAGCAATTCATTGCACAACAAGCCTAGGCATAACGCTGGGAATTACATAAACTCTGGTGTACATAAAATTAGTTTGGATACCTGTGATAAAATGTACGTTGGACAAACAGGTGGTAATTTTCAAATCATATTCTCTGAAGGTACAACAGGAATGGCCAGCAGTAAATCTGTTTTTGACCTACATATCACACGCAATAACCATTCCATAGAGTCTATTTCCAATAACCTAAAAATTGTTCACAATGACCCAAACGCATAGTTTTAACGCATTACAAGAATTAGAAATTTACGATCATCGTAAAGAAAGCATTGTCTTTGCTTAACGAACACTTGGATATTAGACAGATTTTACTTTGTTTGATCTCTATGACGATTTGTTCTGAAACTACTTCCTCTTCTGTTTTTATTATTTTTAATCTCTCACTTATTGAGACTAACTGTGTACTGTTTTTGTCTGTTGTCAGTACTTACTTACTGATGCTGTATAACTATATAACTATTCAAATGACACCTACTTTGCTCCATATCCAACATTTTAGTGACAGAATACTTTGCCTGTCAAAACACGTCTACATTCTTTACGTCATAAGTAAAGTAGTGGGAAAGTCTTATAAGATGAGCATCCACAGCTGAAGAACATATTTATAGAATAAAATTCGCCTCAGTTTCCAGTAACTTTTTTAACTTATTCCACCATTCGAAGATTAAAGCTTCATCCTCAGGTGCCACCAAATAATTCTTGCGTTATTCACGTCCGTGTCGTGCTGTCCAGTCGAACGCTATGGTTCCTGGCGTCTGTTTGACGTGGGTAACATCCACTATGCGTGACTGGCCCGACCGCCATGCATTTATGTTCACATAATTATTTGGTGGCACTTGTATATCAAGGTTTATGTTTCGAAACCGCTCTTGAAGCAAATTAAGAAAATTACTGGCAACTAAAACTGATTTTTGCTCCGTAATCAGATAGTAACTATTTTCATGATGAATCCATGCTATACCTAACATTGTGTTCATTATGATTGTTGGCATTTGAAAGATAAAGTGAGTTGGTGATATTATATTTCTTATAAAATTACGTATCTGGTCCAGCCAACGTTTCAGTGACTAGCCAGTGCTTCTATATTCCGTGACTGGTGACAGGAAACGCCTCAGTGTATCCACCGTTCACGCCAGCTGGCCATTTTCTTTTTTTTTTTTTTTGGCTTTTTCAGTTTGTGGTGTACACGTTTCCTGCAAGTCCCTAAATTTTATATCGAAGTGTATTTTCATTGCTGTAATGACTTGAGTTCCTGTTGTATCTAATGAACCTACTATTTTTACAGTATGTAAATATATATTCACGCACATATTGCGCTAAATCAAGAAATAACAGGTCAGTACTTATAGTATAATCGGAACCAATCAAGTAACCATGGTTACCAGTGACGTCCCTTTCGACGACCTCTTATAGACGAACGTTACACACAAGCCCCATAGAGGATATCATATGTCTTAAATTCAGGCTCTTTCTATTGTACGTAGCGTGCCTATTGTCTCTGTTGCATGTTATAATATTACGGTGCATATGCTGTTTTGAATGTAAGTTGTAATAATAATGAAATACTTTTGAACCTGTGACATGTATCGGAACACGTCAACCTTTATGCTGTAACAATGGTTACTGGCGGTGGCTTGTCAGAGCTTCCGCTGTGGTTGTGATTGCTGTTCTTATCCTTCCATGCGTTTGTTTGACGCAGGTACCTTGTGCCCAAATTCACTGTCAAGGGCACGTTGTTTTTGTAGTTCCTTTGTGTATTTAGGAGCTTTGGCGCTGTTTCTATTGCACTAAATGTTTTTCTGTATGTAATTAAAATTATGTTTTGAGTAAAAAATTGGAATCCATACTTAACTACGTTTAACTTGGAATCGGAACATATTGATCCTCATACCGTTACTACGGTTACTATTAGCGTTCTTTTTTAAGCTATCTTACATGTACACATGTTATGTGCAAGTCCCATAGAAGCCACTATGTGCCTAATTTTAATGTCAATTATTTGTCGTTTTATTGTCCTTTTGTAATTGATTTATGCTTTTCAGCGTCATTGGTACTATTTCCATTTATTAAATTTACGCGTTTCCTTTTCTTATATAATTAAGATTATTTCCGAGTAAAAAATTGTAAGTCACACATCTGTACCTTTGACTTGAAATCGGAGTACGTCTATCTTCATACCGTGGCCATGGTTACTGGTGGCGTCCTTTTAAACTCTCTTTCATCTAAATATGTTACATGCAAGTCCGCGTAGAGGGGACTTTGTGTCTAATTCTAATGTCAGTAGTTTATTGCTGTATTGTTCTTTGGCACTTCCTTTATATTCTTTTAGAACACTGGTACTGTTCCTGACGTATCTAATGTACTTATCACCTCTTCTGCGTAAAATTATGATTACGTTACGAGTCGAAATTTGCAAGCCACCCTTCGTATCTTTGACCTGAGATATCATTTTCATAGCTTTACAATGGTTATTTGTGATGTTTTTGTGAACCCTGTATGCCCTATATATACATTCCACAAGTCCCAACATAGGGCCCCTTGAGTCTCGTCGAATGTTAACGGTTTCTTTCTTTATAATGCCTCTTTAACATATTCTTTTAATGTATTGAACTATGAATGTATGAACTGTTCAGAGCCCAAAGAAGTCTACAAGTAAATTGACCCAGCAGGTCCATGTACGTATAATGGTTGCCAGCGGATATTGAAAAGTCTTAATTTGCTGCCACATCGTGTGATGGGTTTGTAGCAATTACCGGAGGATGACAGTCAGAAACATATAGATTACTTCATATGGCTTTTGAATAACATCATGGATGGTTTGTTAGCCCTTTCCATTACAACATGAGTGTTGAATTATGGTTTCAACTTTCCGCTCATGTGAACTAGAAGAACACGAGGTACCAGGCAGTGGAGAGCCCTAACACTTTGTGTCGGCAACCATGAGAGAAACGGCGTCTGTTGCGGTGTTAAAGGAACGGGCATCAATGAACCGATATTTTTTGACACTACCCTTAATACGGTTGAATATGTGCAAATTTTTGATACGTTTTGTGCTGAACTCAGTGAATATGAAAGACAATACCGCTTCTTCCAGCAAGGTGGGACAATATGCCACGTGTATGACGTATTTCTGTAACGAGTCCACGATGTCCAATAAGCAACGAACTACCAGCAAACATTTATGGCCACCATGTTCGCCGGACCTAAGAAATGTGACTTTTTCCACTAAGGAAACTTGAAGAGCATGGTCTGTGAAAGAAATCCACACACAGAGTAGGGGAATTGAAAGACAAAACATCACCATTTAAGTTGCCTCCATCGATATCCGAAATTTATGGCGGGTGTATCTGAATATGCCTAGGCGTGCACAGCTGTGTATAGATGTTGCTGGATGTCACTTTCATCATCTTATACAACTGTATTTTTCACTGTATGTAAATGGTAAGTCCATTTCACCTCTTCGATTCTGTAATTACACTTCATTTCCTTTATACTCACATTAGCTACTTAAATCTGCTCCAACCTGTACATGAGTGTTAGTTACATCATAGCTGGAGAAAACTATTCTTCTTAAACCAGAAAATATAGATTTCTGAATTAGGGTTAGTTTCAACAAGCAATGTTATTCCACAGATCTTAAGACGAAGAACCAGCATATCAAACAGACTTCATCCTTCCGCAGGTTTGAGAATCAAGAGATCTGCCTGCTCAGACGGCTAACAGGCCTGAACACATTGCGCATCTGGATGTCGGGTGGCATACCCAGTCCGACGACCGCTATAGGCTACGGTCACCGTAGGCTAACCACACGTTACAGTGTGCACAGAACCGCTCATAAATAATACATTTTATAAAAACAGTATCACACTGTATGTTCACAGTGGTTACATTCACTGATGACCACGATGACTTCCCAGAAGTCACTATCGGTGACCTTCCCGACGCATACTTGAAGAACGGTATCAAAGGCCTTCTACAGCAGGTAGTATTTCACAAGAGCGATGTTTCCTAAATCCGTGCTAAGTGTTAAGAGAACGTTTTTTTCATTTTTTTTCGAGAAAATTCCTACTGCCCCAACACGTCATGTGTTCCAAATTCGCCGTCAATGATACGAGTCTCTAATTCTGCGGATTATTCCTATTTCCTTTCTTGAATATTAGTGTGACCTGTGCTACTTACCAGCCTTTAAATACGGATTTTTATTGGTTAAAA
This sequence comes from Schistocerca cancellata, assembly GCF_023864275.1. Taxonomy (NCBI): domain Eukaryota; kingdom Metazoa; phylum Arthropoda; class Insecta; order Orthoptera; family Acrididae; genus Schistocerca; species Schistocerca cancellata. The sequence goes on along the minus strand of NC_064628.1, from coordinate 478,155,189 downwards.
ACAGTCTTGGTTTCAATATTATTTTATTTTATTTTTCAACTACGCGTTTCGCCTCATTTAGGCATCTCCAGGTTGATCTTCATTTGGTATTTCTTACAAGGGAACCTCCCCATCGCACCCCCATCAGATTTAGTTATAAGTTAGAACAGTGGATAGGCCTTGAAAAACTGAACACAGATCAATCGAGAAAACAGAAGAAGTTGCGTGGAACTATGAAAAAAATAAGCAAAATATTCAAACTGAGTAGTCCATGCCAAGATAGGCAACATCAAGGATAGTGTGAACTCAGGAGAGCCGTGGTCCCGTGGTTAGCGTGAGCAGCTGCGGAATGAAAGGTCCTTGGTTGAAGTCCTCTCTCTAGCGAAAACTTTAATTTTTTATTTGCCGGTGTACACACGGAAAAATTTGAAAACGTTAAAAACATATGTTTTGACAGAGCACAGGGAAAACTGTGCGACTGTGAAACTGTTGCATTCATTTGCGGCAGTTTATGTCACAAACTCTTATGTTTTCGTCACTTTTGTGAGAGTGATTATCACATCCAAAAGAAAACCTAAATCGGGCAAGGTAGAAGAATCTTTTTACCCATTCGCCAAGTGTACAAGTTAGGTGGGTCGACAACATATTCCTGTCATGTGACGCACATGCCGCCACCAGTGTCGTATAGAATATATCAGATGTGTTTTCCTGTGGAGGAATCGGTTGACCTATGACCTTGCGATTAAATGTTTTCGGTTCCCATTGGAGAGGCACGTCCTTTCGTCTACTAATCGCACGGTTTTGCGGGGCGGTCGCAAAACACAGACACTAAACTTATTACAGTGAACAGAGACGTTAATGAACGAACGGACAGATCATAACTTCGCGAAAATAAAGATAACTTTTCACTCGAGGGAAGACTTGAACCAAGGACCTCTCGTTCCGCAGCTGCTCACGCTAACCACGGTAACACGGCTCTTCTGAGTTCACAATCTCCTTGATGTTGCCTATCTTGCGCTTGGACTACTCAGTTTGAATATTTTGCTTATTTATTTTCATAGTTCCACACAACTTCTTCCTGTTTTCTCGATTGATCTGTGTTCAGTTTTTCAAGGCCTATCCACTGTGCCAACTTATAACTAAATCTGAAGGGGGGTGCGATGGGGAGGTTCCCTTGTTAGAACAATCCTTTAGACAGTGTAGCCAAAGGGCATCGTTGAATACATCAGGCCAACATCGTATTCGTTAAACTCAGTAAAAACGAAGGCGATGTTGGCCTGATGCATTCGACGATGCTCTTTGGCCACACTGTCTAAAGGATTGTTCTAAGAAATACCAAATTAAGATCAACCTGGAGATGCCTAAATAAGGCGAAACGCGTAGCTGAAAAATAAAAAAAAAATTGCAAGCAAGACTCTTTTTAACCAATACTATTAAGCACTGTTTTGCTGTATGCCACATATGAATAGGAAGAATTTCTATAAGGATCTTTCCTCGATTGAAGGTTGTGTATGATTGCTGGGTACGGAGCCATTTAATCCAGTCTAACTGGTATTCAGTCTAGACCAGAAGACTAGCCTTTAGTTAGTGATTTTAGTTAGTGGTTTCTAGTTAGTGATTGCCCCTGGTGCACTTCACATTCGACCAAATTATCTCTGAATATTCTGCCAGATTTCCAGACAGAGTTTAGTTGTGGAAACGATTACCAGCATCTCGCATTGATATACGTCCTAAATATCGAGCTTCGGCAAAACTTTGCCTGTCTTTGGGATTTTGCGTTCTATCTAATTAGGGGATCCAACACGACCCATTCAAGCCCACAGAAAGCCAGATTTTGTTTATATTGTTTTTGCATGAAGACAGCCGCCTTCTGAGAATTTCTCCACAGAAGATACGAATGGAGCGCTGTCTTATCCCCGAAAAATTCTCTCAAGAGAGTGCGATGTTCTTGTCTCCATTTAGTAATGCTGCAGGTCATTGAGAAGCACAACGGCTATAGTTTGCTCTTGTTTACAGCCGATCGTTTTACCTACATAGGAAGGCCACGTTGGCTAACTATACAAATGTAGATTAATCAGTCATTCAGACTTTTGTCCCTGCTTGCACTGAAAATGCTGCTGTATCTCTTCATGAACCGTATTTTAGTCTGGCCTCTTCATATATACACTTCCCATAACGCTGCACATTTTACACTAAGACTGTCTGTATCGTCGAGACTTTGCCTGAGGCTGTGAAATTCGATGCCTGCAGTGAGGATACTGTACTTCTTAAGCGTTGAGCAAGCAAGAAGCGAAGATTTAGAGAAAATACACGTGAATTTATTTTAACTTCACGACTGTGACAAATTGACTCAAATTTTGCAATTTATCCCACAGATATCAACCTGCATACTAAAAACAAGTGGTGAAAACAGAAAATGAATCATAAAAGCTTGAAGTGTTGTCTGATATTAATAGGAGCCTTTGTGAGTCAGATTTCCTGTATTTCTTTAAATTAGTATCTAGGCAACATGGTTACAAATATGTACTCATACATCCAAAACTGCGTTTTAGTCATGATATGAATCCTTTGTAGACTAAACCTTTCTCTGAAGATGTGTGAAATATTATTCGATAATCGGTTTGTTCACGAGTAAAATAACTCCTAATCAGTTACTGGGCTAAATAAAATTATCGATTTTAATGTGTTTTCTTAAATTTTCATTTTATAAACCACAGCAAGCTTAACTTCCAAACGAGTTTAAATAATGAAACTTGTTATACAAGCTGAGAACTTATGTCAAAAAAGACAATTATTCTGTGTGTTACTTACAGTTCGTCGTCTGCTCTTATTGGGTTGTTATGTAGATGACTTCACAGGAACTGGATGACGATAATACCAAGGGCGGTTCCGCTGTTACATGAGTTTCGTCTTGATTCCTTAGAGTGAACTCTCGACCTCGGTGATGTCTGAAATCAGAGAAATGGTAATTAGAATATTTTTTCTGTTCCTAATCGCACGAAATCTTGTACATATAAATCTATATTTCTAACAAGAATCTTTTACTCTTGAGGAAGTAAGCGATTTGATTGCGTCAAGTTTCTGCGATACCTGATACACGACCAAGGTGACATATCGTGTAGAGCATTGTCTTATTCGCCTATACACTGAACAAGTGAACATTAGGTGACATTATTTCCATCTTTGCCTGAAGTAATTAAGCTGTGTGCTCTAAGTACAATTTGTTTCCTTTCCTCTGTATACGGAACTCATTTTTTATTCCAACTGATTACTTAAAGTTGTTCATCTCTTACGAATATTAATATGTACGGCTCCGCGCGTGTACAAATTTATAAAATAAGGCGTACACACATAGCTGATGAAATTAAATATATATAAAGCATTAAGTGTGAAGGAAACCAAAAGAACGAACAACTTGCCTCATACGGTGTCATGGATAAATTAAAAGTAACTTACATTGTGATTCGAAGTGATATTTTTTACATACTTGACCATTATTACAACCACTTTTAGTATGAAAATAATGGCTGGAAAAGTGTTTGCAAAGGATGCTCTATGTCATGATACAGTTTATTACTGACCAAATAATATCTCTTTATGTTTTCTAAAATTATAGCACATCCTTGGAGACATAGTTTTTTTTTCCTTACCTTCAGGCATTTCTACGTGCTATGGGTACAAATTAACAATTTTCATTTATTTGTTCTGTGAAGATTTGCTTCTTGTCTTATGATGGGTCAACGGGAAGCACCCTCCAGACTCTGGTAAGTGAGTTTGTGAGGATCAACATATGTGACCCAAATGGTCGTACCTTTTGATTGCACTGACTTGGAAGCTTAATGCTTTTACTCCACGAAGTGAATGTCCTCTTCAGCATTTGAAATACATTTTGCCGCACGGAGTGGCCGCGTGGTTTCAGGCGCCATGTCACGGACTGCGTGGCTCCTCCCACCGGAGGCCGAATCCTCCCTCCCGCATGGGTGTGTATGTTGTTCTTAACTTAAGTTAGTTTAAGTAGTGTGTAAGTCTAGGGACCGATGACCTCAGCAATTTGGTCCCTTACGAAATCACACACACTCAAACTTTAACATGGTAGCTCTACCGGTTCCTGAGAAAAGGGATCTTAACAGGACAGACAGACAGACAGTAGTTATCCTATGATGGTTCCATTTTCACCGACTGAGGGACAGAACCATCAACGTGAACTAATACTCTGAATTATGCGCTTTAGGTTTGAATTTCCCTTAGGATTTCATTTCTTTTAGGACACAGTGAGGTCCGAAATCCAAATCTGTTTGCATGTCGTACCAGAAGTGGTCGCTTAGCACGCAGATATCATAAGCTTCTAAACAAAGATCAGGATTAGTTGAACAATAGGTCTTCATCAAACTACATAGTGAGACCAAGACTTATCAGTTACTGTGTTTCACTATCATAAATTGACACTGCAAGTAAAATATGAAAGCGCATGTGCTGGGGCAGTGATCCACATTCCGAAATTCTTCTATGTAATTAAATGATAACTTCACATGTAGCAGCCATAATTTTACCGTTCTCTCTACATCATCCAGACGAATGGCAACTGTAATAAGAATTAAAAACAAGTGCCGGAAATTGATTGGCACCTCTCGTGATATTAATTACATAGATGTAACTGCGTAACGAAAACAATTAGCAAATAAGTTCTCAGTAAATAAGACTGACTGCTTCGAAATGTCATACTATTACCCACTGGTAGCGAAGGGTACTATTGTGAATATGTTCTTATTTCAAGAATTCTTCCCAGTATTGGTTTCACACATCCTGTGATGAAATTCATTATATTCGTAGGAAAACGGTAGTTGCTATTGCACAAGGAATAATCCATAGCTCCTCAGTATTTATTTAGTAGGGATTGACAGCAGTGAAGTAAAGTTAGCAGTTCCTGTGTATGGTATTCAGCGGCTTTGTAACTATCAACTTCCGCTCTATATTTGCTGACCTCGACTCCAATAGCCCGATGATCACTTCTTCCACTTCTTGGTAAGCATACTGTAGTTTCTGTAGAATGGTGTTAGCTCTTCTGTTAATAAAATAATGTCCAATGGAAAAATTATATTTTCTTTTCGTTTGCAAATTGATCCAGATATGAAGCTTCCTGGCAGATTAAAACTGTGTACCCGACCGAGATTCGAACTCGGGACGTTTGCCTTTCGCGGGCAAGTGCTCTACCAACTTTTTTTTTTTAACCGCTGCAGGAGCAGGACGACAGGTAGGGCAGGGGTCGACACCCGAAGGCTGGCCATCCCGCCGCCTCGCCCAAGCAACGTGTTCGAGTTCGAGGATCGAAGGATCAGGAAGAGGATGTAATGGGTTTGTCGATGTTGTTTTATTTATTTATTTCTTTAATTTTTATAACGTTTTTTATTTTATTTTATTTTATTTTTAAATTTGTTTTTCATTTTGTATTGTCTTTATAGATTTATTTTTGTTTCATTACAAAGAAAGATCCTACAACTGCCGTTTCCGAGCGTCCGAGTCGTCTTCTCGTCTGTAGGGAGGGTTTCCCCCCTATTCCGCCCGTAGAGGATCAATATGCTCCAGGATTCTTCTTCATTTTCAGCGTCTCATACCCGGAACGCCCCAGTGAGCAGGAGGATCCGCAAATAATGAACCTAAATAATTTGCAAAACGAGTTCTGTACTCCGGGTGGCGGCTGAAAGCTGCATGTGTCGTCATCAATAGGGACCAAAAGTCGAGTGTGCCTTTGGGAGCATCGCAAAATATGTAGTAAACGGCCATGCCTTTTAGCCAGTTAACGGCGTTCGTTCTGGTTGATGGAAAGTATACGCCGACGGGGCGCAATACATCATCAGGGGAGATAGACTCCGGCAATCGCCGCAAGAGTAACGCCAACATGCGCTGCGTCAGTAGCCAGCACTCGCTGGTCGCGGCACACGTCAGACGGTGTGCATCTGAGTCAGCGACGGAGCATGTCGGACACAAGGGGTCGTCCGTCAGATGTATGGAATGTAGCCTCTGACGAGTAGCGAACTTCCCATTCACAACCACGTACCACAATGAACGCACCGTCGTAGGTAGAAAAGGCGTGTGTACTGCTCGCCACACCGTATCCAGGCAACTTCACGATGTCTGTGGGCGACGGTATTCACAGGCTGCTGCTGTTGAAAGAGGCGATAATAGTCTTTTGTGCTGGGCTTCCGTGTCGTCGGAAGTTCTGACCGTAAGTAGCTGAAGTCAATCAAGAACTCTCTGATGTGGGTGAGTGTCCTACAGAAACCGGGGGATGCAGAGAGTGTGGTGCCACTACCGCTATCAGGGTGCCCGTCAGAGTGGCGTGGGCAGAGGTCCATGTGCGACGCATAGTGTTGAGATAAAGCGATCGCGTACGGTTATATACATGAATTAAACCGATACCGCCCGCCCGCTGCGGCAGTGTCAGGATGGCGTATTGGACTTTAAAACCAGACCGGTGCTTACGAAATGTCCATATGCTGCTTGAAATCTGTCGGCCATCGTAGGCGTCAAGGGAAGGATATGCGCAAAATAGTTCAGTTTTGAGACAAGATAGGTGTTGACATAACGTGTTCTGAGGAGCATATCTAAGCGACGCAGTTTGTTGTCCTGCAGCAGAGCACGTGTCTGGTGTAGGAGCCGGCGGTACGTAGCCGCCGCCGTGCGGCGGACATTGCTATAGAATTGCACTCCTAAACACTTGAGTACGGGCACCTTGTCAAAGGGCACCGCCGTTGTGTGGGAAAGCCCCCCTCCGACATCCATATATTTTGTCTTCTTCACGTTGATGACGCTCCCAGCGACCGCCCCGTACTGGCGTAGCCACTGTAGCGCCATATGCATTTCATCCTCTGATCTGGCCAGGAACACCACGTCATCGGCGAATGCACCACAACTAAAGGTCACGTCCCGTAAGGAGATACCAGTTAATCGATGCCGTAGACCATGTAAAGCTGGTTCAAGCGCTGCAGCAAATAATATACCCGGCAGGGGGCACCCTTGTCGCATTGACCGTCCAACAACAATGTGACCAGACTGATAACCGTTGACCATCATGCGGGAGCGCGCTCCGTGGACCAGTCGAAGGACCACCTGTGCAGACTCCGGAGAGAGGCCCATGTGTTGCAAAACTGCGCGTAAGAAGCCGTGGTCGACGCGGTCGAATGCGTGGTCAAAATCTACGGCGACAAGGGCGCCTCGTATTTTGCAGGCCGCCGTCAAAGCAATTACGTCGCGGTATGCTCCTAACGCCGTATGAATGTTGCTGACACGACCTAAACATGTCTGATCGGTGTGGATGGCGTTCCTGATAGCGGTGTCGAGACGCGCGCGGAGGATACGAGCGAAGATCTTGAAGTCGTTGTTGAGGAGTGTGAGTGGGCGAAAGTCCTGCCACCTACAACCACCATTCGGTTTCGGTACTGGGATCAAGATGCCTTCTGTGAATTCTGTGGGGACAGTGAAATCGGGCGGATCAGGTCTTAAAACATTTGGAGCCACTTGTCGCCCATAAGGTCGTAAAAAGTGCGGTAGAATTCCAGGATTAAACCGTCCGGTCCAGGCGACTTGTTCGGTGCTCCACGTGCCAAGGCCGATGTCAGCTCGTCGGGTGTAATGGGCAACAGCAGACTATCATCGGGTGCCACGTCCCGAGGGGCGGGAAAATCGTGCAACAGCTCGTCACAGTCACTTACATTTCACGGATCTTCCATGTACAAGGTCCCATAGTGTCTGGCGAACGTGTGCGCTATGTCACTTTGTGTCACTGCGCGGCCGCCCTCCTCCGTGTTTACCGCCGTAATGAGCTGGCGTTTGCAGTGGCGCCTCTCGCGCAGAATGTGATACACTGATGCCGTTTCGTTGGGGATACAGTCCTGCACTCGCGCACGGATGCGGACACCTTCTAGCTGCTCTGTCCTGATGCGAAGTAGACGAGCTTTGATGCGTTGTACGGACATCTGACGTTCGGGAGACGGCGGTTGCGTCGCCAGCTCACGTAACGCTGTATAGTAAAATTCCGATGTTGCCCTTTGCCTGTTTGCTTTGTCACGCCCGTAGGCCATCAAGGTCTTTCGGAGTGCAGGTTTGACACATCCCAGCCACCACAGCAACGTGGAAGCATACATGGGCAGACGCCTGATGCATCGACGCCACGTGTCAGTGACTGCTCGCCGACACGCTTCCTCGCGTAGGAGGGACACCTTCAGCGTCCACGGGCCCCTGCTGCGTCTTGTGAGTTGTCGGAGTAAGGTGACAGTGCAGATGTACGCGAGATGGTCCGTGAAGGCCGTCGGCCAGAGTTCTGCATCACGGGTTGCTGTGCGGAGGGCACGCGAGACGTATATCCGGTCCAGACGACTGGCAGAATGGCTGGTGAAGTGCGTATATCCACTCTGGGTCCCATGATGTAAGAGCCATGTGTCGTGGAGCGCGAGGTCACGTATCAATGCTTGTAGAGCCGGGAATGGGACGTAATACGGTATCTGGTCCTCGGGCCGCAGAACACTGTTAAAATCGCCGCCCACTATGTAATGGTCCATATTTCCTTGCAAAAGTGGGGCTACCTCCTCCGAATAGAAGACATGCCTCTCACCGCGGTGCGAATTACCGGAGGGAGCGTAGACGTTAACGAGGCGGACTGTGCCAAGTGTGAGTGCGATGCCTCGCCCGTTCGGCAAGTACGTCGCGTCCGTCGCGTCTATGCCATCTCGGAGAAGGATGGCCGTTCCTCCTGCGCCATCACCTAAGGGTAGGCTGTAGGTGGTGTAGCCATACAGGTCTAAACGCAGCTCGGTACGGACCTCCTGGAGAAGGGCAATGTTGAAGTCTGCCGCTCTGATCTTGTCGTGTAACATGCGGGTCTTGACAGTGGAGTGGACACCATTTACATTGACTGTTCCCACACGATAAGACTGAGACATATCAAGTGGCGGAGGCAGTGTGCCGGTGCAAGCCCACAGTGATCACACACACCACACAGCCATCCATCTGCATGCTGTTCATTACTGTGCCGTATGAGTCCCTGACTGGCAGAGCCCTCCGGGCTCAATGTCAGCCATGGGCTCTGGTGGAGATATCGACGTTTGCTGTGCATCATCTGCCTCCATATCGTCTGCCCAATCACCAAGAGACGATTGTGATGTCATTGGTGACGGGGCGCCCACATTTTGGGAGTCGACGCAATGCGCCTCGTTTTCTGGGCCACCAAATTTAGGAGAGTGTTCCTTGTCTTCAGACACCTTCTGGTGAATGATGCCACTGGAGTCCGTTGCAATTGTGGACGAGTCAACGAAGTCGATGTCTTCCGCCGGCTTCACATCCCTCTCCTGTTCTTCAGCTGACAATCGCCTCTTCTTGTGTCGCTTGGGTGATTTTTGCTTTCGGGTCCGAGGTTCGACATCCACAGGAGGGCGGGACTCGACACACTCTCGGTCGCTAGGAACCCCTGTGTCCGATCCCGACAGTGACGGTGGCTGGGTGCCCACTACGCTGCGAATAGCAGAGGCTGTATGAACCTCTGCACCGTTGGGCTGCGGCGTCATCGACGGCGCTGACTCTCCAACGGAGCTGGACGCGGCTTGAGGAGAACATCCATCACATCATGTCGTGCCGCCTCCACATATGTTAGCGGGAGAGAGGTCATAGTGAATCGTTGGGGAAGTTCATTGCGGGGCACCTGAACGAGGCGGCGCTGCAGACACTCAGTTCTAACATGGCCCTCCTGGCCGCAGCCCGTGCAGGTCCTCGGTTGTCGATCATATATAACAATTGCGCGGCAGCCACCAAAAAAAATATACGATGGAACGTGCTTCTTAAGTTCTATGCGCACTTGTCGTACCCCGTTAAGGACAGGATACGTTTCGAATGTGTTCCATTTCTCTTCTGTGTGGCTCAGAACTGTGCCGTATGGCCGCAGCGCATCTACAACTATGTTGGCAGGAACTTCGAACGGTAATTCAAAGATGCGCACGGTACGCACCCCCAGACCAGCATGGTCAACTCCTACCACGCTCACATTACCGTCTGCGTGACAGAAGCGAAAGTCGTTTGCAGATCGTTGGAGCAATCTGTCGCACGCCGCTTCGTCGATCACTTTGAGGTACACTATGCTGGTTACAATAGACAGATGAATGCCTATCAGTTCTTGTGGTTCTATGTGCATGATGTCTCGAAGAAACCGTTTAATTTCATGGGCTTTCCGTCTCGTGTACGATGCGTTGAACGTTAGTTTGATTGTAGCTTTTCGATAGGAGAACGCCATGGCGGGTCGATACAGGTACCATAGGGCAATACAACGACGCGACCGCACGCTAGCGGGTAAACAACGACACCTGCGGAGCACTGCCCGGCGCGCCGAGCCCGTCCGCACGGTATCACGGCTGAGAGCCGACTGCCCAACTGAGCTACCGATGCACGACTCACGCCCGGTACTCACAGCTTTACTTCTGCTAGTATCTCGTCTCCTACCTTCCAAACTTTACAGAAGCTCTCCTGCGGACCCTGCAGAACTAGCACTCCTGGAAGAAAGGATACTGCGGAGACATGGCTTAGCCACAGCCTGGGGGATGTTTCCAGAATGAGATTTTCACCATGCAGCTGAGTGTGCGCTGATACGAAACTTCCTGGCAGATTAAAACTGTTGGTAGAGCACTTGCCCGCGAAAGGCAAAGGTCCCGAGTTCGAGTCTCGGTCGGGCACACAGTTTTAATCTGCCAGGAAGTTTCATATCAGCGCACACTCCGCTGCAGAGTGAAAATCTCATTCTGGAAACATCCCCCAGGCTGTGGCTAAGACATGTCTCCGCAGTATCCTTTCTTTCAGGAGTGCTAGTTCTGCAAGGTCCGCAGGAGAGCTTCTTTAAGTTTGGAAGGTAGGAGACGAGATACGGCAGAAGTAAAGCTGTGAGTACCCGGCGCGAGTCGTGGTTCGGTAGCTCAGATGGTAGAGCACTTGCCCGCGAAAGGCAAAGGTCCCGAGTTCGAGTCTCGGTCGGGCACACAGTTTTAATCTACCAGGAAGTTTCATATCAGCGCACTCTCCGCTGCAAAGTGAAAACCTCATTCTGATCCCGATATGGTTACCCGTCCTTCTTAATTTTGCGCCACAGTCGTTTGACATGGCAAGTGGCTCCTGCGTCTGCTCAGCAGGGAATATTGTTAGTCAGTTTGGTAACCAGGAGCTATAGCACAAAGAGACGTATCCAGTATGCTCACACTGTTCTGACATTCGTAGCTGCGACACATTACAGCATTGATAAAGCTTCTGGAGGATCTAACAGGACAGGAACGCCAGGGTAAATGTCCAGTGATTAGCTCAGCAGCTGCAGCCTGTAGTACCTTACAGACCATAAACGCTACCGTTTGAGAAACACCAGATGAGTTCGATAATATACGTATAAACCATCTAATCTGAGTGTCAGTTTTGCTCAGTTACACAGGTGATGCCAGCTACTAGTCGCGGAAAGAGGTCCACGTCTGCTCGCAGTCCGATCTGAACACAAATACGGAAATACGTGAAACACTATATATTACCATGCTTAATACGGTGTTTCGGATGATGCGAGCTCTGTGAACTGCCTGTCATCTTGGAACAAACCTTCATCTTTGGAGAATTGACCTCATTAGCCAAAATTGTCTTATAGATCTTGGCAGTAACGTTATCTTTCAGAGTTGCCTTGGGTCTCATGGAATACCACATATGGCTGCCAATATCATCACCGAATCCCTCGCCGAGTTTCACTCTGAGGACGAAAACTCAGCCAGAATTTGAAAACACAGTTCAACAAGAGTGATCCGACCAAATGGCTTTCTTCCATTGCTTCACAATTCAAATTCCATTGCTTCGGTAGTACACTTTCCTGTTGTGGGCATGTGAATGACTGATACGTGGTTTTGGAATTTCATCGCGCTCTGTAGTTCCCTAGTTATGGAGATCCTTTCGTGTTGTTTTCGTGCTTCCAGTAATCGTGAGTGTGGCATTCAGTTCTACATAAATGTTTTCCGATGTCGTTCCCTCAGTTTTCACCACAGTCCTCTTCAGTGACGTCCTTCGCGATCACTCTAAACATGCTTTTTCATCCGCCTTGCGACTTAGAGGGTGATAATTTGAAAATTGAAATTTGTGGTAAGTTCCTACGGGGACCAAACTACAGAGGTCATCGTTAGCTAGGGTTACGCACTGCTTAATCTAACTTAGACTAAATTACACTAACGACAACACGCACACCCATGCCCGAGGGAGGAATCGAACCCCCGACGGGGGGAGCCGCGCGAACTGTGGCTTAACTCCGTAGACCGCGCGGCTACCCCGCGCGGCTGATGATGTTTCAGCGCTTTTCCCACGCGATATAAATCTTCAACATGGTGCCTCTTGAAATAGAAAACACGTCGGCTCTCTTGTTTATGGAAGAACTCATGGAAGAACCTTGTTTATGGAAGAAATCAAAAATGGCTCTAAGCACTGTGGGACTTAACATCTGAGGTCATCAGTCCCCTAGACTTAGAACCACTTAAGCCTAACTAACCTAAGGACCGCACACACATCCATGCCCGAGGCAGGATTCTAAGCTGCGACCGTAGCGGTCGCGCGTTTGCAGACTGAAGCGCCTAGAACCGCTCGGCTACAACGGCCGACACGGAAGAACTATGTACCTATATATGTTTAAAGATTTGACACACCACAGGAATAGCGCTTACTTAGTAATCGGAATAGACAACTATGATGATAATGACCTCGTGTAACTTTCGGTCTCTTAATACCGATAGATGTTATGGAAATATTTCCGTAACTGCAAACTTTATACAGCCAAACGGTCGAGCTGAATGATGATGATGCCATATTACAGTTCAATGGTTTCTGTGAGCTCTTGAGAATGTTGGAATCACCTCGAAAATAGTCGCAAACTCATCAAATATCAGTAAACGAAATAACAGCGAAGTGCAATGTGGAACTTCTATTTCACAAATTTGCTGTATCGTATAAGGATCCGCAATTGGAATTCTCCTTCAAAAATAATCGAGAACATAACGTATTGATGGATGATGGACGTGGAATCCACTACCTCAGTAGCAAAAACCACTATCTCATCAAATGTATCCGGACGCCTATTAGCGGAGGTTACTGCAGGATATGTTCACTCTTCGATTTTGTGACGGCTTGAGCAATGCTGAGACTACTTTCAGTAATTGGATCTGAATGTTTGTGCAGGAGTGGCAACCCATTCTTCCTCATGTGCTGAAATCAGAGAAAGCAATGAGTCAGACGCTGGTGTCTGGAGTGAAGTGGACATTCTAACGCATCCCAAATGTACTCTATTGTGTTCTGTCCACTCGTCTATATAAGGTGCCCAGGAAGCTGTTTTCTCGGATCGTTAGACAACAATTCAAGCAAATCGTATCAATGGAGTTTATTACAGTAATTTGAATTGAAAATACTTAACTTTGCGTATTCACAAAGGTGTGTCGCAAGCAAATGTCAACATGCAAATAATTAGTGTCCTTCGGTAAATACAATTTCATTGCAAGCAAAGCAATACAGTTCGTAAGCCACTGCCATAGCGTTTGTATCACGGCTCGTCTTCCACTGCGGTCGCGGCTAGCCCATGTGGAGCTTATATTCTCTTCGTGTAGATGCCGCTCCTGTCTTGGTGTCGCCCTAGAGAGGGGTTCGTCAGCGTACTATTGGCTGACGTCTTCTCGCAGTCCTCTCTGCTCTTCCGTTCTTGTTCGTCGTGCCGGCGCTTGTGGTTACGCCGGAACAGTACTCCATAGGGTTTAGTCAGGATTCACAGCAGGCCAGTCCATTTCAGGAAAGTTACTGTCCACAAACCTCTTCCTTCCAGTTGTTGCCTTATGACAAGGTGCATCGTTATGCCGATACAGGCATCGACACTGGACTGTTCCTCTGCTGTAAAACGTATTCATCTCGTTCCACATTTAGAGTTTTCTTAAGCGCAGTGGGGGCCCACATCCTAACCACGAAAAAGACCGACACGTCGTGACACCACCTCATCCGTGCTTCGCTGTTGACATTACTCGTGACAGCAGGTAACGCTGTGCAGGTATTAGCCAACCCGAACTCTTTCATTGGTTTGCCAAAGGCTATATAATGACTCATCACTCCAAATCACTCGTTTCCAGTCATCCACTGTCAAAGGCGTTATTCTTTACAGACGTTAAGCGCCCCTAAGCACAACTACAGAAAGGTGTAGAATATGACGAGATGCTCTACGACTGTACATGAGGTCTGCTTGGTATTGATTTACTTCTGGTTGCTTTTTCGCGTTTTCACAACACAATGGACACCAGCAGTCAACTTGAGTGGCTCTCTAATTGTTTAGAGTTGTTACCCTGTTGACATGGAATGACTAGCGCACGTTGGAAGACTCTGACTTCTCATGACCGGCCCATTCTGCTGTTTATGTTTTCTCTACTGACAACACAATACTCCCCACCTCGTTTTATACCAGCGGGTTTACATAGCGTGACGTCTAGAGGTAGACTTCGCATTACTTAGAGATGTCCGGATGCTTTTGATGGGTTAATTTATACCCATGTGAATAATAATGCGAATGACTCATTATACTGGACGCTTCAGTATAGATCACGAGAGCCTAACAAGCTGTGGAAAGTTACCCTAGGAAACGAGAAGGAAATCGATGTTTGCTTCAGCACTCTTTTGTGAAGATACAGTACTGGCCATCAAAATTGCTACACCAAGAAGAAATGCAGATGATAAACAGATATTCATTGAACAAATATATTATACTAGAACTGACAGGTGATTACATTTTCACGCAGAAGAACCACGTCTGTCCGTAATAACGGCCTTGATACGCCTGGGCATTGAATCAAACAGAGCTTGGATGGCGTGTACAGGTACAACTGCCCATGCAGCTTCAACACGATACCACAGTTCATCAAGAGTAGCGGCTAGCGTATTGTGACGAGCCAGTTGCTCGGCCACCGTTGACCAGAGGTTTTCAATTGGTGAGAGATCTGGAGAATGTACTGGTGAGGGCAGCAGTCGAACATTTACTGTATCCAGAAAGTCCCGTACAGGACCTGCAACATGCGGTCGTGCATTACCCTGCTGAGATGTAGGGTTTAGCAGGGATGGAATGAAGGGTGCAGGCACGAGTCGTAACACATCTGAAACGTAACGTTCACTGTTCAAAGTGCCGTCAATGCGAACAAGAGGCGACCGAGACGTGTAACCAATGGCACCCCATACCATCACGCCGGGTGATACGTCATTATGGCAATGACGAATACACGTTTCCAATGTGCGTTCCCCACGATGTCGCCAAACACGGATGCGACCATCGTGATTTTGTAAACAGAACCTGGATTCATCCGAAAAAAATGATCTTTTGCATTCGTTCACCCAGGTTCGTTGTTGAGTACACAATCGTAGGCGCTCCTGTCTGTGATGCAGCGTCAAGGGTAACCGCAGCCATGGTCTCCGAGCTGATAGTCCGTGCTGCTGCAAACATCGTTGAACTGTTCGTGCAGATGGTTGTTGTCTTTCAAACGTCCCAATCTGTTGATTCAGGTATCGAGACGTGGCTGCACGATCCGTTACAGCCATGCTGATTAGATGCCTGTCATCTCGACTGCTATTGATACGAGGCCGTTGGGATCCAGCACGGCGTTCCGTATTACCCTCCTGAACCCACAGATTCCATATTCTGCTAACAATCATTGGATCTCGACCAGCCCGAGCAGCAATGTCGCGATACGATGAACCGCAGACGCGATAGGCTACAATCCGACCTTTATCAAAGTCGGAAACGTGATGGTACGCATTTCGCCTCCTTACACGAGGCATCACAATAACGTTTCACCAGGAAATGCCGGTCAACTGCTGTTTGTGTATAAGATATCGGTTGGAAACTTTCCTCATGTCAGCACGTTCTAGGTGTCGTCACCGGCGCCAACCTTGTGTAAATGCTCGGAAAAGCTAATCATTTTCATATCACAGCATCTTCTTCCTGACGGCTATTTTTCGCGTCTGTAGCAAGTCATCTCCGTGGTGAAGCAATTTTAATGGCCAGTAGTGTAGTTGAAGCTGTTTGGTGCATAAAACTACATACAAAACGACAGGTTAAGATGAGGCGGTGGGGTATTTTTCAGACATGGAACAGAGAGCAGAAGCTATTATACAACAGTGTGGAGGCGTGCCGTATCAGCATATCGCCGGGCGCACCTGGAGCAAGCGGCGGTGGGAGTGCCCTCGGCTGGCAATATGTGAAGTGATAAGCGTTGCTATGCAGCTGCTGGTCCCGCCGGCACAGGCAGACACCGCTCACCGCGTAGCGGGAATTTACCCTTATGACTCGAGAACATCACGTTACGTGACATGAGGCTAAAAAATTTCTTAAGCGTAGATATGACTCATGGGATTAGGCCTCAGGCATCTTCCGACTGGCTAACTGCTGCCTGCAGAGCAGTACGAGAAGCGACCTGTGATAGCGGGACATGTGAACAACTTGTCGCTAATCCCTCCAGCCACTTTTGCCATTAGAAGAATACTGATGATACCTCTGCGTCTTCATTCAAGCAGATATTTGGCCTCATGGGGGCGTAATGGTTACTGTAGCAGACCTCCCAAAATAAGAAAAAAATCGGGGTAGGTAGCAGAAATCAAATCAGGTGGCGAAATTTCGACGAAACATTTGTGGTGAAATCTAGAGACATGGAACAGCTAAAGATAAACAATAATTAACATTAAAATTGATTAAAAGTGGCATGTTGCCCGAGGAAATGTAGTGAAAAACACTCTGATACTACCCCACAACTTCGAAAAATATCGGGTGGAATTCCTGACACGTGGTAAACGACACTTCTGTGTCAAAGGAGACGAAGGGGAACGAAGTTACTGACAAACTAGTTTCGTAAGAGACGCTAAGAGGATGCCTGTGTCTCGTCAAGAACTAGACTTAAACGGTTGGTAAACATATTTTAGTGAGAGTTCACAAGATATGAAAATTTCCGTAAACTTATGTACCACTTAGAATATGTAGATGGAAAGATAATGGAACGAAGGAAGGAAGATAAGAGTTTAACATGCCACGACACGAAAATATTGGAAATTACTGTCTATACTTAGTTTCTACGACACTGTCGTGATTGGATGGAGTTTAATATGAAGTAATCTTTAGTCTTTTCTTTTACCATACAACTGTGGTACGAGAAATTTAAATGCGGATGAGTGTTCTGAAAATCCCACATTATTTACTTAGTTCTAATGCTTTTCTGTATTGTTACGACAAGTGACTGCTGCCTCGATAAATATTTCATGTCATCATATTCTACCAACTAAATCTTATTCAAATTACAATCTTCGGTAGCTCATATGGTGGAGCACTTGCCCGCGAAAGGCAAAAGTCCCAAGTTCGAGTCTCGGTCGGGCACACAGTTTTAATCTGCCAGGAAGTTTCATATTAGCGCACACTCCGCTGCAGAGTGAAAATCTCATTCTGGAAACCTCCCACAGGCTGTGGCTAAGACATGTCTCCGCAATATACTTTCTTTCAGGAGTGCTAGTTCTGCAAGGTTCGCAGGAGAGCTTCTGAAAGATTGGAAGGTAGGAGACGAGATACTGGCAGAAGTAAAGCTGTGAGTACCGGGCGTGAGTCGGGTTCGGTAGCTCAGATGGTAGAGCACTTGCCCGCGAAAGGCAAAGGTCCCGAGTTCTAGTCTCGGTCGGGCATACAGTTTTAATCTGCCAGGAAGTTTCATATCAACGCACACTCCGCTGCAGAGTGAAAAATCTCATTCTACAATCTTACTCTGCGGTTTCCACGATATCGTCAATAGTTGGAAGCACCAAAAATCAGCCGGCCGGAGTGGCGTTGCGGTTCTAGGCGCTACAGTCTAGAACCGAGCGACCGCTATGGTCGCAGGTTCGAATCCTGCCTCGGGCATGGATGTGTGTGATGTCCTTCGGTTAGTTAGGTTTAATTAGTTCTAAGTTCTAGGCGACTGATGACCTCAGAAGTTAAGTCGCATAGTGCTCAGAGCCATTTGAACCATTTGAACCAAAAATCAATAGAACATAGCAAATAGTTTAGAATGTGATAAATATTGTGAATTTATATGATTATCAAACATTCGGTAACCAAAACGTTTTGAAGTGTACAAAATGGCATCAATAAAAAACGATCAATGTAGTCAATACTCAAATGGTAGGAAACAGCTACAAAACTTCATTCCTAAATATGGACAGTAGATTCCTTAGACGTCCTACCTTGTAACCAATCAGTGCCAGCACGTGGTATATTAGCAGCGGGATGCCACATGAAGGCTCACCGAAAGCCGTAAATTGAGAGGGAAGGAATTGTCAAGGAAAGAAACAAATCTAAGGTTATGCTTCAGGAAATTAGAAGTACATTTGTTTCTCGCTTTCAGATATTTAAGTTGCTGTGTAAAAGAGTTCTGTAGTGAGCTACCATATAGTTAAGAAATCTGTACGTTGTTGATAACAGATTTTAATTGTTATCGGCGATGGGAGATGGTGCGGAAAAGTCAACTAAGACTATTTGAATACATGACAATTCTAACACTGAAATTTCGAAAGATGTTACTTGTTGACTGCTTAACATTGCCGACGGTCATATGAAAGGGTAGATAATTCAGAGACTGGCGTACTGCGACTATCTCACTGGATACTTCTCAACGCGGACTGCCGTTCCTACACAGACTGAAAAGTGACAAAGATGTTCCATTCTTAGACTGTTGTTGTTGTTGTCTTCAGTCCTAAGACAGGTCTAATGCTGCTCTTCACGTTATTCCATCTTGTACAAGACTATTCATCTCTGCAAAACTACTTCCATTTGTACCTGATTATTGTTATCAAGCCTTGGCATTCCTGTACAATTATTGCTAAATTCACTCCTTTCCAATAACAAACCAATAATACCTTCTTTTAGTGAGACTGTGCAATAAATCTCTTTTTTCCCCAATACGATTCAATACTTTCTCATTAGCTATGCGATGTACCACCTAATCATCAGCGTTCTTAGGTGGCAAAGCATTTCTAATGTTCCTATGCTCTTCTTGTCTGCGATGTCTATCGTCTACGTGTCATTTCTTTAGAATGATACAGTCTATAAAAAACTTCTTAACATTTAATTTTATATTCGAACGCTTTTACTGAAACACTTATCTTGTTATTGCCAGATTGCATTCTATATCTTCTCCACTTAGTGCAACGCCCTTTTTTGCTATCAAATAACAAAACTCATTCACTGCCCTTGGAAATGAAATCTCATTCTTCTTTACAGAGCGTAGGGGAACGATGCGGGAGACCCGCACCGCCGTACTAGGCAAGGTCCTAATGGAGGTGGTTTGCCGTTGCCTTCCTCCGACCGTAACGGGGATGAATGATGATGATGAAGACGACACAACAACACCTAATCATGTAGGGGCAGGTAAAAATCCCTAACCCAGCCGGAAATCGAACCCGGGATCCCGTGCTGAGGAAGCGAGAACGCTACCATGAGACCACGAGCTACGTACATTTACTACTCTTAGTGTCTCATTTCCTAATCTATTTCCCTCAACATCACCTCATTTATTTCGACTAAATTCCATTATTCTAGTGTTAATTTTCTTGATGTTCCCGTTGTAACATCTTTTAGAGATACTTTTCATTCGTTCAGTTCCTCTTCCATGTCCGTTGCCGTGTCTGACAGAATTGCTATGTCATACGTAGCGAAAAATAAGCACTGACACTTTAATGATGCACAGACTACAAATATGTAATCCCCAAGAGAATAGATTAGTAACTCGATCTGTGAGGCACAGCATACTTCCTAAGTCCCGCGCAACGGAAAGACTAGGCATACATATCGAGATAATCTAAGTATCGTATAATATTAGAGTAAGAAACAGTTTCATGAAAAACACAGATTGCTTTGCGTGTTAGCTTTCCCCTTACAGCAGTAATGCGGCTGGTGCCGGCGGAGGTTCGAGTCTTCCCTCGGGCATGGGTGTGTGCGTTTGTCCTTAGGACAATTTAGGTTAAGTAGTGTGTAAGCTTAGGGATGATGACCTTAGCAGTTATGTCCCATAAGATTTCATACACATTTGAACATAGCATATTCCGGCGCACGGAAACACAACCGAGTACTACCACGTGGAGCGACACTAGTACACAAATACAGCTAACGTCACACGGCTAAACCAACTCCAGCGCTAAACGTAAACTGGATTCATCTTATCAGATATCTTTTACGTCGTCATGCCTTTCAATAACATCAAAACAAGATGATTTCATCAGAACAGCCTGTGACTTCGTAAGTAGCTTTACAACACACAACCGGAGCAAAACTACACTCGGCGTGTAATGTAATGGCTAACTAACTTCGAACAAGGATGCCAAATGTCTCTGAACTCTCAAACAAATTCTATTGGTTGAATGCAAAGCGACTCGCCAATAACTTTATACCGTTGCAGTGATCTTGCAAAGAGTCTCCGGAAGTGTCTATTTCAACACATATTGTAAATGATTAATGTGACATCTCAAAATAGTAGTAAGATAAATGTTATAGTTCACAAAAACGTAAAATAAGTATATAGTGAATAGACAAAAGAGTCGACTAACAGGAATTTTTCAGGGTATCAGAGAATAGATATGGTGCTGGTAAGAGAAAATAGTTATAATGATTTAATATAATTACTCAGTAAATACATTAATTTTCTATACTTCAGATCTGACGGTCTGTAGAGAAGCAACTTAGTTATTCAGCGCGTTCTCTGTCTTTTGTGTACTTCTTTCGGCACCCTGACGTCCCCTGTCTAAACCAGTTACAGTCGTCACAAAGAGCCTGATTAATACCCCCTTTGTTCCTATTTTACTGCAAGCTCGCATTCTGGGAGCATTCTTCAAGCAATGGCCTTGAACAATGGAAATTGGAAATTTGTGGTAAGGTCTAGTGGGACCAAACTGCTGAGGACATCGGTCCCTAAGCTTACACACTACTTAATCTAACTTAAACTAACTTACGCTAAGGACGACACCACACCCATGCCCGAGGGAGGACTCGAATCTCCTCGCGGACCGTGACAAGACGCCTACACCGCGCAGCTATCCCGGGCGGCGCTTGGATAATGTGTCACCGTCTCCGCCGCTAGGGCACGTAGAATATTACCTTCTGGATCTGCGAAATGATGTCGCCAACGATAAGGTGGAGAACATAAGGAGCTTTGAGAGAGGCAAGATTGCTTCCGCTCTCTCTCTTTCACCCTTAATTACTCGGTGGTACACTTATTACTATCGCACGTGCTCAGAAGACAGAGATGAGGGACTCATTTCGATGACGGGAGCTGCAGCCAGTCTCCTGTTTCAGAAGCTCTAGTTGTCCTGTCCTTTTTTAATGTGGTTCCGGACTTGAATTATACCGTCTGTAACCGTTTTCTATTGTTTGACTTATTTCAGTTATATACAGTGTGTTCCGTGGACCGAAGAATATGATTATGTAAATGCATTGCTTTGCTTACGAAAAAACTCGTTCAAGTTGTACAGGTATGTGTGTGTCCGCGCGTGTGCACGCGCGCGTGTTTGTGTCAACGACGGATATTTGCGTTTGTATGACAGGAGTCATCCACAGAAACGATTCGTTTCTGGTGTCCTAGAATTTAAATTAAGTGGAAAACCTTAATTTTAACTTTTTAACTATTAGGTACAAACACGCCTATTCTTGACGCCGTTTATTTAACTGAAAACCTTTGCTTGTCGACATAGAATGTTAATTCGGAAGTTCTGTGATAATGGAAGTTTCAAATAATGAATTGCAGACATTTGAATTAAGTTACAATTGTAATTGTGTAATCTTAGGGCGAGATTTTCTCTTACATTTCCTATTTGTAGTGCATCGTGACACTACAAGACTCAATCTGGTGCAAATCCGGTAATTCATACGTAAAATAAGGTCTGTTGGAAGCATTTTTGGATGGCTACGTACATCGCTTTGTCATAATTTCCTTTCACACAAAGAACAGAGGAGATAACTTAAAAACAGTTGATTTTGAAGAAGCAATACTCACAATATTGCGGGTTGCACATTTACGTATTCACCTTATTGCTCTTAAATGTGTTACCACACAAAAGGAATAATACCATATCAACACAGGAAAAGTATAAGGAATATCTGGTGTGACAGGAGGCTTAACAGGAACACTGATGTACCTGGGAGGCTCTTCAATGGGTCCCTGAGTTAAAAGATCAGTTAGCAAGTGACAAAAGATATTAATCCCAAGTACAATCCATTGAGAACTCATCTCCAGCAAATGACAACCTGCTAAATATTAGAACACCTAGTGTCTTCCGCTCGGTTTTTGTGCAGTAGTGAATGAGAGCCATGTGTCGCTATCATCATTCAACATTAATGAATGTTTACAATTGACCTGCTTCGTTCGCTTCGCTTGTTCTACCCTAGTCTGCATGGTGTTTCATAATTACTATTATATTCTAGCAGTATCAAAAAGGTCGAATAAACACGAACCCACAAATGAGCCGTTTACTAGATAGTTGCTACTTTGAGGTTCCTTGCCGTGATTGACATCGACATGAAGTACTGTTATAGTTAGAACCAGTGTATTTGAAATTAAAACTTTTTTATTTAATTCCTCATCTAACCAGCTTTAACCCCACGAGTACCATTGGTTTCTGCCTGAAATCAAGTTTTCATTTATTTTTTCTTATTTCTGAAGTACAAGTACTTTTCACATGAAACCACCTGTGTTATTGTAAGGCAGAGACTTCGAGAGGTAGAATGAACGTAGTGCATTGTATTAGTAACTTATAGGGTTCAAACCAACAGTTGGAGCGATTTTTTTTTGTTGCCATATTGAGGATATCCTTGACAGTGAAAGTAATTATACCTAATTTATTCTAACGTAAGCTCCAGTTTGTACGACGCCTTCCATGAGTATTATCGAAATGAGATCACTGGGACAGCATACAAGATTTACAAAAGCGTAGGCCTAAGTTTTGCTTCTGATTGAGGGCTATATTTATTTTAGGGGTTTTAGGCGTTATGAATTTATGAAAGTTTCGAGATTTGCGTCAGTTGTTCTCATAGCGTAGATGACAGGGTATGAGACTGCTCAGTCTTTCACTTGGTTTCGATAGGTATCATCGTCCCATGTCCAAATTACTTATCGTTTTAGGAAACAAAACGAGTCGCGACACCGTCTCAGACGGACCTCTTGTATTTGTGCGCACGACGACCTAATTGTCTCACTTCAATGCTAATTAACTCGGAAACTGCACAAACGTAACGAATTTTTTTCTTAACAATTATTTCTCAGCACAACCTAACCTGCAAGATGGTTACAAGCTTTTCAGACTGATTCTGACCACTCAGTACATCACATACGCTTATCTACTTCATGAAATAGTTCCCGCGATGTCCAATAATTTCTTCATTATTCACTTGGTAACAATAAACGAACTAATTGAGAGCTCAACGCCACAGTGGCTGTGTGGTAGCTACTGTACTGCTTCAGGGCTTTTACTGTGTTATCACTATTATTATTATCATTATTGTTATTAGTGGCAGTGGTCAGATACAAAGCACTGGACGTCTGAAGTCTTCAAATTTCGCTCATTTCAGAAGTAAGGAGTCCAGCAATCAAGTGATTAACAAACAGTAAGCACAAGGTAGGGCGCAAATTTTAATGAGAGTGCAGGGAATGGGGTAACAAATGTCGCTACGGAAAGGAGTGGTGCAGAGTAAGCGCAGTGTCTATCATCAATGTGTATAGTTAGCTTTCTTTTCTCAAAAGCACTTGTAAGTGGCACTCGCGTTGGGCTGATAATTACTTCATCAGTCTTCAGAAATAAGTCTATTAATATTTCAGTTGACTCACTATTAGTTCGCAGTATAATGAAACACATACTAAAACGAAATATCATCTATGTTTTTTTCATTTCAGAAATGAAAGTGTTCAAATAAAATTCCTTACATTGTGAAGTTAAGTTAAGCGACAATGTTGATAATGGGGAGGGAGGGAGTGACACCAGCTAATATTTGTCTACGCTCACGGGTAATGATCTGAGGAAGATTGGGAATCACTGATATATAGGAAGGACATCTTCGGAAAATGGTATATTTCGCCTTTGTGGGTACCATCAGAATGACTGAACGTCAATGACCAGCTGATATGAAACTGAATGCCGCCCAGAATAAGTCTACAGGGACGAGTTTCATTTACCAGACACCGCTAAAATACTGTACTATCACGTTATTTGGTATGTTTTGAACTTAGGAAAGCGGCAAGTATCACTGTTTGTACACTGTTAAATAGTGTTAATGCTCCTGGAACAACGCGTACCTAGTGCTACACACTATAATAACTGTGTGTGCGCTCCACACGTTGTCTCGCGTGCAGAGAACGGGAACAAACACAGTTCTGTATCCGTAGTCCGCTTATTGTCGAATGGCCAGCCGGCTGTCCTCTCCGCGGCGGTGGCATCAAACGAGGGATGGTGCTTTGCAAACTCGATCGCATTTCCAGCCAATCACAAGCGCCACCGGGTCTGTAAGGGGAGCCGCTCCAAAAGGGTGTCGCCGCCGGCCGAGCTCTCGTCCCGCCTGCCCGCTGCACCAGCAGCTTCCCGTAAACTCTTCAGCGCGGCCTCGGTAGGTACAGAATACGTGTCGCCATGGTAACCGTGTTCAACAGCTTACAATGTTCTCTTGACACTGTAGCTGATACGGAAACAATATCATCCTTACAGTTCAAGTGAAACTACTGAAAACGTTCGGTGCTTATGTAACGTGATACAGTTTTATACAGAGGTAATTAAAGACGTAAAGGCATACAGTTGAATGTACGGGATACTAGAGGAGAAAACGTCGTATTAAACACTGACTCTAAAATTCGTGCCCGAAGAGCTACGTGCACTTATTCGTCTTAATTACTATGAATCACATCTCTCCTACTGAACAAGTCTCCGTAGCTCTTAAGGGATGAATTTACACTGACAGCAGAGGTTAGCTTCGTCCACGCAGGAAGTTAGAATTACGGTGACTAAGGAGAGACAGCGGTTCATGTGATGTGTCTTAAGTGGCCCGAAACGAGAAGTGTTAATGCAGCCGCCAGGTTGATGGAAAGTTTGCGAAAGATACTGTCGTTCGCCAATATTATGGGCTCGTAATCTTGATCACACATTAGCCTATGGCGCGTTGGTATCACATTGCCCAACCTTGTGGTTAGAGTCTTGTCTTATGTGGCATGAAAAGCCTTTCACTTGCAGACTAAATTGTTCCTTGATTGTTTTGTGCTAAAGACATTCGTGAAGTGAGGCTCTCACTAATTACCGAGCTAGTTGATGTTCATTTGTGTTTAGTTGTTTATTAATCACGCTGGTCAAGGCCGCTAACGTGGACTGTGGTATTAGGTTGCTCTAGTTGACGCTATTTACCTTCTAAAAAGTGCTATTATTTTTTTATCTCTGACACTAAAGTATTTTAGCTGCAAGAGATCACTTTGTCTTGTATTTGTGGACTGAGGTAGATGGATGGCCATATCATTGGACAATGTGTGTGATGGAGCAGCGGTAGTGACACAGCCAGACGTTACTAGAAGAGGAGAAAGTTTTCATTTCTAGCTCTATCAAAACTAGTGCAGAGACATTTTGTAAATTTTACTATCAGTGTTGGCGTAACTGTAATTGTTTTATAAAATACTATTTTTTTAAGAAAATAATTTCATTGTTGGAGTATTGTTGTTATAAGAGACGAAGTTTGTGTGGCTTTGCAATTTAATCTACATGCTTAAAGGATTAATGTTCTCCCTATTCAGTCAATCGCTCCACCATTTTTCCATTGCGGCCCAGTAACCTGCAAAAACGGTATTCCGCTTTCAGAGGTATCAGAACGATTTCCACTTATAACTTCCGGACCAGCGTCCCTTACCTCATATTGATAAATTCACCCTTCTCCATCATCCCTGATAATTTCTAACATCACGGAATCACTCTGTTTTTGTGTTATTTCCGTATATCTGAAGCGTATAGACAGATGGAGAAGGAACTCAGCCTTAACCTCTACAAATGAATCACCAAGACGTTAGCCTTCGTGGTTTACGTAAAATTTAGTAAACTATAAATGGTAGGCTGAAGTTTTGAACCCACGTCCTTTCGAATGCGACTCAAATGTCTGAACCGCTATACCACCTCTCCCGCACACGAGTTCGCGCTGGTACGACGTGTGTGTGTGTGTGTGTGTGTGTGTGTGTGTGTGTGTGTATGCGTCTTTGTAAGTTTGTTGTTGTTAATTAAGAGGGATCCTCTGCATCTCTCTTACAATATTTCAAACGCATGGCTTAAAAATTCTAAACGAAAGAAATATTAATTAAAATCACACTGACTGACTTTCACTCACATGTATCTGCATGTTCCCATCAACCTGCAATTACTGTACCTTAGGTCAGATGTTGCATATCCTTTTTAAGACATGCAATATATATGAAACACAATTCCGAAGATTTAAAGAGACGAAACGTGCGAGAATTGTCGCAGTCAACCAAACAGCACGTGTGTCCAAGCTAATGATTAGAATAATGTACAGAAGAGTAGCAAAGAAAGCAGGGGACCTGCTAGATGATGATCAGTTTTGGGTTTAGGAAAGTTAAAGACATAATATAGGCAACCCTGACGTTGCGATTGATAATGGAAGTAAGAATGAAGAAAAACTAAGACACGTTCGTATGATTTGTCGATCTCAATAAAGCGTTCGACAACGTAAAATGGTGCAAGATGTTCAAATTTTCAGAGAAAAATAGGGATAAGCTATAGGGAGAGACGGGAAATATACAATACATACAAGAACCAAGAGGGAACAATAAGAGCGGGGGTCCGATTAAGGAGAGTGTAACGCACTGACGTATTCTTTCGTCCCTACTGTTTAGTCTCTACGGTTCACAGGAAGATAACAGAGTACGTAAATGGGAGAACGAACAAACCGCACTGCAGATAATACCAAAAGAGCAAATGGCACCTGGAAACAAACTTCCTTATTCAGTGTGGAGAACACTAAATAGGCTGAGGGCTGGTGTACCCAGATGCAAAACTAATCTGTGCAAGTGGGGACTGCTGACTAACGCTGACGACTTTCTTTGCGGATGCGGAGAGGCACAAGACGAGGCACATCTGCTCATGTGCCGACTACTGCCGGAGCCCTGCAGTTTTAGTGAACTGCTGCAAGCCAACGACAAAGCCGTAGCGGTGGCTAACTATTGGAGAAATAAAATTTGATCTGGACACGGAAGAGTGAAAGTAAAGTCTCTACATCGAATAAACAATGACGGAAATAAAAGAAAGGTTGAAGAGTGGGGCTATAAGGGGAAAGGGCATCGATGATAAGATTCGCTGTTGACATTGCTATTTCCAGTGAAAGTGAAGAAGGATTACAGGTTCCATGGAACGGAATGAACTATCTAATGAATACAGAATATGGATTAGGAGGAAATCAATGAAAGTAGTTGCAATGAGAACAACGAGAAAATTAACATCAGAATTGGTGATCAAGAAGTAGATGAATTTAAGTAATTTTGCTTCCTAGGTAGAAAAATAATCCTTGACAGAGCAAGGGCGACATAAAAAGCAGACTAGCACTGTCCAAAGAAGGATATTCGTGACCAAGAGATGTCAACTTGTGTCGAAAATAAGTCCTAATTTGAGGAAGAAATTTCTGAAGATGTACGTCTGGACGACAATATTGTATGACAATGAGGAGTGAACTGTGGGAAAACCGGAACAGAATAGAATCGAAACATTTGAAATGAGGTTCTACAGAAGAATTTTGAAAATCTGGCGAACAGATAAGGAATATGTGGAAAACATTGACAAGGGGAAGGGACAGGACGACATAATATGTGTTATGGCATTAGTGAATGACCTCTGTGATACTAGAGGGAACTGCAGTGGAGAAAAACTTAGTGGAGAATTAGTGGAATACATCCAGCAATTAAAAGAGGACGAAGGTTGCAAGTGCTACTTTGAAGTGAAAAGTTGGGCACAGGAGAGGAATTCGTGGCGGCCCACATCAGATAGCCCAGAAGACTGTTGACTCAAAAACAAAATATAACAATGGGGCTAAATTTACCACAAAGGGGACGACGTATGGATGTGGAACTCGCTAATTTTGAATAAAAAGAAATAAAGTAAAATATTTTTAAAACTCTTTGAAGAGTTACCTTGCCACTGCCTCAAAAAGCAAGTTCGCCATTTCACAGAGAGTTCAGATTTGTATCGAATTACTCTCTCATCTAAATCAGGTGGCAGATATGCAGGCAAAGTAGCACCAGGACCTAGTCTTAAAATAAAACAGCTAAAATCATCTGACCGCGCACACACACGTCACACACTGGCGGGTGGTCTCGCGAGAGCAAGAAGACTGTCGTCATTTGATTGTGTCATATTCGCATCCAAGTCAGAAGAAAATTAGCTCTCATTGAGGCTGGAAGGATGTACCACCAATTTACGTTATTGACTTTAATAGCCACAGCTTACAATTCGTTACACCCCTGCCATCCTTCTGCCCATCTAAGAATGGCTCTGCGCTCACAACATCCAAGTGACAGCACGTACCCTGACGTTGAACAACCACATTACTACAACATGTCGTCTTGACTGCCAGGTCTCTCCCATGTAAAAATTATTAAGGAAAACGTATATCAGATTTGCATTGTGGGCACTGGACATCGACCTTTTCCAAATTAAGCTAGCGTCGTGAGAACTGCGCCACATTGTTTGCAAAGCATGTGCGCACAGTTAGTTATTTTGTTGTACGAACGCATGTGGGGAAGTTACAGTGCGATAAGCAGTCTGCTGTTGACTCATGTGGTGACATTGTTTGGTCTGTGCGTGCTGGACGCAGGTAAGTGTTTGCAGATAACTGCGCTTGCTGTAGCACTTTCCGTGGGTAAACAGATTCGTATGGCGCACTAGCCTCACTAAAGTGACACGCACTGTGCACTGCCTACATCATTAACTGGCCTCAAAGTAGCATATGAAGTAATGGAGAACTTTTCCACGAACCTCACCAGTGATATTGCGACAAGAGAAATGTAAGAGTTGGCTTGAGGTAAATGATGTTCGTGTAACAGCAGTGGGCTTTCACCTTTCGTGATAGCCAGTTCGTATGTCGGGTAAAGACATTACTGTATCGTGATGATATGGATGTACGTTTTATTTTCAGGTGTAATTAATGTCACAACCGTGGAATTATAATGAAAATATACGTCCGATAATGCTTCAGGTAAATTGTCCATTATGGAACCGATGCTAACGTACCCTGTTAAGTAATATATTACAGTCTTGTGGCTAAGTAGGCAGTCTCTCCCTTGATAGAGTTATTTACGAAGATACAGGCATTCGGCTTTTCATAGTTTCAACAGCCTGCCTTCATCTGATCTTGCAACCTACCAGTCTTTCAGGGAAGAAATCGAGGAGATGGGTCTTGAACATTAACTCTTTTACTAAGAGTGAGAATGGACCATCATGTGAATTTCTGGGCCCGCATCTCGTGGTCGTGCGGTAGCGTTCTCGCTTCCCACGCCCGGGTTCCCGGGTTCGATTCCCGGCGGGGTCAGGGATTTTCTCTGCCTCGTGATGGCTGGGTGTTCTGTGCTGTCCTTAGGTTAGTTAGGTTTAAGTAGTTCTAAGTTCTAGGGGACTGATGAGCATAGATGTTAAGTCCCATAGTGCTCACAGCCATTTGAACCATTTTTTTTTCTTTTTAATTTCTGGGAGAAGCTGGAGTTGCGCAGTTCCTGCTTTAATGGGAACATGGTCAGAAGCCAACATGAGAGGTATAACCCAGAGAAGAGTGGAACAATTTGCCAATGTAGTCGTCCCCAGAGTTATTATGAAACTTTCTAGCTCCAATAAGTGGCTGCTGAAATGAACACCGACGACAGAGCTTTCAGCTTCTGCTTCTCCTTAAGGAACTTAAGTTCTGAGACGCCTGTAGCACGTAATACATAACCAGTTCACGGTAAATGCCTGTAGCACGTTACCCATGACCTGTTCACGGTAGGAACCATTACACTACGACGCTGGAGAGGGCACTCCTGTCCCTTTTGAAATTCTCTTCGGTGACAGGACAGTTTCGCCATATCTCTAAATGAATCCACCTTAATTACCGCTCTTTAGAACCCGGGAAGGATTTACGTGCTCGACTGTCTGCATAGAGATGGAAAGAAGAGGTGGAAGTGCCTTAATCGGAACATAGAATCAAGACAGATTAGTAACAACATTCAGTTTCGGTTTAGAAGAACCACGTTGCCATTAATAAGCGATATATGGAGGAGTCGGATGTATAAGTAGCGCTCTGCACAGGCGTTCAGTTTTTTTCTCCTACGGACAATCTTCCCTTCACAAAACTTTGGATACCGAGTCGGCTAGACACACTCAAGCCGCGTGGAATGTACGAGTACGAACTGTTTCTTTCAAGTGTCACAGTTGTTAAGTGTCGCTGTTAGGAGTCTAAATTTTACGGCGAAAAATATCTGGCCGGCCGGGGAGGCCGAGCGGTTCTAGGCGCTACACTATGGAACCGCACGACCGCTACGGTCGCAGGTTCGAATCCTGCCTCGGGCATGGATGTTTGTGATGTCCTTACGTTAGTTAGGTTTAAGTAGTTCTAAGTTGTAGGGGACTGATGATCTAAGAAGTTAAGTCCCATAGTGCTCAGAGCCATTTGAACCATTTTGAAAAATACCTGTCGAGTTTTATTTATTTCTATCAGTTACTGTTTTTCCTTTAGCCTACGCGCAACGGCGTATCAGGTGAGACGGGTAATTAGTTCAAATGGCTCTGAGCAGTATGGGACTTGACATCTGAGGTCATAAGTCCCCTAGAACTTAAAACTACTGAAACCCAACTAACCTAAGGATATCACACATAACCATGCTCGGGGCAGGATTCGAACCTGCGACCGTAGCGGTCGCGCGGTTCCCGACTGATGCGTGTAGAACCGCTCGGCCACACTAGCCGGCTGGCAGTTAGTAGGTTGAGTATGTGAGAAGAGGGAAATTCTCAGCTAAAAAGGTATTATAGCTTTTCTACAATCCGCTTACTAGCGAATAAATACGAATATATTGTAACCTTGTCCACTGACAATAGCCTAAGGACAATTACTGCACACAGTTAACAGTGCTGTACATTGAAGTGGAGGGGTGAGAAGGAAGGAAAAGAAAGGGAAGGGCTAAGTATATCAGCAGGACCTTATGTGGAATCAGCGGCGACGCGTGTGCTGCACCAGTACACGAATCTCGGATGTGTTGCTCACTAGGCAGTTGCGGTAACCACTGCGCCACCCTGACACGGTGTTTATCGCAAGTGCGCCGACTGCCTCGGCACGCTCCCCGCTCCACACACATTGCCCCTTTGCACCGCCTTTCCGCATACCCCGGCCATGTCTTCCATCGTAGGTAGTATTAGATTCCTGCTGGAGGTCGAACGTAAATGTGCATCCGTTGTGAAGGTAGTGGATTCATTACCCTAAGAGAATAATCAATTATATGAATTCGTGGTGTCTGTTCCTTAAGACGTACCCGAAAGAATAGACACCACACATTCATATAATTGGTTCGCCTCGAGTGGCAATGAATTCCAGTGTGGATGCACGTTTATGTTCTACCATCAGCAAGTATCTACGCTGTGGTAACAATAGTGATGAGGTACCTCCTAATCGTTTCGGACCTTCTTTTGCGCGGCGCGGCGTAGTGCAACAAGGCACCCTGGCACGCACTCGACAAGTGCCCTGCAGAAATACTAAGACGTGTTGCCCCTATAGAGATTCACATCCGCAGAAGTATTGGCGCCACACGATTTTTTTGCGTGAACTGACCCCTCTATTATTTACCATAAATGTTCGATGGGTGGCCAAATCATTCGCTTGAAATTTTCTTCCATCCAACTGCGAACAACTGTGGCCCGGTGACACGACGCATTGTCATTTATGGTAATTCCATTGTTGTTTGGGAACATGAAGCCAGTGAATCGTTGCAAATCATCTCTAAGTGGCTGAACATAAGTCATTTCTAGTCAATGATCGGTTCAGTTGAACCAGGGGACTCAGTTCATTCTATGTAAACGCAGGCAACAGCATTACGTAGCCACGACCAGTGCCTTATTGACAAATTGGACCCATGGTGGCGTGGGGCCTGCCCCACACATTAACGTTTAGATCAGCTTTTACCAACTGAAATCGGGACTCATCTGACCAGGTATATGGTCCAACCGATATAGCCATGAGCACAGAAGAGGCAATGCGGTCGATGTCGTGTTGGTAGCAAAGGCACTCGCGTCGGTCGTCGACTGCCATAGCCCACTGACGTCAAATTTCGCTGCACTGTTCCAACGGATACGTTTGTCGTGCATCCCATATTGATTTCTGCAGTTATTTCATCCAGTGTTGCTTATGTGGTGGTACTACGAAACATGGCCGCTCTCGGTCGTTAAGTGGAAGCCGTCGGCCACTGCGTTGTCGCTAGTGAGACGTAATGCCCGAAATTTGGTATTCTCAGATCACTCATGACACTGTGGATGTCGGGATATTGAACTCTCTAATGAATGTGACATGTGTCTAGCTCTAACTACCCCTCCGCGTTCAGAGTCTGTTAATTATCTTCGAGTGGCCATGCTCTCAACGAAAACATCTTCAAGTGAATCACCTGAGTACAAACGATAGTGCTCCATCAATGCACTGCCCTTTTACACGTTATGTACTCGATACTATCGCCATCCCTACACTTGCGTATCGCTATCCCATGACTTCACCTCAGTGCATAAACATTAAACAATGTCGGTAACGCATTTTCTAATTCAGTAATTTAAATTTTAATAATTTCTCCTGGTACTATGTAGGAGAAACTGGCAGGGTGATCAAAGTAAGGTATCAAGAACATTTGCTAGAAAAGAAGGTTGATAACATGCACCACTCTACAGTTTACTCATTCCTGATCGTTCCCCTAAAGATCTTGGAGGAAACATAATTTTGTGTAAGAGGGTTAAAGGGCAGAAACAATGAAGAAATGTAGATTTTAAACACACACTCATAAGGGAAACTCCCCATTGCACCACCCTCAGATTGTGTGGTGAGATGACTCAGTCGATAGACCGTCAAAAACTTAACACAGATCAAGCATGAGAACAGGAAGAAAGCATACTGAACTGTGAAAAAACAGCGAAATAGAAACAGCGAAGGTCTAAAAACCTGAAGTTCCTTTTAACTGCAATATTATCTCTCAGATTCAGACCCACAGCCGTTCGGAAGGCAGCTATTATGTAAACTCATTCACGGAGATATTTACAACGGAAGAATAGTAAGAGGGAAGATTGTAATGGGTAAAGTGTTTCGGCATTCTGCCAAATTATTCTCACAGGAATTTCGAGTCATCATATCAACTTTTACAGGTATAATAATGATTTGGAAAACGCATGGTAGAACTAGCACAGTCGCAGTTCTGGTAGGTGTGTCAGATTAGCATGTAGAGGACCCTGAACTCCAAGCGAACAACAAGAACCAATCATAAGACACTTAGCTGTTGAAGGGGTAGTTATGTTGTATCTCAGATGTGAACATAAAGTCTGACCAATCAGTGAATTGCTCGAAATCACTGAGAACAATAACTCCGTGGGACGTCTCTTTAACTGTACGACATGTTGAGAAGTGCTAGGGAAATGTACGACGACACAAGTCAATGGAGGATGTATCACACAGAAAATATATACACTGAAGAGCCAAAGAAAGTGGTATACCTGCCTAATATCGTGTCGGGCCCCTGCTAGCGGGCGGAAGTGCGGTAACACGACTAGGCGTGGACTTGACTAATGCGTGACGTAGTGCTGGAGGGAACTGACACCATGAATCCTGCAGGGCTTTCCATAAATTCGTAGGAGTACGAGGGGGTGGAGATCTCTTTTTCAACAGCAAACTGCAAGGCATCCCAGTTACGCTCGAAAATGTTCATTTTGGGGGCTTCGGTGGCCAGTGGAAGTGATAAACTCACAAGAGTGTTCCTGGAGCCCATCTATAGAAATTCTGGACGTTTGGGGTGTCGAATTGTCCTGCTGGAATTGCCCAAGTCCGTCTGAATGCACAATGGACATGAATAAATGCCGGTGAACAGACAGGATGCTTACGTTTGTGTCACCTGTCAGAGTCGTATCTAGACGTCTCACGGGTCCATATCACCCGAACTGCACACGCCTCACACCATTACAGAACCTCCACCAGCTTGAACAGTCCCCAGCTGTCATGCAAGGTCCATGGTGGATTCACGAGGTTGTCTCCACACCCGTAGACGTCCATCCGCTCTATACACTTTGAAACGAGACTCGTACTACCAGATAACATGTTTCCAGTCATCAACAATCCAATGTCGGCGTTGATGGGTCCAGGCGAGGCGTATAGCTTTGTGTAGTGCAGACATCAAGGGTACACGAGTGGGACTTCTGCTCCAAAAGCCTATTTCGATGATGTTTCGTTGATACTTGTTGATGGCCCAGTACTGAAAGCTGCTGCAATTTGCAGAAGGGTTTTACTTCTGTCACACTGAATGTTTCTCTTCACTAGTCGTTGGTCCCGTACTTGCAGGATCTTTTTCCGGCCGCAGCGATGTCGGAGATTTGATGTTTTACCGGATTCGTGATGTTTACGGTACACGCATGAAATGGTTGTACCGGAAAATCCCCACTTCATCGCTACCTCGGAGTTGGCTATAGCCCCACGTTCAAACTCACTTAAATCTTGATAACCTGTCATTGTAGAGCAGTAACGGATCCAACAACTGCGCCAGACACTTGTTGTCTTATATTGGCATTGCCGACCGCTGCGCCGATTTCTGCCTGTTTACGTATCTGCGTTTTAGAATACTCATAGATTAACAGAAAGAAAATGTCGGGGTCGTAATTCGGCAGCTACAGTCGTTAAAAATTGCTTACGTAAATCAGAACATGGCCGGCCGAAGTGGCCGTGCTGTTAAAGGCGCTGCAGTCTGGAACCGCAAGACCGCTACGGTCGCAGTTCGAATCCTGCCTCGGGCATGGATGTTTGTGATGTCCTTAGGTTAGTTAGATTTAACTAGATCTAGGTTCTAGGGGACTAATGACCTCAGAAGTTGAGTCCCATAGTGCTCAGAGCCATTTGAACCATTTGAAATCAGAAAATTTGTCACGCTGTCCGCTGTAACTTAACAAAAACTGCACTCAGATGTATTTATGTGTTCAGGATATATCTGTGGTAACCTGTCCTAGGCTTTTCACTCTGCATTATAGGCTATTTGCAGGCTCTTTGATTGCAGCTTGGTCAGAAAGATGGTATTTTTGAAATGCTAAAGTTTTTTAGAACGATAGTAACCTTTGTTATCAAAAATATTTCCTTTAGACAGAGTGATTCAGCTGCCCGTACCTACGCGTTTTATGCAAATGCAGTGCGTTCAAAAACTACGTGCTATACTACCATACGTTGTGGCTCACTATGTGCAAACTACGAACCCTCCAAAAAAGTGAGAAGGACGTTTTAAAGGAAACTTAATGTACGGAAATTTTATACAAGAAGACTTTTTGCTATAGTTTTTAAATTATTCAAGAAAAATCTGCAAAAGTGACCCGCGTTTTTCTTGAATATCTGGAATACCCTGGCCTCCAGGGAAAACGTATCCCAGTACAAAATTTAACTGCATTAAGTTTCCGACATTCATCTTTTTCTGTAGGACTAACAGACTGCGTGCAGTGAGCGAGAGATACGAAAATCCTGTACATGGTTTTTGAGGGTTTTACTGGTTGCATAAAACCCACAGTTAGGGGCATCTGAATCATCCTGTATAGTCATTACGTGTTACATATCAATCGATCAAAGTGGCAGTACATTCAACCCTGCATAAGTATCGAAGCACCTACTTTTCTCGCTGCATGAAGTACACATTAACATTCAATTTCAATACGAATCACATTGATGAAGATATCGTGATAATATGATTCAGTGTTGTTTGTGCCTCTTGCAGGCGCATCAGTTTCATTCCCCCGTATTAAGCACCACACACACACACACACACACACACACACACACCAATGTGTATTATTTTGTGAACTTTGCTTTAAGCTAAAACGAATTCCAGAGGGTGAGGCAGCGAAGACAGGCAACCCAAATATTTCCAGAATGAATACATATATCGACGAGCGGCCTACGCCAAGTTATAGCAAGCAGTATGGAAAATTTCCTTGGAGAATCCCGCACCTCGATATATTTGTTCATTTTGGTGACATTTGGGGTGGCATGTCGTTGCTGCCTCACTCTCTGTATACTAGTCATGAAGTAACCTATACCTTTGGTAACATTTATAAAATCCTACGACCTTTATACTTCTAGTCTTTCTTCCGACAGTCACATAGCATTCCTTGGTACTTTTTACCGTCTTTAAGAACTGTTTTCTCAAGCGTCTTTCCTCAAATGTAGTGAAATGATATTAGTTATGCATCCTAACTACTTTCTGTTGGAAAACACGTAACGGTGTTGGCGGCCCAGTAATCCACAACAAGATTCTGAACACACATTTTAGGGAAAAATACGTATTAATCCTTGTTTACGAGCATATCCATAATTATGACGACGAGCCAGTCTAGTGCCGAATTAAATGCACATAAAAAGCCTTGTATTAGACCAAGGGCTCAGGTGTTCTGCCAGCGGACGTAATTGTCTTCTTGCCTTGGAATAGGTGCTTATATCCATAAGTCAGTCACAATTACAGCTTGAAACAGAGACAAAGAGGAGCTTTAGACTACTTTAATACGTCATGACAGTTTTTACTGCAGTCCATGTATCTTTGGAAAATGTTCATCATATTATTTTTTATTTCTTATGTGCGGCTTCTGCAGCTGTTCACTCCTAAAAGCCGCGGCAATTTCAGCCGAATTATTTCTTTGTAATTACTAAAGAAAGTAGAATTGATGTAGCCTCGTACGTTAATAATCAGTTAGATAACTACCTGACTATAAGGTGACGAAACAACCTCTATGTTTAAACCTTCGAAGGATTTAAGTGCCGCTGTCACCAGTACCAGATATATATCTTCTATTGGTGTTCCTTTCTCTACAACATCATATTTTCAGGCATGACCCATACAACTCCGTACTTTCTAGTTTCATCTTCACTGGCTGCCTGTCTAAGACAGTTACCCAGGTCTGCATAGAGATATTGCTGTTTTAGCATTGAAGCTGGTGTTTTGTGACATTAAATACAGACTCTAGGAGTTTAAATACAGGTTTCGGCTCACAAATCTATAATCAAATACAATTGGTGAACATATATTAATACAACCATGATGTAGAAAACAGAAAAATCTCTATCGTAGAGAGCATGATGTAAAAGATCTTAAAATTGTTCATCGATCGCTCTGACCTCTTCAACTGCTAATTACATTGAAAAGAGATGCTGCCAGCATATAAGCTTTGTTTCATGAAAGTTACAAGAAATTTAATTCTGAAGTTTCACTTAGTCATGAACTGATAAAGAAGATGAATAATTTTAAGTTCGTACCTTCGATTATTAAATGTGGAGTAAGGTCGTCGAAAACCTCAGGTGAGCGGAAATAAAATACCAAATTATATGTATGAGGTAACAGAATAACCAATTACTTGACATAAAAATTAGGGAAGGAACAGAAGAACTGGAAGATTCCTCCTATGTAGGAAGCGTGATTGCACAGGACGTTCAAAGTTTTCAATTACATCAAAAGTAGGCCGTACAAGAAAATGAATTCGACTGATCTCGAATATTAGCACGGAACTGAGGTCTTACTGCATGAAGTTGCACATATGGAGCATATTATTGTATGGAAGAGGAATAGGCACTATTGCACATCCCGTAAAGAACAAACTGAAAACTTTAGAAAAGTTGTGTCTTTGAAGAAAATATAAAAAATACTTGCACAGAAAATGTCCGAGGCGACATTTGATATATACGGTACACATACATGAAATAGATGAGAATGTGACAAGAAAGAATGTAGTGCAGAATAAAGCCACATTGTCTAAATGTGTAATCATTCGGAATCAGCCTCTCATTCTCGTTGTTTTTCTAGGTTTTTAATTTTACACATGAAAAAATTTGTCTCATGATATACAGGATGTATCAAAAAGAATCATCCGATTTTTTAAAAAAATTACGTTATTTGAGATTTCGTGAACAACATACTGTTAGAAAGAGAAAACGCTCGCATTTTACATGTTTTCCGCAAGGTAGCAGCATCTGGAAGTGCGGGAATTTTTAAATCAAGTGATTATTCAATGATGGATCGGTAGCACTGGGCCAAATGATTCAGCCTCACATTACTGGCCTCCAAGGTCACCGGATCTGATTGTATGTGATTATTTATTGTGGAGGTTTATAAAGAACTCTGTTTATGTGCCTTCGTTACCAACAACAGTGAATTAACTGAGACATCACATAACAATATCTGTGGAGGCTGTAACTCAAGACTGCTCGCTGCAGTGCAGGAACAGCCTGAATACCGTATTGACATATGCCGTCTAACTCAAAGGGAGGCATATTGAACACCTATGAAAAGGTATGAAAAAAATCAAAGTTTCCCGTTCATCAAAAACGAAAATTCATTGTTTATGTTTACTAGTTTCAGAAAAATGGACGTGCCAAATTGGATGATTCTTTTTGGTACACCCAGTATTTTGTAGGAAGCAGTTTGGGTTTTTGAAAGCAGGAGAGCGTTGCAGATATGATGAAAGCATTTGGTGCAAAAGGATTGCATATATGTGAGAGTAAAGGCCCACAATTTTATTTTAGTCTGAAGATTATGAGGCACTAATAACCTCCCAGACAACCGTGCGTATTAAAGTGCCGTTCCCGGGCCGCTGGGGTGACCCGGCCCTGGATCCAGCCCGCTCGCCGGACGAGGGTCGGTGTGCTGGCCAGCTTGGACGTGGTTTTTAGGCTGTTTCCCATACCTCTCTAGGCGAATACCGGGCTGGTACCCAAGTCCCGCCTCATTTGTGCAGTTCGCCAACATTGAGAAAGTTTTCGCACATTGCCACATGAATAACACTAGTAGCAGACAGGTAGGGTATACATATTCCGTCCCAGGAGAGTTAACGATCTGGCGAAACGAAGGTCACCTGGCCACCTCTTAAATCAACCTGTCAAACCTGTTAATAACCATGCCGAACGTGCGCCACTGCGGGACAAAGGCACAATAGAAAGAAAACTGTAAGAGACACATTCTTCAGTTTTGTTTCATTTCAGCTCTTCTACCAGGACAACTGGACAGCCAAAAGTCTTTGTTTAATTCCTAGAACTACATTCTGTTACAGTGTCTTTCACTGTCAATGAATTCGGTTTTGTTATTTATTAGAAAGCCTTTATTAGAAAGCATGAAACTGACAGTCGTCGTCGAGTAAACGTTTTTAGTATTTCTTTTTTTTTTACAATCCTTTGCTAACCGTTATTTTGACAACTGGAGTAGATTCCAGCAGAAACCTAATACAGTTAGCTTCATCAGCAGCTGGATAATTTTGTCATGTAAATCAGATTTTCTCCAAATAAAACGCAGTTATCCAGTTTCACACCATTCCAGGAATGATTTATTGAAGCTTACGATGTCCTGTCTATG
Organism: Schistocerca cancellata; assembly: GCF_023864275.1. Taxonomy (NCBI): domain Eukaryota; kingdom Metazoa; phylum Arthropoda; class Insecta; order Orthoptera; family Acrididae; genus Schistocerca; species Schistocerca cancellata. The sequence goes on along the minus strand of NC_064628.1, from coordinate 478,115,551 downwards.
AGGTTATAAGCCTTATCGTCAAAGTAAGACAGAATAAGGTTCAAAAGGGGAAACTCTAATCCACTTCGTGACTGCCAACGTCAAATGACTACTAGGTCAGATAACATAAACCATACTTGCTTACTACATACGAGATGAGTGGAGTAAGGTTTGTGACCCAAAGAGCAGTGCATTAATAGTTACCGTGCATATCAGAAAAAAAAAACACTTTGCTGTTGGTGTCTTTCTCTTTAAATTCATTGCATAAAAATAAAAAATTAAAATTAGGTAATTTTTTAAAACCATGTATTGACCTTATTGTCAAGTTACAGAGTTGTTGCCTCACTATTAACTGATGTCACATCGCTGTCATCAATGATATTTCAGTAGTGATAGTAACACTCAGAGACTCAGAATAGGCTCGTGGTGTATTTCTTAGCAGAACACGATCCATTTTGGAACGTTTTTACCGAGGTAGCACAATGCGAACGAAGAGTAGGGTTTCAACAAATGGTACGTTTGGATTCGAAAGAGATGGGAAAAGTTTTTCTAGAGAATTGTTCTCTCATTCGCTTCAAATGATTCAGAAAAACCACGGGAGAAACTGGGAAATAATCATCCGCCTCCTCTTCGAAGGAACTTTCCGATCGCGATGAAGAAAAGTCATGGAATCGCGCAGGGCTTTCACCCGCTTTCATCAGGAAACTATATCAAATGTGTTTACCATTGAATCTATTAGTTCAGTCTATTACAGCCAGTGGAAGCATCCTAACGCATTGAAGTCTGCTTCTTCTCAGACTGGTGTGTTTGTCTTCAACAAAAGATCTAATTTCGCCGTACCGTCCTTGATCTGTGAACTGACGGTCACAAATAATCGTGCTTCTTGCCCACATTACTGTACAGCGTACTACTCGTTTTGTTGTACCGTAAACGCTTCTGTAGCGTAATGACTTCCTGGAAAAAGTCAGCATTGTATTTCGTAAGGGAAAGAGTACAAAGTAGAAATTTCTACACATTCATTTGCGCAGACAATACAACAGTAGCTATATGTCTCCAGTAAGTGATTATTATACTTGTGTTTTGGTAATTCTTGTTGGAAATGTGAAACGAAGAAATGCTTATCATTCGATAGGTATTGCTGAAATTATATATGTATTCATCTACAAGCTTATCACGTGTCCGATACAATTATGAGGTAAACTGTGTCCGATAGTGTAAATATTCAACCCACCTCGTATGTTTCACGCAATATCTACGGCAAGCTTACATTGACTATCGGAAAGAGGATCTGCACGAGTATGTCATAAATCTCACTAGTAGGCATATCTTTACAACATGCGGGCTACCACAAAACTCCCTTACCAACACACCGCAGATAACGATAACGCTAAAGCCATTTGGTCTGGCTTATTGAGCCTCTCTGGTATTAGGGTATTGTTCTCTAGCTCCAAATTTAGCTTCCTGTGTATGTGATTATTTCATATTATTTGGCACTTTGTTAATACCTGTCTCGTAACAGCTTAATGACTTACCAATTTCAACCCTGTCGGACTACAAATTCGGCAATAAGCTTAAAACAGTTGTGTGTGTTAGCGCATCTTTTTTAACACTTTATTTGCAGGTGCATCTATGATTTGAGACTCGAAACCAAAATTTTTGTTTTGGAGCACTCAATATTTTAGTTTATTACACCATAAAACTAAAAAATTCATATTCAATGGATTGAACATTTTCAGTAATTCTAGATATCGACATTATTTACTAACTTAAAGACTATATCCCTTATGAAGCGGAAATAAGTTGCATTTGAGCACTCTGTTGTGACTCTCTGAGTCAGTTTACAGCATGATTTCGTACTTTACAAGAAAAACGGCATTTATCAGGAGATGCTTTAAATAGATTGCAGTTGTAGATTTACTAGTTGTCATTTGAATAGCATTTCATTTGGGTTGTATTTTGGCTCGAAGCAAAGGGAAAAAAAACTGTTCGCGATTAGTCAATAAATACACTTGGATAGTCAGAAGCTGTCAGTGTAACAGGCGGCGTGTGACTAGAGCCTAAAAATAAAACGAGGGAAACGATCGCATTTTCAGGCAACGTAAATAAACCATACAACGGAAACCCAGTTACGATTCCGGCGGTTCCAGTCTGGGTCAGCTGACAGTCTTAGGGGTTCCGGGAAGGCCGCCATTAAAATCTCATAATGTCTCCTCCTTCTTGTGTTTTAACTTGTGCTGGCGCTTTAGTTTGAACACTATCATTGTGTCACGAGGAATCAGTTTTAAACAGCATTTCATATCTTCCCATTTCAGTTTTCAGTGATTCTCCAGAATTGTTGATGGTGAAATAGTCGCTTTTTTCAAAGCACATTTTTCCCCATCGTTCTGCAGTTGATTACATACTACATCTCTGATGACACTGTCAGCGACGGGACGGCTTAACACTAATGTACGTTTTACTCCTTTGTTCCTCTTTTTTCAATAGGATGAGAAAAATAATAAAATAAAAATAAACCACAGCAGTAACGGAAGCACGTTAATGACCTGTACAAAACCCTGAGCGATACTTCAACAGTAGAGTTATCCCGTAATGTTTGTATCGACATTATGTCTTCACCTTCAGGCACTAAGCGGGCACTTATTTTACGAAAGTAATATAGTCACGTAAGAGACACTGACAGCAATGAATCAAATTTTTAAGAAAGTATGTCGTTAATACAGTCAATAACAACTATTGTGATTTTTGTAGGGTTGGCGTAAAGTAAACCTCCTACTCCTTCCCCCCCCCCCCCCACCATAAAAAAGGTTATTCAAAACACATTGGTATTGAAAGCGTTAATCCAGACTGCAGTATTTTAAACGCTTCCGAGATGCTACCGTTGGAGTAATCAGATTGAAGCTACTGTCAAAACTTTTAGTCTCATATACGTCTGATTTCACGCTCGCTCCTTTATCTGGTAGACGTCGTTTATCTGATATTGACAATATACTCCCATTAACAATAGTCTTCACACTGACCAACATTCATTACACCCAACATTCTATGAAACTTCCGGTCTGATCCAAGGTCCATCAGGAATTCTGTTTCTGCTTTGACTTCTGCGTCTTTACCTCTTTCAGAAACAATCAGAAAATTCATATTATTACAATTGGTACGTAACTGCTTTCTAAAATGTTTTATTCACGAAGTTTATCATACAGAAATTCCCTGTTTGGTTTAACATTTATAATAGTGCGTATGCTAACTCTAGTTTTTAAATAAAAGAAAAAACATTAAAATTTTTTCAGTCTACCTGTTATAAATAGGTGTAAGAAGAGCGTAAATGACATTAAAGGCTAGGCAAGGATCACAATCCACATGGCAACAGTATATTTATTAGAATACGTAAAGTACCACAATTCCTTCTGGAGCCATACTGTTGCTTAAGGGAATTTCAGCACCTGCAGCTTATAAATAGTTTGAAATCAGTCCATTAGTTTGGAAGTTTTGGATAAGCACTTCAGTTTAAATTTGTTGTTACTGTAAAAACAGTAACCGAAATTGTCTACTGATTCTGACGAATGTCAGTGGTGGTACACCATTTTTGCATCAGCTGCAAAATACGTTAGTAGCCTACTTTTTAATCTACTCCAAGAAAATATGATTTACTTTTTACCTAAGATTATTAGAGAAAATTTACTGATTACTCTGTAGCTTTATTTCTCAAAACTTAATGAATAATAATACTGCTTTAACTTTAAAAACAACTTATAACATTGATTTGAGACGAGGTCTGCTTCTTATGTCCCAGAAATTTATGGGGATACCCAGTATCTGTAGCAGAAGCTACTTCTGTTTTTCGTTTTCTCGTAACCAACTTGCGGATTTGTCAAAGAGTCTAACTCCTCTCTCAGCTAAATCAGTAACTAACTCCAGTTTACTAGCTACGTGCACAGTTTTGACGAAATCCTGTTTCGTGTCTTTGCGAAGAATCTAGATTAATCAGACTGTCACACAAATAAAACCTAATACAAATATTACTGTTTCGGAAGGTAGATATTGTATACTGGGTTTATTGGTGACTTCTGGGTTATGGTCTCTTGCTACTTGAAACATTTGTAGAATTTCATTTAATGATTCCGACTCCGAATCAATGTAGTGAGCATATTTATTTCTAATTCAGAGACTGCTACGAACAAAGAATAACAAGGCAATAGAATCAGGAAATTAAATAACTGTTCAGTTCAAACTTCCTGACTGATTAAAACTGTGTGTGGAAGTGAGATTCGAAACTGGAAGGTTTACCTTTAGCGGGGAAATGAGCTATCCAAGCATGACTCGCAATCTACCTTCACAGCTTTTCAGTTTATTACACAATCGAAAACATGAATATAAGTTTTCGAACGAGTTCTGAAACCCAATATAGAGTTGTGGGTGCAAAAGGGGCATACAACTATTCTTTAACACATAACCGACAAGAAAATTACAGATATCTCAAATTAAATTCTCTTTTTGCGACGAAAGTTTGAATTCGTCACTGCAAAAAAAAAAAAAAAATTCAAGTAATACATAGCTTCCGCCGTCCACCTTGCACAGTGGATAACTCATAGCGCACCATTTTTAAAGAAAAATTGCAGTTAATTCTGAATATTCTCTGTCGTCTTTTATAGATTACTTTTCTTTCAAAACTTCGAGAATAAAATCGAAGATACGATATATATCGTCTTGATCCAAATATTCGTTTACTTCTCTGCACGTATTTCTATATTTAAATTAAGAACTCCATTCTAAACCAACTGCACTGAAATTAATTTAAAATTGGTATAGTAGGACCTGCGTTTCTACAAGCCGTCATTTCCCCGAAAAGTCTACGAAAAATAATTTCATATGTGTAACTATAAAAGTATCTTTCAGTAAAATTTTCAATCGAGATTCTCTTATCTCTAAGAGAGATCATATTTGATGCTGTTACGTTGAAAACTAACATATGACTGACGACTCCACCAGTGACAGTTTTATTAGGTAACACGCCATCCAATACGCTTCTTGATTGCAGCAGTCTTTTTCTCTGGGAGTTTATGACAGTTGAAAGGTGGCTACACTGAGTCACAGCGCTAGAGATTGCGCCAAAGATTATTATTCCGCCGCCTTCACTGGTGCAGTAGTAGTTCAGAGGTTGCCGAGGGCAGTACTTGTTGAGAGGATGTCGAGAGGAGTACTAGTTCAGAAGTTGTTGTGTTCAGCTGTTGCCCTATTGGGCGAGACAGTAGATGCTATTTGGTTGATGTAACGTTTAGATGGAAGATGTTGCAATGATCACAGTGTACTTTTCGTTAATATATATGGAGGTAAAAGAAAAAAAAATTATTTCACATTTCCTTAATGACAATGCCTCTTGGTCACAGGTTCAGTCAACAAAGCATTTGGCTCGTGTTCGTGTATTAGAGTTGTAATTCTGGTTTCTATGTGCAATTATTTCTGGTTTTTCAATTAGTTCACTGTAAATGGTGTTTAAAATATCTTGTCGTATTGAGGAAGAATCGTGCCTGATACATGTACGTTGAATCACACCTCCACACACAGAACAGTTACACTTGTGATTTGTTGTTTTGTAGCTTTTATAGTTTTGGGGACTTAATTAATCAATTGTGTTAACGGAAATTTCCTTTCATTCTTTATTGTTATTTTATGCAGTCAGATTGCGTACTAATACTAGTCAGGGCCAACCGGTTACGAGACTTCGTAACCGGACACATAGCTACTGAAATTATCGCATAAGAATTAAGCCCCCATGCACAGTTCACAAGCCAGTTATTTCTTAAATTGAACTCACTCTTAGATTGTAGATATAAGGATGCGTGCTGTCTCCCTCACTTATCCTATATTTTCCAAATTTTGTAGCTAGCGTTCCATTATCTTCCTCGAAATCGAATTGCTCAGAAGCTAAAGTCTTCTATTCGGCAAATTTACCAGAAACAAATAAATAAATTTTGGAACACAGTAAAATGACTGTGAAGTAGCCAGCATAGCATGATGGATTTTTCTGTTATAATGGCACGACTTTGCGAAGGCGCTCGATCCAGGGATAATCCGGTTCGAATCTTGCTGGTGCAAAAATTTTCACATGCAATATTTGACCGGCAGGGGGAGGAGAGGTGGCGACATAAATTTCATGATCACCACAAATTCCGCCAGTGTCCTGAGTGGAATACCATACCTCTCCGCAGTATTTCATGAAGTGAAAGAATGTAAAACTTGATTTTGAGCGGTCCATAGGTTGGGGATGTTCAGCCTGACGGCTCCCTTGGTGCTGTTCGGGAGGAGTAGGCTATATTCCGGCACCCCGTTCCTCCCTTTCCATTTTCTCATCATCATCAGCATCAGCAGCATCATATAACACAAACATTAACTTCACACACGCATGCGCGCTCTTGTGTTCTCTCAAACCCACACACACACACACACACACACACACACACACACACACACACACACACACACAATACATACATGTACATACATGTAGTAGTACAAATACTGCACTGGGCCACGCTGCAAATAAATAAAGTAACTAAGTAAAAGTATTATAGTGGCCAACTGCACACATAGTTTAGTAAATCCAACTGATATTGGAAGTGCCTCACAAATTGCCAATTCTGATCGAATAATGTACTGATTCATCGAGTTTGAAAGACGATGGAAATGATCTAAAAAGTTAAAAACATACAAAGCAAAATTCACTATAAAATGTCAACATAGTAATGAAACAGCAAGTCACCGTGATGTGCATGAAACGATTTCATTTGATCAGACGATTACAAAACTGCAATTGTCTGTTGTCTAGGCACAGTATTACGAAAATGATCTTTATATCTTTATCGATGGTTACTGTTAATATTAGCAAAAACATAGTCTTTTGAGTAAAACTAATTAGGGGCTTCCACAATCGAGGTATTTTAAACTTGTGCTTCGATTAAAATTACTTTGAAAATGCTAAAATTGAGATTATTGGTGCTCTTACATCTATCTTTGCAGAATTATTTAATGGTAGCTACTCCCTGCAAAACCAGTTATATGACTGGGAGAAATAGATGGTTCTGACTTCGAGCATCTCTTAGAAAAGCTGGGGGTAATTTCTAGTTGAGAAACTAAATACGAAGTCCGGGAGCACGCAAACAAAGCTTATAAAAGCTAATAAAAGTAAAAACTGTAAATATCGCTAAGGAAAGGATCAGATGATTTCAAGTAATTTTATGTAGCGCTCGGAAGTGTCTCTTGTGTTACATCAGGAGCAACACTTATTAAGTAGATTTTGGGGTATGACGAACAAAATAATTTCACCTCAAGCTGTCGATTTAGAATCGTTCGAATGGCCCTTGTAGCCCTCGGATTTATGAAAAGAACGGTGATCTGAATGGAATTATATCACAAAAAAACAGAGATTGTATAATAAACGTGAAACTCTGTCTGGCTTAAGAAGTATTTGGTACATTTCATTACTCACCTTGTTCTGGATGTAAATAATGAATAATTTCAAGAATTTATTTCTTTTCGTTATATGAACATTTTTGTTAGCTCCTCTTGAAATTGCATAATTAAAAAACCTGTGCCTCACGTCTCTCTTTGATCATCTGGATTTTTTGTTTGGGCTTTTAAAAGAGGTGTGTGTGTGTGTGTGTGTGTGTGTGTGTTTGCTACGCGCGCGTAGAGACTGTCAGAGAGTGTGGGCATGACGGAGATATAATACGCTCCTGGAAATTGAAATAAGAACACCGTGAATTCATTGTCCCAGGAAGGGGAAACTTTATTGCCACATTCCTGGGGTCAGATACATCACATGATCACACTGACAGAACCACAGGCACATAGACACAGGCAACAGGGCATGCACAATGTCGGCACTAGTACAGTGTATATCCACCTTTCGCAGCAATGCAGGCTGATATTCTCCCATGGAGACGATCGTAGAGATGCTGGATGTAGTCCTGTGGAACGGCTTGCCATGCCATTTCCATCTGGCGCCTCAGTTGAACCAGCGTTCGTGCTGGACGTGCAGACCGCGTGAGACGACGCTTCATCCAGTCCCAAACATGCTCAATGGCGGACAGATCCGGAGATCTTGCTGGCCAGGGTAGTTGACTTACACCTTCTAGAGCACGTTGGGTGGCACGGGATACATGCGGACGTGCATTGTCCTGTTGGAACAGCAAGTTCCCTTGCCGGTCTAGGAATGGTAGAACGATGGGTTCGATGACGGTTTGGATGTACCGTGCACTATTCAGTGTCCCCTCGACGATCACCAGTGGTGTACGGCCAGTGTAGGAGATCGCTCCCCACACCATGATGCCGGGTGTTGGCCCTGTGTGCCTCGGTCTTATGCAGTCCTGATTGTGGCGCTCACCTGCACGGCGCCAAACACGCATACGACCATCATTGGCACCAAGGCAGAAGCGACTCTCATCGCTGAAGACGACACGTCTCCATTCGTCCCTCCATTCACGCCTGTCGCGACACCACTGGAGGCGGGCTGCACGATGTTGGGGCGTGAGCGGAAGACGGCCTAACGGTGTGCGGGACCGTAGCCCAGCTTCATGGAGACGGTTGCGAATGGTCCTCGCCGATACCCCAGGAGCAACAGTGTCCCTAATTTGCTGGGAAGTGGCGGTGCGGTCCCCTACGGCACTGCGTGGGATCCTACGGTCTTGGCGTGCATCCGTGCGTCGCTGCGGTCCGGTCCCAGGTCGACGGGCACGTGCACCTTCCGCCGACTGGCGACAACATCGATGTACTGTGGAGACCTCACGCCCCACGTGTTGAGCAATTCGGCGGTACGTCCACCCGGCCTCCCGCATGCCCACTATGCGCCCTCGCTCAAAGTCCGTCAACTGCACATACGGTTCACGTCCACGCTGTCGCGGCATGCTACCAGTGTTAAAGACTGCGTTGGAGCTCCGTATGCCACGGCAAACTGGCTGACACTGACGGCGGCGGTGCACAAATGCTGCGCAGCTAGCGCCATTCGACGGCCAAGACCGCGGTTCCTGGTGTGTCCGCTGTGCCGTGCGTGTGATCATTGCTTGTACAGCCCTCTCGCAGTGTCCGGAGCAAGTATGGTGGGTCTGACACACCGGTGTCAATGTGTTCTTTTTTCCATTTCCAGGAGTGTAGTTCACAGGGGCAGAAAGTCTCTGCAAATCAGTTTTCGGCCTTTACACATTTGTGGGACGTAATGCCCGTTGGCAGAGCCCGACGAGTGCAGCACCGAGGCTACGATTTGACATAAACTACGTAATTTCTGGGCCAGAGACTTTGAGAAAGATGCCGGATATTGTCTGTTTGTATCAAAACTGCTGAAATGGTGCACCTGGCCAATACCTGAAGTGCTGCCTATGGCTAATCACTCTATTTGACTCACTGCGGAATTTTAGATTTTTGCTGGTTTGTTGGTTGATTTGGGGGAGGGGCCCAAAGAAGAGGTCATCGGTCCCATCGGCTTAGGGAAGTACGAGGAAGGAAGTCTGACGTGCCCTTTCAAAGGAACCATCCCGGAATTTGTGTAAAGCGACTTAGGGAAATCACGGAAAACCCAAATACGGATGGCTGAACGCGGGTTCGAATCGTCGTCCTCCCGAATGCGAGGCCAGTGCGCTAAGCTCTGCGCCACCTCGCTTGGTAGACAGTTTTGTAATACGTTGTTAGCTAAGTGATATTTATATATCCAGTGTATATCAAAATTACAACAGCAAAACATATATAAAACACTGTTGTGAAATTCATACTACAGGTTAAACATAATAATGCAAAAAAATGTACATATATGACACTACACAAATCTACTTTTGCTTAAGAAATCAGTTTGGCCCCCACTCATCCAAAGATAATCTGTAAACCTCTCCTTTTGGAATCATAATATGGCCTGAATATTTTCCTGGATATTTCAACAACATCGTTTACGTACGAGTCGATGTCGCATTAACTGAGGTTCTTGGGGTACCAGGACGAACTACCTGCGCCTCAATCATATCCCGCTTAAACTAACCGCAATTTCGAGAATATGGTGGATTGACGCGATGATCGTGTGCAATGTGAAAACATCACTATATGATCGTCATCTGACTGTATTGAGGTATCCACAGTTTTTCGTATCATTCTGCATTCTTGCTGGAGAAATCATCAGTGGTTCACAACCGATGATAATATTTCAGTGAATAGATATTGTAATGCTGCGCTTGACACCTCTATTAATTCTGTCAAAATTGTAACTAAAGCCTCTTTATTGAGTGCGTAATGACCATATGGTGTTTTCGCATTTATGTACATACTTTGTGGCATAATTAAAAAAGTTATGCTTGGATGATGATGTTGAAGATGATAATTTTATGAAAGAATTAATATAGGTAAGTCATTCGTAGTGGGTGAAGATTTATTTGCTGAAATATCAGTCACAATGAGGTCTACAACAAGTGTGGGTCGGTGTCGATGGTTCACTGTAATGTACTGCTTGTTAGTGTCACAGCTACCTTACCATCTCGTCGACCTACACTGTCCACAAACATTGGTCGTTCATGACGCAACGTTTTCTATCGCTGACATGCTAACTGTTTCGCTTTTTCATTAGATTAGCTTAAAGCTATCCTAAACGTTGGATTAAAGTGGAAAGTGACCCAATAACAGCATATAATCAGGCATTTTTATAGAGGGTACGGGATGACTGTTTTCAAAATTGCCTACCGTGTCGCTTCTATAACTGGTATTACGGACAGAAGCGTTTCCATTTCTCGTAAAGAGCTTTTCGTTTCTTACCCACACATTCTGGCCGTCGTGTTGGTCAGTAATGTCACGGTAAGACAAGAGACGGTTGAATCGAGTGAAGTTAATGAAAGCAGGAGAATTTGTCACTGTTGGTCACTGCATGTACAGGTACACCAACCGGAAATAGCTAACAAAGGAGCCGTTGGATCACACGCTTGTGACGGAGACGCCGCCTTGGAAGTTCACGCTGCCGCTGCTTTGGACTACTCAAGAGACCTTCGCTATGGCACACTATGTTTGTGCGAGTACACAGAGTTAATTTTTCACTGCTTTTGCTTTTGTCCGCCTCCGTAACTGCCTATCAGGGCCGCAGAGACCCGAGTTCGTTCTCGTGCTCGGTGAGTGTAAGTATCACGAAATTCGCCTGCAATACACTGTCGTATCACCTGTCGTACTGAGATGGCTGAAAGAGAACGGACTGAAAGCCTACTACTTGTATAAATAAATAATATAGATGAGTTATGTATGTATAATTATTTGTGTTTCAAGCAAATGATTGGATGTTCTTGACTTGCTTTCGTGTGTGAAATCAAACGCCAGAACTGCGGGCGCGTTACAGCCGTGTAACTCCTAGATGGTTAGGAATTTGTCACTTTTGTGTATGTTCTTAAAATTTCGTAGAATTATTCGTCATTGTAAATTTGAGTTTTCTTCTTCTCGTGGCTGTTAGCGACCGCTTACCAGCCGATGGTTAATGAGACCTGGATCATTGCAGTCTTTACGAAAAACAAATTCCTTCTCATATTGCATTCGAACATCAAGTCGTTTGTGTCAGTGATTTTATTAGGTTAAAAGAGAGAAAGAGAAACCTTTGTGATACTTAATCTCCCAGGAAGTTCTATATCAGCGCACATTCCGCTGCAGAGTGAAATTCTCATTATAGAAACTCTTACCTTCATAGCCATAGCGAATTCAAGCCTCATAAGAAACTGCAATCGCTTTAATTAAGGACATGTTTAAATCACTGGGTGTAAACGGTATGCGACGAATGAATACGTCTTCACTTGCGGCTTTCGTAAAAACCAGTGATGTGATATTTCAATTATTGGGCATTTAATTTTTCATTAATTTTCTTCAATGTTTCATCTGAACGTAGAAATTTGAAGTAAACAGGCCAATAACTTTGAAACAAATGAATCAGGTACTTCTCGATGTTCGCCCAAATGTGCATTAGGATGTCGTGTAGAGATCTGAAGTCAATTGGCCAAGAACCTTAAGAGATTATTGGTAAAAACTCCCCTCTTTCTATATGTGTTTCAAGTCAGTTACGAGATCTTATATAGACAGTGATCCTTCTCTTGCCTTGTAGGTAAAGTATGCAAAAGGTCATCAAGATAAATGAAACTGCAGATCTGCATGAGTTACAAAGAAAAGAAACGGACCCTCATGATGGATATGTGTGGACTTATCTTACGTGCCGTCTTTGTCCGCAGCTTCGCTCCTTCATGTTAAAGCAGACATTCTTTCTCAGAATTTACTCGCAATTTTGGCAGAAAATTCAGATGTTACATTGCAATCTACACGAACAAAGTCCTTATAAGAATATACAGATAGAAAATCTTAGAAACTACGTGATCCAGCCCAAGATAGTCCGTTGCATGATCACATATTACGGCAGAGCTCCAATGTTCTTTCAGTTTTCTGTTCCAGTGTAAAGACGTCTACAAGTAGGATTTCAGGTAGATGGCGAATTGATCCCTAACCCCACTGTTTCACACCTAGTTAGATACAGGACAGAATAATAGATAGTAGGAGTAGTTTCCATGGAGGGAGAATCGTTATCCGGTGTGAACGTCTGGTAAAGCAACTTCGTAGAGAGTCATGGTTTTGTCTTCTGTGCGTTTATCTGGGCCTTACTCATTAGCCATTGAGTGGATGAAATAGTTGTTCGTTGCAGTTAAACATTTCCCAGAACACATTCAAATCTTAGTCATATGCAGGTCTCAGTATTATCCAGATGCAACACTACAACGGTTAGTCAGATGCACCTAAATGTCCAGTATTATTTAGTTACACTTAAATTACCAGTACCAGTCAAATCTGCTTGAATAATCAGAGCCAGTCAGATTTAAGTACGGCGGTATATTTGGAAAAGTTTATACTTACTGATATCTTTTGACTTCCAAGATTAGAACAATCAGAAATATTTCACAAAATCGAACCACGCAATTCACATACATTAGATTACATTCAATATTACACAAACATACACAACACGTTTTAAGAGGTCTTGCACCTCATACTGAATCCAATGCTTAGAAATAACTAACATAGATATTGGAAACTTTAGTAGCTACCGCGAAGGTAGCTAATATACTTTACATCGTTTCTTGTAAAGTAAAAAATAAAGCCAATTTATCGGCAGACTGAAATGCTATGTCTGCCAGCAATGGACGTTATAGAAGGGCAGAAGAAGTAGAGAGAGAGGGAAGAGAAATTTATAGAAGAGCACTGCAAGGAATTGGAAAGAGACACTGCTGAGTGAGAAACTAAATCAGAAAGAAGCATAACTCGTGGCAGATTAAAGTATATTCATTACTCTTCGTCATCGATAAATGAACATTTACGATACGTCAAGAGGTTAACTAGAGGAAGTGTTCCACGTAAGAGAAAACTGAGCCTAATTATAAGGGGATTTCAGTGAAAAGTTTAATCTGAAATATATTTATTCTGACACGATCAATATCTCATAACTAGCTCAGTGGAGGCTCGTAACCACAAATTCCCAAACAACTCGCAGATGGCATCGCTTCCGAACACATTTTTACTTGCCTTCTTGCTGTATATTTTCGCCCAGGTGTCCGCCCCCGTTAGCTGAGTGGTCACCGCGGCGAAATGCCACGCCAAGGGGCCCGTTTGATAGCCGGCCGGGGCAGGAGATTTTCTCTGCTCAGGAACTGGGTGTTGTGTTGTCCTCATCATCATTTCATCCCCATCTCCGACGCGCAAGGCGCCCAATGTGGCGTCGAATGCAGTAAGTACTTGCCCTCGGCGGCCGAACTTCCCCGAATGGGGGACTCCCGGCCCACAATGCCGTACGCTCATTTCCATTTAGCCCGAGTAAGTTTTCGCAATTAGGATACGTTCTCTACATAAAAAAAAAAATTGTATCTTGAGGCATTCACTGTCTCATCATAAGAAAAAAAGAAACAGACAAAACCTATAAGACATTTACAGGGTTTTCCGGAATTCCCGTTACAAGCTTCTCAGGCTTGTAGAGTGGAATGAGTACATAATATTTTGTATCGGAGCCTGTATCCGGAAAGTATATTAGCGTGCTACAGCCGTTTGAAAACATGTTTGCTAGGCAGGTTTGCTACGGGGTAGTCTTGGTGGGAGGTTCTTACGTCGAACTGTCTGATGTCATTTGACGTCTATCGTACCTCTCTCACCTGGATCGAGCATCATTTACGTGTCTGTGAGTGTTAGAGTTGGTATGGAGTGTTGGAGGTGGTATGGATGTACTTGTCGGTCATCCAAAACATACCAGAAGGTGATGGAAGCAACATCCCTTGCACGTGTAATTGTCGGTTGACAAATTCTATTCAACATAATGGAGTACGATCTCTTCCATACGATACGATACGATATTGCAGTGCCTGTATTATTCTGCTTACGATACAAAGTTCCTTTGGACACATGCATGTCCAAAGGAACTTCACATCGCAATCAAAATAACAAGGCACTGCAATATCATATTTATCTGCCGATACCGGACAAGCGACCTTCACTTACAACATATACGTATGCATAATGGATGTATGAGTACTGTTCGTAGACGAATGGTGGACGACATACGGAGGTTTGGGTCTGGATGTGAGTCGTGCAAGGGTAGCCAAATGGAAAGATAATCGCTCGCGATAAGCGAGAAATCTGCTTTAGAGTCACGATTCGGCACAGATTTTCATTGTTGTCATTGGATTCTACAGCTGATGGTTGTCCTTATTCGTAATTACGAATTCATTTAATGTCTCCCAATTCGGGTGTGCATCGTCTGCTTGGAGTACGACAGTCATGCCAGCTGTCGGTGAACGTACTCTTTCCCGAAGTTGTCTAGTGATTGTGGCGAAAAGGGTATGCGATGGAGTCGGACATTGCTTAGAGCTGTACTGATAAGGCGAGGACCAGCTCTCCCATTACCGTGAGCTTAGCCATGCTGAAGGATCACGTCCGTGTAAGTCTGCAAATATGTGCTCAACCATTTTTGCTCTAACATTCACAGACACGTGAATGAGGCTCGAACGAGAACAGAGAGGTAGGGCAGACATGAAGTCAGCTGATCCAACGCAAGAACGTCCTCCCCCCCCCCCCCCCCCCCCGAAAAATAATCATGATTATCCTGTTGCAACGCTACCTATCAAGTATGTTCCCAAAGGCTGTAGCGCGAAAACGGTACGTTTCCGGACATCGGCTCCTATTTAAAATATTACATACACACTCCCCTCAGCAAGTCTTGGACGTCTGTAATGGGAATTTCCGAAAATCCTGTATTATGTTCAGTATTGTTCAGACCATCTAGCAAGCCGAAAGTAAACTGGCAGAGTTGATGAGACTATATAAGACAGCACGAATTGTATATCTACATAAATGTAAACTTTATGTTGTCACTGTATGTCAGAGAAATCCAACCAGTAACGTAGAATTTACATTATCTACACTCCTGGAAATTGAAATAAGAACACCGTGAATTCATTGTCCCAGGAAGGGGAAACTTTATTGACACATTCCTGGGGTCAGATACATCACATGATCACACTGACAGAACCACAGGCACATAGACACAGGCAACAGAGCATGCACCATGTCGGCACTAGTACAGTGTATATCCACCATTCGCAGCAATGCAGGCTGCTATTCTCCCATGGAGACGATCGTAGAGATGCTGGATGTAGTCCTGTGGAACGGCTTGCCATGCCATTTCCACCTGGCGCCTCAGTTGGACCAGCGTTCGTGCTGGACGTGCAGACCGCGTGAGACGACGCTTCATCCAGTCCCAAACATGCTCAATGGGGGACAGATCCGGAGATCTTGCTGGCCAGGGTAGTTGACTTACACCTTGTAGAGCACGTTGGGTGGCACGGGATACATGCGGACGTGCATTGTCCTGTTGGAACAGCAAGTTCCCTTGCCGGTCTAGGAATGGTAGAACGATGGGTTCGATGACGGTTTGGATGTACCGTGCACTATTCAGTGTCCCCTCGACGATCACCAGTGGTGTACGGCCAGTGTAGGAGATCGCTCCCCACACCATGATGCCGGGTGTTGGCCCTGTGTGCCTCGGTCGTATGCAGTCCTGATTGTGGCGCTCACCTGCACGGCGCCAAACACGCATACGACCATCATTGCCACCAAGGCAGAAGTGACTCTCATCGCTGAAGACGACACGTCTCCATTCGTCCCTCCATTCACGCCTGTCGCGACACCACTGGAGGCGGGCTGCACGATGTTGGGGCGTGAGCGGAAGACGGCCTAACGGTGTGCGGGACCGTAGCCCAGCTTCATGGAGACGGTTGCGAATGGTCCTCGCCGATACCCCAGGAGCAACAGTGTCCCTAATTTGCTGGGAAGTGGCGGTGCGGTCACCTACGGCAGTGCGTAGGATCCTACGGTCTTGGCGTGCATCCGTGCGTCGCTGCGGTCCGGTCCCAGGTCGACGGGCACGTGCACCTTCCGCCGACCACTGGCGACAACATCGATGTACTGTGGAGACATCACGCCCCACGTGTTGAGCAATTCGGCGGTACGTCCACCCAGCCTCCCGCATGCCCACTATACGCCCTCGCTCAAAGTCCGTCAACTGCACATACGATTCACGTCCACGCTGTCGCGGCATACTACCAGTGTTAAATACTGCGATGGAGCTCCGTATGCCACGGCAAACTGGCTGACACTGACGGCGGCGGTGCACAAATGCTGCGCAGCTAGTGCCATTCGACGGCCAACACCGCGGTTCCTGGTGTGTCCGCTGTGCCGTGCGTGTGATCATTGCTTGTACAGCCCTCTCGCAGTGTCCGGAGCAAGTATGGTGGGTCTGACACACCTGTGTCAATGTGTTCTTTTTTCCATTTCCAGGAGTGTAGATCCGAAAAGCAAATGTAGATCTTCATTTCAAAGTATAACCTTAGTCTACAGGCCCTGGCGGGCCCATCGCTATTATCCGACAGCCGTACTATCTTACGCCTACGCATTCATAGGGCGCAGCGTGGAGCCGCTTGGGGCCAGTACACAGCTCTTCCAACCGTTGTGTTTCCGTGAGCCGCTACCTTTCAATCGAGCGGCACCTCAATTGGCATCAAGAGGCTGTTGCTCTCCTTTCCAGTTCTCTCACTGAAGAAACACCTCTGGCAGTACCGGCAATCGAATTCGGGTCCTCCACCTGTTAGTCAGTCGTGCTGACCACTCAGATACGGAGGCAGAGCATTTCAGAATATGCTCAAGGAAAACCATCTGAACTGAAGCCAAGTCATGTGCTATATTTACCTAGATACGGTGGCTCTATTATGTTGTTCTGTGCTTCAAAATGACAAAGTGTAAGTGGTTCCAGAGTCCTGAGTAATGGAACACATTAGCATAATACTATGAAACCCGTTATAATACTCTCACAAGAGAAAGAGGAGGAATTATAAAGTGAAGAAGTGATCTAGAAATACTGCATAAGTAACTCAGAAAGACATAGATCGGTCCGTGGTGCTCTTAGGTCACAAGATAACATACCCAAGTGTCAATAAACGATCTTGATAAAAGTTGCCGGGTGTGCAAAGGGGGCAAAATAAGCAACATGTATAATTTTTTGTTTGTGCCTAGTTTCACTTTTAAGGGGTAAAACATATGCCGAAAGGAAACTTGGAGTTTTAGGTTTCGAGGAAGTATTTTCGAAACGATCATACATAAAAATGTTTTTTCATATAAAACTTGATATGCAACAAAGGATCTTGAAAAACTGTTTAATCTTCTCACAAAGTCTTCCAGAATCGGAAACTGTATACGCTCTACGGTCGTAACTGTGCCATTTTAACCTTAGTGATACTCGGGTACGACGCTCACACACTCACCAAAAGATGTTTTCCTTGGCATTAAGGGAGAAAATGGCTTTGAGGACATCAGTCTCCTAGAACTTAGAACTACTTAAACCTAACTAAGGACATCACACACATCCATACCCGAGGTAGGATTCGAACCTGCGACCGTAGCGCTCGCGCGGTTCCAGACTGTAGCGCCTAGACCCGCTCGCCCACTCCGGCCGGCATTAAGGGAGAAATGTCTGCATTGTTCTTAGATTCTTGCAGTGGTCGATGTGAAAGAACCGTTTATAGTATCGCATCTGAGGACAAGGAACTTTTTTATCTGGTGATCCCAGAAGCGCGACGGCACAGGTACAGCCGTGGCATGTATACAGATTTCGATGTTGGAAGAACTTCGTGTGAAGACTTTCAGATCTAGTAGTTCCGGTGAACGATTATGGTGTCAATCTCCACATGACACACAATATAATGAAACTGCAGACATTACTTCATAATCAATTCTGACGTTAACACTTACAAATGTACTGAAATATGCTTGATTCAAATCGGGATATTTAGGTGATAACCCAAAAAATTTGTAATCCTGTTAATTTTGTTTTATATTCTCTTCTCTATCGTGTATATTAAGTGAAGAAAGTTCATTCATTTATGTGCAAGGTGTAAAAAACACTTTACGTTTAACATATTTTTATATGTTATCAATACTGTAATTAATTTCTACAATAGTACTCAGTTACTTATTATCTTCGATTAATAAAATACACAGAAGTGAAACGGTAAACTAATAAAAATGAATTGGAAACGTATAACAACAATTTAAAACATAAAAAATATGTAAAATAAACATTTAGGCTAGTATTGAATGTTTGGATACTTTAATTGGGTACTTTGAAAACACTCCTATAGTACATTATGCACAACTTATTTTCCAAAACTGTTACTTCCGAAACCAGCTTTATTACAGACGGATACATGTGGCTTGAAAGCTTGATTAAGTTTTGTTGTAACAAAAGTTTTGTTTTTCAGTATTAATAGTGCTGCGGGATTTTGCAAGAATTCAAAATATTACAAATGTTGATTGTACTGTTTTCAAGAATATTAATTTCATGTCAGTATTTATATAAAACATTTTTTATGTATCATCATTTCGAAGACATTCCCTCTAAGCCTAAAAGGCTAAATCCTTTCGAAGATATTACCTCCCTAAGCATAAAAGGCTAACTTACACATCAGGGTGTGTTTTACCCCTTAAAACTGAATTTTGGCACAAAGAAAAAAATTCATATTGCAGTATTTTGCCCCCTCTGCACACCTGACAAGTTTCATCAAGATCGTTTGTTGACAGTTGTGGACGTTCCCTTGTCAGTAATATTCGTAACAAGAAAGTCTGTTTGGAATATAGAAAGAAATGCTTGTGAGAGATGTCGCTAATACCGTTTCAGCTCATGTCAGCAGTCCTTAGCCACTACATTATGACTCCCTTAAAGGATATACTCGCAAGTTAATAACAAGCTTCATTAGTTTCGTGTCACATGGCAGGAAGTCGGAAACCTTCAGCTGTTTGTCGACCGGAGCGAGTTCTTATCTGCTGTGTGTCAGGCAGTTTCGCTAAGTGACATGGATGCAGCGAGAGTGACAAATGAAGTGCGCCCGCCGAAGCGTGCGGCGAATAATGGAATGATAATGAATATTGATCGCTTTCACCAACCCTTCGCTCCACTGGATAGATTCAGCTTTCGATATTTGCTCCCTGCAAGGACGTTTAATCGCGTCGTCGAGTCGACTGGAACTAATAGGAGAAGCGCCTATTACGTGAAGACTTCCGGCAGAACGACAGAACAAATTTCGAGAGCTCGAATTCAAACCAGTCTGAATGTCCTTCACTCTTTTTTTTTTTTTTCATTCGCTGCTAAAGCCAGCTCCACAGCAACTGTGGAGGAGCGCATGAGCTGAAATATTTTTGTCTGTTTTGTGCTAGAAAAATACGACAAACGGGCTTTAAAGAATGATTTGTGACGCGAGGAAGCAATTGACTGTCAGTTCATATTTAGCTGTTCATACACTTTTAAGCATGAGATTCATCTACTTTCACAGGTTTTCTCTTCCATTATTCTCAGTGTAAGGACGAAGAGGTTCGGAAAACTTTGTGGTATTTTCTTTGGTGAAAGTAGAAGCAGCAACTGCTTCGAAATTTATCGAACTATGCATTGTATTTATTCACATTTTACCAGACTCCTAATGGTTCAAATTGTTGTAGAGGAGTACTGTTCGTCTGAATCACAGACCAGACAAACTACTGGTTCCCAAACTTTCTGAGACTGGAACACCTCAGTTCAATCATATGTTAGCTGGTACCCCCCCCCCCCCCCCCCCCCCCCACTGCCACCACCACCACCACCACCAACTTTAGCGTGTAGTATCTAAATCTCATTCTCAAAGAAGAAAGCTAACTATCCATATTAAGGGTAGAATTTACTACAAAACGTGCTTCTTCTGCATCAGTCCTCTGCGTAGCGACACTTGCTACACATGCATCCTGCACCCCACGTATAACTGAAACAAATTAAAATGGGAACACTTTGGCCTACTATTTGTAAATAACTCGATACCTGGAGTCTTTACTACTGAACTGGCAGAAATTGAACGACCTTACAATTCCAATGCTTCGTGTGTCACTACTGCGACTAATAACAATAACAATAATAATAATAATAATAATAATAATAACCAGTACTGTTTTTTTTGGAAGAACTAAAAAAAGAGACGCCCCAAAATTATAGAAGAACTAAAGATGGATGGGAAAAGACCTAGAGGGCGCCCAAGAGCACGGTGGAAAATAGGAGTGAGAATATCTGTAGAAAGGAGAGGTGTGACCTGGGAGCAAGTGGAGGAAGAAAAGTGATGGGAGGACCGAGCCAAATGGAGAGGACTCATCAGCACGCAGACCCGGCAGTAGCTGGAGAGGGATTCGGATATAGATAGACTTTTTTTTCTGTGGGAACGCTGAATGACATTTTTGTCCGATAAGTAACTTCTTTACGATGTCGGAGAGCTTAGGCTTCCCAAACATTTATGTTACTGATGTAAGAAGGGTTTCATTTCATTTTTGTTTTTTTCACAGCGGTAATCGCAATATGAACGATGTCTGTGCAGTGTGTGGTGGGAAAAGTAATATGTTCAACTAACGTTTCGAGGCAGCAGGCAACTTTACTCGACAATTGAATCGCTGGCAGCCAGTCAGAGTCTACTTTCTTGTTCTCTGAGTCAACCGACACATGGGGACGGCATAATTCGTCATTCACTTAATGTTCCATTCTTATTGGTAGTATGCGTGATTTAACTTTGTGGCCTGCCTTTCGTTGCACGCTAGAAGCTAAGGTAAAATGAGCAGTAAAATAAGAAACTACGGACCCGGAAAAGAATAGTGCACCCTTTTCTAGATTGCACTTACAATTTATTGTTGAAACAGTGCGTATAGGGTACATGAAATGATTACATTTGCAGGTCAATATCACAAGCGGTTGTGAGGTACCAGGTATAGCTTCATGTGCAACGTCCAAATTAGTTCGTTGTGTAGCCTCTACAGGCGGCAAAGCAGGCACTGACCCTGGCATCCAATCGACCGTACAGATGGAGAATACTGTTTCGTATACATTATGCCACGTCTGCTACACCTGTTCACGTAATCCTTTAGGAGTTGTTGGCTGACTAGTAGCACAAGTCACTCCTTGTCCTGAAACGTCCCCTTAGAGAGATTAATGAACTACTGTGCTGATAAACCTCTTACATTATTTGATTTTCAAACAGCTGAGCAGAACTGAACGTACTCAGACATTTCGCTATTTACCTATTCTGATCCACACTAAACTGACACACAATATTTTTAGCGCAACGCAATCTGACTTTCAAAAATCCCTACAAAAGAATGGCCCTGACTAACAATAACCTATACCTTTCATGAATCACTTACCTCACAAATTCTTCGTTACTCAAACTACTGCAATACAGCGTGCGCCAATACTGCCAGCTGAATACAAGTTTCTAACTAATGAAGGCACTAACTACTGATAGGCATAGTTAGCAAATGAAATATTTTGATAGAGAACAAACAATGTATTTACCTTAGTACCGTTCAAAAGTCATTATATATATATCAGTTCATGACATCCAGTCTTACAAATTTACTGTCTCTGATGGACACACGTCCAGATCATCCGCTCTCAAAACTCCGCCATTTCTCTCCCCACATCCACCACTGCTGGCGGCTCACCTCCAACTGCGCAACGCTACGCGCTGTTAACATCCAGCTGCCCGACACTACAATAGCAAACAACAATGTAAACCAGCCACAGCCTTCACATAGTACAGTCAGTGATTTTCATATAGAGCGCTACATGGCGTCACCAACATGAAAACCTAAACAGACTACTTACATCTAAACAGCCTACTTACAGTCCTATCGTATTCCATACCTTCTCCATACGAGTCTGAAGATCGTGCTGGCCAGGAAAGTTGGTGCAAGTGTTGCAGAGCACATTGAGTTTCACAGGCAGTGGGTGGGCGAGCATTATCCTGTTGGAGCAACACATCACCTTCTTGTTGCAAGAACGGCAGAAGCACAAGTACAATAATATTCTGCTCATACTGAGCACTGGTTAGCGTCCCGTCCGGAAACACGAAAGGCGAACGAGTGTCGTAGCTTATCGCACCCCTGATGATAAGCCCTTGGTGTGGGGGGGGGGGGGAGGGGAGGACAGGACCCTCTTCGAGACATCGCTCACCTAGTTTACGTCGTACTCGTAAACGACTATCACTTGCCTGATGGCTGAATCCACTTTCATCGCTGAAGACCACGGCGCGCCATTCCAAGACATCCTCTGACGGCACTGGATCAGCAGTGCACGTCGATGCTGTGGCGAGACCTGCAGGCTAGAGTCCATAGTCCCATTGCTAGTAACCAGGTCGCAAAAGTTCGTGATGACACGACTGGCTACCAATCCCTTTTATCTGTGTTGTGGTAGCTGTACGATCTGCTAGTTCTCTCTTACGATACGACAATCCTGGCGGGCGTCAGTGCTGCGTGGAAGCCCAGAAACTTGTCTACGCGAATGAGAATGTTCACGTGACCACTTATACCGGCATCGTTGCACAACTGATGCCGCACGTCATACGTGCATGGCAATTCTCCGAAAGGATCATCCCACTGCTCTGAAGGCGACAATTTAACTTTCAGACTCTCCCAGTTGGCTATAGGAAGCACGAGTGTGTCTCCAGGGCATGGTTGCCAGCTTGCTTCACACGTTTGCAACACACTAAGCCTTTTGGTCGAGAGCGTTCCCTATCAAAAGGCAGACGCAGGTGGTTCTCTGGTAACTGCGCCACTACGCCATCTGTTGGCGGACGACGTTTAAACCATGAGTACATATACAGGTGGCATATGCTGCCATCGGATCAAAATCGGTGTCTTCTTTCAAGGAGAGCTAATTCTTTTTTTTTTTTTTTTGGGCAATGTATTTTGCTTGTTCTTCTACATTTAAAAAGCCGAAACTTGCCAATAATTCTTATGCGAGTGGAAAGTAAGGAACAACGACGTTGTCGGTGGGTGATAAAAAAATTAAAACCTGCAAATAAATTCACGTGTGAAAATACAGTGAACTAACGTGTGTACGACAGTAATTCAAAGGTCGTCCAGAATGCTACACTTAAATTCAAGAAATCACATAAAACGACCGGTTAATCATTTCAAACAAAAAACGTGGTTGCATAATTTTCAAAGAAGTAGGGAATTCGTGCACAGAAGGAAATAAACAAGGAATTTGTGTCATCTTTAGGTGATTAAAGAAGGGAAGGGGTGGTTTCTTTGCGGAAAAATATTTAAACGTATAGAAAGTTCCACTCATCAAGATGATGCCAAAATACTGTTTTGTGCCAGAGAAAAGACTTTCCAAAATGCCTGCACTAGAATGTTTAAAAGAAACAAGAGGTGACAGCAAATACATTTCGTGTTGCTTTTGAAGTTGTGAAAAAGAATCAAAATTTCATTCAATCTGAGACTGAAGGTAACCTGCAAGAATATAACAGAGTTGGCAGGGGGTCGTATTTGACAGTCTGAAAACGCATATACTAACGGTATTAACCATATTTTACAATAAATTAAAAACGCAGTTATTGAAACAGTTACTGAGATAAGGTCAAAAATATTATTAATTACTGATGGGACCACAGCAATCGGCCAATTATCTTTAATAATTTCTTTACGAGTCGAAATCCCTAACGTGAGAGAACACACAAATATTTTCGTTGATACAGTTGAGTTAAGTAATGTTACTGCTGAAGCAATTTGTAACACATTGCTAAACTGTTTGCAACGAATGAGGTTTAGTAATGAGGTGCTGAAACAAATCTTATTTCATTTGCAATAGACGATGCAGCAGAGATGATGGGAGGAAAAATAATATGTTGTTGCATTAAGGAAACAACATTTCCAACAGAGCAATCAATTGAATTGTCAGTTATATTCAATGTACCACCAGTCAGCGCAGCACACTTGAGAGGTAAAGCAGCATGCAGAGCTACTTGAAATCGAAATTCTGAAAATAGGCGGAACCTGCGTACCAGTTGGGTAGCATTAAGCTTCGTAGATATGTCAGCAGTGTAGAATAACGTTAAAGCGTTGGTTGCTCATTTCATAGTTGCGAAAGACGATCAAGGCAGGAACTCAAGTGACAGATGCACGTGCGGAGGCTTATTGAAGAGCACCACTAAAACTGATTTCATTCCGTACTAGTATCTACTGTGTGATGCTCTTCATTTGTCAGAAATGAGTCTGTAACAACAGTCACGAGTCACTGTACTCTGCCCAACACAAGTTTATAAATCACCTGTTGGTTTTCGAAGATAGGAAACTGAGCAATAGTTCTCATTGCTGTGAAGCTCTGGAAGCAGCAGAAAAGCTAAAAGTCTCAGAAATTATACTCGAAATGGGAACAAAAATCAGACGTCTTGAGGCCCACAGATTTTGTGATTGCCTAAAACAGCAGATGGACAATCGTCTGCATACTGTCTGATATTATTTGGTTTAATAACTGAGATTGGCAATAAAGATCTACACTGAGGTAACACAAATGTGGGATAAAGATATGCAGCTATACAGACGGAGGTAGTACAGCTTACACAAAGTATAAAACGGCAGTGCATTACTGGAGCTGTAATTTGTACCCAGGTGATTCATGTGTAATAGTTTCCGACGTGACTATGGCCCACTACCGGAATTAAGATTACATGCATGGACATTCTATTTCGAAATCACTAGGGAATTCAGTATTACAAGGTCCACAGTGTCAAGAGTGTGCTGAGAATACCAAATTCCAAGCATTACCTCCCAGTACGGACAACACAGTCGCCATAGGCCTTAACGTAACGACCGAGAGCAACAACGTTTGCGCTGAGTTGTCAGTGCTAACACTGCATTAAATAACCGCAGAAATCAGTGTGGAACGTAAGACGAACGTATCTGTTTCGATAGTACTGCTAAAGTTGGTGTTATTGTGCTAAGACAGCAGACGACAGATTCGAGCAGCGCCTCCCTTCTGCGAGTGACCATATCGGTTGGATCCTAGATGAATGGAAAGCCTTGGCCTCGTCAGATGACTCCCGATTTCAGTTGGTAAATGCTGATGGTAGGGTTCGAGGTAGGCGTATGCCGCACGAAGCCACGTACTAAGTTGTCGACAAGAGGCTGTACAAGCAGATTGTTGCTTCATAATGGTGTGGGCTGTGTTTACGTGCAAAGGACTACGTCCTCTGGCCCCACTGAACCGATAATTGACAGGAAATAGTTATGTTCGGCTATTTGGGGACAATTTGCAGCCATTGATCGACTTCATATTTTAAACTACAATGGGAATTTTGTGAATCAGAATACGCCATGGCATTGGGCAACAGTTGTTTGCTATTTATTTGAAGAATATTCTAGACAGTTCGGGCGAATGATCTCTCCACCCAGATCGTCTGAGGTGATTCCCACCGAACATTTGTGGAACATGTATGGGACATAATCAAATCGTCGGTTGGTGATCAAAGTCCTGCAACGGGAACACTTTCGTAATTATGGCCGGCTATTGAGGCAGCGTGGCTCAGTACTTTTGCAGGGTACTTCCTACGACTTGTTGAGTCCATTCCACGCCGTGTTGCTGCACTACAGTGGACAAAGGGAGGCCAGACACATTATTAAGAGGGATCGCATGTTCTTTGTCACCTCAGTATAATGTGTCATATTTTTAACACTTTTGTTCTACTTATTCAACGTAGACGTCTGACTGAAGCAAGTGAACTAAAATCGAATATGTACTCTTATGATGATATTGTCGCTGCCTGATATCTAATAACTAAATAACTCACAACTAGGAGTATGAATGATATGCTGACCAAAAAAGGGAGAGCTGGAAGACAAGGAAAAAATGAAATGATCGTGTGGCATTGTTGGCCGGGATGCCCCGTCCGGGGAAGTTTGACCGCCGGGTGCAGGTCTTATTTGAGGTGACACCACTCGCAGTCCACAGGCGGAGAAAATCTGTAATCTGACCGGGAATCGAATCCGAGCCAGCTGCATGACAGGGAAGCACGTTAGCACTCAGCTAAGCAGGCGGCCTGTGTTAGGAAACAATGCAACGTGGAACTAGACTGATAACCCCATACTAAGACTGCTGTACTAAGCATTGCTCAGCTTTATCTATACTTCACAAGTCAGACTTCAGGTGGCTGACGGAGGGCAACCATTCTCACTTCTGTTCAGTCCGGCAGTGGTGCGAGGGGAGAAGGATTATTAGCCTCCATATGAACTTGAATCACTGTAAC
Organism: Schistocerca cancellata; assembly: GCF_023864275.1. Lineage (NCBI taxonomy): Eukaryota > Metazoa > Arthropoda > Insecta > Orthoptera > Acrididae > Schistocerca > Schistocerca cancellata. The sequence continues at coordinate 478,088,903 of NC_064628.1, read as the reverse complement.
TTTTTCTTCATGATGTTTTCACGAGACATACGTAGTATGAAGCAGATATAGTTTGACTCTTCTAGAAAAGCATGCTCAAATAATTTTAACAATATACCTCATTATTATGCCCGACACTTCTCTTGTAGCTTCCTGGACGGTATTTCAGTGACGCTTTTCTCTAACAAAACAAAGGTCTAACAAAATGCTTTTCTTTGAACTTCCTGTACTACTTCTACGAAACCTTTCTGGTCCGAGTCCACGACTGACGATCAGTATTGAAGAGTCGGTCGAGAAAGGGTTTTCTAAGCTAATGCTTCGTGGGTGGACAAAGGTGCAGAGGATTCTCAGGACTGTGAGATATGCATATTCTACCATTATTTTTATGTCGTGGTTCCACTTTAAATCACTGCACCAAGCTTAGATGATGATGTGCAGGTCTCCACTTAAGTTTCATGTTGTGACTTTCTGTAAACAACCGCATCATCCGCGAACTGCTTAATGGAGCTTCCTACTTTATCCACCAGGTCATTAAAATAAGGGCCTTTCAGTAAAGAAACCGGAATTTTTTTCTTTCTTTTTTTTTGACATAATCCATTACGAGAATGGAATACAATACTTATTTTTCATCGTACTCTCCTACGGGCTTTATGCAGTTACGCCAGATCTGTACAGGCTTCTCAATATTTAACTATTATAATTTTAGACGTGATTAATTCTGTCTTGAACTACCAACTCGAACTAACCTGTTCGTTTCGTGATTCAAAGATCTAAAAAACAGCAAACAAATCGTGGTCAGCAGTATGTACGTAAAATCCACTGGTGCTCAAAACTTAAAGCCGAAAGTAACTGTCGCATAATGTCTCACTGACAAATGACAGTGCAGCACAGAAGGTAAATGAAAGAAACACGCAATGAGAGAACACATTGACAATCATTTCACTGACGTAACCACGATCTGTGACGATGCCCTGGTCATTACAAACGGTGGGACATGTTTCTAGAAAGAGCGTACGATCACAAACGGCAGTTCATGCTCTGATACGTGCTCCAAGGTGACCACAAAGCTGGTAATGAGTTCCTGTGGTACTGAGTTCCATTCCTCCAACTGGCCGATTGGCACCTGCTGGATGGCCGTTGGAGCATGTGGATGTGGTGTCATACATCTTCCCAACGCAACTTAAGTCGAGGGAACGGGCAGGTCAGTCCGTTCGCCGAAAATCCTCTCGTTCCAAGAGCTGTTCGATGCGGTGGCGCACTGTCATCATTAAAAATAAAGTCTGGACCGAATGCACACGTGAGAAGACCTAATAACGTTTGCCGCTTACTGTACCTTGTTCATTGATTTGGAGGACAGTTCGCCCAAGCAACATCATGGCCTCCCCACACCACAACAACTGTACTACGAAAACGGTCATGTTCGACAACGTTCCCGGGTCCTTTACGTGTTCCTACCTACTGCCACGTGAGGGTTCGTCCAGCATTGTCGAACATGGACGTTTTGCTGGTCCACGCGTAATAGTACTGAGAGGCATAACGTTGCGTGGGCGTACTAAACTCCAAACGTTTGAACACGGTGCACTCATCGTATAATGTTATTCTGACATTGTATTACTTCCCCATGTCTAAAGCAGCATACTTCTGCCACGGCAGTGTCGATACCAAAAAGTAGGGTGTGAGAGTAATATGATACGAGAAAAAATTTTCATTTTGACTATCCCTGTGTGTTGTAAAACAAATTTTATTGTTAGATCCTGTGATATTCGCTATTTTTGACTTCATTAAAACAGCAAATACGAGTAGTTAATACTTTCAGCCAGAAGGCAAATACTTGTTTATAAATAATGATTAATGTATAATGAGGCGTCGCATGGCGACGGTGGAATTTTCTAAATAATGAAATTCGTCGTCTTTGGGCGGCAATATAAACAGGAAAATACGGATAGATATGCGATCCTTCACTATTTTGTTCGCTGGAGAACAAATGAAGCCTTGAGCGCTGAAAAGACTTGTACTGTTTTTCTCGAGTAAGACGGACGCAGATTTGTAGCGGTCTGATCTAATTTTTACTAAATGTATATAAACGTGTTATGTCTAAGTTTGAGTGAAGTGTAAGAAGAACTGTTAAAACTTATCGTGACGACGCACGGGTGACTCAAAAGGACAATGGCTATATAAAGGAGCGCTCAATGGACATGATATGGACATAAAAATCTACCGTCATTGTAGTATTAAGCTTAAGGTACGATATTTGTTTTAGTTATAATAAATATTTGTTCTGGGAATACTGAGTCATTTAGCAGTGCTCATTTCTATTATCTCCTCAGTATTATTTTCATTTTAATTATGCATTTTGCTAATATTAGAGACTCCAAGATCAGCAGTCCAATGTGCGTGTTACATTGATAAAAAGAAAGCTGTTTTATCGTCTTCTTGCATCAGCTTTAATATTGAATTTCCCTTTTGTGTGATGTTACAGTTGTTTCTGCGCCCTTAAGAACTTTCTGGTCCCTTAGGAAATTGTTTTGTCATAATAATAACTTCACAACCGGGTATGATCGTATCTACGATCATGAAGTAATTAGAAAGACGATAACGCAATTTCTTAATCAATAGCACGCTAGTTGTGACTGCCTCAAGCCACGCGAAACTGCAAGTAAAAACTAATCACATCTCATAATGCAATATTTTATGACAATGGTCAATCCATGATTCTTACGCCAATTGTGATTGATAAAACAGTTAGTTAAATCTCAATTTCCAACTTTCCATTGAATAACAACATCACTTTTATTTTGTAACACCACAATCCACGTATGAGAAAATCGATTTCATGTGTCTTGTTCCGATAGGGAATTTCAGTGACGTGAATCGGGAAACTGAAGTTGCGAAGTCTCAACAAGTCTCGTTTAGCGCCTTCTTCGCTACGGCTTGGTATAATGCTAGTAGGATTGAAAATAGTCCGGTGTCATCTTTAGCACTGATGAATACCTAAGATAAGAAAACGTTTTAATTTATTCATTGTTGAATGTTCTCGTATTGTCTCATTTGACTACGTACCACAAAAAAAGGGCTAACTATTCTACAACCATCCTGTTGAGCGAATCTAATCAATATGCCGCTGCATGATTTTATTTTTCGTAGTGTCTCACCTGTTCTAAGCAGCTGACTCGAGAATGAGACCCCGACCTAACAGTGGTAATGGCCGTATGGTTCATCATTGTAGCACTACGGTTACTTTTAAATAATAATGTTTTATTTTTACTTTTGAGTTAACAGTCTAGTGACGTACAGAATAGACACCACACAAATATTTAAAAACAGGCGTTATATTAATGTTGGGTGGGAGGATCCAACATAAAACACGCATAGGATAGTAAAATTAGTCCCCTGTCCGTCATGTACCGTACTTGCGTTTGTTGTAACTCACCCTACTTTTATTGATTTAAATGTATCTGAGGATGTGGTCACTCGTCACGAATTATTCCCAAGGATCGCGAACTATATTTGACGCTCAGTGAATAATTGTGGCAATCTGATACTCGTAAGTTAATTAATCTAGTACGTACAACGTGGTGTATCATATGAGCTACTAGTGCTGAGTTTTCGTCAGGATGTTGTTACATTTGTTCCAGTTTACAGCCGCAATCGCTAACCGCTATGCGCTCAAATGCGAAATGCCATTGAACACCGAACTTGGATGACTGAGTTTTTTAATTAACTGCGTCCATTCGTGCAGTTTAAATTCGTTGCAACACGGCAGTTAGGAGGAGCCAGTGACGCATATAGGCATGTGGTGTACAAATTCCTCGATTTCAATTTCGGTATTAAATCAAACAAAACGTTCAGATACATTGGTCTATTATTAGGTTAAACCTCGGATAAATTCAATACCACTAGCGCGCCGGTCACATAACCATGAGGGTATTGTTAAAGAATAAGCTAATTACGTTCACAGAAATGAGAAAGAATTTCACATTCCCATTGATATACATATACACTGAAATGAGCAGTCACTAAAAAATTGTACTAGGTACTAAAGGCGCACTCTGACGAAGGATAGCTGAGTTAAGACGCTACCATCTTTCGTGCATTTTACCAGAACAAACAGAAACAATTGCTCAATATTACCTGGTGAAAGGATTTACTGGGCTGAGGGTTGAGCAAACATTGTAAATTATATTTATTCTTGCTTGTTAAAACATTCGACACATTTTTGTTATATTTAAATTTTTGTTATAAGTCATTGCATCCTGAAAACTTCAAAAGACAACGAACTCCTCATTCCGCTTTTACCATGCCTACACTCAAATTGTTTCTGCCGTCAGACGGTATATGATCCACGTGACTGGAGACTCATCCGCCATTGCCATTGTTGCTTGGAACCGCCATTATCCTTTTGATAATTTTGCAAATCAATATATAAATTAGTGATATGAACGGATTCCTAAAAGTACCGAACCACTCATACTTCGGTACCGAGTACATAATACGGGTCCGAAATATCGAACAGTTCGGTAAAAAACCGAGCACTGGCAACACAGTCTGTGAGGTATGTTTACCGAAACATGTTCAGAATGTGGAGAATGTGTGTTTCAGCATCTGCCTTGCAGCAAACGTCGTTCCACCTCGGTAATTTTAAATTGTGTTCATGAATCTGGTAGTAGTTGTGAATGTTACATACCAACATGCATCGATTTCACTACACCACTCATATAAGCAGAACAAAATAATGGAAGTATCTGTTTACATACACGTATACGATTTACGTTCTGAAATACCAAAATACTATCGCATTGGTGAAATAGGATCCCATTTCGGAAATATAGCATTACAGCAATTTATTGCTGTATTATATAAATTTCTGGTAGGATTCGAAGCATATGTTTTTGTTACATACGTCATTATAGTTACGATCGCCTATAAACTTCAGTTAAAACTTTATCCTTTGGCCCTTCCCGTGATTAAATTTATTCGAAAAATGAATTAATTTGATAATGGTACAATAATGACACTTTATTTCTGTTCTGCTAATTCAAACCTTTCTTAGCTAACGGTGAAACTATTCGAATTAGAAGCAAAACTCTACCTGTCGCTCTCAGAAAATCGTAAGACGTTTCGCAAAAGCCTTGCAAATTTGTGGTAGGGTCTTATGAGACCAAACTGCTGAGGTCATCGGTCCCTAAGCTTACACACTACTTAATCTAACTTAAATTAACTTACGCTAAGGACATCACAAACATCCATCCCCGAGGGAGGACTCGAATCGTGACAAGGTGACTGAGACCGCACGGCTACCCTTCGCGGCTAAGAAGTTTTGGTCCCATGCTAATTTAGCAAAAGGATCTAAGCCATCTTGACAGACACTTTGTGATCATACTGGCATTGAAATAGGCGATGACACAGAAATGGTCGAAATACCAAACGTCTTTTCCCAAAATTGCTCCACAGATAAGACCGTACTGTAGTTCCTTCTTCAAATAACCGCACGAACTACGTAATGACTATATCGAAATAAGTGACTACGAGACAGACAAGCAACCTGCATCGCTCAATAGAGGAGATGGAAATGGACCTGACTAGATACCAATTCGATTCTGTAAACAGAACGCGAAGGGACGTGCGCCCCCCCCCCCCTTTTCTAGCAGCATTGCACCCTATGTCTCTCGAAGAACTAAGCGTTCCTAATAACTGGAAACAATCACAGGTCATTCCAGTTTTCAAGAAGGGTCACCGAACAGACGCACAAAACTCTGTCCTCGGTCTGCTGCAAAATTATGGGACACATTTTATGCTCGCGTCTTATGACATTTCTGGCAACCAAAAACCTATGTAGCAATCATCATGGGTTCCGAAAAAAGCGATCTTGCGAAACCCGGCTAGACTTGTTCATCCATGAGACATAGAAAGCCATAGTTACAAACGCTAATGTCGATGCCGTGTTCCTTGAGTTCCTAAAGGCCTTCGGTACAGTTCCGCAATGCTTCCTGATGAACAAAATACGAGTACACAGAATATCAGACCAACAGTGTAACTAGACTGTAGAGTTTTTCGAAAACAGAACGGAGCATTTCATTCTCTACGGAAAGAAGTCTTCAGACGTAAAAATAACTTCGAGAGTAGCCCCAGGGTGTGATGTGGGACTATTGCTGTTTAAAGTATGTATAAATTACATGGCAGATAGTGTCGGAAGTTCCAGTAGAAGTTTCGTAGATGATGATATTCTACACAGAGACGTTGTAACGCTAGAAAGCTGTATCGAAATGTTGGAAGATTTGCAGAGGAGCGACACTTGGTGCAGGGATTGCCAGTTGACCCTCATCACAAATAAAAGTAATGTATTGCATATACATATATGGAAAGAACCAATATGTACGATTACACAATTGCAGAACAATCGCTGAAAGCAGTTACTCCCATAAAATACATTCCTAGAAATGGAAAAAAGAACACATTGACACCGGTGTGTCAGACCCACCATACTTGCTCCGGACACTGCGAGAGGGCTGTACAAGCAATGATCACACGCACGGCACAGCGGACACACCAGGAACCGCGGTGTTGGCAGTCGAATGGCGCTAGCTGCGCAGCATTTGTGCACCGCCGCCGTCAGTGTCAGCCAGGTTGCCGTGGAATACGGAGCTCCATCGCAGTCTTTAACACTGGTAGCATGCCGCGACAGCGTGGACGTGAACCGTATGTGCAGTTGACGGACTTTGAGCGAGGGTGTATAGTGGGCATGCGGGAGGCCGGGTGGACGTACCGCCGAATTGCTCAACACGTGGGGCGTGAGGTCTCCACAGTACATCGATGTTGTCGCCAGTGGTCGGCGGAAGGTGCACGTGCCCGTCGACCTGGGACCAGACCGCAGCGACGCACGGATGCACGCCAAGACCGTAGGATCCTACGCAGTGCCGTAGGGGACCGCACCGCCACTTCCCAGCAAATTAGGGACACTGTTGCTCCTGGGGTATCGGCGAGGACTATTCGCAACCGTCTCCATGAAGCTGGGCTACGGTCCCGCACACCGTTAGGCCGTCTTCCGCTCACGCCCCAACATCGTGCAGCCCGCCTCCAGTGGTGTCGCGACAGGCGTGAATGGAGGGACGAATGGAGACGTGTCGTCTTCAGCGATGAGAGTCGCTTCTGCCTTGGTGCCAATGATGGTCGTATGCGTGTTTGGCGCCGTGCAGGTGAGCGCCACAATCAGGACTGCATACGAACGAGGCACACAGGGCCAACACCCGGCATCATGGTGTGGGGAGCGATCTCCTACACTGGCCGTACACCACTGGTGATCGTCGAGGGGACACTGAATAGTGCACGTTACATCCAAACCGTCATCGAACCCATCGTTCTACCATTCCTAGACCGGCAAGGGAACTTGCTGTTCCAACAGGACAATGCACGTCCACATGTATCCTGTGCCACCCAACGTGCTCTAGAAGGTGTAAGTCAACTACCCTGGCCAGCAAGATCTCCGGATCTGTGCCCCATTGAGCATGTTTGGGACTGGATGAAGCGTCGTCTCACGCGGTCTGCACGTCCAGCATGAACGCTGGTCCAACTGAGGCGCCAGGTGGAAATGGCATGGCAAGCCGTTCCACAGGACTACATCCAGCATCTCTACGATCGTCTCCATGGGAGAATAGCAGCCTGCATTGCTGCGAAAGGTGGATATACACTGTACTAGTGCCGACATTGTGCATGCTCTGTTGCCTGTGTCTATGTGCCTGTGGTTCTGTCAGTGTAATCATGTGATGTATCTGACCCCAGGAATGTGTCAATAAAGTTTCCCCTTCCTGGGACAATGAATTCACGGTGTTCTTATTTCAATTTCCAGGACTGTATCTAGGAGTATGCATATGGAGCAATTTAAAGAGGAAAGACCACATAAGAGAGATGCCAGACAGATTCATTGGAGGAACCAAATGAAATGTAGTTTATCAAGGAACGAGATAAACGTACAAGACTCTCGTTGACCAGTCCCTGAGTAACGCTCATCAGTCTGAAATACATACCAGATAGGATTGATGGATGAAAAAGAGAAGATACAACGAAGAGCGACACGTTTCGTTACAGGTTCATTTAGTAGACATGAAAGCGTCACTGAAATGCTCAGCCAACTCTAGTGGCATATGCTGCAAGACAGGTGTTCTGCATTACAATGTGGTTTGGTGATAAAGTTCCAAGAGCGTACGTTCCTTGAAAATTCGTCGAATATAATGCTTCCTGTTACGTGTATCAGGCGAAAAAATCATGAAGGTTAAACTAGATTCGCATCCACGCAAGATCTTACCAGAAAGCCATAATTCCGCTTACCCCGCTAACAATTAGCGAGTGGAAAAGGAAAAGGAGGAATGACACTGGTACAAAAAGTACTATCCGCCAGACACCGTAGCATGGTTTGTGGAGTATAGATGTGGATGACTGTACAGTACAGGCAGGAATTTTACGTTTATCTTTTTTCAGAAGCGAGTAGTGATTCGGCGTACCATTTTAATCTGAAAACAATTTGATGCGAGTATTTTCGTTCCGTTGTAGTTACAGCCCGCGCTTTGCGATGGATTATTTGCGAAAAAACAGTTAAAACCTAAATGTGAGTAACAGGCACATATTTCAGTAACGTTCCTCCATAGCAGGATTACAGTGCACTAACCATTAGCTTATTTCTCTGTGCTTGGTTTAAGTAAGTTCAGGGGAAACAACACTTTCAAAATGTCAGGTACGAACACACAAAGGCAAAATAACACACGCAAATTGTATCCAGTCATAGGTATACTTGTTAACACATACGTTTCGAGAAAATTGTTGAAATCCTAACAGGACGTCAACAGGAGAATAAACAGAAAATAATGTGCACAGAGGAGTCAAAACTCGTGGGATACCTCCTAATATCGTGTCGGACCTCCTTTTAACCGGCGAAGCGCAGCAACTCGATGTGGTATGGGCTCAAAAAGTCGTGGGAAATACCAAGCATGCTGCCTCTGTAGCTGTCCATAATTGCGGAAGTATTGCCGGTGCGGGATTTTGTGCCCGAACAGACCTCTCGTTTAGGTCCCATAAATGTTCGATGGGATTCACATCGGGTGATCTGGGTGGTCAAATCATTCGCTCGAACTGTCCAGAATGTCGTTCAAACCAATAGTGAACAACTGTGTCCAGTGACGTGGCGCATTGAGATTCGTAAAAATTCCATCGTTATTTGGGAACAAGAATGGCAGCAAATAGTCTCCAAGTAACCCAAGTAACCGGACATAGCCATTTCCAGTCAATGATCATTTCAGCTGGACCAGGGAACCCAGTCCATTCCTTTCAATGTGAAGCCTCCACCTACACTCCTGGAAATTGAAATAAGAACACCGTGAATTCATTGTCCCAGGAAGGGGAAACTTTATTGACACATTCCTGGGGTCAGATACATCACATGATTACACTGACAGAACCACAGGCACATAGACACAGGCAACAGAGCATGCACAATGTCGGCACTAGTACAGTGTATATCCACCTTTCGCAGCAATGCAGGCTGCTATTCTCCCATGGAGACGATCGTAGAGATGCTGGATGTAGTCCTGTGGAACGGCTTGCCATGCCATTTCCACCTGGCGCCTCAGTTGGACCAGCGTTCGTGCTGGACGTGCAGACCGCGTGAGACGACGCTTCATCCAGTCCCAAACATGCTCAATTGGGGGACAGATCCGGAGATCTTGCTGGCCAGGGTAGTTGACTTACACCTTCTAGAGCACGTTGGGTGGCACGGGATACATGTGGACGTACATTGTCCTGTTGGAACAGCAAGTTCCCTTGCCGGTCTAGGAATGGTAGAACGATGGGTTCGATGACGGTTTGGATGTACCGTGCACTATTCAGTGTCCCCTCGACGATCACCAGTGGTGTACGGCCAGTGTAGGAGATCGCTCCCCACACCATGATGCCGGGTGTTGGCCCTGTGTGCCTCGGTCGTATGCAGTCCTGATTGTGGCGCTCACCTGCACGGCGCCAAACACGCATACGACCATCATTGGCACCAAGGCAGAAGCGACTCCCATCGCTGAAGACGACACGTCTCCATTCGTCTCTCCATTCACGCCTGTCGCGACACCACTGGAGGCGGGCTGCACGATGTTGGGGCGTGAGCGGAAGACGGCCTAACGGTGTGCGGGACCGTAACCCAGCTTCATGGAGACGGTTGCGAATGGTCCTCGCCGATACCCCAGGAGCAACAGTGTCCCTAATTTGCTGGGAAGTGGCGGTGCGGTCCCCTACGGCACTGCGTAGGATCCTACGGTCTTGGCGTGCATCCGTGCGTCGCTGCGGTCCGGTCCCAGGTCGACGGGCACGTGCACCTTCCGCCGACCACTGGCGACAACATCGATGTACTGTGGAGACCTCACGCCCCACGTGTTGAGCAATTCGGCGGTACGTCCACCCGGCCTCCCGCATGCCCACTATACGCCCTCGCTCAAAGTCCGTCAACTGCATATACGGTTCACGTCCACGCTGTCGCGGCATGCTACCAGTGTTAAAGACTGCGATGGAGCTCCGTATGCCACGGCAAACTGGCTGACACTGACGGCGGCGGTGCACAAATGCTGCGCAGCTAGCGCCATTCGACGGCCAACACCGCGGTTCCTGGTGTGTCCGCTGTGCCGTGCGTGTGATCATTGCTTGTACAGCCCTCTCGCAGTGTCCGGAGCAAGTATGGTGGGTCTGACACACCGGTGTCAATGTGTTCTTTTTTCCATTTCCAGGAGTGTATTTGCGCCGGTGCCTTGTTGACAACTTGGGTCCATGGATTCGGGGGGTCTGCGCCAAACTCGAACCCTACCATCAGCTCTTATCAGCAGAAATCGCGAGTAATCTAACGAGGCCTAGGCTCTCCATTAATCTAGGGTCCGACCGTTATAGTCACGAGCCAAGGAGGAGTACCGCAGGCCATGTCGTGCTGCTAACAAAGGCACTCGAGTCCGTTGTCTGCTGCCGTAGCCCATTAACGCAAAATTTTGCTGCACTGTCCGAAGGGATACCTTCATCTTACGTCCCACACTGATTTCTGCTGTTATTTAACGCAGTGACGCTTGTCTGTTAGCACTGACAACTCTGCGCAAACGCTTGTCTTGTTCGTTAGCGACTGTGTTGTCCATAGTGAGGGTTAATGCCTAAAATTTGATATTCTCAGCACACTCTTGACACTGTGGGTCTTGGAATATTGAATTCCCCACCGAACGTTCCTTGCATCTATTCTGTTAATTCCGTACGCCGTAATCACGTTGGAAAACTTTTCATAGAAATCACTGGGTACAAATGGCAACTCCGCGAACGTGCCTTCCTTTTATACCTTTGTACGAAATTCTACCGCCATCTCTATATGTGCATGTCACTATCCCATGCCTTAAGTCCCCTCCCTCCATGTGTTTTCTTTTAACTGGTCTCACACCCAGATATAGATTCGGTTGGTGAAAATTACATAATAGGTACCGAATGCTCCCGAATCGTGGTACAAAAACAGGACGGAAATGTTACTTTATTGATCTCTAGAGGAATGTGGTTTCCCCAAGCAGCTGCAAATGACCGAAATCTTAATCATGAATTAGGGCGAAAATCTGACCGATTCCAGCGTCCACTATCTTCGAAAACATATAATTCTCTTTCAGGTTCCATTCGAGATAGTTAAAAAGTCGGACACCGCAAACAAATAGTGAAATTAGTTTGTTACATTTACGTTCCCTAACCTTAGTAACGAATTCCACAGAGAATAGTAATGTTTAAGTTCATTAGTGGCTCGGTTTAGGTCGTTTATCCTGGAAACCTTGTCTCAGTACACTGTTAGTACAATATGACGGGTGTGTTGACGTCAATAGCCTTGGATTTGGCGTGGTTTCCATCGATCTTCGGTCCGTGTTGTGAATACTCACTTCCGCCTGATAAGATTTCCAGTGCCGTAATCTCTACGGCTGGTGCAGCCCAAAGCTACGTACGCTTCAATTTCCTACTGGAAATTCCCAACATGAAACAGTTACTGACGTATGTCAGAATAAGAAATTCTGTTTGTGACTTTTGTTGTGGGATACGATGAGCTCAACATAAAATGAAATTTACTGTACACGAACTGCAAAATCTAAAACAACTAAAAAGTCAAAAACTTTAAAATAATCGCAGAAAGTAATTGTGAAAATCACCCCTAATCTAAAAAAAATGAAGTGCGACTATGGATAAAGAGTAGATTTTACTGCGATAACATAATTTACTCAACCTTCTCATCGAACAGTGTCATGATTTCGTCTGTATCTTTCCGGGGTATGAAATCACAAGTTTCCTCCTCCCCCCCCCCCCACACACACGCACTCCCACGCCCACCACGCCCTGACAGTCCGTGTTCCCTTAATCCTATCTGTGCCCTTGAGCAGATTTTATTTTATTGTTGCTTAAAAAATATATAGGTTATAGCCATCTGAATGTTATGTCCATCTGAATGTTCATTAGAGCATCTCTAAAAATTTGACGTAAATCGATTGAGAACTTTTGGAGATAATTACTATCAAATTTTCCCTATTATATACATACGTATTAAAAATACCAGGATCTATAACTGACAGTTGTGTGTGGTGCAGTGAGGGCTGTGTGCATAACAGTACGAAAAAACATCGTAGGCATTTTCATTTATCGGTGCGCTCGCAGAGTCCGCTTGGAAACATAATAGCTCCACGTTCTGCTACCTGGTGAAATAATGGCGCTGTAAGCAATCAGAATGTGGTGTATGTGCACGAAAAGGAGAGGAGGAATCGTGCACATGATAACAATGGTTGTGGCATGCGGCAGTTACAATATGTGTTCAATATGGTCCCCAACTCATCAACATCTGTAATATGGCATGGTCGACAGCTGCTATCATCATATCAGACGTAATCAGAATGTTAAGTCGTGGTATGCTATCCTTCAAATCAGGAAGAGTCCGGATACATACCTGACAAGTTCGATCCTTCAGATATCACCTCAATGAGAAGCCACAGCCGGCCGGTGTAGCCGTGCGGTTCTAGGCGCTTCAGTCTGGAACCGCGTGACCACTACGGTCGCAGGTTCGAATCCTGCCTCGGGCATGGATGTGTGTGATGTCCTTAGGTTAGTAAGGTTCAAGTAGTTCTAAGTTCTAGGGGACTGATGACCATAGATGTTCAAGTCCCACAGTGGTCACAGCCATTTGAACCATTTTTGAGAAGCCACATGGATGTATATTGAAAAATATAGGAGGCCATGCATCTTAAAATTGCCTAGAGATGATGTGGTCGTTACCGTAGGTTTCTCGAAGCAAATCTTTCACCTGATAAGCGACATTTTATGTCGCCGTATCTTGCATGAAAACAGTGGCGTGGACACAGTTGCGTTCTGGCAAAGGTGGTACAACGTGCTACACAAGAAGGTTCTCATAAAGTGCAGATGACACTGTTCACTTAACAGGCCAGCGACGAGTCATCTCCTGCATGAAAACGGACCGAGGTTGAAGGAGCTCGCGAAACCATACCACACCCTCAAATAAGCTGAGTGCTGTGGCTGTTCCTGAACAACATGCGGCCGAGGTGAACATCAAATACCACAGTTGTGTGCAATCACGGCATCGTGGAGAGTAAAATGTGCCTCGTCCGTCCAAATAATATTCCCCCACTATACAACCGCCAGTTTCATGCTTGCCGGAAATGAGGGGCAAAGTGAGGGTGTTGTAGCCTACGTTCGAGCTTCGTTTGGTGGCCATTCTAAATATGTTGTGCTGTTGGCAAGGGAAGAGACTATTCCCGTGACACAGCTCAACCACCGGATGCAGAATCTGAGGCATATGCTGCATGACTCACTGTAGCTACAACAACTTCATCAACAACTGCATTGGGAATGAGCCACCTCCGTCTCACTACTGGACCACCTAATTCACCTTGTTCCTCACATTTCTTCATTAGTCCATTTAAGAACGTTGGACCTCTTCGCAGCTGCTGGCGTTGGTGTTATTCCTGCAATGCAGAGTTGTTATTGCTACCGTTCTCACAAAAGAACATTATCAGTAGTGCACGGTCCTTCTTCTCAATGACCATTGTGTTTCGTATGGAAAATATTGAGATTCTTAACCCTTTACGCCAGGCATGTGCAACGTTTTGTAACCCGCGGGCCATGCTTTCTTAACCTCAAGGGCTGTCTAGTCATTTGAAAGCAGAGCTCCTAGCGCCTAAGTTGGAACTGTACCGTACCAGACGTTATTGTTTATGCACTGATATCAATGCCACCCCTGATATTCCAGCGTCCTGCACAGCCCGCACTGCAGTATTCAGAACACTGTCAGTTTAATTATAACCACCCGATGTATAGCCTGTGTCCGTCTGGACATTTGTTAGAGTAGCGTGTAAAAATCTGACTCAAATCAGCCAAGAAGATGTCGAGATTTTTCGTAACAAAGTTCCCATTTTGTACATTACTTATATATTTATATATTTTAAGAGATATAGCCTATATTCAGCCGATTGTTCACTTCACTAGAGTCTGAAGTATTAGAGGTACCGGAAAGTAAATCGTTTCTTCACATGTCGATTTTCGTTTCTCATTCATCACCTCATTGTGTACTTCAAAATCGTGGCAAAGGTATTTTTAACGTTAGAGGGACACGTTTACTGGTAAATAATTAAATCTTAAATATTCTTACAATTTATAGTGAAATGACCAGCTAATTACTGGAAGAGGTACATAAAGGCATTACATGCTTTTTGAGTTACGTAAGTGTATTAACATGACAGTTACTACCAAATATATTTGTGATGGTTATCCAAGCGCACTAGACGCTCGTAAATGCCCGAGATGGTTTTATAGGTTTAAATTGGGTAATTTTAAATCGTTCCGATTCGTATCTATCAGGACGACCAACAACTTTACACAATGGAATGATAAGAGTGAAAGGAAATCTGTCACAACAATAGAGGAACTGTCAGATGCCTTTAACCAAACTTGATCCGACACCTATGAATATTTGCTGCAGTTACGAACAGAGAGACAGAGCTAACAGATCCACCACAAGCTACTTATTGCTTCAGTGCCACAATACAGTAGCCTTTTCAGATTGCTTGGTCATTGGACAGGAAAAATGGGTCCTCTATGATAATCCAAAGGCAGCGGCTATCTTCGAATGAATCGCCCCAAGAAGAAATAAGCGACGTTTATACCCCAAACGGTGCTTTTAAGTATTTGTAGGAGTTTCGCAGGATCGTTCATTTTGAAGCGTTGAAACGTGGACCAGCTGTGAATGCAGACCATTATTGTGAGCAACTGAATCGAGTAAATCGATCTTTAATTGAAAAGTGCCGAACTATTGTCAGCAGAAAAGGTATTGTTCACCAACGTGATAATGCAAGACCGCACTGCGCAAGATGAACACTGGAAAAAATTAATGAAATGGAGGTCGAGATATTGTCTCACCCACCATTCTCGGCAGATATTGCGCCATCGGATTCCTATTTATTTCGATCACCACATATTGTCTAAGTGGTAAAAAATGTGGAAAATGGGATGATGTTCAAAATCCCATTACCAGATGTTTTGCCCAAACACCGAATAACTTTTATTGATCCTGCATTGCAAATTTGTGCACTAGATAGAAAAAGGTTGTTGTCAACTAGATTGATAACATTGTTGACTAAAAATAAGAAATTATTAATAATGTCTTTTGCGTTATAAATATTTAAAAAATTAGCAAATGTTCATCTGAATGTTCATTCCAGTATCTTGTAAAAACTTGAAGAAAATCGGTCAAGAACTCTTCCCCTCGTAACATTTCCCCTTTATGTATCACATATCTAATCATATATATTAGAATAATATTTAGTCTACGTCCCTCCGAATGGTCATGAGCCTGTCACATAAAAATCTGAAGTAAATCGCTCAAAAACTTTTCGAAAGTTTTGGTAACATTTCATATTTGCACATTACATGTATATTGGTCAAGCACTCAACAACGTTTCCCCTTTCTATGTTACAGATATTTTTATGTAATACATATATTAAAAATATGTAGCCTATATCAGTCCAAATCTCCATTAGAGTGTTCTATAAAAATCTGTCAAGTGTGTTTCTAGATTTATAGTAACAGCCTTAAACAACGACTTGTCTTTACATACACTGGGGTCCAAAATTAAAGCAGCTGACCGCTATTTCCTCGTCCTGTGTCTTCACAGTATAATCAAACAAACTGTCAACAGATATCCGTTCGATCGTGTTCTGCACGGAAGATGGCATTCCGGTCACGGACAGCCACGCTAGCGATGACGTCAGGGTAGTCCCACATCCACAATTTTTGTCTGCACAACCCAGACGGTGCAGCATGGCACAGAGAAAACGCCTACCAAACTCTTTGCAGTGGAGGCCTATAGGAAGAAAGGAAGAAAGATAGTCGCAACATGTTGTGACCCGATAACTTAATGTGAGCTTTTCTGTTGTTTCTCGGATGTGGCGACATTTTGTAGAGACCGAAACTGTATCCAGAAGACCAAGACAAAGCCGTCCACGAGTGACATCTGAAAGACAGGACCGTCATTTGGCTGTAAGGGCTGTAAGGGCAAAACGGTACCGCCTTAGAACTGCACGGCAACTGGCATCTGTCCTCGCAACATCCACTGGAAGTGTTGTATCGAGGCAAACGGTGTACAGAAGGCTTCCACAGAGTGCCATTTACTATCGGAGACCTGCTGCATGTGTACCTCTGACACGTCTTCACAGAAGGGAACGTCTAGAGGGGAGTCGTCAACATGCTACTTGTGCGGTCGAACAATGGGCCAACGTTCTTTTCACAGATGAGTCCAAATTTTTCTCAAGACCAATTCTCGACGGATTCGTATCTGGAGGGAACATGGAACACAATCTCGGGACTCAAACATTGTGGGAAGAGAGCGGAAATCGAGAAGGATTCCTAATCGTGTGGGCAAGGATTATGTTTTAATGTTGACCACTTGGACACCTCTTCATGAAATTTTACGGATGAAGCAGGAAGATTCAACTGCAGTCAGATACCGTGAGGAGATCTTGGAGTCTCACGTGCGATTGTTGCGACGCGCTGTGGATAATGCTCGACCTCATACAGCACAGCACTGGTGGTTGATGTTTTCTTAGAAGATATTGCACACATGGCGTAGCCTGCCCGCTCTTGCGATTTTAACCCCATAGAGCATGTGTGGGGTGCGCTAGGGATACGGATTGCATCACGTCAGTATCCACCAGCCACTCTCCAAGATCTGCGAGCAGCTCTGCAGGAAGAATGGGCATTATGGGCCCAAAATGAAATTGATGACATCATTCACAGCTTTCACCATCCTTGTCAGACCTGTATTGCTGCCAGAGTTGGTCACATCCCACACTAAACATATTAACCAGTTGTCAGAATGTATATGCAAATCCGTTAAGTTGAAAAAAAACGAAGAACATTTTTGTCTTCCGTTATGCATGTTGCATTTGTTTACCTTCTGTACTCCTTACATTATTCCTAATTCACTGCCACGTGTTTATACTGTTTTGTGGAAAAGTAAACACTACCTTGCAAACTTTTCGTTTGTTGCTTCAATTTTGGAGACAAGTGTAGCAGCATAGATGATTATTAGTTTGCTAATGTAATCCATACCATAGGCACTCTGAAACTCACCGTTTTATTCACAATAACAGTTCACAGGCACTAACACGCCTTTCTTGGCGTCCACTATAATTCTCGGCTGTCAGAAGAAGACAAGTTACAACTGCCTCTTCCTCTTCTCATTTACTTTTTGACAAATGAAAATGAACTGGCAGCAGAGATGAAAATTGCTCGAGTAACTTTAAAAAAAAAAAGGCAAGTGCTAGTGTGCTAGTAGGGCTTGCGTTCTGAGGATTCAGTACAGACCCCGCTATGTACCTAGATAGTTCTTCTGTAGTTTTTGATGAGTAACTTCGCGAATATCAACTTATGTTACAATAAATGGCCGTGTATTTTAATAGTATTTATTTGAAGCTTACATTACATGCCTAGTTACCGCAGACCTTATTATTTGACATAAATTTCAAACTGATACTTCTATCTGTTCCTGAGGAAAAGAGCTTCTAACAGACAGACATACACACGAACGACAAAGTGGTCCTATAAAGGTTTCGCATTTACCGGTTGATATACGGAACCCTTTTAAAGAAATCGCTAAATACGTTTCAGCCAGACAGAGTGTGGCATATTACATCGAGTTGTATCGGACAATGCCATTTTCCGCTGTGCAGAACAAAACAGATTCATAAAACTTAATGTTTTACCTTTAACGGCAAAGTATGGAGATGTCACGAATTAAATGGGCTAAAAATAATACGAAAAAAGCAGTAGAGAAAGTGGGAATTCCTAAATACGCAGACAGTGCAGCGAGTGGGAAATATTCAGTTCGAAGCAGTACATTAGGTCTTCTACTCCCTTTTCTTCATTACATCAGAGTTTGTGCCTTTGACCTGTTCCAGACTCCTACCATCTTCTCTTCGCCTGAAGATAATGAACTGGAACGTTGTCGAAACGTTGCCACAAAACGATGCCTTGATTCGGCTCGTAACCCGAGAAAACTTCATCACCTAGATTCACCGAGAAAGCCTGCATTGCCACATTTCGCTGTTCTTTCAAACATTAATGGGTCTATATGATGGCGTCAGACCTCAGAGAACAAAACTTAATCAGAAGAAGAAGACAGTACATAAAAATTTACTTATTTGCAAGAGGAAAATGTCAGGAAGCTTTATCAGAGCACATTGTCACAATATCTAATACAAATAGAGAAAGTGGAGAATACGGAGGAGGAACGAAACATAATACTGAACTCCATCCAATAAGTAGCAAGGCGAAACTATGAAACCCAAGCGGACGGAAGAAAAGACGCAAGAGTAGAGCAACAAAACCAAGCTCATAACAACGGTACAGAAAATCTCAGCGATGCAAGTATCTACACAGTAAATTTTGTGATAGATTGAAAGTGTTACGGGAAACGAAAGACCTTTTTAGGAAATGTTTCTTCTCGAGAACATTTAGTAATGAACAGGGAATAATACTGTACGATGAATGAAACCTTCGGAGATGGTTTTATTCAACGATAAGTTCCTGAGGATTGGGCTCAGGAGAAATGTGTCCGTGCAGAGCTGAAAAGTCTCTGCTACATGTGTAACAACCGTTTTACCAAGGTTTTAACTAATATTTTGATTTACGTTCATACTGCTCAAAACTTTAACTATATTATTTTTATCTTATTAGGTACTTTTGCTTTACTGATAGAAGTTCAGTATTAAAACGTATAACTTTTACATACTTAAAATTAATGTCTATAACCATTTATGGGCCAACTAAAATATGCCAACGACCTTGTATTAATGGCTAATTCGGGAGAAGAACTACAAAATCAGCTATCTTTCAAAATGAATTCGGAAGGGTTGTAATTTAAATACATCGGCGAATAAAACTGAGACGGTGGCATTCTTTGTGAATACCCAGTACGAAGCAAAATTGTAATCGAGGATCAGATTTTAGAACAAGATCAGCACTTCAGTTACCTACGGACCTATTATTTTCAACAAAGATAAGGACGTAGATATCAGGTTACAGAAATATCACAGTATTTGTGGAACTATAAGTAGGACATTAAAACTACATGAAGAGATACAAAAATGAAATCATTTAAGGTGATGGATGAATCTGTTCCACGTACGGCAGTGACTTCTATATTTTGGAGAGAAAAGATTTTACCCGTGTTCCGGCATTTGAGACGGAATTTATACAAGCAGTCAAAGGACGCACTAAGTTGGATAGAATTCCTAATGAAAACATTGCATGAGCTGCATATTTTTACAGTAAATCACAAAACAGAAAAACATAAGTAAAACTGGAAGGTACACAGGAAAGAATGAAGGAAACAAAGATTCCAAAGATAGCCTCATCATACCAACAGAAAGGAAAGAGGAACGACGGCTAGTTACAAGGAATTGAAACAAGAATAGGTAAAAAGGCTTCATCTATGAAAGTCAGAAGAAGGCAAACTTTCTGTTACAAAAATGACTTCTTTACTTTACAATTTCATTTTAGATGCAACCCTCCAAATATTCAAACAACCAAAATGCAAAGGATGGACGACTATAAATAAACCAACGAACGTATAGTATTTTCTACTGAGTTTTATAATTGCGTTAGGTAACATATCACTCAGTTTTTAATGTGGAAAACATTCCCAGAAAATCTCCAGCAAAATTATAGTCTATCCGATGTCATCCGACCTTCCCCTGGTGCTTTGCAATTTTTACAAACAAATTTGTAGAGATTAAAAGAACTTGCAAATGTGACAAAGGGTTCTGCAGAACGTATAGAATTTCAAGTACTTGTAGGCAGTACCACAGGTCTTCTGTGCTTCGTGGTGGTCACTCAGTATAACAGCTGTTCTATTTAATCGTTTTTCCGCTGAAAATACGCGTTTGGATTTATGGAGAATATCTGAAAAGCAATTGAGTGCACTGGCCACGCAAACACTTTATTACTACCGATGGTTGTGAGCAAACACGGAACATGTATTTGAAACAATCTGCATTTATATCTTTTACAGTAAATGTTTGTGTAGCGAGATTGTATCGGATGGATCCAGCTGGGTAAAAAACAGTAGTTTTTGTGTCCCCTATAGAAATATTTCAAATGGTAGATTCGAAACGGTTCATATCATAATGCAACTGATACGCGATAATGTATTGTAATTAGTACGTTAGATCAAATGTAGAGGTTTGTTTATCTTATTGGATATACTAATGTGCATACAAGTAGAGCACATTTTATTCACGGGTGGGAATATAATTAGTTACGGAACTTAGTTTTATACTATTTCTCGTGCAAGTGGCTAGTAATTTAACTGACTCACCGATTCAAGCCGGAAAAGAAGTTTAATGAGTTCTGTGTAGAGCAAAGTTTCTGTGAAATGGTCTAGAAGACAGTTGCCGCTTAATGTAGACCAGTGGTTCAGTAGTAAGTCGAGTTTCAGTTAGTTTCCAACTCCCTCCAAATGATATTTAAAAAGGGAAAAAAGAAAAAAAGAAAGTTACGAGACAGTAATCTGGTTGCGATTTCCAGAAAGATGATTAAAAAGAACTACACTGTTAATAATGTCTTCTCGTTGATAAACAGGTCCACTGTAACGAAACCTCGATAACTCATCGCATGACCACATTCGACGCTGCAGAATAGAAAATTGGTAGAACTGTTTTACATCAAATCTCATCGGTGAGAATGATATGGGCCCTTATATGTTCAAGAAAAATTAAGCCTATTAATTCGAAATTTTTCCTTAGAGAATCTTCAGACAATCGCAGAATAATTCATCCAGCAGCCTTCTGGTGATTCTTTCCAATTTTCGAGTAAGGAAGTCGGGGATAAAATTCGCTCTTGGTAATGTAGTCTGAAGTTTTCCGTCTATCTCTTAATCTCTTAAGGTAAATACTGTAATTGCTCCTCCAAAAACGAGACGCAAATTTTCCTTTCTACTGTCGAATCATCCGGGTTTGTAATGTTTCTAATGACCTCGTCGTCTACAGGCTATTAAAAATGTTAACTTGATGCTTTTAAAGCTGATATGTGGCCAATCCAATTCAATATAAGACATTACTATCCTCTGGATTCAATTGTGATGCATGGAAAAAGAGATCAAAGTGTGCTTCACCACGAACGTAGGTGTCTGCCAGCAGTGAAAGTACAATGTAAAGCCACATTAATTTTATCACTTGTCAGAAGAATGAGTAACCACATTTCGTAGCGCAGGAAGAGACTTAGTGAGGTTCTGAGGGGTACCTACAAGGATGTGGAGCTATGGCGACTCCAGTGCGTCACCAACTGTGCTGGTTTCCTCTGTTAACAATCCACGACAAACTCACCTGGTGCTCTTCGAACAATACACGTACACTGAGAGCTGTATGCCACGTTGCATTGTCATGCTGGTATCGTGCGACTGAATAACAAACTGCATGTACGGGTGAACATGATCCCCATGGATAGAGGCATAGAGGTGTTGATCTGTTGTGCCTTCCAGTATGACGAGACCATCCAGGGAATGCCTCTAAAACGTTCCCAAGACCATCACACTTCCTTGATTGTTGCAGAGCGTTTGCTTTCAGAGATTTCACGCCATACACACCACAAACCGTCTATGCAATGGAGCATAAAATACAATTCATCTGCAAAGGCCACCTATCTCCATTCAGTGGACATTCGGTTGAGGTACTGGCGTGCAAATTCCAGCCTTCATCGCCAGTAAACAGCAGTAGCACGAGCGCACGAGCCAGGCGCCTGTTGCGGTGGCCCAAATGCAGTATCGTTCGCTGAATGTTCAGAGAAGAGACACTGTTCAATGAACCTTCGATGACTTGTGTTTTCAGTTGCTCAATAGTTGCACATCTGTTCCTCCGTACACTACTCAACAGCCAAGGTTCATCCCTGTTATCTCGGCCCGTGGTACACTACAGTTGTCTTGCCGCCAGTTTTGGATAGCTGTCGTACGCGAAACCTTTGTATCTGCACAGTGAGTATACTAATGTGTGCAAACTTAGCTTACCACTTTGTACACAAATGGACAAAACATTTGAACTCTTCTCAAGCCCAGGATGTCAATGTGACATTCTAATTAAATACGAGCCTGACCCTGTAAGGCAGCTAATATCAGGTGCAGATCGTAGAAAAAATCATTAGTAATGCTGCTGTAATGTACCTAGAATGCATGAATTAATAAAAGCGAAATTTTTTGCGTCTATTATAGAAAGATAACGCAGCTTTTACCTTTGTTATTCTACATATAATTTATCAACTGTTGCTTTCAGGGGCCAAGTATAAACAACAATCATGTTCAATTGCTTTTGACACTCAATAACAAAATATGTAGTTCTTTGACATATTGAAATGACGATAATCAAAATTGTTATCTCTACACATCAAAATTTTTTATCACAGGAAATAATGATTATTAAAAATCCTCATCAGCTCATTTCAATCTACATAGTCGTAACTGGTCAATGCACTGAGTCGGTGAAGAATAAATTTGCTTTTTCAACCAATGAAAAAAACTCTCAGGTACTCAATCGGAGGGTAGGTTAGTATTCTAGCTTCAATGATCAAAGCATACGCAAGTTGGGGTGATTAAATCTAGACTCCACATTTACGTGGCCTAATGTACGATGGTACTTTACTGAGTGGCATCTGGAACGACGTTGTCTCTGTGCTACGTCTGAAATGCTAAATCCCTACTCTGGCCTTGACTGAATTCACTCAGTCGCAACTTTCCTGCATTCTGTAGAACGGTCATCTTTAGCTAGTCGAAATAAAGGAAATAAGCTCTACAAATAATTAATTTTGTTTTTGAAAGCTGAATATGTAAATTATACATAAATATGTCATAAAGTACAACACAATGTACACAAATTAAAGTCAAATATGTTGAAACGTAAAGTACACAGTACCGATGTCGCAAATTAGCATGTCGTATCCCACAATTATTCTTGTCTTATTTATCAACAGCTGAATTTGAAACTTATTAGTGTAATTATTTTGACATATCGGGCTACTGGAAAGAAGTCTGGCTGGATAAAAAGTGAAAACGCTGGGCTATCATATAAATCAGCAGATGCTAATAAGTCATGCTCTTCAGACAACCCACATATCTAAAATTACCTTTAATGTGAGAAGTACTAAGAGATGGATGCTTATTTGGTGACGTAAAGAGATCACCGAAGTTAAGTGCAGCTGGACTCGGGTATCGGTCGGATGGGTGACGGTCCGGGTCTACCAAGAGCTGTCGGCAAGCGGCGTGCTCTTAGTCTTTGTGAGGCAAATTGAGGAGCTACTTGTCTGACAAGTAGAGACTCCAGTCTCGCAAACAGACAACGGCTGCGAGTTTGGTGTGCTGACCACATGCCCCGTCATGACCGCGTTCATTGATGCCTATGGGCCGAGGATGGCACGGCGATCGGTAATGAAGGACCTACAAGGTCTGTTAAGACGGAGTTCAGTTTAAATTGTGAGTTTGAAATTAACTTGGTTTTAATAATACCAAGCCGTTTGTATGTTTACCGATGTTCCAACGAGTGGAACCATTTTCTTACAGTAACTGCAATTCTGGTAGTTAACTTGTAATAATCAGACAGGTAGGTGTAACAATAAATCATTAAAGCGTAAGCCAGCCACAGACATTACATTCGATGAATGACATTGAATCTTAAGCATGTTTTTAAGCTTTGTTGTTGTATTTATGTCGATCCAAGTCATGTTTAATTGTAGGAATGAAACAGAAGATACATTGGGGCTTAGTGTCCAGTCGACGAGTAGGCTATTAGTTACGGGGACAAGCTAGTGGCCGGCCGGTGTGGCCGTGCGGTTCTAGGCGCTTCAGTCTGGAACCGCGTGACCGCTACGGTCGCAGGTTCGAATCCTGCCTCGGGCATGGATGTGTGTGATGTACTTAGGTTAGTTAGGTTTAAGTAGTTCTAAGTTCTAGGGGACTGATGACCACAGATGTTAAGTCCCATAGTGCTCAGAGCCATTTGAACCATTTGAACAAGCTAGTGTAGAAAAGGATGAAGAAGGAAATCGGCCATACCTGTTTCAAAAGTACCTTCCCACTACTTGCCTTAAACTATTTAAATACATTGGAGAATATGTATATTCGAATGAGTGAAAAACATGCATCTGCCAAAGAAGACTACAGAACAAAGATAATATATACCGCTTCCTTACAATACAATTGAACTACAAAATACTTTGTGAACTACAAAATGCTGACAGATTCAAAGTGCAAACTAAAAATCTGACGCTGCGAAGCGAACTGGTTTATGTCATTGAATTTATAAACAAAAATATGAAAGAAATGACATTGAATTGAAATGTACTTTGTTACAGAAGTGACACAGATTAACAGAACCACATACGAAATATGCGATAGCGCGCCTCTCGGAAATCTACTGATATCTGCTTTCTGACGACAATAAACTCAAGTCTGCTATACCTTACAAGGATGTAAAATAGCGGTTTTATACTTAAGAAGTAACAATTATTTACGTTCAACCATTCATTTATCGTATTAAAAATTATCCAAAGGAAAGTTGGAAAACTGACTTATTGTGGCAAAAGGCTTCAACCACCGAAAATAATAAAATGTGGAGAGAATATATAAGCAGATAAAACAATAACTAGCCAGGTACAAAAAAGGAAAACTGTACCGACTGAAAGTTCATTTCACGTTAGTAAATTACGATAGTTAAATAAAATCAAAAATGCACTAGGCCAGAGAGGGTGCGTTGTGCCATTCGGGAGTTCATTGCGGCCACCAGCGGTCGCTTTCCTCCGGCGTGCTTTGTGTAGCTATTATTTCCACGGAATACTGAATATTTAGAACTGTTCAACTAAACTAAAAGAAAAGTAAAAGCCATTACAAAATCATGTTCTGTTTTAATTTATTTGCACATTAAGACGATTGCTGAATATTTTCTTGTCAATGGCTGTTCCTAATTCATCCAGTATATGGCATTTGTTTCCTTTTTCTCCTATGTGCGGAATTTCCAAATGATCTTCTACACTGTGTTATGGAATATTTTTTGTAAGAAGAAGTGCAATTTATAGTAATTGCGTTTTTTCATTTCATTTAAACTAACTGTGTGACAAAATCCTGATGATAAGAGCAATGTGTCTCGAAAAACTTAGTTGAATCGTATCAGTGCTATTAAAGTGATTGAATGCCAATAATTATTACTGATAAACTGTTCTTAGCCGACCAACAGCCCTGATAACATTACATGAAGTCAGTTCAGAAGTCTGCAGTGCAGTCGTTACCCGAAAAGCCGCGACTAAAGTGCATTGGTTTTGAAACTTGCGAAACATTCCCTAGGCTGTGGCTAAGCCATGTCTCCGCAGTATCCTTTCTTTCAGGCGTGCTAATTCTGCAAGGTTCGCAGGAGAGCTTCTGTAAAGTTTGGAAGGTAGGAGACGAGATACTGGCAGAAGTAAAGCTGTGAGTACCGGGCGCGAGTCGTGCTTCGGTAGCTCAGATGGTAGACCACTTGCCCGCGAAAGGCAAAGGTCACGAGTTCGAGTCTCGGTCGGGCACACAGTTTTAATCTGCCAGGAAGTTTCATATCAGCGCACACTCAACTGCAGAGCGAAAATCTCATTCTGCATTGGTTTTGCTCATCTCTTATTAGAAACTCAGAAGCAGGGCGCGATGTTGAAATTCGCGGACAACTATGGGCATATTCTCTTGTCAAAGTACACACTAGGTCAGTTAGTTCGAATGTATGTGGAGCTGGCGACAACTGGGCACGGAGACATGATTCCGTGTCCATTTGCTGTTCGTTTGAGTTGTGTGATTACTCGCGGAAACCGTTGTGCCAGCAAACACGCCCATTCCACCCATACCGACGGGGGCTGGTAGCCAGGCAGCTACTGCCAGTACGTTATGTGTGCGCTGCACCCGTTGCGTGTTCTCCGGCGTGGAGGGTCCTCGCCACTGCAGTAGCACTCGGGCCGCTGCGCTGGTTTGCCAGCAGACTGCTGTAGCGTTCAGACCATTCCAACTACTTGTCTCTCCATCCATTCTCTCCATCACATTCAGGGCTCCACTCAAAGCGAGACCCGACACATTTTACTAGAAACTACACCTGTAATAATTTAGTTATGTCAAGACAGTATCATACACATAATGACTCACTTTCAAATACAAAAGCCGAGAATAATTTTTATTTGAATGTTTACTCATTGCAGTTCATAATCCGATCTGGGGTATGGTATTTCAAAGTATCGGTCATATTCTGTAATTGCAACCAGTAATGCCATCTGTTAGCAGCGTAACAAAACTATTTGCGTAAAACTGTCAAAAAATGTGTGTGAAATCTTATGGGATTTAACTGCTAAGGTCATCAGTTCCTTAGCTTACACACTACTTAACCTAAATTATCTTAAGGACAAACACACACTCCCATGCCCGAGGGAGGACTCGAACCTCCGCCGGGACAAGCAGCACAGCCCATGACTGCAGCGCCCAGACCGCTCGGCTAATCCCGCGCGGGTAAAACTGTCTTTACTCTCACTTTAGTGTTTACAGATAGTATTATTTTTGTAAACAATTATTTAAAATGTGAAACTATACTATGAAGTGGACTCTGTGGTAGAAAGGAACAAAGTACGCATAACATTTTATTGACCTTGTTCACTGATTAGGCGGAGAGTTTCTTTATCCTAACACCTTTTGAGAGAAGTAGTCTGTGGAAGTTTGTTCTTTGTGGCTACGCCGTGTGGTCTCTGTGCAACTATAAGCGTTCTGTGATGATCAATTCAATTTGTATCTAGGGATATTTGTAACGTAGCTACACACAGAGAATCCACAAGAAGAGATGTGCCACAAACAGCTAACGTAACATGGCGGGGAAAGGAACGAGGAAGGATTTGGAATTTATTTATCGCCACTGAACAGCGACGCCAGAGCAACAGCTCAGTTACGTTTACTTGTAAAATGTAGCTTCTCGCTAACAGTTTGTGTTCACGCTTTTGAAACCAGAGCATTAAATACAGTGCAAATAACTCATTTCTTTAATTGACTATCTCCACCATCATTCGTTACAAATGATTTTGGCTCTCAAAAGTTTCATTACGAGCGTAGTGCTACCGACTTGGCTGTAAATTATTCAGTTTAGCAACTGCACTACAATATCTGTATGAGCAAATATACTATCAGTCTACGAAAATTATTTAATGTGTGTGCACGATGATCAGAATAATCTAGTAACCTAATAACTACAGTGGTTATTACGCTACTAGATCATTATGCCGGCCGTGGTGGTCTAGCGGTTCTGGCGCTGCAGTCCGGAACCGCGGGACTGCTACGGTCGCAGGTTCGAATCCTGTCTCGGGCATGGGTGTGTGTGATGTCCTTAGGTTAGTTAGGTTTAAGTAGTTCTAAGTTCTAGGGGACTTATGACCTAAGATGTTAAGTCCCATAGTGCTCAGAGCCATTTGAACCATTTTGAACTAGATCATTATGTGATCTGCGATTCAGTGTAACACGTCGTTAGCTACTTCACGTCATCCTTCCATTGTCATTGCTCTCTTTGCTCATGACAGTTACAATTACGTGAACATAAAAATGGAACAGTATTATCGAGAGTGCTGAAATTTAGTCATCATTTCTGAATGCCATTATAGCCCAGTAAGTTCAAAAATAGGTCATACGGCTTAAGCGTGGAATGTGTGTACAAGCAGAGAGCAGGCGTAGGGGTACAAGCTTATATAAAGTTTTATGATAACTTCCAAAAGCCTGCATCATTTTACGTTGTCGAACTGCTCTTTAAAGTGGAAGGGAATCATGACTTTTGTTTCGTTTGCATCATGGATAGCTGGCCGGTGTGGCCGAGCGGTTCTAGGAGGTTCAGTCAGGAAATGCGCGACGGCTACGGTCGCAGGTTCGAATCCTGCCTCGGGCATGTATGTGCGTGATGTCCTTAGGTTAGATAGGTTTAAGTAGTTCTAAGTTCTAGGGGACTGATGACCTCAGATGTTAAGTCCCATAGTGCTCAGAGCCATTATGGATAACGTGCTAACTGCCTCTTCTAGGACCCAACTGACCTTCCTCAATTTCCTTTTTAGTTATTCTCTTTATTGTTCCTCTCACCAACTTGACTTCATGGCCTGATAAGCTTGTTATAGGATAGTTATCTCATTTAAGAGCCTTTGATATATTGCAGATTTTGTGGATGATATTCTTTCGGATGTCATTTATAGTGTCTATAATCTCCTACATTCTACTGACTATCCTAAAAGATTGTTTTGTTACCACTTACCAAAGAGACTTTAGAAATTCGGAAGGAATGCTATCTGTACCTTATGCCTTATTTGTTCACAAGTATTCTGAAGCATCGTCGAACTCTGATACTGGATCCCCTGTGGCTTCCAGATGGAAAATCACGTTTCTATCACTAATAGACCCTCAAAGTACTCTTTATATCTACATTCAGTGTGCTCTGCATTTGACAGTGATTTCCTCTGACATGCCTTTTTATAACGCTCTTCTCTTCATTTCAGCGAATTTGAGTTTGCTATATGCTGAGTTATACCTTATGATAACAATTTTATTTATGTATTTGTTTATTCAAATTTATTCTGCAGCCATTTCGCTTTAGCGTCCTCGCAAATCATGTTGACTAGATTCTTAAGTGACATCTATTGCTGCATTCCTTTGTTTCCCTGTAGATTCTTAGTGTCACCCTTTCACGTGGATCAGCTGAAGTTTTCTTTCTGTTATTCATGTTCTCTTCACAGCTACTCTCATTGTACCTTCGTCAAACTTCTGTGATTGTTCTCCTAAGAACTGCCTACTGTCTTATTACCGGAGTGGCCGAGCGGTTCTAGGCTCTTCAGGCTGGAACCGCGCGACCGCTACGGTCGCAAGTTCGTCGTCCTTAGGTTAGATAGGTTTAAGTATTTCTAAGTTCTAGGGGACTGATGACACCAGATGTTGAGTCCCATAGTGCTCAGAGCCATTTGAACCAATCATCATTTCGCCGTACTTCTCCATCCCACTTCCATCCACACTCATTCTTCCTGACTATTCCCTTAGACTGTAACCCATTTGGGAGGACGATGCTTTGAACCAACGTCCAGCCATGCACGTTCAGGTTTTCCCTAGATTTGTCTAACTCTACGCAGGCAGTTACGGAGATGGCTTCTTTTAAAGGGTGTGAACGATTTCTTTCGCCATCCTTGAAACGTTGGGAGCTTGCATTCAATCTCTAGTGACTACTTGTGATCATTACATAATTTTGACTTCAAGCTATATCTGTCCTCGGATACACCTCACTATCCAATGTCTCAAATCGCAATCTGACGATGATGTAATCCAGCTGGAGTCGTCACGTGTCTCCAGGTCGTTACCAAACATATCTCGTTTTCTTGTGATTTTCCAGCAATGTTTTCGTTATTACTTGCTAAAATTTATTACAGAATTGAATTAATCTCTCATCACTGCGGTCTCAATCCAATCGGGACAAACCGATCGCCATGCCATCCTCGTCCTAGGGCCGTGTTATCCGCACACCGCTTTCCCAGCTGTTGTCAGTTTTGCAGACGTTGGAGCAATTACTTCTCATTCAAGTACCTCACAGTCTGTACCGCAGGCCGATTGCACCTCGTGCCAGTCCTCCTACCAAGGTAGGATCTCTGGCAGTACCGGTAAACTAACCTGAATCTTACACAGAGCAGAGAGCGACGCTGAGCACTCATCTACCCCGGCGGACGCAGTATGACGGCACTATTCATACGGTTGCCTCTGATTGCCTTGTGAGGGAACAGATTTCGATTGCCGACACTGCCAGGGATTCTTCTTTGGTACGACGGCTAGTACGAGGTGCACTCAGCCTCGTGTGGTCAACTAAGGAGCTATTAGACGGATCAGTAGCAGTTTCAAGATCAAAAAACGCGACAACGAGTGGGGCAGTTGTGTACTGACGACATGCCAATCCATGCTGCATCGAATGACACCGTTGCATAGGATGACAAAGCGGTCTTTCTGGCCCAATTCCCCCTTTGGCCAGATCGTACCACTTTTTCCTTTACTTTGTATATTTACTTACAAGTTTATGTGCCTATTCTACGCTGAAGTACCAAAGAAACAGGTATAGGCATTCGCTTTCAAATGTAGAAATATGTAAAAAGGTAGAATACGGCGCAGCAGTCGGCAACGCCTAAGTAAGACAACAAGTGTCTGGCGCAGTTATTATATCGGTTACTGCTACTACGATAGCAGGTTATCAAGATTGAAGTGAATTTTATCGTGGCGTTATAGTCGGCGCACGAACGATGGAACACAGCGTCAACTAGGTGGCGATGAAGTGTGGATTTTCCCGGACGACCATTTCACCAGTGTACCGTGAGTATCAGAACTGGGGTAAAACATGAAATCTCCAACATCGCTGCGGCAGGAAAAAAAATCTGCGAGAACGGGACCAACGTCGACTGAGGAGAATCGTTCAGCGTGACGTAAGTGCAACCCTTCCGCAAATTGCTGGAGACTTTAACGCTGGGCCGTCAAAAAGTGTCAGCATGCGAACTGTGGAACGAATCATATCATCATCGCTATGGGCTTTCGGAGCCGATGGCCCACTCGTCCTTCCTTGATGACTGCACGACACAAAGCTGTATGCTTCGTCTGGACCCGTCAACACCACCGACATTGGACTGCTGATGATTGGAAACATGTTGCCCGGTTGAAAGAGTCTCATTTCAAATTGTATTGAGCGGATGGACGTGTACGGGTTTGGAGACAACATCATGAGTCCATGGACCCCGCATGTTAGCACGGGATTGTTCAAGCTGGTGGAGGCTCTGCAATGGTGTGGGACGTTTGCAGTTGGAATGATATGGAACCCATGATACGTCCAGATACGACTCTGACAGGTGACACATACGTAAACATGCTGACTCATCACCTGCATCCATTCATGTCCATTGTGCATTCGATGGACTTGGAAAATTCCAGCAGGGCAATGCGACTCCACAATCGTTCAGAATTGCAACAGAGTGGCTCCAAGAACACACGTATCAGTTTCAACGCGTCCACTGGCCACCAAACTCTCCAGACATGCCATTATTGGGCATATCTGGGATCCTTGAAACGTGCTATTTACAGATATCTCCATCCTCTCGTGCTGTTACGGTTTTATGTATAACCCTGCGGTATTCATGGTGTCAGTTCCCTCCAACATTACTTCTAACGTTAGTCCAGTCCATGTCACGTTTTGTTGCGGCATTTCTGCGCACTCGCGGAGGGCCTACACGATACTAGACAGGTGTACCAGTTTCTTTGGCTCTTCAGTGTATGCTGAAATGTATAACATCTGTTAGGCTGAACGTATCTTTTAACCTGTTTATTTTGTGTATGTTTGTGTGTGCTATATTTAGGCTGAACGTATCTTTTAAGCTGTTTATTTTGTGTATGTTTGTGTGTGCTATATTTTCATTTTGTGTAAACTTTTGCAGTTACTTACTCAAATGTAATGACTGTTATGAAGGGCTCTACACGAGGAACAGAACGAGATTTATTGTGATAGCTACAGAGAGGAACAGAGCTGGTGAGAGTTCGCAAGAAGGCAGAGACAGTAGGTTTTCGGAGCCGTTTTGCAATAAAATATTCGCCAAGAACTGTCGGACACTTAAATCTCGAATACTTTGTAGACCTAACATTTCCATGAACATTGCACAAAGAAAGCGTCAGCCTGATTCAAAGAGTGTGACCCTTGCGAAATTTTCTTCATTATCACATCACGTAGTTCAAACGCATACCAAAATTTAGGCAGAATTACAATCAGTCCCGTTGTAACACTGCTGTCGGGATTTACTACTAAATACATTAATTTACTGAAAATATGACAGTGGCGATATCGGAATAACCGACGCCGAGTTGTAACAAAATTTAAATATATGTTCACGTACTAATAATTGGTGATTAGCTTGAAACATAAGAGCTATGACAATGTGCAACGACAGATAGTTCGGCGA
This sequence comes from Schistocerca cancellata, assembly GCF_023864275.1. Lineage (NCBI taxonomy): Eukaryota > Metazoa > Arthropoda > Insecta > Orthoptera > Acrididae > Schistocerca > Schistocerca cancellata. The sequence continues at coordinate 478,056,358 of NC_064628.1, read as the reverse complement.
GCCTGATCAAGAATTTACCACGTCATGAACACCAATATTCGTCGTTAGTCCAGAAACGCCTATTGTGGAAAGGTTAGTTTAGTTCACGAATCTGTGCAAAAATTTTGCAAGCCCTTAGCATGATGCTTCTTTTCAGAGTTTGAGTCTATCTGTCGAAAACCTTGCTGACTTCACAAACCCATGCAGAAATATAACAAGTTCACGTAGTTCAAACTCTTCCGGCCGCTGTGACACATCGCACATCGAAACATGTCTTGACTTAATGAGTATGTACAACCAGTCGACTACGAGCAATGTGTCTGCCACTGTTAAAACGTTTCCCATCTCTCGTTGCCAAACTCACAAATGTTCATTGAACTCAGCCTTGATATTTTCAAATATGTAATTCGGTCTGGTTAACTTTTATTTGGCGACAGTATTTTTCTATTGAGTGCTTAGTGGTAGTAGGGGGAGGGGGGCTAAGGGGCCTCTTGTTCTCTTACGTAAATAAACTAGTCATTTGCCCTTGCCTAGTGTAATGACCCTAATATAAGAAACCGATTTCTTGGGATCTTGTTTTGTTTATTTAGGACATGCCCAGCATCCCCAGATGGGACTCTGCTCCTGCAGTCTGTACCATGCTCGAACGACAGTAGCAGCAGTAGTAAATTCAGGCGATAATTTCGAATTCCAAGCAGAGTTTGCCATACAGTGGTGTCTGTCTTATTATTTTGCAGTTCCCGACGTAGTACCACGGCGAATGACTTTTTGTAACATATAACACCATTTATGGTCACTGGGTAATTTCTCGTTGCTATTTTGCAGACTTTTATCCCCTTTTTCTAAACACACACGTAAATACGCGTTTCATTGCTGTTTCATGTATTTTCCCTCAAATTTACGAGAAGACACGTGGAAAAAAAGGTTTCTAAATATATGAGTCTGGCGATATACCATCTGACTTTCGGAAAAGCATCATCCACACAATTCCGAAAACGGCAAGAGCTGACAAGTGCGAGAATTATCGCACAATCAGCTTAACAGCTCATGCATCGAAGCTGCTCACAAGAATAATATACAGAAGAATGGAAAAGTAAATTGAGAATGCGCTAGGTGACGATCATTTTGGCTTTAGGAAAAGTAAAGGGACGAGAGAGGCAATTCTGACGTTACGGTTAATAATGGAAGCAAGGCTAAAGAAAAATCAAGACACTTTCATAGGATTTGTCGACCTGGAAAATGCGTTCGACAATATAAAATGGTGCAAGCTGTTCGAGATTCTGAAAAAAGTAGGGGTAAGCTATAGGGAGAGACGGGTCATATACAATATGTACAACAACCAAGAGGGAATAATAAGAGTGGACGATCAAGAACGAAGTGCTCGTATTAAGAAGGGTGTAAGACAAGGCTGTAGCCTTTCGCCCCTACTCTTCAATCTATACATCGAGGAAGCAATGATGGAAATAAAAGAAAGGTTCAGGAGTGGAATTAAAATACAAGGTGAAAGGATATCAATAATACGATTCGCTGATGACATTGCTATCCTGAGTGAAAGTGACGAAGAATTAAATGATCTGCTGAACGGAATGAACAGTCTAATGAGTACACAGGATGGTTTGAGAGTAAATCGGAGAAAGACGAAGGTAATGAGAAGTAGTAGAAATGAGAACAGCGAGAAACTTACCATCAGGATTGATGGTCACGAAGTCAATGAAGTTAAGGAATTCTGCTACCTAGGCAGTAAAATAACCAATGACGGACGGAGCAAGGAGGACATCAAAAGCAGACTCGCTATGGCAAAAAAGGCATTTCTGGCCAAGAGAAGTCTACTAATATCAAATACTGGCCTTAGTTTGAGGAAGAAATTTCTGAGGATGTACGTCTGGAGTACAGCATTGTATGGTAGTGAGACATGGACTGTGGGAAAACCGGAACAGAAGAGAATCGAAGCATTTGAGATGTGGTGCTATAGGCGAATGTTGAAAATTAGTTGGACTGATAAGGTAAGGAATGAGGAGGTTCTACGCAGAATCGGAGAGGAAAGGAATATGTGGAAAACACTGATAAGGGGAAGGGACTGGATGATAGGACATCTGCTAAGACATAAGGGAATGACTTCTAGGATACTAGAGGGAGCTGTAGAGGGCAAAAACTGTAGAGGAAGGCAGAGATTGGAATACGTCAAGCAAATAATTGAGGACGTAGGTTGCAAGTGCTACTCTGAGATGAAGAGGTTAGCACAGGAAAAGAATATGTGGCGGGCCGCATCAAACGAGTCAGTAGACTGATGACCAAAAAAAAAATACCACCGCACTATGTCCCCGGCAGGCCTCGATGTATGATGTTATTTACTGCTTTGGCGGGATTCGTTACAATTTTGCAGAATTTCTCCCACTTACAGAGAACACATGTAAATGCGATATGTTAATGTTTAACAGCTACCATCACTATGTATGCCCTGAAAGCACAACTACTATGACCCTGTTTACAGATTAAGGGCAATTTGCTGCTGTTTTACAGCATTCTGCAACTTTTCCAGACAACACATACACACACGAGACGTTACTAAATAACTGTTAAAATTTATATTTGTGCTTCAGCTAGCACCACTACTAAGGAAAAGAAATAGGAGTGCTATGCACTTTATTTAAAGGCAAGCAAAAAATAAATGCTTCTTTACTTTGCACAATGCATTTCTATTGCACCACAGAACACGCTGTTTTACACATAGACACCCCTGTCTTCCTCGCACCGCGCAACCCAGAGAACATGCACTGGTATCATGCCTGTTAACTCCTTGCTTGACGCCATCTCAGCCTAGGGCAGCCAGCACCAGCTACGCATGAAATAACGTAGGCAGTGGTCATCCCACCTCCCACATGCACAGAGCTGGACTGAGACTTGCCGCCACTGGCGACGCTCTAGCTGCTGCTGCTCTGTGTGTGTATGGTATGTGTGTGTGTGTGTGTGTGTGTGTGTGTGTGTGAGAGAGAGAGAGAGAGAGAGAGAGAGAGAGAGAGAGAGAGAGAGAGTGAGAGAGGGGGGCGGGGCAGGTGAGACCACAGAGACAATGTGTAACAGAACTAATTCGAGAGTTTGCTCCCAGTTTGTTGATGAGCAGTTTGATCGAAATTATCCGGACACTTATCTACGGGCATTAATACTCTGTGCACTAGTCAAATCCCATGCTATATTTTAAGAGGGGGAAAAGAATTGTGAAGCACAAGTTTGAGATGTGCGTGTGGGTATTGCTGTGCACTCTAAGTATTTTTTTTCAGGTGGCTAATACCCTCTAGGAATCAACAGTAACATGTCGACGTTGCTTAACGTGTCTTCAAAATACACAGAGACAGAGACGAAATAATGTGTTTAGAGTTCGTGGATATGCTGGCCGAAGACTGCTTTTTATTCCCACAACATACAGTATAAGAGATAGCAAACCCATAAAATATATAAATACATAAAAAAATTCCATACACCTCGCTTTTTTACCCCCCAAGAAGCTTATAGCTTCTTTTTCTTTTTTTGTGAATCATTTGCTAAAGGTGAGAACTCGAGAGCTGTGGGTTATAAGTTCTGTTAGTTCCCTAGACCAATGACGATAATAATCTTTGACGCAAAAAATGGTTCAAATGGCTCTGAGCACTATGGGACTTAACTACTGTGGTCATCAGTCCCCTAGAACTTAGAACTACCTAAACCTAACTAACCTAAGGACATCACACACATCCAAGCCCGAGGCAGGATTCGAACCTGCGACCGTAGTGGTCACGCGGTTCCAGACTGTAGCGCCTATAACCGCACGGCCACTCCGGCCGGCGCATAATAATCTTTGACGCCTTATAGATATCGTAATCGAATAGTAATAGATTTCTCGGTCTATTTATACGCACGTTACATTATGTTTAGAGACAACTACCAGTCCTTTAACTCTATTAAAGCAGTTTATGTTTCCGACGATAGCGTAGAAGATATCTGGTCCTAATTTGGTGTAATGCTTGCTACTGTTTGCGATGAGATCAACCACCAGTTCCTACACCGATCCCCCACAGGTCTACCTGCAATTCGTTGCTACAGTCATATAAACACACAAATTATCCTACACGTACATCTAAACAAATACCCTGCAAGTCTCTGTACAGTGCTTGGTGGAGGATACAATGCGGCAGTGTTATTGCTCTTGCTTTCTATCTGTCTCTGACATATTGATACAGCCGGGCCTGTTGGTCTAGTGCTAAAGCGTTTAACTAGAAACCAAGAGGTCCTTGGATTGAACTCAGGTAGGATTTTGGATTTTCCAGGCCGTTATTTAACCTCGCCTTCACTTCTCAGCGTTGAGAGAAGACTTCAGAAGCGACAAGTGGTTCAGTTTCTACGTTAAACGGTAGTTGTCTTTACCCTAGTTGGATAACTGAGGTTGCTGTTGTTGTCGTCTTCAGTCCTGAGACTGGTTTGATGCAGCTCTCCATGCTACTCTATCCTGTGCAAGCTTCTTCATCTTCCAGTACTTACTGCAACCTACATCCTTCTGAATCTGAATCATTGATCTCTTGGTCTCTTTACCCTTCACGCTGCCCTCCAATGCTAAAATTTGTGATCCCTTGATGCCTCAGAACATGTCCTACCAACCGGTCCCTTCTTCTTGTCAAGCTGTGCCACAGACTCCTCTTCTCCCCAATTCTATTCAATACCTCCTCATTAGTTATGTGATCTACCCATCTAATCTTCAGCATTCTTCTGTAGCACCACATTTCGAAAGCTTCTATTCTCTTCTTGTCCAAACTATTTATCGTCCATATTTCACTTCCATACATGATTACACTCCATACAAATACTTTCAGAAACGACTTCCTGACACTTAAATCTGTACTCGATGTTAACAAATTTCTCTTCTTCAGAAACGCTTTCCTTGCCATTGCCAGTCTACATTATATATCCTCTCTACTTCGACCATCATCAGTTATTTTGCTTCCCAAATAGCAAAACTCCTTTACTACTTTAAGTATCTCATTTCCTAATCTAATACCCTCAGCATCACCCGACTTAATTCGACTACATTCCATTATCCTCGATTTGCTTCTGTTGATGTTCATCTTATACCCTCCTTTCAAGACACTGTCCATTCCGTTCAACTGCTCTTCCAAATCCTTTGCAGTCTCTGACAGAATTACAATGTCATAGGCAAACCTCAACGTTATTATATCTTCTCCATGGACTTTAATACCTACTCCGAATTTTTCTTTTGTTTCCTTTACTGGTTGCGCAATATAGAGATTGAATAACATCGGGGACAGGCTACAACAATGTCTCACTCCCTTCCCATCCACTGCTTCCCTTTCATGCCCCTCGACTCTTATAACTGCCATCTTGTTTCTGTACAAATTGTAAATAGCCTTTCGCTCCCTGTATTTTACTCCTGCCACCTTTAGAATTTGAAAGAGAGTATTCCAGTCAACATTGTCAAAAGCTTTCTCTAAGTCTACAAATGCTAGAAATGTAGCTTTGCCTTTCCTTAATCTATTTTCTAAGGTAAGTCGTTGGGTCTGTATTGCCACACGTGTTCCAACATTTGTGCGGAATCCAAACTGATCTTCGCCGACGTCGGCTTCTACCAGTTCTTCCATTCGTCTATAAAGAATTCGCGTTAGTATTTTGCAGCTGTGACTTATTAAACTGATAGTTTGGTAATTTTCACATCTGTCAACACCTTCTATCTTTGGGATTTGAATTATTATATTCTTCTTGAAGTCTGAGGGTATTTCGCCTGTCTCATACATCTTGCTCATCAGATGGTAGAGTTTTGTAAGGACTGGCTCTCCCAAGGCCGTTAGTAGTTCCAACCGAATGTTGTCTACACCCGGTGCCTTGTTTCGACTCAGGTCTTTCAGTGCTCTGTCAAACTCTTCACGCAGTATCGTATCTCCCATTTCATCTTCATCTACATCCTCTTCCATTTCCATAATATTGTCCTCAAGTACATCGCCCTTGTATAAACCCTCTATACACTCCTCCCACCTTTCTGCGTTCCCTCCTTTGCTGAGAAGTGGGTTTCCATCTGAGCTCTTGATATTCATACAAGTGGCTCTCTTTTCTCCAAAGGTCTCTTTAATTTTCCTGTAGGCAGTATCTATCTTACCCCTAGTGAGGTAAGCCTCTACATCCTTACATTTGTCCTCTAGCTATTCCTGCTTAGCCATTTTGCACTTCCTGTCGATCTCATTTTTGAGACGCTTGTATTTCCTTTTGCCTGCTTCATTTACTGCGTTTTTATATTTTCTCCTTTCATCAATTAAATTCAATATTTCTTCTGTTACCCAAAGATTTCTACTAGCCCTCGTCTTTTTACCAACTTGATCCTCTGCTGCCTTCACTACTTCATCCCTCAGAACTAGCCATTCTTCTTCTACTGTATTTCTTTCCCCCATTCCTGTCAGTTGTTCCCTTATGCTCTCCCTGAAACTCTGTACAACCTCTGGTTCTTTCAGTTTATCCAGGTCCCATTTCCTTAAATTCCTACCTTTTTGCAGTTTCTTCAGTTTTAATCTACAGCTCATAACCAATAGATTGTGGTCAGAGTCCACATCTGCCCCTGGGAATGTCTTACAATTTAAAACCTGGTTCCTAAATCTCTGTCTTACCATTATATAATCTATGTGATACCTTCTAGTCTGCCGGCCACGGTGGCCAAGCGGTTAAAGGCGCTACAGTCTGGAACCGCGGCGCCGCTACGGTCGTAGGTTCGAATCCTGCCTTGGGCATGGATGTGTGTGATGTCCTTAGGTTAGTTAGGTTTAAGTAGTTCTAAGTTCTAGGGGACTGATGACCTTAGAAGTTAAGTCCCATAGTGCTCAGAGCCATTTGAACCATTTTGAAGCTTCTAGTCTCTGCAGGAATCTTCCATGTATACAACCTTCTTTTATGATTCTTGAACCAAGTGTTAGCTATGATTAAGTTATGCTCTGTGCAAAATTCTACCAGACGGCTTGCTCTTTCATTCCTCTCCCCCAATCCATATTCCCCCATAATGTTTCCTTCTCTCCCTTTACCTACTCTCGAATTCCAGTCACCCATGACTATTAAATTTTCCTCTCCCTTTACTACCTGAATAACTTCTTTTATCTCATCATACATTTCAACAAATTCTTCATCATTTGCAGAGCTAGTTGGTATATAAACTTGTACTACTGTAGTAGACATGGGCTTCGTGTCTATCTAGGCCACATTAATGCGTTCACTATGCTGTTGGTAGTAGCTTAGCCGCACTCTTACTTTTTTTATTCATTATTAAACCTACTCCTGCATTACCCCTATTTGAATTTGTATTTATAACCCTGTATTCACCTGACCAAAAGTCTTGTTCCTCCTGCCACCTACTTCACTAATTCCCACTATATCTAACTTCAACCTATCCATTTCCCTTTTTAAATTGTCTAACCTACCTGCCCGATTAAGGGATAGGGCATTCCACGCTCCGATCCGTAGAACGCCAGTTTTCTTTCTCCTGATAACGACGTCCTCTTGAGTAGTCCCCGCCCGGAGATCCGAATGGGGGACTATTTCACCTCCGGAATATTTTACCCAAGAGGACGCCATCATCATTTAACCATACAGTAAAGCGGCATGACCTCGGGAAAAATTACGGCTGTAGTTTCCCCTTGCTTTCAGCCGTTCGCAGTAGCAGCACAGCAAGGCCGTTTTCGTTAGTGTTGCAAGGCCAGATCAGTCAATCATCCAGACTGTTGCCCCTGCAACTACTGAAAAGGCTGCTGCCCCTCTTCAGGAACCACACGTTTGTCTGGCCTCTCAACAGATACCCCTCCGTTGTGGTTGCACCTACGGTACCGCCATCTGTATCGCTGAGGCACGCAAGCCTCCCCACCAACGGCAAGGTCCATGGTTCATGGGGGTAGGTACTGAGGTTAGGGAAATAATAGTCCCTTTGAAAGACTAGCAACGGGCCAGTTAGCAAGACGAAATTATTCTTATTAAATTGTTATTATTATATTGATCTATAAGAAAAATAGAAAAAGTCCTGACCTACATAAAGATATAAGCACAAACTTTCATTGCAAACTCCGATACGCTAAAGACATAAGGCCTGTGACACCCACCACAGGTCATGGTTTTACAAATTTGATAGAAAGTCATATACTGCTCACAACAAGAGGAGAACTAGTTCTTACAAAATGGTTCAAATGGCTCTGAGCACTATGGGACTCAACTGCTGAGGTCATTAGTCCCCTAGAACTTAGAACTAGTTAAACCTAACTAACCTAAGGACATCACAAACATCCATGCCCGAGGCAGGATTCGAACCTGCGACCGTAGCGGTCTTGCGGTTCCAGACTGCAGCGCCTTTAACCGCACGGCCACGTCGGCCGGCCTAGTTCTTACACCAGCCAAAGAGCCTATGCAGGATTTCCTCTAAATCGCTATGGTTTACTGATGCTGCAGCTTTCCTGTACTGTATAGACAAGAGCTTACATCCATACACACATTGCACAAGCCGCTGTACAGTGCATGGTGGGTCAAAGGGACAGAAATAGTATCGATGGCTTTGAAATTAATTATAGGTGGTATGTGATCTGTATTTGTCTGTTATACACGTAGTCTACTTGAGAGTTGTTGGAACATCTATATACGGAAATCCAGGAATGGTTTCTCATGTCTCTTGATTATAAAAGCAACTGGAGGCTCCTTTTGAGTGATTTATGACGTTCTTAGTGATTCCCATCTCGTAGGTAGGAAAAGGGGGACGCCAGGCATTAACACTTTGCTTTCGATAAATAAACGTTCCTTTGCTGTAACAGCCTGAAAAACAAATGCAACAGCAATTCCATGAAAATTAATAGTCCTCTACTAAGATTATCTACACGTGTCTTTGGTTGATGGTATTCAAAAGTGGTTATCTGACACTGAAACTAAGTTAAAAGTGGCTACTGGATGACCTTGCTAAGTAGTTGAAAGGAAGTAGTAGGAAGTGTCGTAATCTTCGTTTCAAAAATGGTTGAAATGGCTCTGAGAATTATGGGACTTAACATCTATGGTCATCAGTCCCCTAGAAGTTAGAACCAATTAAACCTAACTAACCTAAGGACATCACACAACACCCAGTCATCACGAGGCAGAGAAAATCCCTGACCCCTCTGAGAATCGAACCCGGGAACCCGGGCGCGGGAAGCGAGATCGCTACCGCGCGACCACGAGCTGCGGACAATCTTCGTTTCGTACTTATACAAATGACGGACGGAAAGAATGTCTTTCTCGTTGCAACCATTTCGTAAGACACGTGGGATGCTGTAATCAGTTAAAAACGGGTTTTCTAAGCCTCTCTTTCGAGACTGAAACCGATTTTCCTCAAATTCTCGCCTGTAATAATTCTTCCATTAAGATTTCAGTCATCGATGTATAGCATTAACGTCGCCAATACCTATCTTCCTGACTTCTGTCTTAAAAAACAAACCGACAGGGAATTTTCTATGTGCAATCTATATATATGTTACTTACTCTACTTGCCATAAGTATCAAGACACCTTTCTTTTCTCAGACGTTATTTCTCGTCCAAAATGGTAAGTGACGCGGACCTTGATCAAGCGTGACTTCCTTTTAACTGTACGGTATATGTTACATTGCATTTAGGAATTTTCGGGTAATTGAACATGTATCAATAATTACAGATTTCTGTAGTTGTATATATAAGTTAGCATGTAGCTGTTTTGCGTTGATGTACTGGTGGATATTGTGTGGTATGACTCCTGTAGTTGACAGTATAATAGGTATAATGTCAACTTTATCCTGATGCCACATATCCTTGACTTCCTCAGCCAGTTGGATGTATTTTTCAATTTTTTCTCCTGTTTCCTTTTGTATATTTGTTGTATTGGGTATGGATATTTCGATTAGTTGTGTTAATTTCTTCTTTGTATTGGTGAGTATGATGCCAGATTAGTTATGTGGTGTTGTTTTATCTGTTATAATGGTTCTGTTCCAGTATAATTTGTATTCATCATTCTCCAGTACATTTTGTGGTGCATACTTGTATGTGGGAACGTATTGTTTTATAAGTTTATGTTGTAAGGCAAGCTGTTGATGTATTGTTTTTGCTACATTGTCATGTCTTCTGGGGTATTCTGTATTTGCTAGTATTGTACATCCGCTTGTGATGTGATCTACTGTTTCTATTTGTTGTTTGCAAAGTCTGCATTTATCTGTTTTGGTATTGGGATCTTTAAAAATATGCTTGCTGTGATATCTGGTGTTTATTGTTTGATCCTGTATTGCAATCATGAATCCTTCCGTCTCACTGTATATATTGCCTTTTCTTAGCCATATGTTGGATGCGTCTTGATCGATGTGTGGCTGTGTTAGATGATACGGGTGCTTGCCATGTTGTGTTTTCTTTTTCCAATTTACTTTCTTCGTATCTTTTGATGTTATGTGATCTAAAGGGTTGTAGAAGTGATTATGAAGTTTCAGTGGTGTAGCCGATGTATTTATATGAGTGATTGCTTTGTGTATTTTGCTAGTTTCTGCTCGTTCTAGAAAGAATTTTCTTAAATTGTCTACCTGTCCATAATGTAGGTTTTTTATGTCGATAAATCCCCTTCCTCCTTCCTTTCTGCTTAATTCCAATTCCAATTATTATTATTATTATTATTATTATTATTATTATTATTATGATATTAACGTAATTGTAGCATTGGGGCACGAACTAAACTTCTAAAGGTAATGCATTATTAACACTCTTTCTTCCATAACAAGACCAGTATAGCAGGCATCTTTTTTAAGGACTGGGAAATCACATATGAGTCGCTGAGGTCAACAGCACTACTTAAGGCACAAACAGACAGAAACCATTACCTTAACCTCCAACTCTTCCACATCCTCAAACTACAGAACATATATAGATCCTTCGCGAAACATCTTCCTCCCACTCCACAGCAAGTGAGACCAGCCAAAGCTTTTCCCTGTACACACCAGCGCTGTACTTAGTTTGATGCCATCAATCTTACGTCCTTATTTCATACAATACCACCTTAACCGTCAGAAATGACATATTATTAGTATTTCTGCTTCCCATCATACTATTCCAAACTGTATAGGGGTATACACACAAATCAGTTGCCAACTTTAAAAGTATGAAACTCATTAGAGGTAAGACATATGTTTCCCTCAGAAACATGACAGAATGATCTTCAAGGAATGTATCATCCTTGAACTGACGCTTCAGTTATGGTAGATGATTGTCCTTTGTTTTTCACTGTAGTAGCAGTCAGAACAGTGACTCATAGGAGCCATTGGACGGATTTGCTTCTATGTGTGCAGACTGATACAGCGAGTGAAAATTTGTACTAAGGCTCGGAATCGTACCGGGTCTCCTGTTTACTAGGCAACTGCGTTAGTCACTAAGCCACATTGTCACAACGGTTCACATAACTGCTTGGATTACCCTTTTTTTCAAAATACTGACACCAATGATCTGTGTCAATATTTACATCTGTACTCCTAAAACGACCTAGCTCTCTCTTCCATTAGGAAATGGAGCGTGGATGAAGTACTGTCAGTAAGCCGTATGAGCTCTAATATCCCTGATTTATTTGACTGCTCGTTTCGCATGACTTACGAGGGTGGAAGTGATGAGTTTCCCAGATCTCCTTGGAAGTTACGCTCTCGGAAAACTGAACGGTAAACTTATGCGTGACTCACATGGACCTCTCGTGTCGACTGCCACAGTCCGCAGCTCGTGGTCGTGCGGTAGCGTTGTCGCTTCCCACGCCCGGGTTCCGGGTTCGATTCCCGGTGGGGTCAGAGATTTTCTCTGCCTCGTGATGACTGGGTGTTGTGTGCTGTCCTTAGGTTAGTTAGGTTTAAGTAGTTCTAAGTTCTAGGGGACTGATGACCATATATGTTAAGTCCCATAGTGCTCAGAGCCATTTGAACCATTTTTCGACTGCCACAGCAGTTTTTGCTGAGCATCTCCGTAACCCTGGAACGATTAACGATTCCTTAGCCAAACGTGCCATTCCTCGTTGGATCTTCTCCATCTCTTCCGTTTATTCTACTTGGAAAGACTTCCGGACTAAAAACGGTACTAAAGAGTCATTCTGAAAGTGTTTTGTATGCCAATTTTATCATGCATGAATTACATTTTCCAACGAATCGCGCCCTGGCCACTGCTTTTACTTTAATTTCTTACGTTTCTTAATTTTACCAGTGCTCTTTCCCCAGTAGCATAATCGAACAATGTGAAAATTTTCGCGAAATTACGCGCAATATTTCACTTTTATTCACGTTCTGGATTATCTTCTAACTGGTTTGACGAGGTTCGCCACGAATTTCTGGCGTGTGGGCGACCTCTTCATCTCAGAGTAGCACTTACAACCTACATCCTCAATTATTTGTTGCATGAATTCCAGTCTCTGCTTCTACAGTTATTACCCTCTGCAGCCCCCTGATGCCCTTACACACGTCCTATCATCTTGTCCTCTCTCTGTGTCAGAGTTATCCACATATTCCTTCCCTGTCCAGGTCAGCGGAGAACCTCCTCATTCCTTACCTTATTAGTCCACCTGATTTTCAACATTAGTCTGTAGCACAAGATCTCAGATGCTTCGATTCTCCTCTGTTCCAATTTTCCCACAGTCCATGTTTCACTACCATACAATGCTGTGCTCCAAACGTTAGTATTCAGAAATTTCTTTCTTAAATCAAGGCCTAAGTTTGATCCTAGAAGCTTTCTCTTTGCCAGGAATTCCCCTTAGCCAGTGCTATTCTGCTTATGATGTTCTCCTTACTCTGACGATCACTTATAATTTTTGTGCCTAGATACCCGTGGTCCAGGGGTAGTATCTTCGATTAGTATTCAAAACGTTCTCGGTCCCGGGTTCTAACCCACCACCGCTGAAATTTTGATTAATAATCAACATTGGCGGCCGAAGACTTCCGTCGTAAGATGTCACCCTCATTCCACCAACAGCCTTGTCAAAGGGGGCAGAGGAGCGGACAGAGGTTCAGAACTCTCTCGTCTTTGGAGTGGGAAACTGCCCCTAAAGGCGGAGGCACCAATGATGATCAACGACATGAGGATGCAGAAGGTGATGGAAACCACTGCATTAAAGACACATAACGAGAATCTACGAAACATGTGGCCTGTAACTGAAAAAGTGTCATGATGTTGTTTGTGGCAAAAGTTCCCACAATAATCCCGGATTCGGATCTCCGGGAGGGGACTGTCAAGGGACAGGTGACTACGAGATAAAGATAGAATAATCAACGAAATGGCACGTTCTACGAGTCGGTGAGTGGTATATCAAAAGCTTGAATGTGGCAGGGAAACTAGAAAATCTGAAAAGGGAAATCCAAAAGCTCAATCTAGGGACAGTAGGGGGTCAGTAAACTGAAACGGAAAGAAGACAAGGATTTCTGGTCGGATGAGTATAGGGTAATATCAACAGCAGCAGGAAATCGTATAACGGGAATAGGATTCGTTATGAATAGAAAGGTAGGGCAAAGAGTGTGTTACTGTGAACAGTGATAGCGTTGTTCTTTTCAGAATCAACAGAAAACCAACGCCGGCAGTGACAGTTCAGGTATAGTTGCTGACATCGCAAGCTGAAAATAATGAGATAGAGAAAATATACGAGGACGCTGATAGGGTAATAAAATACATACAAAAACTAAACTCCTCCCGAAGAGGCCATGAAGGTCCAATTGTAGAGACCGGCCACCGGGTCATCCTTACCCCCACAGGCGTCACTGGATGCGGATATGGAGAGAACGAGGTCAGCATACCGCTCTCCCTACCTTACGTCAGTTTACGAGACCGGAGCTTCTACTTCTCAGTCAAGTAGCTCCTTAGTTTACTTCACAAAAGCTGGGTGCACCCAACTAGCCAACAGCGCTAGGCAGAACGGATGGTCACCCATCCAAGAGCAAACCCAACCCGTCAGCGTTAAACTTCGGCGATGTGGCGGAAACCGGTGTTACCACTGCGGCAAGGCCGTTGACAATAAAGTACATAAAGGGAGATCAAAGCCTAATAATCATGGTGGACTAGAATGCAATTCTAGGAAGTGGAGTAGAAGAAAAGGTTACACGAGAATATGGGCTTGGGGCAAAGAGTGAGAGACGAGAAAGATTAATTGACTTATGTGGTAACTTTAAGCAAGTAATAGCGAATACTCTGTTCAAGAATTGCAAGAGGAGGAGGTATATTTGGAAAAGACCGGGTGATACGAGTAGATTTCGGTTAGTTTACATCATGGCCAGGCAGGGATTCCGAAACCAGGTACTGGAGTGTAAGGCGTACCCAGGAGCAGACATAGATTCAGATCACAGTGTAGTAGTGATGAAGAGTAGGCTGAAGTTCGAGAGATTAGTCAGGAATAATTATTACGCATAGAAGCGGGACACAGAAGTACTAACGGATGACGGGACACGCTTGATGTTGTCTAAGGTTATAGCTACAGCAGTAAGGAATACCTTAGTAGTCAGCACAGTTGAAGAGGAATGGAAGTACCTAAAAATGACAATCATGGAAGTCGAAAAGAAAAACATGGATAAAAAGAAGGTAACTGCGAAGAACCCACTAGTAACAGAAGAAATACTGACAGACAGATGAAAGAAGGAAGTAAAAGAATGTTCAGGGAAACTGAGGAATACAGAAATATAAGCCGCTGAGGAACGAAATAAATTGGAAATGCGGGGAAGCTAAGACGAAATGGTTCAAATGGCTCTGAGCACTATGGGACTTAACATCTTAGGTCATCAGTTCCCTAGAACTTAGAACCACTTAAACCTAACTAACCTAAGGACAACACACACATCCATGCCCGAGGCAGGATTCGAACCTGCGACCGTAGCAGTCCCACGGTTCCGGACTGAAGCGCCTAGAACCGCACGGCCACCGCGGCCGGCTGTATCACGACATATATTCAATTTCTCGTAACGTTTGTTTTAGATTGATTAGCATACAGACAGTTCACAAGCAACTCCAAGTGGACATGACACGCTATGATAAAGTTGTATGCTGTATATGTCTCAATTATATACCAGTATTTTAGCATCCACACATTATATCTATTTTTTCATGACACATAAAACCGCAAATTAACAGTAATATATTATTTTTCTAAGCGCGTTTCAGTATCACCAATGAAGCAAAATACAAGATTTTCATTAACAGCATTTATACTTAAACGTATGACGTTATAACGAGAGAGACTCTTCCTTTGCAGGAATTCAGAAGTAATCAAGTCTCTAGATTTTCATTCAAGAACAATCTATCAATACCAGTAAGACATAGTAAGATACATTGACTTCATTTTATATCGACAAGCTACATTCTAAAGCATGTTTGCGAGACGAAAAGTAATCTTTTGAAGGTTAGAATTTGCATTTCTATGGAATGAGTGAAATTACTCATGAACGATAAACATTCTTTTATTTCTCAGTGCAACCAATATCTATAAAGAGTGACTTGTTGATACAATTCTAGGATCAGAGTGTGAGTTGGGAGAATTTGCGTTACGGTTCTCTGAACGTCTCTGCCTAATTGTACTTGTAGTCTGATATGTCTGTCAGAATTCCATTTCAGTAAAATCTTATACACCATAATGTCTAATAAACAGAATGAAATAACATATTTCATTCAGTATGTAACTGATTGTACCCATCATTACCTCTCTGAATTTCGTTGATACTTGGGAAGAACATGTACTGCTAAAAATTCCATTCATATAGCAAATGGGGGCACCAAATTCCTTACGAGCAGACGAATTCACGCTTTTGATGAAAAGAGACCAGTAACAACCTGACATATGTTAACTGTATCGCAGCTTTACAGCTCGTTACTCTGACCCGTATCAGTAATATTAAGTCATTCTAGAGTGAAAAATGAAGTGATTTGCTAAAAACAATTTGATTTTCATCATTCTTAACAATATATTCGCAGCAACGTGCTGATATCTGAAACACTGCGAAAAAAGGATTTGTCCACATGTCTAAAACTCAGTAATACCAGTTCTATACATCTTCCATTTCCCCAGCTCCTTGTGGATACCGCTACCTATGTTTAGACACAGCGTAGCTCTGGCGCTACAGAAAACTGCGTGAATTACCGAGCAGGGAGTATACTGTCCTTTGATCCCACAAGAGAACCTTTACGTGCTTTAATTACTTACGTTTCTGAAAACTTCGTCAAAAGAGACAGGCAGACTTCAGATCAGATAAAAGTGTGCTCATTAGTAAAGTGCTGGAAAGTCGCCTAGAAAAACACCACGTGGTTACTAGAGACTTGTACGCATTAAGCCATTTCGCTTCAACCGTCCGTTTAGCAAGCGGTGATATTTCTCAGCTGATTTGGATGTTTCCGTCCCTGATCTCCAGTTGGCACACACACACACACACACACACACACACACACACACACACACGAGCGCGCGCTCGCACTTGGGCGCAATTGCAAAGAGAGTGAGAGAGGAAGAGAGAGAGAGAGAGGGGGGGAGGGGGGGGAGGGAGAAAGAGGAAGACAGAGAGACCGGACAAACGCTAGTGCAGTCATTGATCTTAGATCATCTTCACCATCTTTCTAATTTACGCTCTACCTCTTCGTTACTGTTACGCCATTTCCACTGAAGGCCATTAACAAATTAGGGGCTTAATGGAAACAGATTAATGTAACCTTTCTGATAAACTTCATCACAACATATCGCCCGGAGCAGTATCACAGCTCATATTCAGTGCACCTCATACCATCGTTTCCAAGGACTATACTACTTTTCTACTGCAGTACACTAAAAATCGTGGATCCCGCGTTCGCATACAACCTTTGCACAAATTTCATTAAGAATAAATTATTATCTGTGGAAGTGTATCGATATTAGAAGCCACTGTTATTACTGTCAGTACTGTTAAAAACTGGTGGAGATGTGGAAGATCGCTCTGGGTGTGGGAAACTGCACCTTAGGTCGGAAATATCAACAGTGATAAATCGAACAAGTGTGCAAAAGTTAAGCTACTAAATTACGGCCAAATAAAGAGTAAGGGAATCATGTCTTCCCAGGTAATATCTATATATATATATTTATGACAGCTTCTATCGATAAAAATCCCGGAGGCCTAGCACCCGCTTTGATCACCGGGCACGGACTGTTAAAGAAGTCGATATCAAGAAGTATAGAAATAGGGCAACGTTAGAGAAATAGGGGAATGTAAATTTAGGTCTCGTATGTAGCTTTGAAACTTAGGACTCGGAAGCGGACGATGAGAAGGCTAAAGGAGAAAGTGTTAAGTAAAGTGTAATGAGTAAAAAGTATCGCAAAATGTACAGTTGGGAAGTGTGCAATTGAGAAGCTGTTACAGTATGAGAAGAGACAGTTTTGCCTACGATGTTGTACACAGAAGATACTTTTCCTGGGTACACGTATGAACGAGACTCTCTGCATTCCAAAGCTTGTGTTTTTGTCAAGTAATCATTCCGCGTGATAGAGGGACTTGGGTGCCGAGCGCGATTCGAATCAGACGTGAGTACGGGTTTGGAAGTCTTATTTCGGAATGTAGCTACTGTAGTAACCTGGAATGTGTTAAAGAAGATAATATCCAGCCACGAGCGCTAACTTTGTGCAAAGTTGGAGATCGTTTAACGGGAATATTTTCAGTTTGGTTTTCTAAATTTCGTAACATGCATTATTTGACTATTTCGTACTGTTTTTTCAGTATGTCGTTAATGCGTAGAGTCAGAAATGCAATACTTCACCCTTTACCTCCTTTTTTTCACAAACTGAATGTAAATTATGTTTGATGAGTTAATTTTATAAACGTTTGAAGCTTCGGCAAAGGAATTAATTCGATAACCTTTTGTTTGGAATTCACGTTACAGTAACAACGATCAATAACGCAGTCTTGTCCACACTCATTTAATTTCGCTGATTAATTTACAACTGAACCGAAACAGTTTTTAAATTATTAGACATTAAGCCCCACGTCCCATTGCTATTGAACTTTTAATACAAAAATTTTAGAAACATTGCCGACTGCCTCGCAGTTCGTGAGAGTCCACTATTAACTGTGTGTTATGCCTGTCAGTAATACTCTTGCACTGCGCATGGCAAGAGGCATTAACCAGTAATTTTATTTCAGCGCACAGCAATGCAGTGCGTCTACAAGGCATATCCGTTGTTGCACTGGTAAGCCAAAGTCATTATTAGGGAGTTGTTTAGTGCACTTGGGAAACAGTCAGTGTCTATTCAGATTAGATTCAGTGAAATAGTAACTGGTCTGACTTACATTCTGATGCTGTTTAGTTCAGTGGCTGCATAAGTGCTTTTCATTGGCAATTTAAGCATTTAGACTGAGTATTACGTTTATACAACTACGTACATTGATTACCAAAATCGTTATGACCACATGCTTAATAGCTGGTTTGTCCGTCTTTTGAACAAAATACGTAACTAATTCTGCGTATCAAAGATCCGACAGTTTTCTTGTAGGTTTGTGAAGGTATGAAGCATTAGATGAATAGGCACATGTCAGATTTCAAGGCCGTCGGAATGCTCAATGGACAGGAATGGATGCAGACAGGATGCTTACGCGAGGGCTGTATCTAGACATATCAGAGGTCCTATATAGCTACAACTGCACACGCCCTACACCATTACAGAGTCTCCACCAGCTTCAGCAGTCCCCTGCTGGCATGCAACGTCCATTGAATCATCAGGGTGTCTCCATACCCGTGAAGTCCATACTCTTGATACATTCTGAAGCCGGACGGAGTGGCCGAGCGGTTCTAGGCGCTATAGTCTGGAACCGCGCGACCGCAACGGTCGCAGGTTCGAATCCTGCCTCGTCATGGATGTGCGTGATGTCCTTAGGTTAGTTAGGTTTAAGTAGTTCTAAGTTCTAGGGGTCTGATGACCTCAGAAGTTAGGTCCCATAGTGCACAGAGCCATTTGAACCATTTAATACAATTTGAAACGAGACTCGTCCGACTAGACAACATGTTTCCCGTCATCAACAGTCCAATATTGGTGTTGACGGACCCAGGCGATCGTAAAGCTTTATGTTGTGCGGTCATCAAGGGTACACGAGTGGGCCTTCAGCTCCGAAAGCCCATATCGATTATGCTACGTTGAATGGCTCGAAGGCTGATACTCGTTGATGGCCTAGAATAGAAATCTGCAGCAAGCTGAGGAGGGGTTGCACTTCTGTCACGCTGAACGATTCTCTTCACTCGTTGTCGGACCCGTTCTTGCAGGATCTTTTACCGGCCGCAGCGATGTCGGAGATTTGATGTTTTACCGGATTCCAGATATTCACGATACACTTGTGATATGGTCGTAAGTAAAAATCTCCATTTCATCGCTACGTCGGAGATGCTGTGTCTCATCGCTCGTGCGCCACTATAACACCACGTTCAAGCTCACACAAATCTTGATAACCCTCCATTGTAGCAACAGTAACCGATCTAACAACTGCTCCAGACACTTGTTATCTTATATAGGCGTTGTCGACTGCAGCGTCGTTTTCTGCCTGTTTACGTATCATTGTATTTGAACACGCATGGCTATACCAGTTTCTTAGGCACTTCAGTGTGCATTACCTCATTAGTTGAAGAGATCACCTAGACAATGGGAGAAGCTGACACCTTCAAAACATTTATTTCGTAGATTTCCGTACCGGTGTTTATATTTAGTGTCATTATTGTAGTACCATCCTCGTCTTTATTTTACCTATCTTCTTCTCTTTGTATCAGACTGTGAAATGATACGTTAAAGAGGACAGCGTTTTTTGTGCATGTCGACGGCAGCATCTTCGTCGCTGCCGCCGGTGATAGTAAGCCGACCATAGCCAGGCACTAACCTACGGTCAAGGTGGAGAAGACGATCTCTGCCCACAGTTTAATTACTTACGAAAAATATTGTAACTGAAAAAAAATCAATATCGTTGTGTTAACTGGTTAATATGTAATGAGATTAAGTGTCAATATACTGACTGACGTCTTAAGGTCAAGAACTGTTACGCTTGTGTGTGTAATGAAGTCCACAAGATGTATAAATAAGCTGTGCGATCTATAATTCACGAATCACACATCGATATTATTAATAGTATGAAAGAGAAATTCATTTATTTCTGATTATTGACAAATACTGTGGATATTGGAAGATAAACGGATATCTGCAGTCTACGAAGATCTAACAATTCAGCCGGAGATTACTTGCGGCGCTGCCCATTCCTAGGATAATCTTTATCACTGACAAGTTAACCTTTTTTCCAGGACGGCTGAAAGTGCTTTCGCTCAAGATATAGTCTGCTGACTTCCGAATCTGCTAATACCTTATCTGAAAATCTCAGAAGGTAAGAGAAAAACTGCAAAGACAGCTTAAATCAAATATTTGTTGGAATATGAAGCTGATTAACTGAAAACTGAGATGGTGCTGTACTTGTACATCGGAACCAGTGGCTGTCACACAGCTCTTGGCGATAATTCAGCGATCTGTGAGCGCAAAATCGCACGAGCGATGCCTTCAGAAAGTCGAAGAGACGAAGAGATACTTGGATGGCCGTAGGCTGAAAATCAACTAAGCTGCACAAGAAAGGAAGCCCCCTTCCGCCAGCAACTTCGCAGACAAAAAGAAGAAGACGATGTGTTATCATGGTCAATAAGTTTGGTCAACATGTTAATATTTTCAAACTGAACTTGATCACAGAGTAGACGATTGGAATACACATTAAAATAGCCACTTATGTCAACACATTATTAGTCTACAAACTAAACTTAATTAGAAGATAGACAGTTCGTATGCACAGTTAAGCTGTCACTTTGGCCAGCAGATGGAATATACAAAAACTGAGTTAACTAGTCTAAGAAGGGAATAATAAATATTAAATACTCCTTACAGGAAGATTTCCCGACAGAAATTCGATCAAAAATTTTGCTGCTAAGGGCAACCGCAAGTATTTTTTTAAAGTTAAAGTTACTAATTTGTGCCCTACGGGAAACCGCTTATAACAGACGTTTTTGTAGAGCGCGTCTTTCCTGACATTCTAATCGACGAATAAACAGACGCAACCATGAGAGGAGAACGTAGTGCCATGTAGTTCGAAGTCAAAAGTGCACATACGCGTATTTTAAGCACTTAAACCACACCGAAAGTGCGTCAAATCATACATTTTTTGATTAACTTGCAGTTAATATCAACAGATAAATTACTGAAGATGTAGTTACAAAAGTGACTGGCAGAAGGAAGACAATCAAGGCACTGTATCATGTTACATTCCAGCAATAGGGACTTCAGTATGCTGACATGAAATACTTTCTAACAGTTTCTGTAGCACAAGTCTTACAAACATTTTTCAATAATATATATTTTACTAAAAATGAAAAAAATCCTCTAATTATTTTCAATAGTTGTTGCAAAAATTCGAAGTGTCTATTGGATGACGACAACAAGCGTAATGCATGTAGACACATCACAGTAATTACTAACGTTATTTAGACAGAACTGGGCTGGAGTAAGAAATAATCGTGGCCATTTTTCTGCACATTATGCTGCGTACCAGGCATATTTGAACCAATTCGTAAAAACTGGTGATACAAGGTGACAATACACAAGGGACTGAAGTTTAACAACACTACCTTGCCGGTAAACCAGAAATGACGGAAATTATATTGTCCAACAATTTTTTTGAAAAATTTTTTACACGGAGAGGGAAAATCTTTTCTAAAAACAGGTCACGTTATGTCCACCCCCAAGAGTCCTACAGAAGTAACAGATTATTCGTTACCACTGGTAAGAACACTTCCTGGATGCTCTTCCATTTTCCGCATTCTCCTCCATCGATTACAAGGCTTTTGCCAGTAAACACCTTTTTTTAAAAAAATTTTTGCTCTTAATTGGCCTTGAGATGCCTGAAGACAGATATAAAGCTGCGGGAAAGGAATCAAGTGGTACTCACCAGTGGCCATGTTGTCTACGACTATGCGTCATGGCATTCATCGAGTGCACAAGCGACATTGTCTTCCTTGTACTCGAAATGATAAAGTCCGGTTTATGTGCAGTTCTTGCACAAAACCTGCGAAATCTGACACATTGGTTTTATATACAGCATTTTAGAAGATAACCAGGCCCTTCGTCTTCATATCGGGTACGAATTTCTCTGTAGTATTACCACTAATCTCATCTCTTCTACACAACTGCTTGAAGTAAACAGCGCAATTTTGTCCCTCCCTTGTCCTGAATCTACTTACGTAGGTCAGGTACACCCGGAAATCAGTAACGTTAATCTCATTTGCAATTCGGAGGGTTCCTTATTGTAGCGGTCCATTGGCTCTCACGAGCAGTTAAAAATATTTTGAAAGGTTTTTCTCCCAGAATTTTGCGAGTTTCATTTCGCAATGTATTCCACACTTCGTGGAAAGTTTTGTTCCATTTCTAGCATTCCTGTTCAGATTTTATGAAACGAAACAGGCTTTTCACATTGCTTAACTATTTGCGTTTTCTCCCTCCTTCATTTAACATAAGATCTACAGACCTCTCTTTGACACTGAAAACTGTTACCGTACACGTCTTCTTTAGCCTAGGATAGTACTGTGTTTTGTTTGTTCGTTGGTTGATTCGCGTGAGGTTCAAAAGGTTCAAATGGCTCTGAGCAATATGGGACTTAACTTCTGAGGTCATCAGTCCCCTAGAACTTATAACTACTTAAACCTAACTAACCTAAGGACATCACACACATCCATGCCCGAGGCAGGATTCGAACCTGCGATCGTAGCAGTCACGCGGTTCCAGGCTGTAGCGCCTAGAGCCTCTCGGCCATCCCGGCCGGCGATTCGCGTGAGGGGACCAAACAGTGAGGTTATCGGCCCCATCTGATTAGAGAAGGATGAGTATGGACGTCAGCCGTGCTCTTTCTGAGGAACCATCCCGGTATTTGCCTGAAGCAGTTTAGGGAAATCACAGAAAACCTAAATCAAGATGGCCGGACGCGGATTTGAACCGTCGTCCTCCTGAATCCAAGCTCAGTGTATTAACCACCGCGTCATCTCTCTCGGTGTGTTTTTGTTTAGGACTTTAATTAGCACAACAACCGTCACTCGAACTGCTGTTCACGGAATTTTCAATTATTTGCTTTTTCTTGTAACGGTTACATAACTAGTACCGAAATCTTGAAATAGTTCGAATGAGCGTCCAGGAAATTAACTAGTAAATAAAACGTATCTAGGATTTCAGGAGAAGCAGACGGGTTTGATTGTATACCACGTTCTTCACATTTCATATTTCCACTGTTGAAAACATTAATTGGATTTTACATTCCAGTGAAACTTTGAAACCTGTGCAAAAACAAAGTAAATATTCCAGAATTCGAATCAAGAACAGCTGCCGTAATGAGTAGCTTAGATGTAGATATTCTCAGAGTAGTAAAGCACCTTGAATCACTTAATAAAAGTAAGTCTTCTGGTCCAGAGTTATACTCCTTTTCAGAGTACGCCGATGCAATAGTTCCATACTTAACAATAATTATATACAACCTCTCGCACGAGGAAACATCCGTATGCAAAAACTGGAGAGTTGCGTTGGTCACACGAATATTCAAGATAGGTAGAAGGATTTGTTCACTAAATTACAGGCCCGTATCATTAATGTCGATATGCAGCAGGATTCTGGAACATCTGTTGACTTCGAGCATTATGAATTATCTCGAAGAACCGTCCATTGGACATAGTCAACGGAGATTTAGAAAACATAATTTTTGTGAAACTCAACTAACTCTTTGCTCACACGAAGTGTTGAATGCCATCGACAAGGCATTTCTAATTGATTTCGTATTTCTAGATTTCCAGAATGCCTTGTAATCAAATAGCATGGTAATGTAATATTGTCTCCTTTATGAGATTGAATTCGTTGTTTCCTGCCAGTGAGGTAACAGTTCGTAGTAATCGATGGAAAGTCATTGAGTAAAACAGAAGCAATATATCAGGCGTTCCTCAAGATAGTGTTACAGACCCTCTGCTGTTCCTTATATACACAGAGTGTTACAAAAAGGTACGGCCAAACTTTCAGGAAACATTCCTCACACACAAAGAAAGAAAATATGTTATGTGGACATGTGTCCGGGAACGCTTACTTTCCATGTTAGAGCTCATTTTATTACTTCTCTTCAAATCACATTAATCATGGAATGGAAACACACAGAAACAGAACGTACTAGCGTGACTTCAAACACTTTGTTACAGGAAATGTTCAAAATGTCCTCCGTTAGCGAGGATACATGCATCCACCCTCCGTCGCATGGAATCCCTGATGCGCTGATGCAGGCACATGTCCACATAACATCATTTCTTTATTTGTGTGTGAGGAATGTTTCCTGAAAGTTTGGCCGTTCAAAAAGATGGTTCAAATGGCTCTGAGCACTACGGGACTTAACATCGATGGTCATTAGTCCCCTAGAACTTAGAACTATTTAAAACTAACTAACCTAAGGACATCACACAACACCCAGTCATCACGAGGTAGAGAAAATCTCTGAACCCGACGGGAATCGAACCCGGGAACGCGGGCGCGAGAAGCGAGAACGCTACCGCACGACCACGAGCTGCGGACACTTTGGCCGTTCCTTTTTGTAACACGCTGTATAAACTATTTAGCAGAAAATCTGAGTAGCTGTCTTAGGTTCGTTTGCAGATGATGCTGTCGCTTATCGTCTAGTAAGGTCATCGGAATAAAAATAAAAATTGCAAAAAGGTTTAGTAAAGATATATGTATGAGACGAAAATTGGTGATTGATCCAAAATAATGAAAAAAGTGAGGTCATTCACATGAGTATTAAAAGGAGTCCGTTAAACTTCCATTACATCATAAATCAATCAAATTCAAAGGCCGTAAATTCAGCTAAATACCTACGAATTATAATTACGAACAACATAAATTGGAAAGGACATTTCAACAATGTTGTGCGTCAGGAGAACTAAAGACTGCATTTTATTGGAAGAACACTTAGAAGGTGCAACAGATCGACTAAAGAGATAGTCTCTACTACTCCTACCCGTACTCTTTTGGTATACAGCGGCGCGGTGTGGGATCCGCATCAGACAGTGTCAAGGGAGTAATCGAGAAAGTTCAAAGAACGGCAGCTGGTTTTGTATCATCGGGAAATAGGAGAAATAGTGTCTCGAAATGATACAGGATTCAGGATGAACGTCTTTAAAACAAAGGTCTTTCTCGTTGCGGCGGGATCTTCTCACGAAATTTCAATTGTTGGCTTTCTCCTCCGATTGTAAAAATATTTTGCTACGTTGGGAGAAATATTCATTATAATAAAATAAGGGAAATCAGACCGTGCATGGATAGATATAGATGTTTGTATTGTTAGCGCGCTGTTCGATAGTGGAATGATAGAGGATTGTTATGAAGGAGATTTCATGAACCCTCTACCAGAGCAGTCAAGCAGATGATGAAGTAGATGTAGATGCTGAAGACAAATGTTATTATATAGCACATACGAAGAGAACTTTAAGAAAATTAACTGTTTTATCTCCATCGTTAACATACCAGGTTTCGACATGTCGAATTGGACAGTTCCCTTGTAAGCACTCAGGTGGTAAACACGCATTCTAGATTAGAATAGCATATTAGTGCGTCTAGGGAAAAAACAGGACATACAAAAGTTAAGTGAAAAGGTAGGGAACGTGAGAATCGTAGTCCAAGAAGAAACTATTAAAAATAATATTATTAGGCAAGATCAACCCGACCGTGATCGGAAGGAAAGAACGCTTGAAAGAGGTATCTACCGATATATCGGGAGATCAGAATTCCACAATCAGCAACTGTTCCTAGTTGTCTGGAGGAGAAATACAGTGAATCAGAAAAAAATTGAATCCCAGGTTCATACTAACTGCATGCCTAAAACGTGCTGCAAGAGAACAACAACAAATAGTGCTCATATTGTGTGTGTGTGTGGGGGGGGGGGGGGGGAGACTACGGGATGGTAAAAGCAGCACTGTTTGGTCGGTTAGAATGTATCAAGAACCACTTGCAGGAGGTGTTAAAACAGGTCTGAGTTTCACACATCAATAAGTCCGCTTGCGGTAGGTGGTAGTGTTAACATAGAACGACGGAGGCGAAACAGTGTCAGATTATTTCAAATGATACGGTAAGGTCACAGAACCATGAAATAGGCAAAACTGTTTTGCAGTGTTCCCATTAAGTTTGTAAGACCAAATCGCAGCCACCGAGCGAGTGGTGGCAAGAATTTCTACTCCGCAAACCACCGTGAGGTGCATAGCAGAGGGTATGTCCCATTGTACCAGTTTTAGGCTTTCTTCCTGTAACACTCACTTGTGGAGTGCTGGAAGAAATACTCGATGCCTCTGTGCGTGCAGTACTTATTCTGATCTTATCCTAAAGATCCCTGTATGAGCGACTCGTAGGGGATAGGGTATCTTCCTAGAGTCGTCGTTTAAAGCTGCTTCTCGAAACTTTGTTAATATATTTCTCGGAATACCTTACGGTATCTTCAAGAGTCTTTCAGTTCAATTCCTTCCGTATCCTTGTGTCACTCTGGCACGGATTAAACAAACCGGTAACCATTCGTGCTGCCCTTCTCTGTATACGTTCAATATCCTCTATTAGTCCTGTTTGATAAGATCCACATTCATTTGAGCAATATTCTAAGATGGGTGGCACTCGTGATTTGTAAACAATCTTCTTTCTAGACTGATTGTACTTTCCCAGTGTTCTACCAATAAACCGAAATCTACCACCTGCTTTACCCACGACTGAGCCTATGCGTGATCATTCTGTTTCATATCCCTACAAAGTGTTATTTTCAGGCATTTGTAGGAGTTGCGACTGATTTGTGCTATGATGTACTACATTGTTTCACTTTGTTAAGTGCACAATTTCACATTTCTGAAAATTCAAACGAACTTGCTAATGTTTGCATCACTTTTAAGACTTATCAAAATATGTCTGAACGTTTATGCAGCTTCCCTCAGATACTACCACATTATAGGACGTTACTGGTAATATTGTCTACAAAATCACTAATGCACAACATAAACAGCAAGGGTACCAACACACTTCCCTGGGGTGCACTTGAAGTTACTTCTACGCCTGACGACGATTTTCTATCTGAGATAACATGCTGCGTTCTTCACACGAAAAAGTCCTTAATAGTTCAAATTTCTCTGAGCACTATTGGACTTAACTTCCGAGGTCATCAGTCCCCTAGATCTTAGAACTACTTAAATCTAACTAACCTAAGGACATCACACACATCCATGCCCGAGGCAGGATTCGAACCTGTGACCGTAGTCCTCAATCGAGTTACAAATTTCACTTTGTACCGTACGTGATCGCACATTTGACAATAAGCGTAGGTGTGGTATTGAGTCTAATGCTTCTCGGAAATCAAGAATTACTGCATCTACCTGATTTCCTTGATTAAAAGCTTTCCGTATCTGAAAAAAGTGCAGGTTGGGTTTTACGTGATCGATATTTTCGGAATCCATGCTGGCTGGCATTCAGGAGGTCATTCTGTTCAAGATACTTCGTAATGTTTGAGCTCAGAGTATGTTCCAAGTTTCTATAACTTAATTCGGCTATTGGTAATCACGTGGGTATCCCTAGTTTCGAGCCTGAAGGAGAAATAAACCCTATAATATTTTAAGAACATTTGAGGGATCTTTACTCTCTAAATGGGACTATTAGAACTTAATTAAGTTAGTGATAGGACAATTGAAGGCCGAATCGGAGAAATGGGCAGTCCTTCACAAATAAAACTTTAATGGTCAGATTTTTCGCAACAATTTAAACGTAAGAAGTGGTCAGGAGGCGAGCAACAGAAGCTCACACACTGGAGCTAGTCCTTCCTGGGCGCATAGCAGGTGACGTTGAGGGTAGTATTTAAACAGAAGAAAATGCGTAAATGAACCCTACAGTGGAAGCCACTGAATAGGGTAGGCCTACTAATGACTCGTATGCCTGTGTACGTGAAGGTTAAAAAAAGTCCAAGGCAAATCATCAAGAATAGTTTGAATTTTGAACAAGATCAGGAAGCCGAAAGATTTAGGAGTAATAAAGATGATTTTAATAAGTAAGATATTCCAGTTAAAAAGGTGTAACAATAGAGGTGGCAGATATTGTCAAGTGAAGACAAAAAATTCTGAGGTCTGGGATGAAAGAACCAGGTGAGTACGATGCACCTCAGGTAGTAGAATTCCTGTTTATTTTTGTAAGGATTTTACCGACCGATTGGTTAGAATCAGTCATACGAATTTTGTAAGTCCCTTACTAACTGTTAATGGTAAATCTGTTTCCATATAATAATAATAATAATAATAAGAAGAAGAAGAAGAAGAAGACGCGGGAGTGACTATTATTTTAAACTTTAGAAACAATAATAAATCAATAAGAATAATTATGATATGATTTCATGGAGGAAATGAGGATTAAGCCATAGGTTTAAGTACAGTCAGTCAAACTGAGGACAATAATCACAGTAATATTTGTATAGGTGGGAGAAATATTTAAAAATAAATACTAATACTGACTGCCGACGAGTAACATTCTTTGATAGAAAGTTAGAAAGCATTGCATGAGGGGCACATGTCTTGTTTAATGGGTAACAGAAATCCGAACACGGTCAAGAAGGATTAAATCAAACATAGTGTTGGGTGCAGGGCTGATTAATTGAAAACTGAACTCGTGCAGCAGTCTCTACATTTTAACTTTTGAATAAACACAGTTCTCCAGTTCTCTGGCACGCGTTCCTTTGTCCATATCTTATTTATTAGTGCTTGCCTTTTGTATATCTGCGGTTGAACATTAAATTTTTAGCTCATGAATCATTACATAAACACGGAGGTTTTAAACATTTTTTAAACCTTATGGTTATGAAGGCCTGTTTTCTTCTGACAGAAAAAACTGAGATAGATCATTAAACAAGATAAATACCAAACTGAAGTTCCTAAACATTTCCTTCCATGACACAATCGCTTAATGATGTCGAAGAGGAAACTATTCATGATGTAATGAAATGTTGAGGCAAGATTTCAATTATAAAAGAATTACCATCTTAAAAGTAACATTTACATTGATGAAAACCAAGTAAGTTACCGCTCCAGTTCACTGCTTAAATAAATTGTTCAGTCGTTTCCTCGAAGCAGGAAAGTTTTCTCCTGGCAGCAGGGGAAAGAGGTTAGCGTCGCAATATTTAAGACGGACTTCTCTCCGATTCAACCCATAAATGATTAATTCATGATGTGTAAATATCTTCTTTCTGAATCATGGTCTGCTGGATCTGGGACGCGACCGCCGCGCTACCCTATTCCTTACCTCTTGTGTTCCCGAAGATCTCAGTGCACTTTATTGTTTCCAGCTAACGCTTACATTCCTGCTTCACATGGAAGAAGAGCCAGAGGTCAGAAAGGATACTTTTTAACTATGAATAAGTTTGTTTCAACTTCTTGAAAGATAACTTGAGCCAGAACGACTCCAGTGAATTTGCAGTAGCGAAGCCGGCCAGTGCGGCCGAGCGGCTCTAGGCGCTTCAGTCTGGAACTGCGCGACCGCTACAGGCGCAGGTTCGAATCCTGCCTCGGGCATGGATGTGTGTGATGTCCTTAGGTTAGTTAGGTTTAAGTAGATCTAAGTTCTAGGGGACTGAAGACCCTCAGATGTTAAGTCCCATAGTGCTCAAAGCCATTTCAATCATTTTGAGCTGTAGCGAAGAAAACTATGTCCGTTTCTTTGAGTTTGGAAATGTATACTATGTGATTCACGTGCAGGATAATTCGGCAGAGAATTCATGAATTTAATTATCCTTGCATGGGTAGAAGTGTGCAGCTCAGATTTTGTTTTTCAATCGAGTTTCGTGAAAGATAAAATATTGCAGGAAAAAAAATCCATTTTCTTGCTCTGTGTCATTATCTTTCGTGTAAGCACGTTACATTACAAATAATATCGACTCACAGCCGCAGAAGCTTTAACGACCTGTGATAAAAGGCGACAGATTTTCTGGTATAGGGAAATGCAGTTTCATGAAACATTGCATGAGTTTATATCGCCTATTTTTGCAGCAGGGAAGAAGTGTTGTCACACGGGATACAAATGAACAGGGTTAAATTCATCAACTCTTCAAGCTCACTGAATTTAGAGTATATATGTTATTTGTCTTACAATT
Source organism: Schistocerca cancellata (assembly GCF_023864275.1). Lineage (NCBI taxonomy): Eukaryota > Metazoa > Arthropoda > Insecta > Orthoptera > Acrididae > Schistocerca > Schistocerca cancellata. The sequence continues at coordinate 478,026,199 of NC_064628.1, read as the reverse complement.
TAATGTCTTACAATTTGAATTGTAAGACTTTCCAGGGGCAGATGTGGATTCTGACCACAATCTATCGGTTATGATCTGTAGTTTAAAACTTAAGAAACTGCAAAAAGGGGAGAATTTAAGGAGATGGGACCTGGAATAACTGAGTTTTAGAGAGTCTGAGAGAGAGCATTAGGGAACTATTGACAAAAACAGGGGAAAGAAATACAGTAGAAGAAGAATGGGTAGCTCTGAGGGATGAAGTAGTGAAGGCAGCAGAGGATCAAGTTGGTAAAAAGACGAGGGCTAAGAGAAATCTTTGGGTAACAGAAGCAATATTGAATTTAATTGATGAAAGGAGAAAATATAAAAATGCAGTAAATTAAGCAGACAAAAAGAAGTACAAACATCTCGAAAATGAGATCGACAGGAAGTGCAAAATGGCTAAGCAGGGATGGCTAGAGGAAAAATGTAATGATGTAGAGGCATATGTCACTTGGGGTAAGATAGATACTGCCTACAGGAAAATGAAAGAGACCTTCGAAGAAAAGAGAGCCGCTGTATGAATATCAAGAGCTCAGAGAGAAAAGCAGTTCTAAGCAAAGAAAGGAAAGCAGAAAGGTGGAAGGAGTATATAGAGGGTCTATACAAAGGCGATGTACTTGAGGACAATATTATGGATATGAAAGAGGATGTAGATGAAGATCAAATGGGAGATACGATACTGCGTGAAGAATTTGACAGAGCACAAACCCTTGGGAGTAGACAACACTCCACTAAAACTACTGACAGCCTTGTGGGAGCCAGCCCTGACAAAACCCTATCGTCCGATAAACAAGATTTATGAGACAGACGAAATACCCTGAGACTTCAAGATGATTATAATAATTCTAATTCCAAAGAAAGCAGGTGCTGACAAGTATGAAAATTATCGAACTATCAGTTTAATAAGTGATGGCTACAAAATACTGACAAGAATTCTTCACAGACGAATGGAAAAAAATGGTAGAAGCCGACCTTGGGGAAGATCAGTTTGCATTCTTTAGAAATGCTGGAACACGTGAGGCAACACTGACCTTAGGATTTATCTTAGACGAAGGCAAGGCAAACGTACGTTTCTAGAATTTGTAAGCTTAGAGAAAACTTTTGTCAATGTTGACTGGAATACTCTCTTTCGAATTATGAAAGTGGACGAGGTAAAACACAAGGAGCGATAGGCCATATACAATTTGCAGCGAAACCAGATGGCAGTTGTAAGAGTCGAGGGGGATGAAAGGGAAGCAGTGGTTGGGAATGGAGTGAGACAGGGTTGTATCCTATCCCCGATGTTATTCAGTCTGTGTATTCAGCAAGCAGTAAAAGGAAACAAAAGAAAAATTCGGAGTAGGAATTAAAATCCATGGAGAAGAAATTAAAACTTTGAGGTTCACCGATGACATTGTAATTCTGTCAGATACAGCAAAGAACCTGGAAGAGCAGCTGAACGGAACGGACAGTGTCTTGAAAGGAAGGTATAAGATGAACATCAACAAAAGCAAAACGAGGATAATCGGATGTAGTCGAATTAACTGAGGTGATGCTGACGGAATTAAATTAGGAAATGAAACACTTAAAGTAGTAAATGAGATTTGCTATTTGAGGAGCAAAATAACTAATGATGGTCGAAGTGGAGAGGATATAAAATGTAGACTTGCAATGGCAAGGAAAGCGTTTCTGAGGAGAGGAATTTTTTAACATCGAGTATAGCTTTAAATGTCAGGAAGTCGTATCTAAAAGTATTTGCATGGAGTGTATGGATGTGAAACATGGACGATAAATAGTTTAGACAAGAAGAGAATAGAAGCTTTCGAAATGTGGTGCTACAGAAGAATGTTGTAGATTGGATGGGTAGATCATGTAACTAATGAGGGTGTACTGAATAGAATTGGTGTGAAAAGGAATTTGTGGCACAACTTTTCTAGAAAAAGGTATCGGTTGGTAGGACATGTTGTGAGGAATCAATTTGTAACCTCCCTTCACTTATCGACCTTAATGACAATGAAAAATTAAACCGCGTGTACCTAATGGAAATTTGGGAAAAGCAATTGTCACCGAAGTTAAGCTGTCGGTAAAGAGAGAGGAAAGGGTTACATCTAAATGAAAGGAAAAATGCAAATGAAACTGGTGGAAATTAATTTTGAAAAAGGGTAAAGTTAATAAAGAAAGTAAATGTGCGGCCGTTACGTTAACAATTAACTAGCGGTAATTATATATTTGAGATTTGGGGAAAATTACGGTCGCCAGTACTATGGACAATTACTATAGTAACTGAAAAAGAAAGGTTTTTGCACATATAATTAGCACTAGAAGCGTGGCAACTGAAGGTTGACACGTGTAGTGTGGAAACTGAAAGTTTGTCAGAAGTAATAAATTTCGCTACACTCTGACTTAATTTAGCAAAAGAATTAATAAAACCGGAAAATTGAAAGTTAATTTAGTGACTGAAATTAATAGTGAGCTTTGTTTCTGAAGCACTACGAAATTCAATAAAATAAGGTTAGTCTTGGGCTACCTCAACAATCATTTCAAAAGCTACTTGAATCTACGCAATTTAGAAATAAGAGATTTAACATTGAACTTGAATTTAATGATTCTGAAAAATTAACAATAGTAAAATTTACTACGTACCAAGCTGAGCTGTAGTCACAGGTAAGCTAAAATATGGTAACAAAACTCGCACTCATAATTTGTGCTTGTGTAATCTAAATATTGTAGCCAGCTATGAATACCTTAACTGAACTTTGAAATTAAAGCAGTGAAATCGAATGATGCTGGCGTTTGAATTTCAACGACACTCGGGTTCATTCCGGAAAAGGAAGGGACCCTGCTTGGTAATGCAATTGGGACAATGAGCAACAAAGGTTCATGCTATGTTGCTGTAATTTAGTTATGAAAACGGAACAGTCTGAAAAGCTGAGGTCTGCCATACAGTTCTAAAACTTTACGTGCTTCCAGTCTTCCTTGTTGGTTGATTGAAGGTTTGAAGCCGTCGATCGAGGAGGTGGCGACAGTCACTCATTGTCGCCCGTCGCTGTTGCAGAAGCTGGATGTTGGCGCGCCTTCTTCTCGACACGGTCACCAGGTGAAACGGGCTCTTGATGTGCGCCAGCTAATGCTTCCCGTCCGCGACACTGTGTCAGAAACTATTATAGCAAATCGAGCACAATTACATGCTGCCCAACCCCGAAAACGCGACAACTCGTGGGAGAGTCACACAACACACCTGCTCCACTGCACGATCCCAGCCAGACTCTCTCTCTGCCCGCGCTCCACGAGATAGAGTTAACACTACCAAAGATCCTAAACACTTTGGTTCTCCACACGACCTATCGATGTATTCGTTCGATAGCATAGTTTTCCTAGGCCAGACCCAGCGTATAAATACAAATAATATTCACAAAACAAACCTACATAAATGCATAAATATATATACAAAAACAGTAAAACAATTACAATATATAAAGAGACAGAAATGTCATATCTTCAGGTGACAAAATAAGGAAAAATCTAGAGTACAATAGATGGAAATAGAAGGATATGCATTTCTGGCGTTACAAAGAGATCACCAATTTAGTACTGGAGGGCTGTGTGGAGGGTAAAAATCTTAGAGGGAGACCAAGAGACGAATACACCTAGCAGATTCAGGAGGATGTAACGAGCAGTAGTTTACCCGGAAATGAAGAAGCTTACACAGGATAGAGTAGCATGGAGAGCTGCATCAAACCAGTCTCTGGGATGAAGATCACAACAATACCAACAACAACACGTTATTTGTATCGTCACTTAAATCTTGTACATCGACTTTCGCAGAGATGGACCATAGAGATGACGGTACTTCCAAATCGATGTGTAGGAAGGATGGTGTTACCTGCCCACAGTTAGCCATTTATACACTCGCCATGAACACTGAGATCTGTACGGTATTTACTGTGTAGAGGTATGTCCCAACCTAGATATTACTCATTCATTCATTTCACGATTAGAATTAAATTATTCGCTTGTATTTATTTTACATTTTTAACAAACTTTACCGTACTCTAATAAGCAGAGTTTTATTATTGAAAGAAGTTCTTACAATTGCTATCATCATTCCCTCTATTCTCGTACCTGCAGCAAACCACTAAATGATCCATTTCATTAAATTAGCGTGTGTTTTCAGTTTGATTTGTTAACGCAATCCGTCGTAAGTACATACTCCGAAAGCAAGCTTGAAACACGTATGTAACATAGCAGCGATGGCGAGGCATTGTAGCATCTGTGACCAGAGAGTCTGCGCTTGACCGCGCGAGTGTTGCAAGCAGTTCAGTAGTACTCGTCGAGTTGAGCAGTACTCAGTCAGTAGTCGTTGAGAGCAGTTCTGTAGTAGTCGTCATGCAGAGCGGTCGGTCAGTAGTAGCAGCCCAGTGCGGTTGTGTGATGTGGTCTGTCGGCAACACTGGTCAAGATGCTGAATGAGGTATATTGTTAATTAAGGTAATCATCAGATAATTTAAAGTTCATTTATTGTAATTAATTTCCAACAAGTGCCCCAATAATAATTATGATTTCAAAAGCAATTTTATTGAGCTAAATTTCGTTCCACTTCCCTTAAACAAATTTCAGTTAAATTAAAAAAAAAAGGAATATTATTATTTGCAATGCAGTTCCTCCAAGCTGTGCGCAAGAATAAGAGCAGAAATTTGACTAGCAGTTACAATGAGGTAAGAATTTAATTCTGATTTTTGCACAGGGCCAAAGACCGATATTTCGGTTTAATTGAATTATCATTATCACTGAGATTTTCTTATCACTGAATCGACTTTCATTTTTTTGTGAGGAGCTTATACTTGGGTCAGATTGCTAATTTTTGTTTAATTGTCATTGTCAGTAGATTTCATTGCAGGAGGTTACACTTGGCTCCCATTTATTATTATATTATTTTATTTAAATATTTCTGTGGGGACGATATTGCTTCTTGGCTCCTATTCATTTTATATTTCTGTCCTTTCATTATTTTTGTGGGGAGGTTACACTTGGCGACACCCAGTCCAGGATCGTATTTCGTGGAGAATCTTTTGAACAACAGTCAGATATCTGCTCTTATTTACTTAGATATAATTAGGATTTGGCGCTACGCTTTTACTAATCTTGTGACTTTCTTTGTACAGGTCAACGGCAATTTGTTGCTCTGTTGTATTTGTGTGTTGTTTTTGCATTTGTGTTTATTGTTTTGTGAATATTTGTGACTATTGTAAAAATGCCGCGAAAGACTGTGAATAGTGTATCGCGAGGTATTATGAACGAAATTACCGACTTAAACAACGTGATCGATAGGACATGTGACACGCAGTGTAGTGATGACAATCCTGCGTTCACTAACAATCAGTGTATTCCAACCACTAATGATGACTTTTATCTTAATGATGAACAAACGAACTCAATTGTCTCGTCTGTTAATCTGACGACAATTGATGACGCGGAACGCTCTATTGTAATGAGCGCTGCCCAGCTTAATATACCCGATTTGGAAAATTCAAGTAACGTACAGACAAATTTGTCTAATGAAAATGAACAGGATACTGAAAGTACGACGGATCCATTTAATTCCGAAATAGTGTCCGACAGTGTACATTTGACTGGCAAACCTTTTTGTAAGTCTCAGAGTAACCAAATGGTTACAGAAAGCGAAACAATTTCAGATCCACCATTAAACAGCACAGATAATAGAAATGCTAATTTAGGCTCGGATCCAATTTTGGCAATACTGCTACAATTTAGGGAAGAATTTAAACAACAGAATGCAAGACAAGACAAAAATCACAAAGAACTTAGTGAACAGGTCAAACAACAGAACGAAAAACAAGACAAGTTAAATGAAAAATTAGACGACAATTCCAGACAGCTTAGTGAACAAATTAGAGCCGTTGCCGCGCAGTGCCATGACACTAAGGAACAGTTGCGCGCAGAAATTGAGGCTTGTTCACAAAAAAATAGCGAAGAAATTAAGTCTGTTGCGCAGGAATTAAGGGAAATGCAAACTGCCGCAACAGAAACACTCAGAGACGAAATTAGCGGAGTCGCTAAACAATGCTCTGAAAAAGCTACACAATTACGCGACGAGTTTAAAGCAATGACGATAGAACTTTCGCGCACAGTGGACGCAAAGATAGACGCGAAATTCGAACAACAGAACACTCAGATTGACGAACGCTTTAATCAGCACATACAGAACAGTGATACGCGTTTTCGCAAATTTATTCAAGATCAAAACAAAGTAAAACGTCAAGTCATGGAAACAATCACGGCTCAGAGACAAGAAGACAAACGTAAAATGTTCGCGAAAGCGAAGACGTATGTAGACAACAATATTGCGTCAGTGTCCGACGAAATTAATTCCATCAAACAGTCGAACACAGAATTACGGGATGAAATTTCTGATCTTAAATCAAAAACAGATACACACACAGTAAATATTCAAACAGTGACAGACAGATTCGAACAATTAGAACTAACACAGGATTGCGATGTCATCAAAGCTGATGTTAAAAAACTGAGCGAAACTACGCGTAAGTTGCAAAAACAGATTAATGCGTCCGATTCTAAAACCGATGATCAGGCAAAAATACTGACTGAAAAATATGAAGAATTGGCCAGTCGTATTGATGCTATTGAAAGTAGTAATGATAATAAATCAGACGATACTGCACCGATTTCATTTAACCAAACACCTGAATTTCAAAATTTGCAACAGACAATTAATGAGATCGACTCGTCTAACAACACGTTGCGTAGAAAACTGTCGAGTTTACAGGAAGAAGTAACACAGATTAAAAATATTTCAGCTAATAACGCAGCACAGCAGACGCCACTTAGCGAACATTTGTCAGAGTCACGCAGCGCGTATGATTTGAGCAATTTACAGAGACTATTCGACTTAAAATCCGAAAAGCTACGCGACTTAAAATCTGAAAAGCTACGCAACTTGAAATCCGAAATGACACAGACAAATAGATTCTCACACAAACGTGAACGTGTTCTCAAATTCAGTGACGAGAACGTTGATTACGAGCAATTTTTATCCATAAGAAAAACTAAGGAATTTAATAATGACAGAGCACAGATACACGATTTGAACTGGATACGTCGATTTATTTTTGTACTTTCACCGCTATTATCTGTAACGCAGAAACTAGCTTTGAACTGGATACAACAATTTGCTCTTGAATTTTTACCAACATTTCGTGTAATGCAAAAACTTGAATTAGTATGGATACAGCAATTTATTTCGGAATTTTTACCGCCATTGCCTGTAACGCAAAAGCTGAAAAGTATTTGCAGTGCGTAATAAACCTCAGGGGATTCATTACACTTTAATGAAGATGTGCCGTAGCGAGCATAGGGCCCCGAGCTGTAGTAGTGCTGTTTCATCTTTAGTTTTCTGCACTGCTGCCTTCTCTTCTACTATACTTTATATCTATCAAAACCGCTCTTTAACTATTGCTCTACCTAGAATTAAGAATATGTAATGAAAACCCGATGTGACAAATTTTTACCGAAAGTGACAATTTTCATAAGGCACTCCAGAACTACTAGCGTAATTTTAATAACTGACAAAATTTTAATCATCAGTACGTGTAAGATTATCAGTAACAGTAAACACATTTTTGTAACAATCGACGTTTTTCTCCACAACAGCATGAAAGTCAGCCGCTTAGCATATGTAACCAACAATGCAGTCTACAAGGTCAACCAAACTTTAATGTTTCGCCGCGAGCACGTATAGTCCCTGATACAACAAATAGTAACGTACGGCAGCAAGGAAACAACTACGTACAAAGAAGGCAGTATTTCAATTCCTATCGCAATACACCGTATAGGAATGACTATCACGACAGACGTAAAAACGATGAGCACAATTATCAGCGTACATATAATAACAGTCGGTCTCACCAACAGCAAAATTATCCGCAAGAACCTATTCTCATGAATGAACCCGACAGTAGGTACCATCCAGAGCGTAATACGTCGGGAAGAAGTAATAGGACAGTTCAAATAGTCGAAATGCCACAGAATCCTCCTAATAATAATAACACGTCAGATAGAATCTGACTAGATACTGTACAGGACGCATCTTCCAATAACACAAGCACTACGTTTGACACGCAAAATGTTGTTCACGAAAATGTAATTACTTTTGACGATATCAGAGACACTCTCTTGCAGGAAAGACCATTTGTTCAGAAAACTATTTCACATCCTGTCATCGAAATTAAAATTGGTTTATCAAAATTCTCAGCAGTAATTGATTCCGGATCACCTATATCAGTAATAAATGAGGAGACTTTTAACGAGTGCAACAAAGAGAATACTTATCCGACATTACCTTTAGGCAAAACAAAAGTGAAAGGAGCAGTATCGAGTAAAGGAGTAGACGTTAAATTGCAGACACATTTATCATTTTGTATTGGAGGTCATACTTTCCACTCAAATTTTTGGATTGTTCCTTTACTGACAACAGACGTAATTTTAGGTAATAATTTTCTGGTACAACACGACGCTATTATTGATTTTCAAAATTCCTTTTTAATGTTAAAGGATGAGGATGCACAATTGCCTTTAGAATTTCAGTACTCACTATCTGCGGAAGAACAAACAATTAATCGCACAGAGGTCATTTCCGTATCACGTGGCATAGACTGTAATCCCACATTGTTCACGGATACGTACGTACACAACGGTAATACTCCAGACGAAGCTGACTACGACGTGATGCAAATGATTTCCGATAAAGTTAGACAAAGCAGTGCAACTACAGACGACGAACGCACGCAGCTATACAAAATTCTTTTACAGCAAGCTCCAGTTTTTGACAACATTCCTGGTACTATGTCCGGATTTATGTATGAATTTCAAGTGAAACAGCACGACACATTTAAAGCAAAGCATTATCCCATTCCATATATTCACAGAGAACAAGTTAAAAAAGAATTGCAGGATATGCTTGATCAAGGAATTATAGAACCAGCAGTTAGTCCATACATAAACCCGCTGCATATTGTTAAGAAAAAAGATGGCTCACTTCGCCTCGTACTTGATTCACGTCACATTAATGACATAATTATTAATGAAACAGATCGACCACAGACATTAGAGGAACTGCTACAGAAATTTCACGGTACTGCTATTTATTCTACATTAGATTTGAAATCGGGATTTTGGCAAATTCAACTTCATCCAAATTGCAGAAAATATACAGCTTTTCTCTGTTTCGGCGACTGTTATCAATTTTGTAAATTACCATTCGGCTTAACTATTTCTTCTGCAGCTTTTATTCGCGGTTTGAACACAATACTTCCGACAGAACTTAAGGACAGAATTACGACGTACGTAGACGATATTCTTATCGCAGAAGCTAACTGGTCTGATCACAATCTGATTCTTGAACAACTGTTGCAAACTTTCCATGCACAAGGACTCACAGTTAACCTCAGTAAATCGCATTTTGGCAAAACTTCTATAAAATTTCTTGGACACGTAATTTCAGCAGAAGGCATTGCGCCTGATCCGGAAAAACTTCAAGCTCTACGTGACATTACTGTTCCTACGACGAAGAAACAATTACGCAGCTTTTTGGGCTTAATTAACTTTTTTCGTAAATTTATTCATCACTCCGCTTTAGACACACCCAGGTTATGCCAATTAACAGGTAAAAACAGTATTTGGTCTTGGGATAAGCAAGCTCATTCTGAATTTGTGAAACTGAGAGAAGCCTTGTTGAATGCTCCACTTTTATCGCACCCAGATCTTACCAAAAATTTTTCCATTGCCACCGACAGTTCCAACACAGCTTTAGGCGTACATATTTTTCAGGAAATTGAAGAAGATGGTTCTACAGTAATTAAAAACATCGCATTTGCAAGCCGCATTCTGTCACCTGCTGAACGAAATTATTCCGTTACTGAACTTGAAACATTATGTGTTGTTTGGGCTTTTACGAGATTTCGGCACTTTCTTTATGGAAGACACACTACAGTTTACACAGACCACAGAGCGATACAATTTTTACTTTCAGCTAAATTCACTCACGACAGGTTAAGCAGATGGAAACTTTACTTGCAGGAATTTAATTTCACAATTGTTCACATTCCCGGCACACAAAATGTTGTAGCAGACGCATTATCCCGTTCTCTAAGCAACAATCAGCAAGACGTCGCAACCAACTTCTGTAAAGCAAATTTCAGCGTAATGTACATCCAACAAGTTGCATTTGAAAATTTTATTTCGTCGTCATTACAGGACATAGCAAAAGAGCAAAGTAAAGACAACGTGTGGAAAGAAATTAAACGGCTTTGGCAAGATAAGAATAATGTTACGACTAGAAACCATTACACTGTACGCAATGACATTTTGTTTCGCCGCTCTCACCCTGACACCAACAATTGGTTATTATGTATTCCTGACGAACTGGTTAACAAATTAATCTGGTACACTCATTTAAGTTACGCACATTACGGAGCAAGAAAATGTTTTCTTATATTGAGACAGAACTGTTATTTTAACAACATGGAGAAACGTATACGACGAGTTTTAGCGTCTTGTAAAATTTGCCAGAAAGCTAAATCAGACACCACTTCACATATTCCTCCTTTATATCCCATTGTACCTGTTAAATTAAGACACATGGCCGCAGTAGATATTTTTGGTCCGATTCCGAGAACTAACAGAGGTTTTTGCTACATCTTTGTCGCTGTTGAGCTCACTTCAAAATTTGTTACCTTCACTCCGTTACGCAAAGCTACTGCTAAAACTGTTTCGAAAGCATTTGTAAAACATTTTCTATTTCATGTAGGGCATGTGATGAAAGTAATTTCCGACAATGGACCACAGTTTCGATCTGCAATATGGACACGCATGTTACGAGCCAGAAACATTTCTCCGATCTATATATCCAAGTACCATGCTTCTTCGAACCCTTGTGAAAGATTAATGAAAGAAATTGGTAAACTGTGTAGAATATACTGCCACAAAAGACATATTGATTGGGATACACACATACTCTCATTCCAAGATGTAATTAATTCCATTCCAAATGAATCCACTATGCTATCTCCGTCTGTTATACTGAAAAACGTTGAACCACCAAACAAAATTAAAGAATTAATAAACTTTCCTAGATCTCGTAGACTACGACACCGTGAAATAATTGACATTGCGCTGAACAACATCAAACGTGCCGCAGAGTGCCGGAGAAGACAGCAAAAACAGGTTTGTACACGCCGAGACTTCCACGTTGGACAGAAGATATTAGTACGAACACACTATTTATCCAACAAAATAAAAGGTAAGTGCAGTAAATTTGAACTTTTATACGCAGGTCCATATCGGATTCGCAGCATTCCTCATCCCAATGTTGTACACGTCGAAACTTTGAAAACGAGAAAAAGTAAAGGCAATCACCACGTCTCCAACATCAAACCCTTTATTCAATAAACATACTTTATGATTTATCGCACAGTAATGCCATTTCCTAATTTTTTTATGATTACGTATGCAATTATACTCACATGAACACTTACTGATGATTATCGTATTTTGTCTTGGCAAGTGCCTGGCAAGGTAAGGTTAGCAGGTCGCTCTTCTTGTCATTACACATCAGACCGTACACTTTTTTCCAGATGAACTTACGCATTTTTGACCACTTATTGCAGTTATATTTAAGTGACTACTTATTAATGATTATCGTATTTTTTTCCTGGCAAGTTGTCATCATTTGTTTATGTATGTATGATTATTTTCCTGTTTTGTTTGTATGCACTGTGAATTAGTTAAGATATAGCAAACACCAGTTGACTTTGACATTTTTGCCCTATGATATCTCAACATCGTGACTATTTTACATTTTTTTTTGCTGCTGCATTATGATATTCTGTGTACATTTTTGCCTCTGAACACTATCTATGTTTTTCACATGTTACGTTTTCTGTCATGTTATGCTGTATGCTTAATTATGTTACCATAAACCAGTTTTTATCTAATGGGTATATGATGTAAATGCAAGACATTAACCTTTGTTCATCATTTTCAGAAAGAAATAACGTGTAAAGCGAAATAAATTAAACGGAAATGGGTATTTCAACTACGGAATAAACGATAGAAGATGCAATAACTTTATGAGGAAGAGTAAATGGATCAGGATTAACAAGCATTAACAAGAATATACTATACTCATCGTAGAATAGCAGTCTTAACTAATTTTTTCTTTCAGAATACAAGGTGATTGATGCAGGCTGTCGGACAGAACTACACATCTTAGTTTTAGTGATGAAATATGCTAGAGATAAGGAATAGTTGTGTAATGAGTAATGAAGTGATTTTTTGCAGATGATAATGAGTGATGATGAATAATGATGAAGAGTGTGCTACTATGGATAATGAAGTTTTTCTTTACAAGTGATGATAATGATGGAGTTATGAATAATGAAGTGATGAATAATGAAGTTTTTTCTTTACAGATAAGGATAATGTTGAAGTTATGTATTTATGCTACATAGTTATTTAAGTATTTGTTGCAGTTTGTTCTGACAGCAGGTGTTATATTGCATAGTAGGATGACGGAAAGTTTTGGAAAGGACAGCTATGGAACACATTTTATACACATTTCACTACTTGTTAATTCGAAGTTCACTACTTTTCAGCATAGTGTGCGTTTCTTCTTTCAGGTCAATAATCCATTTTGTATTTTTTCCAGGAGAAGTTTTTCATGATACATACTAAACCTGTTACTTATTATACCTGTTCTAGTACTTGCATTTTTTAACCCATTTGTGTTTATCATTTATAAATGTGATCACATATACTGCCTTGTTACATAACCTTGCTACAGCTGACTCATGACGAATGACGTTACACATTTTGATTTACAGGAACAACCCACTACCAATTTTTTTTCCCTTTTTTCTCTTCTTGCTTTCTCTTATAATTACCAAACGCAATGCATTGCTAACAAAAAAATGTATTACCAGTCCCAAATAGTGATACCAGTTTGAGAAAGTTCTGAATAATACTGATCAACTCTGAATAGTATGTCACTTCAGTAATAACTTCGTAATGATACAAAATATATATATATATATAAAATAATGCTTTGTAACTGGCTAATAACTGCCACTGTTTATTGTAATGAGACTACTTATAATGCCCATGATTATTAATGCTATGACTGTAATTAGCTGATTTTTAATAATGACTTTGTAATGATCTGAATGTCACTCAATGAATTGTTATTACTTCTTAATGATCTGAATAATACTGAATGAGGAACAATGTTTTATACTATTCGATACTTGATGGCCACTGAGTGCCAATAATTAATGTCACTCAATGAATTAGGTTATTAATTGTGCTATTAATTAGCTCTTGTTTTCAATGTTGATACTTTGTAACTGGAAAAGAATATGATTCTTACTATATTGAAATGACAAATGATTAATTATGCTTTATAATTGGGAAAGAATGTGATTGTTTAATAATGCTTTGTAATTAGGAAAAGACTAATAATTAATACTATATTGGAATGACAAGTAATTAATTAACGATGCCATACTTTGTAACTTGAAAAGAATGATTGTTTCATAATATTTTGTAATTAGGAAAAGGCTAATTATTCTTACTATATTGGAATGACAAATAATTAATTAACTAATTGACTATGCCATACCTTGTAATTGGAAAAGGAATATGATGTTTCATAATGCTTTGTAATTAGGAAAAGGCTAATAATTAATACTATTGAAATGACAAATAATTAATTAACTATGGTATACTTTGTAACTGAAAAAGAATGCGATTATTTAATAATGCTTTGTAACCAGGAAAAGAAGGATACTGATTCTATGTAAAACAATTTATGAACATTTTTCTGTAATACTACATACTTGGTACAGAAATGTTCAATCACTGGGCTATGAATGCCCCAAACTACTAATGAAGACTGTAATTGTCAATATTATGTGACTTAATGTCCTTCACCTCATGAGCTAACTACCCTGAATTACTGCAATGTCCATTTGTCCTGTCTGTCCTAGTGATCATGGAGCACTACCTTTGGGTTTGCACTACTTCTACGTTGGTGTGCCTTGTAAAAGCGTGGTGTTGACACGACATGCTGTCCACCACCATGAGCGATGAAGACATTATTATGGTCCCACTGTTTGGTGTACCTAATGTACTGCCAAAATGAGAACATGAAATATTACTACGAGAGTTCAGTGTCTTGGCTACACTGATGAATTCTGATGGGAAAAGATCTGCAAATTGTGTCACTTGGTGTTGTACTTCTGTGGAAAGATATGGACTTTCAGAACAGCTGTGTGCAATCTAAAGTGCTACAACCATGATGCAATCCTTCCCTTTCCTATCCTAATTCTTGTCACATAGTGAAAATCATTTTTTTGCTAACATTATTTATGTTCATGGGTTATACATTTTTTTTGATTCGCTGAACTCCAGTGCGAGTACACTTATGTCACTTGTCGATATGATTTTTGCCATTATGTTTATTTATTGCAAAAATGCCTAAGACATTTTTTCGATTTGTTCTCAAGTACAGTATGTGCACTCTTGTCTTTTATATTGTATATACATTTTTTATTTATTATTTTATTTTAATGATATGTTCTGAACTACAGTGCATGTGCACTTATGTTGTGTGTTAAAATGTTTTCTACTGAACTTCAGTGCCTGTGCATTTTCAATATGATTTGTACTCATTCTGTATATTCAATACTTCAATGCGTATGCACTTATGTCATTTGTTACTAATTGTATATACATTTCATCATTTACTGATATGTTCTCAACTGCAGTGCATGTGCACTCATGTCACTTGTCAACATAATATTTTTTGCCAGTCTGTTTATTTGTTCTGAATATGCTAAAGAATTTTTTCAGTGCCTGTGCACTTTGTTATCTGTCAAATAATTTGTATATACATTTTTCTGATTTGCTACTATGTTTTGTACTCACATTTTGTCTTTGTCTGATATATTTTGTACTTAGTGCGTGTGCACAACATTTAATTCATGTACTACATCTAAATATTCTGTAAGTTGTAGAAGTTTGTTAATTAAAGAAAAATTTTGCCGCGCTTGGCAAGTCCAAATGACTCACCATCGCTGCCAAATTTTTGCCCCCCCAGTGGAGGGTTATGAAACACGTATGTAACATAGCAGCGATGGCGAGGCATTGTAGCATCTGTGACCAGAGAGTCTGCGCTTGACCGCGCGAGTGTTGCAAGCAGTTCAGTAGTACTCGTCGAGTTGAGCAGTACTCAGTCAGTAGTCGTTGAGAGCAGTTCTGTAGTAGTCGTCATGCAGAGCGGTCGGTCAGTAGTAGCAGCCCAGTGCGGTTGTGTGATGTGGTCTGTCGGCAACACTGGTCAAGATGCTGAATGAGGTATATTGTTAATTAAGGTAATCATCAGATAATTTAAAGTTCATTTATTGTAATTAATTTCCAACAAGTGCCCCAATAATAATTATGATTTCAAAAGCAATTTTATTGAGCTAAATTTCGTTCCACTTCCCTTAAACAAATTTCAGTTAAATTAAAAAAAAAGGAATATTATTATTTGCAATGCAGTTCCTCCAAGCTGTGCGCAAGAATAAGAGCAGAAATTTGACTAGCAGTTACAATGAGGTAAGAATTTAATTCTGATTTTTGCACAGGGCCAAAGACCGATATTTCGGTTTAATTGAATTATCATTACCACTGAGATTTTCTTATCACTGAATCGACTTTCATTTTTTTGTGAGGAGCTTATACTTGGGTCAGATTGCGATTCTCACATTTTTATTGTCATTATATTTAATTGCTAGAGAGGTTACGCTTTGGTTCCATTTATATTAAATACAGTCATTAAAAATTTTGGTGGGCAGGTTACACTTAGCGCAATGTCCATTAGCATTTCTATATAATATTGTCTTGTAAATTTTTGTGGGGAGGTTACAAGCTATAGCGTTATTTCGCCAACAGCTCCTACCTGCATCTCAGAATGCTTTCAAAAATCAGGAAGACCTTACGGTCATAAACTTTACAGCCGCAGCTGGCCCAAGCTTTCAGTCCCCTTGTCATCTTCCTGTAGTGAACGTCCCTCTCTCTCTCTCCTTGCTTAACGACGCTCCATTAAATATTCATATCGCCCTATTGCATGTCGAAGTATCCCGTCTATATATATTTTCTACCTACCAAGGTATAGAGAAAAGCGTGCATGCCGAATAATTGAATAAATTTAGAATAAGGAGATGAATTTACCAGTGATAAGAAAATGGAGAGTGCTTAATTGACATAACGCCTTCCAATCATTACATTTCCACATGTTCCAATTGCACTATGTCCAGAAGTATTTCGAATAAGTTAACATATACGAAATACGAAACACTTCGTACTTAGAGACAGTTTCGCACTTACACGCAGCCAACAGAAGGATCAATCTAGAGACCTGCACATTAAAAATTGAAAATAAAAATTATGTTTCTGTTGTAACAGGATAGTGTGGGGCCTCCAATAATCGTAATAGACATATACGTGATTAATTTAAATGTACTCACTCCACTGAGTTACTCGATGGAAATGTGATATGAATAAAGTCCACCTCTAGAAACAGCACTCCTTCTCGTCAAATTAAGACTGGCACTGAGTCAAACGCACTACATTTTAGTTGTGAAATGCTGAGTAACTCGTGACTTTATAATAACATTACGTGACCACCACAGGTGTTTGAGAGCGATTATGAAATAAACATGGTCCATCTTCTTGCAAGAACACTTTTTTCTGCCTAGTCCTTAATCATGTTAAAAGACGCCCACTATCTCTTTACTATCAAAAGAACGTCTGAATGTACGAGGCTTATTCGGAAATTAAGGAACGATCGGTCGCGAAATGGAAACAACAGTGAAAGTCCGATGAAGTTTTGCACAAGTATGTTGGGCAGTGTCTCTGGTATGCCCGTCGATCGCGTTACGTCTTTCTTTTTAGTTCTGAGCATACAAGGAGCACAATAGTGCCTCCCGCCAAGTACGAGGGCCTGGCGAGAAATTTCGCCTGAAGCTATGCAGCCAACATTACATAACTATCCTGCGTTTTCTTCTTCAAGACAATTCTCAGCCGCACTCTACAGGGTCAATGAAGATGCTCCTGCATAGTTTTCCACTTGAAATGTTTGATTACCCACAATACAGCCCATAGTTGTCTCCCTCTGAGTTTGATCTCTGCTCAAATGAACCGCTGGCTATGAAGACAACATTTTGGCACAGACAACGAGCTGTAGGCCAGCGTAGAGAATTGGCGGAAAGCACTGGCGGCTGCCTTCTGTGACTTGGGTATTGGAAAGTTGGTACAACGCTACGACAAACGTCTAAGTCGGATCGGCAATTATGGAGATAAGTAGCTGGAAATTGTAGCTAACTGTTGCAAATAAAACAATATTGCTTTTTACTGTGGTTTCCATTTCGCGACCTATCGTTCCTCGTATGTAGTTGATATTTCAGTGGGACGATTTTTCGCCCTTTAACAGCGACTTTTGTTGCCGCGAACTCCCTGTCGAAAAAATACAGTACTTAATCATCTCCACAATTCCCTGAGTGCCAAGTCGTTTGAAGCCCCGGAAATATTTTTACTCCTGAGTTCAGACACAAAGAAATCGCACAACGGAAACCTAGCTATTGGACTTTATATCGACCGATCAGGGATTGAACTTAGTCAATCCAAGATCAGTGACCTTAAGTGCAGGGAAGGCGTGCTGGTAGACACATTGTGGAAAAGTTTAAAGGTCTCATTTCATACAGGACACTTTTTCACAAAGTGCAGCGTACTCCTGATATTCATTAATCATATAACACGTAAAAAAATCTTAAAACTATGGTTCCTTACGAGAAAACGTATTAACCTACATAATACAGTGGCTAGTAGGGAGGATTAGTCATGCAACATGGAAGCAGATATGCTCACATGCAAAGCCCCAAATGTTCTTGGAATCATCGAAGATGATATTCGCAATTTTCTTAGCCAAAGTTGACCCGTCACAGCTAATTTGAGCTTCATAGTAGCAGGAATCACTACACTCAATCGGAAATGCGACGTATGAAGTGAAATTAAACAGCAGAATCGAAAAAATGGTTCAAATGGCTCTGAGCACGATGGGACTTAACTTCTGAGGTCATCAGTCTCCTAGAACTTAGAACTACTTAAACCTAACTAACCTAAGGACATCACACACATCCATGCCCGAGGCAGGATTCGGACCTGCGACCGTAGCGGTCGCGCGGTTCCAGACTGTAGCGCTTAGAATAGCACTGGCGAGAGCCCCACAAAACTTCTACCAAATGACTTTACAGTTACAGGGAGTTCCTAACCCGAAACATCTGAGCTAATTCCAGTCCAAAATCGCTGTCTAAACCCGCACGGAAGTGGCACATCATACTCCCTAAAGACCATGTAAGCGACTGTTATAAAAGTTGTTAACTCTGTACAAAATCGTATCTGCATCGCCTCCGTGTACGTACGGCAAAAAAGTCGGATGGTGCCAACTGACAAATCAAAACGAAGAATTTTTCATCGCACTCGGACGCCACCTATAATCACATGACAGGTGACGTGTCGCCTGTTTACCCATCCTCAGAATTTTACACCTTTTCAGTTCCTAAAATTTTAACAAATGCTTCCGTCGCGTGGGTCTGAAGTAACCAATCGCAAGGGCGACCGTATCGAAAACACTGACAGATAACGCTCGAGAGTGGCGTCTCAAGCCACCATTGAAATTTAAACGAAACTGCCGTTCTCAAGCCTCTGCTGCGTAGATGAAGCAAATAAGCCACCTAAACTCCCTAAGTTGCATGAGTTTGCAATTAACCCACACCCATCCAATCCAGGCAGTTGGTTACAGGTACAAGGTGTGCTGAATATGAAGTGTAATGAAAATGAAAATTAAACACACTAAATTTCGGTTCCCACTGTGATCTTCCTCCCTAGCAAGAAAAATTATGAGAAGACACAGACAGGCAATAGACACACAACATGGTAAGACCACAACATTATATGAAAGGTGGATTCACTGACGACTTTCAATGCTCTGGTGAACCTACATGAAATAGTACGTGTATATTTGAGAAACACTGAAGCAAAGAGAAGATCCCACTGAAGATACCATCACTGTGGAGAAAAATCAAAAGGAAGAAAGTTGGAAGAAGGCTAAACCTCTTTAAATTATTATTATTTTCCAAGCGGAGGAACAGAGCTTAAAATTCCTTTATGAAATTACCAAATGTGCTTAAAAAGGGATATGTAATTTTTTATGAAACTGTATATTTTATTTTCGTAATAACAGCATTATGGAAAAAACGATGGTATGGTATTCATGGCTAGGAATGTGGCGCCTGGGGATTTTGCAAGTCTTTTCAGTTGACGCCACACTGGACAACGCAATATCGACACCCTAAGCCAACAAACACTTGTTTCCCTTCATTTTGTTCGTTATTGTTCGGTGCATTTGGTCGGGGCGGACTACACAAGACACTTGTTCAAGTTCATCGTTGGTCTCGTCACACGGGGTTTATTATTATTATTATTATTATTATTATTACAGAGGGCAGCCAGCCTTCTGACCGAACGCGCTGAGCTACTGTGCCGGAAAACGCAGCTTAGGGGCGGATGATAACGTTCTAAAAACAGTTGAAAACGGTCCCAAACATTTTTTTTTCAAAATCTGTATTCCACATTATGGCAGATGCGATATTTGGGCAGAAGTTACAACTATAGTCAGTAGTAAGACGGTAACTTGAATGGAATGCATTGGAATGTATTTCAGTATATAATAAATTTAATTTTGTTATTACATTTCCCTTGTTGTTTTGTTCAAAAATGGTTCAAATGGCTCTGAGCACTATGGGACTTAACTTCTGAGGTCATCAGTCCCCTAGAACTTAGAACTACTTAACCCTAACCAACCTAAGGACATCACACACATCCATGCCCGAGGCAGGATTCGAACCTGCGGCCGTAGCGGTCGCGCTGTTCCAGACTGTAGCGCCCAGAACCACTCGTCCTCCCCGGCCGGCTGTTGTTTTGTATTTGCCCAAGAAACATGTTGGTTTATAATTGAAATGTCTTCTGTAAAACTGATTTACTGATTATTGTGTTGACATGAAACTCATTTTTGTTATTGTTGAAATAATTTAGTACATGGCAATGTTAATAAGCCGAGTTTAATATTTTAATAATTTCAATTACTTTCAAATTTTTAATGCCATCAATTCATGACATCGGAAGTTTTCCACGATCAAATAATAAACATACAGTGCAGCATCGCTGCATCATGATGCGGAAATTTGTCGAAATGCTCCTTTTGCGTGTCAGTACTCACAAAATTTCTCGTAGTTGCGGTCACAGGTTCAGACGAGGGAGCTATAGATCTTACATACAGCGATGCTTAGTGCGCAGATACGTCGTGAAACAGCATTAAAGGCACTGTCATCGGCACATACGGTACAACACGTGCCATGGACGACTTGCTCTACTGCTGAGCGCCGTGCAAAACGCCCTTAGTTCGGTAATGTTCTACGCCACAGCTACCACCCAGTTAATATGGAATGCATGAAAGTTGCAAAGGACACCGCAGGATGAACAGAGATAGGCCCCCACCCTGCCCCTTTTCCTCGTCCTCCACCCACCCGGTCCGCCCCACACCCTCCACCCCCACTGCTGCCAAAATTTCCGGCGGCGAACATCGCGGTGACCGGTGGCGCCCGTCCGAGAGCTGGCCAGTCTTAATCAACCGTCAGCGTTAACGAACTGCGTCATTTGCCACGATATTGTTCCCGTGTAACTTTGTGGTGGCGCTACCCTTGAGGAAATTTAATACAGCGTTCAGGAAATTATGAGCGACGGGTACTAATAACGAAAACAGGCCAGCGTCAGCAGCGAGGTCTTTATCAAGCGTTCTTCTGTGCCCGTTTCTAAACCCTTCAGCATACCATCACCAGAGACGTTTCTCTGCTGGAGTTACATGCTATGGTTCGGTGTAAATCGCTTCGCATTTCTAGAGACAATCACGGTGCGCCGAAGAACACTATTGTGATAATTTACAGCAAAATAAGGTTATCCTTACTACCTCTTACACATGACATAAGCAAATTCTTTATTGTCTTAGAACTGAGTACCTGGCGTTGCCCAGGTAAGTGCACTGGTCGCTACATAGAAAATTGATTAATGTAGAGTAACGAGATTTCGGGAATACATTTGTCTAGGCAAAATATTTAAGTGATTAACACTGCAAGATTGCAGTTTAATGTACGCGCCACATAAGACATTGCGAATGTGAAATGCTGATACTCTATTAATCGGATAACCGCCAATATGTTGAACGCAAGCATGCAATCTTGCCTGCATTGTTTTGTACAGGTACCAAATTTCAGTTTGTGGGATGGAGTTCCGTGTCTGTTGCATTTGGTCGGTCAATACAGAGACTGTTAATACTGTTTGTGGACGACGCTGTAGTCGTCGGTCGATGATGTCCGATATGGGCGCGATGGGGACATGTTGGGTGAGCATGCAGGCTTGCATCAACGGCATGTGGTCAAGCGTTATTGTGTTGGAAAATATCCCCTCTCCATCTCCTCGTCTTATTTCTTTCTGTCCTTTTCCTCAACACCCTCCACCCCATTCCCTGTCCATATTCACCTCTCCCTCTCTCTGTACATCTCCTCCTGGTTTCTTTCTCTGTCCATCTCCTGTCCTTTCTGTCCATTTCCCACTCCCCCTCTATATCTTGCTGACTCCCATCCCCCCCCCCCCTATCTTAGATCATCATATCCTGCCTCTGTCTGTCCATCTCCTTCTTCCCCTATTCTCTCTCCACGTTATTACCACCACACGAACAAAAGGTTGCCTGTTTTTATCCTAAAAGTATTTTTTAACAGTATGTCACATGCGTACCAAGTTTGGATGCAATCAAACCAAACATTTAGGAGCAGCTTTTCACCAGTGTCACGGACATTTCACGTATACAAGTTTATTATAAGTTATTCAAGGGAATTCATAAATTCAGTGCAGCTACAACGCCACAAAACTCACTACTCACAGAGTAAAACTCACGTAGTTCTCTATTGTTGCAGGCGCACTACAGATTTCTGCCACGAGAGTGCAGACCAGATCATCAAGCTCGCACCAACTGCGCTTTTGAACAGATTAATATAGACATACTGCACTAAACGTGGAAGCACTTGATGATCGACTTGATATCTAATAAATCAATTGGGGAGTACATACGGAATGGTTGTAATACGTCTACAAAAAATTTCTCAGTTTATGTGTGTGAGTGCAGAGCCCTGTGACAATAGTGAAATAAAATGGCTACAGCAAATCTGTGAAATCTCTTGAATCATTTACAATGACCTTCTATTGAACATATTTCACACGTATTTGTACAGATATTTTACCAATATCTCTTGCGAATTTCACTCTGCTGTCTCGTTTCCATGGCGCTCAGTGCTTATGACGTAGTATTTCCTGCACAGTTTATCGTACAATGATATAATTCTGAAGGCGCATCCAGAGAATACTTTCTGTGAAAAAATGTTGTGAATAGATTTACGAGTAAGGAAGTAATGTCATTCCATATAGGCTTTTACGGCCGGCGTCTTCATCAGTAAACTCTTCCGGGCTAAGTTGCCGTGGTCGATCTGTAGAACTTCTTCTCCCTGACGTTTCGTTCTCAACTACGGAGAACATCTTCCGAGGTGAGTCAACGACTGGCTGCCCATGCCTCCCTCCGCCTCCCGGAATCAAGCCTCAAAATTGTGCAAATAGAAAGGTTTCAAGCCTTCAGACGGTTAATAAATTTCACCAAGTTAAGATATATATATTAATACAGGGTGACTCAGGAGGAAATGTACATGCTTTGAGGGGTGATAGTATTAATATTCAACAACAAACTTCATATGGACCTATGCCCTACTCCGAATGGCTTCCGAGATAGAACACATTTAATATCACTTTTGTAAGTTTTTCTCGAATAACTCGAGAACAGCATCATCCAGCGAAAAAGTGTTGGAGTACGAAATGAAACTAGATTACATTTCCTACATAAATGGCCCTATTCATTTTATTGTCTAGAACTATTGGTTTGTGCGAAGAGAGCACGAGAATGGTGAAAAACTCGCTCTACTCGCATGCGGCGTATCTTAGGTATTTTTGTAGGCCAATTTGACGTAGCATATTGAGGTAACAAGTTGAGACGAACAGTCTGATACGGGACACTTTTGGGCTATCAAGTCGGGAAACTGCCTCAAATTGGCCTAAAAAAAACTACGTAAGATATAGCGCATGCGCGTCGAGCGAATTTTTCTACATTGTCGCTCCCTCTTCGCACAAACCGTTAGTTCTAGAGAAAAAAATGAGGATGACCTTTTTGTAGGACATTCAATATAGTTTAATTTTGTACTGTGACACATTTTCGCTGAGGGTTCGATTTTCGAGTTATTCAAGAAAAACGTACAAAAGTGATATTAAATGTGTTCTATCTCGGAAACCATTCGGAATAGGGCATACGTCCATATGAAGTTGTTTGTTCAGAATCACCAATACTACTTCTTGCTGTTAGCACTCAGTGCGGTACTGAAATATGGGCTCGGTGAGGTCACTAATACACACATCAAGTTTTGCATCACCCCAGTTCCCAGTACTCCAGAAGATGGACGTTGACTGTGGATATTGTATCACAGATACAGTCCCTTTGGCCGGCCGGGGTGGCCGAGCGGTTCTAGGCGCTACAGTCTGGAATCGCGCGGCCGCTACGGTCGCAGTTTCGAATCCTGCCTCGGGAATGGATGTGTGTGATGTCCTTAGATTTGTTAGGTTTCTGTAGTTCTAAGTTCTAGGGGACTGATGACCTCAGCAGTTGTCCCATGGTGCTCAGAGCCCTTTCAACCATTTCTTTACCGGTCAGGAGGACATCAGTCAGCATAATGGCCTACGTTGTAGCTTTGTTTTTAACAAAGATGTGAACAGCGGTATGACTTTTTTAAAGGGCACCCTGTATTTTTTATTCGGTAATTCATTTCCTCTCCTGTAGACCTATTCAGAAATGTATCACAGTGTACCATTCACTGAAACACAATGTTATTAATTATATAACACAACACAAACTTTGAGCCCAGGATCACAAACTCGTACATTTGTTGGAGTTGTCAGAAAACAAATCAAAACCAAGTAAAAACATAACGTAAAATTGACTTTGACTGTTCTGTACGATTACCCAGGAGTAGAACATTCCAAGGCGCTCAAACTGGTGACCCTGGACACCGATACACTGGTGCACTCGTTGAATGGAGGAATCATTTACTGCTTCCATTGTTACCTACTGTCGGGAATTACAAGCAAGCACGATATGTTCCTGCATCTCCCCTGGAGTTGTTGGAATATCGCGGTAGACAACGTCTTTAATGCAGCCCCAAAGAAAAAAGTCCAGAGGATTTAAAACAGGAGACCTAACAAACCAAGTAACTGATCCTCCTCGACCACTCCATCTGGCAGGATACCTTCGGTTCAGAATACGAAGTGCACGCGAGGCATTATGTGCTGGATATCCATCGCGTTGATACCACATAAGCTTTCTGTATCTTAATGGCACTTCATCCAGAAGAAGAGAAAGAATTCGTCTGAGGAAGTTGGCATACGCTGCGCCGTTTAGATTACCATTGATGAAATAACGGTGAATAATTGTAGTACCAAGCATCCCATACCAGACGGTAACTCTCCAGTGACGCTGATGTTCCACCTGTCTAAGCCATCGTGGGTTGTCGATGGACCAATAATGCATGTTCCATGTATTTACCTGTCTTTTGTTTGAGGAGGAATATTCAGCGGTAAATAGAACACTGGAGAAGATGATCGGGTTGGCGAGGATTTGCTGCTGTGCCCACGACAGAACTGTACACGATTCTGGAAATCATTCCGATGCAATTCCTGATGCAGGCGTACATGGTAAGGATGGAACCGCTGACGTGTAAGAATGAGATGTACACTGGTTCTAGGAATGCCAATCTCTTGTCAAAGCTGTCGTGTGCTCACATGTGGATTCATAGCAACGAGAGCGAGAACAGTAATTTTGGCAGCTTCGTCTGTGTGAGTGCTACGACGATTGCGTTGCCTTGGGTTGAAACTTTCCGGTTCCTGAAGCGTGCAATAAGACGAGAAAACACCCGTCGGGAAGATGGATTCTTGTCAGGATATCACTCTCTGTACAGTTCCGCTGCCTGCGTAGAATTTCGCGTACCTTCTACAACAACAACAATAAAAGAAACGTTATGTCGATGCAGTTTGTAGGAAGGACAACTTTTACTGTATGCCTACTCTACAGACTAGTATTTAAAAGAACTAAACCACTGTACTAAATGTATCCGTACATAAGATAACACTATGGCAATTACTGTTCTGCTGACTTACATTCGCCATAGATGAGTAGCATTTCTACCTCCTCTTCAGTGGTGTACATTCCACTCACACAACTCTTCAACTGACGATAGTTGACGGAATAAAGGGTGTGTATTCTACTTATGTTTACATTTGTCCTCTGTCAACGTCAGCACGTGGATGCGCTCCATTACCCCGAGTACCTGCACTCAGCGCTGCAAGCGTCAACGTCAATGTTGTGTTATGTAATTAATAACGTTGTGTTTCGGTGAATGGTACACTGTGATAGAATTTTGAATCCGTATTTAGGACAGGAAATGCAGTACCGAATAAAAAATACAGGGTGCCATTTAAATAAGTCATACCGCTGTTCATATCTTTGTAGAAGACAAAGCTATAACGAAGGCAATCGTACTGATTGATGTCCCCCTCACGGCTACAGTACATTTGCTTGAAACATTTTGTAATTTGCATCTGGACAAACAGTTTTTAGGTTGGTCAAGATAAATCGGTCACGCTGTATAAGACAACAATATCGGTTACTGCTGCTACAGTTGCGTTATCAAGATTTAAGTGAGTTTGAAAGTGGTTTTATAGTCGGCGCACGAGCGATGGGACACAGCATCTCAGAGGTAGCGATGAAGTGAGGATTTTCCTGTACGTCCATTTCACGAGTGTGCCGTACCGTTAATGTCAAGAATCCGGTAAAACATCAAATATCCGACATAGCTGCGGTCGTAAAATTATCCTGCAAGAACGGAACCAACGACGACTGAAAGAATTGTTCAACGTGACAGAAGCTCAACCTTTCCGCAAATTGCTGCAGATTTCAATTGTGGGCCATCAATAAGTGTGAGCGTGCGAACCATTCAACGAACCATCATCGATGTGGGCTTTCGGAGCCGAAGGATCACTCGTGTACCTTTCATGAGTGCACGACACAAAGCTTTACGCCTCGCCTGAGCTGTTGAAGACTGGAAACATATTGCCTGGTCGGACGAGTCTCGTTTCAGATTGTACCTAACGGATGGACATGTACCCGTATGGAGACAACCTCATGAATCCATGGACCTTGCATGTCAGCAGGGGATTGTTCAAGCTCTGTAATGGTGTGTGGCGTATGCAGCTGGAGTGACATGCATCCCCTGATGCGTCTGGATACGACTCTGACAGGTAACACGTACATAATTGCCCTGTCTCATCACCTGCACCCGTTCCTGTCCATCGTACATTCACATAAGCACCCTGTCTCATCACATGCATCCATTCCTGTCCCTTCTACATCCCGCTGGCCACCAAACTCCAAAGACAGGATCTTACTGAGCTTATCTGTGATGCTTTGCAAAGTTCTGTTCAGAAGAGATAACACCCCCACCCCACCCCCCTCCTCATACTTTTACGGAGTTGCGGGCAGTTCTGCGAGATTCATGGTTTTAGTTCCCTCCAACCCAACTTCAGACATTAGTCGAGTTCATGCCACGTCGTGTTGCGGCACATCTAATTGCTCGCGGGAGCCCTACACGATATTAGGCAGGTGTACCAGTTTCTTTTTGTTCTTCAGCATAGAATGAAGTGACCCGGGAATATATTTCAGGAATTCTGAGTATGTCAGTCGTAATAGACTGTAACGAGAACAATTTTCGATTCTCTTACCTATTTAAATAATGTTCCATGATTGTAAGTACTCCTAAACTACTTATCTGATTTCCAAGAGCAAAACGTGGTTTAATGTGTGCCTCTCTATAATACTCGCAGCAAAAGCCTGCTACAGTTCCATTTGAAAAATCTCACACCAATATCCCTGCACTTTGTGTAGGTATTGAAAGAGACTAAACATCGTTTAGTGAGGATTTACTCACAGTTCATGTAGGTGAAAGCAATGTCAAACGCTTCCGGAAATATTTGATGCGAAAAGCTTAGCTGATTTCTCTCTCTCTCTCTCTCTCTCTCTCTCTCTCTCTCTCTCTCTCTCTCTCTATATATATATATATATATATATATATATATATATATATATATATATATATAATCTCATACACACACACACACACACACACACACGCATGCTCGTGCACACACATGCACACGCACACACACACACATGCACGCGCACACACACATACACGCAAGCGCGCGCACACACACATTACGAGCTATAACTTTATGAATACCAGCTTAATAAGGTGTTGGTGCAACTGCGGAACGCAACAACGCAATACACTAACAATTCTGTAAAGCATGGATTCCACAAGTACATCCTAAGTTTCCGGAAGTATGTGGCTGTACCTGGGTACGACATGTTTGGCTTCGTCACTTCCTGTGCTGCCGTTCCCTGACCTGGGAAATTAAAATTGATACATTTCTCAGTCTTCCCACAGAGTTACTATCGTTACAGCGGAAACATCACGTATATTACATCGTGTCTGACAAAGCATAATGCCATTGTTACTATGATGAACGAAACTGGAAGTACTTTATCGAGGAAGCTGGAAGAGAGGCCATCGTTGTAGGAAACTCTAAAAAGTAAGAAAAATGAACGGGATCGTTACAGTCGGTATACGACAGGGTATCCCACTCCCAGTGACCATGACCAGTTTCCTGATGGTCTACGCAAATGAGTGCTTTGGCGACCTTGCGTCATGTCGGAGTAATTTTCTCCAGTCTTCCTGCAGGACAGCAGCTGTCGCTCCGCCAGCCGCTACCGAGCAGAGCGAAATTGGCCCGCTGTTTTTCTGCCACGCGTGTGAGCTACAAGTACCCACACAGCTGCGCGGTGAGCCAGAGTTTAACGGGTTGCACTGTTGCTGCGTCCCAGTCCTGCAGATGCCCAGCACTCGCCCAAGAGCGTTTCATACAACGAAAAGTCACGAGCGTTTCATACAACGAAAAGTCAGCAGCACGTGCTGCAAGGATGTAAACTGCACGAAATCGTCCACTGGAAAACTTGCAGGCATATAACTGACCCAGACAGACGCCAGCAAAACCTACTGTGAACTAGACTCTATTGAGGAGCAGAATTTGTGTCGATCGGTAGCAGACTGCTTCACAAATTTTCAGCCTGATCAATAGAGTCACACCAAACCATTGTGAGGCGACATTACTCACGGCACCAGTCACTGAGCCTTCCTTGCCAAACGTAAAGTCCCGAGCGACTGGAAAAAATCGCAGGTGACGCCTGCATAAAAGAAGGGTAGAAGGACACGTCCTCAAAATTACAGACCAATACCCTTAATATCAGTTTGTTGCAGGATTCTCGAACATATTCTCAGTTCGAATATAATGAATTTCCTTGAGACAGAGAAGTCTGCTGCCCATGCATCAGCACGGCTTTAGAAAGCATCGCTCCTGCGAAACGCAACTCGCCCTTTTTTCACATGATATCTTGCGTTTGACTCGGTGCCCCACTGCAGACTCCTAACTAAGGTATGAGCAGATGGGATTGGTTCCCAAATATGAGAATGGCTCGAAGACTTCTGAAATAATAGAACCCAGTACGTTTTCCTCGATGGTGAGTGTTCATCGGAGGTGAGGGTATCATCTGGAATGCCCCAGGGAAGTGTCGTAGGTCCGTTGTTGTTTTCTATCTACATAAATGATGTTTTGGATAGGGTGGATAGCAATGTGCGGCTGTTTGCTGATGATGCTGTGGTATACGGGAAGCTGTCGTCGTTGAGAGACTGTAGGAGGATACAAGATGATTTGGACAGGATTTGTGATTGGTGTGAAGAATGGCAGCTAACTCTAAATATAGATAAATGTAAATTAATGCAGATGAATAGGAAAAAGAATCCTGTAATGTTTGAATACTCCATTAGTAGTGTAGCGCTTGACAAAGTCACGTCGATTAAATATTTGGGCGTAACATTGCAGAGCGATATGAAGTGGAACAAGCATGTAATGGCAGTTGTGGGGAAGGCGGATAGTCGCCTTCGGTTCATTGGTAGAATTTTGGGAAGATGTGGTTCATCTGTAAAGGAGACCGCTTATAAAACACTAATACGACCTATTCTTGAGTACTGCTCGAGCGTTTGGGATCCCTATCAAGTCGGATTGAGGGAGGACATAGAAGCAATTCAGAGGCGGGCTGCTAGATTTGTTACTGGTAGGTTCGATCATCACGCGAGTATTACGGAAATGCTTCAGGAATTCGGGTGGGAGTCTCTAGAAGAAAGGAGGCGTCTTTTCGTAAATCGCTACTGAGAAAATTTAGAGAACCAGCATTTGAGGCTGACTGCAGTACAATTTTACTGCCGCCAACTTACATTTCGCGGAAAGACCTCAAAGATAAGAGAGATTAGGGCTCGTATAGAGGCATATAGGCAGTCATTTTTCCCTCGTTCTGTTTGGGAGTGGAACAGGGAGAGAAGACGCTAGTTGTGGTACGAGGTACCCTCCGCCACGCACCGTATGGTGGATTGCGGAGTATGGATGTAGATGTAGATGTAGATGTAGAAGAAATCAGCCGTCACACAAACAGTAGCCCACTCAGAGCTCTCAGTCGCTAACCTGTGACACACCGGAAATCAAAATTCCTAACATTATTACACAATCAACATGAAAAAAATGAAAATAACCAAAAACACAAAGTGAAACGTCCCCTTAGAAAAATTATACATGACTGTGCTTAAACTGACACACAATATTTTTAGCACAACGCAGTCTGACTTTCAAAAATCCCTACAAAAGAATGGCCCTGACTGACATTAACCTATACGTTTCACAAATCACTTACCTCACAAAAATCTTGGTTACTCTAACTACTGCAATACAGCGAGCGCCACTACTGCCAGCTAAATAAAAGATTCAAAGTACGGAAGGCACTAACTACTGATAGTCATAGTTAGCAAATGAAAGATTTTAATAGAGAACAAACAATCTATTTACCTTAATAGTGTTCAAAAGTCATAACATATATAGCAGTTCATGACATCCAGTTTCACAAATTTCAAAATTCCGCCATTTCTCTCCCCACATCCACCACTGCTGGCGGCTCACCTCCAATTGCGCAAGGCTACGCGCTGTTAACATACAGCTGCCCAACACTACAATGGCAGACAACAATGCAAACTAGCCACAGACTGCACACAGCACAGCCAGTGATTTTCATACAGAGCGCTACGTAACGTTGCCAATAAGAAAACATAAACAGTCTACTTACAAAAGATATCTTCACGATGTTCCTAATCACAGCATTAGACACAGCCTTTAAGAAACTGTTACGAAACTGTGACCGAGCCGGCCTTTAAACTGTTTAACAACAACACCAAACCAACGGTCTCGTATCAACATCAAAACACAGTAATTCAGTGTGTTAATGCTTGGGAAGGAAGCTGCAGCAACTGCACGGAGGAGACATCCCTCTCCAATGAGTCAGTTTCCCAGGAATATACAGCCACTCTGAACCTACAGTTGTCGATACCATCAATGGACAAAGATAATGATTACGGGTGTTGAAGTACTTCCGGTGAATAAAATTTAAATAAAAGTGTTTTCGGAATTACTAATTTCTGTGTTTGTTTTATCTTTTACTGCTTTTATCAAGCGCCATTTCTGTGTCAAAATTGTTGCCATTGCGTAGTTTAAAAATATTAAATTACCTGTCTAAAACTGATAACAATAAAAACGAAAGCTAGCAAAAAGCAACATTCAACATTGCATCAATAACATGCCATACTTGGTTTTACCTAAGCTGTAAACTACTCATCTATGACACAATGCTGTCTCACACAATAACGCAATTGTGTCTTAACGTCATACAGATATCAGCAATTAAAAACTTGGTTAATCCATATCTAAATCCGTTTTATTTCCGACGGTTTTGTTGCTAGAAAATTTGTTTGTTACCTGTAATGATTACTTATCCAAATGCATGATGATTTTTAATTCAAAAGATTTCAGATACACCCTCCATTTATCCTACTTCATTGGCAACTGTATGAACTGATGAACTGCACAAAATCTGACATGAATCACTATCTGATACCTCTCTGGCGGACTGTTTAATTCAAATCAACCTGAGCAGACTTCTCATCACAGAACTATTAATTTCGGTGGGCACCAAAATTCCAGTCCATGTCCACAGTGTTGAGTGCTTAGTAACGGGTCGGAGAGGAAGGGGGTCAGATGCTCAATGTTCATTACTAGTTCTGTTTTCCATTTTTTGCTGATACGAAAATTTTTGGCCACTGTTAATGAGCGCTGAAATCGACAAGGTATAATAAATCAGTGTAGCGTTAGAAAACATTGTTTTACCACGCACCTTCTCTGTTCCACGCTAGCAGAATGGACGGAGATATCAGCTGCTCAGTGTTGATGAAAGACTTTCTTTTGCGTCACTGATATTTGGGAATGATCGCTTCGAATCTAGATAGATTCACCTTCAAGTGGATTTTAAATTTTGCTGGCTACGGTAATAAACTACTCTGTGTACTACTCGTAAGTGTAAGTGTTACACTTCATGAGTTGCGAACGTTGTTGCCATATACCTCCCTCCCTTTTCGATCTCATTACTGTTTACATTTGTCCATGGATATTTTCAGATTTCGGATTAGAAATCAACGTTAGTTACAACAGGAACAGATGTTTAAACACATATTATTTTTCTTTGTCGCAGTCTGATAGTACGTTTCAATACATTTAAAAAACTACGAAGAAATATGGCCACTGTATGGGGGAGACCTACATCCATAATCTATTCTCTGCACTTATAAAACGTAGACGAACGATAGTGCGATTTCCATACATTTACCGTTTATCTCCCTCTATTACCATGGAAGTTATTCTCTGACGTCTTGACCCTTCTTCTTGACAGTGTGTTCCAGACATTTTTCTCCTCGCAGTTTCTGCTGAGAACCTTCTCATTTCCTGTCCACCTAATTTTCAAAATCTTTCCATAGTAATGCATCTCAGACGCTTCGAGTTTCTACTATTTCTTTTGTTCTACGGTCTATAACTAACTTCCATTCAGCGCTATGTTCAGGTACAGCATCAAAAATTTCTTCCCTAAATTAAGGTCACTGTTTTACTCTAGTAGACGTCTTCTGGTCAGATATTCCTTCATGGCTGTGGTAGTCTACTTTCAATGTCCTTCTTGCTTCTTCTGTTACACATTCTTTTGATACCAAGTAACAAAATTCTTTCACTTCGTCTGCTTCCCGATTTTGACTAAGTTAGTCGCTAATTTCATTTCTGCTACTTCTCATTACTATCTTCTATTCGGTTTACTCTCGATTCTTATTCTGTACTCATTAGACTGTTCATACCACTCGACACATCCTGTAACTCCTCTTCTGCTTCACTGAGGATAGTAATGCCATCAGCAAATCTTATTTTTGACATGTTTTGAGCCTGAATTTTAATCTACTGCTGAATCCATATTTTATTTCAGTCATCCCTTCTGCGATTTTCAAACTGAACGATAGAGAAGGAAGACTGCTTCGTTGTATCTTTGTTTTACATCCTTTACAATCTTATCACTCTGATGTTGGCCTTCTATTCTTATTGTTCCTTCTCGGTTCTTTACGTAATGTATACTACCCATCATTTCTTACAGCTTACAGTTTACTTTCGTTTTTCTGAGAATTTCGAACATCATTTTACATCAGAAATGTACTCTGCCTAACTTTGCATAAATGTTGCGTTAGCGATTTCCCATTACATTTAATAACAAATCCGTTTTCAACAAAATTGTGAGTAAATCAGATTCGATGCATTCGCATGAAAATTTCAATTAAGTTACACATACTGTTACAAACATTAACTATGAAAAGGTAAAAAAAAAATTATGCTGCTAATGTGTTTCTGACACTGAGTTGTAGTGTTACAGCTCGATAGGACTCATGAATCAATAGAGTCCACAACTTGTAGTGTCTAATGGAAACCTGCGATAAACACTCTTGATCTGCACTTATCAGTTGTACCTGAAAATTAAGACAACTGCTCACAGAACCTCAGACAAATAGTTGACCAGTGCGCGTCGTTGCAAAGATTTCAGCATAGAGACCATTGGAAATTTTTCTACTAGATGAAGCCAGAGATATATCTTTTTCAGTGTCAATGTTGCTGGCAGAACATAGAATCTGATGGAAGATGGGACAAACATTCATATAAGTATGAAATTGATGTATATACTTTTAATAACTAATTACCTGTTACAAGGTGAGAGTCGTTCATGAGTAATTCACAATCTTTATTGAAAAGTGCTTCGAATCTAACATAATCTTTTGCAGATCAGAAAATTTCATGCAAACTTCAGTTGGTGGCAAAACATAATATTGTATGACATTCATATACCGTGCTAGAAATATTAGTTGCTTTAAATATTGGTCTCAAATGATCTTGAGGTGGAGAGTATAATGGTGAAAGTGCAGCTACAAACTCGAGCCAACAAAATATACCTACTTTCTTTTTGCATTCACCAATTTCACTTACTTGTTTTGTCTTCCCCTAAACATTTACTGCGACTGTGATATATCGATGGAGGTTCTATTTGGAATGAAACGTCCGTAGTGATTTTTTAATGACCTCAAAGTATAGAAATTGTAAAGTGTTAACTAGTGTTAGGTGAATATTACGTACTTAGTAGTCATGATATTTCGATATATACTTTCTAGTTTTGATTCTCTCTTACTTTTTACAAAATACATACGAAATTACTAACTGAGACAAGGCACATTCGCTTAGATCAGCTTCCCTCAGCAAAAAGTGGCTATTAAAATACTTCTGACTGCCTTTCCTGCGTCGTCTTGGCACCCGTATTTGCGTTGGTATGAAAGTTATCCGAGTAGACTAAGTCAGTCCGCGATTGGTTTCTTTGCAAGCAAGAATGTATGATTCGCGGGCAGTGAAAATAGAGTTACAGAGACGATGAGACGAAGGAAGATTTTGGTTTTACAGGCACTTAATTTGTTGTATGTAATATGCAAAATATATTCACGAGTTTCTCTTCAGGTGTAACATTTTATGGTGTGAACTAATTCTCCTCTACATGGAAACGAACTCTACTTAAAAAGAAATCGTTTCCATTTTTTCTCTTTTAATCCAATAGCTAAGATTTCATTCTTACCCATATCTTTTATGAAAAATTGCCAAGCCATCAGTTTAATAGAGCATCTTTGGAAAACATTAACACGAATTATAACAGAAATATATGTAGAGGTTAACTTCGGGGAAGATCGGTTTGGGTCCTGAAGAAATTTAGGAACACGGATGACGTACTGACCGTGTCGGAGTAGATAGACTAAATGAAGGCTAAAACTGCATTCATAGCATTTTTCGACTTAGAGCGAGATACTTTTGTCAGTACTGACTGGGGCGCACTCTTTGAAATTCTGACGTTAGAAGTGATAAAATCCGCAGGGATTTCGGTACACCTTGTACAGGAACCACAATGCAGTTACAAGTATCGAAGGTTATGAAAGTCAGCAGCTGAAATAGGAGTGAGACAGGGTTATTCAGTTGGACATAGAGGAAACCACAAACGAAACCAAGAAGAACTTGGCTAAGGGAATTAAACCTCAGAGATATCACAAAAAATTTACGTGGGTGGTTGTTGACACTGTTATTCTGTCGGAGAATGCAAAGCACATTCAAGAGCAGTTGAATTAAATGTATAGTGTCTGTGAAGAACGTGTCCAGATGAATAGCAACAAAATAAAAACAAGTGTAGTGATATTTAGTCGAATTAAATCGGGTTATGCTGATACAATTACATTATCAAACGAAATATATAGTGAGACATAAATGGAAACGGCTCCCGGCGAAACAATTATGCGAATGGGACGGAAATCGGTAGTTGTGATGTACATGAACAGACAGTCTCGCCATGTGCGGGTGGGCATTATCTTGCTGAAATACACTACAGGCCATTAAAATTGCTACACCAAGAAGAAATGCAGATGGTAAATGTGTACTCACTGGACAAATATATTATACTAGAACTGACATGTGATTACATTTTCACGCAATTTGGGTGCACAGATCCTGAGAAATCAGTACCCAGTACAACCACCTCTGCCCGTGATAATGGCCATGATACGCCTGCGTATTGAGCCAAACAGACCTTGGATTGCGTGTACAGGTACAGCTGCCCATGCAGCTTCAAAACGATACCACAATTCATCAAGAGTAGTGACTGGCGTATTGTGACGAGCCAGTTGCTCGGCCACCATTGACCAGACATTTTCAGTTGGTGAGAGATCTGTCGAATAAGCTGGCCTGGGCAGCAGTCGAACATTTTCTGTATCCAGAAATCCCCGTACCGGATCTGCAACAAGCGGTCGTGCATTATCCTGCTGAAATGTAGGGTTTCGCAGGGATCGAATGAAGGGTAGAGCCATGCGTCGTAACACATCTGAAATGCAACGTCAACTGTTCAAAGTGCCGTCAATGCGAACAAGAGGTGACCGAGACGTGTAACCAATGGCACCCCATACCATCACGCCGGGTGATACCCCAGTATGGCGATGACGAATACACCCTTCCAATGCGCGTTCACCGCGATGTCACCAAACATGGATGCGACCATCATGATGCTGTAAACAGAACCTGGATTCATCCGAAAAAATGACGTTTTGCCATTCGTGCACCCAGGATCGTCGTTGAGTACACCATCGCAGGTGCTCCTGTCTGTGATGCAGCATTAAGGGTAACCGCAGCCATGGTCACCGAGCTGATAGTCCATGCTGCTGCAAACGTCGTCGAACTGTTCTTGCAGATGGTTGTTGTCTTGCAAACGTCCCCATCTGTTGACTCAGGAATCGAGACGTGGCTGCACGATCCGTTACAGCCATGCGGATAAGATGCCTGTC
Source organism: Schistocerca cancellata (assembly GCF_023864275.1). Classification (NCBI taxonomy): domain Eukaryota; kingdom Metazoa; phylum Arthropoda; class Insecta; order Orthoptera; family Acrididae; genus Schistocerca; species Schistocerca cancellata. The sequence goes on along the minus strand of NC_064628.1, from coordinate 477,989,933 downwards.
ATCTCGACTGCTAGTGATATGAGGCCGTTGGCATCCAGCATGGCATTCTGTATTACCCTCCTGAACCCACCGATACCGTTTTCTGCTAACAGTCTTTGGATCTCGACCGACGCGAGCAGCAATGTCACGATACGATATTCCGCAATCGCAATAGGCTACAGTACGGCCTTTGTCAAAGTCGGAAAGACATCACAACAACGTTTCACCAGGCAACACCGGTTAACTGCTGTTTGTGTATGAGAAATCGGTTGGAAACTTTCCTCATATCAGCACGTTGTGCGTGTCGCCTCCGGTGTCAGCCTTGTTTTAATATTCTGAAAAGCTAATTATTTGCATATCACAGCGTCTTCTTTCTGTCGGTTAAATTTCGCGTCTGTAGCAAGTCATCTTCGTGGTGTAGCAATTTTAATGGCCAGTAGTGTATAAGTCTAGGTTGACTTGTCATGACGGGTAACAAAACGGGGCGTAGAATATTGTCGACGTACTCCTGTGCTGCAGGGATGCGATGGATGAAAACCAAATGGGCCCTGCTAAGAAATGAAGTGTCAGCCCAGACCATCACTTCTGGGTGTACGGGCCGTATGGAGAGCGACACTCAGGCTGGTATGCCACCGCTGTCTGGGATGTCTCCAGACATCTCTTCGGCCTGGAATCTCAAAGACAGGAGTAGAATTGTCTTCAGTGATGAGTTCTGCTTGAAACTAAGCCCCAGTGACCAGCGAAGACGTGTCTGTAGGCGCCACAAACAGTGATGGAATACCATCTTGACAATCATATTGAGCCATACGACCAGTCGGATGTCTTCAGAGTTAGTGAGAACGTTTGGATGACTGCGGGCAGGGCCCTCCACAACCAATTCGGGATTTTGACGATCTACCGCACCAACTGGACAGAATTTGGCACGATAACCGTCAGCAGGACATCAAACAATACTGTAAATCCATGGCAAGCCGACAACTGCTTACATGAGGGCCAGAGATGGACCTGCGCGTTATTGACTTGCACGATTTGTAAAACCCCATCTCTTGAATAAATCACACTATTTCTTCTGAAATTGTGATCATTTGTTTGTTGTACATTTGCATCACATCTGCCGATTTCCCTCCTCTCTAATAATTCCTTCGCGGTGCGTCGTTTTATTTTCTTTCATATAGCAAAATACCTATGGCCAAATTAGAAAGGAAATGAAATGTATACTGGAATTAGCAACATAAACATTTCTGGACAAGAGAAATTATTTAATGTCGAGTATAAATTAAGCGTTAGGTGTAGGTATGGAGTGAAGTCTTGAGCGTAAGTGAAACGTGGACGTTAGGCAGTTTAGACAGGAAGAGTATAAAAGATTTTGAAACACGATGCAACAAAAGTGTGTTGAAAACTGGACGAGTGCATCGCATAACTAATGAGGAGGTACTGAATCGAACTGTGATAGAAAGAAATTTGTTGCACAACTTCACTAAAGGAAGGAGACAGTTTATAGCATACATCCCGAGGTATCAAGGAAGTGTGCATTTGGTAAGGTACGGAACTACAGAGGATGGAAGTTGTAGGGGGACAATAACCAATAGTTCCGAAATAAATACTGCAACTTCCAGCAGCCACCGAATTCACAATGCAGTGGCCACACCAGTCTTCTGGAGTAACTCGATCTTCCTGTACAGCTTTGTAAACAACGCCATATTTATATCAGCATTATTGTTATAACCCTTATATGATTGGCCATAGATCTTTTGATAAATTTTTTCCGTACAGCCAAAAGTGATAACGTTGAAGTTCAAAAAATACAATACAAAAACTAGGGAATGAAATTTGATCAAAAGTCTAATTTCGATCACCAGATCACCTCGTCTCGTTTTCAGATAACCCATTTAGGGCTAGCTGCCTGTCTTCAAGTCATGTATTATTACTAAAGGACTATCATTTCACTGTCAGTTATGACTTACAGTTCCATATTGACGCCTTATTCCGCGTATGTAGAAATGTTGAAATGTGTGTGAAATCTTATGGGACTTAACTGGTAAGGTCATCAGTCCCTAAGCTTACACACTACTTAACCTAAATTATCCTAAGGACAAACACACACACCCATGCCCGAGGGAGGACTCGAACCTCCGCCGGGACCAGCCGCACAGATCTAGACTCAGCGGCTAATCCCGCGCGGCACGTGTATGTAGCAAATGATTTGAAGATAGCAAACTGGCGCGAAACCGGTTATCTGAAAATATAGAGAAACCATTTGCACACTGATATTGGACAGTTTTGTATAAATAAAGATCGCGGACCCTCCATAACAACGATCATGTTTAATTGTGATAAAACTTGTGTCTTAAAGCGTGGTTGTTTCTAGGAATTGTTTAAATGTCTTATGTGCTTACTAATAACTCTTTATTTATTTCCATTTGCCAGGTAGTATCAACTTTCGCTAACGATGACTGACTTACTCGTTAGCACAGTTCCTGGGACGTTGGATACGTATGGGAATCTAGAACCTACATTCTAGATCGTCGTGGCCACTACATTCAAATCTACATCGCATCTTGCATTTCACGTAGATACTACGTGAAAAGCCTTAAGACGGTTTACATTATTGGTCTTCGTGTGCTTGATAGCGTTAAATTTATCAGCGTTAATTCCAAGGTCATTCTAGAAGAATGGTTTGGTCTTAAGCGTGCTAGCATTATTATATGTGAGGTGTTGTTGTTGTTGTTGTGGTCTTCAGTCTTGACACTGGTTTGCTGCAGCTCTCCACGCTACTCTATCCTGTGCAAGCTTCTTCATCTCCCAGTACTTACTGCATCCTACATCCTTCTGAATCTGCTTAGTGTATTCATCTCTTGGTCTCCCTCTACGATTTTTACACTCCACGCTGCCCTCCAATGCTAAATTTGTGATCCCTTGATGCATCAGAACATGCCCTACCAACCGGTCCCTTCTTCTTGTCAAGTTGTGAAACAAACTCCTCTTCCCCTCAATTCTGTTTAATATCTTCTCATTAGTTATGTGATCTACCCATCTAATCTTCAGCATTCTTCTGTAGCATCACATTTTGAAAGCTTCTATTCTCTTCCTGTCCAAACTATTTGTCGTCCATGTTTCACTTCGATGCATGGCTACACTCCATACAAATACTTTCAGAAACGACTTCCTGACACTTAAATCTATACTAGATGTTAACAAATTCCTCTTCTTCAGAAACGCTTTCCTTGCCATTGCCAGTCTACATTTTATATCCCTCTACTTCGACCATCATCAGTTATTTTGCTCCCCAAATAGCAAAACTCCTTTACTACTTTAAGTGTCTCATTTCCTAATCTAATTCCCTCAGCATCACCCGACTTAATTCGAATACATTCCATGATCCTCGTTTTGCTTTTGTTGATGTTCATCTTATAACCTCCTTTCAAGACACTGTCCATTCGGTTCAACTGCTCTTCTAGGTCCTTTGCTGTCTCTGACAGAATTACAATGTCGTCGGCGAACCTCAAAGTTTTTATTTCTTCTCCATGTAGTTTAATTCCAACTCCGAATTTTTCTTTTGTTTCCTTTAGTGCTTGCTCAATATACAGATTGAATAACATCTGGGATAGGCTACAATCCTGTCTCACTCCCTTCCCAACCACTGCTTCCCTTTCATACCTCTCGACTCTTATAACTGCCATCTGGTTTCTATACAAATTGTAAATAGCCGTTCATTCCTTGTATATTAGCCCAGCCACATTTAGAATTTGAAAGAGAGTATTCTAGTCAACATTGTCAAAAGCTTTCTCTAAGTCCACAAATGCTAGAAACGTAGGTTTGCGTTTCATCTTTCCTCTAAGATAAGGCGTAAGGTCAGTATTGCTTCACGTGTTCCAACATTTTTACGGAATCCAAACTCATCTTCCCCGAGATCGACTTCTACCAGTTTCTCCATTCGTCTGTAATGAATTCGTGTTGGTATTTTGCAGCTGTAACTTATTAAACTGATAGTTCGGTAATTTTCACATCTGTCAACACCTGTTTTCTTTGGGATTGGAATTATTATATTCTTCTTGAAGTCTGAGGGTATTTCGCCTGTCTCATACGTCTTGCTCACCAGATGGTAGAGTTTTGTCATGACTGGCTCTCCCAAGATCGTCAGTAGTTCTAATGGAATGTTGTCTACTCCCGGGGCCTTGTTTAGACTCAGGTATTTCCGTGCTCTGTCAAACTCTTCACGCAGTATTATATCTCCCATTTTATCTTCATCTACATCCTCTTCCATTTCCATAATATTGTCATCAAGTACATCGCCCTTGTATAGACCTTCTATATACTCCTTCCACCTTTCTGCTTTCCCTTCTTTGCTTAGAACTGGGTTCCCATCTGAGCTCTTTATATTCATACAAGGTAAATACATACAAATTTTCTTTGAGGATGAACGGGTTTTATATTTATTGGAGCTCCTTTTGTGGTCAGATACTCATTTTCTTCGCACCATTATTTCTGTACTCCCCCTGCCATTCTTTTTAGATTGAAATTCACTATATTTAAATTATAGGCATTCTCATGTACAGTATCTTTTTCTATACTCTTTTTCATATCTGTTTCCACAGCCGCAAGTTTATTCAAAGATAATAATACATTTTTGTCACAGTTGCTCTTTTGGCGATTCCCTTCCATAAAAACAAGAATGTAGTATTTAAAATTTAATCCACAGTCTTCATCCGCGAGAGTTACTGATTCTCAAATATGTAAGTCTGTTTTTATAATTTTGCTCGGGTGAACCACCGAATTAAGCAGCCTAATTTTTAGTATATCAGAGAATGGAACGACATATCTTTATCGGCGATTACACTGTATTATGGTCACAGTCATTTATTCTGACAGTGCCAACGAATTCTGAGGATGTGCCAATTTCAAGTGCTTGCCCATATTTTCAAGTGCTTGTATATGTCCTCGGAAATCTATGAATGCATGCTGTGTGGTGCCTTTGTAAAATTCGTAGGAAATAAGTAGGTACATGAAAATGAAACACGCTCAAAATTAGACGATACCGTGAGAATAAGTTGCTGTAATCATAATACGTCCAAGGAGGAAAACGGAAATGTCACTTAAAATGTCACAGTTTTAGAATCATTCAAACAAAGTTAACGCTCAATAGTGCGGAAACGCCCAGATTATGCAGACGTCTAGTTACAAAGGAGTCTGACATTATCGATTGTGTCAGCACAGAGTCAGCGATTAGTGATCATGATGTCATCGTTAGGGCGATGGTTACTAAAGTTAACAAACCAGGCAAGAAGAGAGTATTTTTTACTATAAAGAGCAGACAAGCAGTTGCTGGATCACACCTAGCCCATGAATGAACATCATTAATTTGCACTATGACGGATTTAGAGGGATCATGGGCAAAGTTTAAACGGATTGTAAATCACGCTGCCGGGTAAGTGGATTAAGGACCGTGGATGAATAATAAAGTTCGGAAAATCTTGAAGAAGCAATGAATGTTGCCTTTCGATTCAAAAGAGAACGCGCAAATGACGACAGGTCAAAGTTAGTAGAGATTCGTGCATAAAAAGGTAGATGCACGAAGCGCACAACTTCCTCCGTCATAACTTAGCAAAGGATCTAGCCTAGAATGCGGGAAAATACTGGTCCTACGTGGAAAACACTAACAAGAGGAAGGGACTGGATGGCAGGCCATCTGTTAAGGCATCAGGGAATAGCTTCTATTGTACTAGGGGAAGCTGTAAAGAGTAAATACTATAGAGGAAGACAAAGACTGGAATACGTCAACAAATAGTTGAGGATGTTGGGTCAAGTGCTACTCTAACATTGAGATGAAGGGATTGATAGAGAAGAGGAATTCGTGGCGGGCAGCATCAAACCAGTCAGAAGACTGATGAGTCAAAACATAAAATCGTTAAGCGGATCGACAGCTTTTATCCATTCAATCGTTGACCATTCTGGTCTGGCCATACAAGACACCAAAAGAAACGTTGAAGCCGTAAGCAGGGCGCGGGAAGGTAGTCCGGTGGTAGCGAGCGAAGCGATAAAACGGAACGATGTAGAGAGTTCCTAATTACGCGGACTATAGTGGCAAAGGTTTTTTCTGATAGAGAAACCTGTCTGGAAGTGTTAGTATGAAAGAGCTAGTGTAGACGGGGAATTTAAGTGCGATACTGTTCGCTTAAATAATTGAAAGATTGTGTTTCAATCTTCAGTCTTTATCTTAGCTACCCGTTCACGGTAATGACAGTTATCTGAAAGGGACTAAAGATGTTTTATTTAGGAGGTGGAAGGAGCGAAAGGATGGAAGGAGTAAATGGACTTGGGCTACTAGGTACACTGTGAGGACTAATAAGTTATGAAACGTCCCCTTAGAAAAATTTATGATTTACTATGCTGGTTAACCCCTTACGTTATTTGAACATACTCAGACATATCGCTCTTTACTTATTCTGATCAACACTAAACTGACATGCAATATTATTAGCGCAACGCAATCTGACTTTCAATAATCCCTACAAAAGAATGGCCCTGACTGACCTTAACCTATACCTCTCACAAATCACTTACCTCACAAAAATCTTCGTTACTCGAACTACTGCAATACAGCGAGCGCCACTACTGCCAGCTAAATAAAAGATTCTAACTACTGAAGGCACTAACTACTGACAGGCATAGTTAGCAAATCAAAGATTTTGATAGAGAACAAACAATGTATTTACCTTAATATTGTTCAAAAGTCATTATATATATATATATATATATATATATATATATATATGTGTGTGTGTGTGTGTGTGTGTGTGTGTGTGTGTGTGTGTGTGTGTGTGTGTATATATATATATATATATATATCAGTCCATGATATCCAATATTGCAAATTTAGTCTTTCTGATTGACACACGTCCAGATCGTCCGCTCTCAAAATTCCGCCATCTCTCTCCCCACATCCACCAGTGTTGGCGGCTCACCTCCAACTGCGCAAAGCTATGCGCTGTTAACAGCCAACTGCCCAACACTACAATGGCGACTATTCCAACAATGCAAACCAGCCACAGACTGCACACAGCACAGTCAGTGATTTTCATATAGAGCGCTACATGGCGTTACCAACGTAAAAACCTAAACAGCCTACTTACAGTTAGACCCATATTCCTTGTGCATAAGCTCCCCGTGCAGCTACCATATTGAACTAAAGTCTGATTGCCTAACAGCACAGTATTTCCTTGGAAAAGTAAACTAAATAATTAAAAACGCGAGGGGGGGTGGAGGAATCTTACAGTATGCAGGGCATAGTAATAGGGTTTCCAAACGTAGAGAAGCAACTGGAAAAGTTGAAAACAAGTAAATCACCTAGTCCGGATGCAGTCACAGTTTGGTTTTACAAAGGAAGTTCCACGGCACTGACCCTTACATTTATAGCGAATCTCTCGCTCAGAGCAAAATCCCGACCTGCCGGAAGAAAACTCAGACTAAACCTGTATATACTAATGGAAAAAGACCAATTTACTTGACATCGCTTTACTGTAGAATTTTGAACATATTCTCAGGTCGAATATTATAAAGTTCCTTCAGACTGAAAAGCTTCTGCCGATAAATCAGTATAGCTACAGAAAGCATCGCTCGTTTGAAACTCACGTTGCCCGTGCCTCACGTATCTTGGCAACTATGTATGAAGGGCAACAGACAGATTCCATATTTCTAGATTTCCTAAAAGTACTTCTTAAGTAATAGGACCCTGTGTGTTGTCCTCGACGCCAATTGTTGATCAGATACAAGGGTATCGCCAGGAGTGCCCTAGGAAGCATGATAGGACCGATTTTCTTCTCTGCGTGAATAAATTATGAAAGGCCAGGATGAGCAGCAATCTTTGACTGTTTGATGATGATGCTGAAGCGTACGGGAAAGGGTCGTCATGAGCATAGGAAATAACTGAGATAAAATTTCTAGTTGGTGTGATCGATGGCAGCTAGCTCTAAATGTAGAAAACCGTATGTTAATGCAGATGATTACAAATACAATACTAGTAGTGTGTTATTCTCTCAGGTACGTCAGTGAAGTGTCTAGGCGTAACTTTGCCGAGACGATATGAAACGGAGTGAGTATGGAGCTATTGCAGCAGGGAAAGCAAATGGTCGACTTCGGTTTATTGGGAGAGTTCGAGGAAAGCGTGGTTCATCTGTCAAGGAGACCACGTATAGAACACTAGTGCGACCCATTCTTGACTACTGGCCGAGTGTTTGGGATCCCCTCCAAGTCGAATTAAGGGTACACATCGAAGCAATTCAGAGGCGCGCTGCTAGAACTGTTACCCGTGTCTTCGATCAAAACATATGTATTATGCAGATTCTTCGGGAACTCAAATATGAGTCACCGGATGAAAGACAACGTTCTTTTCAAAGAATGCAATTGAGAAAATTTAGAAAATTGGCAATTGAAGCTGGTTGCAAAAAGATCCTACTGCCCTGCCAACGTACAATCACATCCAGAAGTATCCGATTTACCTGAACTGCGATTCGCCTGGCCAGCATGCAGTCTACATAAAGTAAGTTTCGAAGGTCCTCTAATATCTTCGTTGTACAGTCGTTTGAATATACAAAATGGATACCACAAGAGAACACTGTTCTTTAAGATAATCATTCCAGATGTAAAACCACGTTATGATATTGTAAATACTAGGGAATGCATCCTTAGAGATGAGTGAGTCCTTGCTTAATTGCACTGCAGGAAGTGATATATCAAAATCACTACCAGACTCATAATAGATACCACAAGAGAACACTGTTCTTTAAGATAATCATTCCAGATGTAAAACCACACTATGGTGTTGTAAATACTAGGGAATGCATCATTAGAGATGAGTGAGTCCTTGCTTCAAAATGGTTCAAATGGCTCTGAGCACTATGCGACTTAACTTCTGAGGACATCAGTCGCCTAGAACTTAGAACAAATTAAACCTAACTAACCTAACGACATCACACACATCCATGCCCGAGGCAGAATTCGAATTGGTTCCACACTGTAGCGCCTAGAACCGCACGGCCACTCCGGCCGGCAGTCCTTGCTTAATTGTACTGCAGGAAGTAATATATCAAAATCACTACCAGACTCATTAGATTCTGAGTTAACTATCTCCGTCGCATAAGTCATTCCAGCAACCTTTAAGTATAATTAAATTTTCCTTTTGAGATAATATCTGCACTCTGAAATAGTATGACATTTCGAAGCACTTTCGCTTTTTAAAAGGTTCTCCCTCAGCTATGACACGTCGTTGCTGATACGAGTGGTTTGTCTAAACTCGATGTTGAACTAACCATTTAAAAGCAATGCGATGGACTGCGACAAGCGTTGTATGTGAACCTCAAAATTCGTAATTTCTCTATACTCAGAACTGACCAGTTATTTGTGCACATGTTTGGTCTTCAACGTCAAGACGAACGTCTCTGTTCTCGATCTGTTTTGAAACCAAACAATTATAGCCCCTACAACTGTGGAAACATTTCTCACCACCGTTAAAAGTTTTGTAACAGGTACTCGAACCCAACACGTAACCAGATTGATAACTAAGTAGAATCAGATGTCAGATATCGAATTTTTTCTCTAGCAACGAAATGTTTGCACTTGAAATAAGGATACAATATCTGTGCCTGACCGGGAATCGAACCCAGGCAGGATCTACTACCGTTTTTCTATCCACGAATTGCTTGTTCACGAATAGTGAGATTTGTCTACTTTTTACTAAAACTATCGGCTACTATCGTTGTTATTTAGAACAAATGAAGAGATATAGATAATGAAAACTACTTTATCAGTCGTTATTCGGTGTGCAAATAATATGGCTTGAAATGAAACCATGGATATTTTTGTGTCGGACCTGGATTCAGACCTACATGTCTGCCATTCGTGGAGACCTAGAGAAGTTTGCCATTTTGTGGAAAACAACGAAATGATGTAACTAGAGAGTTCTATGTGGGACAGATACAACGAAAGAGGATGTGCGAATTCGAATCCCAGTCCAACACCATATTTTTCGTCTCAAGTTAAAAAAAAAAAAGAACCCTGTGACGTTAAATGAAATTGGCTCATTAAATAAAATAAACTTTCTAGTCTAGTGTGAGGAAGCTCATTTGAAACAGGGATTTTGTTTGCCGCGATTTCCGCCTCTGCTATTGCCCAGCGTAATCTGGCTCTGTCCCATTTGGCAGAAAAGCGATGTAATCCTTATAATGCGGATTCTGAACTACGGTGTAACCAGGAGTTCTTCACTTAGCATTGCTAGAGGTGAAGGACATCTGTCCGTGTATGTTTGAAATACATGCTAGAAGTGGGAATAGAACCCATGTCTCACAATTAAAAAAATATGATCAATCCACCAGACCACTGAAGCTCACATTTGCTACGATCATGATTGCGTCAAAACGTTATGATGCGCTTAGTTTACAAATTAGATACTGTGAAAAAATTCAGTTCTGTGTTAACTGGTTAATTATATGAAGGCTTCTGACTTTATGCTAGTCTCATGTTAGCTAGGGGACGTAAAGGTGCTTTTAGGCATCATAGTCTCTACTGGAAGCTATTTTGAAATTTTCACTACTTCAAGAAAGTTCTCAGATCGATAAACACCTTTCATGTGTATGGGGTTACCAAATACTTCCAACGCTACTGTCATTATCACTATTAACGTCTTCATTCTCCTGCTGCTACAGGCGCCATAAAGAGAACATATAATGCTTCTAGCTGATTTGTAGAAGCAGTGGCCTAAATACAGCGACATACTTAGTTCGCAAAAAATAGTTGGGGCGTTGTGGCAACTGGACCGTTCTATAACTAGACCTTGCTGCTACGAAATACTGAAGAACATAATGCTTCTTTCTGTTCGTCAGAGAATTTCCGGAGGCAGAATAATCATCCGTCATAACCGTTCTCCTGGCCATACAGTGAACTGTGTAAAACATTTCAGATGGAGACGTTGAGCTCTTGGACTGGTCTCCTTTAGGTACTGACTTCAGTCCCATAGAGCACGTATGGGTAGAGATGGAGAAAATTATTACATGTAGAAGACAAGCACCGACAATCAAGACAGCGTTGTCGGAAGCAGTTAATGACGCATGGGAACGGTTGTAGAATAACAGATTCCTCCGGAAACTTGGGGTCTCTATTTCCTGGCTGCTAAATTCAGTAGTAGAAGAGGACAGAAACTTGACACGGTACTGAAATATTGAGATGTTAGGGAGAAATTGTTTATGAGATACGAGTGTCTCGTTCTTCCTCGAAGAAAAATAAGGAGGAGCTGAATTTACATAAAAATTAGGCGGTCTACCTCCCTCCTTTCAATCAATCAGTAGACTCCTGATTTTAAATTATTCTACGACATTCATCAAAAAGACTGAGACAAACATGAAACTAGATTTTTTTTTACGGCGTGGCGCGTGTTACCAGTGCTGATGAAGGCCTCTAAGAAAAAGTATTTAGGTTTTCTACGCCGAGGAAAAGCATACTGATGAAAGTACAAAAGAGATATCACTTTCTTTTAATGCCAAGCAGAATTCACAGTACTTAGAGAAAAAGTGGTGCAAGACCGGCGATGTAGATGTGATAGTTTAAAAATATGCATACTTAATAATTGTCGTTGTACTCCTACACTAATAACTCAGACCAACAAGTAAAACTCATGATGGTGACAGGGTTCACAACCACTACGTGCAGATTAGAAACTGACCATCTTATCCACTACACCATTCTACCGTTCGCGTACGCTACGTTTAGAGAATGGTATGGTATGGTATGGCCTGTAATGTCACACCTTTTCCACGATAAACAAGTGATATACTGTGTGGAACTGGCGCAGCACATCTTCGACGAAAATGCAGACAGTCCATCTGACTTTTACTTAAATGAACGGATTTACGAAGAGCGTAAGGTAATTTAATGTGGCAAATTCAGTATTTGCTGGGTTTTATCAGATCTGCTAGTTTTGGGGGTCCGGGTATGGGAGAGTGTGAGAATCTAATAGGTGTTAAGTGTTAACTAAAGTGTCATTAAATTTCAACACTGTGGGGTGAAGTTACTCGTGGGGCAATTTCTCGTTCAAAAAAGGGCTTAAGGATCTTTGAAGCATACCTTTTACAAGCATGATTGAAATGCAGTTGAATTATTCATGGTATCTATCTTATTAACGAACATTTGATGTAAAGATGTGAACTGATTCAAGTATATCACACAGAAATCGACACTTATATGTACAAGGAATGCGTATTTATTCTGACGCAGATACAAAAGAAAGATATGAAAAAGTGTGCAATTCTGCTATTCATAATGTTGTTTACCTCTAGATTTTCCTCAGTAGTTCATTACCTCCGCTACATCTCTCACAGGTGATGATTCCATAAGTGAGAAACAACACAAATACTACTGTCATTAATGGTCCCTTGGAGCCTTTTTTAAGATTTTCTTGACTACCAGCTACGGACCACACGCCACTCGCTGCCAACGTCAGACGCCTCCGACTAGGTAAATGCTATACAGCGCTATGAGGATAATTATCTCACAGTTACAACCTGAAACTTAAGAATGTGGTTCAAGTGTGATAAATTATAGTCGCAAGTGGAAAATAGTCTAACATTTGCGACATATTATTGGCTTTGCGTTTAGTAGAGGACTGAAAGCAACAGAGGCATCCTTGAACCTTTGTATTGTGTGTGGGGCAAGTGCTTGTGGGCAAAACAAATCACAAATAGACTTTTTGCTTCAAGAAATATCAATGTGTCATGAACGACTTAGGACATTCAGGAAGCCTCAATAACAAGCATATGTGATGGAGGGCGACCATTTACGTGTAGTGCGATGTTTACATTCAATCGGCAAGGTTCAGTGAGGGGAGCAGCAGTACTGCATGCCCTAATTTAAAACAACAAAAATCAAATGGGGTGACTATTAATGAATGTTGCTAGATTGTCATCAGTTGGCTCATTGAGAATTACAATGCAATACTCCTACTGGTAACTAGTTTGATGAATTTATATCAAATTCTTGAGAAGAATCAGTGGCTGAGCCCTAACAAAAGACATATTCTAGAGCAAAGGGTAGCGCGAACAAAAAATGTCGCCTACGATGTCTGAGAGAGGGAGTTCTGCATTATGAAAACGTCCTTAGAGGAGAGTACAAAGTAGCCAGTGTTTTCTGTCAACCATTAACACACGTATTTTAAGACATGTATCGGTCGCAGTGTAAGAATAACGACCTGCAAAACCTCATCACGTTTTGATACTACCAGGTGAAACACACTGCTCATTCGAGTAACAAAACCAACCAGGAGTTTGAAAATCCATCCATCATGTATTTATTCTAATGCCCTCAAATATTTCCCATTCAAGCTCCCTGTCGAAAAAGAGGCAAGAAAATTCCTCTCCCGACGAAAATGCCATTCAAACCCGGTTCGACAAAATCGTAAACACCAATCAAGTAAGTAGGCATGGAATCAGTAGATTATCTGAGCGCTGTCAGACTGTTTTAGATAATGCAAGAGGAAGTTAATAAATCAGTCAAAAAGGCTAGAAGGCTGTTAGTACTTAATAGAGCAAATAAGCAGTTGTTAACATCTCATTTAGATAGTGAACTGACATCACTTAGTTCCAATGAGATGGACGTAGAGGAATTAAGGTAAAGTTAAGCTGATTGTGTGGATAACTACGTGCATAGTATGTGGACAAGGAATGGTAAAGGCTCATCACGGTTTTATAAAGTAATTTATAAGAATCTGAGCAACCACAGCCTTTTGCATTCACGGTTCAAAAGAGAACGCACAAATAAAAACAAGAAAATGTGAGCAAACCTTCTTACATTTTTCAGACAGGAGAATCGTACAAACATTCCGTCATTTGACCTTCGGACAGACTGCCGTACGGAAAACTTACTAATAAACATCCATGACATAGAGGAACAGTTGAAAGATCTGAAAGTAAATAAATCTCCAGATACGGATGGAATCCCAATTCGGTTTTACAAAGAGTACTCTACAGCATTGGCCCCTTACCTAGCTTGCATTTATCGTGAATTTCTCGTTCAGCACAAAGTTCCAAGGGTATGCAAAAAGGGCAGGTGACTCCTGTACATAAGAAGGGTAAATGAACGGACCCACAAAATTACAGACCAAAATCCTCAACTTCGGTTTTCTGCAGAATCCTTGAACAAATTCTAAGTTCGAATGTAAAACTTTCTTGAGACTGAGGAGTTAATGCCCACAAAAACAGCTAGCGTGAAACTCAGCTAGTCCTTTTCTCATATTATATAATGCGAACTATGGATCAACTGTAACAGGCTGATACCATATTTCCAGATTTCCGGAAAGCATTTGACATGGTGCCCCATTGCGGGTTGTTAACAAAGCTGGCAAGCTGGCAAGAGTAGTGGAACAATGTTTGTATGGCCCCACATTGAATTGTTGCTAAGTTTATTCAAGAGGGCGGATCCAAGATGGCGGCAGTAGATACAGAAATGCTGAAATAACGTCATAGTGGAAAGTCCAAACATTGATTGGAAAGTAGGTTAATTGGGCTACCTCCATTAACTTAATCCTCCCTCCCCTACCCTTCTCCCTTCACCATAAAATGGTGGGAAGTTCAAATTCCAGCAGAACAAGACAACACACCACAGCGACACCCAATAAGCTAAGATAATGGCTCGAAAAAAGGTCACTTGGGCAACCTCCACTGAGGGAAGTCATCCGACGTCCACCTCTTCCAAGGAATTGGCGGGGAAAGGACTCAGCGTGTGCTGGATTGGATGGACATAAGTCTTTATTTTGCAGGCTGTCTTTATTTAAACAATTTGAGGTATTAGCTCCATCCAGTGTGTTCACCATGAGGTCTAGAGACCAACTGATGTAATACACAGCTTTGTCACCAGAGGGCACTGTCTTCCCTCTCGTGAGGAAATCCAAGATCGCGGTCTGGGGAGGGGCGGGAAATGGCGGGAAAAGGACTCGTCTTGTTCTGGGATCCTGGATAGCAACAACTATCCGTTATTTATTTTGGAACAACTCATTTAGGGATGCATTTGACAGTATATTTATTACACTGATATAAAACATTTGCTCTGACGTACTTGGGGTCACAATACACAGTTTACAGACCTGAAAACTACTTGTAAACTGACGAATTAATGCAGTACACTAATGTGCAGACGTACATGTTGTTGTTGTTGTGGTCTTCAGTCCTGAGACTGGTTTGATGCAGCTCTCCATGCTACTCTATCCTGTGCAAGCTTCTTCATCTCCCAGTACCTACTGCAACCTACATCCTTCAGAATCTGCTTAGTGTATTCATCTCTTGGTCTCCCCCTACGATTTTTACCCTCCACGCTGCCCTCCAATACTAAATTGGTGATCCCTTGATGCCTCAGAACATGTCCTACCAACCGATCCCTTCTTCTGGTAAAGTTGTGCCACAAACTTCTCTTCTCCCCAATCCTATTCAATACTTCCTCATTAGTTATGTGATCTACCCATCTAATCTTCAGCATTCTTCTGTAGCACCACATTTCGAAAGCTTCTATTCTCTTCTTGTCCAAACTATTTACCGTCCATGTTTCACTTCCATACATGGCTACACTCCATAGAAATACTTTCAGAAATGACTTCCTGATACTTAAATCTATACTCGATGTTAACAAATTTTTCTTCTTCAGAAACGCTTTCCTTGCCATTGCCAGTCTACATTTTATATCCTCTCTACTTCGACCATCATCAGTTATTTTGCTCCCTAAATAGCAAAACTCCTTTACTACTTTAAGTGTCTCATTTCCTAATCTAATTCCCTCAGCATCACCCGACTTAATTAGACTACATTCCATTATCCTCGTTTTGCTTTTGTTGATGTTCATCTTATATCCTCCCTTCAAGATACCATCCATTCCGTTCAACTGCTCTTCTAAGTCCTTTGCTGTCTCTGACAGAATTACAATGTCATCGGCGAACCTCAAAGTTTTTATTTCTTCTCCATGGATTTTAATACCTACTCCAAATCTTTCTTTTGTTTCCTTTACTGCTTGCTCAATATACAGATTGAATAACATCGGGGAGAGGCTACAACCCTGTCTTACTCCCTTCCCCACCGCTGCTTCCCTTTCATGTCCCTCGACTCTTATAACTGCCATCTGGTTTCTGTACAAATTGTAAATAGCCTTTCGCTCCCCGTATTTTACCCCTGCCACCTTTAGAATTTGAAAGAGAGTATTCCAGTCAACATTGTCAAAAGCTTACTCTAAGTCTACAAATGCTAGAAACGTAGGTTTGCCTTTCCTTAATCTTTCTTCTAAGATAAGTCGTAAGGTCAGTATTGCCTCACGTGTTCCAGTATTTCTACGGAATCCAAACTGATCTTCCAAAGGTAGGCTTCCACTAGTCTTTCCATTCGTCTGTAAAGAATTCGTGTTAGTATTTTGCAGCTGTGGCTTATTAAACTGATTGTTCGGTAATTTTCACATCTGTCAACACCTGCTTTCTTTGGGATTGGAATTATTATATTCTTCTTGAAGTCTGAGGGTATTTCACCTGTCTCATACATCTTGCTCACCAGATGGTAGAGTTTTGTCAGGACTGGCTCTTCCAAGGCCGTCAGAAGTTCCAATGGAATGTTGTCTACTCCGGGGGCCTTGTTTCGGCTCAGGTCTTTCAGTGCTCTGTCAAACTATTCACGCAGTATCGTATCTCCCATTTCATCTTCATCTACATCCTCATCCATTTCCATAATATTGTCCTCAAGTACATCGCCCTTGTATAGACCCTCTATATACTCCTTCCACCTTTCTGCTTTCCCTTCTTTGCTTAGAACTGGGTTTCCATCTGAGCTCTTGATGTTCATACAAGTGATCCTCTTATCTCCAAAGGTCTCTTTAATTTTCCTGTAGGCAGTATCTATCTTACCCCTAGTGAGATAAGCCTCTACATCCTTGCATTTGTTCTCTAGCCATGCCTGCTTAGCCATTTTGCACTTCCTGTCGATCTCATTTTTGAGACGTTTGTATTCCTTTTTGCCTGCTTCATTTACTGCATTTTTATATTTTCTCCTTTCATCAATTAAATTCAATAATTCTTCTGTTACCCAAGGATTTCTACTAGCCCTCGTGTTTTTACCTACTTGATCCTCTGCTGCCTTCACTACTTCATCCCTCAAAGCTACCCATTCCTCTTCTACTGTATTTCTTTCCCCCATTCCTGTCAATTGTTCCCTTATGCTCTCCCTGAAACTCTGTACAACCTCTGGTTCTTTCAGTTTATCCAGGTCCCACCTCCTTAAATTCCCACCTTTTTGCAGTTTCTTCAGTTTTAATCTACATGTCATAACCAATAGATTGTGGTCAGAGTCCACATCTGCCCCTGGAAATGTCTTACAATTTAAAACCTGGTTCCTAAATCTCTGTCTTACCATTATATAATCTATCTGATACCTTTTAGTATCTCCAGGATTCTTCCATGTATACAACCTTCTATCATGATTCTTAAACCAAGTGTTAGCTATGATTAAGTTGTGCTCTGTGCAGAATTCTACCAGGCGGCTTCCTCTTTCATTTCGTAGCCCCAATCCATATTCACCTACTACATTTCCTTCTCTCCCTTTTCCTACACTAGAATTCCATTCACCCATGACTATTAAATTTTCTACTCCCTTCACTATCTGAATAATTTCTTTTATCTCATCATACATTTCATCAATTTCTTCGTCATCTGCAGAGCTAGTTGGCATATAAACTTGTACTACTGTAGTAGGTGTGGGCTTCGTATCTATCTTGGCCACAATAATGCGTTCACTATGCTGTTTGTAGTAGCTTACCCGCATTCCTATTTTCCTATTCATTATTAAACCTACTCCTGCATTACCCCTATTTGACTTTGTGTTTATAACCCTGTAGTCACCTGACCAGAAGTCTTGTTCCTCCTGCCACC
The DNA here is from genome assembly GCF_023864275.1 of Schistocerca cancellata. Lineage (NCBI taxonomy): Eukaryota > Metazoa > Arthropoda > Insecta > Orthoptera > Acrididae > Schistocerca > Schistocerca cancellata. The sequence goes on along the minus strand of NC_064628.1, from coordinate 477,972,022 downwards.
GAACTTCACTAATTCCCACTATATCTAACTTTAACCTATCCATTTCCCTTTTTAAATTTTCTAACCTACCTGCCCGATTAAGGGATCTGACATTCCACGCTCCGATCCGTAGAACGCCAGTTTTCTTTCTCCTGATAACGACATCCTCTTGAGTAGTCCCCGCCCGGAGATCCGAATGGGGGACTATTTTACCTCCGGAATATTTTACCCAAGAGGACGCCATCATCGTTTAATCATACAGTAAAGCTGCATGCCCTCGGGAAAAATTACGGCCGTAGTTTCCCCTTGCTTTCAGCCGTTCGCAGTACCAGCACAGCAAGGCCGTTTTGGTTATTATTACAAGGCCAGATCAGTCAATCATCCAGACTGTTGCCCTTGCAACTACTGAAAAGGCTGCTGCCCCTCTTCAGGAACCACACGTTTGTCTGGCCTCTCAACAGATACCCCTCCGTTGTGGTTGCACCTACGGTACGGCTATCTGTATCGCTGAGGCACGCAAGCCTCCCCACCAACGGCAAGGTCCATGGTTCATGGGGGGGGGGGGGGGGGGCAGACGTACAAACGACTCAAATTACCGAAATAATCCAGTACACAGCATACAGATCTGGAAACTACTCCTAAATCACCGAAATAATCAACTACACTGATGTACAGACAAGCAAACAACTCGTAAATTGTCAAAATAATACATGTATAAGGCTCTGCAAACACGCTTGGTAATTGTAAACTGTCGAAATAATGTAATGAACAGCCTACCAGAACTGCAAACTACTCGTAAATCACCGAAATAATGGAGTTCACTGATGTGCAGACAGGTTCACTAATTATAAACTGTCGTTATTTAGGGACGTATTTCACGTAGTTTATTTATTACACTGATACAAAACACTCACCCTGGCGTGCTTGAAGTCGAAGTAAATAGTTTACAGACATACAAACTACTATTAAATCACCGAAAGAATCCGGTACACTGATGTGCAGAGACGCAAAAAACTCGTAAATTTTCAAAGCAACGCATGTAAAAGGCTCTGCAAACATGCTTCCTAATTCTCAACTGTCGAAATAATGCATTGCACAGCCTACAAATCTGTTCACGAAATAATGTGACAGACACAAAAACAAGTCGTAAATCACCGAAATAATGCGTTTATAATGCCCCGCCAACGTGCTCACAACGCTTAAACGGATGAAAATAAAGCACTCCACAAACACCCAGCGCATGTAAAAATTGCTTTCGAACAATTGTCAACCACAACATTGCAGAGGCTCCAACGCATGCACGCATCGACGCTGCTGCGAGCCACCGCCGGACGCAAGCCAGCGCCAGAGTGCAAGCCATTAATTTCAGCCCGCTGCCGCCTACAGCAAGCAAGTAAAGTCATTATCGGGTATACAGTTAGAGTTCTTCAATTTATTCTGAGCCTATTCACCTTCTAGAATGCGTGCGAGTGTTTACCATTGCTGGTGCGTTACCTTTCTACCCATGTATACTGATGTCACACGTCACAATGTAGAAATCTGTTCCAATGATTTGCAGAATAGCAGAGGATGCATTGCTCCTAGCAATCCTAATGGGACATGCGAGCTGCATCTAGCCATGCACGCGCCTACCTCTCCAGAGTGGCAGATGCATCACCGTGAAATTTTCATGTGGCAACTCACCTTCTATATCGTTCTCAATGCCATTCTGACATCACATGGCTATGTAAATAAGAGCGAAGTCCACATCTTGGAAACTGATAAAGTGCTGCAGAAATAGTTAATGGTTGATTTTGTAGGAGCTTTCGTGATGTCTCAGCTTGTCCGCATGGAAATTCCTGTCCTAACAGAACCTGTTTACGAAAATAGCCCAGAATAGCGCTGAATGCATTCCTCCTGATGGTCCTAAAATGGCACCCAGTGCATCATGGTTTACCCTTCCTGGAAATTCAGATGTCTTGGTTTCAACATACATCTCAGAAATGCAAATGTTTTCACCGCTATGTAGAGCCTCCTACGTCCCTGTGAACGAGAACGTGTGGAACGCTTTATATACATCGGAAGCAGGATAGAAATCGACAGGAAGAGCAGTATAATATTTAAAACCAGGATAGCAAAGATAAAACAGACATTTTATAAGAAAAGGACATTTTTCTGCGGGAATATGGGCAAATAATTGAGAGAAACGCTGTATGGTGCTGAAACGTGGAGACTCAAGAAGAAGGAGCAAGGCTGAAGGCTTTTGAAGTATGGAAATGGTGGAGGATGTAAAGAATGAGTTACATGGGTAGACAGAAAAATGAAGAGGTACTGAGACTCGTGGAAGGGCAAAGACAATAACTGGATGTAATAAAAAGAAGTACAAAACTGGATCGGAGGTAATTATAGTAAGAAAGATTGAGGGTATTTCGAAAACAGTCTTACAATTACGAGGAAAGAAGAAGCGAGAGAGGAAAGAATTCCAGATCCTGGATGATGTGGTGGACAGCAGCACGAATAGCAAAAGTAAGAAGGAAGCAACTGATCGCAGGAAGTGAAGACGCAAAGAGCCTGCTAATACAGCAGAAAACTGATTATGATGATCACAATAAAAGGTGATTTTCAGGGCTTTCCCGAGATATTAAATACTGAAGGGATGGCCCCAATGCCAAAAGAAGAATGGTCATGAATTAGTTAATCGAAAATCAATCTCTGAGTTATACATGCAATCGTCAGCACACGATTTCTGCAATCTTACTAGGAAAATTAACCGTCCCAATACATAGGCGAAAACCGGAATATCCGTGATGAGCTATTAAACCGTTTTGTATTTTAAATATGCATCTAATCAAGTAATTGGTTTAGGAGCTGTCCCTAATAAAAAACTAAAGAGAAATTGTCGACTATACGTCTGTGACGGTGGAACGTAATCTTCCTTAGTCTGTATGATTGCTGTGGTACTAATCACCCTGTCGTTTTTTGACGCTGTGATGATTCCGTTGGTGCTCCATTGGTATCTTGAGCAACAAAAACCATTGAAAATTCACTGCTGATGAAAACACCATTTACATTTTTCATTTTATTCCCGTTCTCAGCTTCACGTACCCACGTTGCTCCTGTATGTTATCCAGTGTCATCCACGCTTCTTCCATTACCTTCTCGTCTCAATGTTCTCTGATCATCAGCAAAGAACTTCCCTGGCCTATTGCCACTCATTCCCTTCTCTATATTGTATTCTCCATGAAGTCTTAGGTGCACTAATAATCACATCTTGCACGTCAGTAGTGTCGTTTATTTGTATTTCTGTCTCTCCAAGTAATCTGACACATCTTTACTGTTTTATGTCCCACCAAAAGATTCTGAAATGCTTTTCAATTCAAATTCCACAGTGGAAGGAGCGACCAAAAAGTTTCCATTCGAAGGCCGTATACTACAGAAGGAGGCAAAATCGCCTTGGGTATTGACGCAATCATCCCACCGACACACCAGTTTGAAAATACCCACAATGTTCTGTTGCATGAAAAAGTCCGTAAGTGCCTCCTGCCCACACTCGTCAGACAGGATTCATCGTCACTTCAAGGCATTTTTAAAGGTACGGCGGCGTGATAGTACACTACTGGCCATTAAAATTGCTACACCAAGAAGAAATTCAGATGATAAACGGGTATTCATTGGACAAATATATTATACTAGAACTGACATGTGATTTGGGTGCATAGATCCTGAGAATTCAGTACCCAGAACAACCAACTCAGGCCGTAAAAACGACCTTGATACGCCTGGGCATTGAGTCAAACAGAGCTTGGACGGCGTGTACAGGTACAGCTGCCCATGCAGCTTCAACACGATACCACAGTTCATCAAGAGTAGTGTCTTGCGTATTGTGACGAGCCACATCTTCGGCCACAATTGACCAAACGTTTTCAATTGGTGAGAGATCTGGAGAATGTGCTGGCCAGGACAGCAGACAAACATTTTCTGTATCCAGAAAGGGCCGTACAGGACCTGCATCATGTAGTCGTGCATTATCCTGCTGAAATGTAGGGTTTTGCAGGGATCGAATGAAGGGTAGGGCCACGGGTCGTAACACATCTGAAATGTTACGTCCACTGTTCAAAGTGCCGTCAATGCGAACAAGAGGTGACCGAGACGCCAGCCGATGTGGCCGTGCGGATCTAGGCGCTTCAGTCTGGAACCGCGTGACCGCTACGGTCGCTGGTTCGAATCCTGCCTGGGGCATGTATGTGTGTGATGTCCTTAGGTTAGTTAGGTTTAACTAGTTCTAAGCTCTAGGGGACTGATGACCTCAGATGTTAAGTCACATAGTCCTCAGAGCCATTTGAACCATTTTCTTTTTTTTGAACGAGACGTGTAACCAATGGCGTTCCCCGCGATGTTGCCAAACACAGATGCGACCATCATGATGCTGTACACAGAACGTGGATTCATCCGAATAAATGACGTTTAGCCATTCGTGCACCGAGGATCGTCTTGAGTACACCATCGCAGGCGCTCCTGTCTGTGATGCAGCGTCAAGGCTAACCGCAGCCATGGGTTCCGAGCTGGTAGTCCATGCTGCTCCAAACATCGTCGAACTGTTCGTGCAGATTGTTGTTGTCTTGCAAACGTCCCCATCTGCTGACTTAGGGATCGAGACGTGGCTACACGATCCGTAACAGCCATGAGGATATGATGCCTGTCATCTCGACTGCTAGTGATACGAGGCCGTTGGGATCCAGCACGGAGTTCCGTATTACCCTCCTGAACCCACCGATTCCTTATTCTGCAAACAGTCATTGGATATCGACCAACGCGAGCAGCAATGTCGCGATACGATAAACCGCAATCACGATAGGCTTCAATCCGACATTTATGAAAGTCGTAAACGTGATATTACGCATTTCTCTTCCTTAAACGAGGCATCACAACAACGTTTCACCAGGCAACGCCGGTCAGTTGCTGTTCGTGTATGAGAAATCGGTTGGAAACTTTCCTCATGTCAACACGTTGTAAGTGTCGCCACCTGCGTCAACCTTGTTTGAATGCTCTGAAAAGCTAATCATTTGCATATCACAGCATCGTCTTCCTGTCGGTTAAATTTCGCGTCTGTAACACGTCATCTTCGTGGTGTAGCAATTTTAATGGCCGGTAGTGTAGCTTAAGGAGAGATCAGGACTATAGGGCGGGCGTTCGGGTATCATTCACTTGAGTCTCACAGTTGAGGCTGCCCTCGCAGATCAGCTGGTGTTTTGTGTAGAATCGTGACCAGGATCACCATTCCAAAATGGAAGTTTTCAGCAGACCTGCTGCCTCACATACATTATTGACTCTCCAAAGTATGTCTATTAGTGTTTGTCTATCGGCAACCAGCAACCCCGTGGTCCTGTATGGACCCATTTGTTAAGGCGACTTGGACGTGAACGGGCGGCATTTTTATACCTCGCTCTCAGTCCACATTACTCTTGATCTACAATGAGGAGGAAGTCGTGGTTTTTTACCAACAATGAATGATATTAACTCAAGCTGTAAAAGGAAGTTTATTGAGATATCTGTTATAGTTAAAGAATTGCAGTATTTTGCCTAATAGATGTTTTTATAGTACACGTTCCCATTCTGGTACCATTTTCTGGTCCACCATCAGTCTGATAGCATTCAGACTGTGGCAGGTTGCTGTCCTGAGGAAACAGAAAAACCCCTATTATACCACATTTCGTCTAAAAAATGTCGTTAAAATTATATACAGAATGACAAACATAGATCATTTCTGCGATGTATTAGATGTTTTAGGCTTAATACAAAGATACTATCCCATTCTTCACTTGAGAGAAATTTGGTGAATATGGATAAAACCATTTTGACGTTACATGTACCAAATGTTCTGAAAATGTAGTTTCGGGAAAATGAGAAAAGAATGTTCACAGTATTTTTGACTCATCGTATGCCTCTTTCAGAACATTCCAGCAGCACAATCTTGCTGGCCAGCTGCTTCTTTTCCTCTGTAACTTCTTCAGGAGCCTTTTCCTTACTCTGGACTCTTTAGTAGTGGCTTCCACAGACCTTTCAGCATCAACTAGTCGCTGACGATCTATGGCAGGCAGAGCAGCTATCTGGCTGGATGCCTAATTTGTCCATTACTTTTGTCCTGCTGATTACACCATCATTGGAACACGTGACAGCATCCATCACACCCATTTTGAGTACAGTCTATCCTACAAACACTGTTTTTGGTACTCGTTGCCACACGCAGCTGTCGAAACTCTCATTAGGGTTCTGTGTACGGCCATGTAGACATTTGCTAAGTAATTTTGTATCTGCAAGTTCCTTGTATATTGGCTTTATTGTTTGCATGACAGTGGCACGCAAGAAATGTTTATAGTGATATTCCTTGCCTGTCGCATGAGCGTGGCTGGTTTGCAGACATTTGTTCAAAGAGCGTTTAAGACCAAATCAACAACTGAAAAGTAGATAAAAATACAATTTTTGAAACGAGATAAAAAAGTCTTTCAGGTAGTCACAAAAAATGTTTTCGAAAATTTCAGTCATTTCACGTGAAGGTCCCCTTAATAATGCCTCATACTTCACATTTCTGCATTTACCGCACGCGCGTCGGAAAGCCACTAATGCCCCACTGATTCCTTGGCTAAATGTCGCTGCTCATATAGCGGCATCGGAGTCGCGCTACGTCTACACATATATACCGCAGCCCCAAACGAAAACTTCGTGACAGCAGATTACAGTAAACCACTCTGAATACAGCCTTTGATTTCAGATGCTTTGGAAGCTTACATTTTACAACGTTAATAACAGTATCAGTTCTGTCGATTTTAAATCTTTTATTTCCTCTTCATTTCACTGCGTTGTTGTCATCTACTATCCTAAACATAAAACGTATCAATTTTTGCTGTTAATCCATTATTTATCTGTACCGTTTTGTGTTAAATGAAACGTACATTACTCTAATCTATTTTTAATTCATTTTCCATCAAACCAATTGCAACTAAATTCTTTGTTTTGTTGACATTTACCTACACTACATCCAACGAGTTTTATCAGCTAAACTAGGGTGTTTTAAATATGTTTCAATATCCGGATTCCTATTACACTTTACCCGTTTAACGATCTGAAGGATATCTGCCTGAATCACATGACGATTTCTCATGTTTTCATATTTGAGAATATCAGCACACATAATAATCTTCTTACAATAGCTCAGGCAGAACGTTCCAGGACGTATATTTGTATTCCATTTTCTTTTCACGTTTAGTTATGATAAATGTGTCTCAAATTTTTACAGATCTATTTGCTTCACCTGCACAGATACAAAATACTGCACTCTCACTTGTGAGTTGCATTACTTCGCGACGTTTGTTCCTAAAATGGAATGAACTCAAATACTTGGGAAATATACTTGCAGAAGCTTTCTGCCTGACTCCTGAAACACGAGAGTCGTATTTATGTCTCCTGAGAGGCTTTAGTGGCATCTGTAGGGGACCTGAGACGCCCTGCCGCTCGGTAAGCAGCTTAATGCCGCTTGAATATCCTGCTGTAATGCTATTACTACGCCGTATTTGCAGCGACGTTGAGTACTTGATATCGCACACAAATGACGCTTGTTACCTCTTACTGTTCCCATCATTCTCTTAAACCAGTTTTTCTCACTTCTGTGAAAATAACGATCACAAAGTACAGGAGGTGAAAATATATCTCCAATGTAAGCAAGCTTCAAAGAAATTTTTCAGTAGTAGTTTCACCGGTCTTCTTGTAGCATCGTTAATGCAAACTAAAGCCTTGCATATTAATCATAAAATGGGTTTCCGTGTCATAAGGTTCTATGTTACAACATTCACAGTCATCATCTTGACAAATATCGTCATAGTAGTGGCGTTAGACCAGCTGTTGTGTTACAATGGGACGGGTCTCCCATTTGAAGATATTCTATACGTGTAGCTAAATGTGGGGTATGCCTGGAGAGTATAAATGACATCAGAGTATGTGGATAATGAATATGACAGCACGTCGCGAGTTATTCGACATTTAATGTGGTATGATAATCGAAGAAGACGCATGAGTCACAACGTATTAGAGATTGTGAAAGAAATCACTGTTACCCGTGGCTGGTCTCAAATATCAATTGTTATGATGTTTTATGGTGAGTAAGAAAACTATTGCTGCGCTTGTTCGGGTAAGCACAGCTCGTGATGAGCAACAGGTTCCCAATTGCCCCTGTGCGACATGGAGACACACACATCGATGCAGCCGAGCGGTGCGTGCAGAGAAGCATGGGCAGGGGAGCGGTCTATGCCTCCTGCTACTGAAGAAGCTATACGTTATACGACGATAGTTCAGGTATACATGCCGACATCACAACCTGAAGATGAAGGGACAGAAGAAGTGTTTGAGGATGTTGAACGGGTAACTCAGTACATAAAGGGAGATTGAAATCTAACAGTCAGGTGATTGTAATGCAGCTGATGTAGCGGAAGGGTCAGAAGAAGGTTAGATGAGAATATGGGCTTGGTACTGGGAGTGAGAAAATAGAAAGACTAACTGAGTTCTGAAACAAATTTCGCCTAGTAATAGAGGATACTCTGTTCAAGAAACAAAAGGTGGGATGTACATGGAAAAGGCCGGGAGATACGGGAAGATTTCAATTACATTACATTCTGAAGTCAGTTACTGAATTGTAAGACATACCTAGGAGCAGATATAGACTCAGAACAAAACGTAGTATTGATGAAGTGCAGGCTGTAGTCCAAGAGACGAGCCAGGAAGAATCAGGCACAATGTTGTGGGATACGGAAATATTAAGGAATGTAGAGAGTTGCTATAGTTATTGCGATAATGAATAGCTTAGTATGCAGTTCAGTTGAAGAGGAATGACCATCATCATTTTGGCCCAGATAGACAAAAGGTAAGAGCAAGACGCATCATGCACTGTCTTAAACGTACTTCTCGAAAAGACTGGAGTCCCCCCAATGAATAACAACAGCTAGGAAAACAGAAAGCCCTCTGCCTAATGTGACCGCAGACCCCGCTGTATCTGGAAGCACAGCCTTCCTCAGCTGTGGCTGGAGCAGCCTGCAGGGCACTGCATGAGCTCACAGTGTCCTTGATGATAATAAAAGTCCTTTTTCCACTAAAATCGGCGCTATCCATTTCCTTTTAGTCTTACGAGCAAAATCGGTACATTTTTTCCTTTAATTGCAGGATATGCACTGTTTGGGGTAGGAAACTTCCGGGTTGGTTCTATGGCTAATGTTGGACAAATACATACTGCATTAGAGTATTAAGAGAGTTGCATTCTGCACGACTAATACTTCGCAAACCATATGTCATTAATAATATAGCATTTTTATGTGTACTGCAGCGTAACCTTCGAAGTTTGTGTTTATGCTCTACACTCATTTCTCTCATGCTGGTACCTTCCTGCTACTGACTCCAGATAGTGGAATAATACTTCTGAATAGATGTTATCGTTTATTTACACGAAAAGTTTCAAACTCCATCCGTATAGCATTAACATAAAGCATTTCTTAGGTACAGATCAGTGTAACCTTAGGATTATGTGTTTATGCTCTAGGATCATTTCTCTCATGCCACTACCTTCCTGGTACTGACTGCAGACTGTGGAATAATGAGTCAGAATATAAATCACAGTTGATATATGTGAAATGTTTCAAACTCAATTCATCTGGAGCTCCACCACGTATAAACCACATGTTTCCTCTTAACCAACTGTTATATCACTGCAACACTCTCACGTCTACTATACACCGATAAGAGGCACTACCCTCCTCAACACGCATGCATCTGGAGAGATCCTGTGCATTTGCATGAGTGCCATGGTTAAGATTTTTGCTGCAGGGAGAGTGGTCATGGACAGTGTTGGAGGGACCTGTCAATCTCCGACTTTACCCTATGAATGCGAGCATTCTCTGTGACTCCCAACCACAGAGGGAAAGATGACCCGTCCTAATCATGAATTCTACACTATGACTGATGCATTGGAAATCGGTAGATAACCTAATTGCATCGGTATAGGACGCTTTCTGGTATACTTTGGCGTATATGGACGAAATGATGTACCGCACAATAATGTAGCTCCATTTGCAATCTAGTATATTGTGCTTTACTCTGTTGTATAGTAAGTCGTATCTTCCCTTCCTGTCCAGTTCTTCAATTTCATCACATTCCTCTTTTAGCCATTTTTTCCTAGCCTGCTCTGTTTCTCTTCGCAGTTCGTTATTTAACCTTCGGTATATCTTTCTTGCATCTTGTATCAACAGAGCAGGAAGTGCTACTATGGAAATTTTGAGTAAAGACGAAGAGGTAGTGTACAAAGATCGTGACGATGTCCTCCAGAGATGGGAAGAATATATAAAAGAGCTATGTGACACAAATAGCAAACCAGAAACTCTGGAGCTTGAATCACACAACAGTGTAAGTGATGAAGAGGAAGGACCAACCATCATAATGGAAGAAGTAAAGGCTGCCATTGCTGCAATGAAAAATGGCAAAGCAGTAGGTACAGATACAATACCGGGAGAAATACTAAAATGCTTGAACCACAATGGAATAAGAGAAATATTGAGATTATGTAATAAAATATATGACAGTGGTGAATGGCCTGAGGACTTTTTGACAACAGTAATGATTCCATTACCGAAAAAAACAAGGAACCAAGAAATGCAGCGAGCACAGGACAATCAGCCTCATTTCACATGCAGCCAAAGTGATGTTAAGAATAATTAATAAAAGACTTGAAAAAGTAATAGAGGAGAATCTCGCCGAGGAGCAGTTTGGCTTTAGACGGAATACGGGCACCAGAGATGCAATAGGGCTCCTACGAATCTTGGGAGAAAGGTTTATTGAAAAAGGAAGAGACCTATATATGTGCTTCATCGATTTAGAAAAGGCATTTGACAATGTGGTTTGGGACAAGCTGGCGACTATTATGAGGGAAAAGAGAGTGGACTGGAAAACCAGAAGACTTCTAAACACATTATACCTTAATCAAAAAGTTTCAGTTAAAGTGAGAGGAGAAAGTACAAACTGGATCAGACTAGGGATAGGAGTAAGACAAGGATGCTGTTTATCACCTACTCTTTTCAACCTGTACTTGGAAAATAGATGACAAAGGAGTAGATATTGGAGGAAGAAGAGTAGAGTGCTTGAGATTTGCTGATGACATGGTCCTTCTAGCCATAGGGGAAAAAGAATTACAGGATTTGGTGGACACCATTGCAACTAACGGAAAAAAATATGGAATGAAAATTAACACAAATAAAACAAAAGTATTGACAATAGGAGGAAATAAGGAAATAAAAATTGTGCTGAATGGAGAAACACTAGAACAGGTGCAAATTTTAAGTATCTTGGAAGCAGGATAGACACCGACTGGAAGTGCACCACAGAAATTAAAACAAGGATAGCGATGGCAAAAGAGGCGTTTTATAAGAAAAGGAGAATCTTCTGCAGCGGTCTGGACAGAGAACTCAGAAAGAGACTCATAAAATGTCTTGTATGGAGTGTTCTTCTATATGGAGCTGAAACATGGACTATGAGGAAAAAAGACAGAGAAAGACTGGAGGCTTTTGAGATCTGGACATGGCGGAAGATGGAAAGAATAAGTTGGATGGACAGAGTAAAAAATGAAGAGGTACTGAGAAGAGTGGGAGAGAAAAGACAGTTACTAGATGTAATAAAGAGAAGAAAAAGAAATTGGATTGGGCATATGTTAAGAAAGAATGACGGACTGATAAAAATAGTTTTAGAAGGTTATGTAGAAGGGAAAAGGAAGCGAGGAAGGAAGAGATTCCAGATACTGGATGACATGATGGACGGTACAACATACAGCAGCCTTAAGAAGGAAGCAATGGATCGCAGAAAATGGAGAGGCAAAGGACCTGCTAATATAGAAGATAACTGATGATGATGATGATATTGTGCTTGCGAAGTAATGGTAGGGTGATTTACTGATGATGCAGAAATCGGAAAGCATTCTGCTGTTTCATCGACTGGCGTTGAAATTACCTACCAACTGGTAAAACTGCTAAAATTTACCATACTACCAACTGTGATGTGTATTACCATACATCGCCCCATACCTTTTACATTCTGTCCGTCCACTGGACGTTGTAGATTAGAAAGTAATGATTGACTGACACAGTTGGCTGAGATGGAGGGAGTCTTGGTGGAACACTGGATATCTGCTACTTGTCATTGTGGAGCGTGGGATTAAACGTAGAGATTATTACCTTCAGATACTTGTTTGAAAGCGTTCCTTGATGCTGGAGACTCATCCTGTTTCCAAGTGCTGCGATTCCCTCCACATGTTTTTATGTTTTTTTTTTAATTCTTTTTTCATCAGTAAGATAACAGTGCCTCTTTACATTTCTGTTCTCTATCGCGTGTTTTGATGGGTCAACACTTCAACAGTTATCGCGTTCATGACTGCGCATTGAAGAAACAATGCTCATCGAAACGGGACACCTAGACATCTGCTACCGTGTCGCTGTGGAAGATGAGATTAACTGTACATGTCATCACCTTTGAATAGCTGTTGGAAACCTTCTACAATTCCGCAAACTCTTCCATTTCTCACATGTTGTGATGTCTTTCACATTTTTGTTAATGAGAAACAATCATCTGCGTTTCATTTCTAGTACCCTGTGTGGTGGGGGCTGTACGGTTTTCGCCAGGCAGTGGTCAGCTTTCTGTGAGAGCTAATGGACTGAAACGAGTTAATGTCGGTTTAGTACCTGACACAGACCGCGAAGTCACGCTAGAACAAAAAAAAGTGTATGGCAGTGTACAAAACTGTAGTCGCACAATGTGTGGATGTGTTACAACTGAAAATACAATGTATTAAACTGCTTATGAAGGAACAATACGGGAACTCTCTCTTGTGTTTGATAGGCTGTTGGATATGGTCTTCTTCCAGTACAGTCGACTAAACTTTACACAGACTTGCGAAAGCGATTTCAAACACTCGCCACATGCTCCAATGGGGCAGGACATGTATATGTAATATGTTCGATGTCAACACACAGACGATTTTGTTCTTTTATCGATATATCAGAAGGGTAAGATGCTGTAAAATTTTATAGGAGGTTCTATTACAAGACAAGCATTCACGATTTGTTTAGTAAATACTGGCGTGATATAGCTTCACACTGATTAAATTGGACTTGCCATAGAGTACAAAACAGCAATGTCCTCTTGAATTATAGCTTGAAATTGTTGAACGGAAAATTATTGTGTTTGTTCTGACATGTGAGCCAATGGCATGGAAGCTTGTATACTCTAAAGTTATTTCATATGTCTAAAATGTTTGTAATACACACATGCATCGCAGTTCATTTACAGACACTGATTTGAATGCAAGAGACGCTCACAGGTTGTGTAATTTGTCCATAACGCTAAAAGGAATTGTTTAATATATATGTATTTCCTTGGGAGTTTAAATTCTCACTTTTTCTTTATTTTGATGATGTTTACGAAATAACGAGGACATTTTGTAGGGATCAGTAGTTGTTGCAGCAAAATAGTGAGAGTTTTAATCCCCAACTTTATGAATGGTGGACAGGTATAGGCCTCATTTGTAATCGGTGGTGGAACACTTCACTGGATATCGCGAAATACTGAGATGCATATTGTATCCTACAATCAACTGCCAAAACTATACCGATTTTGTTCATAAAACTAAAAGAAAATGGATTAAATCTCTTTTTGTGGAAAGATAACATTTACTATCGTGGCGATTATATCCCCATTTCTAAAAGAAGCTTGATTATGAGAAATGCGTTGACATTAAATAAACGTGTTCTCCATCGCTGAACGAAGGTCACATGTATGGGTCAGTCTGTGGGACAGTGTGTGTGTTTGTGAGTGTGTGTGTGTGTGTGTGTGTGTGTGTAGTGTGTGTGTGGGGGGGGGGGGGTTGGACGGGTGTGTGCGTTCTGTGGAAGGGACGTCATGCTAGACAAATGAGCCCCGACCAGGATGTGGCCTGACAGTGTGGGGTCCAGGCACGGCAAAGGAAGACTGAGCTCCCAGGTATAGAGGGGTCTGTGGTCGATTTACGTGAAGGACTCCCTGTTTTCGAAGTCGTTGTTGTTCCGTGGAGGGGGGAGGGAGGAGTGGTTCGAGTCATTCCGAGAGATGTGTTTAACAGATTTCATGAAGCGTCCTTTTCTTATTTTTTGTCTGTGACTTCTGCAGGCTAAAGAATATATATCGACACCACCAGAAGGATTTCTTTGCGGACCACCAGCGGTATAATAGAACAGGCCTCTATGCCTACCTACACTGAGGAGAGGGGGGGGGGATGAGGGGTGGAAGGGAGGGAGGGCGCCCATCGAGGAGGACACAGCTAAAACTGCTGGCCCTCTACAATCTTCTTGAGTCGGTTTTTGCGGTATTTGTGTTATTTCAATTACTTTTTCCCAATCGCGAGTACATGTGTTGCATTATGACCCATTTGTTATGAGTGATAGTTCTTTTCTTTTCCACGACAAATCCGATCTATAATTAGAAGAGTGATGCATTTTCCGTTAGTTGTGTAGTGACCTTGATTACCTGGGCTGCAGGGTGATTGTCGAGCAGGCAGGCTAGCGAACTTTGACGTGAAACAGTGATAGATCGAGTCCTCAGCTGTATGATTACAGGTAATACACTTATTAAACACCTTTTCGTCCAACACTAGCATATAGTCAGTTGAATATATTACCTGCCAAAGAAAATAAAAAATTAAATTAAAAAAAGCAAAAATAGTACTTTACACCGCGGCCTTTCTCCTGCCAGTTGTAGGTGAAGGTAGGTTTGGGTACGTCTGCCATTAGCTTTGAGTCATATTGTGAAATTTTTTCCCACGAGGATCACACCAGTTGTATGGCATCGTCAATTTTTGAGCTGTATTGCGATTTTAGACATTCCTTGTGCAACACTTTGCATATAGCTGTGTAATTAGGCTTGATATTTATGACTAATTTCGTAATTAGGACCGATCCTTACTTCAGTTGCCCAACGAAAATATATACAGTACCCTAACCTAACCTTCCTCTCTTGCATCTGGGTTGTTTCCACTTATTGGAGCGTGCAGTTGGACTTTCCATCCAGAAGGAGCAGGGTTTGAGTCCCAGGAAGGGCTCCGCCATTTTTAATTTCTCGGCAATTCCAGTGGGTGGGTTGGGATGTCAGCACAGCTCTGGGACAGAGAAATTACTGTGAAAATTCGAAACTCCCACCAAAATTAGAAATTCCCACAAAGAGGGTACATGGGAGGGGGAGAGTGGGAGGTGTGGGGAGGGTGCTGGGATCCACTTGTAAGCCGACGAAAACATACATCGTCATCTGGGAGTGTTGAGGGAGGGTGGGAATGGTTGGGGTGTAATTAAGTGATCAATTTAATTAATTTGCATATTACTTTGATATTAAAGCACCATCGTCTCCGTCCCACCAACTGGTCCGTCAAACACCTCTCTCAAAATTTGTTAACGAGGTTGCCGGATCTTAGTATGCACAAGCAGATCACCCCCTTGCCAGCCTAACCAGGGTGGCAGTAATGAATTCTTCCAGCCAGAGAAGCTGGTCTTTTAGGTTCAGAGGCTGTGGTTACTGGAGTGACAGCAATTCTGAGAAGGGCGGTACGGTCTATGGTCCCTCCGTCGTGAAGAAGCCATGGCATGAATTTATAAGTAACCGTTCGGCCAGCATTTGTGGATTTTTCGCCTTTATCAATATATTAGAAATAATTAATCCAGAATCAATTTCGGAGTATTTAGTACAGCTATGCATCGTCAATAGTGTTTTTTTTTGTATATATGCTTGTAACAATCAATCTCGATTTCAAACAATTACTTCTTCCCCACGATATAACAATCCTCTAACTAGTCAAGTCTACGGTGGTCTCTAATTGATGGAGAAAACTGGTTTGATACCTTAGTGTGACAATTAATTTCGTCGAATTTTGAAGTGATAATCAGGTCAACCTGTAGGCAATGTCAATCGATTCGTAATATTTTGCACCATCCGATCTGTGATTGGAAGTGTAAATTGTATTTAATTAGTATCTCTTTGTCAGCGACCTAGGGCTGTAGTCGTTTCTTCTGCAACCGTTGTCCTAAGTTAGAGAAAAGTCTCTGCTGTACTGCTTGGCGTACAGAATTGTCCGGTCATAACACCGTTTGGACATTTATGAGATACTGTCGATTCCTGTCTACGCTACAATAACCGAGCATCAACACACATTTTGAGTCTTCTAACTGGTCTAATGTTGTCCTCCACGAATTCCTCTTCCGTGCCAACCTCTTCATCTCAGAGTAGCCCCTGCAACCTATGTCCTATGTCCTATCGTCTTCTACAGCTTCCTCTAGTACCGTGGAACTCATTAAAAGAAGTCTTAACAGATGTCCCATCATTCTGCCCCTTCTTCTAGTCAATGTTTTACACATATTTCTTTCCTCCTTGATTCAGCACAGCACCTCCTCATTCATCACCGTATCAGTCCACGTAATTTTAACATTCCTTTATAGCACCACATCTCAAACACTTCGATTCTCTTCTGTTCCAGTTTTCCCACAGTCCATGTCTCACTACGATACAATACTGTGCTCCAAACGTACATTCTCAGAAGTTTCTTTTTGAAATTGGGGCCTATGTTTGATACTAATAGACTTCTCTTGATCAGGAATGCCCTTTTTGCCAGAGCAAGTAAGCTTTTAACGTCCTCCTTGCTCCGACTGTCATTGGTTATTTTTCTGTCTAGCGAGTAGAGTTCCGTAACTTCACCTACTTCGTGACCATCGATCCTGATATGTAAGTTTCTCGCTGTTATGATTTCTGCTACTTCTCACTATTCTCGTCTTTCTTCAATTTACTCTCAATCCATTCAGCATCTCATGTAATACTTCTTCACTTTTAGTCAGGATAGCAATGGCATCAGCGATCGTATCGTTGACATCCTTTCACCTTTACTTTTAATTCCACTCCTGAATATCTACAATTTCGACCTACGAGGATGAAATGTTGCTAATTCAGTGAAATGAAATGTAGTGTGGTTACGGCCTCCCGTCGGGTAGACCGTTCGCCTGGTGCAGGTCTTTCGATTTGACGCCACGTCGGCGACCTGCGCGTCGATGGGGATTAAATGATGATGATTAGGAAACACAACACCCAGTCCCTGAGCGGAGAAAACCTCCGACCCAGCCGGGAATCGAACCCGGGCCCTTAGGATTGACAGTCTGTCGCGCTGACCACTCAGCTACCGGGGGCGGACCTAATTCAGTCATTGTAAGCTTGATTTGCGATATTTAGTAATTATGAATCTACTCACAGTGATGACGCCCTGTAACTCTTCTAATTATAACAATAGTAATAATAATAATAATAATAATAATAATAGAGATAATAATAATAATAGAAACACCTATATGAAAGCCCTAAATGACTGGGAGCAATAGAAAATGCGTGTACTGAGACTACAGTTCCGCGAACAAACTGCAACATTCTCTGACTCTTCTGACAGCAAGACACTGCATAGCAAATAGAAAACGAAATTTCAGTGCGGATTAATGGATTGTCAGGCAGGCTCGGGGAGTGACCACAGTGCGCAACCTGGCCGGTCTGCTCCAGATATAAATGGGCACCAAGGCATTGAGGACTTCGCTGTGTAGTCTGGCGAGCCAGCCGGGCTGTGTACCGCATGGGCACAGGCCTCAAGTTGCAGGCTGGGACTAGCAGGCAGCATGTAGCCGTCTACATCTACATCCACCGTAAGGTGTGTGTCAGAGGGTACCCTGTACCACTACTTGTCATTTTCCCTTCTCTTCCACTCGCAAATAGAGCGATGGATAAACGACTGCCTGTATGCTTCCGTACGAGCCCTAATTTCTCGTATCTTATCTTCGTGGTCCTTATGCGCAATGTACGAGGGCTGTTCAGAAAGTAAGCTCCGATTGATCGCGAAATGGGAACCACAGTGAAAATTAGAAATGTTTTATTTTTAACAGTTAGCTACACCATCCAGCTACTTCTCGACGTAGTTGCCGTTCTGACTAAGACATTTGTCGTAGCGTTGTACCAACTTTCCAATACCCTCATCATAAAAGACAGCCGCCAGTGCTTTCCGCCAATTCTCTACGCTGGCCTACAGCTCGTTTTCTGTGCCAAAATGTTGTATTCATAGCCAGCGGTTCATGTGAGCAGAAATGAAACGCAGGGGGAGTCAATTACGGGCTGTATTGTGGGTAGTCAAACATTTCCAATTGAAAACGATGCAGGAGCATCTTCATTGCCCCTTCAGAATGCGGCTGAGAATATTGCCTTGTAGAAGAAACTGCACGACAGTTATATAATGTTGGCTGTATAGCTTCAGGCGAAATTTCTCACCAGGTCCTCGTACTTGGCGGGAGACACTATTCTCTAGCCAACTTTACGCGATCACTGTGAGCTCAGAAATGAGAGGAGTGACGTGATGCTATCTAGGGTCATACTAGAGACACTGCCCAACACATCTGTGCAAAGCTTTATAGGATTATCATAGTCGTTTCCATTTCGCGATCAATCGGAGCTTACTTTCTGAACAGCCCTCGTATGTTAGTGGGAGCAGCATCGTTCGACAGTCAGCTTGAAATGCCGGTTCTCTAAATTTTCTCACTAGGTTTTCCCGTTAAAAACGCCGTCTTCCCTCCCGGGATTCTCATCTGAGTTCCCGAATCATCTCAGTAACACTGAAGTTTTGTTCTAACCTACCGGTAACAAATCTAGCAGACCCCCTCTGAATTCCTTCGATGTCTTCCTTCAATCCGACCTGCTACGGATCCGAAACAGTACTCAAGAATAGATCTCAACAGCGTCCCATATGCGGTCTCCTTTACAGGTGAACCACTCTTTCCTAAACATCTTCCAATAAACCGAAGTCGACCATCTGCCTTTTCACATGCCCGTTCCACTCAATATTGCTTTCCATCGTACCTTCGTTAACAGCCTTCAATGGGGCACCGTGTTAAATGATTTCTGGAAATCTAGAAATATAGTCTCTGCCTGTTGCTCTTCATCCATAGTTCTTAGTTTATCATGTGAGAAAAGGCCAAGCTGAGTTTCGCATGAGCGATGCTTTCTATAGAAAAAGGCTTGTGAAGAACTGATATGGTCAAATCTACCTTACGCTTATCTAACTTAATCTTGTTATACAGTACCGTCCTCAATGTCTTGGTGCCCATTTATATCTTACCGACTTAGGAACACAGTAAATCAGAGGACCAGTTGCCACGTAAAGAGTAGTTCTCTGGAAGAATAGTATTCCTGAAGTGGAAGCTAGGTGTAGGATTAAGTCTACTGTTCCCAGAAAGAAATTTTCACTCTGCAGCGGAGTGTGCTCTGATACGGAACTTCCTGGCAGATTTAACACGGTGGAAATCACATTTATTAAAATTCATCCACTTCCTTGCCACAGCTTACTAGTTCGGCTGCCAGAATTCCTTACAATCTGCTATATTTTTAACCTTGGTAGCAAATGTGAAACTTGTGACATGGCGGCCACTAAATGCAGGACTACAGCGCTTTCTCCTGTCACACCAGCCATGAAGTTCTGGTCGAGTTAATATACAATGTCTGGTTTTAGGAAGCGGGTTATTCCACATTCAGTTATTCAAACCAAGATGTTTATGCGTCTCAGGTGAGGGGCATTTTCTTCGCAAGTCGCTTATGTACATTCCTGTAGCAGTGTGCTAGAATAACAAGACAAGATTTCGGCGAGTTTGGGAGATACCAGCAAGTAAGCATGCTCCTTCCGCAGCAAGATATTTGCATTCACTTCTTGTATAAGTAATTGTGCAAGCATGAAACTGGAAATCGGGCGACCTGATGTTTCACACCGAGATTCATGCTGTATTTCCCTGACACAATGCGTTTACCTTAGTCATTCTTCCATAAATTTCATTGCTTATTAGTATTATTCTTCCTTTGATATAGGCGTCTTATGGGAAATAACTTCTGAACTAACTTCGAGTTTTACCAACTTTTTTTTCACTAAATCAGAGTGCTGATGTTTCAGAGCTGCCACCACTATGCTCCATATCTTCTTTTTACATTTTCCTCTGTAGATGGGAATTTAAAATCTTATTTTAAAATTAAACCTTTTAAAAGTATTATGTTCTTCAGTCTTTACATCTTCCACAACACTCCCACTTGCTTGGAACCATTCGCACCGGAGAGATGTTTTACTACTGACATGATCATAAATTCTCTTGTGTGTCCTGTTTCAGTTATCCCATCATGGCTGGAAAACACCATTCTACGTTTTCTGATCATTGCATTTAGGTGTTAATGTTCTTTTACAGATATTAATTACACTTGTTCCTGTATTCATTGTTGTACTTTACTGGAGCACAATTTTTTCTTAGTTCTTTCTTCCCTTCCATGTTTTCTGTTGCCCCTGTTTTAATCATAGCCAGGCATTCTGCTGCATATAAATATTCTGAATCTGTAAGTGTAACTTTGCTTGAGAGGAAATAATTTCTTATTGTAAATATTTTTTGTCAACTGAATCGGCTGTCCCATTTTCCTTGATCGGAGTTTATTAGCCTTACCGTCATGGCCGTTTTTCTGCATTACGTCACCAAGATTCCCTCAATTTTCCTGTAAACTGAATTCTTTAAATTTGGAGCATATGTATATTTGTCGGGTTTTTTTTCTATTTGGTATTAAATATTTGAAGTTCTACCTTTTCCACAGATCTTTCCAAAACGTTTCTTTTTTTTATGCCATTGGTGCGTCTCCGAACAGTATTCCCAGTTCGTCGACAAAAGCTAAATACTTAACCGTAATATTGTTGTTTTACACCCCAATTTTATCTCGTTATTTAATCCATTATTCTGAATTCTTCTTCCCTTGACAGATAACCTGTTCAAAAAAAAAGAACTAAACAAACTAGGAGATAAAGTATCTCCTTGTCTAACGCTGGTTCGCATATCGAGAGCATCCGATACTCAATTTTGTGTTTCTTTAAAAGTTTTGCGAGAATTTTATCATCCACAACAAACTTTTTGAATATCTGAAACAGAGATTCGTAAGCTCTTTTGAATTCCATAAACACAGCGATATGGGACTTGCATCTTGCTATTCTTTTTTGGACTGTGAGTTTAAGACTCAAAATATGTTCTACATATGACATTCTCTTCTGAACTAAACAGAGATATTCCGCAATGTTGACGTCTTCATGATTGTCTTGCCCATAACGTGTCACTTCGGAAGTGATCCTGTATGTGACTGATAGCTGTGATATTCCTTTGCATTTGTTTGCATTAATTTCATCTCCTTTCTTACATAAATTGAGAATTTTGCGTCCTTGCTGAACTATGGAATTTCTGCTGTTAACCACATATTGTGCCTTATTCGTTTTGACGTCTGCAAAAGACTTCCATCAGCGCATTTCTTCTTTGACTATTCTTCCACCATCCCAAGCTTTGTTGTTTTTCATGTCATGAATGACTTTTAAAAGTTCCTTCGTATCTGATGGCATCGATTCCAGAAACTTCCCTTTAGGAGTTTAGGTGAGAAGCCTATATTTTGGTCCGTCGAAGCTTAATAGTTTCTCTGAATATTTATTCACTAGTTGACAATTTCTTTTGCGGGTAATCATAAGACAGCTTTCCATATCCCTTTCGAAAAAGAACATTTGAGGGAGTATATCTTGAGAAGTTGTATTAAAACACATTTCAAGTTGACTAAGTTGGTGTTTGTCATAAACACAAGGTTTAATGCTGTTATGGCTATTGATCTTGATCAATAGCGTTGGTAGGTTTGTGGAGGAAGGTGTCATCAGATTTCTACGCACAGGTCATGTAACTTGCATAAATAATGAGCCGCTGATTTGGTACGCGGTGGTGGCGCCCAATAGCGACCCAGATACGTGGAGATGGCGCTCTTTAGTGACCCAGATGGGTTCTATATGATTTACATCAGGTGATGTTTCAAATGGCTCTGAGTACTATGCGACTTAACTTCTGAGGTCGCCTAGAACATAGAACTAATTAAACCTAACTAACCTAAGGACATCACACACATCCATGCCCGAGGCAGGATTGGAACCTGCGACCGTAGCGGTCACTCGGTTCCAGACTGTAGCGCCTAGAACCGCACGGCCATTCCGGTCGGCGACATCAGGTGAATTTTGTAGCCGACACATCAACGTGGGTTCACTATAATTCTCCTCAAACCACTGAAGCACGGTTCTGGCTCCTAGATAAGCACAATTATACTACTGAAAGTTGACATGGTAGAAGACATCAAGTATGAAGGGTTTTCCACAGCTGTCAGCGTCTCTTCGATTAACACCACAGGTCCTATGCAAGCTCAGGAGAATATCTCCCACAGCATAATACTGCTCCTACCAGATTGTGTCGGTGGCGCTCTGCACTTTCGAGACGCCGTTCACCTCGATGACGACGTTTATGGATGCGACGATCGATCTGGTGTAGCAAAAATTTGATTCACCGGAAGAGCCGACAGGTTTACATTGATCTGCAGTCTCATGCCCTCAGCTTCTCTCACCGATTTCCCCATTTTCAGCCCATATCTTCGCTGGGGTGATTGGCCGTCCGTGTCTGCTCCGCTTACATACTTTTTCTATCGCGTCACGTGCCCGAAACGCCACCAGGCGCCATCCAGCGTCGCGGTAGTCAGTGATCGTAATGTTTTGGCTGATCAGTGTATGTCCAGAATGAAAAATATTATGTCGTGATACAGAATCACAACAATGATGAAACGTTGCCCTAGGATAAAACATGTATTGCTTATTCAGAAAAGACCAAACCTTAGTCCACTCGATTAGATTTAAATATCGGCATGTGCATGTAAATTGGTTCTCCACAAGCTACACGGTGTGTTACCCACGATACAAAGATTCGCATAAACGCTTTATTACGTTTTACTGAATTCATGTTTGGTGACAGCGAATACAATGGTCGGTACGCCACCGCGCTAGCCACTGTTTCGAGTGACATTTTCTGCCGATAACAGCAGTAGAAACGAATATCATGCAGAAACGAATGCCACGTGTTTATCAAAGCGGTAATAGCCGGAGGGTACTTTGTTTACCACTTTCACATCCCTATGAGTCAGAGACTTCAAGGTTTCAGCATAGCTCAAATTCGATGACAATACGATATTAACCCACTTTCGTCAGTAGTGTGTAGCGGAGGATACTTTATGTTCCATTACTATTTATCCCTTTTCCTTTTTCTATTGCGAATGTTTCGTGATAAGAACAGTTTCTGGTAAGTGCACGTGTGAGCTCGATTCTCTGTAATTTTTACTTTCGAGGTCGTTTCGTGAGATCATTGTAGGAGGAAATTAAAATAATCCTGAAATTTATCACATGTCGCTGTTGTAATCTCGTCAAAATGGTTAAAATCGATCGAAAAATTTTACACACGCAGAAGAATGAAAAGCAGAAAATAATTATTTAACTAAAATATTTTTGAATGTAACACGTTTTTCAAAACGAATTAAAAAGTATAAAACAATTTCTCCTTGCCCACACAGATTTCTAACAGCACATAGAAAGTCATAAAATTCTGTGCTTCCGAATTTTTGGTAGCTGTGCTGTGCAGCTGTATAATTAAAAACGTAAAACGTGGAGTGCATGCATTACTTAACTAGTACGTAAGTAGTTACTTCCTCACTGTTATCTACCTCATGTGCCCCACGTTTTTGGTTCTAAGTTCTACAATTATTTTCATAGCTATTGCAAAATTCAGACGCACACATTTCCAGCAATATCTCATTGGGATTAGGAATCGTTATGGGGTAGGACAAATTATTTTATATTTTTAGTCCGTTTTAAAAAGTGTTTTATTTCGATATTTACATTAGCGTCACAAAGGTAAATACGTGCCGACTGACTGGTAGAACAGTGCACAGTTTTGGTGCAGATTATGTATGGTGAAGAAATTTTGGTAATCAGTGAAATTGTTAAAATAATGGAGAAGTAACAATAATATTGGTTGTAGCTGTACATCTTGGAGAAGGAATTTAGATGTATGAGGCCCAGTGATTAAATGAGTGGTCTCATCTTTGTTGTGTGGTACGTGTTCTGCTGTGAGTGCACAGGTGAGAACTACAGGCACAATTATATGCACTGGGTGCGCATTTTAATTTGTCACGAATCGATGTCATTCACATTCCTAGTAAAAGTTCAGTGCTAAGAGTTGTCGCTTCTCTAGTACAGAATTTACGTTAGTTATAGCTTTTTCACTCTCCGAAACCAATAAAAAGGACCTCCAAGAGTTCAAGAACGGTTTTTATAGGCCAAGCGACCGGTTCCTGGAAGAACGAAATCTCTCTTCCACGTTCCAGCCTCCGTGAAATGGTAGAACCTGTCTGGACCTACCGCTCTCCCTAAGCTGAGGATCGGAGCACCTTACGACGAAACTTCCGCGGACAACGGGGCCGGAGTGGACAAAGGAGTGTTCCTGGTCGTAGCGCCGACCCGGCCGCACAAAAGCGCGGCACGCACGGCCGCGGCGTTTGGGAGCACCGACCGACACCTGCTGAGGTTGCCCATTGATCGGTGACCGGGAAGTGACGCTTCCGCGGAGCACCGCTAATGGCACCGTGCGGCCGCAAATAACGCAACAGGCCGGCGAGCGACGCCTGCACACAAGTCCACAACCACCTCGGTGAGCTACTGCTGCCTCTCGTTGTTCTTGCAAATAAACGACGGGCATCCAGCAAGTAATGTAACAGTTTTTTTTTCTCAATGCACGTTGGTTTTATTCCGAATTCCAATACAACATGTTATTGCAAACTCTTTTGCCTACACCACCATATTTTTCGATATAATCTCCGTTCAATACGACGGCTTTACATCATCTTACTAGGAGAGCCTGTATGCCCACGTGGTGTGACTCCACGCCGGAATCAATGTGTAGTTGCATCAATAATCTGCCAATTATCCACGTACTGCTTCCCGCCGAGTGCACCCTTCATTGAGCCAAACAGACGGACGTTGTGACGCCCGGGCTATGTGGTGGATGTCAAAGAACAATCCAGTGAAATTTCTCCGAGATCCTCGAGGATCTGTAGACTTGTGTAAGGCTTTGCGATGTCGTGGAGTAGGGGAAACTTGTTTGCATTTTTGTGGCGACGAACACGCTGAAGTCGTTTCTTCAACTTCCTGAGAGTAGTGCAATACACTTCGCAGTTGATGGTTGCACTTTTAGGCAGGACATCCACCATGATAATCCCCCCATCAGTGTCACAGAAAATTGTCGCCATGGAATTGCCAGCTGAGGGCGCGTCTCTGAGCTTCTTCTTTGGAGGAGAGGTGGTGTGGCGCCACACCATGGATTGCCGTTTTGTTCCCGGTTCCAAGTGATGAACCCATTTTTCATAGCCTGTGACTATGTTCGACAAAATATTTACACGATCATCATCGTAAAGTGCAACCAGTTCCACACAGATGATCCTTCGTTGCTCTTTGTGGTCTTCTGGTAGCTGTCATATAACTTTGAGTGCACCAACTGGTGTCAGAACAGCCATCAGAGGAATCCTGCTCAGCATCGAGGCAGCGTAATAGGTCCTCTGCTTTTTACGATTTACATAAACGACCTGGTTGATGGTATTGACAGTGGCCTTAGACTGTTTGCCGATGATGCTATTGTCTACAGGAAAGTAGTATCACACGAAAGTTGTGAACAAAGCATTGAGGATTTGCAGAAAATAAATGCGTGGTGTAATGACTAGCAGTTATCTCTCAATATTAGTAAGTGTAACCTACTGCGTATAACAACGCGAAAATCCCCATTAATGTATGAGTACAAAAGAAATGATCAGTCTTTGGAAGCGGTAATATCAGTCAAGTATCTGGGTTTGACTATTCGACATCATCTCAAATGGAATGATCAGATTACAGAAGTAAAGGGTAAGGCGAACTCTAGATTGCGGTTTATTGGTAGAATCCTGAAGCGATGCAGTACTTCGACAAGGGGGATAGCTTACAATACGTTAGTTCGTCCAGTCTTAGAGTATTGTTCGTCTGTATGGGGCCCTTGCCAGTTGGGTCTGATTCAAGAGATTGAGAAGGTCCAAAGAAGAGCGGCAAGATTCGTGACTGGTACATTTAGCCATCGCGAGATCGTTACAAATAACATAGAAAGTTTGAAGTGGGACACCCTTGCAGATAGACGACGCACTAAACAGAAGGGGCTGCACACTAAATTTCGAAATCCAATCTTCGCCGAAGATGTAGAGCGTATATTATTACCACCAACTTTCAAATCGCGTAATGATCATGATTCAAAGTTAAGGGAAATGAGAGCTCGTACTGAGGCATTCAGATAGTCGTTTTTCCCTCGCGCGATCCGCCAGTGGAACAGCTGGGGCGGGGGATGTGACTTTGGCGTGAATTGTACCCTCCGCGACACACCGCTTGGTGGCTAGCGGAGTATATATGTAGTAGATATGTAGATGTAGAGGTGTTTCATTGTGATCTCTTGATCACCTCAAATCAGAGCATCCGTACGTTCCAACACTGCACGAGTCACAGCTGTGTGTGGCCTGCTGGCAGATGGGGGATCGAAGAAGTTTATGAGACCTAGTTGCGATGATGACAGACGCCTCGCCCAACGACTCTCTATACTTTGGTTCACTGCCAGGTCTCGGCTGACATTCTGTGCAAGCGCCAAGGAATATCTGCCATGCTCTGGTTTTCCCCTAAAAAAAAAAA
This sequence comes from Schistocerca cancellata, assembly GCF_023864275.1. Taxonomy (NCBI): domain Eukaryota; kingdom Metazoa; phylum Arthropoda; class Insecta; order Orthoptera; family Acrididae; genus Schistocerca; species Schistocerca cancellata. The sequence goes on along the minus strand of NC_064628.1, from coordinate 477,945,333 downwards.
ACTCAATGACAGCTCTCTGCTCGGAATTTATCTTCGTTATAGACCCCATTCTGAAGGCTACGTATCTCCAACAACTATCGGAACTTCATGAAACTATAGGAGTTGAACAGGGATAGTCTACTATGTTCCACAACGAATTCCGCCATTTTTTCGGATGAAATTGGCCGAAAAAAATTGAGTAGCACTAGTTCCTGATTCTCCCTCATATTTGGTTTGATTGCTGCATGGTCATAGCACGTCTGAAGAACTTTTCTTATCGTAATGATGTAGAACAAGTCAAGTAACAGCAAATGGACTTATGTGACCAAAAGTATCCGGACATCTTTACGAAATGCGAATTTGTTGTTATATAGAGGAAATGAAGGAAGATCTGCAGAAGAACGATGCTTACTGCAGGGAGTGTCAATTGACCCTTAACTTAAACAAATGTAACGTATTGCAAACATATAGATCCTAAGATCCTTAACTGTATGATTACAGAATTTCAAAACAAGCAGTGGAAGCAGTTACTTCCATAAAATGTCTAGGAGTATCGTTACTGAGCGATTTTAAGTAGAAGGGCAACATAAAATTAATCTAGAGTAAGGCAGATGCCAGATTGAAATTCATTGGAGGAATCCTCAGGAAATGTAGTCCTTCAACAATGGAAGAGTCCTTCAAAACATTCACGAGGAGAATACTTCAGTATTGCTCGTCAGTGAGGATTCTGTACCATACAGGACTGATAGAGAAAATAGAGAAGATACAAAGAAGAGCAGCACGTTTAGTAACAGGTGAGTAAAGTAAGCGCGAAAGCTTCGCGGGGAAAATAGGAAAAGGGGGAACTTGAAACTAGCACACATTGTACCCTCAGCCACATACCGTAAGGTGGCTTGCAGAGTATAGACGTAGATGTAGATGAATGCTGACCATCTGTATATCATGAGAGACGTACCTGCCGGTGTAAAAGGAGGCCGATAGTACTGTAAGTAGAGAAGCAGTAACAGCAGAACGGGTTACTCGGCCGAGTTCACTGACTTATATAACCAGGACATGTCTTTGGAAGTGACTCAAGTAAGAGCGGTTCTAGGGGCTTTCGTCTGGAACCGCGCTACCGCTACTGACGCGGGTTCGAATCCTTGGGCATGGATATGTGTGATGTCCATAGGTTAGTTAGCTTTAATTAGAGGACTGATGACCTCAGATGTTGAGTCCCATAGTGTTCAGAGCCATTTGAACCATATTTGTTAAGTGGAAACGTGAAGGAACAACAGCTAAACCAAGACCAGACAGACCTCATTTTCTGACTGCGAGAATTATAAAAATGGGGTACAATGTTTAAGCTGTTCCTCATTAACCACACATTTCCATATGGAGCAGTGAGTGACACTCGATTTGGTGTAAAGAGCGATGCCACTGCAAAGAGAATGAATGGAAACGAGTGAGAATGGTTTGTGGACAGTAACGTTTCTGAAATGGACTGATTTGCCCAGTTTTCACTGGAACATCTTTGATGTGAGTTTCAACGTAGACTTCGCTCCAGAATAAAGCGTCCAATATCACTAACATCTAGTTTCGTATCTTGAGAAAGAATGGCACTGATCCTCCACTGACATTCAGACACCTCATAGAAACTGTCCCCAGCAGAGGCAAAGCCTTTATAAAGGCGAAGTGTGTATACACACAGTATTAATGTGCACTAATATGGATCCAGGTACTTTTCCTCATTTAATGGATACATGATTAATTTCAGTGAATGGTTACATCCTGGCCATTTACGAGTATCTGTATGGCACACAGTCCTATTTTGACCTAACGAACATGTTATGTCCCATTAATCCAACTACACTAAAAATTGTTATTCAGATTGTAAGAGATTTTAAGCAAACTTTCGTCTATGAACTAGAAGGAGTTGCCACAGAATTTTAGGTTAGACTTAAAACTTGTTTTACAGCTTACGAGACGTTCTATGACACTTGGTAAATGATAAATTATTTTTGTTAATGCACACTGACTCCTTGAGAGCCAGTGGCAGCATTAATAATTAGTTATTGCTGTCTTTTGCACAATTGGTACTTCCTTTCTAAGTGATGTGTTACGTAACAAAATTATTCCCAAAATCAGTACCGAGTTGATATATGCAAATTATATTAAGAGGATAATTCGTTTGTTTCCACGATTATCCATTATATGAAGATCGAGAGTATCTCAACTTAATTCTTTGAGCTGCACAGTAATGTGTTTCATTCAGGTCAATATTCCATCAGTATGTAGGCGAATATATGGGTACCATTCCAACCTGTCTACTGACTGCTGTTCATGTGCTACATCAATATTTTTAATAGACACTGTTTGTTGTACAGAGAACCACCTAACAGTTATTTGGAAAGCATCGTTGCAATTTGCAGCGTAGTTGTTTGTCTGATTGAATTCGTTACAATATTAGTATCATCTGGAAAACGCACCAGTTCTGCTTGATGAAAGTTAAGTGGAATTTCGCTGAAAATATCTTCTTACCCTTCCTCTGTCCAAATCCTCCTCTCCCTCTCTCAGTTCATCTGCTGTCTTCCATCTGCCTACTACACTCTACACACCTCTCCCTGTCTCTTGTATCGCCTTACTTCTCCACTCTCTCTGTCCACCTCCTTCCAACCCTTTCTACGACCATTTCCTCCTCCCCTTCTATCACCTTCTTCCCCAATTCCTCTTCTAACTGTCCATTACTGTTCTACACCTTCTATCATCTCCTCCACCTGTCTGTCCACCTCTTTCCCACTCTCTCTGACAATCTCCCATTCCCTTCTGCACATCGCCTCCCCCCTCTCTCCATCGGTCACAAATTCGCTATCTCTCTCTGTCCACCATATTGTCTTCCACACACTCTTTGTTCATTTCTCATGACCTCTCTCTCTACATCTCATCCTGGCTGTTCTCTTTCCATTTCATCCTATCCCCCTCACAATCCCCCTCACCCATATCTTTCTGTCATCTCTTTCTGAGTGTGTTTCGCCATCTACCTTCTCTGTTTATCTATCTTGTTTCCTCCATCTCTTTGCTCAGCCATGCACATCCACATGTATACCACCTGCAAGGTATTGCCAATACTGCTAAATCAAGATGTCTCTTCCCCACTTCCTCCATTCATTTCATCCTCCCTTTTGCCATCCATCGCCTCCTCCCTCTCCTGTGCCCATCACCTTCTACCCCATCCCTCTCTCCTCCTCCTCCTATCTCTGGCCACATCGTTAACCTCCACTTTCTTTCCTCCCTCCCTCCCTGCTCAGCCACTCCCATCCACGGTGCAGACCATGCAAGGCATAGTGATATTTCCAGCACAGGGCAGCCTACATGTCAGAGGTAGATAACCGTTTTTCCTCCTACCTCGGCTCTTATGGGAGTTAGGAGAGTATAGCTCACACAGAGCTGTTTGTCATACAGCAAACAGTATGTGTATCAGATTTCGTTGTAATCGATCCATTGGATTAGGATAACATGCTGGACACACACACACACACACACACACACACACACACACACACACACACACACACACACACACACACACACACAACATAAACACTTATGCTCAAAAATAATGCTGATACATGGTGAAACAAGAGGTCGTCGAACGGTGACGCTGGTAGCAGTCCACATAAGCAGAGCTGTGTTGGTGCATGTCAGAGTACGGTACAGATAGTATGTCTGCAGGCGTTTTCAGAAGTGCTAATGGTGACTGTGTGTTGTAAATGGCTCAAAGAACGCCTTTTGATGACGTTATGAGGGGTAGAATACTAGGGCGACTGGAGGCTGGTCAAAAACAGCAGGTCATAGCACGGGCCCTCTGTATGCCACAAAGTGTGATCTCAAGACAGCTGACAGGAAACTTGTCCAGTCGCTGCAATACTGGACGTCCACAGCGTACAATACCACAAGAAGGCTGATATCTCACCATGAATGCCCGCAGCCGTCCACGGAGTACTGCAGGTAGCGTTGCTCGGGACCCAACTGCAGCCACTGGAACAGTTGTATCCAGACGCCCAGTCTACAAATGACTGAACAGACATGGTTTACTCGCCCGGAGACCTGCAAGGTGCATTCCACTAACCCCTGTTCCACTAACCCCTGGTCACAGAAGAGCCCGTAAAGCCTAGTGTCAAGAACACAGTACATGGTCATTGGAAGAGTGATCCTGGGTTATGTTCACGGACGAGTCCCGGTATAGTCTGAACAGTGATTCTCACCGGGTTTTCATCTGGCGTGAACCAGGAACCAGATAACAACCCATTAATATCCTTGAAAGGGACCTGTATGGAGGTCGTGGTTTTATGGTGTGGGGTGGGATTATGATTGGTGTACGTACACCCCAGCATGTCTTTGACTGAGGAACTGTAACAGGCCAGGTGTATCGGGACGTCATTTTGCACCAGTATGTTGGGAAGCAAAACATAGGTACAAAGAAGGTAGCTGCGAAGAAACCATAGGTAACACAAGAAATACTTCAGTTGATTAATGAAAGGAGGATGTACAAACATGTTACGGGAAAATCAGGAATACAGAAATACAAGTCGCTGAGGAATGAAATAAATAGGAAGTGCAGGGAAGCTAAGACGAAATGGCTGCACGAAAAATGTGAAGACAAAGAAAAGATATGATTGTCGGAAGGACAGACTCAGCATACAGGAAAGTCAAAACAACCGTTGGTGACATTAAAAGCAACGGTGGTAACATTAAGAGTGCAACGGGAATTCCACTGTTAAATGCATAGGAGAGAGCAGGTAGGTGGAAAGAATGCATTGAAAGCCTCAATGAGGGTGAAGATTTGTCTGATGTGATAGAAGAAGAAACAGGAGTCGATTTAGAAGAGATAGGGGATCCAGTATTAAAATCGGAATTTAAAAGAGCTTGGAGGACTTACGGTCAAATAAGGCAGAAGGGATAGATAACATTCCATCAGAATTTCTAAAATCATTGGGGGAAGTGGCAACAAAACGACTATTCACGTTGGTGTATAGAATATATGAGTCTGGCGATATACCATCTGACTTTCGGAAAAGCATCATCCACACAATGCCGAAGACGGCAAGAGCTGACAAGTGCGGGAATTATCGCACAATCAGCTTAACAGCTCATGCATCGAAGCTCCTTACAAGAATAATATACAGAAGAATGGAAAACAAAATTGAGAATGCGCTAGGTGACGATCAGTTTGGCTTTAGGAATAGTAAAGGGACGAGAGAGGCAATTCTGACTTTACGGCTAATAATGGAAGCAAGGCTACAGAAAAATCAAGACACTTTCATAGGATTTGTCGACCTGGAAAAAGCGTTCGACAATATAAAATGGTGCAAGCTGTTCGAGATTCTGAGAAAAGTAGGGGTAAGCTATAGGGAGAGACGGGTCATATACAATATGTACAACAACCAAGAGGGAATAATAAGAGTGGACGATCAAGAACGAAGTGCTCGTATTAAGAAGGGTGTAAGACAAGGCTGTAGTCTTTCGCCCCTACTCTTCAATCTGTACATGGAGGAAGCAATGATGGAATTAAAAGAAAGGTTCAGGAGTGGAATTAAAATGCAAGGTGAAATGATATCAATGATACGATTCGCTGATGACATTGCTATCCTGAGTTAAAGTGAAGAAGAATTAAATGATCTGCTGAACGGAATGAACAGTGTAATGAGTACACAGTATGGTTTGCGAGTAAATCGGAGAAAGACGAAGGTAATGGAAAGTAGTAGAAATGAAAACAGCGAGAAACTTAACATCAGGATTGATGGTCACGAAGTCAATGAAGTTAAGGACTTCTGCTACCTGGGCAGTAAGATAACCAATGACGGACGGAGCAAGGAGGTCATCAAAAGCAGACTTGCTATGGCAAAAAAGACATTTCTGGCCAAGAGAAGTCTACTAATATCAAATACCGGCCTTAATTTGAGCAAGAAATTTCTGAGGATGTACGTCTGGAGTACAGCATTGTATGGTAGTGAAACATTGACTGTGGTAAAACCGGAACAGAAGAGACTCGAAGCATTTGAGATGTGGTGCTATAGACGAATGTTGAAAATTAGTTGGACTGATAAGGTAAGGAATGAGGAGGTTCTACGCAGAATCGGAGAGGAAAGGAATATGTGGAAAACACTGATAAGGAGGAGGGACAGGATGATAGGACATCTGCTAAGACATGAGGGAATGACTTCCATGGTACTAGAGGGAGCTGTAGAGGCAAAAACTGTAGAGGAAGACAGAGATTGGAATACGGCAAGCAAATAATTGAGAACGGAGATTGCAAGTGCTACTCTGAGATGAAGAGGTTAGCACAGGAAAGGAATTCGTGGCGGGCCGCATCAAACCAGTCAGTAGACTGATGACAAAAAAAAGTCCACCTTTTCAGGGGTGCAGTGGGTCCCACATTCATCCTGACAGATGACAACGCACGGCCCCACCGTGTTGCCATCGTGGAGGAGTACCTTGAAACAGAAGGTATCAGGTGAATGGAGTGGCCTGCCTGTTCTCCAGACCTAAACCCCATTGAGCACGTCTGGGATGCTCTCGGTCGATTTATCGCAGCACGTCTTCAAACCCCTAGGACACTTCAGGAGCCCCGACAGGTCTGGTGCAAGAATGGGAGGCTGCACCCGAGCAGCTGCTCGCCCACCTGATCCAGAGTATGCCAACCCGTTGTGCAGCCTGTGTATGCGTGCATGGTGATCATATCCAATATTGATGTCGGGGTACATGCGCAGGAAACAATGGTGTTTTGTAGCACATGTGTTTCGGAATGGTTTCTCAACTTATCATCAATACCGTGGACTTACAGGTGTGTTTCGTGTGTATTCCCTATGTGCTTATACTATTAGCGCCAGTTTTGTGTAGTCCACGTTGTGTGGCAGCACGTTCTGCAATTATCCTTAATTTATGAGCATGAGTGTGTATACATGGTGTTTCACCAAATGTGATTGCATCTGTAAGTTACCATATTGCGGTAGGTCACCATAAGAAACTGTCTGTCCGCGGAGCTATGAACATAGTTTATTGTGTTATTATCCAAAGATTTACAGCAAAAATATAAAATTTTGAAATGGAGCAATAGTTGTTTCTGTCACGCACTGGAATCAGTAACACCAGCTGTGTATACATCAATTTAAATTACATTTCTATCACTTCTAATTTGGAAGTTCAAAGTTTCAATGGCAGATACCACACGCTGTACATAATACATGGCTGTGTGGTGGGTGATGGATGCTCTGGTAGTGGGAATTTGATTTAAATGAGATGTTCAAATGTGTGTCCATATTCCTGAATGCACAATGCAATGCGCCTTCTAAAGGATCTGCGGACGAGATGTAACATCGTCGGTGTCATGGAGCAGCATGCAACCTCTAAGCGCCGTTTTAGATCATCTAAGGATGTAGGATAAGTTACATAATCACGATCCTTCAGATATCCCCACAAAAAGAAATCTAATGGTGTTAAATAGGGCAACCTTGCGGGCCATAAATGAGGACCATGGTGTCCCAACAACCTTCCTGTAAACCTGTTGTTTAGCTCTTCTACAACAGCACGCGCAGAATGGGCTGGGTGACGATCGTGGTGCATCCACATATGGACTCTCGTGTGTAGACACACATGTTCAAGGAGACCACCCACTGTAGACTACAGAAGCGCGATGTAACTCTCCTGTCAGTGTACTTGGGAAGTAGTGTGGACCGATGATTTCATCCCCAAGGATTCCACACCATACATTAATTGACCACCTACGTTGACGGTCAACAGGTCGTACCCACCGAGGATTGTCTGTGGCCCAGTATTGCACGTTATGGCGACTCACTGCACCATATTTTGTGAACGTGGACTCATCAGAGAACACGACACCTTGTAAAGACTCCAGCGTGAAATTACGCAAGGCCCATTCACAGAATGTAACTCTCGCACGGAGATCGTTCCCATGCAGATCCTGGGTCAGTGACAGATGTGAGTCGGACACCAGCAACTGCAGCAACAAAAAATGGTTCAAATGGCTCTGAGCACTATGGGACTTAACTACTGAGGTCATCAGTCCCCTAGAACTTAGAACTACTTAAACCTAACTAACATAAGGACATCACACACATCCATGCCCTAGGCAGGACTCGAACCTGCGACCGTAGCGGTCAAGCGGTTCCAAACTGACGCGCTTAGAACCGCACGGCCACACCGGCCGGCTAACTGCAGCAACACATGACAGGCAGCCGACATGAGGACCGTGGTGCACTGCAGCTCAAACAAACACCTCGGTCTCCTCACTTTTTGCAGTTCTTTGTCTGTTAATGCGGCGCATTACCAAGCTGCCTGTTTCCAGAGGTCGTTGTTCGACACGTAAGAACGTAATGGCTCCCAGAGCTCTTCGCCTAGGATATCTCACGGCGTACGCCATGACTGCTTCAGTGGCATCCTGTCGGCACTCGCCGAGCATCAGAAACACGTCAAGGTACTCGCTGTTCGTGTATGCCATCTTCATCCGATGTCAGTAACTGTGGTATATTGAGCCCCTTTTGTTTGTGTGGCTCCAACTGTCGGGTATAAGGGCGCGGCGACAGTCGGCAGTGTAACAGCGCATCGAGGAAGCTTCTCACTCCGTGATACCGGCGACGTTACAATTCGGCCGCACCACATTTACAAGGCGCATTGCGTTATACGCAGCGTGTGTGGTATCTGCCCCTGAAACTTTGAAGGGTTGTAGCTCCCAAATTAAAAGTGATAGGAATGTAATTTAAATTGATGTATACGAAGCTGTTGTTACTGATTCCAGTGCATGAGAAAAGCAACTATTGTTCCATTTAAAAAGTTAAATCCTTTTTGCGGTACCGCTTTGGATAATAACACAATAAACTATGTTCATAGCTCCGCAGACAGTGTAACGTTTCTTATGGTGACCTACCACAATAAATATTTCCGTCGCCTATTACTTCTCGTAACTTACTCAGGCAATCACATTTAGTGAAACATCTCTACTAGCCATTAAAATTGCTACACCACGAATATGACGTGCTACAGACGCGAAAATTAACCGACTGGAAGAAGATGTTGTGATATGCAAATGATTAGCTTTTTAGAGACAACGTTCTGATATGAGGAATGATTCCAACGAATTTCTCATACACAAACATCAGTCGACCGGCGTTGCCTGGTGAAACGTTGTTGTGATGCCTCGTGTAAGGAGAAGAAATGCGTACCATCACGTTTGCGACTTTGATGAAGGTCGGATTGTAGCCTATGGCGATTGCGGTTTGTCGTATCGCGACACTGCTGCTCGCGTTGGTCGAGATCCAATGACTGTTAGCAGAATATGGAATCGGTGGGTTCAGGAGGGTAATACGGAACGCCGAACTGGATCCCAACGGCCTCGTATCACTAGCAGTCGAGACGATAGGTATCTTATCCGCATGGCTGTAACGGATCGTGCACCCACGTCTCGATCCCTAAGTCAGCAGATGGGGACGATTGCAAGACAACAACCATCTGCACGAACAGTTCGACGACGTTTGCAGCAGCATGCACTATCAGCTCGGAGACCACGGCTGCGGTTACCCTTGACGCTGCATCACAGATAGGAGCGCCTGCGATGGTGTACTCAACGACGAACCTGGGTGCACGAATAGAAATACGTCATTTGTTTACAGCATCATGATGGTCGCATCTGTGTTTGGCGACATCTCGATGAACTCACATTGTAAGACTGTTCTCGTCATCATCACACTGGCGTATAACCGGGCGTGATGGTATAGGCTGCCATTGGTTACACGTCTCGGTCAAAATAAAAATGGTTCAAATGGCTCTGAGGACTATGGGACTTAACATCTGAGGTCATCAGTCCCCTAGAACTTAGAACTAGTTAAACCTAACTAACCTAAGGACATCACACACATACATGCCCCAGGTAGGACTCGAACCTGTGACCGTAGCGGTCACGCGGTTCCAGGCTGAAGCGCCTAGAACCGCACGGCCACATCGGCCGGCGTCTCGGTCACCTCTTGTTCGCATTGACGGCACTTTGAACAGTGAACGTTACATTTCAGTTGTGTTACGACCCGTGGCTGTACCCTTCATTCGATCCCTGCGAAACCCTACATTTCAGCAGGATAATGCACGACTACATGTTGCAGGTCCTGTACGGGCCTTTCTAGATACAGAAAATGTTTGTCTGCTGTCCTGGCCAGCACATTCACCAGATCTCTCACCAACTGAAAACGTTTGGTCAATGGTGGCCAAGTAACTGGCTCGTCACAATACGCCAGTCACTGGTCTTGATGAACTGTGATATCATGTTGAAACTGCATGGGCAGCTGAACCTGTACACGCCATTCAAGATGTTAGACTCAATGCCCAGGCGTATCAAGGCCGCTATTACCGCCAGAGGTGGTTGTTCTGGGTATTGATTTCTTAGGATCTATGCACCCAAATTGCGTGAAAATATAATCACATGTCAGTTCTAGTATAATATATATTTGTCCAATGAATACCGTTTACCATCTGCCGTTCTTCTTGGTGTAGCAATTCTAATGGGCATTAGTGTATATTACAGTGGTAACTAGGCTTACATGTTGAGAGACAATAACAGTGTTCATACAGGACAGATGAGTGTAGTTAATGGTAACGGGTTCTGCAAAGCATATTGTGGGAGATCAGCAGCTACTATACTTCGTAAAGAAGAACTGCCTTCCGCTTCCAAAGCTGACATTAATGGCCAGAACAACAGTCTACAGTCCAATGTTTCGCTGATACCTCCGTCCAACCACTGTTTAGTCTATCAGTGGCATAGCATGACTCCTCAGCAAGATCGTGAAGTAGCCTTGTAAGTTCTTGTAGGTTTTCATTACTTTTTAAGGAGAACTTTACTGACAATTCTAGCAGATAAAGTATATGTTTTGCTAGTAGACGTTTCAGAGTTACAGTTCGTTTTGGTTTTATTTATTTATTGTTCATTCTGGATAACAGTTTTGGAGTCGTAGCCCCATTTCCACTCAATGATTGCTGACATCAGCCAAACCCAACCAACCACATACGTCCAGAGTTGATGGTGAATCCCAACCTGACTGCCTGGCTGATGGCAGCAGTCATTGGTTGAAAATTGTGTTACAATTTGGAAACTAACAGCATACATGAGAAGCAAATATAAATAATGACCACAATGTCGTAGCTAATGATTGGTAGGGCGAGACTTAAGGCGAAATTGCTGGCCAAGGTGGTATGAAGCTTCCAGTGGCAACAACAAAATGTCATATTCAAACTACATGCTTGCAACATATATACTTGATGCCCACTTGTTGACAAACTACGCTGTAATCTTGTACTATGTTTTGTATGTGACTCCTGCAAAATTTTTCATAGAAGTCTTACAAGGGTTGCCCAGAAAGTAATGCACCGCATTTTTCTTCTTCAACAATTCTTTACTGAACATAATGAGAATTACACACATGAAAGGATGTTTTTTTATCAACACACCCCATTTACCCACGTAATCTCTATCCCATTCTACGGCCTTCCCCTCCGTAAAACAGTGGCGTGTATGCGCAATTGGTACCAATCCCGGTCCTTGTGGTGGAGCCATTGCTTCACTGTGTGAATCACCTCCTCATCGTCCTAAAAAGTCTTCCACGAATTCTGGCCAGTGTGGCCGAGCGGTTCTAGGCGCTACAGTCTGGAAACGCGCGACCGCTACGGTCGCAGGTTCGAATCCTGCCTCGGGCGTGGATGTGCGTGATGTCTTTAGGTTAGTTAGGTAAGTAGTTCTAGCGGACTGATGACCTCAGACGTTAAGTCCCATAGTGCTCAGAGCCATTTTCTTCCACGAATGGCATCCTTGAATGACCCAAGCAAGTGGAAATCAGAGGGGCTTAGGTCAGGGCTGCAGGGTGGATGGGGTAACATTGTCGAATCCTGTTTTGCGATGTGTTCAGCAGTCGTCAGACTTGTGTAGGGCCGAGCGTTATCGTGTTGCAGGATAACATCTCCTGGGTTGCTGTGGCACCGAAGTCGCTGGAAGCGAGCCTCGAGTTTTGTTGATGTGTTGACATATGCTTGTGAATTAATGGTACCGCCTCTTGGCATCAAAACAATGAGACTCATACCTTCACAGTCGCAGAATATGCTGATCATGACCCTACGGGCGGAAGCATTTGCTTTGAATTTTTTCTTCTGTGGGGAATAGGAATGGCGACTGTCTTTTTGTTTCGGGCTCAAAATGGTGAACCTTGGTTTCATCACCTGTCACAATCCGAAACAAGCAGGTGCCTCCCTCAGCTTCAAAACGCTGCAACAAATCGAGACAAATGTTTTTTTCTGTGAGATTTGTGAACCACCGTTAGACACCGCGGAACCCATTTGCACACACTTTTGAATATCAAAGAGTGTGAATAATTGCATTCACACTTCCTTTGCTGATTGATAGATGCAGCGCCAACTGCCAAGTCGTAATGCTTCTGTCGTCGCCAGTGACATTAGCTCGCTGCAGTAAGTTAGGTGTGACAGCCGTGGATGGTCTCCTCGACTGCTGCAAATCGTGGAGCTCGGCCGAACAGCCTTCTGATGACCTCACCCTCCGACCCCAGCGACTAACTGTACTTCTGCCGCGAGCAGATGCTCTATAGACTTTGAACAAGCGTTTGTGCATATTCTCAATAGTTATTCTTCTCTGCAGTGAGACATTCAATGATGGCACGTTGCTTGTAAGGTACATTACCTACAGACGCCATTTTGAAACTGTGCTGCAGCTACGCTATTTATCAGGAGTGACGGAAACGTATTGCGCTCACTCAGGGGAATTGAAGCAATACACACGTAACATTTCGCATTCGTAGCATTGTGTTCTGCTGAGAAAAAAAAAAACGGTGCATTACTCTCTTCTCAACCGTCGTACAAGCCTCAGCTTCATTCGCGGACACGCTGTATTTCACTGTGCTCTGCACCGATTTCTCAACTATAACGAAATGGTAACTAGTGCTTTTGTTGCAATAAAGGCGATGGAGCACCATTTCAACACACATTGTAGATCTGGAACATAAATTTCCAGAACAAATACTTGTAATTTTCCTCAAGTTAATACTACGTATTATCTAGGCAATGGACATCTACTTTACAAATTGGGGGAAGCCTCACCAGTATCCTCCCTTACATATTCCAGATTTTATCTAATCTTGATTCATATTTTTCTTATCAAACAGAGTTGTCTGGAGAGCACTGAAAGTACATCTCTCAACGTGAACTTCCATTGGAAAGTTACTGAAATATGAAAATGCATAGGTCTCAATAAATTAGTTTGTTTCAATCGGGGGACATTCTCAATTGATCATCAATGTAACAATCTACGTTGACATAATGGAAGTTGAAGCTGATAACCTATTGTCCAACTTGTACATCATATCCGTTCTTAACACTCCAGCATGTAGAGTATTAGAGAACTCAACGTTATCTCCCAAGCAACAGAGAGCTGAGCTGGGATCTTGCTGGCGGTTGTAAAATAAGTCAAGCTCCAGCTTATCTTCACTCGTCCCAAGCAAGCGTTTCATGGTGACGTGATGGCTAGGTTTCATTACTCTTTCAGTGGTCACTGTTATGACTTAGGGAGCATTCGAGATATATAGATCACTTTTGAAAATGTCTCTCTGCGAAATTTGCTATTAATTGGGTACTGATATTTTGAGAGACTAATGACTAATCCCATAGGACGATTAAATATGTTCATTATTTTGCACTTGTGATACCTTTGTTGTTGAACGACAACACTAGACCCAGAATGGTCTTTTCTATAAAGGACATGATTAAGAAATAAAGTAAATTCAATAAACGAAACATGTGAAACGCAGTTTGTGATAATTCCCTTGGGAAAACTACGAATAGAGCTTCAAAATCCTTTAATAAGTCAAAATAAATAATGTTATGCCGTAGAAACTACCAAACAAACGAAAAACATTAACAGGCACAGACCGTTTAGTATACACATAAAGCACGAATTCTTTCGTTCGTTTTATATTTGCCACTGTCTCTGACATTTACGACTACTAATGAAATTTCATACTTTAAGTCTTCGCTTTTAACGTAATACACAGCTTTTCTTTCCTCACACAAACAGTACTCAACCCGAAAGTTTACAATCTCTTATTTATTGTAATATTTTGCAAGAGATGTTGGAAATTATTTGGGATAGCTTTTCCCTGGTATTGAAGCAAAGCTTAGAACCAACTCCGCAGACTAGATTAGTACTGAAACTAAATCGCCCCGTCCCTTTCACTTTCTGCTTATCTCTCTTTCTTATGAGGCCAAAGATACAATATGTGACGACTATGCATTTTTGTTAGTTTTGTTGAGTGAATATTAATTAAATGGCTACGGGACATTAACTGTGTATCAACATTATCCCTCAAATAGCGGCTGGTTTCGTCATCACACGGTTTGCACTATGCATTTACTACTGAACGAGTTGTCTGGGGTAGCTGTAGAAAGATATATACACAAACTTCCGTCGAGAAACGTTCTGTCTTTTAACTACTAACTAAACCGGTGCATTAGTTCTGACATATAGGTAGAAAAACACCGTGGGGGACTTAAATGCATAGCATGTTCAGATTATGAAGCTTCTGTATTATGAAAAGGGTTTAGCGAGAGGAACGCTCTGCTTTCGGAAGACTTTTTTGGTCCCTTCTATTTCTTCTGCCAGCTCTTGATGTAATCTCCTGAAATATTGTTTTGTTTGATTACCTACCGATCCATCGTTACAGAAATAACTATTACTTATTCCAGGTATCCTCTTCGATGGAAACCAACTGTTTATATTTTATTGTCATTGCCATTAAATGTCCAAATGAGCTGTTCTTTCAGCTTGTCAACTTTTTTCACTTGGTACTCGAGTACATTTCCCTATTTCGTCAGTGCATGTTTAGAATACACAAAAAAGTGTTCCAAATATATCACTACAGAAATTTTTACTCAGCCATATGCCAATATTTTAGGGCAGCTGACCTGCTGCGATAAAGTAAACATCACTCGGTTTCCCTATATTTCTGAAGTGGCTATTGATTTGGCAATTTGTTTCAGTATTATTTCTTATACAAAACGATTGCACACTAAGACACCGAAGAGGCACACCACAAATAAGTTGTCCAAAGGGGACTTAAATAAATAGATAAGATGTACATGTACACACAAACAAATAATCACAATTTAAGATAAGGTGGATGATCTATTCAAGAGAAAGAGCTTCGCAAACTTAACAAGTCAGTTACGCATTAGTCCTCCTCTGAGCCTTACACAAGCAGTTATTCAGCTTAACATTGATTAATAGAGTAGTTTGAGTTCTCCTTGGGGATACAATGCCGAACTCTGCATTATATTCTCTGCTGATAATGTTCCAAACGTTCTTAATTGGGGAGAAATCCGGCGAACTTGCGGGCCAAGGTAGCGTTTGGCAAAACACGAAGGTAAGCAGTAGAAAAACTCGGAGTGTGCCAGAGAACATTATCTTGCTGAAATGTAAACTCACGATGGCAAGTCACGAATGGCAACAAAACAGGGCGTCTAATATCGCCGACGTACCGCCTTGCTCTAAGGTTCCACGGATGGTAACCAAAGGACTACTATCAATGAAATGGCACCTCAGACTATCACGCAACGCGGGCGATAGTCTTGTTGGTATGCCATTGCTATCAGGGACGTCTCCAGACGGGTCTTCGCTGGTCTTTGGGCCTCAGTTCGAAGCAGGACTCATCAATGAAGACGATTCTACTCCAGCCAATGAGATTCCAGGCTGAATGTTCCCCACGCCACTGCAAAAGTAATTTTTTGCTCTAGAGTGGCCAATGATAGACGCCGCCCGGGAACTTGTGGTTCAGTCCTGTTTCTGTGAGCCCCCTATTAATGGTCCTTGTGGTCAGTGGGGGAGCAGTTGCACGGTATATCGATGATAATGATGAATCCGGGGCTCTGACTGCCTCTCTGATTCTTGCTCAGTCTTCGCGTCTGTCGTCTCTCTAGATCGACCGCTTCCTTCTTGATGCTGTGTTCGGTTATGTCTCTTGCATTCCTACCAACATCGTCGGATATTGGCATCGCTCTTATTCAAATGTCGAGCTAAACGCTGATTACTTCAACAGGCTTATTTGAACATTACTACACGTACTCTCTGAACTGTAGAGCGAATATTGTTCACGCGCCCTTCTGCGAGGCATAGTTATTGTTCTACTGCGTACATGGAACGAAATTCGTCAAGATTTTATACACTGGTATCCACATGTCCCCTGTTTACGATCCTCGCCAGGTGAGCGGTGAAACTGGGCTGCAGCGACACACTTACATCCATCGCTCGCCAAAGTTTACAATGTTGCATGTTCTGATGAGACCTGCATGAATATCAGGTTATGATAAATTTGCATAACTTCTTCGTCGTACGGTTTTTTCCCGTTAAAGTTCATTGCATCTGCTCTGTTTCTCTTCTTTGTTTTCCCCCCTTGACTTTTCTTTCACATTCTTTATGTTTCCTTCTCTCACCTGCACACCAGCAACGGTTAAGTTTAAAAATTCGTCTTAGTACCAATTATGACTAAATGTTTTATATTACTGTTGTGCATACGTACCTCGTCCCTAACGTTCACCGTTTCAATAACAATTTTTGATATATTTCACTTTCGTTGTTAACAGATATCTCTAGGTATCTATTTTCTAGTGCACGTGAATTTACATCCGTCCATAAGAATAAGTCTTCTGAAAATTATCTCTCGCGCACCTATTTCTGTGGGCAGGATTACCTAGGATGTGTGTGCTGTTTTTTCTTTTTTTTTCCATTGAATTTCTTCAGTATGTTGCTCCAGTAAGGAACGAAAACTCAGACGTCACATTCCCTTTTCCAGTATTGGTGTCTTTCAGTATCGCATTTCCCTCATCGCTTATCGGTACTAGGTTATGATTTAAAAAGTATTTTCGAAGTGGTGTAAGCGTTGGTGGCAGCAAATGGTTGCAAAACAAATTTGGAATATAAGGCAGTCCGCTAGATATCTTACCACGTCTCCTCATCACTGACAAGTACGTTGTACATCCGAATACTTGAAACCTATAACCACTCTTTTAATTGAGAACAATGTTATCAGGTTTATTCTCATATATGGGAGAGGTTTTCGATAATATCGGAATTAATTTTAGCACTGAAAAAGTTTTAATTAAAATTAGCGATATATAATCTCTCATCAGAATAACGCCCGCGGTAAAGTAGCGCTTCAGGGAAATCACAGAGGGTTTAATGCGGCTACTTTTGTTTCTAAATTCTACTATATAAACCATTAGCGATATTGTTAGTTGTCTTGTTTTCTGCGCTCTGAATAAGTATACGTAGCTGTGGCATGCGATATAGCTGGCATTCACTGTGATAAGCTACAGAAGGGATAAGGGCATTTCAGTTCAACTGCAAGAAAAGTGTCTATAGTTAATTTACACAGGACAGACTTTTGCAGTGAGATCACGGACTAAGAATATCTGAGGAATTGTGTGCGTGAGAAAGAGCAGCGCCCAGTATTAAATTCTACTGCATGCCGAATAATCGATAGTAGAATTTGTGGACCATGAGAATGGAGGTTAAATTGAATATGAGACCGGAATTGGACACTTAGCTTTGTGAAAGTAAAAGCGCACGAAGTTTGAATGTCTGTATCGAAGTACAGTAATGGACCATAGTCTTTGTTATAATATTTTTCAGTGACGAAATGTAAAAATCACGGACATTTTAGTTGCCATAATTGCTGAGAGTAATTGTAGGATCCACCCTTCTTTTCCCTATTTACAAAACACAATCATTCATGATCATTTAAATATTATTAAATGTTGTTTATAAAAAACTTAAGTTACTTCCACAATTGCGTGTGTATTAGCCAATGATAACCATACGCAAGCTGCAAACTTCATCTCTGGATGACGGAAGGTTCGATTATGAAACATTACGAAGCGTAAATTGTGTCTTAAAAGCTATTTAACATTTTGTTTGTAATCGGTCAGAAATGATAAAATATCAGAAACAGTGTGGATCAGTAGTAACGTCGGAAATAGTAAGCTGAAAGAATAACTAACATCCAAAGACGTTTCGGTAACGCAGCAACAAATGAAGGGTTATCGACTGTGCAAAAAGTCAACATTAATTACGATTGTGAAAGCCCTAAGTTTAATCGGATACATTGATGTAACGAAAAGTCGGGCATATACAGGAGATAACAACATCAATATCCTACGTCCGAGAAGTCGATGACAGCAGATCGATAGAGGGTGGCTACAAACCCACCGAGAAATTGTAGAAATATTTCTTCTCTGTAGTTTCCTTTCCAATTCTTATGAGAAATCAGTATGAAATACCTACCAGTTTGATTAATTTCTTCAGTTTACTCACCTATTCCGCTTTTATGTATTTAATCATGACTGTTGGTGTTCACAGTTCGGTTTGTTTCAGTGATCAGATGATAATTTCTTTGTTATAAATTATAGTAATCCTTTTCAAAACCATAACAGCATGTTTCACGACAAAGGAAATTAATACTTAATCCCCCGATCCATAGAGACGGGGCACAACGTCCAGCGGAGGAAGGAAATAGACAATGCCTGTTTCAAAAATCGTCCACCCCGGTATCCGTCTTAATAGATTTAGGTAAATCATGCAAAACTTGAATTAGCCGACTGAGCAGTGATTTCAACCCCGCTAGTATAGACATGTGGTCATGTGTCACACAAATGCAACTGTTGCTGTCACCAGTTCCTAGTAAATAACGTTTCACTCGCCGACCTTAAAGGATAAGGTATTACATGCAAACTGTACTCTACAAGAGGACTACCCGTGTTCACGGTACAGGATGGCAAAGTGGAACTGGCCAGCAAAATAGACTCTTTTTAATGAAAGGGACTACACATAATAGAAAACGCAGGAGACAGTGATTTAGATGCCCCAATCGATTGCTGTCACGTGCCCGTGCCTGAGAATCCCCCGCATGTTCTGTCCCGAGTACTTAGTAGCGTCATTACGTTTCAGTGAGTGAGTGGAGCAGAAGTTTTCGCCAGCTGAATGCAACAATGAATGGTGCTAACGATAAAAAAGCGCGTGTTCACTGTCGAATGCGAAGCGAAGCACGATTCTTGGAAAACGAGTGTAGAAATTCCAGGAACAAGGTCTGATGACATCTCAGCGCAGTTTATACAGGCTGTTCAAATGAACGGGTCGAATACTTTGCTATACCGAAACAAGAAAAATCTGTCCAATAAACATGGGTCCGGAAATGCACACGAGTTTACCGGAGTGGTTCAACGTAGCGTTCATGCACCCCTCTGCCCTCCGGCATAAGGAATGACGCACTCTTTGAAGTATGCCCGGCTGTTTCTGTACCTGCTGTCATGCATTGAAGAAGCGACCCTGTAGTGTCCGCACACCAAGGTGCGGGGCGTCCCCCCAGATCAATCCCCCCAGATCAATCCAGCGGTCCTGAAATATCTGTGTCAAATGTTTGCGCACATTGTGACGAAAGTGTGCTGGTGCGCCATCGTGCATGAACATCATTTGTATTCGTTGCTGCAGTGGCACAGTCTCCAGCTAGGTAGGCAACACATTAATGACAAAGTCCAGAAAATGCGCCCCAGTTAGCCTTTGTGTTAGCACTTATAAACCTATTAATCTATCGCCAAATACGCCTGCCCATACGTTGATTGAGAATCGGTGTTGATGCCCTCTTTCCTGGATTGCTTGGAGATTTACATTAGCCCACACATGCTGGTTACGGAGATTCACAACACCATCTCCTGTAAAGTCTGTCTCGTCGGTAAATAATATCTTGGATGTGAATAGTGGATCTGCGTCACACTTCTGCAAACAGGCACTGACATAACCAGCGTCTGCCACGATGATTCTGCAGCGGCCTTAGGGCCTGAACGCGCTGTAGATGACTGGGGTACAGCAATTGTTCTTAAACTACCCCCCCGCCCCCAAAGATAAGAAAGTGAGATACGCCTTCTGCTTCTGCTAATCGTCGCCCATTGGTTCCAGCGGTTTCTTCTACCGAACGTAGCACACGCTCCTCCATGTCAGGCGTAGTACCTGTATCCTTCAGAGGCTGGAAAAGTCTTCCGAACAGCTTATCAGAGGGCACAATGTGATGTGGATATTTTTCCGCATAGACGGCACGGACTTGCAGGCTACGTCCATTTGCTAAATCATAGCAGCATATCATATACGCCATTTTACTTGTCGAGTAGTAGTCTTCCATTGCTTACAAGTGGTAGAAGACAGAAAATGTAAATGTACTACACCATTTGTACGTACAAACAGTGCAATAATAGTAAACACGTATATGCAAGTGTGAATTAAGAAACCGTAGTGGAAATTTGTCAAAAATGACCAGCAGGTTACCCTCACAAATTTTCTGTTTTTCAAAGATTCAGGTGACCAGATGAAATTTCACGTGTAGAGTTCTGTCGATGGTTTATACGTTAAATGTCACCAAAACATCTAGATCCTCAGTTTTTCGTTTCTTCAGATGAGGCCTGGTTCAGTCTTTTGGGATATGAAAACTCGCGGAACATGCGCGTTATGCACCAGAAAATTTCCATCACTTCTTCGAATGCCGTCGAATAATCTGAAGTTTGGAGCGCAATTTATAATGTCCACATTGTAACACTATTCTCTTGCGAAACTGTTATTAGCAACCGGTATGTCCGGAAACTGTGTAGTCCATATGTGGATCAACTCCCAGAGATGAAAGACTTTATGGATATTTTCAGTAGACCGAGCAACAGAACACACCATCTCGACAGTGTTGTCACGAGTATATGAGGTCTTCAACTGAAGAGGGGACCGTCAGAGGAGATAGTGCAGTGTCCTGGTTACCTCGATCTCCTGATCTCTTTTCCTGTCATTTTTACCTGTGGGGCAAATACTAGAATCGGGTGTACTCAAATAATCACACACAACGGACAGAAGAACACTGGACCTATCTTTCGCATCATAGCATCTTAGCGTGTCTCACAGTTTGATAAACAGAGCATACCGTGGCATCGACGTCAACAGCGACCATTTCCAGCATCTTCCATGATTTTCGCTAACAAGGTTCAGTCCCCACTGTAAATGTTTTCAAGCCCAATTTTGTTCTGCCTCCATGTATGTGACTAATGGTGAAACGTCGGAACCTCCGTGAAACTGTTCACGCTATTACTGTTGTGAGCGTTAGTGACCACCGCAAAATGGGACCGAAATTTAGGAATAAATGCAGAGGATCCATGTTTGCTACAAGAATCTTCATTTCAATATGAACATAAGTAAATGTGATGTATGTTACACATATTACATGGAGCGATGGAGCAACTACTTTCACAATACCACATTTGATGAAGAGTTATCGGAAGCATATTGAACCAAGTATGTAACTAGTGGCATTCATGACATTGAATGATTATAATGTGAATACCGGGTGGTTATAACTAAAGTGCTGCTACTCACTGAGGTCCAGTGTTGTCTGTGATTACTGTATTGCATTTAAACTTGGTGGAAATGTTAATACGTTAATGTGGATCCGATTTACGCTGAAAAAAAATAGCTTCAGTTTTGGATACCACGTGAAAATCTGGCGCTGTGAATGGGAGAAAGACGCATAAAAATGATTCCACGTGTAATGGATTAGGAATGGGACATGGACAGAAAAGGTCATGCGAGTGATAAAGGCATAACTTTGATTTTATTATCAACCGCTGCTTACACAATTTGTTCAGTATGACCTCACAGACGTGACGAGGTGCTGCATTCGTAAAAGACGTGATCAACAGTTGCTGGCACCAGTTCTGATGATACGAACTACTTTTTTCACTTATACTCTTCTTCAGATCGGGTAAAGGCCGAACGCGTCCCCGGTAAACGCGTTCTTTTAGTTATCGGCAGAGCCAAAAGTCACATTGATTCAGATGAGGTGATCTTGCAGTCCTTGCATCTGGAATATATCTGGAGATGACACGTTCATGAAAAACTGCGTTAAGCAGATCTTCTCTGCAAGCGACATGAGGTGTTGTCCCGTCTAGCATGAAAACATATTTTCCACATAGCTGCGATCTTCAGCAGGAACCATATGATGTGAAAACGAAGCTGCAGAGCGAGATTTGTATGCACGTAAAGCTGCAATAAAATACTCTCTTTAATCCCCTGGATCGTATTCATCTACAGTTGCTACACAAACTACTTACTGTCCGGAAAGGAAAGCTATGGAGGTAAGAACGACAAATGTATTGGGATAGGGTGATAACTCAGAGAACGGCGGGAGGAAGAGGAGATGGGCACAGATATGGTTGAGGAGAAGATGGATAAAGATATGAGGAGGGGGAAACAGATACAGAAAGGAAAGAGAATAGATAGAGAGAGAGTTGGGAGGAACAGATGGATAGAGGAATGGAACAGGAGAGCGACAAGGAGTGGAGGAGGAGGAGATTGACAGAGAGATGGCAGGAGGAGGTATACAGAGAAGGGAGGTAGACATGAAGAGAAGATGGACTGAGAGATGGGGAGTAGGAGATGGACAGAAAGAGGTTGGAGGAAGAGATAGAGCGAGGGGAGGGACTGAGAGATGGGAAGTAGGACGAGGGCAGAAAAAGGGTGGAGGAAGAGGTATAGCGAGGGAAGGAGGAGATAAGGGGGATGAGGAAGAGATTGAGGGGCACGAGGAGAAGGGCGAAGGAACTGGTGGACGACGTTGATAGAGCGGTTTGATAGAAAGAGAGTGAGAAGGTTCAGAGGGACAGAGAGTGGGAGGGGGATGGGGAGGCGGACAGAAAAACAAGAGAAGGAGGCTGATGGGGTAGGGGGGTGGAGGAGAAGGACAGAGAAAGACAGACGGAGGAGACGAACTCATACAGATTTATTCTAGTACTCAGCCGGTTTCATCTAAAAAATTTACTTTGAAAATTTAGTTGGACAAAGTTTGTTTAATAATTGTCAACGTTTTCTGTCATCTAACAATTCTTGTAGATCATCAAAAGTGCGTCGCATGGTACACCCCAGGTGTTACATGCTTCACCCACGCTCCCTGCTGTCGAGACATCTTCGTGGGTACTGAGCACAGTTGGGCCACCCTCTCCCCAAGGGGAGTGGCGGGTTCAATGGTGTTCGCGTCGCACGAAGCAGAGATCAATGGAGAGGCTGGCCATGAGGCATCGCCCGCTCTGCCTGAGTGGACATGTGGCCGCTCCTTCGGCAAGGTCCCAGCAGTCACGGGGGGGGGGGGGGGTTATTAGTGATTGGGAGCCCCAATGTTAGGCACGTGATGGAGTCCCCTAGGGAAATAGCGGAAAGGTCGGGAAGAAGACCAGTGTTCACTCTGTCTGCTTGCCAGGCGGTCTCATCCGAGATGTGGAGGAGGCCCTGCCGGCGGCGATAGAGAGCAGTGGGTCCATCCGACTGCAAATTGTTGCTCATATCGGCACCAATGACTCCTGCCGTCTCGGCACACAGGTCATCCTCAGTTCATACAGGCATTTGGTGGAGTTGGTGAAGGTGGCAAGCCTCGCTCACAGGGAGGAATCTGAGCTAACTACACTACTGGCCATTAAAGATGCTACACCAAAGAGAAATTCATATGATAAACGGATATTCATTGGTCATATATATTATACTAGAACTGACATGTGATTACATTTTTACACAATTTGGCTGCATAGATCCTGAGAAATCAGTACCTAGAATAACCAGCTCTGGCCGTAATAACGGCCTTGATACGCCTGGGCATTGAGTCAAACAGAGCTTGGATGGCGTGTAGAGGTACAGCTGCCCATGCAGCTTCAACACGATACCACAGGTCATCAAGAGCAGTGATTGGCGTATTGTGACGAGCCAGTTGCTCGGCCACCATTGACCAGCCGTTTTCAGTTGGTGAGAGATCTGGAGAATGTGCTGGCCAGGGCAGCAGTCGGACATTTTCTGTATCCAGAAAGGCCCGTACAGGACATGCATCATGCGGTCGTGCATTATCCTGCTGAAATGTAGGGTTTCGCAGGGACCGAATGAAGGGTAGAGCCACGGGTTGTAACACATCTGAAATGTAACGTCCACTGTTCAAAGTGCCGTCAATGCGAACAAGAGGTGACCCAGACGTGTAACCAATGGCAAACCATACCATCACGCCGGGTGATACGCCAGTATGGCGATGACGAATACACGCTTCCAGAGTGCGTTCACCTCGATGTCGCCCAACACGGATGCGACCACCATGATGCAGTAAACAGAACCTTAACCAAAAAAATGACGTTTTGCCATTTGTGCACCCAGGTTCGTCATTGAGTACACCATCGCAGGCGCTCCTGTCTGTGATGCAGCGTCAAGAGTAACCGCAGCCATGGTCTCCGAGCTGATAGTCCATACTGCTGCATTCGTCGTCGAACTGTTCGTGCAGATGTCCCCATCTGTTGACTCAGGGATCGAGACGTGCCTGCACTATCCGTTACAGCCATGCGGATAAGATGCCTGTCATCTCGACTGCTAGTGATACGAGGCCGTTGGGATCCAGCAAGGCGTTCCGTATTACCCTCCTGAAACCACCGATTCCATATTCTGCTAACAGTCATTGGATCTCGACCAACGTGAGCAGCAATGTCGCTATACGATAAATCGCAATCGCGATAGGCTACAATCTGACCTTTATCAAAGTCGGAAACGTGATAGTACGCATTTCTCATCCTAATACGACGCATCACAGAAACGTTTCACCAGGCAACGCCGGTCAACTGCTGTTTGTGTTTGAGAAATCGGTAGGAAACTTTCCTCATGTCAGCACGTTGTAGGTGTCGCCACCGGCGCCAACCTTGTGTGAATGCTCTGAAAAGCTAATCATTTGCATATCACAGCATATTCTTCCTGTCTGTTAAAGTTCGAGTCTGTAGCACGTCATCTTGGTGGTCCTCTGGTTTGGAGCCCAGTCGAAGGCTGAAACCAGAGGCTCAGACGATTCCTCGGAGATCTGGCGTGCAAATTTCTCGACCTATGCTATCAGGTGGAGAATTGTAGGGTCCCCCTGAATAGGTCATGCGTGCACTACACGCAGGAAGCGGCTACAAGGGTAGCGGAGTACGTGTGGAGTGCACATGTGGGTTTTGTACGTTTGAGAATTCCCTCCCTAGCCCCGACAAGACGGCTCCTGAGACGCGACAAGGTAGCAGTAGTCAAAACGCAACAGGGAATGACAATATTAATGTGGTAATAGTAAACTGCAGGAGCGTCTATAGAAAGGTCCCAAAACTGCTCTCATTAATAAACGGTCACAATCCCCACATGGTACTAGGGACGGAAGTTGGCTGAAAGCAGATTTAAACAGTAAAGAAATTCTAAACTCAGGTTGGAATGTATACCTCAGAGACAGGCTGGACAGTGAAGAAGGAGGAGATTTTACATCGATAAAAAGTGCAATAGTATCGAAGAAATTGACGGAGATACGAGGTGTGAAATAATTTGGGTGAAGATAACGGTTAAAGCAGGCTCAGACATGGTAATTGGATTTCTCTATAGGCCCTCTGGCTCAACAGCTGTTGTGGCAGAATATCTGAAGGAAAATTTGGAAAATATTGCGAGTAGATTTTCCGTTCATGTTGTAGTTTTGGGTGGAGATTTTATTTACCAGATATAGACTGGGAGACTCGATCGTTTATAACGGGTGGCCGGGACAAAGAATCCAGTGAAATTTTTTCAAGTGCATTATGTGAAAACTACTTTGAGCAGTTAAACAGACAACCGACTCGTGGCGATAACATATTAGACCTTCTAGTGACAACCAGGCAAGAACTATTTGAAACAGTTAACGCAAAACATGGAATCAGCGATTATAAAGCGGTTATAGCATCGGTGATTTCAGCCGTAAATAGAAATATTAAAAAAGTTAGGAAGATTTTTCTGTTTAGAAAAAGTGACAAAAAGCAGGTTTCAGAGTACCAGACGGCTTAACACAAGAGTTTTATCTCAAGTATAGATAGTGTTGAGGATCTGTGGACATAGTTCAAAACCATCGTACAATATGCATTAGATGAGTTTGTGTCAAGCACGATCGTATGAGACGTAAAAGAGCCACCGTGGTACAACAACCGAGTTAAAAAACTGCCACGGAAGCAAAGGGAACTTCACAGCGAACATAAACATAGCCAAAGCCTTGCATACAAACAAAAATTACACGTAGCGAAATGTTGTGTGAGGATGGCTATGCGAGAGGCGTTCAACGAATTCGAAACTAAAGTTCTATGTACTGACTTGGCAGAAAATCCTAAGAAATTTTGGTCTTATGTCAAAGCGGTAGGTGGATCAAAACAAAATGTCCACACACTCTGTGACCAAAATGGTACTGAAACAGAGGATGACAGACTAAAGGCCGAAATACTAAATGTCTTTTTTCAAAGCTGTTTCACAGAGGAACACTGCACTGTAGTTTCTTCTCTAGATTGTCACACAGATGAAAAAATGATAGGTATCGAAATAAATGACAGAGGGATAGAGAAAACAAAATCGCTCAAAAGAGGAAAAGCCGCTGGATCTGATGAGATACCAGTTTGATTTTACACAGAGTACTCGAAGTAACTTGCCCCCCTTCTTGCAGCGGTGCACCGTAGGCCTCTAGAAGAGCGTAGCGTTCCAAAAGATTGGAAAAGGCACAGGTCATCCCCGTGTTCAAGAAGCGACGTCGAACAGATGTGCAGAACTATAGACCTGTATCTCCAACGTCGATCAGTTGCTGAGATTTGGAACGCGTATTACGTTCGAGTATAATGACTTCTCTGGAGACTAGAAATCTAAAAAAAAGTTTGGATGGTAGGAGACGAGATACTGGCAGAAGTAAAGCTGTGAGTACCGGGCGTGAGTCGTGCTTCGGTAGCTCAGATGGTAGAGCACTTGCCCGCGAAAGGCAAAGCTCCCGAGTTCGAGTCTCGGTCGGGCACACAGTTTTAATCTGCCAGGAAGTTTCATATCAGCGCACACTCCGCTGCAGAGTGAAAAATCACATTCTGGGAACATCCCCCGGCTGTGGCTAAGCCATGTCTCCGCTATATCCTTTCTTTCGGGAGTGCCAGTTCTGCAAGTTTCGCAGGAGAGCTTCTGTAAAGTTTGGAAGGTAGGAGACAAGATACTGGCAGAAATAAAGCTGTGAGTACCGGGCGTGAGTCGTGCTTCGGTAGCTCCGATGGTGGAGCACTTGCCCGCGAAAGGCAAAGGTCCCGAGTTCGGGTCTCGGTCGGGCACACAGTTTTAATCTGCCAGGAAGTTTCATATCAGCGCACACTCCACTGCAGAGTGAAAATCTCATTCTGGGGACATCCCCCAGGCTGTGGCTAAGCCATGTCTCCGCTATATCCTTTCTTTCGGGAGTCCTAGTTCTGCAAGGTTCGCAGGAGAGCTTCTGTAAAGTTTGGAAGGTAGGAGACGAGATACTGGCAGGAGTAAAGCTGTGAGTACCGGGCGTGAGTCGTGCTTCGGTAGCTCAGATGGTGGAGCACTTGCCCGCGAAAGGCAAAGGTCCCGAGTTCGGGTCTCGGTCGGGCACACAGTTTTAATCTGCTAGGAAGTTTCATATCAGCGCACACTCCGCTGCAGAGTGAAAATCTCATTCTGGACTAGAAATCTACTCTGTAGGAATCAGCATGGGTTTCGAAAAAGACGATCGTGTGAATTCTATCTCGCGCTATTCGTCCACGAGACTCAGAGGGCCATAGACACGGGTTCTCAGGTAGGTGGTGTGTTTATTGACTCTCGCAAGGGTTTGATACAGTTTCCCACATTCGTTTAATGAACAAAGTAAGAGCATGTAGACTATCAGACCACTTGTGTGATTGGATGGAAGAGCTCCTAGATAACAGAACGCAGCATGTCATTCTCAATGGAGAGAAGTCTTCCGAAGTAAGAGTGATTTCAGGTGTGCCGCAGAGGAGTGTCGTAGGACCGTTGCTATTCACAATAAATATAAATGACCTTGTGGATATCATCGGAAGTTCATTGAGACTTTTTGCGGATGATGCTGTAGTATATCGAGAGGTTGTAACAATGGAAAATGGTATTGAAATGCTGGAGGATCTGCAGTGAATTGACGCAAGTTGCATGGAATTGTGGCCGAACGGTTCTAGGCGCTACAATCTGGAACCGCGCGACCGCTACGATCGCAGGTTCGAATCCTGCCTCGTGCATGGATGTGTGTGATGTCCTTAGGTTATTTAGGTTTAAGTACTTCTACGTTCTAGGGGACTGATGACCTCAGCAGTTAAGTCCCTTAGTGCTCGGGAGCCATTTGGACCATTTTTGCATGGAATGGCAATTGAATCTCAATGTAGACAAGTGTAATGTGCTGCGAATACATGGAAAGAAAGGTCCTTCATAATTTAGCTACAATATAGAAGGTCTGCAACTGGAAGCAGTTAATTCCCTAAATTATCTGGGAGGACGCATTAGGAGTGATTTAAAATGGAATGACCATGTAAAATTTGTCGTCGGTAAAGCAGATGCCAGAGTGAGATTCATTGGAAGAATGCTAAGGAAATACAATCCGAAAACAAAGGAAGTAGGTTACAGTATCGCCCACTGTCTGAATACTGCTCACTGGTGTGGGGTCCGTACCAGATAGGGTTGATAGAAGAGATACAGAAGATCCAACGGAGAGCAGCGCGCATCGTTACAGGATCATTTAGTACTTGCGAAAGCGTTACGGAGATGATAGATAAACTCCAGTGGAAGACTCAGCATGAGAGACGCTCAGTAGCTCGGTACGCGCTTTTGTCGAAGTTTCGAGAACATTCTTTCGCCGAGGAGTCAAGCAGTATATTGCTCCCTCCTACGTATATCTCGCGAAGAGACCATGACGATGAAATTAGAGAGATTAGAGCCCACACAGAGGCATACCAACAATCTTTCTTTCCACGAACAATACGAGACTGGGAGAGAACCGATAGAGGTACTCAAGGTACCCTCCGCCACTAGCCGTCATCAGCTGGCTTGCAGAGTATGGATGTAGATGTAAATGTATACGAAATCGCAGGCTTTTTTCTACATCAAAAAAGGATGCATAAATACTTCGGTCAGGAAGAGCCTTACGTTTAATACCTGTTCGACACAGTTGAAGACTTGAGAGAATTTTCAAAGTAATAGAAAGAGGAACCTGTAAATTTAACTACTCTGTTTTGAAATTCGCGGGAAGCCAGTCATACCAATGTCAATAACAATATGCACCATCCCACGTGCTTGAGACGCCACCCGCAGGCTGGCTTCTGCAACACGTAGCCAGAGAAGAGCAGCGGGTGGGGGAGGGGCTGGGGGGGAAAGCAAGGCTCTGAGCAAGACGGCCGAGCTGCCGGCAGCGAGATATCGCGCCGCCTCGAAAGCAAACAGCCGAGTCCCTTCTCAAACATAGCAGTAAGCCTCAGAGTGGTTTCGTGGATCTCATTACCACACATCACAAAATCTTGCCACAACCAAGTCGGCGTTTAGCTGAAGGACACTTTGCAGAGCCTACGTAGATTACACGACGGTGAGGAACATCGTCCGGATGGCTTGTCAAAAAACTTAATCAGAGCTGTCAGAAGGTAGTGAAAGGTTTAGCGAGTATAACAACTTCTACTCAAAAGAAAAGGAAAGCGAATGTACTCAGCTGTAAAGTTCTGATTAAGATTTTTTGCATTACTAGATGTTGTGGAATACATTGTCTTAAGTGTACTAGTTTCTATATCGAATAATGAGTTATTGCACTTAAAAATTTAACCAGGTGATCTTTAGTCACAGCTCTTTCATGAAATAATACCAGCATTCATTCAGTTGTAGTTATTCTCAGGAAGTGCTAGTCCTGCAGAAAATTTGAAGAGCTTGGCACAAACATGAACTTTCTTTTAGATTCAGAAAGTCCACATTAGCATGGTAACCTTTCTGAGAATCAAAATACCTAAACAGCTGGTTTCTATCGTAGACTTTTGATACGAGATTCTTTTTCTCTGCTTCACTAATAGTTGTTCTAGGAGAGTTCGAAACTTGCTTGTTCAGTTTTAGTTACTTTGTTTGCTCACAATATTTGCAATACTTTATGTGCTTCTACTATAGTAAGCTTCGATTATTCTAAATAATCTCTTTGAGCAATCTCTTTGCGTCCTCAATGGTCCATTTCGTACTTTCAGGCCGGTTTAGGCCATCAGCCATTGGGGATTGTTCGCGATTTAGGAACCGCAAGGTGCTATTGTTCGAATAGTCTGTATTCACACTTGCGATGATATCCTTCCGCGTGGTGAAATAGTGGCTCAATTTCCTTTAATTGGAAGCTGATTACAGAATGGAATAATATCTTTTCAATTCTTTCTGCTTTATTTTCAAGATTATCATCCTATCCTCAATTATAAAAGAGTTATTCTCCAATTAGAAGTTTTGGAATGTGAGCATGTGATTCACTTTACTTTTTCTGAGAATCTTACTTGAATTTGTTACTTTGAGGACTCCATATAGATTTCTTAAATTTGTAGCGTGTGTTTTCCTGATTGGTTCTTATGGGTGCTCAAAGGCAAGGTCATCAGCGCCCTTACGCACATTAAAGAAAAGAGTATGCATAAAATTACGAAAATGTTATCATACAACGAGGAGGAAACCTATAAAATGACACTCATGCACACAATCCCACCTCACTCGCATTGACTACACACTCTATTTCACATGCCTTAAGAGAATAGAGCAAGTGTGAAATGTGCTATACATGAGATTAAAACAGAAATAAGACGACAGAGGGGCTTAAAGATCGGCATGAGAAAATGTGACTGAATGACCACTTACAAGAAACAGGGGTGAGTCAGTCACACGCTTAACGGGTTACAAATATCTATCTAAAATTTTCGGAAAGGTGTTGGACAAATCTAAGAACTTTAAAACTATCACCACATTCGTTTGAACGTCACTGAGAATGGAGAGCAGACTGTCGGCAAATCTGCCGCTGCGCGCTGGTCGGAAAATAAAACACAGGCTAATACAATGTAGCGCACAGTGACCTGTACGCCGCAACCACTACATGTTGGAGGGTCCTCCCACCGGAACAAGAAGCCATGTGTCATAGGGCTGTGGCCTATACGAACACGAGTAAGGAGGACCTTGCCCCGGCGACGTGGCAGGAAGGAGATACACCGCGACAGCGTTGTAGGCTTTACTAGACGGTTTTAATTGTTTGTCACTTCCAGCAACTCACGCTCTCATCGACGCAAACTCTGTATCGCAACAGGGAGGCGTTAACATGCAGGTGATGACACACCGAGCTTTTGACCACCACAACACTCCTTTTTGGCTGCTACGTCTTTCATTTCCCGCGTAATCCATGTGTCCTGGCACCCAACTGAAAGACACCTCCTACCCCAGCCACTGTAGTTGGAGGAGGGTGTCCGGAATATTCTGGACTACTCTATCTGCTGGATGTAAGCGTTTTAGCGATTAAAGGGCACTCAGAGAATCGGACCAGACAAGGAGCTGGGTTTCGAACCACGTCTAATCTGCTCCAGTGTCCTCAAGATCGCATATACTTTCGAATCTAAGAGGCAGTCGGACCTCGAGGACACGACCAAGGGAAAAAACAGAACAACCAACAGAGTCCCCCTGTTTCGACTTACCCGTAAATTGGTAGTATTCTTTTGAGAACGATATACGTATTTTTCTCTCTTGTTGTTTCGTCCAAACCAAATCATTTCCTACTGCAACGCCGCCATATTGTGCACACGTGCAGTTGCCGGTATACTGGTTGTTGCTGGCTTTGTCACGTAAATGCTTGCGCTAGTACAAACAGTTAATTAATTACATTCATCAACTGCAGACAATTAGCAAAAAATAGTTTCCTTGGATGAGACTAGGTTTCAGGTGATCAAAGGTAAATCATATTCTCCTGTTCTGGAAGACTGCTAAATTCTGAATGCAATGCATAGTGATTTGGCGTATTACTGAGATATTTTTGTGGAATACATAGTAACAAGGAGCTCTCTAACTGAAGAATTAGGAGCAGATTATGTTTTGAAGGTGTGTGCCGATTTTATTGACTGAAGAAATTATTGGTTTTATTACTCATCCCAGTCTAGAACCAGTGAGCAGAAATAAGAGGGAACATCAGATGGTTCAGATGGCTCTGAGCACTATGGGACTTAACTTCTGAGATCATCAGTCCCCTAGAACTTAGAACTACTTAAACCTAACTAACCGAAGGACATCACACACATCCATTCCCGAGGCAGGATTCGAACCTGCGACCGTAGCTGACGCGCGGTTCCAGACTATAGCGCCTAGAACCGCTCGGCCACCACGGCCGGCGGAACATCATCTTTTGCTCTGCTCAGGGCTATAAGCCAAAAGGTACAGTCTATAATTTT
This sequence comes from Schistocerca cancellata, assembly GCF_023864275.1. Taxonomy (NCBI): domain Eukaryota; kingdom Metazoa; phylum Arthropoda; class Insecta; order Orthoptera; family Acrididae; genus Schistocerca; species Schistocerca cancellata. The sequence continues at coordinate 477,912,990 of NC_064628.1, read as the reverse complement.
TGGACAGTGTCTGGGTGGAAAGTTACTATTGTTTACTGTTTGTATAGTTAGCTAAGCGAAATTCCTTTCCGTTGCACCTGTATTAAATAAGCGGTATGTGACTGAGAGTACTCCGTTAAATATTCGGGGTCTAGCTTGCTTTCTGGTACCTTCAGGTTCATGTCTGGCAGCATAGCTTAATAGTTCATGTCTTCATTTAACTGCTCACAGCAGTAGTTTATCATTAAAAAAAAATCTCTGGGAAAATTAGGGTTTAACGTCGTATTGGCAGTGACTTCATAAAATGTTATGATGAAAATGAGGAAAGACTTAGGCCTAGTCGTATTCAAAAGATCTTAGCGTACCTAGCTGCAGCTCGTTAGCAAATGCCGATAGCAGGCAGCTGCTGTTTATAATACCAAATGAGTCCATGCATCACGTCTGACAAAACGGCAACGTTCAGCGAGGCGGTGTGGTTTTTCCCCTGTGGGAGACATTTAGGTGTATGTGTTCCGAGTCCACTCTGCTCACAAGAAGTGAACTTAAAGAACTTACACAATGATTGATAATCTACGTTAATGCATTTTACTGTTTATTAAATAATTCATTTTACTGTTGGCATCAGTAACGTGAAATTTTAGTAGCGTTGTCGAGATATTGTTTCTATTTACGATGTGTGTTGCCATGGACATTTGTTTGAAAACTATTATAGTAAAGATACGAACATCCATGCAGTAATTCTACTACCTGGGGAATGTAGTACCACGCGGCAGAATGGTGCACGAAGACAACTCAACAATCACACAACAAACTAATAACGTCCGGGGCCGTGGCTCTTCTGAAGAGTGTTAAGTTAAACTCTGTACACGTCCGTCATTGTCCTGTATTTGTATGAAGCTGACGTAATGCTTTTGGATGTGCCAAGCCAGGGATTCGAATGACATTGTTATTAACAGTGAATCAATTATTTAAAAGTCACCCGGGGATTATAAGGCACAGTGATTGTAATGCACAATGGGTCAGGTAGAACGGACCTTTTCAGATGGAGATTGTGAATGCGAGTGCCTGCGCAGCTAGTCGGTGACATACTACATCACCCTAAGGGAGTGGGAAATTCAGTTATTATGGAGAAGTGGAATGTGCAATACCGCGAACGCTTGGTAGAGCTTTTCACTGAAACGAAGACACAGTAGCGACCCAACGAGCTTTCCGCAGTTTAAACCATCGCAGCCACACCGTATGGGGTTCGATACCTGAGTGGTGTAGGGACGGTCAGCATGTGATAGCAACTCTCCTGGACGACCCCGAAATAAGAGGACACCGGGAAACATGGACTGTGTACGGACATTAATTCAAACAAGTCCTCGACGATCGCTCCGCCGCAGATCTCAGGCATTAAACACGACCTATGGCTGTGTACGTCGTGTTTTCTGCCTACATTTGCAGTTATGGCAGTACAAGAAACAGGTAATTCAGCGCATAAGGCTCATGGACAAGTTCACACGTGTTCGTCTTTGCGACACGTCTCTGGAAATACGTGAAAAGAATTAGCAGTTGCGAATACGGAGAATTATCAGTTATATAATTGAATGACGACAGTAAAATCTTGTGCCGGTCCTTGACTCGAACCCGAATTGCCCGCCTATAGCGAGCGGTCGCCGTACATTAGGCTACGCGATTACGCTTCACGGACAAACTTCAGGGTGTCGTCAATCATGTGTCTATAACCAGCACCCGTACATACATGATGCACATTCCCGTACAGGGGAGTATCATACAATGTTCCCTCGGTCATGCACGCATGGAAGAAACATTGCACCGTACTTCTGATCAATACAGTCAGTGCAATAATGTACCGTTGTGTACGTTTCTGGAAATGTGGGCGGCTAATCCAGGCATTGTTAACCGCTAGAAGATCACTGATTAGACACCCTTCTTATAGTCAGGGGCAGTTAAGAACTGAGACTGCCTTTTATTAGGGCTGAGAATCCACGTGAAGTCAATGAACAGGCACTACACATCCGAAATTAACGGTGCGGAGTGGACTCACTATAACTGGGGCCGACGGTACACATTTATTTCGCGACGACACTGGTGCAACATGTGCTGTGACTCCCGAGTGATATGTGTTCATGATCTGGAATTTTGTCGTCCCTGCGCTACATTAGCGTACACATCCAATATAGTTTCATCAGGACGGTGAAACTTCGCACCCGTTTGTCAGTGGACGGAATGTATGAACGGTTTCCAGGACATCTCGCCTCCCGATCTGGTGATGTGTTTGTGCGCAGATCTAATGGCTTCCGATTTCTTTCTCCGGTGGTGTCTTAAGTCTAGAGTGTTCGAATATCCTGTTGCAAAACTGCAGGCGCTGGAGGCCAACATCCGTAGGGAAGTCGCCGGTATTGCTGTTGCCGTACCGGAGAATGCGTAACAGCTTCGTAATTCATCTATATGACTGCTCCGATAAAGGTGGTGTTCATTCGAGTGATGTGATCTTCAAGAAGTGAGTGATATATACCTCATGAAACTGTAACGACTTATTAACACGCCTGCGTTTGTAAATCATGAAGACAATTTTCACGAACAATTGAAAAGTGACGTTCTTTCTAATCACCGTGTACTTTGGAGTATATGTTGATGTTGTGTTACTCCAGTTGGGACAGTTAGCTATTAACCCGTGGATGCGTGAGTGTCTGTAACAGCAAAAGTGCATGAGAGGGGTCTATCAGAGTCCCATCTTAAAACCCATACAAAACGTTGCTATTAACGGAAATATTATCAAATTTTGAAGGTATTGGTGAGATAGAATCAACAAGAAAGCATTTATTGTGACACTGTTACTTTTATTTTAGTATAATATGACATACAGTATTATAAACTAGGTTATAACACCCCTGGCATTGAATAACTCGCACACAGTCTCCGTATGTCCATCTTTTCACAGACTGTTGTGGGACCTCGGCTGTTAAGTATAGAATGTCAAATCAAACACCTTCCAGCCGTCTAAATTTACAAAAATGGCTCTAAGCACTATGGGGCGTAACATCTGAGGTCATCAGTCCCCTAGACTTAGAACTACGTAACCTAACTATCTAAGGACATCACACACACCCACGGCCGAGGCAGGATTCGAACCTGCGACCGTAGCAGCAGTGCGGTTCCAGACTGTAGTCCCTAGAACCTCTCGGCCAAAGCAGCCGGCTCTAAATTTACAAATTCTTATTTTTTTGGGCTACCAGTTTTGGGAAGGTGTCACCCCATCTCATGCCCCCTGACCGATGTGTAAGAAGATTCCCACCTTTGGTTCAGTCAAAATAGGGGCAAAATACGGACTGGTATCCGTAGATTTTTGAAACAGCGATCACTTCAAACATCACCCGCCGACCATATCAACGGATACAACTCTTTGAATGCTGGTTCCTATTTTGACTGGACCAAAGGTAGGTCAGGGTGCCTGAAAATAGTGTAATATATCGCCGAAATTGGTAGGCTAATAAAATAGAAATTTGGAAATTTAGACGCCTGAAAGGTGTTTTATTGGACATTCTGAACTGACACTGACTTTTACTGGTCCACACCAGAAGATTTGCTCAGAAAAAATAAGATTCAGAAATAACTTCACTGGATTTTTTGCATACACTTTTTGTCATTTGTAAGATGTTTCACCATTTTTTCTGTCTAATCCGCGTGGCACATGAGGCACCGTCTTTTTGCTAATCTTAGAGTTTCCAGGTACCGCAATCTTCATCTGTTGGTAAACCGTGCTGTCGATTGTAGAACTTTCTCTTCTTCTTATGAAAAATATTCTCCTCTTATCAGATCTGTCTTCGAGGTAGGTGAGAAGTTGCTGTGAGCTATTACTTTTAATATGTCCATAAGAAAAAATACTATATTCTTGAGTATCCGTTTCAAGTGTGTGTACGTGCCGTATGGCCAGGAAACCAACTTCAGATTTACATTCATTACAGAATAAAAAAATCTGACTTTTTATGTCATCCGTCTAGAGTGGGTTCTGGAGCAGGGGAGTTTGCGATATCACACTTCTTTGGACCACATTACGAACTGTCAAATTGTCTTTCAAACCAAAATAATGATGATAGAACTTATTTGGATTTGGGAGCCATCATTTATGGTGAAATTTTCTATTTTTTGTCACTCTACCACTTAAATGAGCAGCATGATTTCTGATGATATTGTGCAGCCATATTATTCTCATTGGTGGCAGTGATTTACTCTAGAAAGTTCCACCATAGCCGATAAGGAATCTATATAGTTCGTATCATCTACTCCTTCACTGCAAATTCACTTGAGATGCTAAGAGACGTGAGTTGATTATGGTGCGGACCACCAGTGTCTGAACATCTGTTACCTTCCTGATCAAAGGGAGCTTCATCTTCAAGCTATCAGTATTAGTTGATTCAAAATTCTGATCATTTGACCTGACTTCAGATGACATTCTTTTTGTTTTTTGGAACAAGCGGTGTCCTTAGCTTGTAAAGAGTTGTAGCTTTTACTGTACTAATAAAATATTGACAGAGATTATCACTGAAATCATAACTGGTAACTGCTATCAGTAGCTTGCTAATTTAACACACCACTCAGATCAGTTACAGATAAATTGTTGGAATGTCGGCCGGTTTGCTAAGGGGTGTGTAAGAAACCTGTTACGCATTTTAAGTAGTGATTTGATTTACCGGAAACATTTCTTCTTTTTTTCCCAATGAAAAACAATTGTATTTCCAACGTTTGTACAGAACATAACTAAAACGAATTAATTTTGAGACATTTCATGGAGAAAATGAAAAGTTGTCGAGCCTAAAAAGGTGTCCAGCCTCCCTAAACAGAAGAAACGTCACATTAATTTCATAAATATTGGATATTTCTCGCTAGAAAAGACGTCAAATAATTTCGATTCCGTTGGCATCACAGTCACCTGCATTTGTGTACGGACAAAATTCCTACGCGGTGACGTTCAAGTAGGATAGAATTTTCCAAGCAATGTTCTATGCATGAACTTCATCCGTCATTTCACAGTAAACGTGGCAGGTTTCGCCACCGAGCCCGATTTCGAGACTTAGGTGGTTTACCGCAGTGATATTCTAAGAGATCGGATGCCCTTGGGTTCTTCCTGCCTTACCTCTCTCACATCCGTTTCACTATGTCGTACTTCTGGCAAACAGCAGTCTGCAACTGCGATTTGTAACCAGCCTACGTTATGACTACTGTCTCATCAGCACAGAATCGCCGCCTTTGTACTTCGCACATTCCCAGGTACGGCAAACTAGTCAGAAACATCCGTAACTGAACAATCAGCACTCGTTGCTATTCCAGGCAGGTTTCTAATCGTAATAAAAGCCATCTCCTTTTCATTTTCTTTTTTAAATTTTTAACTTGAGGAAGGACGTTGAGAGGGCAGGGCGTATAATTTTTCCCGTAAAAGTATTTCTGCCGGTAAGCTACGGGTTTTGCTGCGATTTAATGGGAGAAGGTGGCCGCGCTGGGGCGGACGGGGATGGTCGTAATGTTTCGTGAGTTGCGCGGAGGCCGTGTTCCGCGCTCGGCCCGCGGAATTATACGGCCGAGTCCCGGGTGACTGCGATATCCCCGCAACGAGGGACGGGCAGCGCCGGCTGGAGTCGCGCCAGGGCTAAACACTTGAGCCTGTGGGGGCGCGTTAAATGGCTTCCGGGGCTCAGCAGAAGGGTTTTAATTTGCTGTAATGCTCCGCACCGCTGCGTTACGAGCTGCCACTCATATTAACACAGATTACAAATTCATATGTGCTACAAGCGCTGAAGCGAAGCGTGTGCATTAGTGAAGCAGGTGGCTGTTCCGAGCTGGAACCGGGCAACGTGAAACCTGAAAAGTGACTTGTTTTTTGCTGTTCAATCAAAGCGATGTGAGCTCTTTCTTTATTCGATGTGTCATACTTCAGATAAGTGCACTGGATATTTTTTGAACAGAAGTCTACAATAGTTGATACGTTACGCCACAGAGGTTCTAAGTACAAACAGTGTGGTCTTCGGTTGTCAGTAGCATTGTCGTTTGCCACTAGCCTTCAATGCAAAGGAAGTCAGGGAAGCCGGCCGAAGTGGCCGAGCGGTTCTAGGCGCTACAGTCTGGAACCGCGCGATCGCTACGGTCGCAGGTTCGAATCCTGCCTCGGGCATGGATGTGTGTGATGTCCTTATGTTAGTTAGGTGACCTCAGAAGTTAAGTCCCATAGTGCTAAGAGCCATTTGAACCATTTTTGAAGTCAGGGAGTCGGGTGTAGAGTACGTTGCTAATCAGTCTGAAAATAACTAAGAGAACACAGAGATGTGTTTGCTGATTAAGTTCTTTTAGTTTACTCGTTCTAAGAAGCAAGGGGCGATCCGTCGTAACACAGCGTTACGGAGAAAAACGGGAACATTTCCGCAATCCAATAAAACTAGAAGTTGCCCATTTACAAAACACTGATGGCAATTATCATTTTCTAAAAATTACATCCTTTAGATGGCGTCCTCCTCTACGCATATATTCGTGAAATCTGCTGTTCAGATTCCTCATTGACCGCTGCATCATCTCAGCTGGGATACTGCGAACTGCATGCCGACTTCTCTGTTTTAACTCATCCAGGGTTTGCAAAAACAGACGATGTCTGATGGGATAACGCAATCACCGGTTATACAATGTTACTAATAATCCGTTTAAATGGTTCAAAAGGCTCTGAACACTATGGGACTTAAGTTCTGTGGTCATCAGTCCCCTAGAACTTAGAACTACTTAAACCTAACTAACCTAAGGACATCACACACATCCATGCCCGAGGCAGGATTCGAACCTGCGACCGTAGCGGTAGCACGGTTCCAGAATGTAGCGCCTGGAACCGCTCGGCCACCTCGGCCGGCTTGATTGCAAAAACGTTTATTCACATGACCGGTTTCGGTTCCTCTAGAACCATCATCAGATCTGAAATGACAATGATACTAATTAATTTACTATTTCACAAATGCAAACCTATTTCATCCTATCCGATCAATATCAAATGTACCAGAACGTACCTGCACTTTCGGTTACAGAAGTAACCCGTCCATACACAGCAACCTTCACAATGCGTCACATTAAATTGGTTGACAGTATGCACGTCATTTATATTAATTATAAGACTCTCACAGATAGGTGACGTCTGGTGCATTTGTTACATTACATATGCACATACTGTATTAAGTAGATGTTTCTAATTTGCTTTTTCTCTAAAAGTACTTAGTTAAAATCTGTAGTAGTCAAGGTTAAAATCTGTATTTGTCAAAATTAAAATACACAATAAAATTATCATTTTTGTACGATGGAAAACAAAGGGCGTTTATATGTCCATGGCGCTGGTGTAGACTTGTTTTTCTCCATGGTCTGCTTCCGTGGTTTCCGGTATTTCGGTGTTGTGCTGCGAGCCGTTCAGTCGTCTGATATCCATCGCCGTGGGTAAGAGCGCCGTGCTGTATGCGCCAACTATCTGCGAGAGTTTTATAATTACTATAAATGACGTACATTCAGTCAACCAATTTAATGTGACGCGTAACCGAAAGTGCTGGTACGTTCTTGTACATTTGATGTTGGTCAGATAGGATGAAATAGGTTTGCATTTGTGAAATAGTAAATTAGTATCATTGTCATTTCAGATCTGAAGATGGTTCTGTAGGAACCGAAACCGGTCATGTGAATGCACATTTTTGCAATCAAGACGGATTATAAGTAACATTGTCATCCAGGATTCTTGGTCTGGTCGTGTAGACCTTTCTCTTAAGGTAGCCCCATAAGAAAAAAATCGCAACCAGATAAATCTGGCGATCTAGTGGGGTAGGGAATGTTACCGAATCGTGCAGTGTGTGATGTCGCTCCGACCTGTTGAAACCAGGCTACTTGAACGTTTGGAAAGTCGTTCAGTGCAGGTGTAACGAAAGTTTGTAACGTCTCCATGTAACGATCTCCATTGACAGTTATCGTGTTTTCCTGATCATTTACGAAAAAATACGGCCCGATAGCCCCATGGAATGAAACACACTACTTTAATAGTGTATAAAGGGCATTCATGAGCGTCATTAGGATTTTAGTTTGCCCAGTAACGATAGTTCTGTTAATTCACATAACCTGTGAGATGAAAATGTGCCTCATCTGACATCCACAACTTGTTTAGAAATTTTTCGTCATTGTTTACCTTTGTTAGCATTTGTTGACAGAATCCTAATCGTAACCAGTAATCGTTGTCCTACAATTGTTGTACCATCTGTAGTTTGTACGGAGGAAATTTGAAATCAAGATGAAGAATTCTGCAAACACTCCCCCCGGACATTTCAACCACTGCTGCTTGCTTACGAATTGAACGCCGCGGGTTCCGTAAGACAGACTCGCTTACAACATCAATGTTCACTGGCGAACGCACACTTACTGGTCGTCATGTTGGTTTCTTCTTGAGGGCAGATCCAGTCTCTTCAAAGTTATTGACCCAACATTCTATCGTGTGTTTCGTGGGAACGGCATCATGACATCCTACATTATAAAAACTTGGAAACTCCCTCTGCGACTCTACTAAAGTACCATTGTTTCTATAAAACATTTTTATGGGCAACTCACGCTGTTGTCCGTTTCACTGATCCATAATTACTGAAATGGCGGACTGTTTACTCCCTTACTGTCACGAACCTGAAGTGCTACCAAATGGTTAAAATGGCTCTGAGCACTATGGGACTTAACATCTGAGTTCATCAGTCCGCTATAACTTAGAACTACTTAAACCTAACTAACTTAAGGACATTACACACATCCATGCCCGAGGCAGGATTCGAACCTGCGACCGTAGCGGTCGCGCAGCTCCAGGCTGTAGCACCTAGAACCGCCTTGCCACTCCGACTGGCGATGTCACTTACTGCAGCACTGTTCACAGTGCTGTGGTAGTACAGAGTTTCAAAGGTCAGCTTCTTTAGGATACAGTTTTAGGTCAGAAGTAATACAGTAATACAGTTGCAGACTGATCTGGCGATTCTTATGTCAGGCATCCTCTTAACACGAGGAAACCAGTTTAGTTTACATCAATAATATACACGAACAAAATGAAACTTAACAGTTACGCGCAAGTCGATACATAAGGTTAGATTATCATTCCTCATCTCTCAGATGGTATTACAGCTACCAGTTATACTTTTTAATATACTGGTAGGTCCGTAGGTGTTACATCATTGTTCTAAAACAAATCAGTAAACTGGAATTTAATGTCAAAGGTTATAGGGAAAACTAATGAGTCTGCGTTACCAATATGGTGGGATGTAAGTTGTAACTTTCGCAGACATAGGTGAGATCACGTCAAACATTGAACAGAGAAATCAAGAGAAAAGTAATGGTGTCTTTAATTTCGGCGTATCCTTATTAATTCTCGAGTTTAGGCTCATTTTGTGCAGACAAGGCGTAACGAATTGCCTGCACATACCCCAACTAATAAACGATTATCCTGACTCCTAGGGCACTATAACTATCTAACGGCTTCTAGGACAAGCAAAAATTTAATTTTCATTTTTTTGCATGATTATTGAACGAAAACAAAAATTTTAAGTGCTGTCATCGTCTACTCGTTAAGAGGTATAACCTTATGTTAGTAGTTAGCACAATAAGACAAGAAATACAATTAGAAAATCTGTGTTTGTCTGACCATAGTACAACACATATTCAGGAGACAAGGTATCGTAAACACTGAGATGTGTGGTAAATGAAGTTATGTTCAAAATACAGTGCTAATTACTGAGTTTATATTCATCCATTGTTTCATAATGAGACAACTTAGCGACTTCTAAAAACATTTAAGTAATTTGAAACCTTTCCTAAGCTTTTTCTTGCTTACAAACTTAAAACAAATATTTAGTATGTTAAGCTGTTTTATGCATAGGAGTTCAGGTGTTTCAAGAACTGGGGGTTTATTGATAGCTCTCTAAACGATTTAAATCCGGTGATCATGGTGGGAACTCCTCCCGACATGTACTACTTTCCTATGTCCAGGGAAATCTGATGTCCATGTATGCCTCTATTGCTATCTGGGATGCAAAAGAAAGTTGGTAATATACCTTCATAAGACTGCAGCGACGACAGCACACACTGTAGCCTATATGAGTTATCATCAGCACTAACCTCGTTCCGTACAAACTGCGATGTAAATAGAAAAAGAATGAAGCTATGCTCAAATTATAAAGGCAGATTTGATTATATGTCTACATCTACATCTACATTTATGCTCCGCAAGCCACCCAACGGTGTGTGGCGGAGGGCACTTTACGTGCCACTGTCATTACCTCCCATTCCTGTTCCAGTCGCGTATGGTTCAAGGGAAGAACGACGGTCTGGAAGCCTCCTTGCGCGCCCTGATCTCTCTAATTTTACATTCGTGATCTCCTCGGGAGGTATAAGTAGGGGGAAGCAATATATTCGATACCTCATCCAGAAACGCACCCTCTCGAAACCTGGCGAGCAAGCTACACCGCGATGCAGAGCGCCTCTCTTGCAGAGTCTGCCACTTGAGTTTGTTAAACATCTCCGTAACGCTATCACGGTTACCAAATAACCCTGTGACGAAACGCGCCGCTCGTCTTTGGATCTTCTCTATCTCCTCCGTCAACCCGATCTGGTACGGAACCCACATTGATGAGCAATACTCAAGTATAGGTCGAACGAGTGTTTTGTAAGCCACCTCCTTTGTTGATGGACTACATTTTCTAAGGTCTCTCCCAATGACTCTCAAGCTGGTACCCGCCTTACCAACAATTAATTTTATATGATCATTCCACTTCAAATCGTTCCGCACGCATACTCCCAGATATTTTACAGAAGTAACTGCTACCAGTGTTTGTTCCGCTATCATATAATCATACAATAAAGGATGCTTCTTTCTATATATTCGCAATACATTACATTTGTCTATGTTAAGGGTCAGTTGCCACTCCCTGCACCAAGTGCCTATCCGCTGCAGATCTTCCTGCATTTCGCTACAATTTTCTAATGCTGCAACTTCTCTGTATACTACAGCATCATCCGCGAAAACCGCATGGAACTTCCGACACTATCTACTAGGTCATTTATATATATATTGTGAAAAGCAATGGTCGCATAACACTCCCCTGTGGCACGCCAGAGGTTACTTTAACGTCTGTAGACGTCTCTCCATTGATAACAACATGCTGTGTTCTGTTTGCTAAAAACTCTTCAATCCAGCCACACAGCTGGTCTGATATTCCGTAGGCTCTTACTTTGTTTATCAGGCGACAGTGCGGAACTGTATCGAACGCCTTCCGAAAGTAAAAAAAAATAGCATCTACCTGGGAGCCTGTATCTGATATTTTCTGGGTCTCATGAACAAATAAATCGTGTTGGGTCTCATACGAACGCTGTTTCCGGAATCCATGATGATCCCTACAGAGTAGATTCTGGGTTTCCAGAAACGACTGACACGCGAGCAAAAAACATGTTCTAAAATTCTACAACATATCGACGTCAGAGATATAGGTCTATAGTTTTGCGCATCTGCTCGTCGACCCTTCTTGAAGACTGGGACTACCTGTGCTCTTTTCCAATCATTTGTAACCTTCCGTTCCTCTAGAGACTTGCGGTACACGGCTGTTAGAAGGGGGGCAAGTTCTTTCGCGTACTCTGTGTAGAATCGAATTGGAATCCCGTCAGGTCTGTTGGACTTTCCTCTGTTGAGTGATTCCAGTTGCTTTTCTATTCCTTGGACACTTATTTCGATGTCAGCCATTTTTTCATTTGTGCGAGGAATTAGAGAAGGTACTGCAGTGCGGTCTTCCTCTGTGAAACAGCTTTGGAAAAAGGTATTTAGTATTTCAGTTTTACGCGTGTCATCCTCTGTTTCAATGCCTTCATCATCCCGGAGTGTCTGGATATGCTGTTTCGAGCCACTTACTGATTTAACGTAAGACCAGAACTTCCTAGGATTTTCTGTCAAGTCGGTACATAGAATTTTACTTTAGAATTCACTGAACGCTTCACGCATAACCCTCCTTACGCTAACTTTGACATCGTTTAGCTTCTGTTTGTCTGAGAGGTTTTGGCTGCGTTTAAACATGGAGTGAAGCTCTCTTTGCTTTCGCAGTAGTTTCCTACCTTTGTTGTTGTACCACGGTGGGTTTTTCCCGTCCCTCACAGTTTTACTCGGCACATACCTGTCTAAAACGCATTTTACGATTGCCTTGAACTTTTTTCATAAACACTCAACATTGTCAGTGTCGGAACAGAAATTTTCGTTTTGATCTGGTAGGTAGTCTGAAATCTGCCTTCTATTACTCTTCCTAAACAGATAAACCTTCCTCCCTTTTTATATTCCTATTAACTTCCATATTCAGGGATGCTGCAACGGCCTTATGATCACTGATTCCCTGTTCTGCACATACAGAGTCGAAAAGTTCGGGTCTGTTTGTTATCAGTAGGTCCAAGATGTTATCTCCACGAGTCGGTTCTCTGTTTAATTGCTCGAGGTAATTTTCGGATAGTGCACTCAGTATAATGTCACTCGATGCTCTGTCCCTACCACCCGTCCTAAACATCTGAGTGTCCCAGTCTATATCTGGTAAATTGAAATCTCCACCAAAGACTATAACATACTGAGAAAATTTATGTGAAATGTATTCCAAATTTTCTCTCAGTTGTTCTGCCACTAATGCTGCTGAGTCGGGAGGTCGGTAAAAGGAGCCAATTATTAACCTAGCTCGGTTGTTGAGTGTAACCTCCACCCATAATAATCACAGGAACTATCCTCTTCTACTTCACTATAGGATAAACTTCTGCTAACAGCGACGAACACTCCACCACCGGTTGCATGCAATCTATCCTTTCTAAACACCGTCTGTACGTTTGTAAGAATTTCGGCAGAATTTATCTCTGGATTCAGCCAGCTTTCAGTGCCTATAACGATTTCAGCTTCGGTGCTTTCTATCAGCGCTTGAAGTTCCGGTACTTTACCAACGCAGCTTCGACAGTTTACAATTACAATACCGATTGCTGCTTGGTCCCCGCATGTCCAGACTTTACCCCGCACCCGTTGAGGCTGTTGCCCTTTCTGTACTTGCCCAAGGCCATCTAACCTAAAAAACCGCCCAGCCCACGCCACACAACCCCTGCCACACGTGTAGCCGCTTGTTGCGTGTAGTTCTCTATCATTCTGAGGTCATTTGAAGCAGTTTGTGTCTGAAAATTGAGAGCTGCATCCAAGACGGCGGTTTTCAAAAGGGTCACCATGTCCGTACCATAGCCTCATAGGTTTTACCCTGTCCCAACCCATATACACTCCTGGAAATGGAAAAAAGAACTCATTGACACCGGTGTGTCAGACCCACCATACTTGCTCTGGACACTGCGAGAAGGCTGTACAAGCAATGATCACACGCACGGCAAAGCGGACATACCAGGAACCGCGGTGTTGGCCGTCGAATGGCGCTAGCTGCGCAGCATTTGTGCACCGCCGCCGTCAGTGTCAGCCAGTTTGCCGTGGCATACGGAGCTCCATCGCAGTCTTTAACACGGGTAGCATTCCGCGACAGCGTGGACGTGAACCGTATGTGCAGTTGACGGACTTTGAGCGAGGGCGTATAGTGGGCATGCGGGAGGCCGGGTGGACGTACCGCCGAATTGCTCAACACGTGGGGCGTGAGGTCTCCACAGTACATCGATGTTGTCGCCAGTGGTCGGCGGAAGGTGCACGTGCCCGTCGACCTGGGACCGGACCGCAGCGACGCACGGATGCACGCCAAGACCGTAGGATCCTACGCAGTGCCGTAGGGGACCGCACCGCCACTTCCCAGCAAATTAGGGACACTGTTGCTCCTGGGGTATCGGCGAGGACCATTCGCAACCGTCTCCATGAAGCTGGGCTACGGTCCCGCACACCGTTAGACCGTCTTCCGCTCACGCCCCAACATCGTGCAGCCCGCCTCCAGTGGTGTCGCGACAGGCGTGAATGGAGGGACGAATGGAGACGTGTCGTTTTCAGCGACGAGAGTCGCTTCTGCCTTGGTGCCAATGATGGTCGTATGCGTGTTTGGCGCCGTGCAGGTGAGCGCCACAATCAGGACTGCATACGACCGAGGCACACAGGGCCAACACCCGGCATCATGGTGTGGGGAGCGATCTCCTACACTGGCCGTACACCACTGGTGATCGTCGAGGGGACACTGAATAGTGCACGGTACATCCAAACCGTCATCGAACCCATCGTTCTACCATTCCTAGACAGGCAAGGGAACTTGCTGTTCCAACAGGACAATGCACGTCCGCATGTATCCCGTGCCTCCCAACGTGCTCTAGAAGGTGTAAGTCAACTACCCTGGCCAGCAAGATCTCCGGATCTGTCCCCCATTGAGCATGTTTGGGACTGGATGAAGCGTCGTCTCACGCGGTCTGCACGTCCAGCACGAACGCTGGTCCATTTGAGGCGCCAGGTGGAAATGGCATGGCAAGCCGTTCCACAGGACTACATCCAGCATCTTTACGATCGTCTCCATGGGAGAATAGCAGCCTGCATTGCTGCGGAAGGTGGATATACACTGTACTAGTGCCGACATTGTGCATGCTCTGTTGCCTGTGTCTATGTGCCTGTGGTTCTGTCAGTGTGATCATGTGATGTATCTGACCCCAAGAATGTGTCAATAAAGTTTCCCCTTCCTGGGACAATGAATTCACGGTGTTCTTATTTCAATTTCCAGGAGTGTAGTTCAACTTTAAATTTCTGTTTAACTAGCTGTTCATATGTTAGAGCATTCTGTTCAGCATCTGGTAGGGAAGGTAAGGATTTTTTCGGGAGGTACGTAATAGACCTATTTGAATCGACATGTTTATGTAAACGCTAGGTCCCTGTCGTAAATCACCTTGCTAATTCACAGAACAGCAAAAGAACTACTACACCTGCATAATATCGTGCAGAGCCACTCCGAGCAGGCAGAAGTGCTGCAGCACGACTTGGTATGGACTCGACTAATGTCTGACGTAGGGCTGGAGGGAAATGACATCATTAATCTTGCAGGGCTGTCCATAAATCCGTAAGAGTATGGGGGGCGGGTTGGAGATCTCTTCTGAACAGCACGTTGCAAAACATCCCAGATATGCTCAATAATGTTCACGTCTGGGGAGTTTGGTGGCCAGAGAAAGTGTTTAACTTCCGACGAGTGTTCCTGGAGCCACTCTGTAGCAAATCCGGAGGTGTGGGGTGTCACATTTTTCTGCTGGAATTTCCCAAGTCCATCGGAATTCACAATGTACATGAATGTATGCAGGTGATCAGACAGGATACTTACGTACGTACCACCTGTCGGAGTCGTAATCAAACGTATCAGAGGTCCCATATCACTCCAACTGCACACGCCCCACACCGTGACAGAGCCTCCACCAGCTTTGTCCCCTGCTGACATGCAGGGTCCATGGATTCATGAAGTTGTCTCCGACATTGCTCCGACCAGAAAAAGATCCTACAAGAACGGGACCAACGACGACTGAAGACAATCGTTCAACGTGACAGAAGTGCAAGCCTTCCGCAAATTGCTGCAGGTTTCAATGCTGGGCAATCAACATGTGCCAGCGTGCTAACCATTAAACGAAACATCATCGACATGGGCTTTCGGAGCCGAAGGCCCACTAGTTTACCCTAGATGACTGCACGACGTAAAGCTGTACGTCTCGCCTTGGCCGTCAACACCGACAATGGACTGTTGATGACTGGAAACATGTTGCCTGGTCGGACGAGTCCAATTTCAAAGTGTATCGAGTTGGTGGACGTGTGCGGGTGGGGAGTCAACCTCATGAATCCATGGACTCAATACGTCAGAAGTGGACTGCTCAAGTTGACGGAGGCTCTGTAAAAGGTGTGGGCCTGTGCAATTGGAGTGATATGGGACCCCTGACACGTCTACATACGACTCTGACAGGTGACACGTACGTAAGCATTATGTCGATCACCTGCATCCATTCATGTCCATTGTGAATTCCGGCCGATGTGGCCGTGTGGTTCTAAGCGCGTCAGTTTGGAACCGCGTGACCGCTACGGTCGCAGGTTCGAATCCTGCCTCGGGCATGGATGTGTGTGATGTCCTTAGGTTAGTTAGGTTTAAGCAGTTCTAAGTTCTAGGGGACTGATGACCTCAGTAGTTAAGTCCGATAGTGCTCAGAGCCATTTGACCCATTGTGAATTCCGACGGACTTGGGTAATTACAGCAGGACAATACGACGCCACACTCGTCCAGAAGTGCTACATAGTGGCTCCAGGAACACACTTTTGAGTTTAAACACTACCGCTGGCCACCAGACTCCCCAGACTTGAACATTGTTGAGCATATCTGGAATGCTTTGCAACATGCTGTTCAGAGGCGATCTCAACCCCCTCTTACTCTTATGGATTAATGGAAGCCCGGCAGAACTCACGGTGTCATTTCCCCCATCACACATTAGTCGAGTCCAAGCCACGTCCTGCTGCGAGACGTCTGCTTGCTCCACGGGGCCCTTCACGATATTAGGCACGTGTACCACTTTCTTCGGCACTTCAGTGTATAATGTTGATGACGTCCCTCAAACCCATCTGGTAAGAACCCCATGCCGTGCTGTAATTGTAATAGTACGGTAGAGGACCAACAAGAGCAACGCAAGCAGCGTCATTAGTTGAACCTTCCATGTATTCAGCGAATAGTGTCAGTATTTGGTTCACTTTCCCCAAAGCATCCTCTATGTAACAGGTCAGTTTTAAATTCCTCGTAATTTAGAACCCTTTTTATGCTGTCGAATCGACAACATAGAAATTTGTCTAATTTGTGGTGTAACCGAAATTTAGCCGATTTGTTTTAGGACATTGTCGTAGAGGACATAGGGCTCGTATAGAGTACATGAAAATCTTTATTTCTCAGGGTTAGTTACGACTTTTCACAAGATGCCCTGTATCTTACCTAATCACTGTGTAGTTCGTTTTCATTTACCGATGACTTTTTTTTTTTTAAATATGGATCAAATGGCTCTGAGCACTATGGGCCTCAACTTCTAAGGTCATCAGTCCCCTAGAACTTAGAACTACTTAAACCTAACTAACCTAAGGACATCACACACATCCATGCCCGAGGCAGAATTCGAACTTGCGACCGTAGCGGTCGCGCGGTTCCAGATAGTAGCGCCTAGAACCGCTCGGCCACCAAGGACCGGTTGACTTTTTTAAACCTGTTGTCGCGGGGTAGCGTCTTTGGCTAGGAATCATTAGTAATCACAATGTCTTGAGTATCGGATTCGTTCCAGCTACTCCTTAAGTTTTGAATAGTAATCATCCGCAATGACGGCAGAAAACTTCCGATATAAACTGAAAAAGTACAGTGATCAACGGCATGAGGATGCAGATAACGAGGAAAACTGAAGCATAGACGTATTTAGCTCTTTTTTAAAAAAATGAAAAAAAGAAAAGAAAAAGAAAAGCCGTGGCTGTAAAATCGTGATTATTTAATACCACGTTCCACCCTTTTAGGGCATTATCCGATTACATAGTATTCGGCAAACATGCATTGGTCAAGAAATGTGCTTGAACAGTGGGTTGGTATAACAGCATCCGCAAATTTAGAAGCACAAAATTAGGACTACGCATAGAAGCCTATACAGCTAATCATTAGCTGATGAATCCCACTTCTGGCACGGTTTCTGCATACGTGTGGTTTCCATCTGCCATATTTTTAGAGGCACTACGATCCATATGACTACAGTTATATACCTGCTTATTTTTGACGCTCGCTTCTGAAGAAGGGCACTAAGTGCCTGAAGTTAGTAGATAAATTGCCAGATATACCCCAATGTCACGGTCAAGGTGAGCCTCTTCTTTACCCTCTGCCTTGCCTTCCCCTCACCCATCTTCCCACCACCGTCCCCTCAACCCTCCCCCGCCATTATAGGCCGACTGCTGAAGTGTAAATGGCGGGAAATTCAAAATCGAAGATGGGGCGTCCTCCTTTGGCTGAGGTTGCCGGATTTACCCTGTACATTTAGGATATGATATAGGATCTTATCACTATAGTTTATACCCAACATGGCTGTATTTATGGCATTATTATCTTTCTCACTATAATTCATGACTCATTATTGATATTTTTCAAAGATAGCTGTGTCTTAATTAGTATAATTTATGAACAAATATGACCACTACAATGAAAACATGCTTGCCCAAGATGTTAAAACACATGCTGCAGGCATCTCCAAACTGTGCCAAGTATAAAATGGCTTAAAACGCAATAGAGTTGACAATTACTGATTTATGTAATATCGAATTAAAACAAATGAAAAATATATGTAACCGAAATTGGTGAAATATGTAAAAAGTATGAAATGTGGAAAGTGAATGTAAAATAAAAACCTGAATATTTTGCTAGAAAATATAAGTTCATAGGCAGACTAGTCAAATACCTGCGTTAATTCTTAATCACTTCACTTCTGCTACAAGGTAATGAAGTTCAAGTGTCTCTTATTGAAGCATTTATGTCACACTGAAATGAGATGCACAGTTTATTATAATATACTTTTCCATGTGTTCTGATGCCAAGCATAGTCTTCCGTCTGACAATTTATTCATAAATAGGGAAAGATCCCTCATGTCACAAGAAGTCAACGGTGTGTATCTGTACAGAGAGATTACGCTAGTAAAAGTAGTATCACGCGGTTCTACAATTTCACTATTAAGATAACAAGATTTGAGTATCCAGGGTTCTTATTCAGCACAGATCGCATTTCACTGGGAACTGCACCATTCATTTCATCTGGTGCAACCCTGACGTTCCAAACAGAATCTTCCATTACTTCCACTCTTGTTGATACTGGCGGGAAGCCAACTGAAGAGCCTTGCGATGTCTGAAACTGAAGTGAACACTTGAGAACTGTTGAATGCGACAAGCATTCACTCACATATACTGCAGGATCAAAAGAAACGTTCTCCGTCACTGCCTTCAGAGTTTGAGTGATTATTGTAGAAAATCACAGCTCAGTCCATGTTGCCCTCCTCCGTATCATTGGTTCCGGAGTCGGAGGTACGTCAGGCAGTTCCTGCTTGTAGCGTTGCACATCATAAGAACATTGCAAAAATTCTTCGTTGCTGATATCAGTGTACTTACTTCTGGGAACTGATATCTAACTGTATGTGGAACTCGTTGCAATGCATTAGCGGTACGTGTAACATGCACTGAGTTTGGATAAATTACATTAAGCAATTTCCCCGCTTTCAACAGGTGTGTAGCTGCATATGTGTATGTCATCATGACTCTCTCTGCCTTACGCCATGTAGCGATAGTACCCTACGTCCATCATTAATGAATACAGAAAATGCAGAACTATTTGTTGCCTCCAAACGTAGAGAGTAAATTGAAAAGGGCTTAGATACAGCGTCAGATTCCAACTTTACCAGAGTTAGATTAGCGGTGAAACGGCCTACAGCATCGTTTAATCAGTAGAAATTCCTACAGGCGACATGCCGAGGTCACCCCTGTCTTCTTACAGTGTGTCAACATAGCGAGAATGCAGGTAATTCTTCGTGAGAGTGGACTCGTTGGGAATTCGGTTGCAGTATTTTTGTAAGAAGTGTTTAAATACAGATACATAAAGTTTGTTCCAGGATATGTTCCCTGAAGTCAATGAAAAACAGAGTTCTTTGTAGAATACCCTATTAGACGATGTACGTAGTCCTGCAAATTTTGTCTGACTCCAAAACACTAAACATGCCTCAGCTATTACTGAAGTAGATAAGACAAACCAACAAACGCTTTGGTGTGTGGTTATTATTGGAGAACCTGGACAATCTTGATAGTCACGTTGGAAAACATTAGTTACATTGGAAGTGGCACACTCCTTAGCAAGAAGAATGTGAATATGTTTAAACATATTACAAAATCATTTTGGGATATTTTGGCCGATAACATTTTTAATCAAGTAGATAATCAAGCGTTCTACCAAGAACTATTAGAGGTTGGTTGGTCTGTAATATTAATAAGGTGTACAATTACCTTAGTGCTAAAACTCGGAAACGGCGAAACGTATCGATTTTTTTTTCGAAGCAATTAGTTCGCAGCACTACCTGCCTTGAAAAACCTTTCAAGCTTTCCAGACTGTTTATGGTCACTGAAAACAGCAACTCGCCTACAACACTTCCTAGAGGAATCGCAGATGTAACATTGTTTTCACAACACTACGTCCCGTCAATTACCGTCAATTTTGACCTTTATGAAATGAAATCACGAATCCAGTCACACAGTTGAGTGGATACTGTTTAGCCACGGAAGGCGATTTGAATCCTGTGTCTCATATTAGGTTGGTGCATAAGTTCACAGCGTTTTTCGGTTTTTCGATAAGTTTAATAAACACAACAGATACACATAAAAGAGACTTTCGTCATCAATAACGTGTTCTCCTTCACTATTTACAACAGTCTGCCTACACCGGGGTAACTTTTCCATTCAGAGACACTAGAAATCAGGTGGTTTTGAGGCGAAGAAATCGTCAAGTTAGGGGTGCATTTTCATCTGGAAAGAAAATTCCTGGAAGACTGTCCGATAGAGCGGAAAAGATGAAAATTTGAGGACGCAAGAACAGATGAATGAGGTGGGTATGGAGTGACTTGAGCCGAGCGTTGCTCATGTTCCAACCATCATGTATTTTAAACCCTGATTTTAACGTACTTCCACCTCAGTACGTTAATTTAAATTACTGGTGTCACTGAGTCCCTGCTTTGCCTGACCGTGAGCGGCGCCAGCAGCGCGTATCAATATATCCCCTCTCGTAATATCTTTTCTGGACTACTTTACTTCCTGGTCGTTGTTAATTGTTAAGATTTCTTGTTTGGAGGCCTTCAGCAGTGAAAGAATTGGAATTTGAACCTCAGAGTTGTAAAGGTTCGGCTATGTGCCGTTTTGGTTTAAATGTGTTATTAAATTACGATAAATTATAATTTTAAAGTGAAACTGACCGCCACCTTATTTGACCCATTCCACAATCCTTATCACCTGTTCTGCCCAGCTGGTTTAGCGGCGTTTCACTGGTAGCAGAGCGTGTTTACACTTGTGCTTACCAGCCTAGCTACGGTTAGTTTCACTCTTGTTTGGATTGCCTCCGTGGCGTCGTATTGTTTGACTTGTTATTGCTTCAGGTGTTAAGATAATCTCAGTCAGACAGTGTCCAGGGATTGTTCTGCTAAGAAGAGACCATCACGTTAATAAGTTGTCAGTAAGGCGTCAACCGACTGAGGGCAGTGCTCCAGAATTGGTAGCATGTTCGCGCGCTGCCATGCTGCAGCTGGTTGACGTTACGTCGGTGGTGGTAAAGAGGCAGGAGCAGCAATGCCGTTTCCTTTAAGGGTATTGAATGCTTTGAAGACACTATTGGTCACAGTCCGCTGGATTGAGTGCGGGCACCGGTAATACGTTAGTTCAGACATTACCTTCTGGTCTTAAAGTTCTGGTAGCTCCTTGGTTGTCAGCTACGAGTAATCCCTTTGGTCATCTTGTGAGGCTTAGCTCAGTGCCTTCTACTGTGTGGGGACGTCAGGTTGCCTGGGGCATGTTTCCTCTGCATTGTTGAAGTCCGAGCGGGTATCTCGCTATTTTCGTTGCTGGCTTAGCAATGGCTGTAAACTGTTCTTCTTGCCGGACTTACATCGGTGTCTTCCAAGGGCAGATATGTCTGGTAGCTAATGGGCGTGTTTCCTCTGCAGGGGTGGGTTCGACCGAGTGTTTCACTTGCGACCTTTCTCGGCCACTGTCTTGTGAATTTTTAGAAGCTGCTAGATGATTTATTTCGGCATATCACCCACGGGTTCTTGTTTGAGGGGGGCGGGGGGGGGGGAGGTTGAGTTGGGCTCATGTTCCCGCCATCATGTATTTTACACCCTGTTTTTAACGTACTTCCACCTCACTACGTTACTTTAAATTACTGGTGTCACTGAGTTGCTGCTTTGCCTGACCGTGAGCGGCGCTAGCAGTGTGTATCAATATATCCCCTCTCGTAGTATCTTTTCTCGACTGCTTTTCTTCCCGGTCGTTGTCTGTTGTAAGCCAGTCAGGGTCGCGAGTTCGGGCTGCCAGTCAGTTGGAACGCTTCTGGAGCGCAGTCCGGACCTGCCAAATGGTTCAAATGGCTCTGAGCACTATGGTACTTAACTTCTAAGGTCATCAGTCCCCTAGAACTTACAACTACTTAAACCTAACTAATCTAAGGATATCACACACATCCATGCCCGAGGCAGGATTCGAACCTGCGACCGTAGCGGTCGCGCGGTTCCAGACTGTAGCGCCCAGAACCGCTCGGCCCCGCCGGCCGGCCGGACCTGCCAGTCTGGGAGTTGCAATGCTGCACTAGTGTAGTCGGATTGGAGCTGTGAGGTCTGAGTCGACATGTCTCGCCCGACCATTGCCGCCACGCATCACTTGAGCCGGGTCACAGTCTTGGTGGATCGTTGGTCAGCCGTCCTACCGGACGACGCGATTTCGGTCGCCGATCGTTCATGAATCGGCTGTATGTGTGTGTATATCGACTCCCGTTTTGTCTTCGTGCGTGCTTAGTTACTGTCGGGTTCAGGTCATCATGCAAGTGTTTGTCAGGTTGTGTGTGTAGTTGGCGTTATTTCCACTGACGATTATTTTAGATGTTGTTGACATTCTGAGGGCAGGTGGTCGGTTGGTGCGGACCAGGGAAGTAATCTCCATGCGGCGCAGTCGGCTGCGTCCACTGGCGGTCCCTGCGCAGTGTCGGAGCGTCTATGAAGCTGTCCAATCGCTACGAGCTTCGAGACTCACCAACACACGACGTATAAGTTGAGTGGTGTCTTAAGTACCAAAGCCACGTCCGTTCATGTTGTGTCGTTCGTTTCGGTGGTTCGCTGTTCGTTAGATTTTCCTGTGAGCAACACAGAGGGGTTGAAGTGGTGAAATCGAGCCGCCGTGCAGTGGAATTAACTATATTGGTTCACTACAATTCAAGTGCACGAGCGGAATTTTCTGCCTTATGGCCATTAGTGTTGCGGTTACCTGCCCTCGCCTCTAACGTAATTTCAGCCAGTGTCCTTTCCTCACCTGTTGTCGATGTTCAACACGGTGTGTAGTTCTGACAGCTTAATACATATTTCATTGTGGATAATCACGTCCGTAACAGATTGGTTCAAAAATGGCTTTGAGCACTATGGGACTCAACTGCTGTGGTCATAAGTCCCCTAGAACTTAGAACTACTTAAATCTAACTAACCTAAGGACAGCACACAACACCCAGCCATCACGAGGCAGAGAAAATCCCTGACCCCGCCGGGAATCGAACCCGGGAACCCGGTCGTGGGAAGCGAGAACGCTACCGCACGACCACGAGATGCGGGCAAACAGATTGGTCTTTGAGTTTTCATGTACCGATTGGTGGCTAGCAAGTCGTTTGGTTGGTCGGTCGGTCCGTGACTGTTTCCTGGTTGGGTTACCGACGGATCAAGTGTAGTTGGGCCCACCATCTGTCCTACCTAAATGAAGGTTAATATTTCGCGGGCGGGCGCCCCCCGCGCCCCCCGCGCCCCCCCCCGCCAACCCCCCCCCCCCCGCTAACCCGTCCTGGAGGCGTCTGAGTGCCGTTGTCTATACTGGGCTCTTGATAATGCTTTATATATATATATATATGTACATACACTCCTGGAAATTGAAATAAGAACACCATGAATTCATTGTCCCAGGAAGGGGAAACTTTATTGACACATTCCTGGGGTCAGATACATCACATGATCACACTGACAGAACCACAGGTACATAGACACAGGCAACAGAGCATGCACAATGTCGGCACTAGTACAGTGTATATCCACCTTTCGCAGCAATGCAGGCTGCTATTCTCCCATGGAGACGATCGTAGAGATGCTGGATGTAGTCCTGTGGAACGGCTTGCCATGCCATTTCCACCTGGCGCCTCAGTTGGACCAGCGTTCGTGCTGGACGTGCAGACCGCGTGAGACGACGCTTCATCCAGTCCCAAACATGCTCAATGGAGGACAGATCCGGAGATCTTGCTGGCCAGGGTAGTTGACTTACACCTTCTAGAGCACGTTGGGTGGCACGGGATAAATGCGGACGTGCATTGTCCTGTTGGAACAGCAAGTTCCCTTGCCGGTCTAGGAATGGTTGAACGATGGGTTCGATGACGGTTTGGATGTACCGTGCACTATTCAGTGTCCCCTCGACGATCACCAGTGGTGTACGGCCAGTGTAGGAGATCGCTCCCCACACCATGATGCCGGGTGTTGGCCCTGTGTGCCTCGGTCGTCTGCAGTCCTGATTGTGGCGCTCACCTGCACGGCGCCAAACACGCATACGACCATCATTGGCACCAAGGCAGAAGCGACTCTCATCGCTGAAAACGACACGTCTCCATTCGTCCCTCCATTCACGCCTGTCGCGACACCACTGGAGGCGGGCTGCACGATGTTGGGGCGTGAGCGGAAGACGGCCTAACGGTGTGCGGGACCGTAGCCCAGCTTCATGGAGACGGTTGCGAATGGTTCTCGCCGATACCCCAGGAGCAACAGTGTCCCTAATTTGCTGGGAAGTGGCGGTGCGGTCCCCTACGGCACTGCGTAGGATCCTACGGTCTTGGTGTGCATCCGTGCGTCGCTGCGGTCCGGTCCCAGGTCGACGGGCACGTGCACCTTCCGCCGACCACTGGCGACAACATCGATGTACTGTGGAGACCTCACGCCCCACGTGTTGAGCAATTCGGCGGTACGTCCACCCGGCCTCCCGCATGCCCACTATACGCCCTCGCTCAAAGTCCGTCAACTGCACATACGGTTCACGTCCACGCTGTCGCGGCATGCTACCAGTGTTAAAGACTGCGATGGAGCTCCGTATGCCACGGCAAACTGGCTGACACTGACGGCGGCGGTGCACAAATGCTGCGCAGCTAGCGCCATTCGACGGCCAACACCGCGGTTCCTGGTGTGTCCGCTGTGCCGTTCGTGTGATCATTGCTTGTACAGCCCTCTCGCAGTGTCCGGAGCAAGTATGGTGGGTCTGACACACCGGTGTCAATGTGTTCTTTTTTCCATTTCCAGGAGTATATATATATATATATATCAAGGGCCTTCAGCCGTATAAGTAAGTTTGAATCCTGGCAAGTGGACATTTTGCTGAAAGTTACTGTTGTGCTTTCTTTTCATTTAGTGCGCTTGCAGCCACTTTAAACTTAAAGGTTTAAGGTATTTTGAATTTTTAGAAAATCAATTGTGGACCTTTAGCCATTTAAAGCCTTATTCTTAAAATTTCCCCTTAAGCGAAAACATTGCGGCCTTCTGCCTTAAAAGTTTATGATAATATATTTTAATATTTTGAAATTTAATTGTAGCCCTTTGCCGTTTGTATTGCACCTTTTTTATGTTTGTTCTACCCACTTTTGCCTTGAAGCTTCCAGCCTAGCTGTGATATACAGAACGTTACAAAAAGGTATGGCCAAACTTTCAGGAAACATTCCTCACACACAAATAAAAGAAAGATGTTATGTGGACGTGCGTCCGGAAACGGTTAATTTCCATGTTAAAGCTCATTTTAGTTTCGTCAGTACGTACGGTACTTCCTCGATTCACCGCCAGTTGGCCCAATTGAAGGAAGGTAATGTGACTTCGGTGCTTGTGTTGACATGCGACTCCTTGCTCTACAGTACTAGCATTAAGCACATCAGTACGTAGCATCAACAGGTTAGTGTTCATCACGAACGTGGTTCTGCAGTCAGTGCAATGTTTACAAATGCGGAGTTGGCAGATGCCCGTTTCATTTATGGATTAGCACGGGGCAATAGCCGTGGCGCGGTACGTTTGTATCGAGACAGATTTCCAGAACGAAGGTGTCCCGACAGGAAGACGTTTGAAGCAATTGATCGGCGTCTTAGGGAGCACGGAACATTCCAGCCTATGACTCTCAACTGGGGAAGACCTAGAACGATGAGGACACCTGCAATGGACGAGGCAATTCTTCGTGCAGTTGACGATAACCCTAATGTCAGCGTCAGAGGAGTTGCTGCTTTACAAGGTAACGTTGACCACGTTCTATATGGAGAGTGCTACGGGAGAACCAGTTGTTTCCGTACCATGTACAGCGTGTGCAGGCACTATCAGCAGCTGATTGGCCTCCACGGGTACACTTCTGCGAATGGTTCATCCAACAATGTGTCAATCCTCATTTCAGGGCAAATGTTCTCTTTACGGATGAGGCTTCATTCCAACGTGATCAAATTGTAAATTTTCACAATCAACATGTGTGGGCTGACGAGAATCCGCACGCAATTTTGCAATCACGTCATCAACACAGACTTTCTGTGAACGTTTGGGCAGGCATTGTTGGAGATGTCTTGATAGGAACCCATGTTCTTCCACCTACGCTCAATAGAGCACGTTATCATGACTTCATACGGGATACTCTACCTATGCTGCTAGAACATGTGTCTTTACAAGTACGACACAACATGTGGTTCATGCACGATGGAGCTCCTGCACATTTCAGTCGAAGTGTTCGTATGCTTCTCAACAACAGATTCGGTGACCGATGGATTGGTAGAGGCGGACCAATTCCATGGCCTCCACGCTCTCCTGACCTCAACCCTCTTGACTTTCATTTATGGGGGCGTTTGAAAGCTCTTGTCTACGCAACCCCGGTACCAAATATAGAGACTCTTCGTGCTCGTATTGTGGACGGCTGTGATACAATACGCCATTATCCATGGCTGCATCAGCGCATCAGGGATTCCATGCGACGGAGGGTGGATGCATGTATCCTCGCTAACGGAGGACATTTTGAACATTTCCTGTAACAAAGTGTTAGAAGTCACGCTGGTACGTTCTGTTGCTGTGTGTTTCCATTCCATGATTAATTTGATTTGAAGAGAAGTAATAAAATGAGCTCTAACATGGTAATTAAGCGTTTCGGGACACATATCCACATAACATATTTTCTTTCTTTGTGTGTGAGGAATGTTTCCTGAAAGTTTGGCCGTACCTTTTTGTAACACCCTGCATATCTCATTTGCAATTTTAATTGCGTGTCTTCAGTTAGTAGAAATTTATCTTGTTGGTTTGTAAGATTTCTTGTTTGGAGGACTTCAGCCGTGAAAGAACTGTATTTTGAAACTCGTAAAGTTTCGGCTATGTGCCGTTTTGGTTTAAATGTGTTATTAAATTACAATTTTGAAGTGAGACTGACTGCCACCTTACTTGGCCCTCTCCACAATCCTAATCACCTATTCTGCCCAGTGGGTTTAGCGGCCGCATCACAATTCTTGAATATTGCTTATTGTCAGGGTAGCGTAATGCAGGCGGGCGTTATCCTGGAGCAGCATCACTTCACGCTCATTTATGTGATTTTGGCTTAGAGTATCTTGTACCCATACACATGATTCGTAAACTTTCCCCATTGTATGCAAATTCTGGAATGATCAAAGTTCATCACATCTGCAAGTTGTCGATTGCAGTGACGTGGATCGTTGTGGATTAATGCTTTTAAATCATCTTCATCAAATTTCCTGAACGTGGAGAGTCACTAATGTTAAAAGAACTTTTTTTTTTTTTTTTTTTTTTTTTTTTTTTGGCCGTGCACTGTCCAATACATTTTCCCCACATACGACGTAAATGCTTCTGGCTTCCTCCGCTGTCGTCACCCCTTTACTGGACCCAAAAATAAATGTTCTTTTCTCTCCACTTCGCTTCGACAGCTCCATTCAGTATCTGCAAGTGACGAAATAACGATATGTAAACTCAAATGGCAACAGTCAATAAAAATTAAATAAACTCGTGGCAACCGGAATACGAACATGCGAAACGAAAAATGAACTTATGCATTTAGGTATCATTTAAATAATTTCATCCTTAAGACCATATCTAAAGAGCATTTAGTGTGAAACAAGACGAATGGCGATTAGAACGTAACGCGTACGAATATCTGAACGTCAACAGACTTTGGTAATACAGAGCTCTGCACTGCACATTCTGATACTGAATGCACAAAATTTACATAATAGCGACGGTGAACCGCGATCATGCTCCTCATTCTCTATGCGTCTGTTGAACAGTAGCTCCCATCGCGCCAATGATTGATTAACCCGCCGTCCACCACGTCTGCAGTCCAGTGCCGGCCAGACCCCGTTACGTGCATAATGAACTTTGCTGCGGCGTCATTACCCACCAATAGGCAGGCGTAAAGCGCGTGTCGATTGGAGGCCGCTCGGCGCTGCACTTGTCCATTCATACCAAATGCGCAGTGTGAAATGCACGATACTCAGCTGCCATTGGAGACGTCGTGTCGAGCATTAAACTATTAGCACTGTTGTTCGATCTGACCGTGATGAACGTATCCGTGATTACGCGTGTCGCAACAATCGTTAAGCAATAGAGCGTAGGTCGTATGCAGCGCAACAGAAAGTAGAAAAATGTATAAGGTATTTAGAGCCCAATAAATAGAATACTTACGGAAAGACGAAGGTGTGTCGACAATCTGCACAGTGCCAAAAATAATTGGCAGCTAGGTCAGAACAATTGTTCTACGCGATTTCACGAGTAAAAACTTTACAGACTGTGCTAAATATTTACGTATTTCTCTCTGCATTTATTAGCAATTTTATGGTCCTTGAAGCATGCAAACGAGATGTAAGCTGGAAGTAGTTGGGTTTCGACAACGCTCTAATGTCGTGACAGATGGCACTACTGAAGGGCGTGCTGCTCTCCGTCCGAAGTGGCCTCGGTTTTTTTTTTTTTTTTTTTGTGGTGGTGCTGAAGTCTGATCAACTTCGTTGATTTTTGCTTCTGTAGGGAATGGAAGGGGTAAAAATTTTCTCTTTATTTATTTATTCTCCTTTCAGCTTTAGTTTGGGCACACAGAAGGGTCCTTTAACTCGCTGCTTTTGGTGTGTGTTTGAAAACATGTGTGTAGAAGTGCTGAAGGACTATATGTCCTTAAATTATGGAGAATTACGTAGGGATATCATTTACGGAGGCTCAAATACTATCACCTTCGGTACTTTATATTTGTGGTTGTATAAGGGTTCTACCGTACCTACTGTGGTGAGTTGTGGTGTACTGTCACGTATCATGTCCAACTTCCGACATAAGGTTCGTGCCTTCTCCTTGACTTTGTCTGAGAAGTAAGATTCGCTTAAGGCTCGATGAATGTCATGATTTCGGATCCACCATTGGGCTCTTGTGATCCATCATAGGCATCTGCTTCGTACAACCTGTAACTTCTTGTAGTTAGTGGCACACGTAGTACCCCTAGAGGTCGATCCATACAAAATAGATAGTTCGACTGTGGCATGGTACAACTGGAGTTTCGTGCGTTGGCTGAGGTATGAGCTCTTCAGAAATTTGATGAGAGCTCCCAGCATTTTGAGGCCAGACGACTTCTTCTCCATAATGTGATGACTATACAACAGTTTGGCGTCCAGATGCACTCCCAGGTATTTTACAGTTGTTGCCCAGGGGAGTGGCTGGTCTGATATCCGTAGGCGTTCATTGACGATGGGTCTCCGACGTGTGAAGAAAATAACTGTGGTTTTCTCTTCATTGACCGTTAGTTTGTTCATGTGGGTCCAGTGGTCCACTAAATCTAGTTGGCGCTGCATCCATGTGACGAGGTGGTCCATTCTGGTGCCTGCAGTCAGGAGCGCTGTGTCGTCGGGATAGAAACTGGCAGTAACATGTGGCACCGTCGGGAGGTCGTTAATATATAAATTAAACAGCAGTGGACATATGACCGATCCTTGTGGAAGTCCTTCAAGGACAGAACAGGCCTCGGAGGACCAACGGCACCGACCGACAAGTTTTGTCATTCTCAGCCCATAGGGGTCACTGGTTGCTCATATGGTGCGGCATGTGGTCAGCACACCACTGTCCCGGCTGTTGTCAGTTTTCGCGACCGTTTTCGCAGTAACGTAACTCATCTATTGCCCTCACGAGGGCTGAGTGCACCCTGCTTGCCAACGGCGTTCGGCAGGTCCGCACGGTCTCCAGCCAAAGTGCTAGTCAAGCCTACGGTGAATTGAAATTGACAGGAACCAGTGCTACCACAGCAGCAAGTCTGTCGGCGAAGGGCATTCTAATCTATTACAAAAATTAGCACAACACCTGCAGCAATGTCTCCAGCACCGTAGTGTTGAGGTAAAGGTCTCATTTAGAAAATACTGTGCCATCACACTTGAAAACTACGATTACTGTTGGTAGTTCATCCGGAGCAAAATGCGCAATACTTCTGTAAGCTGGCAGTAATACAACAGAACAAACTATACTTAGAGGTATCCGGCTGAAACTCCAACAGTCGTTGACAAATGAGGTACACTGTCTTCAGACCGACAAGTTTTCTGTCTAGGCACTGTAGCTCAATCAGTGCTGGATGTGTTCTTGAAATGGACGAATATTAATATTGTTTACATTAAAATTTATATTATAAAACCAAGATCAGTGGGAGAAAGATTCCCAGAAAATAGCACTTCAACATAATTTTTGTAAATCATTTATTAACATTTCTTTATTAATTACGACGTTTCAGGTATTTCCACAATCAGTTATTAAAAGGGCATGGGACTTCTAAAATAAGGTTCTGTGTCGGTATCTTCCCTTTTATTTACAAAATTTTCAGAGTGATCGTGGACTCATATACGAAATTCATTTCCTTTGTTAACAACTTATTGATAAAGAATGAAGATACGAATATTTTGCAAAAGAAGTCTGTTATATTGGAAAGTCAGTGTGACACTGTGTTTGATGCAGTGATGTATAATTCATACAGGCCATGTAACAGTAATCACAGGGATGGGAAAAAATCTGATCTGACAATTCATAAGTAAATTGTGCAGATGCGGAACTAAATAGTGTAACGTTCTTTTGAAAATAATTAATACTTTAAGCTTTCGTTGAGTTAATGTCTGAACTGTGAAACGGATACATAACTCGAATTGTCATGTTGCGTGTTGTAAGGGCAAATGGTTTACTTGTGTTATTGTTTGCAAAACTTTACACGAATTGATTGGACAATGCGACTCCCAGTACCAATAAAGAAATACAGTCAATGTAAAATGTATTCAGCCCCTTAGCCAATGCATAATCTGGCCCTGTTCAAATTGGTAACTTTGGTCCCTGTGCTCATAGCAAATAAATTATGTTGTCTTACCTCTAAAGAAGTAACGGAGTAACGCGATATATTCTGGTCTCTCACAAAAATGTAAATGTGCTAGCTACAGGCTCAGCGATGTGCAGGGCTAGCTGTAATACTTTGAAATGCGCATGAAATTGTTATGGCTGATAAACGAGAACATTTAAGGAAACCTAACTTCTTTAAAAAACATATGACCTGGACAGGGAGGCCGTACTGATTGTGACGAATTACTAACAGTGAGTTCTTAGCAAAATTATATTGCAAGTTGGGTTTGCCTTTTCAAAAGCATCTGTCAGTTGAAGTTACATTACTCACAACTGATTCACAAACAATGAGGTTTAAACAGCAAATATTATCTAACTTCATTAATATAAGATATATTAAAATCATCAAATTAAATATAGGTTTGTTAACAAATCTTGGAAACATTACAAATTGAAATATCTAATCAGCCTCTTTGTCTAAACGGTTTACGTACATTCTGGGTTTACTCAGCAATTAAGAACTGTCTTTAAGAAACCGTACACTATTTTGTACTCAGCTTTAATATATGCTTGTTTAATGATGTTCTCTGATATCTGTTCTTGTACGATGACTTGCGGTTAACATAACAATGAAGTGGTTTACGGGAAATAAAAGTGTGATCTGATTCATGAACAAAATCTTTTACACTGACTATGCCGTGCGTAAACTGGTATGAACATACTGCAACAACTCCCAGGCACACCGGACTCTGAAGAAACTTCTGCCTTTCATGGGCAAGCGCTTTACCGATTCAACTATCCAGGCGCAATTCACAACCGGCTATCACAGCTTTACCTCCACTCGTACTTTCTCCCCTCCCATCCAAGACTCTCAGTTCTCTTGCGTAATTTGCGGGAATTGTGCTGCTGGATGAAAGGATACTGGGGAGAGTTGCTTTGACCATAACCTTGGGGATTTTTTTCAGAACTAACAGCTCTGGTGTAATGAAAACCAAGCTTTAGAGGTATACCAGTCAGGTGCCTTTTAGAGTATGGTGATAAAACATCTCTATATTTAGCAATTATATGCAACCGCTCTCTCACAGAAAGACCTGTACCTAAAGACTGGAAAATTGCTAAAGTCACACCAATACCCAAAAATGGAAATAGGAGTAATCCGTTGAATTACAGACCCATATCACTAACTTCGATTTGCGGTAGGATTTCGAACCACAACTAGCCCTTTATACTTATGAAGTATTGAATGCTATTGACAGGGGATGTCAAATTGATTCCATATTTTTGGATTGCGAGAAGGCTTTCGACACCGTTCCTCACAAGCGTCTGCTAACTGCGTGCCTATGTAATAACGCTCAGTTGTGTGACAAGATTCGTGATTTGCTGTCAGAAAGGTCACGGTTCGTAGCAAAAGACGGAAAATCATCGAGTAAAACAGAAGCAATATCCAGCGTTCCCCAAGTAAGTGTATATTGTTCCTGATCTGTATTAACGACATAGGAGATAATCTGAGTAGCCCATTTAGATTGTTTGCAGATAATGCTGTCATTTACCGTCCTGTAAAATCATCAGATGACCAAAACGAATTGCAAATTGATTTAGATAAGATATATGTAGCGTGTGAAAAGTGGCGGTTGACCCTGAATAAAGAAAAATGATGTTTGGATTGTGGGGCGCTCAACTGCTCGGTTATCAGGACCCGTACAAATTCCAACCTTTGCTCAGTTCAATCTCGCCACTTTCATGAATGATGATGAAATGATGACAACACACACACCCCGTGATCTCGATGGAGTAGAAAATCCCAGAGCGCGCCGGGAATCGAACCAGGGACCCCGTGATCGGGAAGAGAACACGTAACCGCAAGACCACAAACTGCGGGCGAGTAAAGAAAAGTTTGAAGTTATTTAAATGAGTACTAAAAGAAATCCGCTAAATTTCGATTACATGACAAGTCACACAAATCTTAAGGGTGTAAATTCAACAACATACTCAGGGATTACAATTTCAGGTAACCTAAATGGGAACGATCACATAGATAATGTTGTGGGTAGAGCAAAACAAAGACTGCGATTCATTGCAGAATACTTAGGAGATCCAACAGGCCTACGAAAAGGACTGCTAACACCACGCTTGTCCGCCCTGTACTGGAGTATTGCTGTGTGGTGTGGGATCCGCATTAAGTGGGACTGAAGGATAACATCGAAAAAGTTCAGAGAAGTGCAGCTCGTTTTGTATTATCGCGAAATAGGGGAGAGAGTGTCACAGACATGACACGTGAATTTGACTGGCAATCATTAAAACAAAGGTGTTTTTCGCTGTGGCGGGATCTTCCCATGAAATTTCAATCACCAGTTTTACCCTCGCGTTGCGAGTTGGCACCCACCTCCATGGGGAGAAATGCTCAACACGATAAAATAAGAGAAATCAAGGCTCGCAAAGAAATTTTAAGTGCTCTTTCTTCCCCCGCGCTGTTCGAGAGTGGACGGTTAGAGAGATAGCTTGAATATGGTTCAATGAACCCTCTGCGAGGCACTTTATTGTGAATATCAGGCTAATCACACAGGTGTAGATGAAGATGAATGTGGTGTCACCGCCAGACACCACACTTGCTAGGTGGTAACCTTTAAATCGGCCGCGGTCCGCTAGTATACGACGGACCCGCGTGTCGCCACTGTCAGTGATTGCAGACCGAGCGCCGCCATACGGCAGGTCTGGAGACACTTCCTAGCACTCGCCCCAGTTGTACAGCCGACTTTGCTAGCGATGGTTCACTGACAAATTACGCTCTCATTTGCCGAGACGATAGTTAGCATAGCCTTCAGCTACGTCATTTGCTACGACCTAGCAAGGCGCCATTATCCTTTGCTATTTATCTTGTGATGCATGTACCGTCAGACCGATGCTCACCAATTGTGGATTAAAGTTAAGTATTCCAGAAGCAACGTACCTTTATTACTAAACTCAACTCCTATAACTGTTCTAGACCTCACGCCAGCCTGCGTGAACTAAACGCGTGCCTTTCGGCTACCAATCATAGTGGCTTGGCTGTCTTGCCAAGTCACAACAATGAAGACCCCCCCGAAATGAATGAACCATAAGACAGCAATCGCATAACGATACAAGAACTAAACGAGGTCCTCAGTGGAACAAAATAATGGAAAACAAAAGGCACCGACGGCATAAACACCGAGTTAATTAAATACGCGGGATAACTTTTAAACTATCTTCATTTATACAATATGTGTTATCAAAGCGATAAATTCAACACCGTGGACGGGAGAAGATCTAAGTTCAAACTTTAAAAAAGATAAACGAAATGAATACAGTAATTATCATGGTATAACATTAGCGAACACAGCGTATAAGGTTTTCGTCAAGACAATAAACCTAAGTCTATAAATTATCGCCAAAAATCTATTATCTGAAGCACAACATGGTTCCAAAAAAAGCAAGATTCCTTACTGATAATGTTTTCACACTTAAACAAATTATAGTAAAACAAAGAAACAGGGAAACACACATCGCATTTCTAGACTCAACGAAAGACTTCGACGATGTAGATAGCATGACACATATTACTTAGGAAGATATATCGTCAGCAAATAATGAAGGTGACAGAAGGTGTACTACGCCACCCTGCAGACACGACCACCCTCGTTGTACCAACAAAACGATCAGACAATCCAGAGGCACTGCGACACGTAGGAGGAGAGCAACGTCGCACAGTGGGAATCAACACCTTAGTTTCGCTCAGCTGTACTAAGGAAAGACAACTTAAGAATCTGCTTCGTTAGCTCTATTAAGGAAGTAAGTAACTCGACTTCATAGCAAGACTATACCTAAGACAATCAGCGTGCGTAAACTTCTGTATTGGATGTATCGTCCGTCCGGATATCAACGTAGAAACTTCTACGTGGATATTGAAATTCTCTCGATACAACCCACACTGCATGTCACTACGGAGATGTTGTGCACTACAAAATTGCCACAGATACTGGTTTGAGAAGCTATACAGCTATCGGAATACAATAATAATAGTATTAATAACGCACCTTACTATAATACTGTACAAATATCTTTCCAGTTCATAATCACAACTAAACTGCGAAGAAACTTAGCTGCAGTGTGCTTGTCTGCTCTTTGAATTACACTACTGGCCACTAAACATTGGACAACCACATCTGGCCGTAATAACGGCCTTGGTACGCCTGGGCATTGAGTCAAACAGAGCTTGGATGGTGTGTACAGATACAGCTGCCCATGAAGCTTCAACACGATACCACATTTCATCAAGAGTAGTGACTGGCGTATTGTGACGAGCCACTTGCTCGGCTACCATTGACCAGACGTTTTCAATTGGTGAAAGATCGGGAGAATGTGCTGGCCAGGGCGGCAGTCGAACATTTTCTGTGTCCAGAAAGGCCCGTACAGGATCTACAACATGCGGTCGTGCATTATCCCGCTGAAACGTAGGGTTTCGCAGGGATCGAATGAAGGGTAGAGCCACGGGTCGTAACACATCTGAAATGTAACGTTTACTGTTCAGGTTCCGTCAATGCGAACAAGAGGTGACGGAGACGTGTAACCAATGGCACCCCATACCATCACGCCGTGTGATACGCCAGTATGGCGATGACGAATACACGCTTCCAATGTGCGTTCATCGCGATGTCGCCAAACACGGATGCGACCATCACGATATTGTAAACAGAACCTGGATTCATCCAAAAAAATGACGTTTTGCCATTCGTGCACCCAGGTTCGTCGTTGAGCACACCACCGCAGGCGCTCCTGTCTGTGATGCAGCGTCAAGTGTAACTGCACTCATGGTCTCCGAGCTGATAGTCCATGCTGCTGCAAACGTCGTCGAACTTTTCGTGCAGATAGTGGTTGTCTTGCAAACGTCCCCCTCTGTTGACTCAGGGATCGAGCCATACGGATAATATTCCTGTCATATCGACTGCTTGTGATACGACGCCGTTAGGATCCAGCACGGCGTTCCGTATTACCCTACTGAACCTACCGACTCTATATTCTGCTAACAGTCATTGGATCTCGACCAACGCGAGCATCAATGTCGCGATACGATAAACCGCAATCGCAATAGGGTACAATCCAACCTTTATCAAAGTCGGAAACGTGATGGTATGCATTTCTCCTCCTTACACGAAGCATCACAACAACGTTTCACCAGGCAGCGCCGGTCAACTTGCTGTTTGTGTATGAGAAATCGGTTGGAAACTTTCCTCGTGTCAGCACGTTGTAGGTGTCGCCACCGGCGCCAACCTTGTGTGAAGGCTCTGAAAAGGTAATCATTTTCTTATCACAGCATCTTCTTCTTGTCGGTTAAATTTCGCGTCTTTAGCACGTCATCTTCGTGGTGTAGCAATTTTAATGGCGAATAGTGTAATATTTATTTTATGTCGCACTTTCAGTGGAATAATTTATTTTCATGTTTACTTGAGGATATTATAGATAACTTCTGAACGTTTCACCCACGATATAAAAATGTCGTTGCGTTACTTGAATAGCAGTGTACTAATTCGTTTTAAAATTCTCACTCTCTCAACAATTCCATTTACATAAAACGCTGGAGATAATTTCTCTCCTTTTTTTAACATAAGAAATATGAAATAATTTCTCTCTTTGAAAAATAACATATCTGTGCTAATATTCCTATTTTTTGAGAATTAATATATTTGCTTTTTGCAACATTACAGAGTTTCCTTTATCTAATCTTTGACTTCCTTTTGTCACTGTACTGTACAATATTTGCGATTTGTTCGTTTGCTATTAAATTGAGCTTTACTTTTAAATAGCTTTGAATATTAAATATGGAGCAAGTAAGACTCGGGACGCTATTTTTATTCTTATAACAGAAGTTGTTCTTTCTTTATTGCCGATTTTCTTTCATGTACAGGTACGAGTACTGCCCAATCAAACAAACCCCTCAGCGGAAAAAAAAGAACATTGGTCTCACCGCCACTTTTAAACTTCTTGAACTTTAACATAGACACGAAAATAATTCGACTTCCGGCGTTGACATTACACGGATACACGCTTATTGACATTACCTAAAATGCAGCACTTGAACGATAGGTGAGAGAATTAGCGAATCATCAGTTACAATGCCTCCTACTTTATCGATTAGGCTTTTATAGGAAAAGCTATAAAATTCGAGACCGCACGTACAGATCTCATACTGACTTAGATTGGTTCTCGTTAACCTTAACTAAAATACATAGATGCTCACGCTAACGTCTCAAAATAATCCCTAAAAAATGGTTCAAATGGCTCTGAGCACTATGGAACTTAACATCTATGGTCATCAGTCCCCTAGAACTTAGAACTACTTAAACCTAACTAACCAAAGGACAGCACACAACACCCAGCCATCACGAGGCAGAGAAAATCCCTGACCCCGCCGGGAATCGAACCCGGGAACCCGTGCGTGGGAATAATCCCTAACACAATATCGAAAACTCACCATTTCCTAAGTGCTTGGTTTCGCCTTCAAATCTAGTAATACAACAATGCAGAGGCACTATTTCCTTAGTGCGTGCTCTCTCCACCTTAATATTCAAATAGAGACTTCACGTGATAA
Organism: Schistocerca cancellata; assembly: GCF_023864275.1. NCBI lineage: Eukaryota > Metazoa > Arthropoda > Insecta > Orthoptera > Acrididae > Schistocerca > Schistocerca cancellata. The sequence continues at coordinate 477,875,251 of NC_064628.1, read as the reverse complement.
CGTCACTTATCTCCCACAACAAAATGACAAATCGCCAATCTGACGGAGATACGGATCGCCTAAAAAGGTGCGGTTCTCAATCTATACTTCGTTCAGTAACTGTTTTGGCATAAAGTCTCTAGCCACGAAAAACCAATCCGAAACTACAATACACTGTAGCCACAGCTGCTACCTCAGACAAAATTCAAAGTTTCCACACTAATTTCAAATTTTGTGAGTGATTAACTCGAACTGAAGATTTTTCCCTTTTGTGTGCCTGCTGAGCTACCCAACTGGCAGAAGTCAAAGTCGTACAGAAGTCAAAGTCGTACATCGCTCATGGATAGCTCGGAAATTCTAATGTGAACATATTAATTCAATGAGAGACAAATAAGATAGGATAAAACGAACAATTTAAGACACTACATTGAGAAGAAAGTAACGAAACAGTGCATAGTCTTCCGTGCAAGAGCTGTCACGCTAAAGCGAACTTCTCATTTTTTTTTATTAACCCTTACAATGACGAAATATCACGCGGCTGAAGGTAATTTAGATGTTAGGAAGAGGGGACATATTTCATTTTTTTACTGTTTGGGTCCACTGACAACCACATGAAATAACTTATGTCATCGTTCTTTTCTCCTTTCTTTCTTTACAGTTGTTCACCATTCTTCCCCTTTTTTTTTTCTTCTCTCTTCTCTCTATATTGCTACTGGCTTTTTCTGCATTCTGAGATAACACAGGCGAACAGGAACATAGTAGGTGGCGTATTTTCAGAGGAGAGCAATTAGGTCCTCGTTTTCATCTGAAGACCAAAGATACTAATTCCCCTGTACATATAACCCTGACATATGCCCAGCAGAGAGACGTCTAGGTACAAACAAAATCCCACGCCACAGTATTCCATTCAGAAGAGGGTTAAAATTTAGTGATAATGTTATGAAGGAAAAATTTTGTGAGCGAGCTATCTCTCTCAACAGCGAGAGCGTGCCTGTGAAATTCCTGGCCTTGGAGGCACATTTACATTTAGAGAGGAGTTGGCGCTGTGGCGCTGTATGACTGCCTCTCTGCCCGCAGTGCCGCCAACGCCGCAGGCTGTCAACACCGGCCGTAGCTCGCGGCGTCGCATTAAAGCGAGTTGCAACTGCTCCGCGCCGCGCCGTGTTGCACCGGATCCGGTGAGACACCTGCTAATTGAAGACGTAATGGAGATGTCAGCTCCGGTAGCGAACTGCTGCCGCTGGAGTAATTTCGGGTTCGTGCTTCAGACTGTCATGTCACACCAGCTGAAATATAACTCCCAATAAAATTATTCCCTTTCAAAGACAGTATCCGGTCTTCTGTACATAAGGGGTCACCAAATTCATATTCTTTAAGAAAAAAAACCTTGTTTCGCGAAGTGTCTAGCATCCAGCGCATGTTGGTCTATCGATCATTCATATGATTTTAAACGCATTCCTGCTGGTTTTTGAACACATTCTAAGCTGATTTATGAACGAATCATAAGTTGATTTCTGAGTTGCTTGCATAGTGTACGTCATGTCTCTGCCAGGGCAATCATCGTCGCATATAGAAATAAGAAACTTTCCCGCAGACATACGGGGACGGAGCTATACGAGCTCAGTCAAATAAACCCGAATGGGTGAACGCCAATCCCTGTTCGTATATGTGGTTGACTGGGAGTGCGAATGGTCAGCGTTGATAATTACTAACTAAATCCTTACATCCAGACTATCAGAGCGGAAATAAACAACTAATGGGAATAACAGGTAAGAAAGATTACATATTAATCCTATTGCTGTGTCCCAGAAAATGAAATTTTGACAAAAGTTTTGCCACATCATTGGCCCCTAAGTCCCAGTTGTACAGTCTCCGGTTAGCAGCCAGATAAGTTCTGTTGTGAGAACAGCAAACTGGTGATAATGGCAGGATTAGTGGTGAACCGCAGATTAAGTTTTACAATGGCAGCAATAGTTACAGAAATATTGATGACAAGTGTGTTTGCCAGAATGAGGAAGAAGACGCAACTTGGACATCACACAAATTACATGGAAGAATATGACGATTCCAAATTCGTATAAAATTTTTATTTTACTACTTTTTCATTTCATGTTTGAGAAACTGGAGCTTATGAATGGAATTTCATTGTATTTCTTAATATAAAACGTTTTGCTTGTAGTAGGCCTAATAGGCATTTGAAATTAGTACTTCATGAATTATATTGTGGCGTCTTAGTTATGTAAATCAGGTAGACAAAAATGACCGTTTGTTCCACAACAGTCTCGCTTATTTGGCGTGTGTTCTAATTGCTATCTGAAAGGCCTATTTCCTTTTATCTAGCAGACAGTGACAGAATAGACCTAATGAAATCGAGAAACCACTCCAGTCTTGGGTACTATTCGCGTTAACAGCTATTTCAGTATTAGACAACGACATTTTGATTTTACATGTAACAAAACGTTTGACGAACTATGATGAGGCAGGCCCCTAGTGGCCGAGCGGTTCTAGGCGCTTCAGTCTGGAACCGCGCGACAGCTCTGGTCGCAGGTTCTAATCCTGCCTCGGGCATGGATGTGTGTCATGTCCTTAGGTTGGTTAGGTTTAAGTAGTTCTAAGTTCTAGGGGACTGATGACCTGAGATGTTAAGTCCCATAGTGCTCAGAGCCATTTGAACCATTTTTTAACTATGGTGAGGTAATAGATTCTTCCGCAGAAAGGAAAGCACGTCGTGTAAGGCTGTAGCAAAATTAGAGAGAAAAAATGCTGTGACCTAAGGATTGAAGAAATGTGTACTGTCTTGCTTGCCTATTGTCTTTAACGGTTATGTGTTTCCTATATTTAATTTTATGTCAAACAAAAGAGAAAGTTATTAGCTAATAGGCAACAAAGAGAGCAAACTTTCTGAAGAGTTCTTACTTCCCCAGCTACAAATAATCCCACCCAGTATTAATTGCGAGGATTTCATTTTTTAATTTTTTTTTTTTTTAGCGTGTTTAGGATATCAAACCGGCCGTCTGGGAGCAGGAGAGGAATCTCATGATATTTTCATTTCCATTGTCCTGAATATAGTTTTGATGGCCTCCATTTCAAAATATACACGTTTGAATTCCAGAGAGCTAAATACAGTGAAGTGCGACGGAAGAATGCTGTGTGAAGAGTGACACTAAACTTTGGCACACTTAAGACCAAATAACGTGTCTTACCTTTCCTCGAACATATTTATTTGTACATCAGACTCTTCAGAAAGATGTGCGTTTCAGAATGAACATACTTTCGAAAAACCGATTTTTTTTAAATTTTTGACAGCCTGCTCGAACGCTCGAGAGGGGAGGGAGGGGAGCGACTATCAAGTTTTTGCCCTTGTTCGGAAATACGGTAGATCCGGGGCTGAAAAAAGGTAATGCCTCTAACTTTGAAAACATCCAGGTGTCTTAATTCTGACCACAATTGTCCTTCATTTATGAAGGTGTATGAGCGTATTTTTGTCTTTAAATCTCCCTTCAAAGAATAGCACCTCCAGCACAGGTTCTTTCCTTTTGTGAGACTCCGCTCTATATCCTGTCATACTTGTTTATTCTTGTAAAACCTCTTAATTCATTTTTAGTTTCTGTTATAACGGCCAAGTTCATATTTTGTGATTTTCGTTCATTTTCAATTTATGCTTTTTTATCTCTGTAACTGTTTGTATTCCAAGTATACAGTCTGAATGCAGCGTGTATTCCAAATCGTTGTATTTTAAGACATTCTTCAGTTTATCCGTGCGGCTGGCTTTATTTATGGCTATTCTGACCAGGCAAACTCCCCATGACACAACCCTCAGATTTAGTGATCAAATAGCCCATTGGATAGCCCGTCAAAACCTGAACACAGATCAAGCATGAAAACAGGAAGTTTTTGTCTGTATCATTGTTATTGTAACGTACTTCACACCTATTTACTTTTTGTTTTCATTTCTGTGAACGGTCTATGTCACATATCGCTTGCTCTCACTATTCATCACATTTCCTAGCGACGGTAATATATTCTTATCACATGACTCATGTCCTGCGATGAATAGTCGGAGATGCGTAGACCTCTCACAGCAATGAGTAAACGAGTGTTAACCATGTTTCAACGGATTAATTCAAGAGTCAAAATTTTCAAAATGGAACGCAAGAGGCATAACACGTGGTACCTGTGTGGAACAATAGGAGACACGAACGTCTTGAGGTCCCTTTGTCGCACGTCGCCTCTGGAGACGGAAACAACACCACGGCACATACACAAATCTGAATACAACAAACAGACACGTCAATGACGGGACGAAAACTTCGTAAATTTAAGAAAAAACAGCTTCGGGCATGAGCGAGATTTGAAGCCAGTTCTTCCCCTTAGCAGTCTAACACCATGACCACAAGACCAGGACACAACGGTCATTAACGTCGCTCAATATTCCACAAATCAAATTTGGACCGTACACTGTTTCTATTTTGCTTCTTTTTTCCACAGTTCATTACACGTTCTTCCTGTTTTCATGTTTGATCTGTGTTCCGTTTTTAACGGGCTATCCAACGGGCCAGATTACCACTAAATCTGAGGGGGCTGCGATGGGGAGCTTCCCTCGTGACTGATGTCACAATTTCTCCCTCACATTATGCCGGCCTGTATCCAAGGTAGCCACTTTTAGGTATCCAAGCACACTTGTGTTTCTTTTGATTTGGTTGTCTTCCTCAGAAGTGTGCATACACTGCAGCTATACTTCCATCTCTCCAGGTTTTCTAGTGTTTCCTTCCCTGGTTTTCACCAATGCTGTCTTCCCTAGGGGGTCGGGTTCCCTACTCCCAAGAGCTCCCCTGCGTTGTCAACTGCTGTTCTTCTGGCTCCTGCCCAAGAGGCCTCTGGCAGGAGCTTAAGCGTAGCTCTCTGGTTCGTAATAGAGTGCTCGAATATTGTAGCCACAGTAAGGCCGCTGACCTCGGGGAGGTTTCTTTCACATTGTGACAGAGAAGAAAATTCCATTTAGAATGAAAAACTCGAATTGAAGAACACAGCAATTTAGAACGTTTTGAAGATATACTGTATCGCTAAAAAGTTAATACTATCTCGAAGAACTAAATGTACTGAATGTATAGCTTATTGTATCTTCTTAGCCTATTTGTCTGTAATTGACACTTCTGTGTCAGCTTTTGATTTAGTATACATTATTTATGCATACTATATTAACACTATTTTAACACTGTTTTAACACTATTTTGTATATATATGCAATTCTTGATATTGAAAAGAAATATTTACATATTATTGGAATTTTTACTAAAATTTTAAAATCCTTTTTCACCTTAAATTTTCGAGACCAGCTGCTGGAAAATGCTCTTCAATCAAACCGTTCATTCAGTTAAGAATGATTTGAAGAGCAGCTTAAAATGTTACGTGATGTCATTTCTACAATTTATAAATAAATAATATAATCTTCTGGAACCAGACACTCCTCTCACCACCAGCCTGTAATTTTTCTGAGAATGTGTCGGAGGTGCTACTTTGTTCATTGTTAAGTGTGAAGTTCATAAGCAGAAACCAGCCTCAAACATGGTTTTAAAAAGTTTTTATCAAACTATTACCGGTTTCGGATTAATTACAAATCCATCTACGTGTGGCCTTACAGTTTTGCTTGCTTTCCTGCTGGGATTTTATATTGTATTCGTTACTAGTTTGGCGCACTAAGATAAACAGAAAGGTTTTCAATCAAAGTTCAGTAAATTTATGAGAGATTTCGTCTTCCTTTCACATAAACTTTCATGAATTGACTTTAATATTAACAAAATATCAGGTGTGACGAAAACTTACGTGATTCGCCTCCTGACAAAGATAGTATTCTTAAGTAACTTCAACAAACAATAGAAGTTGGACTAACCACTATGCCGGCCGCGGTGGCCGAGCGGTTGTAGGCATTTTAGTCCGGAACCGAGCAATGCTACTGTCGCAGGTTCGAATCCTGCCTCGGGAATGGATGTGTGTAATGTCCTTAGGTTAGTTAGGTTCAAGTAGTTCTAAGTTCTAGGGGACTGATGACCTCAGATGTTGAGTCCCATAGTGCTCAGAGCCATTTGAACCATTTTTGAACTTACCGCTATAATCGGCAACAAAACTCAGATTACGTTGCTGAAACTGAAATACTCTGACGCCGGTGACATTATTTCCAACATATGCTCATAGAGAAGCTTTTATGGGGGGATTGGTAAGTTATTAAACCTTTGAAGAAAAACCTCGACTCCGGTGGGTTTCATATTATTGTGGTTATCATTTACACGCCATTCAGGTGATGGTCGTTGTTAGAATAGGTTTCTCAATAATTCGAACTCTTTTTTTATTTGAAACTCATGGTTTGATTAAAAGTGTGTGCCATTTAGGGCAATGTTCTTACCGACTGATTTATCGAGACAAAATTCACGTCTCGCAGTCACAGCCCAACATCCGCCAGTAGCTCTTGCTTACTCTCCAAACATCAGAGAAATATTTGCGCCGCTAGCGTTTGTGCTAAATCACTGTGAAGCGTCGAGAATAGTTGAGAGAGGTCTGGAGATGTAAAGCTGTGAGGCAAGTCGTGGGTGGGTCGTGCCTCGATAGCTTACAATGTAAAAACACTCTAGCTAAATGCTAGGCTCGTGGCTCGACATATATTTTTCATGTAACATGGTATTTCATAAAAATGTACCCTCCGCTGCAGAGTGAATGTGACAAAGTGAGTCATACAAGGGATCGATGAATGTGTGTAAACACCACAAGCACAACACAATACCATTCCTGTCTCATACCATTATTACTGTAAAATAGTTGCAAGTTTAGGTAAATGATGGAGGTCGTCAGCGAAAACGCATCCTCCGCTCCAAAGTAAACCACGAAGATTCAACTCTACTGAGATACGGTGACACTTGTGGCCAGGGCAGATGCGACAGTTCATCTTCGTGCTCACGAAATCACTTCTGAATGATATGATATTGTAGTGACTGTGTTATTCCGAATACAATGCAGAGATGTATGCTTGCATGTCCAAAGGAACAGGCACTCAGGCGACTATAGTCGTTACGAAATACATTAAATGCGTTCGCATTTGCGAATATGGACGACCAACAGCAATAGAATGTAATGACGACAGTGAAAATTTGTGCCGGACCCGGACTCGAAACCCTTATTTCCGGCTTATCGCATGTTGTAACGTTACCATTTGGCTATCCGTGCACGTTGACGGCCAGACCCAAACTGCTGTATGTCGTCAACCATATGTCGACAACCTGTAACAGTCTGGAACCGCGCGACCGCCACGGTCGCACGTTCGAATCCTGCCTTGGGCATGGATGTGTGTGATGTCCTTAGGTTAGTTAGGTTTAAATAGTTCTACGTTCTAGGGATTGATGATTGATGACCTCAGAAGTTAAGTCCCATAGTGCTCAGAGTCATTTGAACCATTTTTGAACAACCTGTACTCGTACATGAATAATGTACACTACTGGCCATTAAAATTGCTACACCACGAAGATGACGTGCTACAGACGCGAAATTAAACCGACAGGAAGAAGATGCTATGATATGCAAATTATTAGCTTTTCAAAGCATTCGCACAACGTTGGCGCCGGCGGCGACACGTACAACGTGCTAACATGAGGAAAGTTTCAACCGATTTCTCATACACAAACAGCACTTCACCGGCATTGCCTGATGAAACGTCGTTGCGACGCCTCGTGTAAGCAGTCGAGATGACAGGTATCTTATCCGCATGGCTGTAACGGATCGTGCAGCCACGTCTCGATCCCTGAGTCAACAGATGGGGACGTTTGCAAGACAAGAACCATCTGCACGAACAGTTCGACGACGTTAGCAGCAGCATGGACTATCAGCTCGGTGACCATGGCTGCGGTTACCCTTGACGGTGCATCACACACAGGAGCGCCTGCGATGGTGTACTCAACGGCGAACCTGGTTGCACGAGTGGCAAAACGTCATTTTTTCGGATGAATCCAGGTTCTGTGTACAGCATCATGATTGGTCGCATCCGTGTTTGGCGACATCACGGTGAACGCACATAGGAAGCGTGTATTCGTCATCGCCATACTGGCGTATCAACCGGCGTGGTGGTATGGGGTCCCATTGGTTACACGTCTCGGCCACCTCTTGTTCGCATCGACGGCACTTTGAACAGTGGACGTTACATTTCAGATGTGTTACGACCCGTGGCTCTACCCTTCATTCGATCCCTGCGAAACCCTACATCTCAGCAGGAAAAAGCACGACCGCATGATGCAGGTCCTGTACGGTCCTTTCTGGATACAGAAAATGTTCGACTGCTGCCCTGACCAGCACATTCTCCATATCTCTTACCAATTGAAAACGTCTGGTCACTGGTGGCCTAGCAACTGACTCGTCACAATACGCCAGTCACTACTCTTGATGAACTGTGGTATCGTGTTGAAGCTGCATGGGTAGCTGTACCTGTACACGCAATCCAAGCTCTGTTTGACTCAATGCCCAAGCGTATCAAGGTCGGTATTACGGTCACAGTTGGTTGTTCTGGGTAGTGATTTCTCAGGATCTATGCACCCAAATTCCGTGAAAATGTAATCACATGTCCGGGTAGTATAATACATTTGTCCAATGATTACCCGTTTATCATCTGCATTTCTTCTTGGTTTATCAATTTTAATGGCCAGTATATTCCGGTATAGGCGTTCAGGCGGATAAATATTTCAGTGTCTGTAATATTCCGAAAACGATGCATAGTTCTTTTGGAAATGCATGCATGTTCAAAGGAACTTTGCATAGTAGGTCGCTTCTCCCATGGACGTCGATACCGTCCCGTGCCTGGTACTCCGTGCTAGATCCCCTGGCGGTCGTAAGGCGCAATGTCGGGACCCCGGTTGGTCTGCTCCGCCTGCTGCGAAGCATCCAGCCCCATCACTGTCCATGACACAGACCTCCTACCGTACCTTCCAAGCTGGGCGGAGGGGGGTGCGAAATCGCCCCCCATACCGTCGGCCGTAGTTTCGAACACGCGCACCGCCAGTTACACCGACGTACTGAAAGGTGGCTACACTGAGCCACAGCGCCAGAAATCGCGCCAGAGAGTATTGTTCCGTCCGCCGCCTCCACTGGCAGTGCTTATTGAGACGTAGCGGCAGGCAGTTCTTACCGAGAAGTTGTGGTGGAGACTGCTGGTCGTGAAGTCAGAGTGAGATGTGGTAGTGGAGAATGTTGTTCCATGTTTTATGCAGTGGTTTGATGGGAGATATAGCAGATGTTGTTCTAATGGAGATATTGTAATGGTCAGAGTGCATTTCGTCAATATATATGGAGGTATTTTCTTTTATTCTTTTATTCTTTCAGTGACCTGAATAATGTGTCATTACAGGTTCAGTCAACAAAGCATCTGGCGTGTGTTCTTGTATTAGAGTGTAATTTTGGTTTTCTTGCACAATTATAGTATTTCTAATTTTCTTTTAGCACGTCAGTATAAATGGTATTTAAAATTTCTTGTCTTGTTGAAGAAGAACCGTGCCAGATGTGCGTTGAGTCACACTACCACACACAGAACAGCTACACTTGTGCCTTGTTGGCTTCGTAGAATTTATAGTTGCTGGGGACTTAATTAATTAATTGTATTAACTGAAATTTTCATTTCATTCTTTGTTGTTGTTCTATGCAGTCAGATTGCGTACTAATACTAGTCAGGGCCAGCCGTTTACGAGACTTGCGTAATCGGACTCACAGCTACTAAAACAAACAAAAAAATATTTGCATTTTATTAAATAAAGCCCCCATGCACGTGGCGACCGCTGCTTCGGATCGTCCCTTGGAATCTTCTGATTGTAAAAACAGTAGACAGTAGTATTGTTGTAGTAATTTGTAGTTTAGTAATTGTAGTCTAGATTGCATGTGTAGATTTGGTAATTGTCATTCTTCTAATGGTATTTCATAATTTAATTTTGTTGTCTTGTATACGCGTTTGACAATCTAGTGCAATTATTTCAATTGTTCGTTAATCGTGTTTGAGGGAAACATTGCATGTAAATGGTATTGTTGGAGATAAAGAGTCATTGTGTGTAATTTTCATATAGTGACGAGTTTTGTATATTTTGTAAATGATTACGCGATCAATGAAAAAGGCAAAAATGATGAATAGTGAGAATAACGAAATTGTTGACATGGTGAACTCGCCAACACAGGACAACAGTATGATGGATAATGAAGTGGAAAACAATGTAATAAGTCGGGAAAATAGTCCGGAACCATTTCAAAATTTTTCGCAATCAGAAAATTCACAGAATCCAAGATTAACGACAGAAGATTCTGGAACAGTATCGAACACAGATAGCTTTACAGCTATGACGAGGGAAACTGGTTGTGCGGGAAATGTTAGGGGCGAAAATAATTTTGAACAAGTTAACACGGAGAAGTTAATGAGTGCAATATTAAATTTGGGATCTCGGTTAGACTCACAAATGGGAACAATGGAGCAGTTACGATCTGAATTAAAAACAGATAGGGGAACAATGGAGCAGTTTCGATCTGAATTAAAAACACAGATGGGAACAATGGAAACACGGTTAGACTCACGAATAGGGACATGTTTCAAAAATATGAAAGATGAATTAAAGAAAGAAATCAGAGAAGAGGTACAACCGATTTTGAATTCTCACAATAATAGATTAAGTGCAGTAGAGATTAGACAAAGGGAACAGGATAGAGAACAGGAAGAAAGAGATCGCGTGATAGTACAGAAATTTTCAGAGTCAAATTTACAACGTGCAAAAGATAAGGAAGAAATATTTGAGAGAATCGAGGAATCCGTACCAAATGACAGATTAAATAACGTAACACAACAGTATGAACAGTTAACTACTAAATGCGTTAATACTGAAACGCGAGTCGCGACACTTACGGAAGACGTAAATAAACAGAAAGAACAAATTGGTGACTTATCGGAAAGAGTGGAGGAGATTTCAGATAAATTGACAAATCTTAGTTTAAATGGGGACAGAGATTCAGATGACACAGCTCCATTGCCATTTTCAGAAACCGAAGAGTACCAGAGCATAAATAAACATGTTGAAAATCAGGGAAAATTTAATGAACGCGTGAAAAGGGAATTTGAGGCATTAAAAAAGCAAGTCAAACAAATTGAAGGCGAAATCGTAGGAAAAGACGGCAAAAGAAATTTAGAATCACAGATACCAGAGGGGTTTGAAGAAAATAATTTGTTTCATTTACGGGATGCAACAAGAGAGCGCCAGGCGCGCGAACTTGACAATAATCGACATTGGGACTGGGACAGACGCGGTAGGTCTTTGTCGCCACGAGGCGAAAACTTTGACTATAAACACTTTTTGACTGTTCGGAAATTTAAGATCTTCCGCAATTCTAAGAATGACATACATCCATGTGCATGGTTAGATCAATTTATGTACGCACTCCCACCAAATTGGCCACTAAGTCACAAACTGGAATTTATGTGTGGATGTTTAGAAAACGAACCGGCGACGCGGATGCGCGCACTCATTAGAGATTGTAATAATCTGAATGATTTTTATCATGCATTTCTATCGGCATATTGGTCCGAAAACACGCAAGACAGAGTCAAACACAGTCTTATCATGCAGCGTAATTTCAAACAGTCTGAATTCCGCACGCCAGCGGAATATTTTGAAGACATGATTCGAAAGAATCAGTTCCTTTCCAACCCTTATAGCCCGACTGAATTAATTCGCATTTGTTTAACTAAGCTGCCACAATCCATAAGACAAATTGCTTTAGCTGGAAGATGTAAAGACGACATCGAGACTTTTAAGACTTTGTTGCAAGAACTTGAGTATGACAACGACGACGGGACTTCTTGTAACTTTTTCAGTAACAGTAATTACAATAGATTTTCAGAGAAAAGGGATAGTGATCGGAACGGGCGTTATATGGGGAACTTTGAGAATGACAGACGTAACAGACAGGACAATAGATACCAGCCTTATGACAATAACAGACGTTCTAACAGAAACTACACAGACAATTATAGTAACGGTAATTCGTACCGGAATGATCAATTATACGGAAACAGTAATCGGTATCATCAAGACAGAAATTATTCAAACAGTAATAGAAATTCTTACTACAGAAATAATCAGGGTAGTAGATACAACCATAATTTCAGAAGTGACAGTCGAAATTACACAAGAAGTAGTTATGCAGACAGACAGGAGAACAGAAATTTTAATAACAGACACAACCAAGAATTTGTATCTAACAGACAGGAGGGACCTAATTGGCATCCTCCACGTGACAGAACTTCAAAGAGACAAGTGCAAATCGTAGAAATGGATCCGCGAAATGACGCGAATAATCAAAGACGTGACGCAAACAATCGACAATGACTAGCAGCTTCGGCTTCTGGCATCAATATAGACGGTTCAGAAAGTAATGACACTACGACTTTACACTACGTACGCCTGGAAGACATGAGAGACATTTTGCTAGACGAAAAGGAAAATAATGTAGACGCATTTTTACATCCTGTTATTGAAGTATGGGTGGGTAAGAATAAGTTCACTGCAGTTTTAGATTCTGGGAGCCCATTGAACGACATTAGTGAATCAGTTTTTCGTATATGTGAAAGGACTATTGCCTGTCCTGTGTTACCTATTTCTAAAACTACAATTCGAGGAGCGATTTCTGGAAAAGGTGTAGAAGTTAAACAACAGACCAACCTAAATTTCAATTGTCAAGGATACGAATTTTCTGCTAATTTTATTATTGTTCCATTGCTCAGTACACAAATTATATTAGGTATGGAGTTTCTTAACGCACATAAGGCAATTTTGAACTTTAAAGAAGGGAGTGTGAATTTGACTGTTGCCGGAATGCCGAAATGTTTGAAATTTTTCGAGTGTTTAACAAGATCTGAGTCAGATACAAAATGTTTAAGGTTTCTTACTTCTGATGTTTTCGTTGAGCATTATGACGACAATGTGTTTATTCATGACAATGACAATAGATACAGAGACGCGATGGATGATATAATTAATAGCGAAGAACTAATTAATGAAAAGGTTAAGAAAGCCGAAGTGCCAGATAACGTTGCAAGAGAAGAGCTGTACCACATTTTGACTTCACATGCTACAGTATTTAGTCATCACACAGGAACTATACAAGGCTTACAATATTTATTTAAAGTAAAAGAACACACACCATTTCGCGGGAAAACGTACGCTATTCCTTTGGCTTACAGAGACAAGGTTAAGAATGAACTTCAGTACATGTTAGATCAGGGCATTATTGAGCCTGCAGTCAGTCCTTATACTAGCCCATTACACGTTGTTCTTAAAAAAGGATGGGTCAATTCGCTTGGTTCTGGATTCCAGACAGATAAATAATATCATCATTCCTGAAACTGACCGTCCACAAAATTTAGATGAACTTCTTCAACATTTTCATGGAATTAAAGTTTTATCCACGATTGATATGCGCGCAAGTTTTTGGCAAATAGAACTCCACCCTGATTGTAGAAAATATACTGCCTTTTTAGCCTTTGGTAACTGTTACCAGTTTCGGAAATTACCGTTTGGACTTACTGTATCTTCAGCAGCATTCATTCGTAACTTAAATGAAATTTTACCCGTTTATCTTCGTGACAATATTACTTCATATGTTGACGACATTCTTATTGCTAAACATTCTTGGAGTGAGCACAACAAAATTTTGGATTCATTATTACGTATTTTTGCGAGAGTTGGCATTACGGTGAACTTAGAAAAATCTGAATTTGGTCGTTCTCAGGTGAAATTTCTCGGTCACATTATTTCTACAGAAGGTATTCTTCCTGATCCAGAAAAATTTGACGCTATTCGTAATTATGCTGTTCCTACTACAAAACGTGATGTTCATAGTTTTCTTGGTGTCTGTAATTTTCTTAGACGCTTTGTTAAATTGGACGATTTGGCCACACCTCGTTTATGTGAACTATCTGGGAAGAAATCTAATTGGTGTTGGGATGAGGAAGCTCAATCAGAATTTGAACAACTTTGTGATGCTTTAGTTGCTGCTCCACTTCTTTCACACCCGGATTTATCTAAAGATTTTTGTTTGGCGACGGACTCATCATACAAAGGCCTAGGTGCACATTTATTTCAAGAGATAGAAGAAGACGGCGTTGTAGTACAAAAGACTATTGCATTTGGAAGTCGTGTTCTCTCTAAATCAGAAAAGAATTATTCGATTACGGAACTTGAAGCTTTGGCTGTTGTTTGGGCTTTTACAAAATTTCGCACATTTTTGTTTGGCAGACATACTAAGGTTTACACCGATCATTGAGCTCTTGAGTTTCTTATGTCGACAAAATTAACTCATGGCAGATTGTCACGATGGGCGTTGTACCTACAGGAATTTGATTTTAGTATTGTTTACATACAGGGTTCTTCAAATATTGTAGCTGATGCTTTATCACGTGCACCTATGGGTTTGAGAACTTTATTTCGTCTTCGCTCCAGGACATCGCTAAGGAGCAAAATAAGGATCCAATCTGGAAGGACATTAAGGAGAAATGGAGGAGAAAGGAAAGCGTAGCGATTAGACAGCATTATTTAGTTCGCAATGACATTCTTTTTAAACGAAAATCGGTCGACAACTCTGTTTGGTTAGTTTGTATTCCTGATGAGTGGGTTAATAAGCTGATTTGGTATACGCATTTCAGTTATGCACACTTTGGTCCCAGAAAATGCTTTCATAAATTGCGGGAAAATTGTTACTTCAGTAATATGGAAAAACGTATTCGATCTGTTCTGGCCAAATGCAAATTATGTCAAAAGGCTAAGCCGCCAACAGTTTCTCACAGAGCACCGTTGTTTCCTATCATTCCAGCGAAATTAAAGGACATGGCTGCAGTCGATTTGTTCGGTCCAGTGGTTCGATCTACTAATGGTTTTGCGTACATTTTCGTAGCAGTGGAGTTGACATCAAAATATGTGTGTTTTACACCGTTACGCAAAGCAACAGCTCGTTCAGTATCTAACGCTTTCATCAAACATTTTCTTAAAGAAGTGGGTCATGTTGATAAGGTTATATCAGATAATGGATCACAGTTTCGTTCTAAAATTTGGCTTCGTACTCTACAGCGTCGTAAAATTAAACCAATTTTCATTTCACTTTTTCACCCCCAATCTAACGCTTCAGAGAGATGGATGAAGGAAATCAATAAATTGTGTCGTCTTTATTGTCATCAGAATCACAGAACGTGGGATCAGTATCTTCATATTTTTCAAAACATTCTGAATGAACTCCCTAATGATTCAACTTCTCTACCGCCTTTACTGATATTAAAAAACAAAGCACCGACAAATCACATTTCTGAAATCGTTCCTTTTCCGCCTACACGGAAACTGCGGCATTCTGAAATTGTCAACCTGGCTCTATGAAATATTGCATCTGCGGCTGCTAGAAGAGAGAAATCAGCTAAGCGTCCTCGTCGTTTAAAAATCTTGTCAGTTGGTCAGAAAGTGTTAATTAAGTCTCATCGTTTGTCTCACAAAGGAAAAGGCTTGTGTCGCAAATTTTTTCTGCTTTATAACGGCCCATATAGAATTCGCAAAATTATTCATGATAACACTGTCGAAGTAGAAACTCTTAAATCACGACGCTCTAAGGGAATACATCATATATCTAACGTTAAAATTTTTGTGGAATGATATACTTTTGAAAAATTTTTGTAGAATGACATACTTGTGAGAAACTAACAGCTACATGTAAACATGCGGAGAGTACAAGGATACCGCGCTGTGTTTTGGCGGCGCGGCGGCACATACTCAAAGCAACAGTGAAGTCTGCGCGCCGCACAAGGCAGTCGTTGACCGCAAATAATCACTTCCTACGTCACGCGCCTACAGCTGATCGAGCGCTCAGTGCGAATGCACTGACAGCCGTAAATAAATACACAGTCTAATTTCTCCGACTGAATTCAGTATAAAGCTATAGTGACTTGATGAATTCTGTTATTAACATTCAGTATTTTTCAGGATACGGTTCCATAAAATATTTAAGAACTTCAGGTAAATTCTGTGCGTGTCCGACGTTAAGACGACTTGCTATCGAGAAAATTTCAGGAAAAATGTCATTTCCAAGAAGAAAGTAATAAACTAAAAAGGTAATTATTAATCGAGTTTATTTTTCAGGTAACATATTTCCACTTAGGTACGTACTTTAGACGTAATTTGCTGCTCGCGATTACGTGATTCATACTTTGTGCTAAATTTCATGTTCTATGAAATTACTTGTGAAGCGACGTGCTTGCGTACGTTAACTTATTTTGACAATGATTATTAATTAACTGGGTTGTAACTTGTGTATATTATGCATCGCTTGACTGCACTGCTCTTTCACTGATGTTATATTTTTTTAATTATGTGCCTGCTGTGCTTATTTATTTAAATTATAATTGTCACCTGATTAATTGTGCTGATGTGGTTAGGTATGTAAGTTATACTTTGTGATTTATCTGCATGCGCCTTCATGTTTACTTATTAAGATACGATGCTAATGACCTGTTTAGTACGTAAGATATATGTTTACTGCTATGCGTATGGATTGCACATTTACACATTTCTGCTTGTTGTCATAACTATACTTTAATTTGGTATATAGCAATGCTGATGTACAGTGTACGGACATGGAGTGTGGGTTACGCTGTGGTATGGGTTACGGATTGTTCGCTTGGCGAAGCCTCGTTATAGAAATTGTGCTGCATCCACTTGTTGACATTCTGTTCACTACTGGTATATTTACTCGCTGTTGCTTGTTTTGCTTACGCTCAGTGCTTTATATTTTAATATAAGAAAATGAACTGCAGTAATTCGACGAGCGACTTTAGTACAAGAAACATCATAGAAGTCACATGAGCTGGAGGTTTTATGAAAGCTGTATAAATGTATGCCAATAGGAAGGAAGCTAACGACATGACATACCAACACAGTTATTACACTGCATTTTTCGTGAGCCATTGAAATAGGAAGTGACACTTGACACAAGAAATACTCCACATGTTTGCTTCTGTTTGCCATAATTCTTGAAGTGGTGTACACACTGTGAAATATTAGGATCATTCACACTCCGTAATCGTACTTAATTACTGAGAGTTATTCGAACTAAGTCTGTTAGAGGTCATGTATGCATTCTTTGTTTATAATTCATAATGAGTAGAAGATTTTGGTCAGATGGATTACACAGAGGTTGTGTGTTGACAGTGTGTCTTCGGATTGTATGGGATGAGGAGGTTTGCACTAGGATTTTATCTGTACTCGATCGAGGAGACTGACTAGAGGAAAGAGTTGTTATGGAAGTGGAATGATACTGGCAATAAGGTTTATATGTATCGACGTATTGAAGAGGTATTATGGAGGTATTGAGATTATATGAAGTTGATTGGAGTTATGGTGTATAAGAGGCAAAATAAGTGAGGTGCATATTTTTTTTTTTTTTGTTGTTGTTGGTCTATATGGAACAAGGAGGATGAAGATAGCAGACTAGAACACTAAAATGAAAGGAAGATTGTCTACACACACTTTGTTAAATCACTAAGCAGTATGTACTTTTTTTTTTGGAGAGAGGAAGTTGCATATCTTGGCACACTGACAGTTGTTCAGCAACCGTACATTTTGATCTGGCTTGGCAAACATTGGTCTTGACATGATGACTATGACGTTGACTTAACTATTATTGACTGTTATACATTGCTGTCACTACTACTTGATACACATGATGAACATGAAATTTTGACAGAAGTGGATTCACACAGTTAACACTATTCAATTACACAGTAGTACTTAATGTGGATGAAAGATGAGTGAGTGTGATTTGTGTGTTTTCCTTTCCTAATCCTACCCACCTATCTCCTAAATATTATTTTATTTGTTTGTAATGGCTTGCACTGACACCCATAAATATTATAGGTTTACTGATGTTTGTGTATTTGTAATAGTAATATGACAATTACCTGATATCATTTGTGTGTTTGTTATGATTTGTATGTTTAGTGTAAGAGCATTGTAAAAGCATTTGTATGTGTATTCAAACTATTGTTCATGCTCGAACTGTCTGAGTAGTGATAGTAAATATTATGGACTGTTACTTGTACCTTTTCTACATGATTGGTGCCACTAGGACATGTTTAATTTCTGCTGATGAACTGTGTGATCAGTGATAGTGAATATTATGGACTGCTGTCTGAACCTACTCAACATTGCTGGGTGCCACTGATGGACTGCTTGTACTAAAATGATGTCACCTGTTGGAGTCTGAACCTACTCCACATTGCTGGGTGCCACTGATGGACTGCTTCTACTAAAATGATGTCACCTGTTGGAGTCTGAACCTACTCCACATTGCTGGGTGCCACTGATGGACTGCTTCTACTGAAATGATGTCACCTGTTGGAGTCTGCACCTACTCCACATTGCTGGGTGCCACTGATGGACTGCTTCTACTGAAATGATGTCACCTGTTGGAGTCTGCACCTGTTCAACAATACTGGGTGCACAGATGGAGCTACTTCTATGGAAATGATGTCATTTGTCGGTGTCTGCACCTACTCAACATTGCTGGGTGCCATTGATGAACTGCTTCTACTGAGAAATGTGACTTGTTGCTGTGTGTACCTCTTCAACATTGCTGGGTACCACAAATGGAACTGCTTCTACTGAAATGACGTCACCTGATGGTGCGTGCATGGGGGCTTTATTTAATAAAATGCAAATATTTTTTTAGTTTTAGTAGCTGTGAGTCCGATTACGCAAGTCTCGTAAACGGCTGGCCCTGACTAGTATTAGTACGCAATCTGACTGCATAGAACAACAACAAAGAATGAAATGAAAATTTCAGTTAATACAATTAATTAATTAAGTCCCCAGCAACTATAAATTCTACGAAGCCAACAAGGCACAAGTGTAGCTGTTCTGTGTGTGGTAGTGTGACTCAACGCACATCTGGCACGGTTCTTCTTCAACAAGACAAGAAATTTTAAATACCATTTATACTGACGTGATAAAAGAAAATTAGAAATACTATAATTGTGCAAGAAAACCAAAATTACACTCTAATACAAGAGCACACGCCAGATGCTTTGTTGACTGAACCTGTAATGACACATTATTCAGGTCACTGAAAGAATAAAAGAATAAAAGAAAATACCTCCATATATATTGACGAAATGCACTCTGACCATTACAATATCTCCATTAGAACAACATCTGCTATCTCTCCCATCAAACCACTGCATAAAACATGGAACAACACTCTCCACTACCACATCTCACTCTGACTTCACGACCAGCAGTCTCCACCACAACTTCTCGGTAAGAACTGCCTGCCGCTACGTCTCAATAAGCACTGCCAGTGGAGGCGGCGGACGGAACAATACTCTCTGGCGCGATTTCTGGCGCTGTGGCTCAGTGTAGCCACCTTTCAGTACTTCCTACAGCCTCCACCGCGGCACGAGGGCGCTGTCACGGACGATTACGCGTCACCCCTCCGGAGCTCCAACCACGGATATTCTGAAATTAGAACATTCATGTACTGACTCCACTTCGTGCTTTCTACAGACTTTCGAAGTGACTGTGGCTTGACACCTGAATAGATATTGTATTGAACAGTGTCAAATTTATAAATCTTTTATATTTTTATATATTTCTACATTCAAATCTACTGTTAGAAACTGACGCTGCAACTACAGCAACGAAGATACTTATTATTTTTAGTACTTGATGTTAGATGTAGAATAAATTAAATCTGACTTCTCTATTCATGAGCGGCGTATGGTGCCTCGCTCTAGTATCCATTAAAGAATCACACAGTGTGCAAGGAAGTTATAACACTAACATATTAGTCCTCCCTAGCAATAAATTCTCAATGCAGTTACCAGTTTCATTCAATACTACATAAGATAGCAATTTCATTAATAATCACTGGGGGCTGACCCAGATTGTTTTGGAAGTTAAGAAATGCTTGATTTACTTGAGTTCCTTCATATATATCTTTCAGGATGTAAATCACAGCCGGCCGGGGTGGCCAAGCGGTTAAAGGCGCTTCAGTCTGGAACCGCGCGACCGCTACGGTCGCAGGTTCGAATCCTGCCTCGGGCATGGATGTGTGTGATGTCCTTAGGTTAGTTAGGTTTAAGTAGTTCTAAGTTCTAGGGGACTGATGACCTTAGAAGTTAAGTCCCATAGTGCTCAGAGCCATTTGAACCATTTGTAAATCACAAGTTGCATATCGCATGACCAATGTTTCCGGAATCCGTGATAATTGGCCTGAAGAAAGTCATTCTGTTCCGTACGTCTTATTTCACCTTAGCTCAGAATACGTTCGAACTTTCGACAGTGATATTGGATGGTAGTTCTATGGATCAGTTCTGCTACCCTTCTAGTAGACGGCGCAGCCGATGCTTTCTTTCAGCTCCTGGGCACAGTTTTCAGTTTGTGACTCTGCACTAAACTAAGTTTCAAATAGGGTCTAATAGTTGCAAATTCAGTATACATTCTGGCAGGTTTCTAAGGATTTCGATAGACGCGTCCGTGCGAGGCATTTGTTCCGATGTTACGCTACTACTTGAAGGTCTTAGAAATTACGTCTATGATGTTGTTGGTGAGCATAACGTACATTCATATCTAAACGTGTAACATGTTCAGTGTGATTTCTAGTAGCATTGTGGTAAAACAAAGAAACTCGTTTTATTTTGACACGGAAATATTTTTCTTTGTATGTCTGTCAAGTAGAGTTGTGCATTTCATGATAATTACAAGTTACTACAAAGATAATTTCTGTGCGTGTAGCCGGTTCAAAGAAACGCTATACATAGGTGAATATTTTAGTAGTTCCATGCACAACCATAATGAATATACACAGTAGCCACAGGATTCTTAACGATATTGCGCAAAATACGACGGAAGCTACGGCTGACTCCTAAAGCACGAAACATACTGTGTAAACTGTCACTCTATTATAAATACTGTCTTCTTTACCTACGTTTCTATATGTTTCTACAAACAACAGGAAATAACGATTTTTGAGAAAAAACTAATAATACAAGCACATCATCAAAAGTTCGTAATAAGTTATTACCTTTGAGTAGCTAATGAGCAATTTCACAAAAGATGTAATAGTATCATGGTTTTTAAATTCTTCTACTAACCCAACTGTTAAGTTGTATCTAAGCTGCGGTGTGGCGGAATTTGAAATGTAGTCTGTTGGATACCTGAAGTTTAGGAGGATCATCCCTACACTTGCACATGAGCTGGAAATTTATATTAGAAATAGTAGCAATTTTTGACAGCGCCTGTGGCGATTCTACCTCCTGTAGAGGCATTACCTCATCATAACACTTCATCTATAGTGTTACAACCTGCTTAACCAACTTTAATTGCATAAAGGTATTTCTGAAGTAGTTCTTTTGCTTTAGAGCTAAGTTGTTGCACTCTAAAAACATACACGAGGAGAAACCAGGGTCAGAGACAACGACATTGTTTAAAATTGACGAAATACGCTGAGGAACGTTGATAATTTCCTATCTGACAAAAGATATGCTAACAATAATGAATGTAACTAAATAACAAAGCAGCCGATTCTTGCGTACGTTTTCTGTTAGTATGAGCATAAGTTCGAGGACATACGCTAAGGAAATCGCTGGATTAAGGTCGCCAAATTTTTCACAGCGCTCTCTGCTTGGCATGGTTCACTGCACTGACGGATTCAGGCCTGTCTACCAGGAATTTCAATCACGTCCTCTTCGTGAGAAATTTCACATTCCTACGAACTTCAAGCCACTGCGATGTAAATGCGATCCCGAAATTCCTTGGACGCCGCTCCATTGCAAAGGTATCGGGAAAGGAATGCATGAACACAGGAAAGAAGCAGAATAAAGCACGAGGAAAAAATTCGGCCACAGAAAAGTCCTTTGATCGTTAGTAGTCGGTGCATTACTAATTCCCCATTCATTCCACTTTTTACAACTAGGAAATAACAAAAACAACGCTATTTCAGGTAATACTAACCTGGCAAATGTTCAAAGTGACAGAACAGACAAGCAGTTCGTAAAAATATCGAACGGTACATTTCAACTCAAATACTGGAAATTACCTTGTAAGCATAATTCAGAACTATCAATTTTACTATGACATTTAGAATTATTACGAACACTAATCAACTCCTATGCTGTTACGTAAAAGTGTCGTTTCATCCACTAGCGTGTAGAATCTTTCATAAGTAAGATGGATGCTTGAAGAGTAATATAAAGATAAATGACAAGTAAATTGGTCCTCAATAACTTCGAATAGATTTTAATGTGTGCAAATCTATATCTATTTTAAGTTTTCAGTTTGTATTCACTTTAAATATGCAGTTCATAGGTAACGAAAACATTTTACACGTAAAACGTAAGTAACCTTTAAGTAAACTGAGCTTACAGTGTAATTGGTCACTTTCTATTGGCACTATGACGATTCTGCCAATTTTAGGAAAATGTGGCATTTCTTAACTCTGATACTGAACACAACTAATAGGATGTTGCGGTGTCATTCGTTTGCCAACATATCTCTTATTTGTCACTGATTTATGCGCTTTGTTAGTAAAATGGTACTATTTAGAGGTAATGAAAATACAAGAGAGATAAAGGAAAATTGAAAGTCACAGGTTAAAGGAAATTTGTTTCACACTTATCAAATGATTTACTTGATTTTTATACAATAAATGCATCGATAAGGCATTACACATTTAGTTTTTGTTTAGCTGCAAGAGCATTACAATCCAAATGAAATCAGGTGAGTGGTATTGTGACATGACATGACGTGATTGGCAATTAAACACAAAGAACAAGAACGTAATACATATGCGCTAAGGAGTCCAGGAACAGTAGTACTGTAATAAGGAGGATAAGTAGCTCAAACCGCACTCGCAAAATCATATCTTTCTGTCGTCGAGAAGAACTGAACATAAAAAATGTACACATGATGTCAAAATGTATTTCAGTTAAGAATTTCCCTCTTAAATGGTTGTATTATATGATTTCCGCCTCAAATCCAAATAATAGTAGGAGCAGCACGCCAAAATGTAGAAAGTATCTCTATCGGTACAAGTTTCCAGACGTATTGTATCTGCAGGTCTATACTCAATTTATGCTCAAGCCTATGCCTGGGTAATATTGCTAGAAATATCATAACAAGAGTTATTCCTTTGGCGATTCAGTGTACAAGCAATATACAAAAGCACTTTCAGGTCATCTACATTGCCAAGCAGAACTTCCTTTACGTATAGAAGTGTAAATCAGCATGAGCAGACAGCTACGTATTAGGTTAACGAAAGCCCGACCGGCGAAGAAAACAAATGTGCCTACAGAACATCCACGATGCATTATATCGGAACTACTCTCTCTCTCTCTCTTTCAAGCCTTTCAATAGACGCAGTAAAGGAAAGTTACATACGTCACTGTGAACGTCTTAGCTAGTAACAGCAAGACTGGAGAAGAAAACAAAGCTTATACAAATTAACCTACGCAGTGAAAACTACTTTATTCTGTTTCAATGTCAGCAGTAAAGCAGTAGTTAGTCATAATAATTTAAGTTTCATTAATTAAAGTTCAATAAATTACATACACGCATAAATAGCAGCAATGCCAAATGCCATGTTCGGCAACAAGCAATAAGTCATGTGCTGTGCCATCTGAATATTTGGGGCCGTGGAGAGATCACGTTCCGTATGAAGTCGTTACTGGGGAAAAATCTCGTAAAGTAGAGTAATTCAAAGTAGTGTGTTTCATACTAGCCTCTGAATATACGTTATTGACTGCCACCAAGAATCAATCCTTGTATTGAGCTTGTGATGAGAAACAACCACATAGTCTCAGATTCAGATAAAGAAGTCGATATGTGAAGAGTACACGAGGATGATTTGTACATCAAATTCATTTTGTGTATCTTCAGCATGCTAGAGCTGAACAGGTTAACAACTCTAAGTGATTCCAATAGTTGATAAAGGAACAGTCTTAAGATGCGTAGGAAGTTTTATTTAGTCCCTGATCACTAGATCCGGATGGTTCGTTCATAACGAAATTAATCAGTAAAAGTTAATACAGTAAAAGTTAAAAGACATAGCAATTAAGGTGCAAGAGTTTCCAGTACTGCCTGAAGGTCGATAACACACCATCTACGTAAGTTTTGCGCTACGACCAGCCGTGCCTTACAGACTGTAAAACATGTCTACGTGGCATTATACAATGTAGCGCCAACGTATGCATCGCTGTATGGTCAAAAAGCGAACTGGTAGTCAGAGGTGTCTCCAGTCATCAAGTATGCTATGCCAGAGAGCGCCAGTTGTGGCATGCATCAAAGTCTTGGGGGTATTTATTGTAATACAAATAATAATCATTATTAAAGTACAATATTTACAGGTCGCGAATAGTACACCAGGTATATGACGCCACACACATCGTACTCTACAATTGTGACACAGGGAAAGAAGGAAACGCCTTATGACAGACCAGCTACAATAAAAATAAATTATCGACACAGAGTCTGGCATAAGGCGCAAGTAGGGTGCGAATTTCTTGTCCATTATAACACAAAAGGTCATAGGTCTAGTTATGATCTGTCTATACATCAAATGTACACGAAATAACAAGCTATCCTAAATACAGAAGTAAATACTAGTACATGAGTTGATTAAAATGAAAAGAAGATTTATACAGTATGGTCTGTTCGTTTGTAAGTCTAACATAGAGAAGAAATCATGTTGGAGGAAGCGTTGTGATAACAGTACATAACATTGCGTAACTACTGTTGAAGCAGAACTGCAAAGTTAGTGGGAGTTACAAGGATTACATCCCCAGACTATGATATTTACAAAAAAAAAAACATCACATGCCGCCGAGCAGAATTTTGGTAAAATACTAAATTGTAAATAGTGTATGTTACATAGTATATAACATCTGTGAGTTCAAACATATTTGGAGAGGTAACATAATACAGAAGGGGAGAGACAACGATATTCATATAAGATGCATATGTTCAAGATAAAGTAACGTATAATCATAAAATGGAGTTGGACATCTGCTTCCGTAGCATTACACGTTTCAATGTATTAATGGTCGATGTACATATCCATGAATACGATTATTGACAATTACAAACTATGTCGATAAAGCGACGGAGGACGTAAAAAGAGAGTCTTATTGTTATTAGTGGGCGTAAACTAGGTCAGTATCCATGTGACAACGTATTCCCTGTGATCTGCCAATCCAAATTAGCTTGTTTCTGCCATTAAGGTTATCTCAGTGTCTTATAATGACGCTTTGGAAGTTGACGTCTATATCCAGCTATTCATAAATCACAATGAAAAGTTCTCAGTCTTTATGTTAGACGGATTGTGTCTGGCATAAAGCTGTATACATCTTTGACTGTCTTGTAGCACTTAGAAATATAGCTAAAAATTTATCTCATGTTCCCTCTCATCCGTTCCGCTCCCACCACACGTCACCCTCTACTACCCCCCCCCCCCCCCCCACCAGCAAACACACCCACAACGCCATTCCTTCATTACACCCCTCCACTCTGTGGAATATTTAAAGTTTAAGTAATACTTCAGAAACGCATGGATATGACCAACTGAGCCTCTCTTTTTAAGTAATCCGCTTCTTTATCGACATAATGTGTGTATGTCAGTAATTGTTCTCTGCAGATATATACATGGATCGTTATCTGAAAGGGTGCAATACTGTGAAACCCAGATAATGCTACGGACACACATCAGCAACTCCATTTAATTATTATGTACCACTTACTCTGGTTGTAAGGTAAAACTTGTTTACATGTTACATTATCTGCGTTCGGAGAGTTTTGGAATATTTTTATGCCTTCACTGCTATGTATTATAATATGCACGGTATTTTGTTCTTCAGGATGATACGATAATGGATGAGCCGTCCGAAACTAGTCATCAATGAATAAAAGGATTCCTATGCGACTTAAGATATTCTTTTAACTATTATAGAAATATTAATTTTTTTCGACACCACTTGCACAACCTATACTTCAGTATTTTTCGTGTTTTCACGCCCATATCAGATAATCCTAATAAGGGACGGTGCAACGAAATTAAAATAAGATCTTGGGCTATCTCTCACGAAATTTACATTTACGAGTATTCACAGAGTGAACGTACAATTACATTATTAACAAGACACAAAATTCACTGTATGTGTAATTTGAATAGGTATTTCTACCTCACATGCTCTAAACACTCACTATTTTCTGCACGTATTTGTTGTAGACATTAACGTAAATCATTTAAGCTGGTTTTGGATCTATGTTTCTTCGTCCTGTTGGTTTGTATGTGTATAGTACTTTTCGCAGACTTATAAGTCTTATTCACATCATAGCGTAATTTATCATAATGTGACATTGCTCCGATCCGTTGATTAATCTTGCTTATTGATTGGATTACATCAGATTTCTTAGTCCGATGATGACTCAGAAAATTTGTAATGTACCTGTAGCAATGATGTACCTGTTGCAAAGCTTCGTCAAAATTGTTTCAGCTTCTTCCTTCGAGAATTAGTCTAGCGTGAGTCTTCTTTGAGCGATTACTTCCGCCACACTGCGGCTTACACCGCCAGGCTCTGTCCTGACGAGGCTTTTAATCTCGTTCGCGCTTCATTCAGTGGCGAGCTCAGCTAAGGAAGGCGCTACCTCGTCACGGAGTTCTGTAATCTCATGAAGAAAGTTACAGCGTAGTTTGAGGGGCTGCGTTGTGTTGCTGGCTCCTCTGTTGATTGTCCCAAGATACATAGCCAGTACAAGAGAAGGAGAAGAAACGCAGGACGTCGAGAACACAGTATAGTTCTACAGGTTTTGCTAAAACCTGTTTCCCAGTAACTAGGTCTGTTTTGATTCAAAACAAAACTGCCATTTATTTTTTAGTTGCACATATTATAGTAAAGCTTTGACAAAGATTATGGGTTTAATAACGTAACTTTATACCAGCGATAAAATGCTGCTATTAGACCACAATAAAGACTAATGTGATCCATTTTTAAAATACTCTGACTGAAAAGTGGGGTACAAACAGTCTCATTCTACCTTCCTCAGCAGTTTTTTTTTTTTTTTTTTTTTTTTTTAGACTTCTGGCAAGCGAACATATTCGCATTGTGAACATGCAACTCACATATCACTCCTACAAGTTCCCATGACTGTAACTCGCTCACACCCATTAGTCCATCGCTCATATCTCTTGCCCATTCACCCTCACTCATTTAGCTCAACAAATGGTCAAGATCAATTTTTGCCTCTCTGTTCCTGTCTCCTGTTTCACAACCACACTCTCCTTCGTTCGGTTCTATCACTACTGTATCCTCTCACTCTCATTGCTACTATCTCATTCATTCCTTCCCACTGCTGTCTCTCCTCACTGTTACTATCCCTGTCTTCCTCTTTTTCACCATCATAGACTCTGCCTCTCATTATCATTGGCTCCCACACACCTCCGCCTTCTGTCTGCTCTTCTCCCACTGGCACTGTCATCTACATTCTTTTCCTAGAAGAGTTCTGTCACTGTCAACTATGTTCCGCTGCCACTGTGTCCTTCTGCTTCTCTAACACTGCAATTGCCTCCTTCGCTCTTCCTCTACCACAATAACTGTATACTATCTTCCAGTGTTTAGTACTTCGCCATCTCTTTTCCACTTCCACTTTTCGGCATAAAATATCGTGAATATGTTCATATGCCAAAATTTTCAGAAATATTGTAAAGTTGCTGAGAACTAGAATGAGGCAGCTGGTACTTCACTTTTGAGTCTGTCTTTTAAAGCACTTGCGGATTAGCCTTTTTTGTGCTCCTATAGGACCATTTGTCCTCTAGTTCCCTCCTTTTCCCTGCCACATCAGGACGTACCACTCATATGAAAAAGAAAAAGAAAAAACTTTTGGGTCAGTGAAAATTTGATTTTTACGTGAAATTGAAATAACGCAATACTAATTTCACATATCAGACCGTATTTTACATGCACAAATATTTTGCATGTGCTTCAGTACTAATGCAGTCCGCAGAAACCCTCTGATGATATTTCTCTACGCTGCGTCATTTCATAAACTACGTTTTCGCCTGACATCCGAAATTACGTCCGAATTTTAGGTGAAAGAGTAGGGTAAACTCGAACCTCTGTATCTTGGAAACGAATAAACATCTCAAGGGTGCTCTAGATACGGATCTTAGGTATGCCTAGAAAAATTTCAGCCATTTGCGGCGCTTAGCGATCCTGGAATCCGCCGCTCAGTTTGATATCCAAAAACCATGTTTTTCGGGTTTTCTCAGAAACCACCCACGATTTAAATTGTGTCTAAATAATCATCTTCATGCGCACTATAGTACACATATCATGCAAAACGAACCAACCCGCTTTGTCAGTTTGCCTAATCTGGAGCAAATGTGTAATATTTAATTTTTGAGCTTGTACTGTAGGATAGTTGGAGTAAGACGATCCTCCTCTCTCCTATACAAATGGTCTGTAGCCCACAAGCTGTACAACATACTTTTGTCTCCTATAACGACCGACCTCTGAGCCTCGAAAAAATCCCGTTTCTATGGGCGGCCGTTTGGGACATATTGGGGAACACATAATGTCACATACTTAACGATATATGCATATATTCCTCAAGCTATAGCCGAAGTACTATGGCACCAAATCTTGACAGACAACAGATAACATCTCTTAACAGCCAATAACTAACACCAAACTGAGTGTCACCTTCGCCCAGAAAAACTTACATCTCGGCTGTTTCGATTTGTAACAGAGTGTTCAGTTGTTTCAATTTTCCTTTTTCTTGGTCTTTTAATATCCTGCCAATTGTGATACGTATTTCACTCTTTCAATCACACACGGTTTCAAAGACCTGAGAAAAGGACATGTTCTTTCGCGTTTTCAGGAAAACTTGACCTGAAGACATTCAGGTACATATGTCACATAACTTGCCCGTCAAGAACTTCATTTTCTGGACAATGTCGGGTTGTTTACCACAGCTCTTTGTTCTCCGTTCTTCAGCTGAGCCTATTCCGCAGTCATACAATGAGCTCCCCAAAATGTTTCAATCCTATTCGATTTCTGTCTGTGTAATATGAAAATTTTTCATATTCAATATCCCAGTTACGATTGATGTACTAAAGGCATTTATTTCACTTTGGTTGGAGGTAGTGTGTAAGATCACAATCTGTTTTTTACTGGTAAGTGGCTGAAAGAGAAAACAGGAAAAGAAGAGTTCTGCTCTTAGGTAGCAGTCGTGGAAGGAATATTGGACAGCAGTTATAGAGTATCAGCTCGCTAGTTCTGTGAAACCCTAGTCCTAGTTTTAGGCAGACAACAGAAAACGTAGAAAAAATGTGTAAGGATTTCAACAGAGAAGATCAGGTGTTGATATCAGGACAGCAGGAAACACACTGACTAAAGCGATAAATCCAGTATTTAGGGACAAAATTGTACCTGCTACCGACAACACAAACTGTGTTTTACGGAGGTTCTGCGCCACTGCGATCATTCCTGGCGTGACTGCGCTGTAAAACGAGGCAACACACAGCGGCGGGTGCTCCTTCAGATGGATGCTAAACACTCACACTAGTTCTGTTGCTACGGATGTTGGAGATATACTTCTCATGGCCTATACCTGAATAGGATGGATAAGGACAAGTTAGCGTATCGATTAGCATAAGATACTGGGGGTCACCAGCACACGAAATTCTAATCCCTGTAGTTATTGGTGTCAAGTAAAACACCGACTTCAGGACTAATTCAGAATTGAGACACAGAGAATTAAAAGAAATTAAACTGACAGAGACTCCCAGTACATAACTACAGAGAGAGGAGTGAATCAACATGCTTCATCAGAATGTTAGATGAATAAAAAATAAAGTAAATAATTTGATAATTGTCAAAATAAATTTTCACTATGTAGTGATATGTGCGCTGAGATGAAACTTGCTGGAAGATTCAAACTGTTTCGCGGTTGGGGACTCGAACCCAGGACTTTTGCCTTTTGCGGGACACTACTCAACCAACTGAGCTACGCAAGTATGACCTACCACTCCTCCTCACAAGTTTACTGCCGCTAGTACTTCATCTCATACCTTTCAGATTTCACATAAACTTTCGTGCTAAACTTGCAGGACTAGCATTTTCGCGAGTGCTGTGAGGGCGGGTCAAGAGTCGAGCTCGGGTAGCTCAGTTGTAGGGCTTTTACGCGCTAAAGGCAAAATTCCCGAGTCCAAGTCCCTGTTAAACACGTAGTTTTAATCTGCGAAGCAGTTTCATAAAAGAGCTGTCTCTGTTACAAACTGAAACTTAGTTCTGGAAAAAAACTCCAAGCTCTGGCTAATCCATGTCTCCATAAATACCCTTTCTTCCAGGAGTGCTATTCCTACAAGTTCCGCACGAGAGCTTCTGTTAAGTGTGGAAGATAAATGATGAGGTACTCGCAGAAGTAAAGCAGTGGATATAAATACAGAAATGTACAATCAAGTAGACTGTTTTTGAAAATATTATTTGAAAAATCAACGATGATAGATAATATTTAAAACCGATTATAACAGTCTAGACCGCAAAACAAGTTTAGTAAAAGGTGAAGACTATCAATTATCGCGTGATAATCTACAGAACTGCAGCCATATACATCGACAATAGCTGTGCGTTGAGTACGAACCGCTGAAAGACGATAGTCAATGATAGTCAATACAGTTGTCACTAGTCATTCAGCAGTTCCTGCTCCATGCACAGCTGTTGTCCATCTACACTCCTGGAAATTGAAATAAGAACACCGTGAATTCATTGTCCCAGGAAGGGGAAACTTTATTGACACATTCCTGGGGTCAGATACATCACATGATCACACTGACAGAACCACAGGCACATAGACACAGGCAACAGAGCATGCACAATGTCGGCACTAGTACAGTGTATATCCACCTTTCGCAGCAGTGCAGGCTGCTATTCTCCCATGGAGACGATCGTAGAGATGCTGGATGTAGTCCTGTGGAACGGCTTGCCATGCCATTTCCACCTGGCGCCTCAGTTGGACCAGCGTTCGTGCTGGACGTGCAGACCGCGTGAGACGACGCTTCATCCAGTCCCAAACATGCTCAATGGGGGACAGATCCAGAGATCTTGCTGGCCAGGGTAGTTGACTTACACCTTCTAGAGCACGTTTGGTGGCACGGGATACATGCGGACGTGCATTGTCCTGTTGGAACAGCAAGTTCGCTTGGCGGTCTAGGAATGGTAGAACGATGGGTTCGATGACGGTTTGGATGTACCGTGCACTATTCAGTGTCCCCTCGACGATCACCAGTGGTGTACGGCCAGTGTAGGAGATCGCTCCCCACACCATGATGCCGGGTGTTGGCCCTGTGTGCCTCGGTCGTATGCAGTCCTGATTGTGGCGCTCACCTGCACGGCGCCAAACACGCATACGACCATCATTGGCACCAAGGCAGAAGCGACTCTCATCGCTGAAGACGACACGTCTCCATTCGTCCCTCCATTCACGCCTGTCGCGACACCACTGGAGGCGGGCTGCACGATGTTGGGGCGTGAGCGGACGACGGCCTAACGGTGTGCGGGACCGTAGCCCAGCTTCATGGAGACGGTTGCGAATGGTCCTCGCCGATACCCTAGGAGCAACAGTGTCCCTAATTTGCTGGGAAGTGGCGGTGCGGTCCCCTACGGCACTGCGTAGGATCCTACGGTCTTGGCGTGCATCCGTGCGTCGCTGCGGTCCGGTCCCAGGTCGACGGGCACGTGCACCTTCCGCCGACCACTGGCGACAACATCGATGTACTGTGGAGACCTCACGCCCCACGTGTTGAGCAATTCGGCGGTACGTCCACCCGGCCTCCCGCATGCCCACTATACGCCCTCGCTCAAAGTCCGTCAACTGCACATACGGTTCACGTCCACGCTGTCGGGGCATGCTACCAGTGTTAAAGACTGCGATTGAGCTCCGTATGCCACGGCAAACTGGCTGACACTGACGGCGGCGGTGCACAAATGCTGCGCTGCTAGCGCTATTCGACGGCCAACACCGCGGTTCCTGGTGTGTCCGCTGTGCCGTGCGTGTGATCATTGCTTGTACAGCCCTCTCGCAGTGTCCGGAGCAAGTATGGTGGGTCTGACACACCGGTGTCAATGTGTCCTTTTTTCCATTTCCAGGAGTGTATATGGCTGTAGGTCTGAAAATGATCATATGACGAGCGAAACTAATCACCTTTTAATAAACGTGGCCCGCATCTCGTGGTCGTGCGGTAGCGTTCTCGCCTCCCACGCCCGGGTTCCCGGGTTCTATTCCCGGCGGTGTCAGGGATTTTCTCTGTCTCGTGATGGCTGGGTGTTGTGTGCTGTCCTTAGGTTAGTTAGGTTTAAGTAGTTCTAAGTTCTAGGGGACTGATGACCATAGATGTTAAGTCCCATAGTGCTCAGAGCCATTTGATCCATTTTTTTTAATAAATGCGTTTTGCAATATAGACTGTTACAACAACTTTCAAATAGATTCTGATTAGATCAGAAGTATGTGCTCGTGAGTTTCCACTGATTTTTACAGTATTCAGGTCTCCACCCGAACAGGGAATTTTCATGAAAAATTTTACCAAACAGTCAGGTAGAAGGAAGGGATTGTTAACCTGATTGAGATTTTAGTATGTATCTCTTCAAGCAGCTGACAGGAAAAAGTGATCTGGAGGTGCTCTTAGCCACATATAATCTGGTGTGAGCCATAAATCTTATCAGCCGTAAATTTCCGTACAAGAGTTGCTCAAGAGATAATATATTCATTCAATAAGCAGAAGTTAAAGAGCAACATTCCTATCTCGTGGTAAACGGATTGTCGGATCATGACGCCCAGTTATCTCTGTGTACATCTTGGAAATACTCCAAGGAAAGGAATGGTTAATGAAAAACCTACTGAATATTTTAGAAGGGCCTTAAAAACATGTGGACTGGCGAGAAGCTTATAACGAGCTTAATGCTAACTCCAAAGGATAGAAGCCATAGGAAGCGACACTCTTTCTCGTTAAGAGAATGGGAGCATTGTGAAAGAGAGTTTATGCATAACAGATGTTTTTAATAATAATTTTTTTTAAATAGATGAGGAGATTAGTGAAAATCGATCAGAAAGAAAGAAATATATTACACTGTACAAACAATATGGAGCACATTTAGTGAAATAAACATTAATCTCACATCCATATCTGAAATAACAAATGGCATCATCACTATAAAGTGTAAGTTTTTATGAGGTAGCTGACGTCTCCAATAAGACAGTAAGTAGTTCTCAGTCATTTACGTAATGGATCATTCACAGGGAGTTTTCAAAAAATGCTTCAGATGGCTCTAAGCACTATGGGACTTAACATCTGAGGTCATCAGTACCTCCAACTTAGAACTACTTAAATCTACCTACCCTAAGGACATCACAAGCAGCCATGCCCGAGACAGGATTCGAACCTGCAGCCGTAGCAGCAGCGCGGTTCCGGACTGAAGAGCCTAGAACCGTTCGGCCACAGCGGATGGCCAGGGAGTTTTCCCAGAAAGACTGAAAGGCGTCATTGTTAGTTCTGTACCGAAAAGAGTGGCTGCGCACAGGTCAGTAACTACCATCCAGTGTCGTTCCTTTCATCAGTTTCTAAAAATTTTGATAAGGTTATGTACTGCAGGCTCGTCACCCACCAGTTCAATAACAGTAGTCTAAACCAATCACAGTTTAGATTCCAGACGGCCAGTCTACTTAGCTATTTATACATTTACTGAACACATTATAAAATCTTTGTTGTTGTTGTTGTTGTTGTGGTCTTCAGTCCTGAGACTGGTGTGATGCAGCTCTCCATGCTACTCTATCCTGTGCAAGCTTCTTCATCTCCCAGTACCTACTGCAACCTACATCCTTCTGAATCTGCTTAGTGTATTCATCTCTTGGTCTCCCCCTACGATTTTTACCCTCCACGCTGCCCTCCAATATTAAATTGGTGATCCCTTGATGCCTCAGAACATGTCCTACCAACCGATCCCTTCTTCTGGTCAAGTTGTGCCACAAACTTCTCTTCTCCCCAATCCTATTCAATACTTCCTCATTAGTTATGTGATCTACCCATCTAATCTACAGCATTCTTCTGTAGCACCACTTTTCGAAAGCTTCTATTCTCTTCTTGTCCAAACTATTTACCGTCAATGTTTCACTTCCATACATGGCTACACTCCATACAAATACTTTCAGAAATGACTTCCTGACACTTAAATCTATACTCGATGTTAACAAATGTCTCTTCTTCAGAAACGCTTTCCTTGCCATTGCCAGTCTACATTTTATATCCTCTCTACTTCAACCATCATCAGTTATTTTGCTCCCCAAATAGCAAAACTCCTTTACTACTTTAAGTGTCTCATTTCCTAATCTAATTCCCTCAGCATCACCCGACTTAATTCGACTACATTCCATTATCCTCGTTTTGCTTTTGTTGATGTTCATCTTATATCCTCCTTTCAAGACACTGTCCATTCCGTTCAACTGCTCTTCCAGGTCCTTTGCTGTCTCTGACAGAATTACAATGTCATCGGCAAACCTCAAGGTTTTTATTTCTTCTCCATGGATTTTAATACCTACTCCGAATTTTTCTTTTGTTTCCTTTACTGCTTGCTCAATATACAGATTGAATAACATCGGGGAGAGGCTACAACCCTGTCTCACTCCCTTCCCAATCACTGCTTCCCTTTCATGTCCCTCGACTCTTATAACTGCCATCTGGTTTCTGTACAAATTGTAAATAGCCTTTCGCTCCCTGTATTTTACCCCTGTCACCTTTAGAATTTGAAAGAGAGTATTCCAGTCAACATTGTCAAAAGCTTTCTCTAAGTCTACAAATGCTAGAAACGTAGGTTTGCATTTCCTTAATCTTTCTTCTAAGATAAGTCGTAAGGTCAGTATTGCCTCACGTGTTCCAGTATTTCTACGGAATCCAAACTGATCTTCCCCGAGGTCGGCTTCTACTAGTTTTTCCATTCGTCTGTAAAGAATTCGTGTTAGTATTTTGCAGCTGTGGCTTATTAAACTGATTGTTCGGTAATTTTCACATCTGTCAACACCTGCTTTCTTTGGGATTGGAATTATTATATTCTTCTTGAAGTCTGAGGGTATTTCGCCTGTTTCATACATCTTGCTCACCAGATGGTAGAGCTTTGTCAGGACTGGCTCTCCCAAGGCCGTCACTAGTTCCAGTGGAATGTTGTCTACTCCGGGGGCCTTGTTTCGACTCAGGTCTTTCAGTGCTCTGTCAAACTCTTCACGCAGTATCGTATCTCCCATTTCATCTTCATCTACATCCTCTTCCATTTCCATAATATTGTCCTCAAGTACATCGCCCTTGTATAGACCCTCTATATACTCCTTCCACCTTTCTGCTTTCCCTTCTTTGCTTAGAACTGGGTTTCCATCTGAGCTCTTGATGTTCATACAAGTGGTTCTCTTATCTCCAAAGGTCTCTTTAATTTTCCTGTAGGCAGTATCTATCTTACCCCTAGTGAGATAAGCCTCTACATCCTTACATTTGTCCTCTAGCCATCCCTGCTTAGCCATTTTGCACTTCCTGTCGATCTCATTTTTGAGACGTTTGTATTTCAGCATCCCTAGAGATGTCGATCGATCACGATACACTTGCGACGTCAGGTAACCCCAAAGGCAATAATCGCACGGACTGAGGTCTGGGGACCTGGGAGGCCAAGCATGACGAAAGTGGCGGCTGAGTACACAATCATCAACAAACGACGCACGCAAGAGATCTTTGACGCGTCCAGCAATATGGGGTGTGGAGCGCCATCCTGCATAAACAACGTACGTTCCAGCAGGTGCTTATCAGCCAGGCTGGGGGTGATGCAATTCTGTAACATATCGGCGTACCTCTCACCCGTCACGGTAGCAGTTACAATACCAAAATCACGCATTTCCTCGAAGAAAAAAGGCTCGATAACGGTAGATGTGGTAAATCCAACCCATACTGTGACTTTCTCGTCGTTCAATGGAGTTTCCACGACAGTTCTAGGAGTTTCGGTAGCCCAAATTCTGCATTTGTGGGCGTTGACAGACCCTCTGAGCGTGAAATGAACTTTGTCGGTCTACAACACGTTACTCAACCAATCGTCGTCTTCCGCCATCTTTTGAAACGCCCACACCGCAAATGCCCTCCGCTTCACTAAATCGCCAGGTAACAGTTCATGATGCCGATGGATTTTGTATGGATAGCATCAGAGTGTACGCCTAAGTGCCAACCAAACTGTAATGTATGGAATGCCGGTGCGACGTGCGACTGCACGAGCGCTGACTTCCCCGTGCATAGACGAACCCGCTACAGTCTCCATTTCTTACTGAACTGTCTCAGCAGCATTACGCCTTGTACTCGGCCGGCCACTACGGGGTCTATCGTCTAAACAACCCGTGGCTTCGAACTTCGAAATTATTCTGGCCAGAGCTGCATTTGTCAACATACCTTTACCCGTTCGAATCCCCTTCCAATGGTGACAGGATCGTAATGCTGAACTAGCACATTCCCCATTCTGATAATACAGCTTCACTAAAAGCGCCTTTTCAGGTAACGTCAACATGCTGAAACTGCTGGCGAATCTGATTTTTTTTTTCTTTATTGTGATATCATTCCCCTGCCCCATACGGGCAGGGGGCAAGGGAGGGCTGTCAGTGGCACAATCCGCCGCTCTTCAGCTGAGTGACACGACAATTAAAACAAGAATAAAATGATACATACATAAGGAGATAAGAAAGGGGAACATAAAACAGAGCAAGGGGAGAAGATGGAGGTAAAAATACATGGACATGGAGACGTTCATGGGGGACAGTTAAAAAAGTCACCAGAAAGTTAAAAAACACAGTTGGCGATTCTTAAAACACAGAGAGGACACTTAATGTGCATGCACAGGTTAAAGGTCAGCCACAGTATTAAAAAAACTTCGGAACATCACACTTAAAACCCACTTGGAGCACACACGACGAAGAATAAAACTGCCAGGTGGGACCTGTCGAGGGAAAGGGCAGAGAGGATGGAAAAGGAGGGGAGAGCATGGCGCAGCTGATGAAGCGGCGGGATGAAGAGAAGAGGGGCATCAGTGGGTTCACGAAGAGGCAGGAGACACGTGGGGTGGGAGAGTACGAGGGAAGATAGGGCAGGAGGGAGCACAGAGACACTGAAAGAGGCACAAGCGATGGAGGGGGAATAGGAGGAGGAAGCCGCGCAGGAGGAGGGAGGGGGAGGAGAGGGAGCCCTGAGGAGGAGGCAGGAAGATGGGGTTAGAGTTGGTAGGAAGTGTAGATGTCAGGGCGAAGCTCATCATCCGGGAGGGGTAGACGGTGGAAGTGTTGTTGGGAAAGAAGATGGAGGGTGTGGAGATGGAGAGAGGGTGGGACACAACGGTAAAGGCGCGGCAACTGGTTGGGGGTGGAGAGGAAGGGAGACACCAGGGGGTGAGGGGGATCACGGCGGACAGAATCTCTCTCTCTCATTACAGCTCCTTTTATACACGATTGTGATGCGCAGTCACTGACGTTCTTCTGTCCAGCGCCATCTGTCGGACATTTTGTGAACTTCGTTTTTTTTTCCGGTTCTAATAAAACCTCATGTCATTTCAACGATGTGTGTCAATTTTTACCTCTCTATCTACATTATTCCGTGGTTTATTAAGTTTTCAAATTTGTACTGACTTCTTCATCACTCGGTATGTTAGTTCACAAATACAGTTACTGCGTGATTTCACACTCTTGCCTGTTTCGGTCGTGCAACGGCTTTCACGGATTTCCAGGTGCATATTAAATACATGCGTTTTTGAGTCTGACAACACGTATTCTGTTTGCTAGTACAAACTATTCTGGAGAACATTATAAAATTACCTAGTGAATGTGTTGGTGAAAAATCGTGTTTCAAAATTTAACCGTCACGGTGCTCTCAGTTACGAAAACATTCAAAATGCAATAAGAACTCTTACATTTGAACGGAGTAACCTAGATGCTGAGTTGGATCTTACAGTATCTCATAACAGTTTTTCTCCAAGGATCATGTCAGTCAAAACTAATCGACAGGTCTCACCGACATTAAGTAGTCCCGACTGATTTTATGCCGAACACCACTTTATACAAGCAATAAATGTATCTCTACAGGAGTAATGGAGAGAGAGTCTATTTATTTTGTAATTAATTTCCAATTTAGTTAATTGGGCTCTCAGGTACTGTATAAGTCTCTCTCCCAATGCACAACCATTCCTCACTAACTCCAGCTATAGGCAAGAACCTGGAGAGACGGGGAAGGAAACAGGTTTACGGCTTCCAATCTGAGTGAGTGCTGCGGAAGCTGAGTTAGATGTGCACGTGTTCCGGGTGAAAGCCTTCCCAGGAAATTCCAAGAGCGATCAGGTTGGCCACACTGGCTTCGATTAATTTCACTGTGCTTTTCTGCCGATAAGGGTTGGTGAAAGTAGTACGAGGAAGCATTTTCGTTGTTTCCCCTTTATTGCCTGTGGTACTAAACAGTTATGAGACATTAATTACTCTCTTCAATGAACAAATTAAGAAACTTTTTATCAGTTACAAGCTACAAGGTGAGTAAAACCAACCCTAAGAATTAGGAAGTCGCAACTCAACAGCATTTCGCATGCACAGCTTGAAAATGGTAATAACACATCGCATGTTATGAGGACTACCATAAGAATCCGTCCTTTTAGACTTCAACAACACTTATGAAGCATGAAAACTAGTGCATTATGTAATAGAAAAAGGAAGGTTTTTTGAAAATAATGAAGGCCACTCTCATACGGAGACAAAGCGAAAATCTGAGAACGGTTCATCGAAAAAGATATGTGGATACTTCTCCCCTGATTGGTAGTTTATGGAATCAGAAAACACATTGATTACAACCAGAACTACTCGAAAAAATATGCACGCAAGTACTAATACAGCAATTGTAATTTTCAATTTACGTGCAATGGCAATACAGGAGTGGAACAAAAATATGGAAGCACTGCAAGAAACGCATGCTAAGCCACAAAACCAAAAATTAGGGAAGACTGCAGGTTGCACTGTTGTAGTTGACCACGGATGGCACCTGTGCAATGTCGTCAATACCCTGCAAGTGTCAATTGTGTCACAACACTGTAGTGTGCAGTTGTGGTTACATTGTGTCGGTCCTAAGTGAATTCGTACGTGGACAAAATTGTTGGAGCTCGTTTGGTGGGTGCTTAGGTAACCTGGGTAGCCGAACTGTTTGGTGTTTCGAAAAGTACAGTACCAAACCTTTATGTCGCGTAGAAGAAAAGTGCCAAAACATCGTCCACTTGGTCAGAAGTCGGACGAAAGTGTGCTTTGAGTGATTGTGAGAGATGGTCATTGAAGAGCATGGTGACGACAAATTAGGGAATGACAGTTGCAAAGCCACTACAGTACTGAAAGTCGCTTTCGAGAGCCCTGTCAGCACCAAATCAACACGAAGGCAGCTCCATCTACAGGGAATTACAAGGTGATATGGAATACCAAAACCACGCACACTGATGCAAAAATCCCTAACAGGAAATCGTGGTCCCAAAGTCATAAAACCTAGACTATGGAACATTGGAAAATGCGTTTTGATCCGATGAGTCTTTTTTCGCTCTTGTTTCTAACGTTACGTACCAATAGTAAAGTATGGCGGGGGTTCCGTGACGATTTGGGAAGGCGTACCGTTGTATTCCATGGGCACTAGGGCTACTAGACAAGGTTGCATTACGCCAAGAATTATGCAACTGTTTTGGCTGATGAGGTCAATCCCATGGTGCAGTGTTTGTTCCCCATCGATTATGATGATTTTCCAGAAGGCGGGGCCCCTGTTCACAGAGCTCGTATGGTTCAGGACTGACCTTCTGAGTACGAGGATGAATTTTCCCCTCACCTGGTTACTAAGGTCACCGGATGTCAATATTATTGAGGCTTTGTGTTCTACTTTGGAGAGAAGGGTTCGTGATCTCTGTCCATCTCCATTGTCGTTACCTGAATTTGGCACTGTTTTGATGAAAGAACAGTGTAAGATTTCCTTAAAAAATACGCAGGATTTGTACTCTTTCCGGGACGACGGGTACCAGTTTTGAATGACAACGGTTTTCCTACATTATACAAAGATGGTTACGTGTTGTTTCTAGTGTTTCCATAGTTTTGTTCCCACCTATACACGACGTTGCAGTGTTTCTGGACATATACCAATCTGTTACCGTCACATAGAGTACCTTAACTTAAGTTAAAGACACTTTACAGAAGTATAATAGGGGAATGAGAAGCATGTTGCCCACGATTCTTAACAAATGTCGTGGTTCTTAATCATTTCCCAAAAGACATAGAACACATAACGGAAAGTTAACATGAAAGATTTTTCCGTACGGTACTGCGTCGTAACGGAAAGAATGTATACTGGAGCAGCCAATATTTCGCCCAATTCTTCTTGAGTAGACCCAAAGAAGGCTACTGCAACCGTGGCCGAAACATATGTTTCTCAATACAGTTTTTCACGTTATGACGCCGTGTCATCCAAAGAAAACATCTGCGTTAACTCTCTCTGACCGCGTAAGACTGCGCAATTACACATAATGGAAACGTTATTTACAACCATTTCCCAGTCATAATTAGAAGATTTATATGTACACTAGTCAGATTTTGTATATTATTCTTGCTCCAGTTGACAAAATGCAGAACACAATACAATACAACACAGAAACTGTTCTTAAAGTTTTCGAATAGTTTAAAGACATAGAAGTGATTAGCAGAACATATAGTGGAGAGCATTTTAAATACTTCTTCTTGGTGTTTAATGGAGATGGACATTATTCTACAGGGCCAGACAGATCATACAGTTTGCAGTTTTAAATCGTAATTTCCAGTTGTTCCTTAGCAAAGGTATACATAAGAATTTCTCATAGACGAGTATCAAGGATAGTTGTAAAATTGATAACAAGGTCGAATTCTGTTATACGTCTTTACACTGTAATTGAAGATCCTCTGCATCAACTGTGTCTACTGTGTTTGTGAACAGTGACAAGGCAGTTGCAAAAGACATTTTAATTTAGATGAGATCCAATTCTAGAATAAAGGAATTTAATGAATTTATATGTCAAATCGCAAGCCCAGTACCAAAGACTGATATAGGAAACTATAATATAGATTTCTTAATGTCCTCCACTCTACAAGAAACTTTTATGTCTTCCTTGGCTGAAAAGCATGGTATTAACAGACTGGAAGGTAGAGTTTATAAATTGAGAATGTAAGGTGTATTTGACGATGTGTGAGAGTGCTGAAGTGTATGAAAAGCCAACACATAATATTCATCATTTGCTCCACTGTATCCTCTACCAACCACGTCTGTATTTCTGTGTTTCATTTAACTTTCCTCGTGTTTGTTTAGAGGGGCAGTAAAACTACGTAATAGTCGACTGGTGTGCAGATAATCCTACCAGAAAATCAAGGCCAAGATCTTATTGTAAGCTGTGCTCTATCTGGTTACAAATTTAATTATTTACCTATAAGCTATGTTTAAATTATTAATACGATCCGAATATGAAAAATGTAGGCTGGAGAAACATTCTCATACCAGGAGAATGTTCTCCAAATACAATCAAATACAGACAATAGTGAATTAGAACACATTATTACGAATAATATTAATCCTCAGGTTTTAAGAAAAAGAAACTGTGAATTGAACAGGTCGAAACCATTTACTGTTACAGAAATATCTCCTTTAAGAGCCATCAATGTGTTACGTGCGTAAAAAAGAAACTGGAAGTAGGAGACGTCGAAGTCCAAAACTGCAAACTGTCGTATTCGGTGGAATCAACTGCCGTGAAGGGGAAATATGGCCTGCTGTTGGAGAAAAGCAATCCGCTGCACATGTGCAAACAAGCAAATTCCTTAAACACAGTACACGGAAAAAATTTATACATGAGCGGCAGTATAACAAGATCCACGTAGCTGAAACCAGCGTTTCGTTTATAAAGTTGGTGTGCAAGTTACTTATGGTGTTTCTTTACATGGTCTGCTTCTTCCCTCCTTGCTAGCAGCGGCTGACGTCGAATGTCCTTGGTTCTCATATGCGCTTGGCAATATTTGTCATTCTGCAGTATTTATTACGCTGCATTA
The DNA here is from genome assembly GCF_023864275.1 of Schistocerca cancellata. NCBI lineage: Eukaryota > Metazoa > Arthropoda > Insecta > Orthoptera > Acrididae > Schistocerca > Schistocerca cancellata. Next base: position 477,833,054 of record NC_064628.1, on the reverse strand, counting down.
TTTACACTCTACTTTTGTAAACTGAAGTTATGCGTGTTTCTCATTCCGCACAGTAACAGTGATTATGTATGTTCTTTTCTTTTCATTCGCCCAGTGAGTATCGCCACTCTGTGAAACTGCTTTGTGTGTGTGTGTGTGTGTGTGTGTGTTCCAAAAATGGTTCAAATTGGTCTGAGCACTAAGGGACTTAACAGCGAAGGTCATCAGTCCCCTAGAACTTAGAACTACTTAAACCTAACTAACCTAAGGACAGCACACAACACCCAGCCATCACGAGGCAGAGAAAATCCCTGACCATGCCGGGAATCGAACCCAGGAACCCGGGCGTAGGAAGCGAGAACGCTACCGCACGACCACGAGATGCGGGCTGTGTGTGTGTGTGTGTGTGTGTGTGTGTGTGTGTGTGTGTGTGTATTGGTGAACATGTCTTGTACTTTAGGTTAGAGATGTGAGACGAGAGAAGGCGCGTTTGATGGTCTTTTTCTCTTTTCGCGGGGTGAGTTGGTGGAGATGGGCTTCGATGGTGATTAAGGACATGATCTGTGAGGAAATGGTAGTGTATATGGAGCGTGTGATTATATGTGTATAATTCACGTTTTATTAATTGTCAATCATTTTCAAGTGTGTGTTGTTTGCAAGATCAGTCTGATCATTCATGAGTGGTTTCCTTTCTGTTACGATTTTTCGAATGGGTCGTTTCCTTGTAGGCTGCGGAGGTGTTTCTTGCTGTTGTTTATCATGATGATTTCCATGGCTATGTATGTTGTGGTAATTTTATGTTGGTGTTGGTGTAAGTGCTCTGAAAAGTTGAATGATTTGTACTGTACTTCCATAAATGCTCTTTGTATTTCGTGTCAGATGTCCTCCTGGTTTGCCTTACGTATCTCCAATCATAAATATTGCATTTCAGTTGGTATATTCCTGATTTCTGACATACATCACTTTTTCCTACTGCTTTTGGGAAGTACTTCTAAACTGAATTGTTGATTTGGTGGATTTTTTTATGCCTTGTCCTTTGAAAACATTTGACATTCTCTGCGTGTGTTAGTGGTTGTATGTCATTGTGTACCATCTATTGTTTCCCTTTCCTTTCAAACATTGTGTTGTTCCCACTCCTGTTTTTTGAATGTTTCCTTATGTGTGATTTTGTCTTTGTGCTGTTGGTAGCTGGGTGTTTGGTGTTCTCTATTTCTTGATCTTTTTGTCTCGCTTTGTTACTAAATTATCTTTGAATCCATTGTTTGTAGCTACTTGTATAATGGTATTCATTTCTTTTTTGTAGTTGTATCTTTATTTTTTATTTTATTTATTTATTTATTGTTCTGTGGGACCAAATTAAGGAGAAGTCTCCATGGTCATGGAACGAGTCAATACATGAAATTATAACACGATATTAGAAACAGATAAAATGAAATATAAAAAAACATTCAGGTGACAAGTCGTAAGTTTAAATAAAGAAAATCTACAATGTAACACTGGAATTTGCTTAATTTTTTAGCTCTTCCAGGAGCTCCTCGACAGAGTAGAAGGAGTGAGCCATGAGAAAACTCTTCATTTTAGACTTAAAAGAGTTTGGGCTACTGCTAATATTTTTGAGTTCTTGTGGTAGTTTATTGCAAATGGATGCAGCAGAATACTGCACTCCTTTCTGCACAAGAGTCAAGGAAGTGCATTCCACATGCAGATTGGATTTCTGCTTAGTATTAACTGAGTGAAGGCTGCTAACTCTTGGAAATAGGCTAATATTGCTAACAACAAACGACATTAGGGAGAAAATATACTGTAAGGGCAATGTCAGAATTCCCAGACTATTGAATAGGGGTCGACAAGAGGTTCTCGAACTTACACCACATATAGCTCGAACAGCCCGTTTTTGAGCTAAAAATACCCTTTTTGAATCAGAAGAATTACCTCAAAAAATAATACCATACGACATAAGCGAGTGAAAAAATGCGAAGTAGACTACATTTCGTGTTGAAGTGTCACTTATTTCAGATACTGTTCTAATGGTAAATAAAGCAGCATTTAGTTTCTGAACAAGATCCTGGACATGGGCTTTCCACAACAGCTTACTATCTATCCAAACGCCTAGGAATTTGAACTGTCGCGTCTCGCTTATAACATGCCCATTCTGTCTGATCAAAATATCGGTTCTTGTTGAATTGTGAGTTAGAAACTGTAAAAACTAAGTCTTACTGTGATTTAGCATCAAATTATTTTCCACAAGCCATGAACTTATTTCATGAACTACATTATTTGATACTGTTTCAATATTACACACAAGATCATTCACTACAAAGCTGGTGTCATCAGCAAACAGAAATATTTTTGAATCACCTGTAATACTAGAAGGCATATCATTAATATAAATAAGATGCAGCAGTGGCCCCAGCACTGACCCTTGTGGAACACCCCACTTAACAGTGCCCCATTGGGACTGAACATCACTACCACTCTCAATATTGCGGAGAATTACCTTCTGCTTTCTGTTCTTAAAGTAAGAGGCAAACCAATTGTAAGCTACTTCCCTTACTCCATAATAGTCCAACTTCTGCAGTAATATTTTGTGGTCAACACAGACAAAAGCCTTCGTTAAATCAAAGAAAACACCTAGCGTTCGCAACCGTTTATTTAATCCGTCCAAAACCTCACAGAGAAAAGAGAATATAGCATTTTCAGTTGTTAAACCATTTCTAGAACCAAACTGAACATTTGACAGCAAATTATGTGAATTTAAATGCTCCAGTAACCTTGTATATACAACCTTCTCGATATCTTTAGCAAACACCGATGGCATAGAAATAGGTCTATAATTGTCAATATTATCTCTGTCTCCCTTTTTATAAAGTGGCTTCACTACTGAGTACTTTAATCGGTCAGGAAACGGACCACTCGTAAAGGAAAAGTTACAGTTATGGCTAAGTACTGGGCTAACATGCATAGAACAATACTTTAGTATTCTGCTAGATACCCCGCCATATCCATGAGAGTTCTTGGTCTTTAGTGATTTAATTATTAACTCAATCTCCCTCTTGTCAGTAACATGGAGGAGCGTTTCAGGTAACAGTCTTGGAACACTTTTTTCTAAGAGCGCTATATGATTCCCTGTTGGGACTAGGTTTCTATTTAGTTCACCTGCTATATTCAGAAAGTGATTATTAAATACTGTACATATATACGACTTATCACTAACACGGACATTCCCACTATGCACTGATTCTATATCCTCGACCTGTCTCTGCAGACCAGCCACTTCCTTTACGACTGACCATATGGTTTTAATTTTATGCTGAGACTTAGCTGTTCTATCTGCATACCACATACTTTTTGCCTTCCTAATAACATTTTTAAGCACCTTACAATACTGTTTGTAATGGGCTGCTGCATTTAGATTCTGACTGTTTCTAACGTTTTCATATAATTGCCACTTCTACAAGATATTCTTATCCCTCTAGTCAGCCACCCAGGCTGCCTGTTTGTGATAGTACCCTGTTTTGAACGTTCTAACGGAAAGCAGCTTTCAAAGAGCACGAGAAAAGTCTTGAGAAAAGCATCATATTTATCGTCTACTGTATCAGCGCTATAAACATCTTGCCACTCTTGTTCCTTGATAAGGTTTCCAAAGGTCTCAGCAACTGGATCAGCTTACCTAAAAAGTTGATAACTATATTTAACATGTGTTGCAGCACAAAAATCTTTTAGAGTTAAAATTTGTGCATCATGATCTGAAAGGCCATTCAACCTTTTGCTAACAGAATGCTCTTCTAGTAATGAGGAATGAACAAAAATGTTGTCTGTGGTTGTTCTACTGTTCCCTTGCACTCTCGTTGGAAAGAATACAGTTTGCATAAGATTATATGAATTAAGAAGGTCTACCAGCATCCTCCTCCTTGCACAATCACTTATACAATTAATATTGAAGTCACTACATATAACTAACTTTTTGTATTTCCTATAAAGTGAACCAAGAACCTCCTCTAGCTTCAGCAAAAATGTTGTGAAATCAGAGTCTGGGGATCTATAAATAACAACAGTTAGAAGTTTATCTCCATTAAATTTAACCACACCTGCACAACATTCAAACACCTTTTCAGTGCATAACTTTGAAACATCAATTGACTCAAATGGGATGCCGTTGTTCACATACATGGCTACTCCCCCACACACTCCTCGTAAAGCTGCCAGCCAACCTGTATCCTGGTAAAGGAAGCCTCTGAATTGTCTCCTTATTTAAGAAGTGTTCAGATATACCAATAATTTCAGAGTCAACATCTATAAGCAATTCACTAACTTTATCTCTAATACCTTGTATATTTTGATGAAATATACTAATTCCCTCATTACTCGGATACCTAAGCTTTGTCAAAAGTGGTTCCTTTGTTAGAGAGACTTCCCTTAAGCGGGAATACCTATCAGTTGACCCCAATCTAAAAAAGGTGCAGCTCTAACACCCACTACTGCAGGAATTTTCCCATGAGTGATCCCACCAACCCCACCAATGCTGTCACCTATAAGCTTTGCTAACCTCCCCTTCCCATACCTGTTAAGGTGCAGGCCATGTCTAGTGAAACCCGTCCTGCTGATAGACTCCACCGACACCACTAAAATGTGACCCATGCTTTCTGTCATCAGCGCACCCCCAATTCTCATGTTATTACGCCTGACGGCTGTATTAAAATGAGGCCGATCGTGACGCTGAAATATTTCCACGAAATGCACATTCGTGTTGCCAGTCTGAGTAGCTATCTTTTCCAGGTCACCATCTATGTCATACTCCCCATCCCTATCAATACTATCAGCCCCACCCACAATCACTATCTGATCCTCTTTAGTAAAATCCCTACATAACCCCCCTATGTTAACAGTCACCTGAGCCAATTCTGCATTAGGCTACACAATGCTGGTGACCTGGTACTCACTTCCCAGCACTTCCTGCAACTGCTGGCCTACTCGTCTGCCATGAGAACTACCTAACAGCAGAACCTTCTTCTTCCTCTTCGACTTTGCAACTGTTCTAGCCACCGTAACTTCTGAGGTCTGCTGCATACTTCCTACATCTACAGCTACTAGAGATTCCTGTACACTAGACTCTGACAGTTGGTCATATCTAGTGTAAACACCAATAGTAGAACTATCTGAAAATCTTCTTCTCCTAGCAGATCTCTTGCCAACAGCCAGCTCCCATTCCCCAACCCCAATTATACTGTGTTTAATCTGTGGAACGTGTATCTAAGTGAGCCCGCTTTTGAGCACTGAGTGCTGTGATGTTTCGTGTATAATTGTGTCTGAGGTCGGTTTTCGGTATATTTCAAACGTATATTGGTTGTTTTGAATCTTTATGGTGATCTCCAAGACATTTAACAAAATATTTTGCTCTTTCTCTATTGTTAAATGTATCTTATCATAAACAGGATCTATGTATGTATCTAACTCTGGAATTTATTTATTTTGTTCATCTATCTGGCACAAGATATCATCCATATATCTAATCTAGCAGGGGATGTTGTCCCCATTTGGCAAAATTTAATTAAATATAATCTTTTCCAGCTGGCTCATAAATATTTTTGCTATGGTTCCAGGCACTGGGGGCCCATTAGTAATCCTTAGCTTTGTAAATTGAATTCATTATTGAACTGAAAGTAGTTCTGGACTGTTATTAGTTCTAGAATCCAGAATATTTCTTTGATGTATTCATATGGATATGTACTGTGTGTGTTAAGATTTTGTTTTGTACTATTTATTGTTTTAGTTATTGGTATATTGGAATACATATTCTCCACATCAAATGACAGGAGGGTGGCTGTGTTTGGAATCTGTACCTCTTTTCTGTAATGAATCAATTATGTCGGGTTTCATGTAGTTCTGTCCCCTTGTAATTTGTAGTTTGCTGATAACATTTGCAACTTGTATCTTGCAAGTGGCTAAGTGGGAACGTTTCCATAATTCACAGTACCTCTGATGGGGAGGTAATTCTTGTGTAGCTTTTGTTGGCATCAGAGGAAAGTGCACTGGATTTTGTTTATAGCAGTTTTCTTTTTTCATTGTTTTCCATAGAATGTTCAATGTGTTACAGAGTGTTTGTCAACTTCTTTTGGAATCTCCTAGTTGATCTCGTTTTAGTTTCGTAATTTTACTTTTTGTGATGAACTCTTGTGTCTTATTGATGAGTTGCTTTCGATCCATGACAACCACCGTGTTTCCTTTATATGCTCTTCCGCTGATGAGGGTTGTATTGATGTATATTCTTTCTAAGTTATGTCTGTGTTATGGAATCTGTATGGTTTTGATTTCCTCTGTCTTCTTTCATCTGTGTTGTTATGTTTTTGATTTCATTACTGCTTAGCTCTCTCCTTAGACCAGTGTTTACCGCACTTGTTTCGTTTCTGTTCTCCAATGTGAGAATGCTTTCCTAGGCAGCTATGTTGTTTACTATGTATATTTTGTCTATTTGTGTCCCGAAGTTGTGTTTCAGACCTTTTTCGAGCAGTTTTATTTCTTTCGTACCCAAAGCTGTGTCAATTAGGTTGACCAGTCTTGCGTAGAAGTGACGTTTTTCATTAGAATGGGTGCAGTTTGTGACTGTTTTGGATATTTGTTTGACTTTAAAATTTGCAGTTTTTTGTGAGTCTATTCATTTTTGCTATCGCTACATCTGCACGATTTTCAATCTTGCTAACAAAATGCGAGGAAACAGCAGCATTGTTCAGAACTCTCGTCATCTGTGCTTCACATATATAGATGTCCATTTAGGGTTTGCTTTCTGGTATAAAAAGACTTGATTTCGTGGTTTAGTCTAATTTTTTAAAGCCATTTGTATCGCTTTCTGTGCACTGGCTAAATTGTAGTTAACCTATACGTTAAGATACTTAGGTACAATATTATTTGATAGGAAATTGTTGTTAAACTTTATATGTTGATCTGTTTTATGCAGGTGGAGATGTATTCTTCAAAATTCAATGTAGAAGCCACTGGAAAATGCCTGACAACGCCTCCATAATACGTTCGTTTGTATGGCCTTGTTCCGCAGCAGCCGTTAAAATCAATTACTGTTGCTTTTCCGTATTGAGCTAACTTTAGTTCGGTTAAAGAGAATTATGCCAAACGCGTTTCGCTTTTATTTATAAAGCAGCTTCCGTGGCTACTCAGCAATTGGATACGTATGTTTGTACATTTTTGGTGGTTTTAGGCTGAAGACAGCGTTTTCTTTATAAAGATTGTGTGGAGGCTACTTACAGCGTTTCTTCATATATTCTGCTCCTTCCCTCCTTGATAGCAGTGGTTGACGTCGAATAACTTCGATTCACATATACACTTGGCACTTTACATTCTGCAGTACTTCTTGCGCTGCATTATTTACACTCTAGTTTTGTAAACTGAATTGAAGTTATATGTGTTTCTTACTCTGCACAGTAGCATTGTTTATGTCTGCTCTTTTGTTTTCGTTCACATTGCGGGTATTGTCAACACGTGAAACTACATTTCTCTCTCCCTCCCTCTCTCTCTCTCTCTCTCTCTCTCTCTCTCTCTCTCTCACACACACACACACACACACACACACACACACACAATCACACACATACATACATACAAATGCTGTTTCACACTTGCGCAGTACTCACTGTGTCAGCGAAAACAAACGAACAGATATAAACAGTGTTACTGTGCAGAGTGAGAAACACTTAAAGCTACACTTCAGTTTTTAAAAAAAGTGTAAATAATGCAGCACAAGAAATACTGCAACATGGCAAAAAGTCCCAAGTTCATATGTGAATCAAAGTCTTTCGACGTCAATTGCTACTAACAAGGAGGGAAGACGCAGAATATGTAAAGAAATACCTTTAGTAACCTGCACACCAACTTCAGAAACAAAATGCTGTTTTTTACCTAAAACAACCAAAAATGTACAAACGTATGAATCTTATTTGCAGAATAACCACATAAGATGCTTATAAGTAAAAGAGAAACGCGTCTGATGTAATTCTCTTTATTTAAATTGCAGTAAGCTCAAGATGGAAAATCAAAAGTATAATAGTATATAAGTGTGTCTTTTAGGAATTTGTAAACAGCCAACTTGTGGCCATCTAGTTAATATAATCATGTATAATTGTTCTGTAAACTGACTCGTTCCACATCATTTCGAGAAAATATGGTTAAAATATTTAAAGAAACATGTAACTAACTTAGTAAAAGGTACTGTGATAAGTAGGTACTCGAACGTTTCGCGTATTCAGCTGCCAACTAGCTCTTAATCAAAATTTTCTGAAAATGACTGTGAGCATGCGTGCTGAATATGCATTGCGTAAATTATGGCTGGAGAAAAGAAAAAACTGCATTTGAATTGTAACCCACAGAGTGTGTATACTCCATTCAACAGATGTAAATTAGTCTTCGGTTCTGCAAAGCGTTTCTGACTTTCCATGTATGCAAACCGTTACTCGGAACCATTTTTCATTCTGATCCAGCTGTCACATTTCTATACCAGGAATTATTGTCTGAAGTAAAAATCTTTGCTTTACGCCTCGTCGCACATCAAAAGTCGCATGACTCTTCGTCACACGTTAAACACTGTTGCTACTGCCCGTTCAGTTATTGTCACTTATGCGTACAACTCCACGAAAGTTCTTGTACGTCTTCACACATGCCCCAATTTCACACCTGCAAGACAAAAGAACTTGCTAAACACAAAGCAGTTTGACGAATTACTATGTGATCGCCATGCGAAATTTTATCCATAGAGACCCATTTCAGTGAAAACCTGAGACATTTTTATGAGAAATTACACAATAGCACATGAAATTTGAACTGGGATTTGATAATATGAAATCTTACCAATAAATTCGAAACATTTACTTTCATTATATAAAATTAAAAAAAAAACAGAATATTACAAGTACTATTAACATAATTGATTAATAATTCTCACGATTTCTTTCCTGTCAGTGTTACCATCCTCTATTGCGAAAGTGACGTGATGCCTTCGCTCAGTCTAGTTCCCTTTCTCTCTACGCCAAGTACAATATGGTGACGCACAAAGGAATTAAGTCTGTGTCTACGAAATAGATGTAATCACAAAACGTACGGTGTGTCAATAATAACAAGCAAACAGTTTGGGCGCCTCGACTATTACGTGTCTCCATTTCGATTTGCAATGGCTACTATTTCCTGTTTATCTGTCTAAAGATATGCTTTTCTATGCATCTGAAGTTTACGTGTACAAACAACCGAGTGTTACTTAAACTATGCGGGAAACTCTCCTTTAATAGCTTTCTTAATTTCAACAGGATAACAGAAATTCTGATGAACGAATATTATCACAGATTTTTGCTGCCTTGTCAAAAATTCTATTCCTATAATGCTGTACACACCAAGAAGTCAAGTTATGGAAGCACATAGCTTGACTCTCACTTGTAGAGTTTTGTAATGGATTAACTGCATCTTAGAAGTAGAGTTTAAGTAATATATGAAACCACATTTGCCCCAGACTTATCAATTATGTATTGTATACCTCCGTTCTGTAGGTCGATGAATATAGCACAAGAAAAGATGAGATGTAAATTTTGCTTTTAGGATCTCAACATATTCTCAGCTAAAGCATCATGTTGTCAGAATGCATATACGGCTATCTACAACATACTTGGCCCACTCCCAGGAGGCTACGAAAAATACAGACAATACAATGCGAAACTGCATCAGCCAAGTAATATTACAGAAGATAAAGAGGACAAAAAATTTAAATTTCAGTATGAACATAGAATGCACATTACCGTTGTGTATCATGAATTTTAAGGCAACATCTATAACAATTATTCGTTGGTCAATCATTCTCTAAGACAGCATCACTTGAAGAAAGATGCTCTACGTACATGTACGTGTTCCTTAAGTGAATGAAAACAGCATCGACAAAAGTTGTATGCAATCACGATAGTTTTCCTTAATTTTCAACATTTTTAAAATATAATCATATTTTTCCATGACAGGTTATCAAAACTAAAAAAATGAATTTTCGAAATAAAACCGCTTATGTACAATACCAACACAAAGGCGACAACAATAATATTTTAACCCAATAGTTAGTCACGAGTGTTACTATGAAAGTACGTAACATTTTAGATAGTTATACAAATTGATGATACCTCTAATGCGGCGCTGATACGCTAATATGATGAAAAGTGCCAGTAATTACAAATAACATCCTCAGCTATATTAAATACACGCTCTCAATCTAACGGTTTCCTTCAGAAACTCATTACATTATCACGTATATCACATATCATCTGCTGTCATCCAGACATATCATATCTTGCTGCGCACATAATAGAAAGCGGATGTCACAGAGTACACGTGGGCATCATTATGTTGTAGGCACATTCATCGGAACTCTAATTACGATTAACTTGAGTAGCATAAATGAAAGGAAATGATGTTTGCGATAATTTAGCAAGATATTTTAAGATACATATCAAAGAATGCTTGGAAAAAATACCTGAGGACAGCATGTCTATTACATTATCATTTAGATAATATGATAGGTAAGATGAGCAAAGATACTAGATTTAATTACTAGCAGTAGCTAAATGACATTCACGGACGGTCGTAATAGAACGTCACTTATGCTATTAGTATGTAAAACTACCGTATACCAAAATGTGTGAAAGGTGTCAGTCGCGATAAGTACCAAGGTGTTCCGAAGAATGTGCTGTAACAAAATCCCGATGTTTTAATTTTTGTGCTTGACCATAGGCCACTGAGCTATAAGCAGCACTGTTTTACATACGTCATACACGTTTTAAAACCTTTAAAAGTTTACTGGTTTACTGGGCTTATCACATAACGCTGACGGCATCCTGGTCCATTTACAAACGACAATGTCAATGGTCCCAGAGGTTTAGGGTTGTGGTATTGCTTACTATTTCGGAATAATGTTCTGTAACGCTGCTTTCCTCTTTCTGCCGAAAAGGAGGTTCATTCCGTGAGGTCCACTAGTAGTGGTGAATCAGGTATAAGAGCAAAATGAAGACCTCCTGTTGGCAGAAGGTTTTAATTTTGCTCCTACGCCTATTTCACCACAACTAGCGGACTTGCTAGTTCTATCGAAGATGCTGTTCGCCATCTTGCAACAGACGCAGCAAAGAAAATGCATCGGGGTTCTGGCTGTTTGTTGCCGAGGACCGCACCACAATTTATTACCAAAGCAGGGATTTTAGAGACTGAGACCAAATAATTCAGTTCCGCCAATGATGTATAGACTGCGCAAGGTTCACAGGGCAGGGGTGCTTTTACGTCCTATAGTGGGCCAATAATGGGGCAGCTACCTATGATTCGGCAAAGAACTTTTAGTCTTTACTCAAACCAATTGTAGGCAAGTGTCCACATGGTACATGAAATTTTAGTGATTTTATCAGCAGATTTCATCCGCTTATGCTGGAAAGCAACGACTTGCAGGTCAGTTTTGACGTCGTTTCGCTTTTCACAACAGTGCCTCTGGTGGGTTCACTGGCAACAGGTTGCGGCTGACAATACAACGTTGTTCGAGCACACACTGTTCTCGACATACTTTCCAAATAACTACGAGTTTTTTGAATAATCAGACGTTGTCGCCATTGAGAGTACTTTGTCTCCTCTGCTGGCCAATAATTTTGAGGAAGATACTCAGGGGCGATCACTCGTCGGTCTACTTTAAAACCAACAGAATTTTGGCGAAACGCTAAACACATTTTAATAGTTTGGCCTCATGGTTTGGATGGACTCCGACTGTTCCTTCAATATCTGAACTCCATAAATGAAAACATTAACTTTACTATGGAGGTAGGGAGAGATGGTTGCTCTCCGTTTTTGGACGTCTTGGTGCGACGTAAGAGCGATGACACAGTTGGTCGTTCGATGTTCCGAAAGCTCACTCATACGGACTTATACTTACAAGCTACTGGTTGCGACCATCCGGCACAACCAATGGGCTTTCTAAAGCCCTTACCCACCGAGCCCGTTCCACCAGTGGTGAGAGTAATCTACAAACAGAGCTGGAACATTGGCGAACTGTGTTTCTGAGCAATCGATGTACGTCTCAGCAAGTACAGAGAGCGCTACAAACGTACAAACGACAGAACAAGGAAGAGAATGAAGCTTTGGAAAACAACTGATTATCTACCATACACTAGAAATGTTTCAACGAAAATAGCCAGAGTATTAGAAGGCATATAATTTAAGAAATCTTTTGTCCTGCTTCCAAAATATCGCCGCTGTTAAGGTGTGTTAAAGGCAACTTGCAAATGCTCAAGGCAGTTTTTCATAGAATTCCGTGAGAATGCAGCAAAAGTTTTATAGGAAAACGACGCGCATTGTGCAGGATCGTCCACATCACCTCCAGGCTATTATGTCCGCTGTCGCCGAACATTGTACTTCCACTGGTCATTTGATTAAATACAATAAAAAAAATTGTTTCCCATACGTCAAACTTTCGAAGTTCCATCATCAGTGAACAAGTGGAAATATGACTCAATCCTGTCACTGAAAAACTTGGTGCTTTGAATAGCCTGCGTTGTTCTGCGATTTTCCCGTACGAGGACAGTCGATCTGATACCCATGAGGAGATTTTTCACCTGGGAGGGCGCGCGATACAGCGCACAGACTAGCAGCAGAGGCGCGCCCTCTCAAGCAACGCCAACTCGAAATGTGTTAGCGGGGTCTTAAATACGAGAACTCAGTCAGCATTTTCGTCAGTATTCACCAGAAGATGGCCAGAAGAGCCTGTGCCGAAATATCGTGATAGAAACTTGGAGACGTGCGGCTGCTCTACCGACATTTTATGGAATAGACTCGCATTTATTTACGAAAATCTATATTGTGCTGAATCCTTGTGTTCCCGCAGATACTACCGTACCATTCAGTAAAGAGGCCGACTATAGATACTTTCACGGTCAGCCGAAGACAAGCAGAATAATATGTTTATGAAGATATAACTCGACTCTACAACCGATTTTATTCCACAATCTAGATTTTTGACAATGGCTTGTCTTATACTCAAGTGAAATGAGTTTTGATACTGGTAATTCTTGATAATGGCCTAAGCCGATATCTGTATTGTGAAATGAAACCTGTTGTACAGTCAAATGGCGGTTATATTTTTCAGAAAGCTTTATATGAGCGTCACTCCATACCAAAGGAAAATCATTAAGAATGATATGTAAAATTCACTGCTCGAGATATATCTATTCTTTGAGGATAACCGACAGCATCTACTGCAAAACAAGCCACACTAATAAATGGTATCAAAATTGTTACATCACCAGCACGAGTTGCTGAGCAGAAGAAACGAGGAGTAATCGAAATCTTGGAGGACATGGTGTTGACATCTATAAAATTTGTGGTATGTAATGCTAGCGTATGCATACATTAAAGTAATTCACGAATTAACTTGCTCCGCGGTGTAGATTCAGTTACAGAATTTAGTAAAATAATCGAGTTTGTGTGTTTCGTGTTAATGGAGAAATTAGAGTACTGTACAGTCTTAAATTTCTTTGCTCTTTCCTTACGAATTATTGCCAACGTTGATGAAGGTTTACAGACTTCTCTGATTGTACTTTCCAACAGTTAGGGAACGGGCACAGAACCTCAAACCTCTCCATACTTATCTTAAAGGTGTTCTACGTTAACAACACCAAAAACTATCAAAATACATTAATACATCGAGAAGAGGATCGGTATTAAGGTGGGCAAGAATCGATGAAACAGGGGCGCAATACCCCATACAATAAACATTTTCGAACATACAGTATATTATCATTTAAGTGGAGAAATGACGATGAGAAATCTAAGTCGGAAAGGGCTGATAAACTGATTTCAGGTGAATATCTGAGCTATGATTTGACAGCTTTACCATTAGTTCAGCAGACTGTATGTGGCGTTTCAATATCGAAACTGAAACGACAGAAAACCATGCATTCTGTTATGCAACAACGAATCTGTTCATTGATTATTATAAAAATATTGAAACAATAAATTGGAATAATACTCAATTCATTTTCATAAATTGGAATAAACAATATCTAGGAAATACGTTTCGTTATGCATATCACGCCGTTATATGTAATGGTGCAGTCTAAATTATTAAACATTTCAGTTCTGTCAAAGAAATAAAATTGTGGTATGTAAAGAGCATCATTAATCACATATAAGAAAGACACCAGTATACTATACACGGTATAACTGTGTCTTTCGTCATGTGCAATATACAGTATACGCTTCAATGGTGCTATTTACATACCACAGTTTTACTTGTTTTTGACGAAGGCGAAATGTCTGCTAATTTTGACTGCATTATCAGTTGTAATGACATGATATGTATAATGCAATATGTTTCTGCTCAGGTCTGAAAATGGCCATTACCGACGTAAATTAATAACCTGATTACAAATAAACATTGTTATCTAAGACTGGAATTATAATATGGAAATTTTCCTGAATTGCTGACAACATTTTCGTGACTACGTCGCGACTTTTAATACTTAATAATTTGTACTGCAAGAAGGAAATTGAAAGTGCAGCTGTCCCCGAAGGTGGCAGTGCGAAAACTGAGGGAAAAATTAAATACGATTGCTGGGGGAAACCCTCGGATTGCGATCGCTGGCCCCCTCCCTCTGCTATAAATTTTATATATTTGAGGCTCAAAGACGTTTTCAGTCAGTGACGAGATTATAGGTATATGGTAAACCTGACAGAAACTATACTACGTAGAATAATAAATGCATTTCGATAATATTTCATGTGAGTCCGAAAAATTTTCACCTTTTTTATTGCCATACTTTCTCAATGAGATGATTATGATTCTGATCGACGGAATGGGTAATATTTTCCAAACCTCACGCTAACACATATTGGGTTCATGACACACATTTAGACACAGGCCGTTGGTTACAGAATACGATAATCTATAAATTTATTAGCCTGATTGTTTTAGTACTCGACATAACCTAGAGGTCAAACACCTGGCTTGATGTGAAGAGCATTAGAAGTTGTCGGTCAAACCTGCAATCGCATCTAGTGCATCCCCATCCCGGACCCCTAGATTGGATGAAATCTCTCTCCCGTACCGTGTGCTCTCCAGTGATGGATGGCTTCAGGTTCTGGAGAAAGAAATTTAGCAGCGTGCAGATCGTGGTGCCTATACGTTTACAAGACCTCCGAGGAGGACGCAAAATTTAAAAGCTGTGTCGCATGCAGACTGCAATGATGATTTAAAAGCAGTGATGATTAAATATTTTACCGAAATATTTAATGTTTTGCTGTGACTCAATTACTTGAATATTTCACCGATATTAATTCCACGTTTTCAACTGAGTGACTTGACTAATTAATTTGTTTGTTACATGCTCATTAGGGAATTTGGACGGTTCCTTTTCGTAAACGACGTGGAACGAGTTAATATACGGGATACATATATGAATGATTAGAGTTACCATTAATGAATGCATTATTATTTTCAGTCTTCCTTATACCAATATACTTAATATATTTTCCTCTTTTTACTCGTTACCAATTGTTAGTAAAAATTCATCAGTGGCATGGAAGGAGCTGTCCATGAGAAGTGATTTTAAATTACACTCAAAACTTGCTTCACTACCTGTCAGACATTTTATATTATGGGGTATATGTTAAAAATTTTTTGCTGCTGTATATTAAAGTCCTTTCTTAGGCAATGACAGCCTTAACAATTGGAAATAAAGGCTATTTTTCCCTCTACTGTTGTAGGTATGTACATCACTGGCCTTCTCAAATTGTGATAGATTATTTATGACTAATTTCTTTAGCTAATATATGTATTGTGATGGTAGAGGTAAAATGCCTAGCTCTTTGAAGAGGGTCCTTCATGACGTAACTGGGTGAACACCACCTACCTTTCTTACTGCTCGCTTTCGTGCAATCAGTACTTACCTTCCTTTCTGAGAGATGAGTTACCCAAGAAAATTATTCCATATGCATTAGTAAGTGGAAACACGCAATGTATGTCAGAAGGTTCATACGTTTGTTTCCCAAATTAGCAGTTATGAGAAGAGCAAAAGTAGCTGAACTTGTTTGAGAAGCTAAGTGAGATACCTCTTCCAGTTCAAGTTTTCATCATTATGTACACCCAAAAATTAAGAGCACACGTTTATATTAGGTGTTGAAAGCGTTGTCCTGCTACTTCTATGGCGCCAAGACATCTTTGCACTAACTTCTGACGTAACAGTGCTATTCATACTAGTTATGTACAACGAACAACTAACTCGTCCAACATAGTTTTGCCTGACCACAGGAGACCATATTAAACGTTTTCAGTTCAAAGGATTGAGCTGACCACGATATAAGACATCCTGATCATATCCAAATTCCAAAAATTGGCTAGCTCAAAATTTCGTACTTGGAATTCATGTTCGTTTAGTAAGGTATGTGCAGCATATATTATGTCACAACAGGACTTTATTTGGAGAATCTGTAGACAGTATCTGCTTGATATTTAATTTTTGTATATAAGCCCCAATATAAAAGACGCGTGAAATTAGCCTTCAAAACAACAAACAATATTATCAGAACACTATGTTCGGGAAAAGCTACACTACCGAAAAACTTAAACACTGGAATTTACAAAATGAACTGATAAGAAAACCGGATATTAGTAAATATTGTATACGACAGACGGGTAAAAATTTCATATCAGACGCAGAGTGTACACGAGAGATGCAAGTAACAACCAATCCATCTTCTTTATAAACCTCAAAAAAAAAAAAAAAAAACAAAGCTGACAACAGAAAACGCACTGTAATTCCTACAAAGAATCTCAAAAAGCCCACTGATGAATATTTTGGTTGAAATTTAAAATATACGTACCCACTGAGGATTACCCTTACAGTGTACTAAATGAGAAAAACGATTTCTGGCACACACAGTCTTCAAACAAATTTATTGAAATTTTGATGCAGGGATAACGGATAACCAAAACACCAGAGATCACAAACACATCAATAACAGTTCCATAGATACACGAATCGAAACAATATAACGATTTATGACTAACAATTAGCTTTCAAACTTGAATTCTTACGACAGGCAAAATAATAAAATACGTATTATAATTTACGTGCAACATCAACTCATCGAACGAATTTGAAACGTTACTGAAAAAATACTACATCCAACAACTACAGACATCAGCAACAGTTTACTCAAAGTTGACATATGCCTGTCTACAGCGTCATGACGTGAGTACTATATCCAACACAAAAGTCCTTTAAAAACTACAGATTATGTAAAACATAATGGGACTGTTTGCAGATATACTGATGAAGGCAATAAAGCCGAAATATTAATACAGTCTACTAATTCTCTGCAGAATGTCCTCCTGTGATCCTGAAGTACTCGCCCTTCATCATGTGTGATAATTAGCATCATCATTAACATCGAAACCCCGTATACTTCATAAGGCCAAAACAATGTTCTTATGTACAGTCCCCCAGGATGATGACGAAGAGGCTGACGAGAGTTACTTAATCGCTTAAAATTTGTTCGTTTCCAGCTAACGCCTTACGTTTTTGTGGCGTACAAGTGATGACGGCTAAGTACCTACGTTACTTAACAGCTTCAGAGTTCTTAGTGGACAGTCTCAGTTGCAGGTTGAGTATCTAACGGGTTCCAGGGACAACAAGAATTTGATGTTCAATATTCCACATTAATTATTGACCGAAATTAAAAATTTAAAATAAAAACTGAATCTACAATTTAAGAGGAATAAACTAAATCTTTTAGCACAGTAAAATTGCAGTATTACAGTAGTAAAGTGTATATATGTCTTAAAGCCGTGTAACTCATGGCACTGAAATGCCGAGTCTATATTCATCCAGTATTTGAGAATAACAGCAATTAGCGACTAACAACAAACTTTACGCAAAATATTAAACGTGTACGAAGCATTTTCTCGCTGACACTCACCACACAATGACGAGAAAAAAAAAATGTTTATCTTATACACTCCTGGAACTGGAAAAAAGAACACATTGACACCGGTGTGTCAGACCCACCATACTTGCTCCGGACACTGCGTGAGGGCTGTACAAGCAATGATCACACGCAAGGCACAGCGGACACACCAGGAACCGCGGTGTTGGCCGTCGAATGGCGCTAGCTGCGCAGCATTTGTGCACCGCCGCCGTCAGTGTCAGCCAGTTTGCCGTGGCATACGGAGCTCCATCGCAGTCTTTAACACTGGTAGCATGCCGCGACAGCGTGGACGTGAACCGTATGTGTAGTTGACGGACTTTGAGCGAGGGCGTATAGTAGGCATGCGGGAGGCCGGGTGGACGTACCGCCGAATTGCTCAACACGTGGGGCGTGAGGTCTCCACAGTACATCGATGTTGTCGCCAGTGGTCGGCGGAAAGTGCATGTGCCCGTCGACCTGGGACCGGACCGCAGCGACGCACGGATGCGCGCCAAGACCGTAGGATCCCACACAGTGCCGTAGGGGACCGCACCGCCACTTCCCAGCAAATTAGGGACACTGTTGCTCCTAGGGTATCGGCGAGGACCATTCGCAACCGTCTCCATGAAGCTGGGCTACGGTCCCGCACACCGTTAGCCCGTCTTCCGCTCACGCCCCAACATCGTGCAGCCCGCCTCCAGTGGTGTCGCGACAGGCGTGAATGGAGGGACGAATGGAGACGTGTCGTCTTCAGCGATGAGAGTCGCTTCTGCCTTGGTGCCAATGATGGTCGTATGCGTGTTTGGCGCCGTGCAGGTGAGCGCCACAATCAGGACTGCATATGACCGAGGCACACAGGGCCAACACCCGGCATCATGGTGTGGGGAGCGATCTCCTACACTGGCCGTACACCACTGGTGATAGTCGAGGGGACACTGAATAGTGCACGGTACATCCAAACCGTCATCGAACCCATCGTTCTACCATTCCTAGACCGGCAAGGGAACTTGCTGTTCCAACAGGACAATGCACGTCCGCATGTACCCCGTGCCACCCAACGTGCTCTAGAAGGTGTAAGTCAACTACCCTGGCCAGCAAGATCTCCGGATCTGTCCCCCATTGAGCATGTTTGGGACTGGATGAAGCGTCGTCTCACGCGGTCTGCACGTCCAGCACGAACGCTGGTCCAACTGAGGCGCCAGGTGGAAATGGCATGGCAAGCCGTTCCACAGGACTACATCCAGCATCTCTACGATCGTCTCCATGGGAGAATAGCAGCCTGCATTGC
This sequence comes from Schistocerca cancellata, assembly GCF_023864275.1. Classification (NCBI taxonomy): domain Eukaryota; kingdom Metazoa; phylum Arthropoda; class Insecta; order Orthoptera; family Acrididae; genus Schistocerca; species Schistocerca cancellata. The sequence continues at coordinate 477,813,820 of NC_064628.1, read as the reverse complement.
TGCGAAAGATGGATATTCACTGTACTAGTGCCGACATTGTGCATGCTCAGTTGCCTGTGTCTATGTGCCTGTGGTTCTGTCAGTGTGATCATGTGATGTATCTGCCCCTAGGAATGTGTCAATAAAGTTTCCCCTTCCTGGTACAATGAATTCACGGTGTTCTTATTTCAATTTCCAGGAGTGTAGTATATTTTCGATGTTCATGAAATGAAACTTCAGCATGTGGCATGACGTTGTAATTTATTACTAATTTTCAACTTCTTCTATCAGCAACTCAGTTTGGAGATAGGATCCTCATGTGCTACTGAATGTTCCAGTTAGTTAGTGAATTAGAAGTTCGATAGTTCATCTGAACGACGCATTTATCGACATGATGTGGCACAAGTCAGTTTACAGAGTATGTATATGCGATTAGCGTTAATATTAATGGACATAGAGTTTTTTAGTCCTTATCATGCACCGACACTTAGAAATGAATCAATTGTCAAAGCGAAATGATTTTATGTTACATGTAATACTTGCTTTGCTCTCAGAAATTTTTAGGTACTAGGCTAATGATGAAAACTTTCTGTTGCCGATTAAGGCCACCATCTTTAGTAATGGGTAATATGTCATTTTTTTCAGGTTTAGGCATCACTATTCTTCTCACATGATGGTGGATTTTTATGATGAATTTCATTACGGGACATATATAGCGCGATGTGCAGTTGAGATGCATGATTCCTTTAGAAACTGCCTAAATGACCACCCCAGCTGGACACAACATACTATTCTTACTGCTTTTGTGCAACTCACTTTTCCTTTCGAAGTGATGAGTTATTTAAGAAAACTATTTCGTTAGACGGTACTCAGCACTTAGTACTGATGTTCTTAGTAATTTGTTTCTACGTCTATTGAATTCATTGCTTTTGGGATTATTTTGGCAAAGAATTTGGACGGTAATTATTAAGGCTTTCTTGTCAACCTCACACGAAGAGATTTAACAGTTGCATATTTCATTCTGTCAGGAAAACTGCCCACTGCTACTGATGCATTACATATATTATTACTTAGAAGATTACTTCTTAAGTTAGAACAACTTTTTCAGAATTCACTCTTAATTTTCATCAGCAGTGTAAGAGCGCTTCGTTTTCAGAATTTTTATGTGTCTATTATTTCAGTGAATGATATTGGTGCTACTTCTAGATACGTAAAGACTACGGGGAATGACATTCTTAATATAATTTCTTGATTCTACACTAACTATTTAATCCTATTTTTATTGCTACATTTCTAAAGTGTTTGTTAAAATACTTGTGAGTTGCGAATTATGAGTCACAGACCAGCTATTTGGTTGAATTGTTGTCGTATCTTCTACACTGACTGATTTTACTGTCCTACATTCCTCGGTCTCCCACATAATTGTAACCTTATCATATGTATCAAAAAAATGGCTCTGAGCACTATGGGACTTAACATCTATGGTCATCAGTCCCCTAGAACTTAGAACTACTTAAACCTAACTAACCTAATGACAGCACACAACACCCAGCCGTCACGAGGCAGAGAAAATCCCTGACCCCGCGGGGAATCGAACCCGGGAACCCGGGTGTGGGAAGCGAGAACGCTACCGCACGAACACGAGATGCGGGCCATCTGTATCATTAAGTTCTTTCTGGATGTGAATGTTTCAGGACATTTTAATGAATCTTTTTAAAATATTACATTATTTTTCACAACATGCAATTAATATCAGAACTTGACTTATTCTGGCCTCTGTGTAGTTTTCGTTTCTTCGTAAATTTTTTCCCTTTCATTTGTCTGTAGTTTATTGATTTCTTAATGCCTTTTTGGATACATTTTTGGGAAAGCTGCTTTCACATATTGACATAAATTTACTATGGATTGTACTGAATCTCACATTATCATATCTTTGTTTGTATATGTCTCATCCCATACTGCTCCTTTTAACTTACTTATCAAACATTGTACCCTTTTCACATTGTCTGATTATGCCTCATAACTGTAAAATGCTACATTGTTTATTTCTGTTATTGTTCATCATAATGAGATAGTTTGTTAACATTAATTACTCCAGTCTGAGCACTGTCTTTAAAAATGTTATCAGTCAGGGTACTGCTATCTTGCTTCATGTGACTTGTGAAAATTACGACTGAAATGAGACTAAACAGACCAACAATGATTCTAGTCAATTTATCCTGTCACAGTGTTTTATGAAATTTACACTGAAATCTACACGAATCTATCCTATTTTCTCTAGACCACTTTCAATTCTGGCAGTTGCTAGACAGGCTGTTTTCTGCTCCTCCTTCTATAAGTGCCTTCATCAAAATCTCTGCATATTTCCTCTGTGCTCTTTGTCATGTGGCTAAGCTTGCTACTATGTGTCATGTTGCTTGTGAGCTGGTGCTTTTCATCTCATTTTACTTGCAGCTGTTGGCCTGTAGCCGTCGCAAAACTGTTATCTAACAGCAGGACTCTTTCCTTTTTACTTGACATAAAGTTGTTCCTATGAGTCTTCTGCAACCTGCTTCGTTCAAAAACTGGTTGAGGCTCTTGCCCAATTTCAGCTAGCCATTTCGGCTACTAGCATCAACTAATATTTTCCTTGGACATGTTACCTTTAAAAAAATAAAGCTACTCTAGAAATTGTTTTCAAACAGAAAGAGGATGAAGTAATTACCAATGAAAGATAAGACAAGCTTAAATTGATAATACTGGGATTCGGTTACTTATTAGAATATAAATACGTGTTAATTATGATAACACAGTTAAAATGATTGCTAACAGGAGTTTTGAATGTGATTTCTGAGGTTTTCTCCTTTTGCTTAGTGATTTTTATGCTTATTACGTTTTTACCTGGGAAAACGAGGTTCCGTTGACTCATTCCCCCTTCATCCTAATCCGAAATAGGACATTTCTAAATCTATTGGAAGGGCAGAAATGTTTCTGCTCTGTTCCACGATTGTCTAGCCTTCAGTGCAAAACTTAAATTTCAATGGCAGAGCCTCATCTCATGCTTTACTGGCTTTCTGCTGTAATCACTCCTAGAGAGTTTCTCTCATACTACGGCAACACTCACATTTGTTATACATGACTACTTTTAAACTAAACTAAAAAGCAATGATACATATACAGACTTATGGGGAGACGCATAGCAATGCAGCTGAGGCCCAAAGGCTGTATTCACAACGTCTTTAACGCGCCCTATCGTGTGTGTTTCTAGATGTAAAGAAATGCGTTTAAGAACCGATGGACATTTATACGTACAACATGCCGTGGATACATCAATCCGCGATATTCCCGATATATCACGTAACGTTTTTGAGTATTTTGGAGGACATCCCACGCATGGTAAGCAGAGCTTAAATGAAAATAACGCGTACGTACAATGTAGTACAAACGAACGTGTTATCCTGCTACTACATTTAGGTTCCGGTATTATTTGTACGTATATAATAATAACAATAATAATATGGTCATTATTATTAATATTACGATAGTAATTAAATCTCGCCCAGTAATACCTAATTCTCATCGTAACTGGGACAAAGAAGAGCTGTAGTGGACATGGGGCTATCGAGGTAATCAGTACAAAGGACTCTCGAGGAGTGAAAATGGCATCTCTTTAAGCTGGATTTCATCAGTCAGATTTTATGGGTAGATGAATGCTATTTCGGCAATGACGCCACTGTCAATAGACACCATCTACACCACTGCGCCGCTGCAAATCCTCACTGGTTACGACCACATCACATGCAAGGGCACTTGGGTGTTAACGTTCGAGGCGTCATTCTAGGAGACCACATCATTGGAATAATTTATTTGGCTCCCAGACTAACTGGTCGGCTGTATTTGCAATTCTTACTGAATGAGCTGAATCTTAGGCACCTCCTAGAAGACATCCCACTTCAGTTAGCTTTGAGGCACTGTTTTCAGCACTATGGTGCACCACCCCATTATTGCACAGGGATTATGAAATATCTCAGCAATGTGTACCCCAAACGGTGGATAGGTCGTGGTGGTTGCATTCGATGGCCAGCGAGAGCGCCTAATTGAACGCCCTTGGATTTTTTCTTATGGGGTTATGTCAAATGCACAGTTTACGAGACGGAACCGGAAAATCCAGCTCAGTTAAAAGAATGAATACGTGATGCCTGGGCTTCAGTAAGGTGTCCACGTTAATTCCGAGAGGCGCTTACATCCAACAAGGCGGACAAGCATTTGAACATTTTTGTTATGAATATTGCAGTTACAAAGATATGTCAGTCTGTAACATAGGTTTAAAGGAATATCATTTATGATGCTAATTATATCCATTATTCCATATTGCAAATAAAGATTTGATAGCAATTTTGCAATAGAGCCAAATGTGAATCATTACGTGTTGTTAATAAATTAGCAGCCGTATGTTGATTTGCCTTGAAACAGGTAATGAATATCGTTAGGCTCTTGTGGGTATTCTTTTGGTCAGGGACGCTGAGCCTTGTACATGGACAAAATTCTCGAGCCAAGGAATAGAACCCGGCACTCCCCTTACAGTATGCAAGTTTTAAAGCGACGAGCTATAGGACCAGTTACAGTTGTAAAGTGTTTGTTTTCAAGCACTAGTCCTAACGTTTAGCAGGATCTCCTCTTTGATGGTGTGGAGTCCACTTAACTTTTCTGCTTAGGCAAACCTTTCGGCGTCTGTGGTATCCGAGATTACCTAACGTCAAATGACGACGGAGTGCTTGGGACAGCTGGTACAATGTCCACAACCTGCAAGTTAACTTCCTCTAGAATCTTTGGTGCACTTGACGCCTTGCACCATTGGAAAAGAAGTGGAGTGGCTACTCGTTGGAGCACACTGGAAGCCTCCACTCACAATGGGACCGTTGAACAATCTGTCGCCTATTTGCTTCACAATGAGAGGCTATGCAGGAAACGACTAAGAATTCAATGTACGCAAATATCAGTACACAATTCTCAACCATTTTCGACACTATAAAGTCTGAACATTTTATGCGTGACTACATACACTGACAAGGCAAAACATCATGACAACCTCCTTAATAGCTTATTGGGCCATCTTCATAATGCAGTAATCATCTTTCCAGCATATCATCGATTCTACAGTTCGTTGGTGGATCTGTGGAGGAATGTGGCGCCAGGTCTCTACGCACAAGTCATGTAATTCCCATAAATAACTGGCCGATTGTGTGTGTATGCGGTGATGGCGCTATATAGCAACATAAAAGTGAACCATTGGATTCACATCAGGGAAATTTTCTGGCCAAGATATTAAGGTGATTTATTATCACGCTCCTTGTACCACTGCAGCACGTTCTGGCTTTGAGACACGGATAATCGTTCTGCGGAAAGATAACATCGTCGTCAGGGAAGACATCAAGCACCTCGAAGGGACTGAGGTGGTCAGCAACTGACGTGGTGTCCTCGATTACTTCCACAGGTCCCATGCAAGCGCAGGTGAATGTGTATCATAGCATAACACCGCTCCCACCAACCAGGCTGCGTCCGTGGCGCTCTGCACATTTCGAGACCCCGCCCGCCTCAGTGATGACGTTTGTGGAGACGATCTGGTGCAGCAAAACCGTGATTCATCCAACGAGTTGACACGTTTCCAGTAATAAACGGTCCAATCTCGATAGTCCCGAGCCCATTACAATCGTAATTGACGATGTCGTTGGGCCAACGTGCCAACATTCGGAGATAGCCTGCTGTGAAGCCCCTTGTTCAATCATGTGCGCTGAATGATTTGCTCCGAAACACATGTTCCTTCACCAGCACTGTCCACCTCCACCACAGGTGCCACAGATCGCCATCTGTCCTACGCCACAGAGTAGACAAGCGTCCAATCTCCACGTTCTGTGAAGAGTCGTGGATTTCCAACCATTTAGCACCTAGTATTACTTTCACTGTTCTGCCTCTTTCCGTAGATGCTCACGACATCAGCACGTGAACAGTCGACCAGCTTCGCCGTTTTCGAGATACTCGTTTCTCTGCGTAATTATAATCTTCCCTTTGGTGAAGCCGCTTATCTCAGTGGATTTCTCAATTTGTAGCGCGTATCTTCGCTAGGGTAATCCCCCATCCGTCTCTGCTCGCCTTACATACTTTTGTTACCGGCCACGTGCCTGCAATGCCACCATAACGTACCCATCTTGCATTGGGCAGTGGTCACAATTTTTTGGCTTATCAATGTACGTTTATGGTCCTTAGCGACCAAGCATTCCGCAACCGTGAAAGTAAGGGCTTTATTTCATAAGCGCGAGGTGTGGTGACTGATTGTCTTTTCTGGTACTCTTTTCTTTATTTTACTAACAACAGATATGCGTGTACGCCACGACATTGGATGGTCACCGATAAACGCATACGAATTCAATCAAATTTGAAAAAAGCCATGCACATGCGAAGATTGTCATTAATTGCTAGTGCTGTATGTCACAAAAGTTACTGTTTCTTACGTTTCTATGATCAGTATCATTCTGATTCATACAGTGCTCGATACAGTAATTGCAACTCATGTAGTCTATGCTGATTGGACTGAAATTTCTTGTATATTTATTTCTTTCCAATCTCATGATGAAAATTTTATACTCTTTTTCAGTAAAGAATATAAACTTGAGGCAGGATCCATGGACCACGCACTGTTAGAACTGAGCGCTTAAGCTCGGCTGCTGGCTTTTCGAGTACTAGCGATCATACAAAATAAATATGCGTTAAATTTTCCATTTTATCGAAAGCTGTTAAGAGTTGCATCTTCCTGTTCAAATATGTTGAGGCCGTGTCATTATGTATGAAATAGTGAGGGAAGTATGTACGGTCCCCTCGTCAGCTACACGGAAGTCTCTGTTACTTGGTGCGCTGCTGTCGAAGTTTTATGTGCTTTTTATAAGCTGCAGATATCCACTGCATGCAGTTCCCTTTCTCAGTGCTCGGATGGAAACCGGCTGAAAGGGACCTGCTTTCACTGACAGCCACAGTTCTTGTAGGATCTGAAACTGCGCTTCTTATAGCGTGTGACAGAGTTGCGAGTAGCACACCATTCCTTGTACAGACGTCAGGCAAACCATACATACCGAGCGAGATGGCGCAGTGGTTAGCACACTGCACTCGCATTCTGGAGGACGACAGCTCAAACCCGCGCCCGGCCCCCCTGACTTAGGTGTCCACTGATTTCCGTTATTCGCTTCAGGCAAATTCGGGGATGGCTCCTTTGAAAGTGCACTGCCGAGTTCCTTCCCCATCCTTCCCTAATTCGATGGGACCGTTGACGCCGCTTTTTGGTCCCCTCTCCCGAACCAACCAACCACCCAACCACCCAACCAACAAACCGCATACTGTCACCAACGACGGTGTGGTCAGTGGCACGTTCAAACACGTTCGCTCCTCCAAACCACTATAATGACTACATCGCCTGTGTCAGGTCTCACGGCGGCTGGTATTAGTTCTAAAACATCTGCTGTGCTGCAAAGCGATCAGTGCACTCTTTTAACGGGGTGATTAACGGTTTGTCCGGTGAGTTTGCTCCCAGTAAATACATAGGGATGTAAGTAATATTAATTATTACAGCCTGAGCACTCTCTTTAAAAATGTTATCAGTCAGGGTCCTGCTACCGTGTAAACTGGTCATTGAGTGCTACACCCGAGCGAGTGGCAGTCATGCGTAGCTCAATAAAAATGAGCACCGCAAGAAATTGTAGAAAGCGTGCGTGGCGTGCGCAGCTTGACAACATGCAAAGGTCATAAAGCGTAAAAGCACCTAACGATAACAAACTTCTCGCTCTGGAAGTTTAATGCTGCAGTTAAAAAGATACTCAATTTCTTTTTTTTTTTTTTTCATCAGTTCTGAGTTTCATTTTCCCTGTCGAGTGTCACAGCATTTACTGTGGAACTTTGGGCTAAATAGATGAGAGTACGTTGAGTGACTGAATAGGGACTGATACATGGCAAAGTGTGAACTACATATAACACTTTATTTGTCGTGACAAAATATCAAACGAAATGTAGTTATTTACACCCATTACCAACATGAATCAACCGCAACGCTGTGAACTCAAAGCACGGACGCAAGGAGGTCATATAAGTAGTGACATCGAGATGGAAATTGAAATCCCAGAGGATTTCCATGGGTATTTTTTTAAGATACTGTAAATCGTATGTCCTACAAAACTTCGGACCAAGCAAGTATTTAAGATGCTGGTATACGCAATTAAATACATCGTTACAATAATTTCAATAATACACCTAACCGGGATTTAAGCAAATTTTTTTTCATAATATCGATTTCCCTATTAAAACTAGCTTATACGGTATGTGGCATGAATTCCACACTTCTGGAACATCGCTGTGTTGGTAGGTTAAACTTTTTTAGCTCTATGTTTAATAAAAATGGTTCAAATGGCTCTGAGCACTACGGGACTTAACTTCTGAGGTCATCAGTCCCCTAGAACTTAGAACTACTTAAACCTAACTAACCTACGGACAGCACACACATCCATGCCCGGGGCAGGATTCGAACCGGCGACCGCGGCGGTTGCGCGATGCCAGACTGTAACGCCTAGAACCACTCGTCCACTCCGGATATCTTTAGTATTTTCCGCCAAGAAACGTCAGTTATTCTAAATCATGCTGTTCTGGTATATTATCCCTCAAAGGCTTTTTTTTGCATTGTAAACAGAATTTAGATTTCACAAACAATAGAACCTTACGTCATTAAACGGAATTAGAAAAAATTTAGTCAAAGAATAGTTCTAATACTTAGGATGATCTCGTTCTAAATCATTACTGTTATTAGTTCTTGATGAGCAACATACTCTGCATGCTGCGCGCAAAACATCTTAGATCCTTTAGTCCTCTGTGTTGTAAATGGATCTCCACTTAACAATTCTATGAACTTCAGTAACTTTTCTTCGCTAAAACTGTTATATCTTAGACATACAAGAGTATATGTCGTTGAGTCCTAGTTATGATTTTTACCTACACCATATAATTTAATGTTATATTCCTGTTTTTGAACTTTCCAAGCCAATTGGTCTTCAATAACTCGCGTAACTGAGTCATCGAAGAAAGAAATATCAGTACACCACTGCGTTATCGTAATTAACTTGTATTTATATTCTAATAATTAACTTAATCCCAGTATTATCAATTTAAGCTTCTCTTATCTTTCATTGGATATTATTTCATCCTCTTTCTACTACTGTTGCTTTAAAGATTGTTTGAAAACAATTTCTAGAGTAGCTTTATTTTTTAAAGGTAACATATCAAGGGAAAATATTAGTTAATGCTAGTAGCCAAAATGCTGTGCATCCGAGACTATAACAACAACAACGTCAGCAACTGCAAACGCTCCGTCTGTAACTGAAGATCTTTTATATTTATTACTGTATAATATGATGAGGTACGTTTGTCGATCAGGAGACAGTGCCATAACTGCTGAGGAAGAGAAACAGTAGCTCTGTGGATCGACTCTGTACCTGCGCTGGAATTTATATGTGCTACATTTATCGTTTAAGAGTATCGTTAGGACTGTCGATCGTGGACTGAAAGAAATAATTTTGGCGACGAAATCATAATGTATAATATTCAATAATTCATTCATCTAGGTTACCCAGAAATTAACATCAAATGGTCTACGTAAAGTAGGACATGTTAATGTTCCTCATACATAAATAAACGTAGTGATATTTATTGACAAATACACGTTGTGAGTCACCAGTGTTGTCAGATGTATACATTTCTGGACAATTCTTCCGTAAGACATTTCCGGGAATATCACCCTGTTGTCATGTTGTTCAAATGAGTAAACCAACACCTGCGCAAAGTTACATGCGTTTTTTTCGCCCAGACAGATTGCAGGGTATTCCTCACTAAATAGCTTATAATATTCTCCCTACACTATTAATTTTAAGAAATTAGGTATCATTTCGTTATTCCAAATGGAACCGTAGTAAGTTTTGCTCCTAATACTGTAGATCTGAATCTTTTACTCTCGCGTTCCAATTTCCAAAACCAGTTAAGTAATTTGGGCTAAACAACAGTATTTTTAACGTAGTGTTTATTTTAATAGCTCTCTAATACGGTGAACGTTTGTAATATTAAATGTAAATAATAAACACAAATAATAATACAGCTTTCGTCTAAAAACGTCGAAACGGAATCATGTGCCGTCGCTGTATTTACTCTCTCTCTCCTATTCACAGCGGTATTTCGAATTGGTCCAAAATCACATAAACAGTTTAGAGGCGATACAATTAGTACTTACTACAGGAAACGGTAAGTACATTTATTGCTACCTACACCTGTGCACACTGGATATTAAGTTACATTACACCCCACTAAAGAAGATACAATGATGTCACACATCGCATATTCTTATACTTAACAGAAAAATTACAGCTACAGTTCAATAAAAAGACTTCAGCTTATTGCACGTTTGTGTAACTATTAATATATTAACTCTGCAAGGCTGCAAAGGTACCAAAGATAAAACTTCAAAATGAATTAATATTGTGTTTCGATACGTATTCCGATCGTTACGCGGTTTCAAATATTACCCGGAATGACCTGTATAAGTCGACCGGTTTTCTTCCGTAGGGTTATAAGTAGCTTCTTCCGCTGTCACACGTGACAGTGCATTTACTCTTGTGGGCACTTCGCTTATTTTTCTCTGTAGTGGTAGGTAAACAGTACGCATTTTCTCTGTATAGACACATTGTTAAGTCTAACATGCGTCGTCTCGAAACATCTAGGATAGTTAATACTCAGGAAGCTTAATACGTTACGTGTGACTAGGATGTTATATTGCTTGCTTTGAATAAGACGCTATGATGCCCACAGGGTTGGGAGAGAAAGTCATTCCACCGCACGCGCTCTTTGAAGGGCGCGCAGATCAATTTGGACCGAGCCTCTGTCCTACCGACTGCCAGCGGACAGAGGCTCAATGAAGACAAAGGGCGCGAAATAAAGCACGGAGACCGTTATATAGAGGGTCCTCATATTTGTCCGTAATGATATGCATTGTGGTGGATGTAATGTAGATGAAATAAATTTAACAATAAAGGGGGACGTTAACTGTTCACCATTAATATCGGAAAGCCGTGAAGGCGGCTTGCTTGGGTATATAAATGATTAGCATTTCAGCACAATCGCGTATTCTTTATACAGGTTGAACTCTAATAAACCGACGAACTGGAAACGGAGGGAAGAAAGTCCTACAAAAATGTCTCCGGAAACACGTGGTTGCCTCGATAGACTAAAGTTCCTCTGACCAGGTGCCGTGTGTTCCTTGTGTGATTGACGCAGCGTACTGTAAGCAGCACAATGGTCCGGTATTCATGTCGGGAACAAGCCGAGATGGTGTTTGTGTACGGCCAGGAAGATGGAATAGGATGAGAGGCAGCACGGCTACACCAACCACATCACATAACATTTCAAGCCTTTTTATCGCATTTGTGCGATCGTGGGTCCTTTCAGACAGACGAACGTGCAGGGAGGTAGCAGACTGTACGTACACCACATCCGGAGGACCACGTTCCACAGCATATTGAGACGAACCCTATTACCAGCACCAGGCAAGTTGCCCGCCAACATGGTGTAAGTCAATGTACTTTTGTGTATATCCCGCATGGCAACTGCTACTATCTCTGTCACCTACAGTCCTATAGAGACCACTTTGAACATTTGTTGAGATGTGGAAGCAATGCACCTCTCTACTGTTTTCCGGGACGTTTTGATGTCGTTGCATGCACAGCGTTCATTGCGGGAGACATGAAAATGGGACTTCTTTTTATCTGTTTCGTGACAGGAATCCGTTCCTGCAGTTTGTCGGTTTTCTTAATGTTCACTCTATATAAGGAAAAGTATCACAGTCCCTTTCTCATTCACAAATCGCTCTGGAATGTTGGATCTTTGTGAAAAGATAGTATTGGTTCAAATAGCTCTGAGCACTATGGGACTTAACATCTGAGGTCATCAGTCCCCTACAACTTAGAACTACTTAAACCTACCTAACCTAAGGACATCACACATATCCATGCCCGAGGCAGGATTCGAACCCGCGACCATAGCAGTCGCCCGGTTCCAGACTGAAGCGCCTAGAACCGCTCGGCCACAACGGCCGGCCAAAAGATAGTATTATGACTCATGTAAGGACAACGGAAAATGTTGAAATTCGACTGTAGCATGATCAGAACTGGCTTATCTTTGCGTGGTATTGTTGCTCGCATTGGTCCAGGTACACCAACTGTCATCCAAATGTGGAATCCATGGGCTCAGGAGAGTCACACCCAGTGTTATTCGGGATTCCAAAGGCCCTACAAGACAGGCGTTTCTTGGCCTCTTAGAATCGTGCGGCCACGTATCTTGCATACGAACACGTGTTTGTTTGCGTCAAGACAGATATCTACATAGAGAGTGCGAGGGTGTCTGGAGCACCACGGATTGTCAGCACGGTGAGCATTGTTTCGGCTTTCGTCGACGCGATAGCAGAGAGTGGTATATTGAAGGCGGTGCACGTAACGACGCAAAAGAAGGCTCCGAGTACAACGAACGTTGGCACATTGCTTTCGCCGTCATCACAAGCGTCCAGCGCGTTTCATATACTACGGTGTGTCACCGATTTGCTGCAGAAATCTCCAACATATTCAGGGTTGGAATAAATAAATTTCCTTCAAATTGTCCAGTTTCAGTTGCAGATTTTTAATTAGATTTCATGTTTCGATCACAATCGATCATCTGCGGTCTAAGTAGTTGCTTCAGAAACCCTCTTGTCCACTCAGAACCACATACCAGAGTCACCGGATGTCGTTGAGCTTATATATGCTCGTCGTTATCAAAACTACAAATCACCTCCAGACATTGCAAAGTCTACCCCTGTCTGCTAGGAACGCTAGGCCCCGTCACATACACGAAGTACAACACTATGCCGCGGAAGACTAAGCAAGTCCACACACAGAGAGCGCAGGGGTGCCTCTCACAGACAGCACCCCTAAGTGCCCCTGAGAGCTAGCACACCAAAAAGAATCTCGTCTCGGCTTTTGGCAAGACCGATATGTTTTTTTATGGTAAATTGATCTATATTAATGGTAATGCAAAGTCAAATCACCGACAAAATTTGCGTTTTCAGACTCACCATTACTTTGCGTCGCACATAAACAGCTTCATTTTCGTCCAGCTTATCATGCGGCAACAGTATTCTGATATGCGGTTTGAGTAAACAAGATGGTGTCGGGACGACACTACTTAGATTTGAACAAGATCCGGAGGGATAAAAACATGTAATCTAATTAAAAATGTGCTGAACAATAAATGAGAGTTGTTTTAAATATCTATACAGTTTCTGAATCTCTCAAGACTATTATGCCGACTACCGTACATCTTCTTACCGTAAATCGCCAGTGATTTAGAGAGAATCTCTCTTGCGAATCTCGTCTTGTGCTATTCTCAAAAGACATTCTGTGAATCATGGATGAAGGGCTACTGGTATATTCCATATTCCTAGGTTTCCGAAAAGCGTTTGACATGGTGCCCCCTGTAGACTATTTACTAAGGTACGAGAATCCAGATTTGGTTCTCAAATATGTGAGTGGCTCGAAGACGTTTTAAGCAATAGAATTGAATAGGTTGCCCTCGACGGCGAGTGCTCATCAGAGATGTGGCTGTCAGGAGTGCCCCAGGAAAGTGTGACAGAATCACTCTTATCCTCTCTATCGTCTATATAAATGGTCAGATGTACTGGAAGAGCAGCAGTTTATAGCGGTCTGCTGAGGACGCTGTGGTGTACGGGAAGGTGTCGTTGTTGACTGGCTGTTGCGGGATACAACATCACTTAGACAAAATTTCTACTTTGTGAGATGAATGGCAGCTTGCTCTAAATATAGAAAAATGAAGGTTAATACAGATGCGTAGGAAAAACTATCATGTAGTGTTCGATACAGCATCAGTAGTGTGCTGGTTCTCACAGTGCGTAACGTTGCAAAGCGACATGAAATGGAGTGAGCATGTAAGGACGGTAGTATGGAAAGCGGAATTGTCGTTTCCGGTTTATAGGGTGAACTGTAGGAAAGTGCAGGTCATCTGTAAATAAGACGGCGTATAGGACACTGGTGGTACCCACTCTCGAGGAGTGCTCGACAGTCTAGAATCCCCATCGGACAAGATTAAAAGAAGACGTGAATCATTTCAGTGTCTTGCTAATGGATTTGTGACCGAAGGTTCGGTCAACACGCGCGACCGATATTATCGGAGGGAGGGGGTCATTGTGTTACCTCACTACTGTAATGTCAGAACATGTTCTATAACTCTGTACCTGATGGGCGTCGTAAATATGCGAAGGAAGTGCTTTCTTAGTAAATATGGGAAGGAAGTGCTGTCTTACACTTCTCCTGACCTTGTTGTAGACTGATGATAGCAGTAGTTTATTCCAAGTAGTGGGCTCAGTTTTGCGGTCTACAGTTATAATTGGTAATAAGGAGGCTAACTGGCCCACAAACTCTGTATAGAAAATGACAGCGCTTTAGTGATATCATCATACTTCTGTCAAAGTCATGACAAAGTTGGATGATCAGGCAACAGAATTTTATTATCGAACCGTTGCACGTTCAAGTAACAATAATTTATTGTCGAACTGTTGTGCGTTATCTCAAATTAACAAAATAAAATAGTGCAGAATGTTCGAAATTATGATAAAATAGAAGTAAGTTATAGGAAAATACTGTTAACTTACAGTATGTACAGGAACCATCTACATCTACATGGATACTCAGCAAATCACACTGAAGTGCCTGGCAGAGGGTTCATCGAACCACCTTCACAATAATTCTCAATTACCTCAATCTCGAACAACACCTATACCTTTCTGTGTCACCTCTGATTTCCCTAATTGTATTATGATTATCGTTTCTCCCTGTGTAAGTCGGCGTCAACAAAATGTTTGCACTTTCGGAGGAGCGAGCGCATGATTGAAACTTCGTGAGAAGATCGCGCCACAGCGAGAAACTCCTTTGTTTTAATTATGTCCAACCCAGAGCCCGTATCTTTTTCGTGGCACTCTCTCCACCATTTTCTGGATAACACAAAACGTGCTGCTCTTCTTTGAACTTTTACGATGTACTCTGTTATCCTATCAAGTAAGTATCCGAGGCCGCGCAGCAGTACTATAAAAGAGGACCGCCAAACGTAGTGTAGGCAGTCTCTTTAGTAGATCTGTTCCATCTTCTACGAGTAACTGTTCTGCCAATAAAACGCAGTCTTTGGTAGCGTTCCCCACAACATTTTCTATGTGTTCTCTCCAATTTAAGTTGTTCATATTTGTAATTCCTAGGTATTTAGTTGAATTTACGGCTTTTATATTTGACTGGTTTATCGTGTAACCGAAGTTTAAAGGATTCATTTTAGCGCTCACATGGACGACGTCAAACTTTTCATTATTTAAGGTCGATTTCCAAATTTTGTACTATACAGATATCGTTACTAAATCGTTTTGCTATTTGTTTTGATCTTCTGATGACTTTACCAGACGATAAATGCATCATCTGCAAACAACCTAAGACAGCTGCTCAGATTTGCTCCTAAATCGTTTGTGTAGGTAAGGAACAGCAGAGGGCCTGTGACACTACCTTGGGGAACGCGAGAAATCACTTCTCTTTTACTCGATGACTTTCCCTGAGCTACTACGAACTGAGACCTCTCTAACCGTAAATTACGAATCCAGTCACATAACTGAGATAACACACCATAAGCAGGCAATTTGATTCCAAGCAGCTTTTGAGGTACAGTGTCAAAAGCCTAAAAATGCGGAATAAATTTTAAATACTTTGATAGAAGTCAACATTTCGCGTGAGTAAATAGCTAGTTGTGTTTCACAACAGAGTTGTTTTCTAAAACCGTGTTGGCTGTGTGTCAATCAATAGTTCTCTTAGAGGTAATTCGTTATTTTCGTACCCAATGTACGTTCCAAAACCCTGCTCCATTTTGAAGTTAATGATATTGCTCTGTTATTAATTGAATTATTCCTACTGCCTTTCTTAAATATTACTGCGACCTGTGCTACTTTCCAGTCTGTTGTATATGATTATTAAGTATGTAGCAATTGAATCAGCATACTCTGACAGGAATCTAATTGGTACACAGTCTGGACCGGAAGACGTGCTTTTATTAGGTGATTTAAGTTGCTTCACTACTCCGAGGACTTGCTTCTAAGTTACTCATGTTGGCAGCTGTCCTCGATTTGAAGTCCTTGTTGACGGAATTTCGGAAGGCTGTTTTTGTAACTCTGCTTTAGCAGCATATTCATCGACAGTATTTCCGTTGTTATCGCTCAGAGAAGGCATTGACTGTGTCTTGCAGCTAGCATATTTTACATATGACCAGAATCTCTTTAGATCTTCTGCCAGGTTTCGAAACAAAGTTTCGTTATGGATACTATTATAAGCATCTCGCATCGAAGTCTGCACTAAACTTTCAACTTCAGCAAAAGATCGCCAATCTTGGGGATTTTGGGTCCGTTTAAATTTGGCATGTGTTTTGTCGTTGTTTCTGCAACAGTGTTTCGATTCGTTTTGTGTACCAAGGGGGATCACTTCCGTCGTTTGTTAATTTATTTGGTTTAAATCTTCCAATTGCTGTCGATACGTTTCTTTAAATTCAAGCCACATTTGGTCAGTACTTATCGGTGCATTGTTTATTTGGAAGAGAGGAGACTCTCTTTCCGGAAGGCATGAAGTGAATTTTCATCTTTTTTTGAATAGGTATACTTTTCGTTTATATTTGGAGCATCGACAACCCTGTGTTCACTAATCCCCGTATCCGTTTTAATGATCGTTATTACCTCAGGATCATTTGTTGCTAAGAGGTCAAGTCTGTTTTCACACCCGTATACTATTCCAGTGTGCTCATGAACTTACTGCAGGAAATAATTTTCAGAGAAGGCGCTCAGCACAATTTCGGACGATTTTTTATGCCTACCTCCGGATTCCTACATGTACTTTCGCCAAAATACCAAGGGTAATTTGAAGTCACCACCAACTATAATTGTATGAGTCGGGTACGTGTCTGAAGATAGACGCAAGTTTTCTTTTAACCTTCCAGTAACTACCATATGAAATTGCAGGTCGATAACAGGAGCCGTTAATTTATTCCGGTTGCCAAGAATGACCTCTACCCATACAAACTTACAGGAACTACCTACTTCAACTTTGCTACAAGGTAAACTACTTCTAACAGCAAGAAACACACCTTTCTGAACGCCGTTTCGTCCTTCGCAAAAATGTAGGCTTAACTTATCTCTGGCCTTAGCCAGCTTTCAGTGCCTGTAATGATTTAACCATCAGTGCTTCTATTAGCGCTTGGAGCTCTGATACTTTCTCAACACAGCTACGACTATTTATTACTCTTATACCAAGAGGGATCAATAAGAATGTAAGACCAAGAACGAATTACTCTTATTAAATTGGACGTAAGACAACGATAGTCTTTCTTTCCCCTGCTCAGTCTATACATCTGATAAGGAGATCAAGCAGTAGTCGAATTCTTGTAATTTGTTATACTGATCGTATGTCAAGTTCAGAAATCAAAGATCGTTCACTCATAGCAGTTTGATGCAACTCTCGAAAACTCTTCTTTAAATCGACGTTGATATTTTCTGACCGTCTTTAATACCATGAACGAACATCAGGTTTTTGTCGACGGGTAGGGTATCTCTGTTGTAGAGCACTCGCTTGCCACGTAGGGCAAATTTTTAAGCAAAGGTGAATGTTCTACGAGCATGCATAATGATGGAAAAAAATCAGCAGCACCTTAAACTGGTAATCCCTGGATCGATGGTTCGAGCGTCACGTCAGTCAATATCCTTTTCTTTTTTTTTCGTTCATTTCACATTCCTACGTAATTTAAATATAAAATTCATCAAATATATGCCAATTTATACACATATAACTGTCATTTTTATGAAAAATGCACGTCTTCTTTTACTTAATTACATATCGCACACATAAATCCAGTTTTCATTAAAGATGGAAACCTTGCAATCGGGCCCTACCATCTCACAGTCAACCGACTTCCGTGATCATTCAGCATCGGATGCAGAATGGGGGAGGGGCCCAGCGCACACCCGTCCGTTGTCGACGTTATCATCCTAGTCCAGTCCTTCTACCAAGAACAAAAAAAAAAAAAAAAAAAAAAAAAAAAGCCGACAGAACCAGGAGCGAAATCCGCGTCCTCTGCATGAGGCTCTGTTGCTCTCACCAGACGGCTACGGATGTCTGCAGTTTTCATTGCAAATAAAATTTTTTAATTATGAATCTTATGTAAACGATTGTTAAAATGGTATAAATTTAAAAAAAATACAATACATTTTTTTTATCCGTATGTGTTTTACCCTTCACGGAAATGCTCGTGGAATATTCACATGTCTTTAAAAATTCGCCACAGCCAAGAATCGAACGAAGGACGAGCAGGTGGTATCCCAGCAATCCACCGAACCATGCCATCCATCGAGGAAACGGCTTAGCCTTAGGGTAATATGGACGGTTTAAACTTTTCAAAATCGATTTTCTCGAGAATTTTTGAGAGTCGCATTGACTTGTTTTGCAAGACTGATATTTGGTTTCTTAATTTCACGTAACATAATTACAAAAAAAAAAAAAATAAAAAAAAAATTGTTTGCCATGTTATGTCCTTGCAAGATGCAACGAGGGAAATGGAAGAAACGTGTAAGAGTGCGAAAATAGTGCTGGGAGAGAGGAGATCGATGATACGTTTTTCTCCTGACATTTCTATCCCCAGAGTTACAGGACCTGCCGAAATGGAATTAGCAGTTTAGTGTATACAGAATATGAACTGAGAGTAAATCGAAGCGAGACAAAAATATTAAGACGTAGCAGAAATGAGATTAGCTACAAACTTAGCATAATCGTTGGTGAGAGCGAAATGGACGATGGAATTCTGCTACCTTGGAAGCAACATACATATGACGGGTGAAACAAGAAGGACATCAGAAACTAACTAGCACTTGCACAGAAGGCATTCCTGGCCAAACAGAGTCTGCTAGTATCAAAAGTAGGCCAGAATTTGAGTTATAGTTTCCGGAAATGTTTGTACGGAGCACAGCATTCTATGGAAGCGAATCATGAACTACGGAGAAACTGGAAAAGAAGAGAATCAAAGCGTTTGATGTGTCGTACTGTAGAAGCATTTTGTAAATTAGGTGAACTGATCAGACAAGGACTGTGTATGTTCTCTGCAGAGTCAGTGAAGAAATGAACATAAGGAAAACACTGACAAGAAGCCGGGAGAGGATAGTACGACACGTGTAAGACCATAAAGGAACGACTTCCAAGACAGTAGAGAGAGCTGCAGAGGGTAAAAATTGGAGGTGAGATAGAGACTGAAATACTTTCAGCGACTAACTGTGAACATGAGGTGTAAAATGCTGCTCCAAGGTGGAGAGGTGGCAAAAGAGCGATTTGTTACTAGCTGCATCAAACAAATCAGAAGACGGCTAACTCGGCAAAACCAGTCTATTTGCGTATTATGGCAACGTGAGTATTACAGCGTGAGTGAACGAGAACATGGAATAGTGGTCTGAGGGAACTAAGGCAGGTAAATGGTTCTTTTGAGAGGACACAGCCGATTTCCTTCCTCATCCATCTATCAATTCCGGATTCTGGTCAATCAGTAATGACTCTGTCAGCGGGATGTTAAAACCATAATCTTCCTTTTTTTTAAGAACTTGGGCTACGCTCATATTCTTTGCGCCCACGTTAGGCTAAATAAACGTAGCAGGGGTCATAGATGCCTTGCATCTCCGTCTAACTTTATTTATTTACGATATATTAATTGCAGATTCTTGAAACAGAATCAAGGTTAGTGAAGGAACTGAATAACGTTACGTGTGTTCATTATAGGTGCGAGCAAACAATGAAAACCAAATGGAATCAAAATAACGAAATGTGTTACTATTACGTAAGAACGGAGCAGAGATGAATTGCAGAATAAACATGTATTTTAGCAAAGAAAATTAAAAACGACGTAACATACGGATAGCAAGAATGAGCCACAAATAAATGAAATTTATTCTTGAAATTAATGGCAGTTCGAACAAAGACAAGAGTGTCAAACGAAAGATAACAGAAACCCTCATTTAGAAACTTGTCTTCAAGACAGTGTGCAACAAATTTATGTAGTGTATGCCTTCTATGGAATTAGTAAAGCGTTAGGTTTCAGTGTAACTAACAATAGAAATGTAACTGTATATGCATCCACTGCGTGCCTTAAAACCTTTTATGTTTCAAGGGATAGATCAGTTACACAGACGCTAATGAAAGTAGCTGCCCATACGAAATGAAGGCAAAGTGATGTGTATGAAGCGATTAATTTTTATTGGCATTAGAACATTATTTCTCAGTGAAGGATAAAATGGGATATTACGATTCAACCTCCGACGATAAAATCATTAGAAGGAAGTTAGTACAGGCAGGCGAAGAATAATAAAGAAAGTCGGTCACAGTCTTCTCATGTAAAGTATTCGCTTTAAGCATTTAAAGAAAGGAATTTTAAATATTAAAGTTATGGCCCATGCGGGCTCACTAATATATGAAACTTGTTAACCTAATGTCCAGGTCGCTATCCATTCTATCTAAACCGCGACCTATTTCATGTGCAGCTCGCTGTCATTTTCAGACCTAATGATATCAAAGATGAATCATTGGAAAAGGATCACTAGGTTAAAATACTGCACGGGATAAAATACGCAACATACCATACAGTCATTGCCGCAGTAACTCGTCAGGTCCCTAAATCGCAAATTGCTGTACTGAATGCTGTTGAATACTTTCGAATTAATGTACGTTTGTACAACGATGCATTCACATGTTTTTGCGCTGATTTGAGTACAAGGTGGAAAATTGTAACGACGGTTAGCACTTCATTGAAACTTTCGTAATGGCTTGGTATCTTCTACCTTTATCGCCTTTTGATATTTGTGGTTTTATTTAGCACGCCTTTACAATCTTTTTTGAAACTTGATTTAGTTTTTGCCGCACCAATTATGCTTGTATGACATTCTATTGCGACTTTATTCACTTGTGGGTGGTTTCGCAAAATTAGTTTCAAATGTAGATGTAAGCCGAGGTGATTATAGATACGCAAGAGTTTAACATTTTTGTCTAGAATAACTGAAATTAAATTAAAATGCCCGACCACTCCTCTCTTGTTTCTGTGGCAAATGGTGGAAATCATTAGAGCTTTTCAAATATTCCCAACTGGTCATTTTATTTTGTGTAGTTTTTAACCCATTCACCGTTTTCTCATTATTTCCTATTGTCCGTTATCAGAAGGTTCGAAGATGACTGTGAGGTGCGGTTGAGACCTGTTGCATTATGTAAAGAAAGGTGGATCAATCTAAACATTCTGGACCCTACTTCGATTATCTACATCAGCTGCGGTTGTGACGGTATCAACCTACTGAAACCGTTGATATCTACCATCCTATCCGCGTTTTAGATGTTACGATAGCTGAATTCGGCCGCAACCAGTCATTACAAAGAAAAATACGTAATGTTTCATATGCTTCGTTCATAAAACTGTAAAACAAGAACACTGCTTTGCCTTTGTGACAAGAGGCTGTATTTCTATAAATAGTAATTATCTGAATATCTCGTGCTTCTTTTTTTCTCTTCGGAGAATATGGGACGTGGTGTTCAACGTATCGAGTGGAGACAAGCAAAAGCGCCAGCCACGACCCTGAGTTATTGCCGTGCCGTCCCAAGAGCAGCGGCAAGCACTGACGACCGGATTTTATTGCGCTCGCTCGCTTTCCCTGCGCTACGAGCTGAATAGCCCCTCTGTAACACTGCTACGTCACCTCCCTACCAAAATCAGACTCAGTTTTATAATAGACGTCTGTTCGTGTTACCAAATGTGGATATGTCCCAACTGCAGTTTTTTCATTTCGCGGATCTGTATACTTGGCAATGTAAGTGTGCACACCCGTTCAGGTATTAGAGCGAAATGTATGGCGATCGTACAAAAAAATGAAACTAAGAGAAAGCGGAAGATAAAAACATATTTGTGGCATATAAATTCATTCCAAATTAATAGAATCCCGCTGATGCCCTATAGCGATGCTAATTTCAAATTTTTCTTTACCTCTGTTCAATTAAAATTATTCAGAAAATGAATTTTATTATACTAATTTGTCGTTAGTAATGTACTGTCACTTCCATAATGCCTTATTTATGGCGTACCTTCTTGACAGGAACAGAGTCTATCTTTAGGGCTGATTTTAGCCTTGTATTCCCATTGTTCGATCGCCTTATTGATGTTACTTGCGCAAGGCTCGGCAATCACTCCTGGAGGCTTCTTGGAAGAATGTATTTCTAGGTTAATTATGACGAGTTTTATATTTGCATCACATTACCAAAGACCTTTGTAAACGGCCGTAATATGCCGAGAGTGCCAATAAATCTAAACGTTTCAGTTGATAATTTTTTTTATTAAACTGTAATAAAATCAGAGGGTAAAATGTAAGACTATTACTTTTTGTTCCAGTCTCAACTCAAGATCTTTAATTGTCTACTCTTTTCAGCCATGCTTTAAAATAAGCCACTTTACAATCACTTTTCTTCAAAAAATTAATGCAGAAATCAACAAATATTTTATCACTCTTTATTAATTTTCGAATAATATTTCTCTGACGTTTTAAAGAAAGTCAACCATAATTAGACCCCCCCCCCCCCAATCCGAGGAGTTAAAGATGCTTTGTCCAGAATGAGGTGTCCGTGACGGTAGCCCAGCATTCTTCAAATGAAAAGAAAACTAACAATGTGCTTAATCCACAGAATATTTTACGCGGAATAATAGCACAGTGTATGGAAAACTGAGAAAATAGCAAAATGTCAGACGTTTGAAACAAATATGCAGTTTTGTCGTGTGTTTTTGGTCGTCTTACTTTGTACTGGTTACAGCAAAATAACGCGACCAACGACATATGACAAAACTACATCTATGTTCCAAGTGTCTGACATTTCGTTATTTTTTTCTATTTTCAGCAAACTTTGCTATTAATTCAATCTCCGATAGATTATTTATTTCTGATAATATTTGCAGAATGCAGGGCGTCCGCCATGGACATACCTCAGTTTGGACAGGGCAGCTCTAACTCCTGGGAAGAGGGGGCTTAAGGCAATCCCCTTACAAAAAAGGAAAATTTTGCCCAACGACCAATAAATAATTTGCCAAAAGATTTATTTTGACTAGTTAGTTTTTCCAAGCAAAATAGTAAATCAGCTTATTTTATACACTGGCTAAGGAGAATGTATACTTAAATTCGTTAAAATTTACTTGTGCAGAGGAAAAGTATGATGAGTTTATAATAATGAAACTATAAATAGCAAATGATGGCATTAATTTCGCCACTCAGGAAAGAGACGAGAATTAAATGACTAGTTTAGTGGCACAGTTTTTAAGCTCATTCGTATACTTGTCTTTAACTAACTTAGTATAAAGTATAGAAAAAGTAAATGAATGCTGAGTGTTAAGTAAGGGAAAACTATTAAAAGAAGTGAGACGGGATGAATGCGAACCCCCTGCTATTTTGTCCGTATAACATATTTCTTTCCAATAAAAGTATGTAAGAAAAGGATAAAACACAGTATACCTACAGCTTTAAAATTAGTTAAAAGAGACAAGTATGAAAAAATCCTACGGAAATAAAACAGCGTAGTTTTGAATTTGTTAAGGAAAGTGTCAAGCAGTCAAATGATGTTGCAAATATTCAGTGGTCTGTTAACAATTCTGTTAGTGAATTTCATTTAACGGGCCTCTAGGCGAGGTGTTATTACGTAACAGTGATACAAAGAACTAAGGGAGATCCCTATGAAACGTGTCCAACAAAAAGTATACACTGCATGCGTTCGACTCCTCTACCAAATTCTTACCAGGTGCGTCAGTCAGTGGACACAGAATTAATAAAGCGGATTAATGTCCCGTTCACGACTTAGTCGGAGCACATGCTTGGATCGGCGAAGGATGAAAAAATGAATCGGTAGCACTTTCCGAAAGGATCCAACTCTACAATTGCTCTAAGAGATTTATGGGACTTACGGTATACCTAAATCTGGATGACCACACAAGGATTTGAGCCACCATCCTCCTACATACGAGTACCGTGTCTAATTGCTGTACCACCTCACTTGGCACAGACATGACGTCCAGCACACGGTTCATCACTTGCAGTTACAGTTTCAAATTTCTTAATATTATCTTCCTTTATATTATCATATATTACCGTATATTATCATATATTTCTTAATATTATCATTAACCATGTCTTTAATAATCATGTGACTGAAGTGTTTTATGTAGCCAGCAATAACTCACTTATCATGCTGATATGTTAG
The DNA here is from genome assembly GCF_023864275.1 of Schistocerca cancellata. NCBI lineage: Eukaryota > Metazoa > Arthropoda > Insecta > Orthoptera > Acrididae > Schistocerca > Schistocerca cancellata. The sequence goes on along the minus strand of NC_064628.1, from coordinate 477,789,416 downwards.
TAAATATTTACGACCCAACAGAAGCACGTTCTCTGTCACAGATGAAGGTGACAGACAGATTACCAGTTTCCATTACACGAAATTTGTTTATGCTAGGAAAAAAATTATTTTCACTTGAGCACTGTACGTTAGTGTTAGATTTTTAAACATTCTTTTGTATAGTGTATTATGTATTGTTTTATGTATTTTTTGTAGTATCTCTTATTTTCATTAATAGTACGTTGGCTTTCTTTATGAATGTTTTTCAAGATGATAGTCTTACAGCTCCGTTTTATTCCTTCACATAAATTTGAGTCATTTAACAAAATTTTAATTAATTTTCAGTCACACTGTAGTGTAGCGTGTTGTGATCTCCATAACATTTTCTTTTATTCTCGTTGTCCTCCTGACACACATACCGCTGTTGTTTTATTCTTGTATATATGCTTCTAATTGTACCTATGTTTTGTTTAATTACACAGAAGAGAACAAACATGAAGTGCAAATAGCCCGGCGGTAATGACTGCGATAGTCCATAACCTATAATCTGGTGCAACAGAGCCATCAGTACAGCTGGCTCCAGCTGTTGTAGCAAAAAGCATATTCTATGTCTGAATGAGCAAATGCGCTGTGAAAGTGAGAAGAGATGTACCCTACACCTACAGTCCTGTTCTAGATCACACACACATCACGTTCAGTGGTTAAGTCTCTGGACAGGTGGCCACTAAAGGCCTCAAGTATCTGGGCTCCAGGATCTGCATTTGCATTGTGCAAGAGTGGTACCTAACTCTCCGTTCAGCCATTCTCGTTTCCGTGTTCTTCCTTTCAGTTACCTATAACCGATCCCTCTCCCATTGTTGTCCTTCTCTAATGATTCCAGCGTCGTCCTCCTCCTCCTTGTGTACCGAGGCACGTCTATTATTCAAATTTTTTACGAGTTGATGAAATGAAAATTATTGCTATGTCACACAAATATGAAAACATAATTTTCACTTGTTGGCATTATTTCCAATCCGCATATAATGTCAGTCGCTATAAATACACGCATACATTATCAGCAATCACCATATGGTGAACGACAGAGGATACAATATACTACTGCTGGCCATTCCCTTTCCTATTCCACTCGCAAATGGAGTGAGAAGAAAACGCCTGTCTGTATGCTTCCTTGCGAATCCTGATTTCTTTCATCTTGTCTTTGCGGACCTCAGTCGACGTGTACGTTGACGCTTGTAGGATCGTTCCGCAGTCTGTCTCAAATGCCGTTTCTCTAAGGATCCTCAACAGCGTTTCATGAAAAGAACGCCTTCTGGTACATGTACTATATTCAGAGTTGTGAATATGGTCAACCATCACCTGTATAATGGAATGACGCCAATGAAAATTTTGAGCCAGACCGGGACTCGAACCCGGATTTCCCACTTATCGCGAGCGGTCCCCTTACAATTAAGTTATACGAGCACGACTTACGGCCGGACCCAAGCTTCCATACGTCGTCAACGACAGATCAGGAACCTGCACTCGTACATTCATTACGTGTATTCTCGTATAGGCGACACTTTCAACTGAAAGTTGCTTGCCCGTTATCGACGGATGAATACGATACTGCAGTGCCTCTGTTCAGAATGCATGCATATCTGAAGAATGTTTGCATCGTATTTCAGAACAAAACAGGCACTACAATATACAATTTTTCCGCTGGCACCTGTACGGATACATACATAATGAATGTAAGAATACAGGTTGTTGACACATGTTTGACGACTTATGGATGTTTGAGTATGGCCGTAAGTTCTGGTAGCAGAGCCAAAAGGTATGGCGACCATCCGCGGTAAGCGGGAAAACCGGGGTCGAGTCCCAGCCCGGCACAAGTTCCCGCTTTAGTCATTTCACTACACTGCTGACTGTTGTCCATTTTCGCAACAACGAGTACATTTGATGCACATCATAACGGCCGTAGCCGCCGCAGTGCCTGTTCCTTCGTATATGCACGCATACCCGGAGGAACATCGTATCGTATTTCTGATCAATATCAGATTAACTTCGCGTAGCATTTCCGTGATATTCGCATGTTGTCCGAACGGTAATAAACTTGGCAGCACACCTATGAATTTTTTCGATGTGCTCCTTTAGTCCAACCCATTGGTGATCTCAAATACTTGACCACTGCTGTAGAATAGGCGTCCCAGATGTTCTATATGCGGTCTTCTTTACAGATGAACTATACGGGCTTAGAACTCTCCCATTAACCGTAAGTCGACCATTCGTCTTCACTATAATCCACCTCACGTTCTCATTTCATTTCAAGTATCTTTGCAAAGTTAAAAAATGGTTCAAATGGCTTTGAACACTATTGGACTTAACGTCTGAGGTCATCAGTCCCGTAGGACTTAGAACTATGTAAACCTAACTAACCTAAGGATATCACATACATCCATGCCCAAGGCAGGATTTAAACCTGCGACCGTTGCGGTCGCGCGGTTCCACACTGAAGCGCCTTCAATCGCTCGGCCACACTAGCCGGCTGCAACAACACACCTGGAAATTTAATCGATGTGACTGTGTTATGCAGTACATCACGACTACTGTACTCGAGTATTATGGAATTATTTTTGCTATTTTCATATATTAATTTACGTTTTCTACATTTATGGCAAGCTTCCATTCACTACACCAAATTGATATTCTGCCCAATTTATCCTGTACCCCCCTACACTACAGTGCAGTCAGCAATCAGTGGAAGCTTGCTGCTCATCCTATCCGTCATACGTTTATATATAATAACAGAGAACAAGTGTGGTCATATCATACTACCCTGGGCACACCTGATGATATATTTCTTTCCGATGAACGTTCTCCGTTCACGACAACGTCTTTCTTAAAAAGTCTTTGAGCCATTGACTTATCTGAGAACCTGTTCGGAAGGCTTGGATGTTTTTACAGACTGCATTGCAGCGCTGTGTTAAACGCTTTCCTGAAGTCTAGAAAAAAGAAATCTCCCTGTGGCCCTTCATCCATGGTTCGCAGGATGTCTTGCGAGAAGAGGGCAAGCTGAGTTTCAGACGAACTACTCTTCATGAATCTGTCTTGATCTGTGCATAGAAGCCTTTCTGTATCAAGTAAATGCATTAAATTAGTAATAATATGCTCAATAATTCTGTAGCAAATTGGTACAGCTCCATTTATTACTGTTTTATTTCAATATTCCTGGCCGGCCGTTGTGGCCGAGCGGTTCTAGGCGCTTCAGTCCGGAACCGCGCTGCTGCTACGGTCGCAGGTATGAATCCTGCCTACGTCATGGATGTGTGTGATGTCCTTAGGTTAGTTAGTTTTAAGTAGTTCTAAGTCTACGGGACAGGAAGTCAGATGTTAAGTTCCATAGTGCTTAGAGCCATTTGAACCATTTTTTAGTCATATTCCTGTTTTCTTGGATTATATCGGTAGATAGCTGGGAGTGAAAGACAAGCGGCGAATACGTCGAGTGCCGTTCTTGATCCAACTGAGTGTTTATGTTCCACATTAAGGTCTAAAACTGTTGTCACGGTTTTGTCAGGGAATACCTTAAGACTTTCCACGAATATAGACATTCGTGACAGGAGTCCAATCAGTTTATTTTGGATGACTGTATCATTACACAAAATTGAAATAAACAAATATCATTTATGCTATCGTTATAGACAGGCGCAATGACATTTGGTACGTATGAAGAGTCGTTGCTGCTTTACATGTGCTGCTTGTCACACGGTGGTAGCAGCTTAGCATCCCACATTCGGAGGAGGGAGGGACTGATTAATTTCATGCACTAACTGCTGTAAATGAATGATTTCAAATTATATTTGCTTTCGTTAAGGAATTCAATGGAAGCTACCGGCGAGCGTTATTTAGCAGAAACAAAAACACAAGGTATTCTTGATCGCGATTGTGTTCTCTAGGTTCATTTGTTGTTGTCATTCGACGCAATAGCGCTGTGTGGCAGAATCACGTTTAGTCCCGCAGAAGCTGTGAAAAAACCAACAGAACTGATAAACCATCTAGCCAGTTAAAGCAATGCCATACTGTTACTGGAGATTAGTAGTAACCGATATGCATTGTTATCTTGCCTGCGATGTCTTATACGTTCTACAAAATCATTTATTGTTTAAAGTTTATCGGTATTAATAAAACGTTCGTTACACGTAAATAATTTATGAACTATTTGACAGTAATGATGACTATCAAGCGAAACCAGTAGCGCCAATGAAGCACATCTAGACATCTGTGTGTCACCCACGTAGAACACACAGCAGCTGCTGGCCGTGACCTTCAAAAGCTGTTTAGTATACAGTGTGTCTCCCTCTAATGACAGTAAAAGTTGTTTTCATCTCCATCCTGCACTAATGTCAGCTCCTTCCAAATGTGCAACATTCTAAGCGCTTACTAACATATTTATCTTAAATCGTCGCTCTCTTTATACTCTCAGTGTATCAAAACTGCTCGCTGATGCTTTCATTTGACGTCTTTGCGTTTGCCTCCCTCGGACAGTGACAAATCAATACGGCCGATTACACAGAATACGCGTTCAGCCATCCAGGCGTTGTCAAACAATGAAAATCATTATCTGGCTATAAAGGTGATACGTATTCTAACTTTGCAGACGTAATCGTGTTCTGTTGCAGACATAGGCGGACTTATATCCAGTGGCTATTTTTCTTTTCGACTGCTTACTGAATTCTGGAAGATTGTTCAAGAATATTCTTCGAAGCTGAAGTAATTTACGAAGTTGTTAAATTACGTCATTTTTTCTTCTTTAAGCTGGAGTTTTATTACAGAAAAGTCTGTTTTTCTGACAGATCAGTTGAGGCCGTGACAATGGACATAGGTTCAGAAATGAGCGGATTGTAATGAACACAAAGAGTTTTTCTTAGAAGTTATAGTCATGTAATACAAAGATGACGTCAGTAGTTTGTCAGGAAAAGTGGCCGATTACATTCGCAACTTGTCAGTATTTAGCATCTGATTGCTGAAAGCTAAGATGCACCGAGTTATAGTGCGAACCCACTCTAGTTCAGAATTTTATTAGGAGGCCGTTCTGTGAAATGTGCATATCCAAGAACGTAATTAGAAGGTTTTGTGGCTTTTCAGCTCAAGTGGAATTCCCACTACGCTACAAATGAAAAAAAATGAAACTGACAATTTGTTTAATATGCGTTGAAGACAATGCACACAAGTAGCTGTGTTCGTGTGTTTATCCATGTATGTGGAGGGGAAGCAGGGTAGATACTCGTGTATATGCAGCACGCACAGGGCGTTCCTCCTAGCGCCGGTTAGGCCCACTATCTTTCATGTTTCGACAGATAATTGCAACTTTGTTTTGACCCAAAAAAATTCTACTCGTCACGTCTTTCTATGCGAGCTCGATATGTTCCATTTACAAACAAAATTATGTTTCTTAAAGCAGCATTTTATGCGCCCATCAGACAGAGCGTCCCAAATTAATCTAGTGCAATATTGGTTTTGTTGATATGTATTAATAGGGAGAGGAAAACAAGAAGAATATTCAGTACTGCAGCAGTGACAGCACTGTCCTGGTCCGAGCTGACTGCTACCTGCAGGCAGCTTTGCTGCACTGCCGCTGCTGGGGTGTTGGTTATTATTGTTTGAACGTCGGTTGACACACACCAATTAAAGAAATATCACAGTAGACTAATTTGGGATCGGTTTACCGAATGGACAAACAGAATTCCACATTAAAAATAATTTTGTTTGAACCAGGTTCCAGCGACGCTGTGCATGTCATGAAAGACGTGATGAGTGGCATATCTTTTGGCAGAAACTAAACTGCAGAAATCTACCGAAACACCAGAGACAATGCGCCGACACAAACACACACACACCCACACACACACACACACACATACTCACACACTACCGTGCGCGAGCGCGAGGTGGATTCTTCTTGTCCTTGGGGTTGATCTTTCTTGTCAAAGTATTGTGAGTTTTTAGAACACACACTGCATGATGATCTAATTAATTATAGTTATGTGACGTAAACTACAGCAGGGAAGTATACATTAACTGGACTTACTACAAACTTAATACTAATGCGACATATAACTTCCAGTAGGGTAGTTTTGAAAAGATATGGGCGTAGGAAGAATATAAAGTCTGGAGTTGGCACGTTTTTTTTAAAGAGTCTTACATCCTACAATGAGAAAATCTACAACTGTTTTGTGATCTTTCAGTTTTGTTAACGGTTTCCAAGTACACTATTCATCTGTCAGTACAATAAGAAAGCGTGAAAATCTTTACATTAGTGTATAACAACCACGTGGTGTAGGATTAAGAAAAAAGATAAACAGAGCACATAAGTGTGTGACTATGATTTGATACAAGCACATTCCTATAGACCAACTCCATATAATTTCTGTGTTGCATAGAGCTTACCTCATACAGAAAGATATTTCAATCATTACAGCGTATAACTCTCTTTCTCTATTTCGTCGCGTTACTGTATGATATTAGTGTTTCATTGTACACAAAAAATATATTACTTTCAATTACATATGGTTCATTAGTAGTATGAAGTAGAGTTTCTGCTCACCATTTAAGCTGAAAATTTGTCCGAATTATGAAAATGAGTCGAATTAATATGATACTTAGATAAAGATGCAAAATGTTAGCACATTGTGTTGCATGGCAATAAAATATTCCGCAGTATTCAATAGATTACATGTATTTCATACGTTGACCTATATTAGCAATATGCTTTCTGTACCTTGTTTTTCGGTTTTACTCTATCACTCTTTCATTCTGTCTTTTATTTTTATCTCATGCATAAAAATTTTAAGCCAAGCATCATTGGCTGTCTTGTCACACAAACAATGGCTCTGAAATCGTACTTAAATATGAATTAGCCAATGTAAGATAACTTAATTTTGGCACATCATTACTAGGAGACATGTCGTGGAAAGACATGTCGGGGAAAGACATGTCGTGGAAAGGAATAAATTACTTTGACACTGTGAGCTTCAAAGAGAGAACATAGTCCGTCAGCGCATAACATATGCAGTGCTAGCACCGGAATTAAAAATCCGTACCACAACATCAGAGCAATTGACTGTAGATTGTCACAGTGAAATGCACTGGATAACAAATACCCTATATTCTTGGAACATATACAGTAAATGTAGTACTTTCCAATTAGGAGTGTTCATGGTAAACAGCAACAGACGGATTAGTACTCACCGGCTTGCAAAACAGGTAGGCAGTGAGGGCGTTTCCCCAGTCGGCGATGGGCGATTCCAACTACACGACGAAGATGCCCATGCTCATAACTGTCTTCTTATCTTCGTACTGTAGTAGGAAGAATGTCTGGATTACATTTTTGCAGGTCTGGCTGAAGACACTTGATATAAAACCGATGGAATTATTGAATGTATTACGTTGGGGTATTTATATGGAACAGCAAGGTTTCCTCCAAGATTGGAAAGTAAAGCGCTTCGCAACACTGTTGGTGACGCTTCTTAATATTTTTTCCTCAAAGAGTGGTCTGTCTCTTTTATATGCGTAAGTAAAACAAACGGAGCACATTTCAGTATACTTGAGTCCTTAGATATTTCGTGACACAAGGTGATTCGGTATATGAGTCAAATCATTCTGTCTCAACAGTCCTCAGTATTATATAGAATAGTGGAGCTTAATCCGTATCAGTTCCGAATAGGTAACACATATGTTGTGGATAAGAGGACACGATCACAGGTAGTCACTGGTTAGCATTCAATCATATTAGAAGTAAAATCACAAGAGTTTAACAAACCCCTCCATGTCAAATGTCCGTGTAAATCACATTCCTTCCACGTAAGTCTGAATTCGACTTGTGCACAAATTAGTTACTTACTATTGAGGCACAGTGACAGAATTATACGAACTGACTTTCCCTAATGTTGCGGACTGGTCGCCGTCGCAGCTCGCAGGCGTAGTGGGTCGCTTCCCGTGCGCGTTTCTACGAGACGAGCTCTTCGCAGCTGTTCGCCAGCCTCGTCGCCGCGTCCTCTGTCGGAGTCGTCGTCCCCGCGGTGCTACGGCGTCTGCTGGCTGGCGGCGGGTTCTGCGACGCGCAGCGTGCGGCGCGCGTTATATGCAAGCAGCCGGCGGGCGGCCCGCGCGCGCGCACTGCCTCGGCTCTGCGATGGAGAGGGGGAGGCGGGGGAGGCGGAAGGACGCAAGGTGAAGCGACGTGGCGCGGCTGTCAGCAGGTGGCTGGCAATTACTACCTGCCGCCGCTGTCCTCGTCCGCGACTGAGGCGGCATACAAAGCGCTGCAGATCATGAGGCCTGAAGGAGTGAACATAATAGGTACCAATCGAGGGACCGCGCTGATTAAGGAAATGCATGCGTATTTACGAGCAGCGCGTTTCGAACATTCTTTGAATAATACAGATTAATGTTGTTACTGCTTTTCGTTAATATGTTCATGTTAACGCAATTGTAGTCCCCATCCATGACCAATTTAACTGCTTTGTTGTCGTTGAGACCTAACAGGCAAATCTTTCCCATTTCCTATTTGACTTAGTAACATAAAATCTGATGAACTAAAGAGAGATGCAATAGCAGAATGAGCATAAACATATGGAATCAATACGCAGCCCAATGTCCGACTTCTAAAGTGAGACGTTGTGAATCTAGCAATGATAGACAATCATACATATTTGTCCTTCCAAATGGCTCTGAGCACTATGGGACTTAACATCTGAGGTCATCAGTCGCCTAGAACTTAGAACTACTTAAACCTAACTAACCTAAGGACATCACACACATCCATGCCCGAGGCAGGATTCGAACCTGCGACCGTATCAGTCGCGCGGTTCCAGACTGAAGCGCCTAGAACCGCTCGGCCAAACCGGCCGCCATTTGTCCTACCACTGGAATGTACTGGAGTCAAATTAGACGAAGCTGAGGAATTAGATTAAGAAAGGAGACACTAAATCTTGTAGGTGAGTTTTTCTATTTGGGCAGCAGAATAAATGATGATGGTCGAAGACGAGTGAATAAAGTGCAGATTTCCAACAGAAGAGCACAGAAGAACTTGCAAAAAGGAGATCCTGGGGAGTGAACTTCTATGGATGTGAGACATTGACGATGAATACTTCAGACAAGAAGTGAGTAGGGGCTTACGACATGTGGGCTGCTGAAGAATGCTGAAAGTTTCAGGGGGAGATCTAATAACTATAGAGGAGGTACTGAATCGAACTGGGGCAAAAATGAATTTATTACATAACCTATTTAAACGGTTGACAGGATAAATCCTGTAGTATCAAGAAATCGTCATTTTGGTAATGTTGGAAGTTTTGGAGGTAAAATTTGTAAATTCATAACAGGGTTCGGTTTCAGTAGGCAGGTTTCATAGATATAGGCTGAAATACACTGTAGCATCTATGCAAAAGTGAAGAAGTTTGCAGAGAATAGACTAGCTTGAAGAATCCATTATATCAGAGAAAAGACCTCAACAACAATGCCGTTTTATGTCAATGAACTACGATAAACATTTTGTGAGTAGGTACATTTCATATCTGAATTTGCAAAAACACCAGAGCACACATATCATTCACTCTCCTATTGAGAGAGGGAGGGAGAGGGGGAGAGAGAGAGAGAGAGAGAGAGAGAGAGAGAGAGAGAGAGCGTACAAAATCGAACGACAAATGATATTCACCTGCTCATTGAAAAACACCTTGAGAATTCAAGGCACATTCACCTTGCCTTCTTCACCCTCGAAAAGACATTTGACTGAGTGTCACATCAGATGATCCATCTTGCCACATATCTAAAAGACTTGTTGTATATCATCGGAATTAATGGTGTTGACCTTCCCACAACAACTACTTTTAAGTGCCTAGGATAGACAATCGCCACTGACGGTATTTTCGGTGCAGAAATCTCTAACCTCCCGTGCAGCACATAGTTGATATGGGGTTCTGTCACTGGTATACTCCGTGCCTGGCAGATGCCAGACAGACTCATGGCGAAAGTATACCAATGTGCATTCCATTAAGTTGCACCGCATGGCCTTAAGCAAAAGAACTGGACAACGATTTGCTGCCGTGGAAACAAACATTCTGAGGTTAAAAACTGGATTAATACTCCACGGAAAGTCACAAATGATGAAGTTCGTAAGTTATATGGAGTCACACCAATAGTAGACAAGGTTAGTGAAAGCCATCAACGTTGGTATGAGCATGTTCTTCGAGCAGAGGCAACAGCAATTGTAAAGATTGACTTTAATTTGAGATTAAATGGTAAATGGTAGGAAGGACGACCAAGGCAGTGCTGGCTTGAAGCCCTCCAGTAACATCTCAAGATTCAAGCCTTCACCCTGGTCAGGCCAAATCGGCTAAAATGGCGACAGAGATCCAAACGAGCAGATGCTTCCATCACGCATGATAAATGCTAAGGAAGAAGGAGCCAGCAAAATACATTTGTCCACAAACACTGATGACACAAAACACTGTAACATTATGCTTAGTAGCCTGTTGGTCATTGTTTTGGAACGCTAAACAGCTGTGATTCTGCCTGGAATAAATGTCGTAAGTCTTTGGTCGTTTCTGGAAGGGGTGTGACACCAGATGCCTATGCGCAGGTCACGTAATTCTCTTAAATTTTGTGACGATGGTTTTGGTGGGGAGTTGTCATGCGTAAGCGTCCCAGCAAAACATTGGGTTCAGAGCAGGCGAATTTTTGTGGCATAAACATCAACGTGAGTTCACTGTCATTCTCCTCAAGCCACTATAGCACTTCCAGCCACGTGACCAGCTTTCCTGTTCGAAGATCCCTCTCACGCCCGGAAGGACATCAAGAATGAAGAGGTGCAGGTCTTTTGCAATAATGTTCACATGATCTACGGTTGTCATGGTACCTTCGACTACAAATACCAGTCCCATGAAAGGTTAGGTGAATGTCCGCCATGTCATGATACTACTTCTACCGGCCTGTGACCTCTCCGCAGTACATGTTTCGACTAGCCTTCCGTCTGGATGATTGCAAATCTGAACAAGACCTGGTGGAACAAGTACCGTGAAATATCCGACCACACGAAATATTTCCATTGTCCCATGCACCAAAGTTGATTATTTCATGCGCACTGCAAGCATAACTGACGTGTGTATGGTTCAACGTGGGAAACGTAGGACTTGTCTGCTGAGGAGCTCCCTTGTTCAACAACGTTCGCACAATAACGTGAAACCTAGTTTGAAATAAACAAAAATCAGACAAACAAAAGTGTGTACTCGTTATTCAACATTAAATATCTAGTTCTCCTACCAAGAAGTAACAGAAGAATCCATAAATAAGTTTTAGGATTACTATTGCCGTGCAAGCGCGTATCTGAAACTTCACTATGGTTTTTGGATGCGGGTTTTTCCGTAACTGAGATAGACGAACGTTAAAAGCGTTCAGATCTTTAGATCTTCTTCTGTTTTATTTACTCTACGTTTTTGTAATGTGGAACAACTATCTTTGATCAAATACCTTCTTTTCTTTACTTTGCATGAATGGAGTTAGTGTCTGTCACTATTGTAGCAGCAGAAAGATATTTGACCATTTTAACTGTAATAATGGTACGAATGTATGTGTTTGTTTCGTGAAAACGCGTATTCGTTACTTATTTATTTTTTTCTCGTTTAGTAGATGCTTTAGAAATCCAACCTGCAAAAAATCAGTGTTGTGTCATGATATTTTTAAAGGAAAGAAACAACGTTTATGTAGAATCTATGCATACTGATGTTTCACTGGTGTTTCTAAACAACATATTTAGTAGTTTTCTGGAGTTCCTTAAGTAAGAAGACGTTTCTCATACTTTGATGTTAAGAAGAGGAAGTCATAAACATTACGTAAAAGCCACTAAGTAAAAGCGTAATTAAAAAATTTAAGTGACATTTCCATACGTCAATATTATCTGTGACGTCCCCTATACATTATCAGCCATGCTCGCTGCGCATTAAAAGCATCAGAATTCACTCTTGATGTGGCTTCCAATAAGTGATCGGAAGTGATCGGGGCTACTGTTGAGGCGGTATAGTCACTACTGCAATCTATCTTCAATATCCACTTTTGTTTACCGAATGGAACATATAACTGCGTCGGCTTCTGCGGCCAGAGTCAACTGACGTAAAATATGTCTGCTTATCGTACCGCCACATAATGTAAAAAACTGTACTGGAGAGCCAACGTTTGGCCGCGGTTACAGTGGCCTTCTTCTGGTTCTACTGGTGTGCTTAGCTGTGTGGAGTCGCTTACACTTTGCCATTGCTGCTCACTATCCACAGCTCGTGGTCTAGTGGCTAGCATTGCTACCCCTGGATCACGGGGTCCCGGGTTGGATTCCCAGCAAGTTTGGGGATTTCTTATGCACGGGGTCTGAGTGTTTGTGTTGTCCTCATCATTCCATCATCACTGATGAAAGTGACTAGATTGAACTGTGTACACATTGGGAATGTGTACGGGTGCTGATGACCGTGCAGTTGAGTGCCCCACAAACCAAACATCATCATCATCATCATCACCATCATCATCATCATCATCATCATCGTAGTTACTCAATGAGAATGACGTTACGTCGCAGTTTTTATGGATCGTAGTGTTGGTTGGTGCCGGCCGCGGTGGTCTAGCGGTTCTAGGCGCGCAGTCCGGAACCGCGCGACTGCTACTGTCGCAGGTTCGAATCCTGCCTCGGCATGGATGTGTGTGATGTCCTTAGGTTGGTTAGGTTTAAGTAGTTCTAAGTTCTAGGGGACTGATGGCCACAGTAGTTAAGTCCCATAGTGCTCAGAGCCATTTGAACCACTTGTTGGTTGGTATCTCGAGGTGGAAGGAACGTGAACTTTATGATAAGAGGTTCCTACAATAGTGGAGGCAGTGGGGTTCTGCTGTTGTTTGTTACTTCTTGCAATGCTTGCTAGGACTGGCCTTCTGCTGTTAATAAGGCATACGCTGCTGCTTTCCTCTCTCGCCGAGCAGCATTCGTGTCACGAACTGTTCGTGAGGCCTGTTTGAATGAAAAATGACGTGTTACAGCAATCACAAACGTACGCACGATCAAGACCAAAGGCGAACTCCTTGGGAGTGGCAAACCGTGAAAAATGTTCAGTTAGATGTCCGCACTTAAAGAATGCATATAGAATCATATTCGTGTAAAGGGGAGATGAGTACTGATGTAATGTGATGGCGTGAACCGAATGCGAAAATACGCCGTGGATTTTACAGTGAAACGGGCTCTGCAGATAGAGCGCTAATATGTTTTACAAGCGCGGAAAAAAAACACCCAGAGGCTGAATTTGTCCAGTGGTTTCAGGTAGTATCAATTCCAAAGTTAAACACTTTTCAGGAGGGATAGTTAGCTCTAAAGCAATATTATTTTAATATGCAGATCAGGAATCAACAAAAAGCGGGTTATTTTCTCCAGTCATTGGCCAGAAGCCGTGCTCATTTCTCACGAAATGTAACACCACTAGCGCTGTATTAGTGGGTTGATTTACACGTCGACTAAACATTTCACCTACGCTCCATAGCCGCATGCTGCGCTCACTATCGGATATTTCCAGTTCTGTCCCCTGTTGCCATTAGCAACCAATACTGTGGCAGCATAGTAGACAATAAGTGGGATATCGAATGCCGTTAACATCAATGGCCTTTTGTGACGTAGCACTCAAGGCGTTTCTTGTGAGTCCATCCTCGCTGTTCATATTGTTAGGATGTGTTATTGTTTCTTTGACTTCAACTATTTGCGTTTCGACGATTTCGGATGCTTGGCCAGTAGCTCATGACTACAACCATAAATCGATAAAAACAGCAACGGTAAGACACAGAGAAAGATAGATAGACAAGAAATCGGCCAACTGCAGCTGGCAGTGCTCTTACCCTATGTGAAATATTTCACTGATTGGATTGGTATACTCCTTCGCTGGGCTGATGTCCAGCATGTCTATTACAGCAGCCGCAGCATGCAGGATGTGCTAGGCACCACCATAGACAAAGTAGATGCTTTGCACACTGTGGTTGTGTACAAGGATAAATGTCAGCGTGGAGAACTATACGCCGGTGAGACCGATAGGCCTATAGTAACACGCATTAGGGAACACGAGCGCTATATTTGTCTAGGGGAACACAGCAAATCTGCACTGCCCGAACAACAGTAACGTTGCGGCAAGAAAATAAAATTTAAGGAAGCATCCGTACTGGTCAAGCAACTGCGATTGAAACGCAAGATCAGAGAAGCCATAGAAATAATATAACGCTCTAACAACGTGAACAGAGAGGAGGGATTCAGACTTCCCCTTCCTGGCTGCCAGTCCTCAGATCCCAACAGAACGCAGCAACAACACGAGACACGACCTCTACTGGCGAGTAACTGCCTCTGGTTGTCAAACACGTCAGTGAACAGAGCCTAATATATTAGTACAACAAATGAATTTATTTTGCAGCCAGTTTTTTTAACGGTAGCTATAAGGGTACAGTATTATTAACTTAGGGCACTGCTAAAGTGTCCCACTGTAAAAATCTCATTCTGACTGACATGAATCTACTAAGGCATCTCCTTCCAAATAACCTACCCACAGTCGTCTTGTATACTTGTTTAGTCTATCTTATTTCGTTTACCCTATGTTTATATCTCAACATACCTCCATGAACCATGAACCTTGCCGTTGGTGGGGAGCTTGTGTGCCTCAACGATATAGACAACCGTACCGCACGGGCAACCACAATGGAAAGGTATCTGTTGAGAGGACAGACTAATGTGTGGTTCGTAAAGAAGGGCAGCAGGCTTTTCAGTAGTTGCAGAGGTAACAGTCTGGATGATTGACTGAACTGGCCTTGTAACATCAACCAAAATAGCATTGCTGTGCTGGTAATGCGAACGGCTAAAGCAAGGGGAAACTACAGCCGTAATTTTTTCCCAAAGGCATGCAGCTTTACTGTACTGTTAAATAACGACGACGACGTACTCTTGGGTAAAATATTTCGGAGGTAAAATAGCCCCCATTCGGATCTCCGGGCGGGTACTGCTTAGGGCGACGTCTTTATCAAAAGGAACAAAACTGGCATTCTGCGACTCGAAGCGTGGAATGTCAGATCCTTTAATCAGGCAGGTACATTAGAAAATTTAAAAATGGGAATGAATAGGTTAAATTTAGATCTAGTGGGAGTTAGTAAAGTTCTGTGGCAAAAGAAACAAAATTTCTGGTCAGGTCAATACAGGCTATAAATACAAAAACAAACAGAGGTAGTTCAGGGGTAGGTTTAATAATGAATAAAAAATATAGGAGCGCAGTTAAGCTACTACGAGCAGCATAGTGAAACCATTATCGGAGCCAAAATATACACGAAGCCCACGCCTACCACAATAGCGTAAGTCAAGAGACTGTATGATGAGATAAAAGAAATTATTCAGACAGTTAAGCGGGACAAAAATTTAATGGTCATGGGGGACCGAAATTCGATAGTAGGAAAAAGAGGAGAAAGAAAAGTAGCAGATGGATTTGGACTGGGGGTGAGGAATGAAACAGGAAGCCGCCTGGTAGAATTTTGCATATAGCATAGCTTAATCGTAGCTGACACTTGGTTTAAGATTCGTGAAAGAAAGCTGTATAAGTGGCGACCTGGAGACACCGGAAGGTTATAGACTGATTATGTAATGGTAAGATAGAGAATTAGGAACCAGGTTTTAAATTGTGAGTCATTTCCAGGAACAGAGGTGGACTCTGACCACAATATTTTGGTTATGAACTATAGCTTAAAACTGAAAAAGCTGCAAAAATGTAGGAATTTAAGGAGCTGGAACATGGATAAACTGAAAAAACCAGAGGTTGTAGAGAGTTTCAGAGGGAGCATTATGGAACCATTGACAAGAACAGAGGAAAGGAATACAGCAGAAGAAGAATGGGTAGCTTTTAGAGATGAAATAGTGAAGGCAGCAGAGGACCAAGTAGATAAACAGATGTAGTAGAAATCTTTGCGTAACACAAGAGATATGGAATATGATTGATGAGAGGAAGAAAAAAATGTAGAAAATTAAACAGATGTAAAGGAATACGAACGTCTCAAAAATTAAATCGACAGGAAGTGTAAAATGACTAATCGGGAACGGTTAGAGGACAAATGTATGGATTTAAGAGACTTTTGGAGAAGAGCTCTGATGAAAAACCAGTCCTAAGCAGAAGAGAAAGCAGAAAGGTGGGAGGAGTATATAGAGGGTCTATACAAAGGCGATATACTTGAGGGCATTATTATGGAAATAGAAGAGGACGTAAATGAAGGTGACATGGGAGACACGATACTGCGTGAAGAATTTGACTTAGCACTGAAAGACCTAAGTCGGAACAAGGTCCTTGGAGTGTACAACATTCCGTTAGAGCTACAGATACCCTTGGAGGAGCCAGCTTTGTCAAAACTCTTCATCTGGTCAGCAAGATGTATGAGACAGGCGAAATATCTTCACACTTGAAGAAGAATATCATAATTCCAATTCCAAAGAAAGAAGATGCGCAAAGGTGTGAAAATTATCGAATTATCAGCTTAATTAATGACAGTAGGTAAATGCTAACATGAATTCTTCACAGAAAAATGGAATAACTGGTAGGAGCCGACCTCGGGGAAGGGCACTTTGGATTTCGTAGATATGGTAGATATGTAGAAACACGCGAGGCATTATAGACTGTACGACTTATTTTAGAAGCTTTTTCAGTTTTAACTTATAGTTCATCACCAATAAATTGTGGTTTCTAGCATTTGTAGACTTAGAGAAAGCTTTTGACAATTCTGACTGGAATACTCTCAAATTCTGAAGGCGGCAGGGGTTTTTACAGGGAGCGAAATGGCTATTTACATTTTGCACAGAAACCAGATGGCAGTTATAAGAGTCGTGGGACACGAAAGGGAAGCAGTAGTTCAGAATGGAATTTTACAGGGTTTGTAGCTCATCCCAGACGTTGTTCAGTTTGTATATTGAGCAAGCAATAAAGTAAACAAAAGAAAAATTCGGAACAGAATTAAAATCCATGGAGAAGAAACAAAAACCTTGATGTTTGCCGATGACATTGTAATCCCGTCAGAGACGGCACAGGGCTAGGAAGCGTAATTGGACGGAGTGGACAGAGCTTTGAAAGGTGGATATAATTTGAATATCATCAAAAGTAAAAAGAGGATAATGGAATGTAGTCGAATTAAATCAGGTGATGCTAAGAAAATTAGAGAACGAGATGAGACACTTAAAATAGGAGATGAGTTTTGCTATTTAGCCAGAAAAATAACTGAAGACTGTCAAAGTAGAGAGGATATAAAATGTAGTCTGGCGATGGCAAAGAAAGCGTTTCTGAAGGAGAGAATTTTTTTAACATCGAGTCAGGAAGTATTTTCTGCAAGTATTTGTATGGAGTGTAGCCGTGCATGGAAGTGAAACATTGATGATAAATAGTTTAGACAAGAAGAGAATAGAAGCTGTCGAAATTTGGTGCTACAGAAGAATACTGGACATTAGATGGGTAGATCATGTAACTATCGAGGAGGTAGTGAATAGAATTAGGTAGAAGAGGAATATGTGGAACAACTTGACCAGAATAATGCATCGGTTAGTAAGACACGTTCTGAGGCACCAAGAGATCACGAATGTAGCATTGGAGGGAAGCGTAGAGGGTAATAATAGTAGAGGGAGACCAAGAAATCAATACACTAAGTAGATTCAAAAGAATGTAGAATGCAGTAGCTATTCTAAGATGATGAGACTTGCACAGGATACGGTAGCTTGGAAAGCTGAATGAAACCAGTCTTTGGACTGAAGACCACAACAACAATAACAACAACAACAACAACAACAACACCAAAATCTTTACACACCTTTATTAATACTCGACACTATATCTACTTTCACGCCTCTATGCTCCTAAAAATTTACTTAATAGGCCGGCCGGTGTGGCCGTGTGGCTCTAGGCGCTTCAGTCTGAAGCCGCGTGACCGCTACGGTCGCAGGTTCGAATGCTGCCTCGGGCATGGATATGTGTGATGTCGTTAGGTTAGTTAGGTTTAAGTAGTTCTAAGTTCTGTGGGACTGATGACCACAGATGTTAAGTCCCATAGTGTTCAGAGCCATTTGAACCATTTACTTAATAAATTGTAAGTAAATTCTTAGTTGAAGTGTAAGTGCGTTGAGTAAAACTTGGTGCATACCTAGTGACGATATTATTCATTGGCAAACTTGAACCTTAAGGCATCCACGGAACTAAATCATGGTCCTGGTTGACAAACGCTAATGTGAACAGTGGCCTTGCACCTCCTTTGGAATTTTGCGTATATCCAATTTGTATGTTGTATTTTATTTTAGGTATGATTCCAGGTTCTCTTCAACAAGATGGCTTCTCAAAACACTCTTCTTAAGTTGATGCTTGGTAATGATCGTTTATGTAAAAACGTAGATCCCAGTAACGCAGTAACGAAAGAACAGTAAATGTTAGTTTTCTCAGCTAATTATCTGAATCACCAATTCTATTCTAGATGTTACAAAACCAACATATTATAATCCATCTTAGGTCTTTCAAACTAGAATACTTATGCTGTGAATCAAGTTGACATTTGTTTTTCTCCAGTATTTCAACATCGCCACAAAGACGTTCAAATTTGGAGCTTCCCAGCTCCTTGTTCCTTAAAATCCAGTAATTGCATTTCTAATTTGCAAGTATAAGTATTAATGCGAGAATAATTTAGTTCTGTTACTGTAGCATTAAGGGAATTTTTCAACGAAACCTACTCTCTCTTTGCTATTTCTGAACTCCTGGAACCTGTTGAGAAAAGCTTCCTTCATATTTAAAAGTGTTATTTTGAAATAGCAAACATCACTATGAAAAATTTGTCATGACATTGTTTCAGCAGGCTTAGAAAGTAAAACAACAGTTTGAGCGAGAAGAGGTAATTTCTTTACGAACAAGGTGAGTTCTTCCAACACCAAAATAATTGCATTTTCTTTCCCCTGTAGTTAACGATGTAGCTCATTTAGATGAAACGTGACATCTACCACGAAATAAAATTTTTGAAACCATTCATCGTTCTTTAGCTCTGGATAGTGTAATCCCTTCTCGAGGGATTTCTGTTAACAAGGAGATGAAACGTTTCAAAATGTTTCCTGTTGATAACCAAAGTTCATTATTATGTAGGAAAAGATCTCTGTGCATATCCTCCATTTCGCCTAAAAATTCTTTAAACTGAAGATAATTAAGACCTCTACCAGTGTACGTGCACATCTGCATGTGTTATTTGTAGAAGAGCCACACTCGAGGGACCAAAGAGCCTTTTGCCTCCCCTCATAGCCTAATCTTCGCTCCACAGTTTTCCCTTCATCGGCTAGCTTCAATTGCTATGATCATTGTTTTAAAGGTTTCTTCCGAAAATCGATTTTCTAAATTAGTTTATTTCTTGATTTGTGATTTTTTATTCAGAAAACAAAATTTTCATCAACAATAGAGCCAACACAATATTAGATATTCTAAATGAATTCTATATTACTCCTCAAAAATTGCTGTGTAGCAAAATTTTTAAAAAAATTCCATTGGTTAACATTTTCTCAAACGAAGTAATAATTTAAGTAAAGTATATTACAACAAGAAGGAAAGACCCTTCTTGAGTGTTAAAATTTAGTTGCTTCCAGACTTAAATTTCATCTTTTAAAGTAAAGTGATATTTTTCCTGACTTGCTTCATTCCTGCTAGGGTTTACCCTATTCCAGATTTTTCAAGTGTTACTTCAATCATGTTGCTGAATAATTTTTGTACGTTACCAGCCACTTTTGTTTTCATTGGACCATGTCCATTTAGGAATGAAGCTGGTGAAGTTATACTTCCCTTTAACGTTAACATGTAACTGTCATATTGTTTCTGGTATCCACACTACTATGTTATTTTTTGTGCTGAGATAGAGCCTGGAGTCACATCGAAGTAGGATGTCTGTCCTGTAGCCGGTTTCGGAGCTCCTTGTCGCCAGTGCAAGTCTATTCCTGACCCATCTCGGATTGCATAAATGACCACACCAAGTGCAGTGGAATCACCTAATCCACATGAAGGGCATTTATCCGTGTCATTAAGTTCTATGCTGTGAACCTTTGATCTGTTGTGATGATGTTGATACTAACTCTATACCATACTTATCTCCATACAGTCTCCCACGTTGTGGTCTGTCACTTGCATTCTGTGTTGTTGGATTTTTTTACCCATTCACCTTAAAAATCGGTTGCTGTGCGTTGACTCACCTTAAGACTCGACCGCTCATTTAACTGGCTTAGTGATAGAATTCTCTAACATATTTTAACTTTAGTTAATTATGCTTACGTCGGTCGAGGGATGCATACTCCATGGTCGCGCGGTTTTGAAAAGTTTTGTTGTGATATTGTGATATTTCGTTTACCAGTTTCATTGCTCTCTTGAGGTAAACACCACTGCTTTCTTTGTATGTGGACAAGTTTGAGCCCACCGGAATCCTTCGATCTGGCTAGAATATCATATGGCAGCTTGAATATGTTGCCCTTCCATCTGTATCTGTTAGTCAGCCGCTGTGTCCTGTTGCCATACATTTTCGGAATTGGTAAGAAATGGGTGATGTATCACATTTTGGAAACTATGTAAATGTTATTGATTACAATTTTTTCAGTTGGGTTCAGAACACACCAGGTATTTTCTACAACTGCCACTTGAATTTTGTATGGTACAGATCTCCAGTTTTGGGTGCCGTCTGAAGAGGGTATCTGCCTAGGATGCCTTCTACGTTTCGTGATATTCTACAACACGTGCCCACGGTATACACAGAATGTCGTATCTCCTGACGTTTAGAATTTTACCTGTTCTGTCACTGACTTGTGCTTCCATCACCAAGCTATATTTGTCAGTGTCTCGTTTCATAGGTGCCATTTCATCTTCACGTGTTACTTGAACAGTGACATAATCAGAATATGCTCTTACGAGAAACATTCAATCAGACCTGGAAATACCCGAAAACCTTTCGTTAAAAGACTTTAGAAACGGTCCTAGTGAAAGCATGAAAGGAAGCATAGAGAACGGACTGACCTGTGGCGCATCCTGCTGAATATTAAAAGAATTAATTAACTCTCCATTACCGTGTGTCCTAGCGGCTACACCACTAATAATATTACGCTCTCTTCCAAATCGACTGTCTCAATTATTCTAATTATGTACTGATGGCTTATATGGCCAAAGGCTTTACGAAGCTCGATGAAAAAAGAGGGCTTAATTTATGTTAGTTACAGAAGCTACTGAAATGACGTTTCTTGTTTCAGAAGCAGCTGACATAATAGTACTCAGACGATGCAAACCCTGTATTATTTTCACTTTTGAAGTGGTATTCTCCTGTTAATAGTTTTAGAAATTATTTTGTAAAGGTTCAGCAGTGTAACACGATACAGCATTTTCGAAATTTTTCAGTCAGCTCTTCTTTGGTATAAGAACAGTTTTACCCTCTTTCATCCCGTTTGGCACGATACTGTCAGTAATTAGGTCATTTAAAATTTCAATAAAAGTAGTCCCAATGATCTCCCAGAATGCGTGATAAAAGTCTTTGAGAATTACGTCTGGCCTTGGAGCTTTATTGTATAATGATTTAACAATTAATTCGACGGCTACACCCACATTGAAATCAGCCTAAGATTCTGTACAATAGCCTTCAGGGATTTCTCTGTTCAGCAGTAGTACGACTTCAGCTACTAGCTCTCAATTGGTGGGATGTCTGGAGTAGAGGTTACGGTAAAGCTATTGTATTCCAATCGTTTTGGAGAGTGGGCACATTAACAAGGGAAATAAATTGTGGTATGAGTCAGCGATCATCATGAATATTTTGCGAATAAAACAGCGTAAATCGCTACATAAAAGGTCCCTATTTGTTGCGACGTTTGTGCATCTGCGATCTTCTGATATTAAAAAAAGCTTTGAACTAGTTAAACAAGGGTCAGTGTCAACAAAAAAACCTGTACCTGTTGATTAGGTCTAGATTCTAATATTTACAGTGAAACTTGTTTTGCAAGTTCAAAGTTTTTGGTATCTTACGATAGCTGATGCCGAAGCGTAATAAATAAAGACATTTTATTTTATTTATTATATAAAGCTATGCGTTTTTATTTGCTAAATCTGAGTGAATATATTCCCATACTCTTATGTTCAGCAGTTCGTCTAGGAATGTGCTCCTGATGTTGTTCTGGTTTGGGCTCTGAGCTTTAACTGTCCTTATCTTGTACATGTGCTCATTTATGAGGTTTGGTTTTACGTACATCTCTCTCTCTCTCTCTCTCTCTCTCTCTCTCCCTCTCTCTCTCTCTCTCTCTCCCCCTCCATCCCTCCCTCTCTCCCTTGCCCTTCTTTTCGGAGAAAACGGAAGTAATGAAAAGCAGCAGAAAAAGTAAGAACAGCGAGAAACATAATTTTATAATTTGGGATCACGAAGTAGACGAAGTTAAGGAAATCTGCTATCTAGCAAAATAACCCATGATAGACGGAGCTGGGAGGAGAGAAATAGGAGACTAGTCATCTGTCTTCTGACTGGTTTGATGCGACGGCGATCCGCCACAAATTCCTCTCCATGCAAAACTTATCATCTCAGAGTAGCACTTCCAACCTACGTCCTCGATTATTACCTTATCAATTCACCTAATTTGCAGCACTCTTCTGCAGCACCACATCTCAAATTCTTCGATTCTCTTCTATTCCGGTGGGTTTCCTTCACTCTATGTTAGAAAGGTCTCTTGGTCAGGAATGCCCTCTTGCTCCATCCATCGCGGTAATTTTGATGCTAGGTTGCAGACATCCTTAACTTGGTCTACTCCGTGATCCACAATTCTGATATTACGTTTCTCGCTGTTCTTATTTTTTCTGCTGCCTTTCGTCTTTCTTCGATTTACCGTGAATCCATAGTCTATACTCAATAGACTGTTCAGTCCATTTAACTCATCAGGCTATTCAGTCCATTTAAAAGATACAGTAATTCTTGACTTTCACTGAGGATAGCAATGCCATCAGCGAATGTTATGACTGGTATCCTTTCACCTTCAGTTTTAAACCCACTCTTGGAACTTTCATTTATGCCACTGCTTCTTCGTTGTATAGATTGAATAGTAAGTGTGTAAAGCTTCATCCCTGTCTTACATCCTATTTAATCCGAGCATTTGGTTCTTGATCTTCCAGTCTTATTTTTCCCTCTTCGTTCTTGTCCTATTAAGCTACTTGTCTTTCCCTACGGCTTATCCCCACTTTTCTCAAAATTTCCAATATCTTGGACCATTTAACAATGTCGAACATTTTTTCAGCTCGATGAATCCTACGAACGTGTCTAGATTTTTCTTCAGTCTTGTTTCCGTTGTCAATCGCATTGTCAAAACCGCATCTGTGATGCATTTTCATTCCCTAAAGCCAAAGTAATTATCATCTAACAGATCCGCCATTTTATTTTCCATTATTCTGTATATTATTTCTGTTAGCAACTTGGATACATGAGCTGTTAAGGGGACTGTGCGATAATTCTCGCAATTGTCGTCTTTTACTATCTTCGGAACTGTGTGAATGATGTTTTTCGACAGTCTGATGGTATTTCGCCAGCCTAGCACATTCTACACAACAACATTAGTAGTCATCTTGTTGCCATATCCCCCCTTCATTTTAGAAACGCTGATGGAATGTTATCGTTCCCTTCCTCATTATCTGATCTTAAGTCATCTAAGGCTCTTTTAAATTGACTCTAATACTGGTTCGCCTATTTCTACTCTGTCGACACCTGCATCGCCAACTGTCACGTTATCAGACGAATCCTACCCGTCGTAAACGTATTCTACTGTTTTCGTCTATCAGTTCTCTCTTCTGCATTTAAAAATAGAATTCTTAATGTTACCGCCTTTGCTTTTAGTTGCACCGAAGGTTGTTTTGACTTTTCTATATTCTGACCAAGACCTTCCGACAATCATTTCTTTTTCAATTTCTTCACATTTACCATTTAGCCATTTCGTCTTAACAACCTTGCAATTCCTATTTATTTCATTCCTAAGCGACTCGTATTTCCCTATTCATAAATATCCTAGACCATATTTATACTCCCTTCTTCCGCCGATTAGTTAAAGTATTTCTTCTAGTACCCATCGTTACTCCCTTATACCTAAATTATTCTTTCCGCATTCTGTGATTGCCCTCTTTAGAGAAGTCCATCCCTCATCAACTGATCTGCCTAATGAGCAATCCTCTATCTTAGTATCTGTAGCCCCAGACTACTTTAAACGAATCTCTCTATGTCTTAACACTTCTATATTCAACTTCTTTGGGCACTGATTTTTACTGAATATTCTCTTAAACTTCATTCTGCTCTTTAACATTACTTAATTGTGATGGCAGTCTACAGCTGCTCCTGAATACGCCTTAAAATCCAACATCTGATTTCGGACACTCCGAAATGGATAGAGATAGAGGAAGTATAGGAGTATATTGAAAGGGTAACTCAGAACGTAAATGGAATGAAAATCTAAGTGTCATGGGATTTTGGAATACGGTTGTAGGGGAAGGTGTGAAAGAACGGATTAAGGGCCAATATGCGCCTTGTAGTAGGGAAGAGAAGGGAAATTGACTAATTGAGTTCTGAAATATATTTCTGCTGGTACAGCAAATACTCTGTTCAAGAATCACAAGAGGAAAAGGTATACTTCTAAATACGCCTTAAAATCCCACATCTGATTTCGGACACTCCGAAATGGAATGATACGGCATTGTGGGCCGGGAGTCCCCCATTTGGGGAAGTTCGGCCGCCGAGGGCAAGTACTTATTGCCATCGACGCCACATTGGGCGACTTGCGTGTCGCAGATGGGGATGAAATGAAATTCTCCTGCCCTAGCCGGGAATCGAACCCGAGCCCCTTGGCTTGGCATTCCGCCGCACTGACTACTCAGCTAACGGGAGCCGACTTCGGACACACTGCCCGACCACGACGCAACCTATCCGGGACGTTCCTGTACCTTCCGGCCTTTTAGAAGTATACCTTTTCCTCTTGTGATTCTTGAACAGAGTATTTGCTGTACCAGCAGAAATATATTTCAGAACTCAATTAGTCAATTTCCCTTCTCCTCCCTACTACAAGGCGCATATTGTCCCTTAATCCCTTCTTTTACACCTTCCCCTACAACCGTATTCCAAAATCCCATGACAGATTTTCATTCCATTTACGTTCTGAGTTACCCTTTCAATATACTCCTATACTTCCTCTATCTCTTTGCCTTCTACTTGCGACGTCGGTATGTATACCTGAAAAATCGTTGTCAGTGGTCGTTTGCTATCGATCCTGATGAGAACACCGCTCACCGAACTATTCACAGTAACCCACTCTCTGCGCTACCTTCGTATCCATAACGAATCCTACTCCAGCTATATCATTTTCTGCATCTATTGATATTACCCTGGCTAGATTTGTTTATCGGTTTCGGGCATTTAGCGCCATTCTTCAGAAGATTATACTTACCGCATTATTTGCGGGTATAAAAATAAACATACTGCAAAATGTCTTCATCGTAAAAA
The DNA here is from genome assembly GCF_023864275.1 of Schistocerca cancellata. Taxonomy (NCBI): domain Eukaryota; kingdom Metazoa; phylum Arthropoda; class Insecta; order Orthoptera; family Acrididae; genus Schistocerca; species Schistocerca cancellata. The sequence continues at coordinate 477,763,880 of NC_064628.1, read as the reverse complement.
AATCCGTTAACACAGTAAGAGCTCATTCATATATCTGGTGGGTAGGTGGGTGGTTTTGGGGGAGGAGACCAGACAGCGAGGTCATCGGTCTCATCGTGTTAGGGAAGGAAGGCGGCCGTGCCCTTTGAAAGGAACCATCCTGGCATATGCCTGGAGCGATTTAGGGAAATCACGGAAAACCTAAGCCAGGATGGTCGGACGCGGGATTGAACCGTCGTCCTCCCATATATCTGGTTCATATTGTCTGTACATCTATGACAAGACCCATGAACAAAGTCATATTGTATTACTTATTGCTGCTTTTCCCTTTTTTTCAGGACCCTGTAATTTTGTTCTATGCTCATTTTTCACACTCCCAAATAATGCTATAGGTATAACCTTCCGAAAAAGGGCACTAAGTGACCGAAACCGGTAAAATGCATTAGTTATTTTATGAAAATGGTTGCTTACTAATTAGTTACAATGTTTAATTTGAATTAACTTTCAATGCGGTGTACAGAATGTCTCGCTATTATAATATTTTGCCGCTATACGCAACATGGACGTTAACGGGTCAGAAGAATTACCACAAATTGTGACACGGATGTTCACGCCAAAAGAACCCGACGTGGAACTTAGTTATTTTCCACGTTAATAGTTTTGTTTTGTCGCCCTTGCATTCTGCTAATTAGCCTGGCCGAATTCAACATCAGTAAGGGATATTTCACAACAGTGGGGTACATTAAGTGCGATGCATCCTTGAGCCGCAAGTTCTTCTCAAGGTCGTGTAATCATTTACAGTAGTTAATACATGGTGTCTGGTCTTTCTCATGAATTACGCAGCTACAGTCACCTCCACTAAATAGGTTAGGCAGTTTTTTCTGAGAAGACAAATTATTTCGTTTTGAAGGAGGTAGCTCGTTCTGCCATTTTGCTACTGCCTGACAGGGAATCAACTTTTAGAAAGGGAGCTTTGAAGTTTACAAGCGATCCCTCTCACGATTTCCAATGCCTCTACGTCCACGACTGTGATATCTTGATGAAAAAGGGCGGCTGTCCCTCTGTTTTCTTAATGTGAAAAGTTCACGACTGTGTGAAAACCAGGTTCATTTTAGTTTATTTGTATCACTTGCTGTAAGATAACTCATGAATAAATTGCTGCAGTTTTTAAATCGGATGTGATTCTGTTTAAATTCTGAGTAATAAATGAGTACGTCAGCAACAGTACCTAATGGGATAGTTTGGCATTATATCTGACTGTATTTTGTTCTCAGTCTACTCCAGTTTAGTGCCTATTGCGGGTCCGCAGCTCGTGGTCGTGCGGTAGCGTTCTCGTTTCCCACACCCGGGTTCGATTCCCGGCGGGGTCAGCGATTTTCACTGTCTCGTGATGTCTGGGTGTTGTGTGATGTCCTTAGGTGAGTTAGGTTTAAGTAGTTCTAAGTTCTAGGGAACTGATGACCATATATGTTAAGTCCCATAGTGCTCGGAGCCATTTTTTGTCTCTTGCGGTGTCGGGTTCATCACGTTTATTATTTTTGGTTCTTAGTGTTTTATTCTGATTTATTCAGCTATCTGTTTTTGAATTTTACGTTGTGTAGTACTTTTGTATGACTTTTTATGCTGATGTTATCTTTTTCTGCAGAAGAAGATGAGGAAAACGTCATATCGAGGTCCTGTTCCTACTCCTCGGCTGGTACCTCACATGTGTGTGTCGCGTTTGGCTCTTCCTTCATATGTAATTATATTACGGCTATCATTTGCCTCTTGTTTGTGTACTCTGGCTGTCCTTTTCGAAATGTAGGTGACGTTAGGCTAGCACGAGGACTTTCAATTTCTATCAGTAGTTTCCTAGTATCGTTTTCCGTACTCGCCTTACGTGGTCCCCCATAATTAATTTTTTTTTAAGCTACTGGTGCAGAGAGTGAGAGCACGTCGTATCGCTGTACCGATATCAAACTGAATTCTGAATCGTAGAGTAAATAGCAGCTTTATTATCTACAACTACATCAGACACAGTTTCTAGAGTGTTATTTTTGGACGGCTATTCAATTTCGGTAATCCCGTCATCGGGACTGTTTCCTTCGTAATTTACTCGTTTCTTACTAGTTATTCCGAGGGAATGTGTGTGGAGATAGATCATTCTACGTCGGGTTTGCGTACTATCATTCACGATGTAAGTCGAATTTTATATTGATTCTCGGTTGACGTGGTTGAACTTCGTCGACTACTTGATTTTCAGTTACGATATTTGCTAAAGTTGCTGCAAAGAATTCTTTCAAACGAAAACCCGTTTAGTACATTTCATAACATATAAAGCATGTAAAAACTTGGGCCGAGTATGAAACATGCAGCTTTTATCCTGCAACCATAATATGAGACGGATTGATAACTTTTATCAAAATTTCTACTAACTGCATGCCCCTACAAACCTATAACATTTTCATTGATTTGACCAGCGCTCATATCTAATGTTTTTAACTTCATCATGTTTTGAATAGCAGTTTTCTACTTCAGGCGAGAAGTTAAGGACACAAACAGATTTATAGCCATCATCTGTGATGGAAAGCAAACAGTACTTACAGTTCCGTCCCAATGATGAAACGGAAGTTCGTCTGCATGCTTCAGGAGTCGCTGTTCAACCAACGTAGGATTCTCTTTTGCGAAAAACCGTAACTTCCCGAATTCAAAATAATATAATCCAACAAGCCCTTCATAGGAAGCCAAACAATGATTTGTATCTTTGCGCTGTTAGGTATCACAGCCCCGCCTAGCTTGAAGGTGGGACGTCGTATCTTGACTCATTGGGCCCTGAAATTCTGCAGATTAGTTAGCCCACGTCCGCGGCTCGTGGTCTAGCGGTAGCGTTCTCGCTTCCCACGCACGGGTTCCCGGGTTCGATTCCCCGCGGGGTCAGGGATTTTCTCGGCCTCGAGATGACTGAGTATTGTGTGTGTCTGTCATCATCATTTCATTCTCATTCACTCGCATTCCTCGTAGTGGCGTTAAAGAACTTGTGGAGCGGCGGCAGAACCGCGAGGGGTCTCCCGGCCACCAATGCCATATTCTCATTATTATTATTAGTTAGCCCACCTTGGAGTCATCTTTAGCCAGAAAGGATACAGAACAAGACAGATACGAAGCATGTTGCGATATCGACCAACTGTGAATCAGGTGAGTGTACTGTTCCACATGTAAAGGAACCAGTACTAAGAGCTCTACTTTGCGAAATTTTGACCGCGAATTTATCTCAATTATTAATTTGAAAAAAAAGTGAAGCAAATTTTGTTAATTCAGTCTCAATGAAATCCCTTTCATTACCGATGTTACTGAAATGAGCTCTTTCGGAGAATGGCAATCGGAACCGAAAAGAACATGCATTGCAAAATCTTGTAAAACGCTCTGTAAACAGCAGTGACACAGAATGAATTAATGTTCATCCTTAGCTATGAAAGACAAACACTCACCTGCTTTTGAGGTGCTGTAATATGACGACCTACAGAACGTGAACGTTGTTCGCATAGCTGGAAAGTGTTAAATTTAAATTTCCCAACGATTTGCTGCCTTGCACCAGGAGCAAGTGAGTAGACTTGCTTCTATTGTTCGGAGGCCGGAAGCTAACTACGGACGCCACGCATTAAGTAATTTACCACTAAACACAGTCAAATACGTAAATTTTCCTATAGGAAACACTGCACACATATATACAGAAATACACACATCCAAAATACCGTAAAAAGACATGTAGTAACAACCAAAATACAGTAAAAGAGAAAGACGGAAACAGTAAAAAGTAATGGCTAAAATTAATAATAGGATAAACAATGTCAACGTACTCTGACTGTAAAACGACATTTACTACTACATAAGGTAATAGTGGCAAAAGGTACGTCATAAAATGAAAGAAACAGGAATTGAAACAGTTTAAACTCCCTTCTATGTCTTTATAGAGAAGAGCTTTGCGCTGCAGCTTATCCGTGTGTAGGCAGTGATGTGAGAAGTCGTCGATAGCTCCCTCGCGATGACGGGATAAATGAGGTGGATCCGTAAGTTATGAAATGTATCCGCCTACTTATCATATACGTTTTTCACTCGCTGGCAGAACTATCCTTCCGTCATCACCCTTCGAGTATACATTGCTCGATGGTAACTGTTGGTGGCGTTTGACTGAACTCCATTATGTGCTGACACACACGTTACAACTGTTAACATCTAATTCACGGATTTTAAACAGTGCAAAATTTGCTTTAACTCGGCGATTGTGAAGCTAGTTCGTCCATTTCTAACACGCATATCTCGGCCGAGAATTCACAACTTGAAGAACCATTGCGATGTAGCACATAGTCTGTATCTGTTTTCTAGGGGTAGCGTTTATGATTCGTAATCAAAACGTCCTCGAACCCGGGTGCGAAAACGCCACCGCTTAAATTTTGGTTAATAATCAGCAATGACGGCCGAAGACTTTCTGTGTAAGAAGTCACCCTCATTCTGCCAACTGCCTTGTCAAGAAGACGGAGAAGCAGACAAAGGTTCAGGGCATCTCTTGTCCTTGGGGTGGGAAACTGCCCCTAAAGGCAGAAGAATCAGCAATGTTAAACGGCATGAGGATGCACAACGCAATGGAAACCACTACGTTAAAGTCACATAACGCATATCCACAGGAAATGGGGCCTGTAACTGAAAAATTGTCATGACGATCTCTCTATTGGTAAAAGGTACCGGAATAGTCCCCCATTCGGATCTCCGGAAAGGGACTGCTGAAGTAGAGGTGGCCATGAGAAAAAGATTGAATAATCAACGCAAGGATAACGTTCTACTAGTCGGGGCGTGGAATGTCAGAAGCTTTAACGTCGTAGGGATGCTAGAAAATCTGAAAAGGGAAATGCACATGCTCAATCTAGATATAGTACGGTCAGTGAAGTGAAATGGAAAGAACATAAGGATATCTGGTCAGAAGAATACTTGGTAACATCAACAGCAGCAGAAAATGGCATAACGGGAGTACGATCCGTTATGAATAAGAAGGTAGAGCATAGTGTGTGTTACTGTGAACAGTTTAGTGATATAGTTGTTCTTATCAGAATACCAACACGTACAACAAGGTATACATGCCGATGTCGCAAGCTGAAGATGAAGAGATAAAATGTATGAGGATACTGAAAGGGAGATGAAAATCTAATCGTCCTGGGGACAGGAATGCATTTGTAGGGGAAGGAGTAGAAGAAGAGGTTACCGGAGAATATGGGATTGGGTCAAGAAATGGGAGAGGAGAAAGACTAATTTAGTTCTGTAACAAATTTCAGCCAGTAACAGAGGGCACTCAGTTCAAGAATCGCAAGAGGAGGAGGTACACTTGGAAAAGGGAAGAATTTAGATTACATCATGGGCAGAGAGAGACTCCAAAGTCAGATACTGGATTGTAGGGCCTACCAAGGATCAGATATAGACTCAGATCAGATTGTAGTAGTGATGAAGAGTAGGCTGAAATTTAAGAGATTAATCAGGAAGAATCAGTAAGTAAAGAAGTGTGACACGGAAGTACTAAGAAATAAGGAGATACGCTTGAAGTTCTCTAAGGCTTTAGATACAGCAATAAGGAATAACTCAGTGGGCAGTACAGATGAAGAGGAATGGACATCTCTAAAAAGGGCTATCACAGAATGGAAAGAAAAACATAGTTACAAAGAAGGTAACTGCGAAGAAACAGTGGGTAAGAGAAGAAATACTCCTGATAATAGATGGAAGAAGGACATACAAAATGTTCAGGGAAATTCAGGAATACAGAAGTACATGTTGCTGAGGAATTAAAGAAATAGGAAGTGCAGGGAAGCTAATATTAAATGGCTGCATGAAAAATTGTGAAGAAATAAAAAAAACGATTGTCGGAAGTATTGACTCAGCATATAGGAAAGTTACGCAACCTTCGGTGAAATTAAAAGCAAGGATGGTAGTATTGAAAGTGCATCAGGAATTCCACTGTTAAATACAGAGGAGAGAGCGGACAGGTGGAAAGACTTCATGGAAGGTCTCTGTAAGGGGGAAGGTATGTATCATGTGATAGGAGAAGAAACAGGATCCGATTTAGAATAGATAGAGGATCCAGTATTAGAATCAGAATTTAAGAGAGCGTTGGAGGACTTAAGATCAAATAAGGCAGAAGGGACTGATAAAATTTCATAAGGATTTCTAAAATCACTGCGGGAAGTGGCGACAAAACGATTATTGACGTTGGTTTGCAGTGTATGTGAGTCTGGCCACATACTATCTGACTTTCGGAAAAATATCATCCACACAATTCCGAAGAATGCAACAGCTGAGAAGTGCGAGAATTATCGCACAATCAGTTTAACTGCTCATTAATCCGAGTTACTTACATTAATATACAGAAGAATGGAAAAGAAAACTGAGGATGTGTTGGATGATGACCAGTTTGGCTTTAGGAAAGGGAATGGCACCATAGAAGAAATTCTGACGTTAAGATCGATGATGGAAGCAAGACTGAAGAAAAATCAAGACTCGTTCATAGGATCTGTCGAACTAGAAAAAGCGTTCGACAATGTTAAATGGTGCAAGATGTTCGAAATTCTCAGAAAAACGAGATTAATCAATAGGGAGAGACGGATAATTTGTAGTATGTACCAGATCCAAGAGCGAATAATAAGAAGAAATACTCCGATTAAGAAGCATGTAATACACCCATACTGTTCAATTTGTACATCGAAGAAGCAATTACGTAAATATGAGACGGTTTAGGAGTGGAGTTAAAATTCGAGGTGAAAGGATGTCAATGATACGATTCGCTGATGACATTGCTACCCTGCGTGAAAGTGAAGAATAGTTACAGTGTCTGCTGAATGGAATGAAAAGTCTACATGTTGCTGAATATGGATTGAGAGTAAATCGAAGAAAGACAAATGTAATGAGAAATAGCAGAAATGGGAACAGTGAGAAACTAAACATCAGGATTGATGGTAACGAACTAGATGAAATATAGGAATTCTGCTAACTAGGCAGCAAAATCACAAATGACGGACAGAGCAAGGACGACATCAAAAGTAGACTTGCAGTGGCAAAAAGGGCGTTCCTGCTCAAGAGAAGTCTACTAGTATCAAATATAGGCCACAATTCGGGGAAGAAACTTCTGAGAATGTACGTTTCGAACACAGAATTGTATGGTAGTGAAACATGGACTGTGGTAAAAACGGAACAGAAGAGAATCGAAGCATTTGAGAAAATTAGATGGAGTGATAAGGTAAGGAATGAGGAGGTTCTGCGTAGTAAATTAGTTTTTACAACTCGCTTAACTGCAAAACAATTTTGTTTGCATGGCTACAAACATTGTCCGCTCGCTTTGCATTGTCAGTGACATGTAAAGCACTCCACGAATCTCGAAGTGTTCAAACAGTGTAACATTTTTGTTCATAGCGTTACGTCAATACGTAGGTCAAACCGTGTCTGAAACGCAGAACTCGGCAGTAAATTTGCGTGTGTTTTTAGCCGTTGCAGTACTGACGCGTTACGAACTACATACCGCTGAGCACTTAACGCTGCACACCCACTGACTGTATTCGACTGCCACTTTTGATGTTGTGCTCACATTACTGTTCTAACAATTCTATAAAATACATTCAGCCTTATATCTTGCTTTTAACAAAAAAAAAATCAAAGAAGATTAAGAAATACTGAAATTTTTCATTTTCAAAAACAAGAAAAACATAATTCATGCTGTAACATTTGTAAAGCAAAACGTAGTTACGTTTCATACTGCAGGATGATAATTAGAGCCAACCAAGATACAAGCATATAGCGAAAAGTAGCGAAAGTACAAGTTCACTGTGTGATCAAAAGTATCCGGACACCTGGTTACAGATGACTTACAAGTTCGGGGCATTCTCCATCGGTAATGCTGGAATTCAATATGATGTTGGCCCACCCCTAGCTTTCAAGCTTTCACTCTGCAGGCATTCTTTCAATCAGATGCTGGATGGTTTCTTGGGGAATGGCAGCCCATTCTTCATGGAGTGCTGCACTGAGGAGAGGTATCGCTGTCGGTCGGTGAGGCCTGACAGGAAGTCGGCGTTCCAAAACACCCCAAAAGTTTTCTGTAGGATTCAGGTCAGGATCCTGTGCAGGCCAGTCCACTACAGGTACGTTATTGTCGTGTAAACACTCCGCCACAGGCCGTGCAATATGAACAGGTGCGCGATCGTGCTTAAAGATGCAGTCATCATCCCAAATTGCTCTTCAACAGTGGGAACCAAGAAGATATATCAATGTCGGCCTGTGCTGTCATAGTGCCACGCAAAACAACAAAGAGTGCAATCTCACTCCATTAAAAGTACGACTACATCAACGCCTCCGGATTTAACTGTTGACACTACACACGCTGGCAGATGACGTTCTAAGGGCATTCGCCATACCTACACCCTGCCATCGATCGCCGCATTGTGTACCGTGATTCGTCACTCCAAACAACATTTTTCCACAGTTCAGTTGTCCAGTGCTTACGCTCCTTACACCAAGCGGCCGGCAGAGGAGGCCGAGCGGTTCTAGGCGCTACAGTCTGGAACCACGCGACCGCTGCAGTCGCAGGTTCGAATCCTGCCTCGGTCGGTGTGTGACGTGCTTATGTTAGTTAGGTTTAAGTAGTTCTAAGTTCTAGGGGACTGATGACCTCAGACGTTAAGTCCCATAGTGCTCAGAGCCATTTGAACCATTTGAACACCAAGCAAGGCGTCGTTTGGCATTAACCGGCGAGATGGGTGTCTTATTAGCAGCCGCTCGACCATGAAATCCGTTTTCTCACCATCCACCTAACTGTCATAGTACTTGCAATGGATCCTGATGCAGTTTGGAATTCCTGTGTGATGGTCTGGATAGATGTCTGCCGATTACACATTATGGCCCTCTTCAACTTTCGGCGGTATTTGTCAGCCAACAGATGAGGTCGGACTGTACACTTTTGTGCTGTAGTTGTCCTTTCACGTTTCCACTTCACTATCACAGCGGAAACAGTGGACCTATGGATGTTTAGAAGTGTGGAAATCTCGTGTACAGACGTATGTCAACGTAAAATACGTACAGACGTATGGCAACATAAAATAAAACAGAAATACGAAAGCAGTAAAAGGTAATGACTAAAATTACTGGTAGGTTAAACAATGTCAAAATGCTCTCACTTTAAAACTAGATTTACCGCCAGATAAGGCAATACCAAAATGTATAGTGCCAACTGAACACTTATGAAACAGTAGACAGAAACAGACGAATCACACAAAATAAACACAAAATTTTTGAACAACGCTAGACAGCCGGAGTACACAGAACGTCCTTACACTAGCGTGTCTCAAGTGGAACACCGCAGGCCGCTGTTGGAATCAAACAGTTCCTTTGCAGAAAGCCAACACAGACTGATTTTTGTCTCCAAAGTGGTAGCTATGAACATGCAGCGGAGCATGAAAAGAGTCCTTCGTGCCTTGATTCTTTATGCCTATGCCATCTCAGACCCTGACGGATTATCACCTGAAATAACCCATTTCGAAGTCACTTTTCGCCAGAAAGGTCGTAGTAAAACACAGTTACGACGCATGTAGTGATACCGACCGCCGCGAATCAGCTGAGTGATAAAGTTACGAGTTGGCCCTTATGTCTACAGCCTGTTTGCATTACGCAGGTGTAATTTCCACCGGAATTGGTTGTATTCTGCGGAAACGCTGTGCGAAGGGAGTTTTTCGAGCATCACCTATGACTAGGGCTCTCTTAGATTTTGTGAAGGATGATTTTGATTTGCGTATGGCGAGTGCATATCGGATACCATGCAGTTGTAGCATGTAAACATTGATCAGACCATCAACAACGTAGTGGATCGGTATATTGAATAAAAGCGCCATGCACGCCGAAAGTAGACAAGCAAATGTACTGTTGAAAAACATTGCCTTGGAGCCGAGGATCCTATGGAATATAAATACAAAGAGACTCTGGCGTGCACTTCTAGCCATTGGGGTAGTGTTATTAAGGAAGCAGTTGAGATAAAATTAGCAAGTGACCGTCTACATCTGCATCTACATGACTGCTCGGCAATTCACACTTAAATCTCTGGTCGATGTTTGTTGGAACCATCTTCAGACTATTTCTCTACCGTTCCATTCTTTAACAGCACAGAGGAAAAAGGAATGCCGCGCGGGATTAGCCGAGCGGTCTGGGGCGCTGCAGTCACGGACTGCGTGGCTGGTCCCGGCGGAGGTTCGAGTCCTCCCTTGGGCATGTGTGTGTGTGTTTGTCCTTAGGATAACTTAGGTTAAGTAGTGTGTAAGCTTAGGGACTGATAACCTTAGCAGTAAAGTCTCATAAGATCTCACACGCATTTGGACATTTTTTAAAAATGAACACAAATATTTCTGTCTGTTTTCTCTAATTTTATTACGATGATCATTCCTCCCTATGTTCCCTAGCGAGAATACTGTATTTCCACTTTAAGAGGAGAAAGTTGGCGATTAAAATGTCTTGAAAATATGATTTCATAGTGAAGAACGCCTTTATTTTTGCGACAGCCACCGTAACTCGCTTATCACATCCGTGACGTTCTTCCACAATTTCACGATAATACAAAACGAGCTGCCCTTCTTATAATTGGTGACGGAGGTTTTTGCCTTAACTCAGCTTGGCAACTTACTGTCAGATAACAAAGAAGCAAAGCTAATTCTACACGCTCTCCCGTTGGTAATTAACATACACTATCGATAATATCTGATGTTAGTCGTCTTTGGTTGTGTACTGGCGCTGTTTACGGTGCATGTGTTGTCTTTCTGCATATGTGCCTCATACCGAAATTTAAAATTTTATTGGAGCACGGTCTCACTGCCTCTGTTCTTTGAAAATGACGGGGTGTGCACCTTTCGAAACGTCGATGACATTCGAAGACGTCGCCCAACCGCTTTTTCCTAAGCCGTTTGAACAGTCTAGTATAATTTTAGCGTTTTAAAATGATTCTCGGTACACCTGTCACTAATATCTACAGCTGACATCTATACAGTGGTGCGAGAGACAAACTGTGACAGGACATTTGATGGCAGAATTCAGCATTTCTGCTTCTCATTTGCTACCGTCAGGTTGAGTTATTTCTTCATTCATGAACGTCTAGACGCTAACAGTGTGCCACTCACAGCCTTCACACACGACCGAAAGATCTCTCAAAAAATGCGTTTCATTTAGCATCCCTCATGATTTTTTTTAGCCCATTATGCAGAATTTGCTGTTTCTTTAGAAGTTTTTTGTACTTGCTACTATAAGAGCTCCACTGCTTTTTCGGACTCCTTTAAACTCTGGGACATTGTTGCGAATTCTTCGGTAGCTGATTACTAGGATTTTAATTGTATCACTGTTGGGGCCATTTCTCCAAATCTTGCTCTAACACTTCGGAGTCCCCCAGTGCTGTCAATGTCAGCAACGGATGGAGAGCTAATAACATCTAGTACAGGCTCCGCACACAGTCAGCTCCCTGGGTATCAGCCTCTGATGTGATGTGCAGAGCACCTTTGGCCCATTTAGGCTGACCCTACAATCCTCAAACTTATTTGATAAATCCAGAACGTGAACAGCTTAGCTTGTCACTGAATCTTCGAAGTATCTGATTCAAGGCTTCTATCCTGGTCAAATATGGAGGGCTTTAATAAGTTATAGCTGTCGCTTGTGAGCTTCGTTGAAACTCCCTGAGCTAGACTCTTCTTCTCCCTCAATAACTGGAATGATCTTAGGTCTCAGAAAATAGATATCGTTCATCCCAATGTGCTCTACAATCTGCAGTTAGTTGCATGTTGTTCTCTCAGTGGCTACCGGAATAATCTCTCCGTTGAGGTTTCCAGGCATACGCACTGTTAACAGCGGGCAATTCTGTGTGTGTGACGCATGTTTCTCAACAAGTGAGAATGTGTCTTTGGTTCGGTTTCAGTGAATGTCAGCACATCGAACTTGTTGTTTATGGTATGGGTGTAATATCTTGAGTTCTCCTTGTTCATACCTCCACTTCAGAGGACTCTAGGCCTACAACTGACATGCCACACACAGCCAACACAACGAGGGGTAAAACGTCCTGCACTTCCTGCAAGAAAGACAGTATCCGTCGGCCGCGGTGGTCTCGCGGTTCTAGGCGCGCAGTCCGGAACCGTGCGACTGCTACGGTCGCAGGTTCGAATCCTGCCTCGGGCATGGATGAATGTGATGTCCTTAGGTTAGTTAGGTTCAAGTAGTTCTAAGTTCTAGGGGACTGATGACCACAGCTGTTAAGTCCCATAGTGCTCAGAGCCATTTAGACAGTATCCATTGGATGATACTACGTGTGGTACTCTTAGAAAATGTGATACATATCGTTCCACACACCCATTGGAAGCAATTAGAATATCTCGACAACAGTCAAAGCGTTTTACACAAGCTTATGAAAAGTAAATAAATCGTCTTACACCCGAGTACAACATTCGCAAAGGGTCTACATTCACGTTGGCGAAATGATCTTTATCTGAATATTATACAATTAAGTCTAAGTTAGCACTGCGTGGCTCGTGTTCCCACCATCATGTATTTTGCACCCTGTCTGGAACGTACTTCAACCTTACTACGTTAATTTAAATTACTTCTGTCACTGAGTTGCTGCTTTGCCTGACCGTTACCGGTGCTAGGAGCGCGTATCGATATATCCCCTCTCGTAGTATTTTTGCTCGACGCTATTACTTCCCGATCGTTATATCTCGTAAGGAGTTCGGGTCGCGACTTGGGGTTTGCCAGTCAGTTGGAATGCGTCTGGAGCGCAGTCCTGACCTGCCAGTCGGGGAGTTGTAATGCGGCACTAGTGCAGTCGGGTTCGAGCAGTGAGGCCTGCGTCGACGTGGCTTGCCTGACCATAGCCGCCACGCATCACTTGGTGGATCATCGGTCGGTCGTCCGTTTTGGCTCGCCGGTCGTTCACGAATCGGCTGTGTGTGTGTGCATCGACTCCCGATTTGTGTTCGTGCGTGCTTAGTTACTGTTGCGTATCTTTCAGGTCTTCCTGCAAGTGTTCTTGTCCCCTGCCCTGGCCGCTAACGTAATTTTTAGGCAATTTCTTTGCTCACCGGTTGTTGCTGCCCAACATGGCGTGTACTTTTGGTAGCTCAGTTCAAATACGCCTTTGTTTGAGAACAGTGATACTTGTTTTGAGGGGCCTTGAATTCTCGTGTACTCAATCGTGGCAAGCAAGCGGTTGGTTGGTCGGTCCGTGACTGTCCCTTGGTTGGGTTCGCACGAATTACGTGATTAAGTGTAGTTGGACTACCACCTGTCTCGCCTAAGTGAACGAGGGCAGACCGATCCACTGGAGACTCCTAAGTGTCGTTCTCTTAATTATCCTTTCGGAAGTGTTAATGTTGCTGTAATTTAACTGTATTTTATATTTTTAATTTGGCAAGGTAAGTTGTGTGCCCTCTGCCCTGGAAACATGTTCTCAGATTTTCCTTCAAGTCCAGACATTATCGCCTTCTGCTCTTGAAAGGTTTTTGAAATTTCCTCTGAAAGGTTGTGGTCTTCCGCCGTTGGTGTTGCAAAAAGGAATTTTTTAAACTTAATGTATTGTTTTACCGATTATTGGAATATATATTTCCTTAATTTGCAGAATTTAACCTTGCGGCCTTCAATCCTCTTATTGCGATTGTTTAGCTATTTCTGTGCACCTTGTTTGTCATGAGCCCTGTTAACATCTTAAAACATTGTGGTCTTCTACCTTCAGTAATCATCATAGTATATTTGGAATTTTGAAGATTTAATCCGAAGGTCTTCAGCCACTCCGCATGCTGATCTCGTAAAGGTATACGATTTATCTTATTCTTAAATTTAACTGTGTGTCATGTCTTTTCAAAATAGAACTTATTCTAAAGCATCTGTCTGAAGGCCTTCAGACGCGAAGCAAATTTAATTATTTCAAAACTGCATTTGTGAACTAAACGATAATAAATTACAATAGTGAAATGAATCCGACCGCAACTCCCTTGGCATTTTCCACAATCCTAATTACCTGTTTGCCCTGCGTGATTTAGCGGGCGTTCCACCAAGCTATGCTCATTGATACTGTTTTTATTTCAAGCTTTGTTGCGCCACAAGTGTTGAAACTTCCCTCTGAGATCTGAAGCTACAACAGCTACAACAACGAAGGAAGTGAGTAGCATAAATAATGAAAGAAAAACCCTTTATGAATTCATGGATTTCCCGAACTTGGTCTCTTGAAAGAATGTTGTGTCAGTTACGTCTTATTTTTTGGTAGGATGCGCTAGGCGGCGCGTCTGACATTACGGAGCCTCCGATAGGTACGTTAGAAGTGTTGGTCATATCGTAAAGACGGTGATGAGTTCCATAAAACTGATGTTGAGAAGAAGAATTATGTCAAGAAGTCGAGCGGTTATTAGATACCTATATAGCAGAAAGAGTGAGATCTAGCCATTCTCCTGTGAGTAGAAGTGAAGTTACTGATTACAATTTACATGAATTATTTACCTTCAGCAATAAAAGTTGAAACAGGTATGGATGAAAGAGTCAAGATTAATTAAATGGAGACTTCACGAAGTGACAAATTATCGGTACGGATTAGGAAAGTGTAGGTTTGGGAGGCATAGTTGGGAACATTCATTATCAGGAACCAATAAACTAAGTTTATATACGTCGTATTCTCCTTTGTAATAGATACTGATCATGTGTAGTTACCATTCGTTGTCCATTAATTATGGACACTTCATTAACAAAATCTCAAAATGTTTAGGTCTATGTTGGACTTAATCATTCGTAAACAGCCTCTCTTAATGGTCCAATCGCCGAACAACTAAGCAAAATATAAGTAATATAACCAAAACTCAAGAGGGGTTAAGCTCACTAACAATCTCGTGCAACACGTCGTAAACAGTGTTAATGTACGGCAGATATAGACAGTAATAACAACTGTTGAATTGGGAAAGTAGACGGAGCAGGATACGACATTTAAAATAGGCGTAAAACAAAATATTGCAATACCGACGTAGATGTTTGCAGAGCTAAGTTCACGATACGAACTTAAAATTTCAGACACTGTCTTAGAAGAAACAAGTCAATGAGCAGAATAAATCGAAATATTGTGCTAATCACAGAGAGAAACAATTTGTTAAGAAGATATTTGTTGAGAAGATATTACTTCCGAAGCTTACAAACACAGCTATAGCTGTCTACTTAATACGGAACGTGTTACGGAAAAGACTTGTAGAGGATCGAAAACTTTCAAACATATTTTTTATTTCATACAACTACTTTCTAAAATTAGGTAAAGATCGGTTTTGAAAGGGGATACTGCTACAAAAAGTTTTTAACAATCACAAAAGTAAGCTCACAATTCATAATGTTGTACATATGTGGCGCGACGCAAGTGATCGAAAATACACGACATACTATGAAAACCACAAGCAGTAATAGAATCTATGGCAAGATTTTCCTGAGAATAACACTGTAAGGTGGCTCTAATTTCGCACCTTACAAGCACTCATCTACATACTTTGCCGTGATTTACAACCGGAATTAGGTATCATTTGATAGGTTGAACATCGTATATATAAATATTTAATGAAGACTGACATTGTCACGTACACCTTGTAAAATAGTTGTTAACGCTTATTGCGTTCAAGGTCATGGAGTGTCTTTATTACGAAAATGGCGTAATGAATGATTGCCTACACTACGAGAGGTTGGAACGCCAGTGGAAATGAAACGGCAGCCGTAACTCAAGCCCTGGGTGGAAAAACCCACACAGGTGTGTCGGTCCTGCTTAACAAAGGAAGTAGGAAGACTGAGCGCTGAATCACAATAGAGTGGCGGCTGGCCGGATTGCAGCTAGGCCGGAAGGATAACCGGAAACTCTGAAAATCTAGGATTTAGCAGAGAGGAACAAGGAATCGTTACTTCGGAAATCACGCAGGCTGGGTTATTTCCGAAGGTTTTTATTCTGAGAAGCGTATCATTGTATGAATTCCTAATTAACATGGATAAGTATTTCCTCGCAAAATTTCCGCGCTGGACGACAAAAGAATAAAATATGGTTGGTCGGCGCTCGGAAGAATCTGGAGAATATTCCGTGATTTCAAGCATATGATTCACCTTCTGCAGTTACGAGGAAGGGGAGCCGAGCTTTTCCTGGGAAGCTCAAATGGCTCAAATGACTCTAAGCACTATGGGACTCAATAACTGAGGTCATCAGTCCCCTTGACTTAGAACTACTTAAACCTAACTAACCTAAGGACATCACACACATCCATGCCCGAGGCAGGTTTCGAGCCTGCGAACGTAGCAGCCGCTTGGTTCCGGCCTAAAGAGCTTAGTGCCGCTCGGCCACAGCGGCCGCCTTCCTGGGAAGCCAGCAGTGGAGAGAATGGGGTCTTCCGTTTTGGCCACCCGTGTTTGACGGTCGCTCAGTATCAGGTTTGTTGCTACAGACGGACTTCATGTCTTTGCTCTCAGGAGATTTAGGCACTGTACTGTTGCTAAATTATACGATGCTGGGCTTCGCCTCCGGGTAGGGGGTCTGTAACACCATAGCTCTAATACTCTACTGATTTATTTTCCTTTTGTTTTATTTAAGGTTACGTCGTTCAGCATCTGTAAACGTTGTTTGATTTAATCGATCACACAAAATGGTATACTCTTTTCTTTGTAAAAACTTTGATGTCATGGTTTGATTCTACGCAGTGTAGTATATCTGTCATTTAAATTCTTTGTCTAATTTGGAGGGAGACAAAACTTACTGTATATATTTGGAATTTGTTTGAATTATTTTGTTTAGAACTACCTATATGTGTAAATGTTCTGTTTTAATTAATATATTTGGTTACTGTTATGTAAATTGCTGATCCCTCACTTAGGATTCTTAATTGGTTTGTATAAAAAAGGAGTAGTGGTTCCCCTCGGGAACGGAACTGTGTAGCGCGCGCAAATTGTGGTTGGCCTAGGTAGGAAAGGTGGAACGAGAGTCAGTCGAGGACGAGCTACCAAACTGCGAACTGCCATGTAAAAGTTGCATATTGTGTTGGTTCCGAAAGAGGCTTTTCCTGCCGCTTTTCCAGCCGCTTACCAATGCCTCGGATGGATGGATAAATAGCTGGAATGATTCGGGAATTGGTATACATCATCGCCACCAAGAAAGGACAGAGTCCAGCAATTCTGCCTGCAAATCCACCGACCAACACGCAGTTGCCAACACTGCGCAATCACTGAAACGGAATACTATAATAATGTACAGTGAAGGATCAGCATATTGGATGTGTTAGTGTGCTCAAATATAAGGTAATTATAATTGAATTCATGTACCTACCTTGATTTTTTTTCCTGTCACAACACCTCTTAGTTTCCTCTCAATTTTAACTATGATTACCGAGTGTCCTAGTTTGTGGAAAAAAATGAAAGCCTCAAAGCCAAATAGAATGTTGTTTGATCTTTGGTAAGAAGGGAATAATCAGATTTACTATGGATTTTATGAAATTGTGGGAGGTAGTAAACGTAGTTTTGTGAAGTGTTTAAGTCACCTATTTAATCATTTACTTGAAAGTAGAAGACGGTGGTAATAAAGACAATTTGCTGTTTCTTTTAAAAATTTAAAAGTTCTTAAAACTGAGGCTTATGAAGTTTTGCTTAGTTAATGATCATAGTGTTGCCTGTAGTACATTTTAAAACGTGACTCAGTTTCGTGTAAATTTGTCAACATTGTGTATCACTGCAGTAAAAGTCATGAATTGTAGTTGTGGAAAGTTGGATGCTTGCTAAGCACTTGTTTCTTTTGGGTATTGAAAGTGCATATTAATAGTGTAATATGATCCACAGGCTATCCTTTACCACTATTTATGAAAATAATAATTTCCTTAATCAAAATATCCACGGGTGTACTGCTGGTCTACAGTGTCCAACGGGCACAATATTTCAGCGATCATACATGTCGCCATCTCAACTGAACTGACGGACTGAGCTCCTGTGAACGTGCCGGCACGGAGATCCGTACGCTATGGCTGCTCAGAGGGAACTGGGTTCGGTCGCGGCGGCAGCAGATTTAAATACCCTCCGCCCGCGGCGCACTCCCTCCGCTGTCCGCGACCCACGCCACGGTCGCGCGGTGGAACAGATTGCGACGGCGTCTGAGATGACGTCAGTGTGATGGCTCTGTCCGCCGTGGTCGTGACAACTATACGTTTGCTCGATTTACTCTTGATTAACCCAATCGCTGGTTCCCAAGCCTTGCTAAGATTATAGCCACAGTCACGGATTATGAGGTCGTCATTGGTGCGAATTTCGATGGCCTCTCTAACAACGCTGTCCCAGTATCTCGACGTCGTGAAACGTGTCGTGCGTTGACGAAATCCAAGACG
The DNA here is from genome assembly GCF_023864275.1 of Schistocerca cancellata. Classification (NCBI taxonomy): domain Eukaryota; kingdom Metazoa; phylum Arthropoda; class Insecta; order Orthoptera; family Acrididae; genus Schistocerca; species Schistocerca cancellata. The sequence continues at coordinate 477,745,512 of NC_064628.1, read as the reverse complement.
ATGGAGTCAAATATCACCAGTAAAGAGAGGGCGGCCATTCGTGATCTGAGGGAGCGCTCTGAAATTGTTGTCTCAACGGCTGACGAAGGTAATGCTACACTTGATGTCTCCCAAAAGAACTACACTGATAAGATGCAGAGCCTGCTAAATGACGATTCCTACCGGAAGATCAGCGTTGACGCTACAAAGAAGGTGGAGAACAAGACGAGATCGCTTCTCAAGGACGCAGATTTACCGGAGGGCGACGCTAAGAAATTGTTACCCCAAGGTCCGGTACCGCCTAGACTATATGGACTCCCGAAGGTTCACAAAGAGGGGGTACCATTACGCCCCATTGTCAGCAACATCAGGGCACCTACATATTTGTTGGCCAAATACCTGACGGGAATATTAAGTCCTTATGTGGTGGGTAAATGCCCTCATCACATCCGTAATTCCGAGGATTTTGTTAAACGCCTTGATAGCTTCAGGTTGGATGCATCAGATATCATGGTGGGTTTTGACGTCGTTACCTTGTTTACGAGGGTACCCCTGCGAGAGTCACTAGAACTGATTAGTCAGAAGTTTGACGACAAGACCTCTGAACTTTTTAGGCAAGTCTTGACTTCCACGTATTTTGTTTTTAATGGAGAATACTACGAACAAACGGAGGGAGTCGCCATAGGTAGCCCACTCTCACCGGTGGTAGCGAATTTGTACATGCAGAACTTCGAGGAGGAAGCCCTGTCGTCATGCGAATGGAAACCTACTTGCTTTTTCCGTTACGTGGACGACACGTTTGTCATCTGGCCACATGGAATGGGTAAACTCCTTGACTTCCTTACACATCTAAACTCTATACACCCCAACATCAAATTCACTATGGAGACTGAAACGGAGGGTAAATTACCTTTCCTTGACGTCTTGGTCAGGAGAAGGGCTGACGGCACCCTAGGTCATGCGGTGTATCGGAAGACAACGCACACTGATCTGTAGTTGCACGCAGACAGCTGCCACCACCCTTCACAGAGGAATGGGGTACTTAAAACTCTAGTACATAGGGCGCGCCCTATCTCTGACGCAGAGAGTCTACCCCAGGAATTGGAACATCTGAGAACTGTATTTCGAAAAAATGGGTACTCAGAGTGGCAGATTCAACGTGCTCTCCGCCCAACCACTACAGCACAACCTATGAAGATGGATGAAATCACGAGGGAGGAGGTAGGTACTGCGTTTATTCCATATACAGGCGCACTCTCGGGGAAAATCGCCCGCAATTTGAAGAAACACCGGATCGGAACTGTGTATTGTCCTCCGAATAAAACTCGTGCACTGGTGGGGAGCGCCAAAGATGACCTCGGTTTGAGGAAGGCCGGCGTGTACCAGATTCCGTGTCAATGTGGCAAGTCGTATTCGATGCCTACCGTCGAAATTCGATGCCGTGAACACCAGAGGCACACTCGACTGATGTATCCGAGCAAGTCGGCGGTCGCTGAACATTGTTTGTCGGAAAGTCACGCTATGAAGTATGAACGCACGAGAATTCTGGTACAGACGTCGAGATACTGGGACAGCGTTGTTAGAGAGGTCATCGAAATTCGCACCAATGACGACCTCATAATCCGTGACTGTGGCTATAATCTTAGCAAGGCTTGGGAACCAGCGATTGGGTTACTCAAGAGTAAATCGAGCAAACGTATAGTTGTGACGACCACGGCGGACAGAGCCATCACACCGACGTCATCTCAGACGTCGTCGCAATCTGTTCCATCGCGCGACCGTGGCGTGGGGCGCGGACAGCGGAGGGAGCGCGCCGTGGGCGGAGGGTATTTAAATCGGCCGCCGCCGCGACCGAACCCAGTTCCCTCTGAGCAGCCATAGCGTACGGATCTCCGTGCCGGCACGTTCACAGGAGCTCAGTCCGTCAGTTCAGTTGATGATGGCGACATGTATGTTCGTCGAAATATTGTGCCCGTTGGACAGTGTACACCGGCAGTACACCCGTGGATGTTTTGATTATCAAATACGCCGGGAGAAACTCAAGAATCACAATAATTTCTTTATTCAAAAGACAGTGGGAAGCAACCTGTTAGTGAATTCCATTTAACTTTCATTCTAAACAGAATAGTATTTAGTTTCGAGATACTTAACCTGTGACCAGTTCATAATTTTGCAGTGAACTACATTTATTATTTCATACCAGCTAGGAAAATGTTTGAACAATAATACTGTACCTATGTCCAATTAATGATTCTGCAGTGAATGTTAATAGCAATGTTACAAAGACCATTCAGTTTGAAGAAGTCCTGAAAGTAATACTGTGTTTCGGAATCTGTTATATTTTTGCAAATTGTTTGTGCTGCTCTACCTGTTAGCTTCAATCTTAACGTAAAAATATCTATGTGTCAGAGTTCATTGCACTCGCGTGTGGCCAAGTATAGGTTGTGTGTGTCCGTTAAAGTTACTCATACCTACTTTCTTAAACGAGAACTTTAATGTTTCTCTTGACTAATTAGGCTGGCGACTGTTTTCCTTATTCTTTAAACAGTATAGCTAGGCAAAAATATTCTTTCTTACTGTTTAAATATTTACGTAATTCTGACTTTCACTTCCGATAAGCCACCTCCGTTAGGTACAACACGGTCAACGTAACAAAATTCCTCTCACAGGGTAACACTGCTCTGTTGCTTTATACCATAATTGCTTTAACAAGCTAGTTTTATTTCTCGACCTGCCTCCAACTTTAAGGTTATGGTATAGCAGTAGCGTACGGAAATTTTATATGTGGCTTTTCCCTGACAGGAGTAGTTGTTCTGTTGGGGCATAGTACGTAATAGACCAAATTTGGTATTTGATTGCATAAGGTACGTAAATGCTGTTGCAGTGTTATAAGACGTCACTGAGTACGCAGCGTTCAGTGATTGAGAGCACTACTTCTGCCTATACTCACGTTGAGACGTTATCTGAACTCCGTCATTGAGGCTGGGAGTTTGCGTTTCTCGTCTGTAGAACATAGAGAGGAGAAGACAGATTATACTAGTCAGCGGACCGTCTTCTGCCATCCTAGTGTTTGAATGAGGTTTTTTTTATATTTTTTGGCTAGAGTTGTTCTGCCGTGCAAACGTGTACGAGAACCATCACTACGGCGCACCGGGCGCAGTACATACTGTGATACGGTTAATTGCTTCGGCTTATTAGGGCTATAAAGCCAAACAGCAGTGATAACGTTAATTGCATTTCCATTGAGGTTGCACACCACTGTAGATCTGTGAAAGTAGTGTCTTCTAGTGTTTGGTACGTAGGTGATGTCAGTCACTCGCGTTATTTATATTAGATCGCGCAGCCATAAAAAGGGGCAGATTTGGGCAAGTGATCAATCATATTAGTTAGGAACTCCATTTGTATCTCTTTATGTCCATTGGACATAGATATATAAACATTTGTAATATGTAAAGAGGTTTTACTCCACAATAAGTGTATAAGCAGAATCAGCATTTATCGCTTGTAGTTACTAGTTCCCTTAATCATTCATTTATGTTTATGTTGTAATTTATGTGTTAAAGAGTACGAAAGAGGAGATAATATCATCATTAAGAAACCCTAATATCTGCTTCAGAGTCAGACGGGCCAAATCTTCATATTCGCTTTCAGTATTTACTGTTGCGCACAATCATTTTACACCCGCCTGGAGTAGCATCTTGGAACACCAACAGTAAAATATCTGAACCTAAACTTCTGAATCAGGCCTACCTGTCACACTTGGTCTTACAGCATGGAAGATGTGGAAGTAGGTTTAAACACGTAATAAATGAATTTGTGAAATGCACAGATTTTTTTCTTAGCCGAATTTGTGACGCCTTTTATCCCTATGTGTCAAAGACGAACATTTCAGTGTCAGTTACCACTGTCAAAATGACGAGAAACGTCGATCACCTAGACAACAGTTCTTCTGCTTGGGTTGGTTGTAATAGTAGTTCTGAGTTCATTTAACTGTAATTAACTGCACTTGTAGAAAAATGCTAGTGATGTGGAATAGCTGTAATTTTTTCTTTGTATACAGTTCCTTGTGATCAGATGCGAATGAATGCTTAATATTAGCCTAGGAATTATTAGTTAATTTGTTTATAAGTTTGTGTAGAAAAAAGCATTGTATTATAAGCACAGGAAATTGTGAAAATAGACTTATAAGAAATTGTAAGTAAAAATTTTATCTTTTAATTATATCTTAGTGCAGAATTAGGGTGATAAGTGGAAATCCATTGTAAAATGGTTTATGTATATATATATATATATATATATATATATATATATATATAAATGACCTAATAGTAATCGTAACATTAGCTTCGTGTAATTTACGGGACCTATGAATTAAAATTCGTAGGGCTGCTTGAATGTTAAACAAGTGGCATGTTAGTAGAACGAAAGGGTGTTGTCAGATGAAGAAACCATAGACAAATTATCCTCTATGGAAGTCAACACGAGGGTAAATCGAAAATTCAGAGCCGAATATCAATATCACTCTTCTTAATACTGATCTCTGCGGTATTCGAACATGTTGTCGTGCTATCTTTAAAAGATCAAGGTTGAGTCTGCTGTTTTTAGAAACCTTACCACAGTGTGTGCAAAGATAACAGAAAACATATTTATAACCACTCTGTTGTTTCCTCACAGGGGTGGAGCGAAGATTTTTGGAATTTGTCATCCATCATCACTACCTGACTACAACAGGATGACGCTGGATCCTCATGCGTGCCGTTCTGCTCAACTAGAGCTTGGTTCTAGATCAGTAAAAATCTCTTCAGAGATCGTTCCTAAGGTTCGCTACGTCGCACATTAATCTCAAAAATCTTCCGGTCAGCTGAATGGCTCTTTGCAAATTATTTTGTTTGTCATGCTACATACATGTTCTGAGTTGCGACAAATACGGATTAGGTAAACACGACGACATTCTCGGGCTTGGTACTGGCGTCATCAGGAACTATGACAGGGTTTTTTTTCACGGAGAATCGACTGTTTGCCGGAGGTTAACACTTCTCTGTTTACCTCGTTTTGTGCCAATAAAATACTTTTGACACATTTTTAAAATTTTTTTCCTCCTCTAAAGTGGTTAAGACCATCCCATCAGGATGATTGTACTACCGACATGTTGTCGTTGTCGTGGTCTTCAGTCCAGAGAGTGTTTCGATGCAGCTCTCCATGCTACTCCATCCTGTGCAAGCTTCTTCTCCACCGAGTAACTACTGCAGCCTACATCCTTCTTAATATGTTTAGTGTTTTCATACCTTAGTGTTTTCATAACTTAGTCTCACTCTGTTTCTTCTTTAGTACCACATTTGGAAAGCTTTTATTCTCTTCTTGTCTAAACATTTCTCGTCTATGTTTCACTTCCATACATGGCTACACTCCATACGAACACTCTCAGAAAAGACATCCGACACTTTACCTATATTCGATGTTAACACATTTCTCTTCTTCAGAAACGCTTTCCTTGCCATTGCCAGTATACATTTTGTATCCTCTCTACTTCGACCATCATCACTTATTTTGTCCCCAAATAGCAAAACTCCTTTACTACTTCAAGTGTCTCATTTCCTAATGTAATTCCCTCAGCATCACCTGATTTAATTCGATTACATTCCATAATCCTTGCTTTGCTTTTGATTATGTTCATCTTGCAACCTCCTTTCAAGACAATGACCATTCCGTTCAACTGCTGTACCAGGTCCTTTGCTGTCTCTGACAGAATTACAATGTCGTCAGCACACATCAACGTTTTTATTTCTTCTCCATGGATTTTAATTCCTACTCGTATTTTTTTTTGTTTCGCTTACTGCTTTTTCAATAAACAGATTGAACAACATCGGGGACAGGATGCAATCCTGTCTCTCTCCGTTCCCAACCATTGCTTCCCTTTCATGCCTCTCGACTCTTATACCTGCCTTCTGCTTTCAGTTCTAATAGATTTCTGCTCCCTGTATTTGACCCCTGCCACCTTTAGAACTTGAAACATTCAACTGTCCATTGTCAAAAGCATTCTCTAATTCTACAAACGCTAGAAACGTAGGTTTGCCTTTGCTTAATCTATCTTCTAAGATATGTCGTAGGATCAGTATTGTCTCACTTGTTCCCACATGTCTAGGGAATCCAAACTGTACTTCCCCTAGGTCGGCTTCTACCAGTCTTTCCATTTGTCTGTAAAGAATTGGTGTTAGTATTTTGCAACCGTACTTCTTAAACTGAGAGTTCGATATTTCTCTAACCTCTCACTACCTGCTTTCTTTGGGATTGGAATTATTACATTCTTCTTGAAGTCTGAGGGTATTTTGCCCGTCTCATACATCTTACTCACCAGATGGTATAGTTTAGTCAGAGCTGGATTTCCCAAGACTATGAGTAGCTCTAATGGAATATTGTCTACTTCCGGGGCCTTGTTTCGACTTAGGTCTTTCAGTGTTCTGTTGAATTCTTCACGCAGTATCATATCTCCCATGTCATCTTCATCTACGTCCTCTTCCATTTCCATAATATTGCACCTAAGTTCAACGTCCTTTTATAGACCCTCTATATACTCCTTCAGCTTTTCTGCCTTTCCTTCTTTGCTTAGAACTCGTTTTGCATCTGTGCTCTTGATAGTCATACAGCTGGATGCCTTTTCTCCAAAGGCCTCTTTAATTTTCTAGCAGGCAGTATCTATCTTATCTCTAGTGAGATATGCCTCTACATCCTTACATTTGTCTTCTAGCCATCCCTGCTTAGCCATTTTGCACTCCGTGTCGATCTTAGTTTTGAGACGTTTGTTTTCCTTTTCACCTACTTCAGTTACTGCATTTTTATCTTTTCTCCTTTCATCGATTAAGTACAGTGTCTCTTCTAGTACCCAAGGATTTCTACTAGCACTCGTCTTTTTACCTACTTGATCCTCTCATGCCTTCACTGTTTCATCTCTCACAGCTACCAATTCTTCTTCTACCGTGTTTCTTTCCCCCGTTCTTGTCAATCGTTCCCTAATGCTGCGTCTGAAACTCTCTATCCCCTCTGATTCTTTCAGTTTATCCAGGTCCCATCACCTGAAAGTCCCACCTTTTTGCAGTTTCTTCAGTTTCACTCTACAGTTCATAACAAATAGATTGTGGTCTGAGTCCAGATCTGCCCCTGGACATGACTTACAATTTAAGACCTGATTTCTAAATCTCTGTCTTACCATTATATAATCTACCTAAAACCTTCCAGCGTGTCCAGGCCTCTTCCACGTATACAACCTTCTTTCATTATTCTTAAACCAAGTTATGCTCTATGTAAAATTCTACCAGGCAGCTTCCTCTTTCATTCCTTACCCCCATTCGATATTCAACTGCTATATTTGCTTCTCTTCCTTTTCCTACTATCGAATTCCAGTCCCATACGACTATTAACTTTTAACCTCCGTTCACCATCTCAATAATTGCTTTTATCTCATCATATATTTCTTCAATGTCTTCGTCATCAGCGGAGCTAGTTGGCATATAAATTTGTACTATTGTGGTAGGCGTCGGCTTCGTCTCGATCTTTGCTACAATAATGCTTTCACTACGCTGTTTGGAGTAGCTAATCCGCGCTCCTATTTTTTGTTCATTATTAAACATACTCCTGTGTTACCCCTATTTGATTTTGTATTTATAACTCTGTATTCACCTGACCTGAATACTTGTTCTCCTGCCATCGAACTTCGCTAATTCCACTGTATCTCCTTTAATCTACTCATTTCCCTTTTGATATTTTCTAACCTACCTGCCGAATTGAGGGATCTGACATTCCACGCCCCGATCCGTAGAACGCCAGTTTTCTTTCTCCTGATAACGACGTCCTCCTGAGTAGTCCCCGCCAGGAGATCCGAATGGGGGACAATTTTACTACACAATAAAGCTGCATGCTCTCAGGAAAAATTACAGCTGTAGTTTCCCCTTGCTTTCAGCCGTTCGCAGTACCAGTACGGAAATGTCACATCAGTCTACCATCCAGACTGTTGCCCCTGCAACTATTGAAAGGCTGCTGCCACACGTTAATCTTGTTTGTCTAGCCTGTCAACAAATACCTCTCCGTTGTGGTTGCACCTACTGTATGGCTATCTGTATCTTTGAGACACGTAAGCGTTCCCACGAACGACAAGGTCCATGGTTCATGGGAAGAGGAATACTGACATACGCATCCGCATATATACTCCATAAGCCATTTTACAATGACATATCAATGTGTTCGTCGTTTGTCTAGTCCATAGGCAGCCGCCCTACATGAACGTGGCTGGAGCAGTTATGGTTGTGCACTGCGCCTCTAGTAGACATAGGTATGCAGTTTAATGCATCCCATTGTCATCTGATAGGCTATTGTCATGTGACAGACGGATACGCTGCTTATAAATGACGAGAACTGTGGAACGGAATCTGAAGAAAATGTAGCTGACAAGGATTCGAAACATGGCTCCATGGTGAATGTGGGTTTCATATCCCAGCAGTCTACTCAGTGAGCTACCATGGCTAAGACGGTAGTGCTTTGTGATACTCTGTCCTCTGTACATTTCCGTAGGCTGTATTGTGTGACAGTGTTGCTAGCTACTCGTTTTCATACATTTTTCAAAACACACACGATCTGATTTTACAAGCTAAATATTCGTCTTTAATCTGGTTGAGGAATCGCATGCCGACCTCCATGTGCGGCGTTTTTTCTTCGCTCTGTATATGTGCTACCTGTGACTGATCATTCATAGGTCCTTCTCGTTTTCATGTGACAGCCCCTTATACAAATTAACCGAAAGTCATTCAGGTGTATCAGTAGGAATGACAAAGGAATATTGAACTTCAGCAGAATGACGCTTTCCGCGGCCAATGTTGTCCATGAGTGGGCTGTGATGTTCAAACTACTTCATCTATTGCGAATTCACGGCGGCCCAAGATGGCATATTTATTACATTCAGACCCCCATGTTACGCTAAGGGACGGCCAAGGTCGTCGACCGGTTCTAGGCGGTGTAGTCTGGAACCGCGCGACCGCTACGGTCGCAGGTTAGAGTCCTGCCTCGGGCACGGATGTGTGATGTCCTTAGGTTCGTTAGGTTTAAGTAGTTCTAAGTTCTAGGGGACTGATTACCTGAGAAGTTAAGTCCCATAGTGCTCAGAGCCATTTGAACCATTTTCGATACGTTAAGGAACGTCCATTGGTAAACATAGTTCTTCTGCTCTACCCTTGTCTCTGCCTGATATCGCATCAGAATCTACAGACAGAATTCCACGTGTCTTCTGCAATTCCGCTTGTTAATCTGCTCGTATCTTGAGACATGATGCAGGCGAAATCAGTTTGGCTACAGAACGCGACCATCGCTGTGCTGATTTATTCCAGAAGCACTCACAGTTTCTCTGGAGCTAACATGTATGTTATAAGCGACAAGTGCCACATCTATTTTGTTCGCTATGTTCTTTGCGGACTTGCTCCGTAGCCTGTGTGTAACATTCCATAAGCCTGCAGAGATCAAGTTCTAGCACAATTCCTGTATTATCGTTCCTGTTGGCGCTGTCTGGTGAAATGCCTTTGTTGTGTACAACAAAGTTGTCCTTTTACTTTCCTTTTCTGCATATTTCTAAAAAAGGTAGCTTATCTAGTTTCCTTTGGTTCATGGTATCTTTAATCATAACGAACTAACCAGCATTCGAAACAGGTGATAAAAACAGACATTGTATAGCGGCGGGTAAAAATTTTAATAATCTTCATCGCCGTTTACAAGAACCTGAAAACTATTTCAGCGATCAGCCGAAAGCGATGGAGAACACTCTGACCATAATTTCCAGTCTTCAAATCCATGTTACTCATCGTATTCATTGAAACAAAAATGTTCCTACCAGCTGTTTACTCGGTGGGATCAGGAACTATGGTTACAAAAACAAGTTTTGAGCTGTAACTGATTAATATATTCAGTAAAAATTTACACTCGCAAACAAAATAAAATTCCTGATAATAACAATAATAACAATGTCCCTTTCCCAAACAGCGCTATCAACAGTTCAGAGGCGGCCTCTACGCTAAGTTCCAAGTAAAATGGTCTAACGCCCTGACTTCCAATACCAGAAGTTAATTGCTCGCCTTAACCCTCCGTCGCTCGCACGGATGACACTCGTCATCCACATGACTTTCCCGCTCAATTTTGTCTGACAGGGCAGGATTGAGATCGCGCCATTTTCAGTACCGTCCTGTTAACTCTCCATCAGTTAGCTCCAATCATTGTTGGCTTTCAGTTACAAAAGATACATTTATTGCTTTCCTAGATTCAATCGATCTTTCATGTGCGTAAATTTGGACCTTCCGTGTTACCTGGTATTCTCTTTATTTTTAGATTGTGCAAAAATTGTCAAAAGCAAAAAAAACCTCGGACAGAGTTTAGTAGAGATGTATGGTTGGAATGGTTCAATGAGCTGAGTGATGAAGATGCTCACAGTGATAGCGCAGACTCAGAGACTGAGGACTGTTTTCATGAAAGCAGTCATGAAACAGGAACAGAACAAGAAGTGCCAGAGAATGAAGAATATGAGTCACAGGAAGAAGTAACTCAAGAGGATGCATTTCCCTTAGGGAATGATGGACTAACTAAACGGAGGAAAAATAAATATTTTACCATTGTTAGAATCAGATCTTGTAATATTATTACGCATTTGCCTGGACCAAAAAATCAAGCTCGTATAAAAAAAAAGACAGAAACAGAAATTATGAATTTGTTCTTGGATGGAAACATAATAAGCATTACCGCAACATGCACTAATATATCCATCAGTGAAGTTCATGGTAAATCTTCTAGGGAAAGGGATGCTAAAGAAACAGATGCGATAGAGATCAGACCTTTCATTGGTTTGTTATATCTGTGTGGATCTTTGAGATGTTCTTGGAAGAGTATATCGAAATTTTGGAATAACTTGAAGGGAAACGGACTTCAATTATGTTACATATGCGTAAGTGAAAACCGATTCAGATTTCTGTTGAGATGTGTAAGGTCTGATAATATCCGTGATATGACTGACAAATTGGCTCCTATCAGAGAGGTACTTGAACCACTCACGAACAATTGCCAAAAATATTTTTCACCTAGTGAATATCTTACTGTTTACGAACAGCTTTTGGCATTTAGAGGAAACTGCCCATTCCATTCAGGCAATATATCCCTAGCAAACCAGCAACGTATGGGTTAAAGGTGTTTGCTTTGGTTGATGTAAAAACAGCTTAGACTTTGAATTCAGAACCGTACGTCGGTAAGCAACCAGAGGTACCATGTAATGCCAGTAATGCAGCTGAAGATATTGTTCTTCGCATGGTCGAGCTGTTTCAAACGATAGAATATATTATACTGTGTACGATTATTAAATGTATTATATTTAGGGTTTTACAAAAAATTCACAAAATCAGCCATAAAGACCGTTCAAAGTATACAAATGGAACGCTTGCCTTGTGGATGACACCTGTCATCCACGCGAGTGGCCATGTCACCAATTTTCGTGCGAGTAACAAGGGTTAAAAGTTAAAAATAATATCGACCGTTGCCAAGCGGTTTTGTCAACATTACGCGCAGCACACAGTTACTTCCGTGAACATTAAGCGATCCGTGGTGGTGTACAGGCCTCTCGAGGCTCACTTCCTACTCTTACTGAAACACTTTGTAGCAGTCTGGCTGAGACGTAATCCGAGGCACAGCACACTCGGCATAATACAGGTTGATGGTGCGAAGTGTTTGTTTCACTGCCTCTCTGGCCATATTTATACATAGGCGCAGCAGACTGTTGGACGCAACATCTGCTATTAACCACTCTATGCACAGGTAGCAGCATCCAAATGGCACCTTTCTTGGACATGTAATAATTATTATCTCTATTTAATAATTTACAGTACTCTTAATTTGTATATGAATTCAGCTAATTTTGCTTTAGTTAGTTTAGTTTAACTTTAGCTTGACTACATTTACACTTTGCTGGCTAGAATTTTTACAACGGAACCCACAGTAGCACATGACTTCTAAACTGCTTCTTTAAGGTCTCTTGTAATGACTGTTATTTACAATAAAGTCTTGAAACTCGGAACAGTTTATTATTTCAACACTGTAATTATGTGCTGCAATTAGATTTTTTGTCGGAAAAATACAAATTATACTCAATGTGTTATGAATAGGGACGTTTTCGTTCCACACTTAATTTTTGGTGAATAGCTTGAAAACTAATAGAGGTAGCTTATTGATGTTACATATTTAGCAGTTTTATATCAAAGTGAGGCTACATACGAATTTTCATATTTCTGAGTCTAATTTTACAGCCTTAAATTTTTCGTAATAACGCCGATTTCGACCAAAACATTGTTCTGAACAACTTGAGACTTGTAACTATTGATTGTGACATACATTCACAAAGTCTGAACAATTTTTGGCTTTCCAGCTTCATTATTTAGCTGCACTTATCTTTTTCTTAAAGCAATGTATTTAGTGAGATAACTCATTAGATCGTTTCGAGATTCACAATGTTAACATTAACGTGGCGAAACACACACTGACAAAGTTTGGCAAAGTTAGTTTGATTATTATTTTCGCTCTTGGATTATGGTGCAAACCTCTGTTTGCTAAGCACAGGCACGTTATGAGGACGTGGCGCTACTAGTAGTGAACTATGTCACAGCACACTCGCTCGCCTCTGTATCTCTCACAATGATACAGTGCTTGTTTCGCCACAACAGAATGACAGGTACTTTCTTCCAGTCTCGTGATGGTGGTAGGGGTGGTGTTGATGGTGGTGGTGGAACGCTCTTCTTCCTCCATACCCAACGTGACGTATTTCGTTATCAGGGACTCACGAACATAGGCATAAGACAGCAATTGGTTTCACGTTCAAGACAGATAAATCCTGCTGTAAAAACTGTTTCTCTGAAATTTCCAATCGAATTTTGTGGAGCGAAGTGCCGTTAATTTTGTCTCTTTTAAAACTATGATACTAGCAGCAGAGTTTATCACATTTCTGTCACACAAAGGAATATCGGTGCAATTAATCGTGAAGAAGGGGTATCTTTTATAGGTTTCTGGCGTCTTGAACATGTGGAAGTAACATGAGAAAAAGAGGATTTGTTATACACATTAAGACAGAATAAAAATTCAAAAACAGTATAACAAGAAGATTTTGTAGTAACCAGCATTTAGAAATTTGTGCTTTTCAATTGACACTTAAAAATATTTAACTTTCAATTGTAGATTTGCAAAAGGAAATTTTGAACTGCTTATGATGAATATAGATTCCCTACTACTCTGTCTGTTACACAACAGCTAGGAGTGAATAATCTGTGGTGATTTCAGAGTAGATCTTCTAAAGGATTCTGATAGGTAAAATGATCCGGAAACCTCCTTCGTATCCCAGAATTTGGTCTCTGTAATTAACTCTCCAGAATTGGTGGATAAGGGTAGTAGGACCTTAACTGGTAATTTTATTTTTAAAAAAAGTTGAAGACAAGAAAATTATTTTATCTCTAGTAATAACTGCTCTCGTTGATAATGATGCACAGTTAGTGATAATAAATGAGACAGTGCCTTACAGCAGATATCAATTAGGATAATTAAATATTTCAAGACTGTGATTTTTAAGAGTGGAATGAAATTTATGATGAACTAAATACTGTTTCGTAACACAGAATTTAAGCTATTCGGTGATAAATTATCATTATTTGAAAATTGGTTTTCAGATAAGTTACCCAGAAAGGACTTTAATCAGCCTTGTAAGAAAAGTATGCCACGCTAAAGGGATCAAAGCGTCTTGGGAAAGAGTAGGGCATTTTACATGCTGGCAAGAACAAGCGAAAATCATGTAGTTGCAAACTAAAAAAACCAGTCAAAGTTAATAAGAAAAAGTTACTACAGATCAAGGAATATGTATATTGTATCAGCAATCCAAACAACAGACTGTAGGCAATATGGAATGTGGTAAAACAATAGACAAGAAAACAAGGGCACAGAAAAGGAAAACGTCACATACGTGGTTTATTACTTCAAAAGTAATCATCATAGCAATTAATATATTTATCCCACTGTGAGACACAAGGGTCAGTACCTTCACAGCAAAATGCTTGCGGTGGCCCACGGAAGCATGATTGTATTCAGGTGTGCTTTCTCCGAGAGAAGTGAACCGTTGGCATCGACTGTCTTTCTTCAGGGTTCCAAAAATATGGATATCGTATAGGGAGAGATCGTGACTCCATGGAGGATGTGTAAGGGCAACCCAGCGGAACTTTTACGGTGCATTCGGAACAACAGGCACACTGCCTCGAGTAATCATGATGACCTTTTTCTTTGACTGCAAGAGCCAGCTTCTCATTGTTTTCCTCGAACACGACGGCACGGTTAATACTCAGCGTTCCCTGGACACTTCGCAAAAACTGAAGGGTGCTATCAAGTCCAAATGTGCAGGAATGTTGACTGACGGCATCATTCTGTTACAGGATAGTGACCGAATGCATGCTGCCATGGCTGTTTAGACTACGCCGTAGAAACTTCGCTGGAAAGACCTTACACATCCTTCATACAGTCTAGATTTCTCCCCAAGCGATTTCCATATTTATAGTGCTCTGAAGAAAGACATTCCTGGCCGACGATTAGTTTTGGAGTGTTCATGGGACAGCCCATTATGGGTCCACGAAAAAAATTGCAACTAAGGTCGTTTTTAATGTTGCGATTTATTTGTCGTGGCCACTACTAGGGCAACAGGGTAGAAAGAAATTCCACAGTTCTTCGCTAGCACTGGGGTAAGTGAGTCGCCTTGGCCCTTGTCTGCTATTTTACTGGTGGCTACAGTATTATTACTTCTGTGACAGTGATACAAGCAGCCAGATCGAAAATCAGTTACGAAATTTTAAGAAAACTTCTCCATCTTAAGTCTTCTAGGTACTTTCAGTTCCCCATACAGTAAGAGCGAAAAACTTACGTAACGCACATTTGATAATGAATTTTTCTGCATCTGTCGATAAAATATAATATTATTTTATTCTGACTACACAGTTTTATTTGTTACATGCCACATTTCTATATCCCTTGGGTATGACACAGAATAGCACTTAAACCTAAACCATTCTTTGCTTTGTTTCATAACGAGCATTCAAATGAAACCCGGTCACTAGTGTAAATTAACGGTAATGATTTTGTTAACTCAAAAATGCAGTTATACACAGTACACATACTCAAAAATAGTCGCAAAACTGTTGACACATTTATCCCATTGCGACACTAGCCGATCGATCCCATCCTAGAAGCAGCTAATAGGCTGCTGGCGGATCCACGCCTCGACCCAGTCACACACTTCGTCGTCCGTTGCGAATCGATGTCCGCGAATACCCCGTTTTAGAGGTCCAAACACATGAAAGTCAAACCGTGAAAGTTTGGGACTGTAAGGTTGAAGTTCTAGCGTTTCCCACCGAAACTACTGCAATGTCGTCTTCACTAGAACGACTCAGACTGTACTCACCGTACACAGCCTTCATCCAAAAATGGTTCAAATGGCTCTGAGCACTATGGGACTTAACATCTAAGGTCATCAGTCCCCAAGAACTTAGAACTACTTAAACCTCACTATCCTAAGGACATCACACACATCCATGCCCGAGGCAGGATTCGAACCTGCGACCGTAGCAGTCGCGCGGTTCCGGACTGAAGCGCCTAGAACCGCTCGGCCATTCCGGCCGGCAGCCCTCATCCGTAGATACATTTCACGGCCTCCAACTCCCTCCGCCACCAAATATCGAACCACTCCTCGTTCTTCCTGCTTAATCGCCTTTTGGGTAGGGGACGATAACTTCTGTGACCACCTTCTCTTCGGTGTGAAACCACACTGACGGTATGCAACATCAAACGGTGCGCACGCGTCGGTCTGTACACCAATAGATAGTGCCACCATACCCGCAGTTAGGTGGTGCCAACTTACGTGTAAGGCAAAGGCAGACGACTTTTGCCGTAAGGTTATCATGGTAAGTTGTAATTCACTCGTTTGAGAACAATGCATATTTTAATATCTTCTTCCGTTTATTGGGCACAACAGTGAGCATAAGAGTGAAATTGATCATCAAGCTATTGAGATGATGATGTTTGGTTTGTGGGGCGCTCAACTGCGTGGTTATCAGCGCCCGTACAATTACCCAATCTTTGCTCAGTCCAAGTTCGCCACTTTCCTGGATGATGATGAAATGATGAGGACAACACAAACACCCAGTCATCTCGAGGCAGGTGAAAATCCCTGACCCCGCCGGGAATCGAACCCGGGACCCCGTGCTCGGGAAGCGAGAACGCTACCGCGAGACCACGAGCGGCGGACAGATCATCAAGCTATTGTTTCGCGTTAGCTAAACCACGACTTCCCGTCCAGACTTCTCGATATTTTTGTTTCTGAAATTAGCAGTGTGCGTTTTCCTGTAGTAGCAACACTTGATGGAGCTTTGTTGTTCGTTTCTCGTACAACGCGCCCAAACAGTAACTCAGTTGTTGGCAACAATGCCAGTTGCGATGGACACACCCCTGGGTAGGGGTTTGTCAGCAACCAGATCTAAAAAGAAAATGTTCACACTGTCCTTTTCTAGAGTACTTCCTTAATCTTTTCAGTCAATAATTTATACGGTCTTCCCCATATGTCGAATAGCAGTTGGTTTTCTAGAAATTTCTCCCAGCGTTTTCTTTGTTTTCTCAAGGAATGTTTTGTAGCGCGTCTTAACCGCCCTGTATTCATGGAGCCTAGCACTCAGCTCTGATTACCATAGGGCACGTTGATAAGTTCATCTTCTCGATCTTACCATTCGCGTCGGCGTGGATAGTCCTGGGCTCCCAGGGATTGTAGCCTGACTATTTACCTCTTTTCTTAGGAGTGTAAATATCCCGTGCTCTTTGAAAGGGTTTAGTTAGTAGCTGAGCACCCATGTCTACATGTAGTGGAAGTTACCCCACTGGAAATGCTGCAAGGTAGGCAGTCAACGAATCCCACTCCGTTTTCGTGAGGTTTAACCCACTCTTGCTTTCCTCTGTGTGTTTCCTTGTGTTATTGCTATTTCCCTCTTCGATGACAATATCGGAAATCAGAAACGTGTCCAATGTGCACGGCGTAGCGTTAACATGGTCTTGGTGCGTAGCATGTGGCTGGTGGCTGGTGGCTGGTGGCTACTGGACGCTGACCGCTGCAGGGCGAGGAAACTCTACAGCGTTAATTGCTCTGATCTTGATATAGCATAATCTCCTTTGAGGAAATTTTTCTGGAGGATTTTGCTGGTACTGGTTGGATAAAAAGTTAAGCAAATCATCTTTGAAATTTCATGAGATTGATAGCTTGAGATGACAGCCGTATTTGATTTTCAAAACTAATGGAAGGGATGGACTCGACCTCACGGCTTTGGTTCTACATTCTGCGGTGCTGACCACCAGACCACGAGCAGATACATATCTGTAACAGCTTGAACGGAAGACAACATTTCCTTCAGAATAATTCACATCCCAGAGTGTTGCCAGTTTCTTCAGTTGGCCAGACTTTGAATTATAGCGCCATAGGTGTACGAAGGTCAGGTTTTTCATCTAAGACTTTGTAGCATGATGGGAACCCGACTCACAAATCGCTTACAGCTAGTATAGAACTCATCCAGATTTCCCTGGTCACTGGATAAGACATGAACACGTTACGAGTTGGCCTGCATAGCGTCTTTGGGCAAACCTTAGAAATGAAGTCTGACGACCCAAGAGGGTTTAAATATCACCTTGTTGCAGCACATGCAATGACATCGAAGAAATGTATTCAGACTTTTCAGAAGCCTTTTTATCAGCACAGCAAATGTGTATAGCAGTAGACTGTGGCGCATTTCGAACACTTGATGACGTAAATGGAATTTTAAGGAAGTTTTATTACCTCATCGTTACATTATTTTCCTTCTGTTAATGTAGATGATGGGGTTATGCAATGTAAATGTGTATTGTGACAAATTCCTTAGATGGCACGATATTTGCCTACCAATTGCTGCGTCGCTCCATCTATATGCAGCCAGGTGTGATCAGTATCAATTTTAAATTAGTTCGCTTTCCCAAGTCACCTCCATAAACTGCGTCAAGATGGAACTCCCCATGATGTCCCGCATAGTTATCCGTGTTAAAGCGCAGCTTGTGGAACAAGAGCATCCGCCGACTTAGCATCGAACACGTCTGGTGGATTAATAACGAGGGTCGATGTGCCAGTCAGCCTCGATGTGGAGTTTAGGCGGTTTCCCACACCCCAGTGGGTGATTACCGGTATGGCACCCAAATGTTACCTCAGAAACAAGAATCAGAAACATTTCGAACACTTTTGCTTGCTGGCACATAAACGCTGCACCCAGATATTTGGGTACACATATTCATCCTTGGGGGAGGAGGGAGGGAGCAGAAGGGAGGGTGGGCAAATTCGTTAATAGCCATGCCGAACTTGCGTTCATGCGGGACGAAGGAACAATAAAAAGGAGGAGGAGGAACGCCCCATCAGTCTGACCCGACCCTTCATTATAACAAAATGGACTTCCGTATAAGACAGCAGCCAGTTTCATGTTCTAACTATCTAAATCTCTAGGATGTAAATATTGTAATTTCTCTGAAATTACTGATATGATTTTGAAAAGTGAATCACTGTTGAATGTGTCTCATTTGTAATTATGATACTAGTAGCAGAACTTTCTTTCTACCTGAAAAAGGGAAGTTGTAACAGATGTATCTGTAATTAACATAATTCATATGGGTGAAAAAAAAATTACGATGGACGGCTGTAGAAGTATTTGAGGTGAGCAGCTAAGACGCACAAAATAGAAACTCCTAGTGGTACACGATGTGTTATTTATTTTTGTAAAACAATCTTACTGATATACGAATAGGACAAAGACTTAACATACAAAGTACTGTTACACAAATACAAAATGTAGTTTATTCCGTGATTGATAGATATTGATTATCAAACATGTGAACAAATTCTACTGAAGTATTAAGGTTATCCTGAACAGTAGCAAGCTAGGGTCAGGAACGCAGCACAAAGAATGCAGATATTTCAGAAAGTAAAAAATGGGCAGCTGCTGCACTTGTTTTCCATCTCCTTGCCAGCCATCAAGAGAAGACTGCTATTTAAAATATTCCGCGATGATACGACGGCGACCCGCAAGCAAAGGATTAATCAAGTGGCAACAAAGCGCAAGGCACGCTCCACTAATGAAAGGGATCCCAGATTAATCCACAACGACAACTTCCAAATTGAGTGGCACGTCCTTGCTGCGCACCAGTTTCAGGAAAAAATAAACCGAATGAAAAGAATTTGTAATACGCTGTCATTGTTTCTTTGTTCTCTGTCCGACACTCATCACGTTCGACCCATACGTTGGACAAAACTGAAGACCTACGTAAATGTTGTGTACACCCACCTCCGTCCTTACAGGCTGGTTTCAGAGAAAGGGCAGTGACAACAGTTTTAAGCAGTAGCAATATGTTGGAGAGATTACTGCACCACACACCTAATGTTGGGTTTAGGTGTAATCGTCATCATGAGATACACACGGTGAACCTGAACTCCATTGGGATAATTTCAGAGTTTTCTCAGGGATTTCGAGTATTCTGGTGTGCCCGTTGTCTCCGATGGGCCATTACATAGTATTCATATAATTATAAATATTCGGATTCTTAGCAAACTGCATTGCCTTCTGCCAAAATACATTCACAACCAGTAAAATCGTGTAATTTGGAATCACCAAAACATATAATAAAGAAAAAATCCTCATATCTGTGCTACCGTTGTGTGGTTGTCGTTCACCTTTCCATAGCGTTGCTGTGCCTCTCTTTCCTTGCATTGAACCCAAACACGAGGAGCAAATGGTACAACTCTTCATGAGTAAACCAATGCATGCTGCCACGAATCGGTATTAACATACAACCAACACTGCCGGAAAATCAGACCCGAAAGAGAATCGAACAGTGCTGAAGGCAAGCTTGAAGGCGAAGCTGAAAGTGGGTGTTAGTCTTGTCAACAGCAATACAAGTACGGCGAGTAAGTGGGTAAAGTATGTTTCTAAACAAAACTCTGCATGCATACCATCAACTTGTGCCTTGTTTTGCAGATTTTCACTGCAGCAGAGATACAAAGATAAATGTCGGTAAGGCATCAAAGTAGATGCAATTACTCTGTAACGAGGTACCAAAATACTAAAAATTTCTCCGGGCGGGGACTACTCAGGAGGACGTCGTTATCAGGAGAAAGAAAACTGGCGTCCTACTAATCGGAGCGTGGAATGTCAGATCCCTTAATCGGGCAGGTAGGTTAGAAAATTTAAAAAGGGTAATCGATAGGTTGAAGTTAGATATAGTGGGAATCAGTGAAATTCGGTGGCAGGAGGAACAAGACTTTTGGAGTAGACAACATTCCATTGGAACTACTGACGGCCTTGGGAGAGCCAGTCCTGACAAAACTCTACCATCTGGTGCGCAAGATGTATGAGACAGGTGAAATACCCTCAGATTTTAAGAAGAATATAATAATTCCAAACCCAAAGAAAGCAGGTGTTGACAGATGTGAAAATTACCGAACTATCAGTTTAATAAGTCACAGCTGCAAAATACTAACGCGAATTCTTTACAGACGAATGGAAAAACTAGTAGAAGCCGACCTCGGCGAGGATCAGTTAGGATTCCGCAGAAATGTTGGAACACGTAAGGCAATACTGACCCTACGACGTATCTTAGAAAGTAGATTAAGGAAAGGCAAACCTACATTTCTAGCATTTGTAGATTTAGAGAACGCTTTTGACAATGTTGACTGGAATACTCTGTTTCAAATTCTGAAAGTGGCAGGGGTAAAATACAGGGAGCGAAAGGCTATTTACAATTTGTACAGAAACCAGATGGCAGTTATAAGAGTCGAGGGGCATGAAAGGGAAGCAGTGTTTGGGAAAGGAGTGAGACGAGTTTGTAGCCTCTCCCCAATGTTATTCAATATGTACCTTGAGCAAGCAGTAAAGGAAACAAAAGAAAAAGTTCGGAGTAGGTATTAAAGTCCATGGAGAAGAAATAAAAACGTTGAGGTTCGCGCGATGACATTGTAATTCTGTCAGAGACAGCAAAGGACCTAGAAGTGCAGTTGAACGGAATGGACAGTGTCTTGAAAGGAGGATATAAGATGAACATCAACAAAAGCAAAACGAGGATAATGGAATGTAGTCGAGTTAACTCGTGTGATGCTGAGGGAATTAGATTAGAAATGAGACACTTAAAGTAGTGAAGGAGTTTTGCTATTTGGGGAGCAAAATAACTGATGATGGTCGAAGTAGAGAAGATATAAAATGTAGACTGGCAATGGCAAGGAAAGCGTTTCTGAATAAGAGAAATTTGTTAACATCGAGTATAGAGTTAAGTGTCAGGAAGTCGTTTCTGAAAGTATTTGTATGGAGTGTAGCCATGTATGGAAGTGAAACATGGACGATAAATAATTTGTACAAGAAGAGAATAGAAGCTTTCGAAATGTGGTGCTACATAAGAATGCTGAAGATTAGATGGGTAGATCACATAACTAATGAGGAGGTATTGAACAGAATTGGGGAGGAGTTTGTGGCACAAGTTGACAAGAAGAAGGGACCGGTTGGTAGCACATCTTCTGAGGCATCAAGGGATCACAAATGTAGCGTTGGAGGGCAGCGTGGAGGGTAAAAATCGTAGAGGGAGACCAAGAGATGAATACACTAAGCAGATTCAGAAGGATGTAGGTTGCAGTAAGTACTGGGAGATGAAGAAGCTTGCACAGGATAGAGTAGCATGGAGAGCTGCATCAAACCAGTCTCAGGACTGAATACAACAACAACATATTACAGAGAAGAGTCGTACTAATACAATTCCGATTATCTATATTAATATAAGATTCCAAATAGTTGAGATACTGAAAAAAAGAACAGAGGATATTAACCTAGGAGTTTGACAAGGTCCCAGCCTTTTCTACTGATTTTTAATATATACGTTGACGAAACGGTACGGTAATGGAAAATGAAGCTACATAATTACCCAGATGATTTTAACCAACAACACTATGTAACGATGATGATTTTTTCTGACGATCAAATTTTAAGCTCGAATAGTGAAGATAAGTGCAGAGAATGCTATATATTAGCATATCACTGTCAATACGAACTGTTATATAAGAATTACACCCAAATTAAATTTGTCCGTTTCGCATGTCCAGGAATAACGACTGACGCAATGAATGAAAAGTATGAAGTGTATGAATGGAAAATATTCCTCTCCTCTCATCCAAAATATGTAGTGTTTCAACAGAAACTATTTCCACTCGTCCCCTCTCTTTACATGTCGCTCTACACTTTTTAATCATATGACTATTTGATCTCTCAGGTTTTCTCGATAGAACAATGGGAAGCACCCCATTATCCATGCCACTATTTGTTGCAGGCATAGTTTACATAAACCATAACATTACTTTAGACCATGGAAGATGGGTCAACATATTACAAAAGAATGGAGGTAGAAAAGAAAACTAATTAGCTTTTGGCAATAAAGGATGATAACTTTGTCATAGAATGTAGACTGAAAGGTGCCTTTAATATTTGAAGATCTCTGAGTTTCCCTAAATTAAAAAACCTGTCTTAGCTTTGCTAAGTTATGTTCAGCTAAGAGATTCAGAGTGAATGCATTTAATGAAAAGTGATGCTTTTCAAGTTCCATCTCTCTCTGGACGTGAAATTCCAAGATTGCAGGATACTTCTTCGTGATAATTGGTCAGTTTAACATCATGTCAAAATGGTGAGTAAACACCTTGCATTGGCTTATGTAAATAAGTTAAACTGAGTTCCCCTTTTATACAGAAGTTGGGGGGGGGGGGGCAAGGGGGGTGCTGGTGCAATTTGTTAGTGAGGGTTGCCTACATCAGGGGCAGGTATGCACTCAGGGGCAAACCTACTGTTCTCCTTCGATGGGCAGGTGCTTAACCTATTGTTCTCCTAAGTGGTTTTCCAAGTCATCCTCATTTCATTTTGATTGACAGGCACTTATCCTGTTCTTCCCCATCCCCTCCCCCTCCCTCACTGCAACAGGTACACATTCTGATCGAGTATTTGGAATAGCTCCTGTCACTCTTATCAAATTGATTGACTAGTTAATTAAATTGATCAGTTAATTAACCTCTCACCCACTTGTAAATCCCCTCCCCTCCCCCCATCTGCTCCCAGAAAATGGTGGGAAGTTCAAGTTCCATCAGGACAATGCATACAAAGGCTACATCCATTAAACTATGAAAATGGCGGGAAAAAGGACACTTTGGCTGCCTCCACTAACCTAAGTCATCTGACCACCACCTCGAGCTAGGAATTGATTGGGAAAGGACTCAGGTTGTGTTAGATAGTATGGACACGAGTCTTACTTAACCTATTGCTCTGTCTAGTAGTTTTCCATGTCACCCCGAATTTCCTTAAACTATTGTACCGCCTTTGATGCCACATTAAGTAATTCGTTATGTGCTTCTACCATTTTATGGTACACTTTTCGAATTTCGCGTGCTTTTGAATGTCATTTCTGGCACATTCTCCTTTGTCACCCATGCCCTTAACTATTGTACTGCGTAATAAATAAAAATTATGCAGATAAACCTGGTGTTATGCAATTAACCTGCTGTTCTGCTCCATATTACTAACTCACACATCCTCCCCCCCTTAACACCTCGTTGATATAAAATAATTATGCAAAATAATTAAATCAATATTTTTAACATGTATGGGGTAGTTCTTTTTAATTCACCACATTCTGTTGGTTGATGACATCGATGGAATACAGTTTAATCAAACAACCGGTAGTAAAAAGCCATATCCCCCCTCCCTCGACGCCTGTCGCTGCCGCCGACGTCAGCTGCCAAGCGACCCCTGGGTGTCACTTCAGGTCCTGCAAGGATGAGGTGGCGACATCTCTTTCATTCATGACGCATGAGAAATTCCTGTCGAAACACATGTCCACTTAGGTACCGTTGCTGGCGTGATGACGCATAACTGCAATGGGGGTCTAGCGCTGAGATAGATGCCCCAATGCTTCCCAAAATACCGCAGGGTGCATTCTTCCTGGCGATTGTCACTGAATTTACCCGCCAAAGTGCTGCTGCTGCCGGTGGAGCTGGCTAGTGTGGCCGAGCGTTACAAGGTACTTCAGTCTGGAACCACGCGACCGCTACGGGCGCAGGTACGAATCCTGCCTCGGGCATGGATGTGTGTGATGTCCTTAGGTTGGTTACGTTTAAGTAGTTCTAAGTTCTAAGGGACTGATGACCTCAGATGTTAAGTCACATAGTGCTCAGAGCCATTTGCTGCCCGTGTGAGAGTACCATCACAAATGACATTAGTTTTTGCGGAAGATGAGTGCTATTATGGAGGTAAAGTTTAAGATGGAAGATAACAAAATATAATGGTTACATGGAACTATGCCTATCATGCAGCACGAATTGGGTTATGGGGGCAGGAGGCACGTGACCATGTCCGCTTCCAAAGATATATAACAGACATGTTTAAAAGTTATTTCTCCTATACTTGAAGAAAACCACAGACATATCAAGAAGTTAAAAAAAAACTGTACACTGTCACAGAGGGAGCAGAGTTGAGAGCAAAGAACACATAGGTTGTGAGGTAAAAATTGGTTTATTTCCGATCCAACTTAAATGTAATTTTACGTTTTCATAAGCAGACACGGCAACACTTTTTTTCTTACATGTTCTTGAATCAATGGAGAGAAAGACGCCCATAGAATTTCAGGTCCTGAGTGGCAGCAAACTTAAAGAAGATTCGACGCATCCATGAGATGATCTCCTTCCCCTTAATGTAGACGATGGTATCTGTGTGACTGAATAATTTAAGCACTGTCACCGTATCTTTATAGGGTATGCCAGGATCATCATAGTGAATTCCATGGTAGAAATGTGTTAACCACTTTGCAGTCTTCTGTGTCTTAGCACACTCCACGTACTTGAAAGACCTCGGGGAAACAGTGTTTGCTAGGAATGTCTCTATTATTACAGCATCTTGTGTGTACGCTACAAACGCAACATCTATAAATATGAACTGTATATGCTCACCACCATTGAAACCCTGAGCGTCTGCAGTTATGTTCACAACTTGAGAGGCCATTGTGAAATGCTCTAGGTATGGTGCAGAACCTATTCATTTACACAGCTCGTTGCACAACACTGGTGAGCAGGCAGTAATTGAGCACACGCTCATGTAGGACTAGGGCATACGCAGCAGTGTGTTCTGGGAAACCTGTCAAAGATTGAAATTCGGTTCGCACATCTCTTCGGCAACATCATAGTAGGAAGCACGAAACTTTGCATACATGTCATAAGCTATACTGTATACATTTTGATTCCACTGCTGCAGATGAAAATTGTCATGTGGGTAGAATTCTGAATTGACGTAGACTTTGGCATTAGCTAACTTGTAGTTGTCGAACACGGTGGAATCATTTACTATATTACCCCTTCTATCAATCTGAAACGCTAGTATGATGAATCTAGGTGTCTCTGGCTTTGAAGAGGTTTTAATAGTCCACGTATGTCTGCTCGCAGTCGGTGACGCAGTACTCGTAAACCTCCCACAAACGAAATGTCAGTGACAGAAATGTACTGGAAGTCAGGACTTTTAAAAGCTTCAAACGCTCCTCGTCAGATACACTGATGTGAGGCATTATGCATGTTATCTTCCTGATTGTGGTCATATTATCCTCTTGAGCTCCTTGTATGTATGAGTTATTGTCCGTCTCACTCTGCACCAGAATGAGCTCCTGTTTAGCGTTCACAATAACCTGTCTCATGTCCTCAAAGTACCAATAAGCATTTTTAGAGGTATGCATGCAGTAAATCGCTTGTACTCTGCAACTGTTGTATCCTGTGGATCGCCTATGAACCATCCCGCATTTTCAAAACTCTGCAAATTTGTGGGTGATGCAGAGAGATATGTTTTAAGGGTCAATGTTATGCCGACATTATGTGTATGGTCTATCTCAGACTCATTGAGTTCATAGCATATATCTTGGAACAGGAATGCTAAAGCGTTACGTGTAAGCTTCGATCCCACTGTTTCGCTGCCGTCTGTTTTCTTGAATGACCCCTCTAGACATATGAAACTCTTGCATGGAAGCGTGAGTGCATCTTGGTGCTGGGTGACAACCCTAATTTCATCGTTCTTGTTAAATGGGATTGAAGTGTAAGGTTTATGAGAGAAGTAATCCTGACGTATAATTCTCTCCTCATACGCTACCGGACTGCTTATATTCAGTGAGAACGTCATTGCGCGGTTTCAGGCCAAGGTATTTAAGAAACTCGTAGTTCGCCCGTGTTATCACTTTGCTAGCGAAGTGGCAAGGTGTGGACTGTGTGCTCTTCTTTTATACCGTACGCCCATCACACCTTAGATGTAATCGTACAATTATCTCCTCACCACGAAAGTCAACAAGTTCGTTATTCTGGTCCACAATATGCAGCTCCATATAATCCAACGTCTGAGCTGTAACTGGAAGGTATATAGCATAGGCTGGGTCTCAAAAATCTTATACCCTATTGCAACTGAGGGGAAGAATCCGTAAGTAGTATGAATCAGACTATCGTTGAGCTAGGAGTTGGTTGCAGTGTTACACTCGGCTTGGATTGTGCTGACGGGAAGTATGTCCACAGTCTGATCTGACTTGCAAAATTTACTTGGATCCTTCTTCAAAACCTGTCCTTTTGCGAAACCCAGCAGGCGCCCTATTGAATCTTTCTGGTTAAAGTCAATCGTTGCATCTACAGTCCTTATTTCAGATTTAAGTGTACTGATGTTTGCACGTAGTTGAATAAGTTTTCCAGACTGTTTAAAGATTTCGTTTAAATTGTCGATATCGTATGCACCCGGTTCTATTTCCACAATATCTTTTTCACCATTAATATCAAAATGCAGTTTGTTGTTAGTCTCAGTGATATTTGTCATGCTGTTGTAGGTATCCAGTCCAATCAATGCAATATTCCAGTAAACAACGCTAAAATCAATTGACGGGAAGTAATTTGCACGCAGTACAGATGATCGTTCTTTTAACGTCAAAATTTACGACACTGAATCTGAACCTCAACTGATGAAGGAATGTTTAAAGCTCCTCCTTATATAGCATGCTACTGCTTCTTTGCAAACGTCAAGAGAAACATGATGCATAGATGTCCACAGAGGTATTTATTAAAGTCCTAAAAGCGCCGATAATTGTAGAACACACGTCTTTTGTGAGTCAAGTATCTTCGTAATTCTTCTGGTGGTTGCAGATCACCAAATGAGTCGAAATAGTAGACGCTATCCGCACATATGATACCCATTGCTTGCCGGGGCCTCCAACAACATCTAAATTCACAATGCCACATTCACCAGTTTTCCACATAGTCGTCGGTAATGTAGCCCGCATAAACATACTATGGAATCTTGGTATGTTGAATCTGTTTCTAATAAACTTAAGAAGATCAGTATTTGTGAGTGGTAGATCTGGTAACACCGCTAATGGGCTTTTTTATTTATGAATAGATCAAGGCCTTCCCTGTAAGGTTTCAAGTATAGTCCTTTTCCGATGGCTGCGGCTTCCGCCATGCGGTTATGTCTTCTTGCCTCTTCTAATAGCTTTATTTCCACGATGTCTTATGACATCCGATTTAGAGCTTTTCTGCAACTCTTCGGTGTAGAAGCAGCCTGCAGTGTCTTCACCTTTACTATCCTTCAATATATAAGTTCTAGGATTCGTTCTTTGCACCTTTGAAACTGTAAATATCTCTGTTGACCAGTCCGGTAGGTATGATTTCTAAACGCCGTCTTGTGTTTTGAGATACATACCACATCACCTACATTAAATTTCTGTCTGCGTGGATTCAGCACTTTAATGCGATAGTACACCGTATCCATGAGTCCATTACCACGAACATTGATTAGACTAATTTTTATTTTGGTATGTTTGGTTCGATTATAGTGAGCAATTATTTCTGGTAGGATATCTGTCCATTTATATGAGCCGCGAAGGTTAAAACGCATCCACATTCGACCTTTTATTGTTCTGCTCAGGCGCTTGACGGTACTTTCCTTAAGCTGAGTGAATGTTGAGTAGTGATGTATTCCATACCGCCGTATCACGGTCTTCAAATATCTATTGTAGAACTCTCCGCCGTAATCGGTTTGGAGATCGTCTGGGCATCGATTCGTCCACGTCTGTACCAAAGGCTCAAAAACATCCGTGACATTTCTACCCGTTCTTGTTTTAACAGGTAATGCCCAGGCAGATTTGGAGTATGTATCAATAACCATTAAAATATATTTGAATCCATTATTCTCATGTGAATATTCCCTCATATCTACAAGATCAGCTTTCCATAAGTTATCCAAAACTTTTATCATAACATGCCTACGAGGGTATGTTTTGCGTGGTTTTGTGCAGTTCTCGAACTACTGCTTCCATACTTATTATAGAACATCTCTCTCTAACCTCAGAGATTATTGAAACAACCTCATTCGAATGAGCTGCATTACATGCAGCAGGTGATGCCTTGAGCGGTCGTAATTGATCTATTAGCTCGTTGGGGTCATCATACTATATACAGGGTGAGTCACCTAACGTTACCGCTGGATATTTTTCGTAAACCACATCAAATACTGACGAACCGATACCACACACCGAACGTGAGGAGAGGGGCTAGTGTAATTGTTTAATACAAACCATACAAAAATGCACGGAAGTATGTTTTTTAACACAAACCTACGTTTTTTTTAAATGGAACCACGTTAGTTTTGTTAGAACATCTGAACATATAAACAAATACGTAATCAGTGCCGTTTGTTGCATTGTAAAATGTTAATTACATCCGGAGATATTGTAACCTAAAGTTGACGCTTAAAACCTCCGACGTTCAGTTGCGTGTTTTAACAAACACGGGCCACGGTCGGCGAGCAGCATCTGCAGGGACATGTTTACGATGACGACCGCGTTTACGAGTGTGGCTGTAGTGCACTGTTGTGGTTTGGTCTAGCTGTCGCAGGGTCTGCATGTAGCGCTTGCTGCTATTGTTATTCTGCATTCGTCTCCACACGCAGACCAACTATAGTACAACTATAGTGTTACCAGAAGTCTGTGATAGTGTAGTGTTGTAGGAACTGTGACCATGGTGTATTCAAACTCTGAAAAGGCGGAGATGATACTCATCTATGGCGAGTGTCGATGAAATGCAGCTGAAGCCTGCAGGGTGTATGCAGAACGGTACCCGGACAGAGAGCATCCAGCGTGCCGCACATTGCAAAACATCTACCGCCAACTGTATGCAACAGGTATCGTCGTAGCACGCAAACGGGTCCGTAACAGGCCCGTCACAGGAGAAGCGGTTGCAGTTGGTGTGTTAGCTGCTGTTGCCATGAACCCACACATGTATACACGGGACATTGCGTGAGCCGGTCGACTGTGTCAAAGTAGTGTCATGCGCATACTACATCGTCACCGCTTTCACCCGTTTCATGTGTCGCTACATCAGCAATTACATGGTGAAGACTTTAATCATCGAGTGCAATTCTGTCAATGGGCATGGGCATGGGCGTTGCAGCTCTGTTTACCGATGAAGCGGGTTTCACAAACCACGGGGCAGTGAATCTACGGAACATTCATTACTGGTCCGTGGACAATCCTCGCTGGCTCAGACAGGTAGAGCGACAGCGACCGTGGACTGAAAATGTATGGTGCGGAATCATTGGCGACCACCTCATTGGTCCTCACTTCATTGCAGGGGCCCAAACATCTGCAACGTACATCGCGTTTCTACAGAATGATCTGCCAACGTTGCTCGAAAATGTCCCACTGGAAACGCGTCGACGTATGTGGTATCAGCATGATGGTGCACCTGCACATTCCGCAATTAACACTAGGCTGACCCTTGACAGGATGTTCGACGGGCGTTTCATAGGACGTGGAGGACGCATAAATTGGCCAGCCCGTTCTCCTGGACTCCTTTCTGTCGGGTACGTTAAAGGAGAATGTGTACCGTGATGTGCCTACAACCCCAGAGGATATGAAACAACGTATTGTGGCAGCTTGCGGCGACATTACACCAGATGTACTGCGGCGTGTACGACATTCATTACGCCAGAGATTGCAATTGTGTGCAGCAAATGATGGCCACCACATTGAACATCTATTGGCCTGACATGTCGGGACACACTCTATTCCACTCCGTAATTGAAAACGGAAACCACTTGTGTACGTGTACCTCACCCCTCATGCTAATGTACATGTGCGTCAGTGGAAAAGACCAATAAAAAGGTGTTAGCATGGGGACGTAATGTGCTGTTCCAGTCTCTTCTGTACCTAAGGTCCATCACCGTACCCTTTGGATCCCTACGTAATTCGGTGCTCTCCGATACACACGATCCAACAGCAGAGGAGTGGTACTCAAGCGTCAACTTTAGGTTACAATATCTCCGGATGTAATTAACATTTTACAATGCAACAAACGGCACTGATTACGTATTTGTTTATATGTTCAGACGTGCTAACGAAACTAACGGGGTTCCATTTTAAAAAAAACGTAGGTTTGTGTTAAAAAACATACTTCCGTGCATTTTTTTATGGTTTGTATTAACCAGTTACACTATCCCCTTTCCTCACGTTCGGTCTTTGGAATCGTTTCGTCAGTATTTGATGAGGTTTACGAAATACATCCAGCGGTAATGTTAGGTGACTCACCCTGTATACTGCGGGATTCGATTGTTCAGTGCTTTATGCTGAATGTCAATACCATTACCGCTGCGGCTGCTGTTGTTGTTGTTGTTGTTGTTGCTGTTTTCACCTTCAAGTATTGGTTTCATAATGGTTTTATATTTCTTGTTGCTCAGGCTTTACCGAATAATTTAAAGGTTTTTTTGGTAGGTCTTAGGAAAATTAGATTCATTCAGTCAGGTGTTCTTTCAAACCGCCTATCACCAATCTTTATTGTGTGATCAGTTACTTATAGGATGCGTACACAACATGTACGGTCTTCCCCTGCTAACGAAAATGAAATGGCTCTGAGCACTATGGGACTTAACATCTGAGGTCATCAGTCCCCTAGAACTTAGAACTACTTAAACCTAACTAACCTAAGGACATCACACACATCCATGCCCGAGGAAGGATTCGAACCAGCGACCATAGCGGTCGCGCGGTTCCAGACTGAAGATCCTAGAACCGCTCGGCCACGTCAGCCGGCCCCTGCTAACGCCGAATTTTCTTTCCATCTGACCAGGGGCGTGACGGACAATGAATTCGTCAATGGCAACAGCATCGTTATTGTGTGTTTTTTGTTTTTGCCGGGAGCTGTCTGAGAGGTTCAGTAATCGGCTTAAAGGTCTGTCTTAGTGTTTGCTGT
Source organism: Schistocerca cancellata (assembly GCF_023864275.1). NCBI lineage: Eukaryota > Metazoa > Arthropoda > Insecta > Orthoptera > Acrididae > Schistocerca > Schistocerca cancellata. The sequence continues at coordinate 477,714,110 of NC_064628.1, read as the reverse complement.
CGGTCCATATGCCCTAACCTCATCAACCGTAATTTCTAACGAACTGCTTTCTGCGCTTGAATCACTTTCTGCTTGCTTGACATCTCGGTGTATATTAATCAGACATCTCCGCAGCGTTGGGCTTTACATATCCGCTCATTATCTTCTTCCTCTTACAATGTACCTGTTCCTCCTTCTCAACAACAAGGAACTCTACGTCTATTATCCCCTGAATAGCCGCAACCTTTTAAGTTAAGTAGGCTGCTTTCTTACCGACTTCTTTAGCTAGCTCATTAACGCATTCACCATTCTGAGAAGAGTCTGATAATATATCTCTAGTACCCTGCGCATAAATCCAACTTCATGCACAATAGCCTGATTTTTCGCATCCATATACAGGGGAATGTTCTCTCTGTGTACACCCATTCTGTCGGGTTAAGAGCTAGACATACGCGCAAATTTGTGCACGGTGCAACGTATACTGATGCATTATCCTCTGTTACCGTGCTACATATGCAGAAACTCTTGAAAGTTTCTCCTGCACCTACCGTCACTCCGTTTTCTTGTGTTATCAATAACGAGAAACCCATACTGTGAATGATACCAGCAATCAGCACATATCTTTATAAAATCATTGAAGAACTTGTCAGTTCCTGCATGTGCCTGGAAAATATCTCTTAAAATCAGATTGTCTTGTTTGAAGGCTATAATGAAGTTTGCATTATCCCTAACCAACTGTTTCGGGATTCCGGAATATGTTTGACTTACATAAAATACATCGGTACCCATATGACAACCAGAACAGAAATATTTTCGAATTTGATCCTCGTTTTCCACGTTAACATCGTAGAATATGAAGACACTGTTTGGCTTTGCTTTTTCAGGTGGAGGGATATCACTGCTACCGGACTGCGCGTCTATGATTTGGCTCTTCAGTAGGGAGGTTTGGAGGCGATCGCGTGGGGCTGGGACCGCGGCCAGCCGCCAGGAGCGGACACGCCGTCGACTATTCTGCTGGCAGCTTACGACACGACCAGACGTTCTCCTCTCCTGCTCTCTAGGGCAGCAGCCCATTCAGTTTCGGCGGCTTCACCTCAACTGGTGCCTGCTGCTTTCCCTTCCTCGCCAATCCTACACGTTAACATCTAGCGTCAGAAGTGGGACTGCTCACCGTTAGGCCCGTCTTATTGATCTAATTGCCGTACCCAATGAAGCTGCCATTCGTACTTTGTGCATGACGCGCCAGATGCGATGCGCAATAACACGCGCACGCATCTTGGTCCGCCACGAGGCCTTCCGCCGTTTCGGCGTTCTTTCCGTACAGCTGCGGCAGCGAAAGCCACGTCGCTTCGGGACTAAGCACTTGGCCGCGCAACACAGCCAGCCACTCCGCCACCGCTTCCAAGCAGTCCAATGCTACGCCGCGCCGCGGGAAGCCGTCCTCCGCGACCTCTTATGCAGCATGGTGGCGTATTCCGCCTGCGCTCCGCCATCCAGGAAACGCGCATGTTCCAGCCGACTAGCTGCGGGACGTCGCACAGCCGTCGACTCCGCCTACATCATCTTTTCTGCCGTTTCCTGCAGCCGTCGTCCAACGAGATGCAGCTGTCGACGACCTACCACTGCCACAACTGCTCCTGTAAGTTCATCGCTCAGTTTTTCTTCGCCGCCGCCGCCGCCGCCGCCTTGCTGTCGAGTGTAGGCCCTTTTTCGTGCTCTCATTGTAAAGTTTTTGGCGAGCACTAGATGTCCTAAAATTGTAACCATGCTTCAAACCCATAGTACCGCCACTAGCGAAGGGAACTACCCACCTACGGAAAAATCCGACACAGTAGCTACCCTCCAAGCTGAAATTGATGGGTTAAAATTAAGGAGGATAGAATTAACAGAAGAATGCCAAAAATTGGCTCAAACCAAGTCTGCCGCTGTAAGTACATCAGAAACACTCCCTGCTCCGTCGAAAATGACGGCTGCAAGCACCTCCAGTAGCACATACATTGCAACATTCTCTGCAGTAGATTTCATTCAGACATTTGCCGGAAAACCTAATGAGCAAATAAATTCGTTTCTACAAAGTGTCCGAGATGTAGGCCGCGCTTGCACTTGACCAAACGACTTCCTATTAACTGTATCCTGCCTTGAATTGTAGCCGGCCGAAGTGGCCGTGCGGTTCTAGGTGCTGCAGTCTGGATCCGCGATACCGCTACGGTCGCAGGTTCGAATCCTGCCTCGGGCATGTATGTGTGTGATGTCCTTAGATTAGTTAGGTTTAACTAGTTCTAAGTTCTAGGAGACTAATGACCTCAGCAGTTGAGTCCCATAGTGCTCAGAGCCATTTGAACCATTTGAACCTTGAATTGTCAGGTGACGCCCGTACCTATATCACCTCTTTTGCCGCGTTAGAGGCCGGGTTGAAAGAGAGATATTCAGACAAATGTGACGCCCGCTATTACAGGGACAAGTTGTCCACCCTCTGCCAGAAGCAAGGGGAGGATGTAGAGGCGTTTGCTGACCGAATCCGCGTTGTGGCTTGCCACGCTGGTCCGCTCGATTGATGTATTTATACGTGGAATCGACCCATATGTTGGAGGAGAGGTAACGATAGCATCACCCGCCTCGTTACATGATGCCACAAAACTCGCGTTGTTGCGAGAGGAGGTAGCGCAGTTTATTGTGAGTTCGGTACGTCTCAACGAACAACCACGCCCAATTTTTAAATACGAGCAGTCATGTGAACGCTGCCGAAAGGCAAGCCATGCTGATGCGCAGTGCCGTGCATCTGATTGTTCTCGGTGTGGAATCATAGGACATATGAGTAAAAATTGCTCCCAGAAAGTGGGAAACAGGGGCCCCTCACACAATCAGCAGAGGGAACAAGTCACCAACGATTCACCACGACTCCAAAATCAGCCGGAAAACTGCCGGGAGGGCACGCACTGCCCGACCGTGCCCCCTGTAAAATTCACGCACCCAGTCCGCCACGGTGTCGTAAGTGAGGCGACAAGTATCCTCCTCAATGACAAAGTTCGAGGAAAAAAGGTAAGAGTGCTTATCGACAGTGGAGCATAAACCAGCGTATTATTTGTGGGACATACGGATAGACAAGTGCTAAAACCAACCCGTCACCATATTAACGGACTGAGGGACGAGATAATCATACCTGCAGGGTATTGAGAAGTTAAGCTGAAAATCGGAGCCAGCCACTACCCTTTTGACACGACTGTAATTCGAAAAAGAAGTCGAGATTTCGATGTCATCCTGGGGAGTAATTTCTTTCACCTCTATCAGAGTGTAGTACATTACAGAACGTAAACTGTCCGTCTCGGTGAATAAATCCACCATTTCGGCGGCCCACACGTCGTTCTGTCGCAAGGTACTTGTGAAACACGGCTGGTTCCACATGTCTCTTCCGCGTAAACGTGGGCATTACCTACAACTACCTCTGATAGAGTCAGCGGTGGCATGGTACGTATTCTCTGTCTTGGGGTCAAACCCCACGAACTGCCAAGAACAGCAATATTGGAGGATCCTCTGTGTCAAAACGATGTCCTCGACATATTACAGATCCATGTTAAACTTGGCTTAACGACAGTGGAAGTGCAGGGGAAGAAATTTTATGTTCCCGTCTGTTTGGACGATTTTGGAACGAAAGAGGTAGGGATTCCTAGTGGCATCACTATAGCCAGCGACGACGAGATTGAAGAAAACCACCTCATACAAGAGAAGCCAAAATCTAACCGAAAACATTGGCTTCCAGGACTCAGCATATATCATACTGCCCCCATGCTCACAGACAAATTCAAAGACAAGTTAGCTCATCTGCCTGCGGTTGACCAAAACAAATAGTACTCTGTCTTGGAAGAACACTCCTAGTTATTCGAGGAAAGGTGTTATTTGCCGGCTACTGACCTTGTTTGCCATGAAATTCCCACCGGAGATGCGAGGCCCATTGCGCAGAAACCATATAGAATACCGTATCACCTCCAGCCTGTTGTGGAAGAAACTATCCCACAGCAGCTAAAGAAAGCAGGGATAATACAACCCTAGTCATCCCCAACCGTCGTGGTCCCAAAGAAATCAATCAATGGAGAGAACACCTACCATCTTTGCGTCGATATGAGAGCAGTAAATAAGGTAACCACTCCTGATACTTACCTTCTCCCATATATCGACGAAACACTGGACAGGTTAGTTAATTGCTAATACTTCACTACACTTGATATGAAGAGTGGGTACCACCAAATACCTACTGCACCACACGACAGGCCAAAAACAGCATTTGTAGCTCACTCAGGTCTATATGAATTTCTGAGAATGCTATTGAGGCTGTGCAACACGCCAGCCACTTTCCAGTGCTGTGTCGACTTACTGCTATGAGGACTGAAACCCACAATGTGTTTAGTTTATCTAGATGATATAATTGTTTTTCCAGAAACATAGACGAGCATGTTAGCAGGTTAAGAAATATCTTGTCTTGACTAAGAAGTGCCAATTTAAGTTTGAAAATAGAAAAACGTTTCTTTGCTGAAAATCAAGCACAAATATCTATGGCGTGTTATTAGTGCTGATGCAGTAAAGCCAGACCCTTGTCTAACTGAAGCAGTTAGAACATTCCCTTCCCCTAAGAATGCAAAGGAATTGCAAAGCTTTCTGGGTCTCAGCAACTATTATAGGCGTTTTGTAAAGGACTATGCCACAATAGATAAACCCCTTACCCACCTGTTAAAAATAGATTTACCCTATCAATGGGCCCCCAAGTGTGAAGCTGCTGCGCAGAATATCAGAGATGATTTGTCTAGTTCCCCCTTATTGACCTATACCGATTTCGAAAAACCATTCATTCTCTCCTGTGACGTGTCAGATTTTGCAATGGGGGCTATTCTGAGTCAAATTGTTGATGGTGAGGAAAGACTAATTGGCTACGTGTCCTGTCAGCTGAACCAGGCGGAAATTAATTACATCACTACAGAGAAAGAATTACTGTCATTAATGTTTGGAGTCAACTACTTTAGATGCTATCTTTATGGGAGAAAGTTTACAATAGTAACAGATAATGCAACACTTCAGTGGCTACTAAGTTTAAAAGACCGAAACGCTATCTCACCTGCTGGACCCGAAACTGGGTGAGTATGATTACCAAGTGCAACACAAAGCTGGAAGATTGTATCAGAATGCTGACGCCCTTAGTACAAAAGTGAGAGTAGCTCAAACATGTGATGTGCTAATTGATGAATTGAAAGACTGAAAGGAAAATAATGCAAAATGCTGCCAGTATCGCTCCCATTTGGATTTTGTTACAGAAGATGGCATTCTTTACTGCAAGACCCACCTGGGTAAACGTACAGAAATACCTAAAGACTTACAATTCAGAATTACTGCTCAGTGCCATAACAACATCCAAGGTCCCGAGTTCGAGTCTCGGTCGGGCACACAGTTTTAATCTGCCAGGAAGTTTCATATCAGCGCACACTCCGCTGCAGAGTGAAAATCTCATTCTGGAACCAATTTTATGTCTGCCTTATTTGTCCGAGTTTGCAAATTGCTGAGAATTAACAATGTAGAACCATCCCATTTCACCCCCAGGAAAATGCCCGCATTGAACGTGTCCATCGCACTGTGAAGCAAATGCTTTCCTATTACACCATCTCAGCCCACAGTGACGGGCAAAGATACATTCCGTACGTGGCAACTGCGTACAATAGCTGTTTCCACGAAGCCACTGAACATACCCCTTATGAGATAGTGTTTGGCTGCCCTATGGAATCTTCCTTTGAGGTCGATAAATTACCTCCAGGAACCGATCACACAGCCGTTAAGGGACTAGCCTGCCACCTTAAGTCCAAGCGAACAACAGCAAGGCAACCAGGAAGCAGATGGAAAGAAGAAATAAAAATTTGTTTTCTATAATATATACTGGTATTTTATATTTATGACCCCAGTATGTAAAGGCCTATCACATCCCTAGATTTTAGATACGTTGCACTACAGCAACACTCCCATTACATAAGTTCCCCCTTCAGTCGTGATACGCGACTCTATGAGTTTGCGATTCCGGAATCCCATTATGCGCCATGTTCGTGCCCCGAGCCGGATAGGTAGGTTTAAAGAAAAAATAAAAAATAAAAATAAAAAAGCTGAAAAATCCGAGTGATCTAAGATACTCAGTGGAGAAGAATCGAATACGCCCCTGAAGTTGAGAGGAAGTGCGCTACCCTCTCGCTGTAGAGCGGTAAGCGAGAGAGATATTGTGATGGGATAAAACCAAATAAGTTACACCCAAGTAAGTGATGAATTATAGTTCGCACTCCATGTGCGTTTTACACATTTAAGAGTTCACCCAGATGAATACAAGTTTCGTTATTGTTCACCCTACTTCTTATGAAGTAATTTAGGGACGTAGTGAAGAAGTTACGAGCGAGCGCGGAAGTCGACACAGCTACCATTTGGATACAGTGCCCCGCCGTGTGTTCAGGAAGTGAGAGACACCCATTTGTTTATTTAAACAAATACACACATGACGTGATAAGATTGAGGCACCCGCTGAAATAAGCACTAGATTGTTGATGATTAGCACCCATGACGTGACGTCATCACCCAAGCGCAGCAATGCGTTATCTTGTTGGAAATATAGTTAGCAAGGGACTTCCACATAAATGAATAAAGGTTCTATTGCGCAGTATCCAGTAGTTCGCGCCCCCCTTCTTTATCATAGCTCACCCTGTTACTGCAGGGAGTTTGGGAATTTTGTAGTAGTTAACCCCGAGACGTAATCGCTCCTATGGAGGCAGAGCACAGTTCCTCCCTCGCCCATGCATTGCACTGGGTTACTACCATTGCTCTGAGTCGCTCCTCTATTCGTTCCAACCTCAGCCATTACTTTATACCTCCTCCCTCCATGGCCATGTGCCTTACACGATGCGGTTAGTGCCTGCAGCGTGCCCAGCTGATCGGTTTATTCTTTCAGTTTCCGTTGGTCGCCTATCAATCTCTTTCATGTATATTTCATTGACACATCACGACAAGGCTCGCCTTCGACTGCTCCCTGGACGGTAGCCAATGTTACTCAGACATATTGCCTCCCCCCAGAGGGAGGGGGAAGAAAAACCCTGCGACTAGTGGATATATCACCGCTGAATCATTCTTATTCTGAAACCCGGTACCTGAACTTGTACCCAGTTATACCCAATTCCTTATTCAGTAAGGTGAGCACCCTTCCGGCTCGCCGAGGTTGGGCCGTTCAGCTTAAATGGCCAATATGTCGGGCTACCCTGACGTCGCGATCACGGACAGCTGTCCACGATTGTACGCGGAAAAACTCTGCGATAACGCAACATGATTTTTCCCATTGGTCAAATCCCTTTTCCTCCTAAGCCACAACATCCATTACTAAAGTTTCCGATTCAGCAAATCACTTACGAAACCACTAAATACCGCGAATTCCACCTACACATCGAGTGCAGGGATTTATTAATGCAGTCCCACATTTGTGCGCTCATGCCGATCAGGATGAAGACTAAACTTCTTTTCCGCACAACCATAGCCCCTCCTTCCCTCACTACCCCGTTGTTATTAATTTATACACTTGCCATTCCTTGGAATCGCCAGTTTAAATTGCGCAGTGACATAGTGGACACGACTCTCTTAACCATCGGCATTTCGCCCGTCACTACAATCTCAGGTAATTACTACTTCTTCTCCATTGTTATACTTTCCTTTCGTAACATAACTCCTAGCTGGAACAAACAAGATTAGTTCGTTGCTATAGGCAACAGTATTTTACACACCGTACCCCACCCAGTAACAAAAAGGGCTCTGAGCACTATGGGACTTAACTTCTGAGGTCATCAGTCCCTTAGACATTAGAACAATTCAAACCTAACTAACCTAAAGACATCACACACATCCATGCGGTTCTAGACTGGAGAGCCTAGAACCGCTTGGCCACTCCGGCCGGCCCACCCAGTAACAGCCAGTATCGTATGTTACGAATACTTTCTAGGAACCCAGCCCTACCGTGTGCTACTCAATGGTAGCGGTTTATTACTTAATAGCTCTCTCTGTCATATCACTATTCCCACCAAGAACGTGTTTGCACACTTGTCTTACGCCCATAACGAGCGACCTACCCCTCTCCTGTGGTATTTACGAGAGCAACCGATGGTACTACCGTCACCTGACATTTGGCTATCTCTCCCCAATCACTCACTTTCCCACCTGGTCCAGTCTTTAACTGACCTGGTATACAAAGAGTCAGGGCAAATTATGCTACATTCTGCCGCCGCGCACATCACGGATTGGCACCACCACCAGTATCTCAGATGTGTAGTTATTCCTAGTTCTGTATGTACCCTTCTAGTAATTATCCTAATGGGTTTATTGCTATGGGTAGCCTTTAGAAAAGGACTTTTTACCCGACTTCGGTCGCCCATTCCTTCTGTCCCTGAACAGAAACCTTCTGGGGATTATCACACTTAATTTTTGTAATCTGGTCCGTGTGCTATGTGGATAGAAAAGAAATAGTAGATAAGTAAAATGCCCCCAAAAGAAAAGACATGGCTTTCCTTTAGGTGTAAGGAACAAAGCATGCGTGTGAAGTGATTCGAAAGTGTCAAACTCCTTCCACCTCTGTGATCCGTGCATCGCCCTGAAACGTCCCCTTAGAACAATTTATACAGGACTGTGCTTAAACTGGCACACAATATTTTTTAGCGCAACGCAATCTGACTTTCAAAAATTCCTACAAAACAATGGCCATGACTAACATTAACCTACACCTTTCACAAATCACTTACCTCACGAAAATCTTCGTTACTCGAACTACTGCAATACAGCGAGCGCCACTACTACCAGCTAAATAAAAGATTCAAACTACAGAAGGCACTAACTACTGATAGGCATAGTTAGCAAATGAAAGATTTTAATAGAGAACAAACATTGTATTTACCTTAATAGTCATAATATATATAGCAGTTCATAACATCCATTCTTACAAATATCAAAACTCTGCCATTTCTCTCCCCACATCAACCACTGCTGGCAGCTCACCTCCAACTGCGCAATGCTACGCGCTGTTCACATCCAGCTGCCGCTGCCCAACACTACAATGGCAGACAACAATGCAAACTAACCACAGACTGCACACAGCACAGCCAGTGATTTTCATACAGAGCGCTACGTAACGTTGCCAATAAGAAAACATAAACAGCCTACTTACAGCCCCTTCAGAAACCCTCCGCTATACGCTCTGGCGGAAGTTGCAGCTAACTCCGTCGCAGCCAGCACCAACAGCTGATCGCCGCACCTTGCGCTACCATTTGCAGCGACTCAAATCACCGCCACACCATCTGCCATCGTCCAAATTTTGTAACGCAACATTCTATCACCAAACTATTGTCATTCTTTCAATGCAAATTTTAAAAAATGCAAAATGTATTGTCAAAATTATGTAAGGCTGTCGTTTGCAGGAGCGCCATACTAACTGTCAGTTTGTCTCCCCCCCCCCCCCCAGCTTTCATGCTTCACTCCTGTAGAGGGGAGATGGGTGTACAGTGGGGGCCGATACTGAATGGATTTAATAGTATCAAAATTTCATATTTATTTTTACTTGATGTCCGTCAGTGTCTTCCCCTGGCGGCTAGTTGCAACAGATCAGTCATGTTTGCAAAACCGGACAGAACCACTCAGAAACTCACGTGTTGAACCATCAGCAGCTAAACTCACGTGTTGCTGACGAGGTAACGCTACCGAACTGCGCGTCTGTGATTTGGCCGACCAATAGAGAGGTTTGGAGGTGGTTATGTGGGGTGGAACCGCGGCCAACCTCGGGGAGCTGACACGCCTTCTACTCTCTTCTGCTGGCGGCTTCCCACCCGACCAGACGTTCTCTCCTGCTCTCTTGGGCGGCAGCCCATTCAGTTTCGGCAGCTTCTCTAGGCCTGCCTTTCTTTACTACGTTAAACAACAATGCCCTTATAAAAATGAGTAACTCCTTCACCTAAACGGGTGCCTACTGCTTTCCCTTCCTTGCCAGTCCTGACACGTTAACAATTCCATCGATTTCAGTTACCAATAGGATGCTGCGAATTGAAAAACTACCCCACACTTGTGAAAAATATCGATTCAATTAATCTGCATAAATTTTTTATATCAGCGTGCTGTTAGCTGTACAGTAGTCAAGGAAATGGGGGCTGGGGGAAGGGGGAGGGGTGATTGGCCGGGCGACATGGAGTAGAACAGCAGGTTAAGTGCATAACACTAGGTTAATTTGCTTAATTTTTATGTATAACGCAGTACAATAGCTTAAGGGGTGGGTGACAAAGAATAACGCACCAGAAATGGCGTTCAAAAACATCTGAAATTCGGAAAGTGTACCAGAAAATGTTGCGAGGACATAATTACTTAATTTGGCATCAAAGGCGGTGCAACAGTTTAAGGAAATGGGGGTGACATGGAAAACCACTTAAGAGAACAATAGATTAATTAAGTAAAACTTATGTCCATCCTATCCAGCACAGGCTGAGTTATTTTCCAGCGAATTCTTAGGAAAAGGTGGCAGTCTGATGACTTAGGTTAGTAGAGGTAGCCCAAGTGCCCTTTTTTCCCACCATTTTCTTAGATTTGTGGAGGTAGCCATGGTATGTTGCACTGTCCTGATGGAGCTTGAACTTCACACTATTTCTGTGGAGGAGGGGGGAGGGGTTAACTAATTGATGAATTTAATTAAATTGTCTGTCAAATTGACAAGAGTGAGGAACTGCTCCAATAACTCAGACCTGAAAGTGTACCTGTAGCAGTGAGGGGAGAGGGTGTTTGGGGAGGGGGAGGGGATGGGAGACAATAGGGTAGGTGCCTGTCAATCAAAAGGAAATAGAGGTGACATGTAAAACCACTTAGCAGAACAATAGTTTAAGGACCTGTCAATCAAAAGAGAATAATAGGTTAAGTACCTGTCAATCAAAGGAAAGCAATAGGTATGTCCCTGAGTGCATACCTGCCCCTGATGTAGGCACCTGCTAACCTACTCATGTGTGCTCTTTTCGTTTATGTTATAACTGTCTGATGTGATAAAAATCGGAATGTAACACAGCACAACCAGCGTTTAACAAGGTTTTGTTCCTTTAAGAAACACAGTATTGTTAAACACTCTTGTTTGCTGTAATCAATCACCATACTATGACTTTGGTTTGTTTTCCGTAAATGGCGATTCAAGGATTTTTTTATGTATTTGAGTCAGGAAAATCATCATGCGGTACTCAACTGTATTTTTTTTTTTTTTAAGTATCGGATCATCGATCTCAGTCACATTCTGGCCTCATTGGGCATGACAGACAATACATCATATGACATACTAAACATATGCTCATAATGTTACATCTCATATTCTACCTCTGCAGGACATTCCAATAATGGTTAGTTATTGCAGGTGTGAGATGCACAGTTCAATACGTATTTTATGGTCTGCAGATGGTCCGATCGTGACTGAAATGACAGTCACAACTGATAATAAGTACAGCTGTGTATTTCTGTTGCTATCGTTTATGAAGGATGTCCTACTCAAAACATAGCGTTTTATAACGACAAAAATCATTTGAATCTCTCCATTGGCTTGATGAGTTCCGAGATGATTTTAGAAAGACTTGAGCGCTGTCTAGTTGTTTGGTTTATGTCCGTACTATATTACGGAACTATTGAGTATTTTCTGAGTTTTAAGGCAAGTATTTTACCTAAATTTACAATGTAATTAATGAATGACCTAGTTAATGGAACAAAGTGTAAGTGCTTGCGTCCATAAACAGATATGTTAAATTTTGTGTGTTACTGGAGGACCAGGAATTAACATGGATTACATATTAGTTCAGATCGTATCGCATTATAAGACATTATGAAACATGTTGGTGAGGCACTGATTATTCACAGCTACATAAATACTCACAGATAAAAATACACAAGTTTGCCGCTTAACTCCCATGGCTCTCAGCCCTGTGTTAGTGGGTGGAAGGTAGCACACTCCCGTGACTCGGTCGAATCTAGTGACTGAACACAAACAGGAGCTTTCTATATATCCGTCTTTGACTATAATGTATGTAATGGGACAGCAGCTATTTTATTTGTGTATTTATTTGTAGTATACATGTGTAGGTGCCTCTGGTGCAGGCCATCAAGTAAACGTGAGTTGATATGCTCCAACTAGAAGTCTAGCCATTCCACGGACCCCTGTGGTTTCTGCTCCTTTTACTAGCGATATGGTGATAATACCCACTGACAGCGTGATGGCCCCATGTTGTAGAGGGGCGTGATGGTGGACGGTGTAGCCAAAACCGGTTGTAATTGATTAAAACTAAGACACACAGCTGGAGGCATTTTGTTGTCAAAGAGAGTAACTGGATATTTTGGATACTTTATACTATAGTGGATCACCTAAAACCCCTAAGTTTCTATAATGTAAACTATTGGTGTTAGTCGTTCGGCCTCTAATGTAGTACACAGACCTTGATTTGAACTGACTCAGTTGGAGTACAAATTAACGTTCACACATTTGCTAGTTTAAATTTGGTATTTATGTTGTCGTTGGTAATAGCGTAAGAGACACTTCGATATTGTTGGTTACGAAGTTAGTGTTTGCCACTGTTTGGAAACACATCTGTGACTTTGACCTCCAGTGCAATAGCGCCGCCCGCCATATTAGTCACATCGTTCTAACAGCCTTTATGCACTTCTTACTTTGATTCCCCTATGAAAAAAAAGGAGATACTGTTTTACATCTCAGGTTTTCTTCAAAGACTTTCTTGATGCCGTCAAACTCCAGAACTTCCTGTTTATTGTATAATATGAGGAAGAGTGAAGAATGATATAACTGTTGTCATGTACAGTCGTGGACAAAACGAGCGAGACCCCTCGCCTTTTCGTTATGCTGATCCGCACAGCTTTAAAGTCTGCTACACAGCATAACAGGCAAGGCGACTAAGTGCTACCAACATACTACACACAGGCGTGAAATTGAAAAACTATCAAGAATTTGTCAGACTGTTTTCAATCATGTGTAAGACTATATTAATGCTGATTCTTGTGTTAACCACAACACCTAAATATAAGATATAAATGAAAGAAGAAACACTAATTAGTATGAACTGTACTAATAAAAGTGAATTTCAGCTTATCGAGATAACATAACAGTTTTAGTAAGACAAAGTACCCCAGATCGTTACGAATTAGCAAAATAATACGCGCATTCGGCCGCGAAATGGTCTGTGTCAATGTTCAGACCAGTCATACTGGATTACCGTTGCTGACCTACCACGAAAGTGTGCAAATTTAGCAATGCGTGAAGATTTATAACGAAATTCAGTTAAAAATCATTCAGTGCCACACTTAAGTCAATTCAATTATTGACAGAAGCGGAAAAAGTAGGCAGTAACAAGTATGAAATTCTACAAGAGTTTCATATCGACATCCACAGGGCGCCGATACAAAATAAAGGTAGCAATAAAACGTATTGAGGGCGCGAGAATTTTTTAAAATTCCTTTACTGATAGTCTATCTGCCTCCATCGACATTAGAACCGAAAACAAAGCAGACCTCCCTTGCAGTAGCAAACACCTTTCACTACGCTAGCAGACAACCCAGGCAAACAGCCCTTTATTATTACCCCAGACATGAACAAGCCGGCAATTTCGCAATGAAAATGGCAAAATGATCTGCAGTTTCTGTTGCATAGAGCTTTCTGGACTCAAAAACATGAATTGTGTACCTTTATGTCACCGCTTATGTGACAATCATTCGGAATGTTTACCGAAATAACAAAAAACTGTTATTAGCGAGTAAATTTAGTAGGATAATTCTGCACCATCACAGGAAATAAACGGCGACGTAGCTGCCAAACGTATTCTACAATGTTTCTAATTCTTCATTAGACGTGCCACAGCCAGAAAACGTTCATTAGCAGAAGTGTTCCTTAAGGTAGCTATCAATGGGAATGCTCGCACATCTAAAACGCGGTGGCATTAATAGTGGGATCTGAATTACCACGTGTATAGTAAATGGATTTTATTTGCATTCCTGTAAACGTGATTTCGATCGAAAGCGTAGCTACGATTAATATGGTGATGTATCTACTGCAACTGGAACATTTCGAATAAAGAGTAGGGGAAATTATTATATGGCCCTAATCTTCAGTAACTGTGATAGATATTTTCGTTGTTACGATTTTGTCACGTAAATCGGTAAAAATTGAACCCTAGTAGTCTCACTTTCTTGACCGTCTATCTGTCTAACCAACCCTTAAAACCCGTTTACCACGAGTACGGGTGGACATAATATGCAGAAATGTATCGCACTTCCTGCGGTATACGGTCTCTTGGTGGTGTAAAAAAGTGAGCTATGTCAACGCAATCTAAAGATACGGCCGTTTATGTAAAGAAAATTTACGCGAAAGGTCAAAAAATGGCTCTAAGAACTATGCCACCAAACTGCTTAGGTCATCAGTCCCCTAGATCTAGAACTACTTCAACCTACCTAACCTAACACACATCCATGCCCGGGGAAGGATTCGAAACTGACGGCGCAAGGAGCCGCGCGGTCCGTGGTATGACGCCGTTGAGCGCACGGCTAACCCACGCCGGCAAGCTGTTAATATCATCTGGTGTTACTAAAAAGTTATTCACTGCTGGTGAATGATTTTCTGCGCAGTGCATTTAAGAAAGAATAACTAAAATATATTTGATGTTACGGAAGAGAAAGGACGCCTAATTCATTTCCCCTTGTCTTCATTCATGATGTTAGATCCGCAATCTGAGCATACGTATTATCCATAACCACACTTCAGATCCAAGCCATAGTCACATATATGGGAATACAACACATTGGCTTATACTTGAGGTATTTCGTTTCGCACGAAGTGGTGGCAGACGATGCTGTGGCGTCTTCGAAGCGCGAGTTTCGCCAGTGCTAGCTATCTCAGCACATCAGCTGAGCGAACTTGCGTGGTATGTTGGTAGCACTTCGTCGCCTTGCCTGTTATACTGTCTAGCAGACTTTAAAGCTGTGCGGATCAGCATAACGAAGAGACGAGGGGTCTCGCTCGTTTTGTCCACGACTGTACATGCCATTCGCCGACGGACACTTCAGTTGTATTCTGTCATTGACCGCGTAAAAATATCCACTCCGCTGTTGCTTTGCACCATTTCTTTGGTCAGAAGGAATCAAAGGAGCTGAAATTTCAGCACATTACTTGCACTGTCGCATCACATAGAAGTGTTTATTTGTGGATCGATATGTCTGGAAGAGGCCGGCCAAGTGTGACACACCATGTTGGGGCAGAGCGCCCGTCGACCCCCAGCACATGATTCAGAAAGCTTGTAATGTTCCCCAAGTGTTAGCGGATTTCGTGACTATGTTTTCGCGCAGTAGCGCTGATACGATTTTATCGCTGCTTAACCTTCATGCGCTCGCGCGGGCGGTCGGCCGACCGCCCGAGAGTTTTCATCAATCTCTTGAGGTTTTCCGTTTTTAAAGGTCATGTTTCCATAAAATATCGACATAGCATATCTCACACAATATTGCAAACACATCTGTAATAAAAATTATTTAACAATAAAATATACAATGGAATACAATAAGTCAAATACCCAAATGAAATCTATGAACATTTTTTTAATTGTAGTTTTTTGGGACTATATAATGTAATACTTAAGACTAGAATTATTCAGTCTTAACTCGTCACAAGAAAAGCTAATTTTGCTTTGAAAAAAGAATTTTTGTTTGAAAACGTCACAAACATTTCTGTCAGATGAAAAATTCTGATCAGTCTGTATCCATTTCATTTTCGTTATGAGGCTGACAATTCTTGCACGTAACTGTCGTGGTTGAATGTCGTAGACAGACGTTTCTTCCACATTCACCGCATTCTCGCCTTGTTTTTAAATTCTTTTTGAGCCACACAAATAATACATTCCTCTCCTTGTAGGGGTTGATACAGCTGGATAAACAACGTCACTCTCTGTGATTTTCCAAAAACACTAACAAATCTTTAGGTGAATGCTTCAATTTAGCTCTTTCTGACAGGTTTTCGCTCATCAGTTCCAAAGATAATGCACGTAAGAATTGTCTTCTCGTTTTTTCTTTCATATTACGTGTGTTTAATTGAAAAATGCGTAACGAACTTATACCCTCCAAGTCAAGTAAGCGGAAAAATACATGGAGGCCACCTTTGTGCTGTTCTTGATGTTGAAATTCTGGAGCACATGACGTCTAAAGAATCAACTCCACCTTTGGTTGAATTATAGTCTGTGGTTTGTACAAGTTTTTTGGTATCTTCATCAATGATGTCGGTATCATGCGTTGTGGAGAGAATGACTACAGCTTTCCTTTTTTTATAATCATAGAAATCAAAGTTTTGTCATCTTGACAACCGAACATGTAGTCTCCTGCCACTGCATTTCCATTTACTGTCACAAATTCTGGGGAATTTCTTTTTTATTTTTTCTCATTGTACCTAAGAAAGTGAGGCCTTTGCTAAGGAGGTATTCAGGCAACTGGTAACTTTAAAAATAGGCCTGGCACTTGTTTTCCGCAGTACACTTCAAAATTATATGCATAAAAAGTGCGTGCATCACACAATCCATAGATTTTTAACCCGTATTTGGCTGGTTTTTGAGACATGTACTGGATGAATGAACATCGTCCTCTAAACGCAACCAACATCTCATCAGCAGTGACAAATTCCCCTAAACCGAATGATATTTGGCTGTTAGCAATGAAAGAAGACTAAATTTCTCATATAGGAGCAAGTTTGTCCGTTGCTTGACGTTCCAATCTCGTGTTTAGGTCATCAAATCTTACAGCTCGTGGCAAAAATCTAAATCTATTTAGGCTGAAATTGGCTCGCAAAATTGTCAGACGTGTTCCATTGCTATTGAAATATTCAGAGAAATTTGCACGGTTACCTCTTTTGACCGCAATCAAAAACAGAGCACCAAACAATGCTAGCATTTCAGCCGTTGTTATCGGCTTATAATCCCTTTCACGTACTTCACAGTTACTGCTTCCTCCTGCCAGTGCGACGTGCCAATTTTTTTCCTTTCAATATAAATATTCGTGTACCTTACGATCCCTTCTACCATTTCGGGTGTTATTATACACTGAAAACTTTCCAGTCGAGTTTCACATTGTCTGGCTTGTCCTCTAGGACCTGATACAGTTTTGATTATATTTTTTGACTTTGATTTTGTGCTGGTAATATTGGCACTACCAGCCCAAATAGTTTCCATGTCCTTACCTATATAAAATCTGATTTCATTTGTTGGTAGCTCCTGTTTATCTATGTCTTTTCTCCCCCCTTTCCAAATCAATTTCCGACTCACTTTGATGTATATCATCTTCAATCCCTTCTTGTTCATAATCTGGGTCATCGGAAACGTCATCTTCTAGGGATTCCTCATGGCCTTTCCCCTCTGCTTCCTCTCTCTCCAATTCAGCCAAGATTCTATGTATGTCATCAGACGTAAGGTTTCGTCGTTCCCTTTAAAAAATAAAAGTTGTTACTTTTGCCAACAGAAATTTCTTAGAATGACGAAGTGTTAAAGTAGAAAGACAAACAGAATTTGTGAGTGGGAAAATTTATAGAAATTAATGCACATTCACTAGAGAATTGGAAGAGTCTATAAAATTAAGGAATTATAGGAGAATTACAAAAAGAAATACTTACACTGCGAAGTAGACGAGTAGAAAAAATCTCGTAAGCGCTCGCAAGGCGGTAAACTGACCGCCGAACGTGTTCGGACCTATTTGAACTTGTAGTGGGAGGCAGAGAGGTGCGACTTGCACGAACTTTGAGCAGCATCTGTGGGAAAAAGGTGCAACGAGAGAATACATGTCCCTTCCGCCGCCTCGTTACCTTTGTGGAGTAAGTATGGTGCGAAATTGCAAAAAGGTGGTCACTTCACCGCCCGCGCGAGCGCGTGAAGGTTAATAGGCACTGTGACTGCAATAAAGCCTCTCTGTAATTTCATTATCTATGTAACGTTAAATGAACCGGACCGGCAACTTTTCGTTCTCTCTCTTCTTGATCAACCATTGTCCGGTAGAGTTTCTGTTATTTGTGCCCATTTTGCGTAACAATGATTATTATTTAATTTCATTGTGTTTGTAATTAAAATTAATCATACCTTTTTCCTCAGATTTTCTTCATGAATTTGAAAAGTAAATGTGGCTAACTTTGTATGGGGATATCTGTTGGTGAATGATCCCGTTTTAACGGCACCAATCGGTGTAATACGCTTTGTTTGCTTTCAAAGTAGAACCTGCACCTAAAATTTCACTTTTAGCAGAACGACGTCTGATAGGTTTTAGGCGTAAATCACGTCCCAAAATTATTCTCGCCAACAGACAATCCCGTTAGAGAATTGTAGCTAAGATAATATGGTGGTAATAAAATTCCAAAATTTTAATACTTAATTTTAAAAAGCCAAAATAATAAAAATAAAATAAAAACCACCACTATAAGCTGAAGAAATTGTTTTAGCGGGTACGCGGTTATCATTGATACTGTAGCGCCTTCTGTGGGCATCAGTCATGGTTTGCCTGTGAAATCATCCACAATGAACTCTGTTTCACCAGTGTTTCTGTGCGATGTGTACCAAGACAGCTCACTGACGAACTCAGGGTCAGACGTGTAGACATCTGCTAACCCTTACTTGACCATTTTAATAGGAAGACGACTGCTGACGAAATGTGGTTTCACCATTGAGCCAAAAACGTAGCCTCGAAGTATGGGGAGAAAGCGCCACAAATCACAAAGTCAGACTCTTCATCAGCGGAAAAAGGTTACGCTAGCCACTCTCTGGGGCGAAAATGGGCCTCTGCTGAAAGAATAAATGGCAAAGAGAACAACCTCCAACAAAGAGTCTTACAGTGAATCGTTGTAAAACAACCTGAAGCTAGCTCCAAACGGCAATGTCTGTTACCAAAACAATGCGTAACTGTTCAATGACGTTCCCAAAGTCTGTGCAAAATTGTGTCACGCAATGATGAATACAGCCACTTTCCTCTGGAAGGGTATTAAGCTTTACGGAGTATGGAATGTTAAAGGACTCAAATTTTAGTGATACCATGATAAAAAAAATAGCAGCAGTGCTATGATTTAAAAGCTTCCCTTCATTGCTCATATTTAATCAAATTATGTGGAAGAACTGAGAATGTGTAGCGTATGTTAATTGTTACCTTAAAGAATAAAATTATGAGAATTAATAAATTAATATTATTACATTCAATAACTCACTCACAGCAAAGTAACGCGACTAGTACGTCGAGGCCGTTTTTATGCATATGTCTTGATGACATCATCAATGAAAGTTTCTGTGAGTTCCTTGTCCCCTTCTGTTGACACCTTCATACAAGCTTGAAGGGTATCCTGACCTATCCTACTTCTTAATTTTGTCATCACCCTGCTCATTGTTCTGTATGACCTTCCAACAGTGAAAGTGGAAACGTCAATGCACAGCACATTTTAATCGAACGTTCGTAGTGCTTCATAGCGGAAATTTATCCTTAAGATAATAGGAAGCAACATCAGAAGACGAATATTCTGATTTGACACGAGCAACAAACTTAAAAATGTTGACGCTGTTATTGCAAACTTGCATTCTCATAAGTCCTAACATCAGCAACAGTTCTTTAAAATCGCGAAGTTCTCGAAAATGTTCTAAACATTTAAAGGAATTCCCTTAGTTGTATCACTTTCACAGTCTTGTCATTGAACCATTGGTCAGTTTCATTAATTATATCTTTTATAAAATTCCTTGCAGTTTTCATTGTTTCTTGACCTCTAGCTCACTTTTAATTTCTGTTGCGTCCACCTGTAGGTTTCTTTATTTTATTTGGTGTTTCACTTTACTCACCGTTTTCATTGCAATCTAAGTATCTTAAATGCTCCAGAGTTCGAGAAACAAGTACATGGAGTTGAGAACTTTTGAGTCATTGGTTCACCAAATTTTACTTAAGTTTGAGATGGCATGCTGTGAATGTGTGGCACCTCGTGCAGTTTTTGTTGTAGTAACCGAGCGCGGGACGCAGTATTAGAAACAGTAAAATTAGCAGCACCATCTTAAGACCATCTGCCTAAGTTCCCATAAGAAAGTTTTCGCTTCTAGTTCACTATCAGTTGCTGTAAATACAGATTCAGGTTTAGAATTCTTCGATTGAACCAGACAAAAACTTTCCTTCGCTTATAAAGACCGATACGGCGTAACAAAACCAGCTAGGAAGGCTGTTCACTTAAGTTAGAACCACTTGCAGATTCGTCTGCCTTCAGGAAAAAGCATTTACCATGGAGAACTGTTCCATCTTCACGATTAAAAAATATCCAGTGCAATTTAATAATTCTGAAACAGTTTGTTTGCTAACACATGTTGATCTTCCACTCTGAAATTTTAACACTTTTCCAGAACAATGACATTTTTCAACACTATCTTCAGCGTTAGAGGTTCATATTTTGTTGTCAGGGTCATTTCTTCTTTACTAAGGTAATACGCACTTCGAATTAAAGAAGACAGTGCTTCGCGATTTAATACCTTTTCAGTTTCATTTTCTTGAATTACCTGGGCGTGAATTAAAGAGTTTAATCCCTGTAACTTACTGTTTTCAGTTGCAACGGTTTTGCATGTTTTTCTGACTTGCGTACTTTTGTATTTTTCCTGTTCTTCCATTAGCTTTTCTAAGTTTAGTGAAAGGAACAGAAATAAACTCACCTAGTGATTACCTAACGTCATTTATTAAATGCATTTCTCACAAATTGCAAAAATATTCACCATCATCGCTGTGAGTATAAAAATTGTACCTATACCCCCATTTTTGTTGTTACTTAATCTCGAATTCAACACTTTTTTACGATGACGACTCAAGGATGGGCCAGAAGTAGTACGTTTTATATTCGAAGATTGGGGAGGAGTAACTGAAGACACATAAATCAGTTCACCATCACATTCACAAGCGTATCTATCAATAGTCTTACACTCATCCATGTCTTCTGCAAGACGCTGTCTTTCATGTTAACAGAATCTTCCGTCGGTTCTTGGTAGAACAACATTGTAATAAATGCAAAGCATCAGTTTGCTCTTGTTCTAAAATGTTACCTCCATTGTGTTAACAGGTTTTCGTCTTACAAGGCCATCTTCAGACATTTACTGAGTATTGTAACCAAAGAAGTTACAATGTTTGCAAACAAAATTGGAAGAGAAGTAACACATCTAGACTGAAGCAGAAACATACAGTAAGTAGTATCCTTGACAGTGTAGTGGTAATGCAATGGAAAAGTATAAAATTGAGATTAAATAAATAACAATTGAGTATTCAGGAAAAACTTTAATACAAAAAAGGGGACAGCATGCCTGTATAACAGTTTCTATTAATAAACAAAACTAATGTAAGAAAATGTTATTAGTACTTTACAAGACTACATCAGGAGGTATAAAACATGGAGAGTGATACGCAAACCAAGTAAAAGAAGAAACAATTATCAATGTAACTGCAGAATACTTAAGGAACTTAAGCAATATCAATAAGATAAACAGAAATAAATAAATCCAGGATATTGGATGCGTTTGAGGGAACATACAGTAAATGCAATCTTTGACAATATGGTGATACTGCATTTTAACATTAACATTATATTCAAGACCGTGGCTATGTATCAGTTTGCATTCACCAAATGAACAAAGTAAAATATGAACAGTATTTGAGACAACAACAAGAGGTGTTAATCATGGACACTAATACAAGTACCAGTTAAAAGAAAGCATTAACTATTGAAACTACAGCCTAAATGGAATACATAGACAACTTGTAAAAAACAATATAATGATTACAGGAAAAAGGGAATATGTAGGAACACACAGTGTGGAAGGTGATGAACAACAGAGATGATTATATAAAGTTTAGGAGAGGGGAAGTATTGAGCTGTGTCTGGTCATTTAGGATTAGATGTGGACTGTGACTAAGATGTTTGTTAACTTCCAAGGCTTCCAGCAGGTTGAGTTTATGGCCATTGTTTTCTATGTGAAGTACATGGCACCCTGGCTGATAGTTGTGACCCTTACTCAGTACATGCTCAACAAATGCAGAATTCTGCAACCTCAAACTGCATTCATGTTCAGCCAGCCTAGTTTCTATGTGTCTAGCTGACTAACCAATGAAAAACATGTCACAATCAGAACAGGTGATTTTGTATACCTCACTGTTGTGTAAAAACTGGATCTTATCTTTGCTATTGAAAACACACTGAGCTATCGTGTTCTTAACATAGTAGGAAAGCCTATACTTGTAGGCTTTCAGTGCTTTGGCAACAATCTGAGATACCTCCCCTAGGAATCATAGTGTACAATATTTCTTGCAGACAGTGGATGAGGTAGCAGGTGGGGCATACAGGAGGGGTACAATTTTATGTTTTTGTTTCCTGTGGAAGATGTGGTCGATAAGAACTTTATTGTAATTATTGGCTGTGGCAATAACTTTTATTGCATCGAACTCTGCTTAAAAATCAGCTCTGGACATGGTGATACATATATGATGGTGTCCCATTGAGTGGAAAGCTGCATGTTTATGAATTATGGGGTGTTGTGAGCAAGAAGGTATTACTGTGTCAGTAGTTTCAGTTGTGGTTTTTCTATAAATCATGAAATAATGTGTGTGTATACTGATGTCAATGCTGAGATCCAACATGTTTATTGATTCGTTGTCGATCTCCATTGCGAACTGAATATTTTTTTGTTGACTGTTTAGGTTTTTTCAGAAATGTGTTGAGATATCTTGTAGGATTTGTCACAGGACATTATCTAAATATCTAAACCAGTATTTGATACAGCAGTCTTTTCAGTAGTTGCAAAGGCAACCGTCTGGATGATTGATTGATCTGGCCTTTTAACACTAACCAAAACGGCCTTGCTGTACTGGTACTGCGAACAGCTGAAAGCAAGGGGAAACTACAGCTGTTATTTTTCCAAAGGGAATGCAGTTTTATTGTATGGTTAAATGATGATAGCATTCTCTTGGGTAAAATATTCCGGAGGTAAAATTGTCCCCCATTCAGATCTCCCAGCAGGGACTACTCAAGAGGACATCGTTATTAGGAGAAAGAAAACTGGTGTTCTACGGATCGGAGTGTGGAATGTCAGATCCCTTAATCGGGCGGGTAGGTTAAGAAATTTGAAAATGGAAATGGATAGGTTAAAGTTAATATAGTGGGAATTAGTGAAGTTCAGTGGCAGGAGGAACAAGACTTTTGGTCAGGTGAATACAGGGTTATAAATACAAAACCAAATGGGGGTAATGCAAAAGTAGGTTTAATAATGAATTAAAAATCAGGAGTGGGGGTAAGCTACTACAAACAGCATAGTGAATGCATTATTGTGGCCAAGATAGTCCGAAGCCCATGCGTACTACAGTAGTACAAGTTTAGGTGCCAACTAGCTCTGCAGATGAAGAAACTGATGAAATGTATGATGAGATAAAAGAAATTATTCAGGTAGTGAAGGGAGACGAAAATTTAATAGTCATGGGTGACTGGAATTCGAGAGTAGTAAAAGGGAGAGAAGGAAACATAGTAGGTGAGTATGGATTGGGGGTAAGAAATGAAAGAGAAAGCTGTCTGGTAGAATTTTGCACAGTGCATAACAATCATAGCTAACACTTGGTTCAAGATTCATAAAAGAAGCTTGTATACATGGAAGAAGCTTGGAGATACTGACAGGTTTCAGATAGATTTATATAATGGTAAGACAGAGATTTAGGAACCAGGTTGTAAATTTTAAGACATTTCCAGGGGCAGATATGGACTCTGACCACAATCTATTGGTTACGAACTGTAGATTACACCTGAAGAAACTGCAGAAAGGTGGGAATTTAAGGAAATGGGACCTGGGTAAACAGAGAACCTGAGTTTGTGGAGAGTTTCGGGGAGAGCATTAGAGAACAACTGAAAAGAGGAAAGAAATACAGTAGATGAATGGGTGGCTCTCAGGGATGAAGTAGCGAAGACAGCAGAGGATCAAGTAGGTAAAAAGTCGAGGGCTAGTAGAAATCCTTGAGTAACAGAAGAAAATTTAAATTTAATTGATGAAAGGAGAAAATATAAAAATGCAGTAAATGAAGCAGGCAAAAAGGAGTACAAACGTCTCAAAAATGCGATAGACAGGAAGTGCAAAATGGCTAGAGGACAAATGTAAGGATGTAGAGGCTTATCTCACTTGGGGTAAGATAGAAACTGCCTACAGGAAAATTAAAGAGACCTTTGGAGAAAGGAGAACCACTTGCATGAATATCAAGAGCTTTGATGGAAACCCAGTTCTAAGCAAAGAAGAGAAAGCAGAAAGGTGGAAGGAGTATATAGAGGGTCTATACAAGGGCGATGTACTTGAGGACAATATTATGCATATCGAAGAGAATGTAGATGAAGATGAAATGAGCGATACGATACTGCGTGAATAGTTTGACAGAGCACTGAAATACCTAAGTCGAAACAAGGCCCCAGGTGTACACAGCATTCCAGCACAACTACTGATAGCCTTGGGAGAGCTAGTCGTGACAAAACTACCATCTGCTGAGCAGTATATATGAGACAAGCGAAATACCCTCAGACTTCTAGGAGAATATAATAATTCCAATCCCAAAGAAAGGTGTTAGATGTGAAAATTACTGAACTATTAGTTGAATAAATCACAGCTGCAAAATAGTAACACGTATTCTTCACCGACGAATGGAAGAACTGGTAGAAGCCGACCTCGGGGAAGATCAGTTTGGATTCCGTAGAAATATCGGAACTTGCGACGCAATACTGACTTAACGACTTATCTTAGAAGAAAGATTAAGGAAAGGCAAACCTACATATCTAGCATTTGTAGACTCAGAGAAAGCTTTTGACAATGTTGACTGGAATACTCTCTTTCAAATTCTGAAGTTTGCAGTGGTAAAATACAGGGAGCGAAAGGCTATTAACAATTTGTACAGAAACCAGATGGCAGTTATAAGAGTCGAGGTGCATGAAAGGGAAGCAGTGGTTTGGAAGTGAGACAGGGCTGTAGCCTCTCCCCAATGTTATTCAATGTGTGTATTGAGCAAGCAGTAAAGGAAACAAAACAAGAATTCGGAGTAGGTATTAAAATCCATTGAGAAGAAATAAAAACTTTGAGGTTCGCCGATGACATTGTAATTCTGTCAGAGACAGCAAAGGACTTGGAAGAGCAGTTGAATGGAATGGATAGTGTCTTGGAAAGAGGATATAAGATGAACACCAACAAAAGCAAAACAAGGATAATGGAAGGTAGTCGAATTAAGTCTAGTGATGCTGAGGGAATTAGATTATGAAAAGAGACAATGAAAGTAGTAAAGGTGTTTTGCTATCTGGGGAGCAAAATAACTGATGATGGTAGAAGCAGAGAAGATATAAAACGTAGACTTTCAATGGCAAGGAAATCGTTTCTGAAGTAGAGAAATTTGTTAACATCTAGTATAGATTTAAATGTCAGGAAGTCGTTTCTGAAAGTATTTGTATGGAGTGTAGCCATGTATGGAAGTGAAACATGGACGATAAATACTTTGGACTAGAGTATAATAGAATTTTTCGAAATGTGGTGTTACAGAAGAAAGGTGAAGATTAGATGGGTAGACCACATGAGGAGGTATTGAATAGAATTGGGGAGAAGAGTAGTTTGTGGCACAACTTCACAAGATGAAGGGACCAGTTGGTAGGACAAGTTCTGAGGCATCAAGGGATCATCAATTTATTATTGGAGGGCAGCGTGGAGGGTAAAAATTTTAGAGGGAGACTAAGAGATCAATACACTAAGCAGACTAGGAGGATGTAGGTTGCAGTAAGTACTGGGAGATGTAGCTTCCACAGGATAGGGTAGCATGGAGAGCTAGCTTGCACAGGATAGGGTAGCATGGAGAGCTGCATCAAAACAGTCTCAGGACTGAAGACCACAACAACAACAACATTGGATATTTGCACTCAAAATTTCTGTTTTTAGAAAATGTTGTTCAATATGGTACATAAATATTTCAGCCAACAGTGGACTAAGAGGGAACCCATAGCTAAGCCATGTAATTGTTTATCAACAGTCCTTTGGAAGTGGACATAGTTCTGTGCAAAGTGTGACTGAGTGGCCAGTATCAAGTCATTCAATTCCACAGGATTGACATTAGACTTGTGCATCAGCTCTGTTAGAATAGCAATGCATTCTACTACTGGTATGCTGCAAAACAAACCGCAGACGTGAAAGGATACTAATTTCTGGGGGTATGTGACAAATATACCTTTTAACTTATTCGCTAGGTGCACATAGTTTGAAATACCATGCTTTGGTTTGAATTTAGTCTTGCTCTTAATTAGGACATCCTGTTTACTAGCTACTTTGTAAGATGGAGCAGCAAGTGATGATATAACTGGACGAATAGGAACATCTTTCTTATCCGGTGTAGGAAGCCCAAACATTCTAGGACGCACTGTTCATATTAGTTAACAGTTTTACTTCAAACTCAGAATATGCTTTTGCATGAATTGATTGCATATTTAATATCATCTTTGAATAATTTGGTAGGGTCTATAGGAAAGTCTTGGAACCCTGTGGTGTTCAGGAAATCATTAACTTTATCCACATAATCACATTTGTTCAAAAGTACAATACTTCTGGCTTTATCAGATTTTGTGGCAATGATATCTTGGTGTTATAATTTCTGTTTTAAGAACTTGAGGGTGTGGAAGTCAATTGACCATGGGATGTTACACAAGAATTTGGTTACATTATTTAGTGTATTGGCAACTAAATATTTTGCTGTGGTGTCTCGTCAGAGCATATTCATTATCTACTTTCGTAGCATACAGTTTTTTCTGATTTTTATTTACTCTTGTCCAGAACTTTACATATATAGCCGATAGACAAATTTTTCAAACAATGTAAGTACATGAAACTTCCTGGCAGATTAATACTGTGTGCCGGACCGAGACTCGAACTCGGGACCTTTGCCTTTCGCGGTGGTAGAGCACTTGCCCGCGAAAGGCAAAGGTCCCGATTTCGAGTCTCGGTCCGGCACACAGTTTTAATCTGTCAGGAAGTTTCATATCAGCGCACACTCCGCTGCAGAGTGAAAATCTCATTCTGGAGTATAAGTACATGACAAAATTCCATATGACATCCAAAATTCCGCCGTTTAAACTGCTGTATCGTTGGCGATAACCAGATCGTCCATCGGGCATGGGGCTGGGAGGTTTCTACAGTTGAGCAGGTGTTGATATTGCTGTTCGCCACATTCGCATAGTTCATCTCCTGG
This sequence comes from Schistocerca cancellata, assembly GCF_023864275.1. NCBI lineage: Eukaryota > Metazoa > Arthropoda > Insecta > Orthoptera > Acrididae > Schistocerca > Schistocerca cancellata. The sequence goes on along the minus strand of NC_064628.1, from coordinate 477,686,816 downwards.
AGAGAAATCCCATTTTTTCATATTGAACTTGCATCGGGATACACCAGTTCTCAGCCTGTTGAGGTCCTTCCATTTTTTATATGGGAGGTGACGTCCTTTAGCAAGCTCTTCTTTAGGGTTGTTCCAGTACATCTCTGATGGTGAGTTACGCCAGAGCTGTATTCCATGATTTGCAAGTGACAAAAGTGGTTCTGTTGAACGGAGGAAGCTCTTGATCGTAGTCTTGGATGCTGGTATTCACATCCGAACATGGGGTGTCTTGGATCTGTCTCCTGTTTCCGCTTCTTTTTCCCTGCTGCTGTTCTTCTGATATGTGGGGGTGCTATGCCCATGAGATGATATATTTTATTGATGGGGGTTGCCCACAAGCAACCAGTGGCAATGGATCCTGTTTCATTAAGGGCAATGTCACTTCTTTGGCATGGGGAGGAGCATATTTAAAACCTTTCTCAACCACTTTTTGTTCATTTGGAGACAGAACCTAGTTTGACTGGTCAGTTAGGCGTTGGGAAAACTTGTGTACACTTTGAGGTTAGAGGTGTACTCATTTTCCTAATCATAGATACGTCGTGAGTGAGATCACTCACACTTCGACGAACTTCTAGATCAGAAACGTCAAACTCACAGGGGTTTAACTTCATTGTGATAGCCACTTTTAGGTGTGTACACACGTTGTCACGAACACGATACCATTTCGTCATTTCCTCCTTTATCCAAGTGTATCTTGCGACGTCAACGGCTTTATTTGCAGCGGCAGATGTTCGTCTTGACTTTATGGAGACGTAAAAGAGAGAAAATAAAGTGGCGCTACTATGGAGGATACGTTTTCGTAGATCTCTGGCGTTCCATGCAGCATATACCTACTAGAGAATTCAATGTGAGAATGGACCACAATATTGTCAGATAATATGTCTATTTCCTGTTGACGACTGAACTTTAGATCAAAGCAACTCCAGGAAATAAAATTTACTACTCTTCCATATTCCTTTATTAAACGTTACCAGTTTCAGAGGAGTAATCTAACATCTTAGTCATGTGTAAAACGCAACAGCAGTAATGAACAGTCAAGCCATATAGTAAATGGCATTAATTAAGATTACCAGCAATATGCTAGCATTGAGACTATTTTCATCCTATCATACTTCGCTTAGAGAATTATAGCCGATTGGGGGAAAATCCCTCAAATATATGGGGAGTATTACGTGTTCGGAACAGTTACCATGCCAATCAAACTTTCATTTTCAATCATTCATTTTCTCGTGGTTCAGCTCTTGTCTACAAGAAAGCCAGAACGCCATAAGTCAGTTTCAATCTGCACATTGGACTACAGAGCAATGATGAATGGAGCAGGCTCTGGCAGTTGAGCTTACGACATGTAACAAATTATTAAAGTCTGCAGGGTTTCGTGGCCGTTGTCACCGAAGTTAAAATCTTTGGGTTATTAGGCTGCGTCATATCTCCTCTAAAATGATCAACGTTTCAACCCCTCTGCTGTTATCTCCCTCAGGACCTTCCGGTGTCAACTACTGCTAGCACCAGAAAATTCTGAGGAAGATTCTGACGAAGATTCTGAGGAAGATCCCAGCAGAGGGGTCGAAACATCGATCATTTTAGAGGGAATATGAAGCGGCCTAATAACCCATAAAATTTTAACTTCGTGTAACAAATTATCTATAATAGGAAACTAAATAAAATACAATCCACTACATTATAGATTACAAATTGCTGTTACAGTATTTACTGTAAAATATTTAGGATTAGCCATCCAGTGCGATCTTAAGTCGAATGACCACATAAAGCAAATAGTACGAAAAGCAGATGTCAGATAGATCCATAGGAAGAATCATTAGGAAATGTAACTCGTCCACGAATGAAGTGTTTACAAACTTGAGTATTGTGCATCTATCTGCGATCCTTACTAGGAACAGAACAGATAAACAAGATCCAACAAATGCTGTGGGTTTCCTGACGGATTCTATTAGTCGGCGCGAGAGCGTTACGGAGGCTGCTCAACTAGTTCCAGTGGCAGACGTTACAAGAGAGGCTTTGTGCATCACGGAACGTTTACTACTGAAATTTCGAGTATGCACTTTCTGGAAAGTGTCTGACAACACATTACTTCCACCCAAATCCATTTCACAACGAGAAAAGTCGAGAAATTTGAGCTTACACAGAGGCTTACAGCCAACCATTCTTTCCACGCGCCATTCGCGAACGGAACAGGGAAGAGGGGTCAGTTAGTGGTACTAGCAATATTCTCTGCCACACACCGTTAGCTGGCTGTCGTAATATGATGTAGATGTAGATATGCGATGAACGTAATTACTAGATTCCAACCATGCTCACTTCAAGAGAACTGTACGACGACAAAAGTATCACTCATTTTTAAGCGGAAAATGGGTACATTGGAAGTACCATAATCAAACTAAGAAATCCGTGAGATACGCATATGGCAGTCTTAGGAGATACCACAATGACCACCATCAGAAAACAGAGCATTATTTATCGTTAACTGTACCATACTCTCGGCAGTAAAACAGTCACACTAAATGCAACAACAAGGTTGAAGTTTGATCACAACATTCGTTTACATGTGAAACACCCCTTATTGTTCTTAGAGCTAGCCACGGTAACGGTGTGGAATTTTAATTGCAATCTCAAATGTCTGGCGTGTCCAAGCGCATTTGGCTCAGGTCATGCTCGTATTCCGTTTATGTTTACCTTTATAATCTTGTGTATTACTTTTCCGCATCCAAAATTCATTTATACATGTTAATAGAATGATAGTGGTGGAATTTTTGAACATATCCTCTATTCGAATATTATGAATAGCCAAGAAGAAAATGATCTATTGACAAATAGTGAGAACGTACTCAGAAAATAACGTCCTTTTGCAACACAAATGGCTCTTTATTCTCATGAAGTAGTAAATGCTATCAACAGAGGATCTGAAACTGATTTTATAATTATACATTTCCAGAATGCTTTTGATACCGTTCCTCATGGGAGGTTTCTAACCAAATTGCGTACCTATGGAGTACGTCTCAGTTGAGCGACTTGATTCGTGATTTTCAATATGACACGCCACAGTTCGTAGTTTGTACTAAATGGCGAAAAGTCGAAGAGGAAACAGGTGATATCTGTGGGGTCCCTAATCTACATACAGTTTTAGAAAACAATCTGAGTAGCCATCTTAGATTGTTGGCAAATGATGCTGTCATTTTCTGTCTACTGAAGTCATCGGAAGATTAATACCTTTTGCATCCCGCCTAGATAGGCGGTGCATGGGTCTGCTCCTGTAAACTGAAAGGTAGGCCGAATGTAGGAAGCAAGTAGGAGCAAGAGAAGGTGAAATACTTCGGTACTGCTTGTAGATTTTACAAGTTTACTATAGCCAAAATTGTGATTACATAATCGTTACTTAACTTTGGCTGAGATGAGCACGTAGGTGCGAAGCTGTACATCTGTCAGATCTAACTTCGGCTAGAAGTTACAGAGGCAAAAATCTGTAGTGGCCCGCCCTCTATCAAATAGAAACAGTGTTGCTTGGTCGTCTACTCGGAATCAAATGGGCTGAATCTGGAGCGGCGCTCGTAGAGCTGCACAGCGCCGGCTAGAGGGCGCTGTCGTCGGTGTCGTAGTGGCAACCTAAGAAATTTTACCCACGCCGTGGCATCGTAGCTATCGATAGCAAATACCAATTGTAAAATGATGTAGAAAAGATATCAGTATGGTGTGAATCGTCGTAATTCACTCAAAATAATGTAAACTGTCAAGACATTGGCTACTAAAATGGATAGAATATTGCAATGCTTGTGTTATTCAGAAGTACGAATCCATGCTCCTTCTGAAATGCATGCACTCTGAACAATATACGGACTGCAATACTGTATTTATCCGCCAGCAACGAGCAAGTGACTTTCAAGCGTACAGTGCCAGCAACTGCATTCACTTGGTCGCTAAATATCGCTTGCTGCATGAACTGATTCCAATTGTGTGTTAAAAAATAATTATAGACGTATTAAAAATCTCCATAATTGAATGTAACATGAGTTAATGATATATTAAAAATCAAAACGGAACAATATAATTAGCTTGATGCTGATATCTTAGATCGAACCAAGTCACAAAATAAGGAAAAAATTATAATAAAGTCTGTTTTCAGTCCCACCAATTTTGAACCTTGTGTAGCTGTATGCTTCAATGAGGTTTTGTCACACTTTGTGGGACAATTAACAGGTAGACTGGTCGATGGGATTGGACGCTCGTAACCTATCCTATCGTGCAGCCACAGATATCTGAGGTCAGATGAGCTTTGATGAAAAATATCTCATTGTTATGGTTTTCATTTAATGTCTGGCGGAATCTAGAAGACAGAGTTCTGCCTTTCCAAAAACTATAGTCTGTAACGAAAAGTGCCGAAGGCGAATTTTATCTAGCTGAATAGAAATTCTACTTGACGGGGTGACGACTGGAAAAGCGTGTCTTGTAACCAGTGCTGAGACGCGCGTTTAAACCAGAAGAAAGTTTTCTGTGGGAGATGGAAAGGTACTGACTGTGGCAGGTCAAAGAGAAGCGGATTCTAATGTGCGTTGGTGTTTTCCAGCTATCTTATAGTCCTGAATGGTGCTGGCAATGTTGCGAAGAAAATATCTGACCACGTGTGAAGTCTCACACACGTCGCACCCGACTGAGAGAAACCAGCACTGGAGCGACCACCGTGCAGAGAAAACACAGCCGGAATATGGGGAAACGCTCGAGCTAATGAAGGAAGGGGTGGTGGTGTTCGGCGGGGGCGGGGGCGGGGGAGGGAAGAGGGATGAGGAAGGGCAGGGCGGGCAGATCTGGTGGACCGTGAGCGGATGAGGACGCCTGGTTTATTCGCCGCTTCCCTTATCAGCAGAACACAGGGGGGAGCGCTCGCCGGAATTCCGTGGAACACAAAGGCGAGCGTTCCGCAACACACACGGCCAGTGCAGAGAGCGAGATCAAGCGCTGCTAGCCTCTATCTGCTGTTCTGTTTGCAAGCAAAGATATAAAGAAAGGTTGCTTTCTGTAAAATACTGTTTTTATACGAATATTTCTATAGCTTCAGTTTTGTCAAAAAGTATTTTTGTGTCGAGAAGCAAATATTGTACAAAGGTGTGTTCTGAGTATTTCATCTAAAACTAAAAGCGACTGGCTTTCCAAAACCAAAAGTGCAACTACCAAGCTAGGTGGTGCTTTGGTTAGCTCAATGGACTCGCATTCGGTAGGACGACGGTTCAAACTCGCATCTGGCCATCCAGATTCATGTTTTCTGTGACGTAATTAAATCGCTCCTGGCAGAATCCGGGATGGTTTCTTTGAAAAGGATACGACCGATTTCCTTCCCCATCCTTCACACAATCTGAGCTTGTGCTCCGCCTCTAATGACCTCGATGTCGATGGGACATTAAACCCAGTCTTTTTCCTTTTTTCCAAATTTCAACAGACGTGTTTTTCTGATACAATGGAGGCATTCACACTGTAAATGCCGACAAAGCACACGGTATGAAAGAGAAGAGGTTCATCACAATGGCCTTCCCATTCATAGATCAAAGCTTACGATGTTGGCTACAGGCTTTGTGGGGCGATGGGTAAACAACCAACATCGGTCGTTATGTCGTTATGAAAAGACACGTAAATTTTCTGTGCGTGCCTTAAACCTATCTTCACCGATTACAACAGCATGAAAAATATTTCTGCTGTCATCTAGAAAGCGATGGAGAACGTACTGACCACAATTTGCAGTCTGTAAGTTCACATAAGTCTTCGTGCTCACTGAAAGAAAATGTTTCCTGCTTGCTATGTATTCAGCACGATAAGAAATTTGACTATAAATAAAAGTTTTGAGGTTCAACTAATTGCTAGAGTCTGTAAAATTTGAAACACACAAAATATAATAATATCTGTGACGACGTTCGCCTCCTTACCTGGGTGGTAACGTGCTCACTTCTCATACAAGCGGGTCCAGGTTCGATTCCCGCCAGGGTTGAAGATTTTCTCAGCTGGGGGAACCGGGTGTTGTGTTATCCTCATCATCATTTCATCCTCTTCACCGGTGCGCAAGTCGCCCAATCTGGTGTCGAAATAAATAAGACTTTCACTTGCCGGCCGAACTTCCTATAATAGGGGCCTCCCGGCCAACGATGTCATATGCTCATTTCATTTTTTCCCAAACCATAATAATAATATCCCTTTTTGGAACAGCCCCGTTAACAGTTCAGAGGCGATCTCTGTGGGAAGTTCAGAGTAAAATTGTCTATCGCCCTGACTTCAAAACACAAAAGTTAATTGCTCTCCTTGAAAGAGGAAAATTAGTCTCACCACTTGCCACGTGGTTTCGTCAACATTACGGGCGGCACACAATTACTTTCATGAAACCTAAGCGATCCTGGATGGTGTACGGTCCTCGTGAGCTCATTTCCTACTTTTAGCAAAAAGGCTTTTGGTAACTGTCCAGCTGTGACGTCATCCGTAGTACAGCGCACGCAGGTTTTTGACTGAAGCAGACAGATTAATATCTCGGTGCGAAGAGGTTCTTCTTAACTGCATCTCTGCTGTATTTATATAAGGGCGCAGCGGACCGCCAAACGGAACATCTGGTATCATCCGCCCTAGGTACAGGTAGCAGCATCTAAATGGCCTCTTTCTACGTCGTGTATTAATTAATACCTCTGTCTTTTAACAACTTACTGCCTTATTAATTTTCGTATAGATAGAGTTGAGTTTGCTTTAGTTACTCAAAAAGTTTTAGCTAGAGTGAATTTAAACTTTGCCCTCTACAATTTCTAGAATGGAACCGACAGTAGAACTTGACCTGTTAACTGCCTAGTTAAGATAGTATGTAATTATTATTTTTTACAATATACTTTTGAAACTTGGTTTAACTATATTATTTCATGAACGTAATCGAGTGCTATACTTCGAACTTTCTATTACATAAGCAAATGTACTTAATTTATCATGAGAAAGGACATTCCGTCCCAAGGTTTATTTTTGGAAAATAACTTGGAAACGAGTAGAAGTGACACATAGGTAAAGTTTTTATAAGAAATTGAGCCTACATGCGAATTTCCATCTTTCTGAGTCTTATATTTAGTGCCTTCAATTTTTCACAAAAACGCCAATTTTGAACAAAGTATTGCTCTGATCAAGACGACACTTGTAATTTTCAATTGTGACGTACATTTTCATAAACCGAACAATTTTTAGCTTTGCAGTCTTCTTATTCAGCGCCTCTTATTTTTTCTCAAGATCGTATATTTTGCTTACTATATTCATTTGATCATTCTGAGACTTAACAGTATTAACCTTAATACACCGAAGCATACACTGAAGAAGTTTGGAAAAGTTATTTTAATTTTGCTTTGGCTCTTGTATTATGGTGCAGTCCCTTGTATGCTAAGTACAGATGAATTATGATGATGTGGCGCTGGTAGTAGTGAACTGGTATAAGCCCCGCCATACCGGCTCGCCTCTGTACCCCATACAATGATACAGCGCTTCTTTCGCCTCATCTTGCATGCATGTGCTCATTAATGCACGCACACGGGTCACCGCTCTCTCGGAATGCTGCCCAGCTATGAACCTGTGTCAGTACTACAGTCGGACGCCGGCCGCAGAATGCCTGTTGACCACCTCCACGAGGTGAAAGTGAATCTATCTCGGCTCATAATGGAGTTCCAACCAGTGCTCATCCGCTGCTAGGGCGACCGACATAGCGATGGAAAGTTGGCGTATCGTACGTTTTATCATAAACTGTATGTGGGAATAAATTAGTGGATCTCACTTATTCAGTACTCGTGTATTCCATCTCCAGACGGATCCAATATCTACATTTCTTGGCAAACAGCAGAAGAGATCGTGAGCCGTGATCAGCGCCGTTATAACAGTGATGTCACACTTTGTCGCTCTTACGCAGAACAGAGATAGGTGGGGGTAAATCCCACACAGAGCAAAGATACGCACCGAGTTTTTGAACTGACTGCTATCGATTCAGGAGTTGACCACCAGGAGGTAGATTTGTCTTATTAGAACTTATTGTCCAGATGTGAGAAACTGAGGTAAGTCTGTTTTTTACTATCTACATGTAATTTAGTTACAAAGAAGAATCGACGAATTAATCTTTGTCACTACTGATTTTAAGCTTCAGTTTCTCTTAGAAACAATGTTTACAGTTGACCCAAAATTAACATGGAGCATTTATCAGAAAATGGGGAAGTAGGAGAAATCCCCGCAGATGTTTTCGAGTAAATCCCCGCAGTTCCAACAATGTGGCAATTAATCGATGATAACACTCAAGATGACATTCAACACATACTGCGTGAGAGTGTCTCACTTGAAGATATAATTGCGCTGTATCAAATAATAATTTAGAGAATTTTTCTGGTTAAGTACTGAAATCTGTGCTTCTAACATCGACATCCAATAATAAACGAATGGAAGGAAACTGCAGGGGAACAGAGAGCTTCCTTCTGGGAGTGAAAGACATACCATAGAAAGGAAAGAACGTGCTATAAAACCAACACAACCTAAGCTATATTTCATTACATCAATGCCAAAAAGAAGAAGAAAATAAATCAAAAACCGCATGATTATTCTTCAGAGTCCGATTCAGATCTTTCACATCATGGCAGTAGTTCAGATATAGATACAGTTGGGCGAAGAAGTATCCGAAGAAGAACAATAACAAGAGCTTGGGACTTAACAGAGGAATTAGGGGAGCCAAAAAACTATACAATTTACTTGACACCTATACAGCTTACTCTCAGTATATCAGGTTACACAACTAATTCTTCGTTCCTGACGAAGAATTATTTATGTACACGTATTTTTAAGCATTATGTTAAAATATACGGGATATTTCAGTTCAAAAATGTGTTGCGTAACTTGGCTACAATACAACAATGTTGTTGTTGTTTTTGTTGTTATGGTCTTCAGTCGTGAGAGTGGTTTGATGCAGCTCTCCATGCTACTCTATTCTGTGCAAGCTTCTTCATCTCCCAGTACCTACTGCAGCCTACATCCTTCTGAATCTGCTTAGTGTATTCATCTCTTGGTCTCCCTCTACGATTTTTACCCTCCACGCTGCCCTCCAATACTAAATTTGTGATCCCTTGATGCCTCAGAACATGTCCTACCAACCGATCCCTTCTTCTAGTCAAGTTGTGCCACAATCTGCTCTTCTCCCCAATCCTATTCAGTACCTCCTCATTAGTTATGTGATCTACCCATCTAATCTTCAGCATTCTTCTGTAGCACCACATTTCGAAAGCTTCTATTCTCTTCTTGTCTAAACTATTTATCGTCCATGTTTCACTTCCATACATGGCTACACTCCATATAAATACAACTTCCTGACACTTAAATCAATACTCGACAATAACAAATTTCTCTTCTTCTGAAACGCTTTCCTTGCCATTGCCAGTCCACATTTTATATCCTCTCTACTTCGACCATCATCAGTTATTTTGCTCCCCAAATAGCAAAACTCCTTTACTACTTTAAGTGTCTCATTTCCTAATCTAATTCCGTCAGCATCACACGACTTAATTCGAGTACATTCCATTATCCTCGATTTGCTTTTGTTGATGTTCGTCTTATATCCTCCTTTCAAGACACTGTCTATTCCGTTCAACTGCTCTTCCAAGTCCTTTGCTGTCTCTGACAGAATTACAATGTCATCGGTGAACCTCAAAGTTTTTATTTCTTCTCCATGGATTTTAATACCTACTCCGAATTTTTCTTCTGTTTCCTTCACTGCTTGCTCAATATACAGATTGAATAGCATCGGGGAGAGGCTACAACCTTGTCTCACTCCCTTCCCAACCACTGCTTCCCTTCCGTGTCCCTCAACTCTTTATAACTGCCATCTGCTTTCTTTACAAATTGTAAATAAGCTTTCGATCCCTGTATTTTACCCCAGCCACCATCAGAATTTGAAAGAGAGTATTCCAGTCAACATTGTGAAAAGCTTTCTCTAAGTCTACAAATGCTAGAAACGTAGGTTTGCCTTTCCTTAATCATCCTTCTAAGATAAGTCGTATGGTCAGTATTGCCTCACGTGTTACAACATTTCTGCGGTATCCAAACTGATCTTCCCCGAGGTCGGCTTCTACCAGTTTGCAATTCGTCTGTAAATAATTCGCGTTAGTATTTTGCAGCTGTGACTTAGTAAACAGATAGTTCGGTAATTTTCACATCAGTCTACATTTGCTTTCTTTGGGATTGGAATTATTATATTCTTCTTGAAGTCTGAGGGAAATTCGCCTGTCTCATACATCTTGCTCAGCAGATGGTAGAGTTTTGTGAGGAATGGCTCTCCCAAGGCCGTCAATAGTTCTAATGGAATGTTGTCTACTCCCGGGGCCTTGTTTCGACTCAGGTCTTTCAGTGCTCTGTCAAACTCTTCGCCGAGTATCACATCTCTCATTTCATCTTCATCTACATCCTCTTCCATTATATTGTCGTCGAGTACATCGCCCTTGTATAGACCCTCTATATACTCCTTCCACCTTTCTGCTTTCCCTTCTTTGCTTAGAACTGGGTTTCCATCTGAACTCTTGATATTCATGCAAGTGGTTCTCTTTTCCCCAAATGTCTCTTTTCCCCAAATGTCTCTTTAATTTTCCTGTAGGCAGTATCTATCGTACCCCTCGTGAGACAAGCCTCTACATCCTTACATTTGTCCTATAGCTATGCCTTCTTAGCCATTTTGCACTTCCTGTCGATCTCATTTTTGGGACGTTTGTATTCCTTTTTGCCTTCTTCATTTACTGCATTTTCGTATTTGCTCGTTTCATCAGTTAAATTCAGTATCTCTTCTGTTACCCAAGGATTTCCACTAGCCCTCGTCTTTTTTCCTACTTGATCCTGTGGTGCCTTCACTATTTCATCCCTCAAAGCTACCCATTCTTCTTCTACTGTATTTCTTTCCCTCATTCCTGTCAATTGTTCCTATACGCTCTCCCTGAAACTCTCTACAACCTCTGATTGTTTCAGTTTATCCAGGTCCCATCTCATTAAATTCGCACGTTTTTGCAGTTTCTTTAGTTTTAATCTACAGTTCATAACCAATAGTTTGTGGTCAGAGTCCACATCTGCCCCTGAAAATGTATTACAATTTAAAACCTGGTTCCTAAATCTCTGTCTTACTATTATACAATCTTTCTGAAACCTTTTAGTATCTCCATGTGTGATTCTTGAACCAAGTGTTAGCTATGATTAAGTTATGCTCTGTGCAGGAGGCTTCCTCTTCCATTTCTTAGCCCTAATCCATATTCACCTACTACGTTTCCTTCTCTTCCTTTTACTACTCTCGAATTCCAGTCACCCATGACTATTAAATTTTCGTCTCCCTTCACTACCTGAATAATTTCTTTTATCTCATCATACATTTCATCAATTTCTTCATCATTTGCAGAGCTAGTTGGCATATAAACTTGTACTACTGTAGTAGGCGTGAGCTTCGTGTCTATCTTGGCCACAATAATGCGTTCACTATACTGTTGGTAGTAGCTTACTCGTACTCCTATTTTTTAATTCATTATTAACCCTACTCCTGCATTACCCCTATTTGATTTTGTATTTATAACCCTGTATTCACCTGACCAAAAGTGTTGTTCCTCATGACACCGAACTTCACTAATTCCCACTATATCTAACTTTAACCTATTCATTTCCCTTTTTAAATTTTCTAACCTACCTGCCCGAATAAGGGATCTGACATTCCACGCTCCGATCCGTAGAACGGGTTTTCTTTCTCCTGATAACGACGTCCTCTTGAGTTGTCCCCGCCCGGATATCCGAATGGGGGACTATTTTACCTCCGGAATATTTTCCCCAAGAGGATGCCAACATCATTTAATCATACAGTAAAGCTGCATGCCCTCGAGAAAAATTACGGCTGTAGTTTCCCCTTGCTTTCAGCCGTTCGCAATACCAGCACAGTAAGGCCGTTTTGGCTTGCGTTATAAGGCCAGATCAGTCAGTCATCCAGACTGTGGCCCCTGCAAATTACTGAAAAGGCTGCTGCCCCTCTTCAGGAACCACACGTTTGTCTGGCCTCTCAACAGATACCCCTCCGTTGTGGTTGCACCTATGGTACGGCTATCCGTATCGTTGAGGCACGCAAGCCTCCCCACCAACGGCAAGGTCCATGGTTCATAGGGGGAGGACAACAATGGTACAAAGGGTTTTTCAAGCATTTCTATTGTGCAGTGGTCCATTTGTACCCATGTTCATCTAAATTTGGGCAGAGGCCGTAACTGTGGAGCTTTACCACATTCTGTGGGACAGAAATCCCTTGCAAATTTATTTAACAGAATTGTAAATTTATGTTTTATTAATAATCAGTCAGAGCTGTAAATTGGATGAGTTGTAGGTAGAAACCCATCCTATGACTTCAATTTTAAATCGCGGGAGGATTACCTCTCATTGACAATAGTATTAGAAAAAAATGAGAAAGGGTTTCGATGGTACTCCACCAGCGCACTCGATTTCGGGCGAGGATCTTCAGCTCTGCGGATATTTTCCCCTCCTGCTTGGCCTCTTTGTGCATCGTCCTCCTCTACGATGTCTTCGGCCTTCCTCTCTTCCTTTTACGCTGTGGCTTCCAGCAAAGACTTTACTCTGAACAATATCCTGACTTTTTCAGAGGGTGTGTCCGATCCATATCCACTTCCTTCTCTTGATTAGGATGGCGATAGATTCGTCTCCCGTTCTGTTACAAACGTCTTCGTTGGATACCATATTTGGCTAAAGGATTTTAAGAATGTTTCTAAGGCATCTACTGAGGAAAAAGTGCAAACTCTTGGTGATTGTAGATGTAACTTCCCAAGTATCCCATCCACACAGCATTGGCTTCACGTTTGTTGTAAATATTCGTTTTTCAGTTGTTATGGAAAATCTGTCTTGCCTTCCATAATGGATACAGCTGGATGAAGGCCTCGTCCACCTTTCGGATCCTTCCTCTTGCTCTTCCATCTTCAGTAAATATACTGCCAAGTTATGTGAACTCGTTTACCCTTTCGACTTCTTCATTGCTCACTCTCTGTTTTCTCGTATCTCCTGTACCGATTTTTCACAATCTTCGTCTTCGTGGATTTAATTTTCAGCCCAACAACCTTGGCTTAATTATCAACGTCTTGCACCTTTCCTTCCATGTTAACATGGCAGATGTCGTCGGGAGACTCAAGGTCTTCCAGACGCTTGGTCAGTCTCCATTGGATTCCTCTCTTCTTTACCTCTATCACTTCACTTATAACTTCACCCAGCATCAGTAAAAAGATCGCTGCAGATGAAACATATTCTTGGCGAATTCCAGCCTGAAGTGGTAAGCATTCCGTAGGTTTGCCCTCGTCGACGATTCGGCGTGTGTAGTTATTGTAAGTCTCCCTGATAACCTGAACTATCTTCCATGGTTCACGAAGTTTTTCAAAGGTTTCCACATGTGATTAATTTTAATGGAACCGAAGGCTATTTGAAGTCTGCAAAGTGAAGAACTCATTTGATTGTTCGATAACAACTCTAAGCGCGTTTATCTGATTTATGCAAGAGGATTTATTTCTAAAAGTTGGTTGCCCCTCTTTTAACTGCAATTCAGTTTGCATCTTGATTATATCACCGATTATACGCACCAACTCTTAGGTTCTAATTCTAAGTAAGATTATTCCCTTCAATTACGGCAGTTTGTGATGTCTCAATTTTTTGACAGTTTCACGAAGAATCCATCCCTCCACTCCTGTGGTTTCAGGACTGGAATTTATTCTCGAAATCAGACGGCTCTGAGAAATTTGACAGCAGCGACATCATGGCCTGTTGTGAGTGGACTTTTGCCATTTCACGATACTGCTGCTCGCGCTGACCGGGATCTCACAACTATCATGTGGAAATGGAATCCACGGGTCTGGGAACGACATATTGAACGCCACGCGCTATGTTAACGACGCCATAACGACAAGTACCTGAGAGTGCAGGCGTATTGTTTGCTCCGGCATGCAGAATCTTACAACTATGTCGTGTACCTTGAATCTTGTTCAAAGAAAGAGAAGCATCCACGCGGACATTTTTTTTTATTTATTATTAGAACGAAGCCCACAATTTAAAATAAAACTGAGTAGACAGTATTATCACTACACCATACTACTCTCATTACTAAGTAATAGACCGTGAATATCTTCTTGCTTTACAATTCAACTTCAAATTGCATAATTTCGAATGGCCACCTACCCTCCCCTGGTTACTCCCAGTGCGTTGCCTGGCCCTGCCACTACCGTATTATCATTTTTAATTTTTCCGCAAGCATTAATAAACTACTGTTACTACAAGACAAAGAAGCTACATGATATTACGTAAAATACACTGTCAGCGCTGTTTGAGTTATATAATACTAAGTACAATGTGTCTGATAAGTTTCATAATCAGCTATAAAAGCTGCAACGCTAAATTGCCGTACTAGGTATGACTTTATAGTGGACAGTTGAAGAAGCAGCCACCAGCAAGACCACTTCGAGACATCCTCCGTGTCTGTCTTGCAACATACAGCACAGCGTACCCATCCAACTGTTCTGCCCCATGCACCGTCCAGTCTATATCTTATTCAGTAAAGGGACATTTCAAATATCGGTGACCAGTCTAAACTAGTGTTCGCAACTGCCTATCCCACTATGGACGGTTAGTCTAAGAATCATCAAAGGAAATGATGGTTGCTTAGCTGCCAATGCTGAGATGTAAGATTTTCCTCTGCTACGTTTTCTTCATCTTTGACTGCGCACAAAGATCTGTTTAGCATGTGTAGAAATTTTATTCGCCAGTTGGCTAAAAACAGTGAACTTTTGACAGTCATGAAGGAGCTCCCTGATATCATTTGTTGCCAGTTATCGCCTCTCCAAGGAAGCAACATGTGCGAAATACGGACCTACGAAGGTTACTTTTTAGGGCTTACCCTTAGGGGTGCAGCAGCGACATTCGAACTATGGCCGTCGTCCTACCCGATACAAGCAAACCGCGTAGTGGGGATGGGAAAAACCGACCGGATAAAACCGAGACTGCTATTTCAGTTCTGAATAACCGATAGTTTTCGGTACATTTATCTCTCTCTCTCTCTCTCTCTCTCTCTCTCTCTCTCTCTCTCTCTCTTTCTATGATGATGCTGCCATTTGACTGTAATAATTTTTATTTCATTGATATAGGGTCCAGATTTTGACCTTATCCCACTTTAAAGTACAAAACTTTATTTATATGTCAAAACACATACTAGATTTATGTATCAATAAGTTTTGTCCTTGAAAATGGCCTACGGCCGAAATCCGGATCGTAAAACAAAAAATTAAAAGTATTGCAAGTAAATGGTGGAAGCATCATTCAAAAAGTTTACCATGACTGTGGCTTCAGGTTCAAAAAAATTTTCAGTATTTCTTTGGTCTTGTTTATAAGAAGGGTTTTTATTTTTTACAAATAACCGGGTAAAAAAACGAAATATTTATTAGCAATAGGAGAGTGCTGAAATGTTTCGTTTTTAAAGGAATGATTTTTAAACAACTACTAACTTTTATTCGTAACATGGGCATTGCTTACTGCGTTATTACAGAAAATGGGTAAATAAATCAGTGCTATTTTAATAAATATGTCGACGGAAATGAGCAAGAAACACATGGAATATGAATTGGTACAGCATTGCTGAGACAATAATATATCTGTTACCCTGTCAAGTGGCCATTAGATGGTACACGCGTACTTTAAATGTGCCACACTTGCGTTATGTGGTGTATGTGCTTGTGTTTCACTGTCGAAGGAAATTAGTTGTTACTGGAAGTATTGTACGAACTGCGGAATCAGCGAAGTACGATGCTCCACTTGCTTTAAGAGATTACAAACGGGAAGAGCCGAAACAAACTCGTGACACAGTATGAGGAGAAAACTTAAAACATAACAATTCGCAGTTACAATAAAAATAGAAAGCAGCTAATCCGCTGCCTGTGTACATAACATGCCTTTAACTGTCTGAAGCGGACAAACTGACACGAAAAATAGAGTTCTTCAAACTCAGTTTTCACTCTTTAGCACTGACTACTCGTAATGTCCATATAATGATACGCTTTCTGAGTACAGCACGATTTTTGAACATTTTCAAAAAATTGGAATCGATAGGAGAATAATGGTGATTTTTTTTATAATACTACCTCACTTATCACTTTTAGAAATAAGCAGCGAACGATGGGCGGACTAAGTTTTATTTTATTTGCCTATTTAATTTAATATTATGTATCTTGATACCGACGGAGTAACTTTTTTTCAATCTTTGTTCGATTTCTTCTTTCATTACAGGAAATAATAAGAATAGAAACCGAAAATTAGTTATTCCAGAAACAGGTTACTTTGAGCGGTTTTAACAGCTCGGTTAAACTGGCCGAGCGGTGCTAGGCGCTACAGTCCGGAACCGCGCGACCGCGAAGGTGGCAGGTTCGAATCCTGCCTCGGGCATGGATGTGTGTGATGTCCCTAGGTTAGTCAGGTTTAAGTAGTTCTAAGTTCTAGGGGACTGATGACCTCAGAAGTTAAGTCCCATAGCGCTCAGAGCCATTTTTCACCGATGAAAGCCATCCCAACCGCACTGGAGCCACTGCCAGTGAGAAAATTTGTGATACTCTATGTTGGTTTTGAGAGCATTAAACGTAACCTGTCTTGAATAGTAGACAGTAAGCTATGAACTACCAGTATCTTACGGGGCCCACTATTCCTGCCACATCTCTAATTGTTTACATTCACATATGATATTACCATGGCTTCCCATTATACGTGTCACTTTATCTTAATAATGAGGACAACACAACGACATCAGAAGCATCGCGAGCTGTTAGTATGGCAACCACTGTTGCGGCCTCCCTCTCCCTTCACATGGCAGCAAAGAGAGGCGCACCGTCAATGGTCCGTCGAACGACAACACAAGTCACAGCGGTTGCACCATGCCGCGTTTTCATACGAGTCCAGTTTCTGTACACAGCATCTCAATGAACGAAACCATATGTTGGGGCTTCGCCAAGACAAATTGTTGCCACACTGCGTTTGTTATCCTCACGCAGGCCCAGTACCTACCTTGATAGTAGAAGGTTCCAATGCCTTCACCTTTGGTTCCTATAGCCGGCAGTCTGGACAGTGGTTTATGTAATGTTACAACTGGTGGTTGTGCGCTGTCTTCGTGATCTATGTGATATTATCTTTCAACAAAATAACACAAGAACGAATACTGAGCGCGCTGTCGTCACATTGCTCGATACAGATGGTGATCCTGTACACTATGGCGAGAAAGTTCTCCACATCTCTTACCTTATACTGAACATCCGGCTTCAAGTGTATTTCGTGGTTTTTCGTCCCTACAAGGTCATTTTTTTCGTTTCAGGATTTTTATCTTCAGTTTGATGAATACGTTTCCACTTCGACATTTTTTTCCGTGGTTTTCGTATTAACTAACGGTGATTGCCACGGTAGCTTTTAATTTTGACTACTGAAGCCTCCGCAGCCTTTGTAAGGTATGTTTGCATCCTCGCACCATTAGCTTACTCTTCCATTTAACGGTTTAGATGACTTCGCGAATCAGAATTATTATGTAATAATTACTTTGTCACGTTTCGTAGTTAACTTGATCATGTTTAAGAGCGCGAAACGAGTTATTAATCAATAAATGTTACAGGAGGAAAGGTCTTTTATGTGGAATATGGTTCACTCTAACATTATGGTTGTTTAAAAAATGTGCACGTAATCCCTTTAATAAATCTGTTACCACTGTTGGAATATCTGTACACCATGCCTGAAATCCTTTATCTTTGCAAGCTAAATTTATATACGGTGTATATGGTATATGCTATACCAACGTTCTCTCGTTGCTCTTGGAGGATGGACTTGCTAAATATCTGATTTTCCACTTCTTAAAGCGGTTTTTTTATTATTTTTTTTTTGTTTTCGTCTTTGGTAGCTCTATATAGACTCAATCCACTTCGCAAAATTTCTGTGTAGCGAGTGTCAAACATTTTCCTGGAGATACTGGGGACAACGTCATACTGGAAATCACGTTTCCACCAGAAGCAGGAAAATATGCATTAAAATCTGTAATTATGATATAATGATAAAATTCGAGATTACAGAAGAAACTGTAATGAACATCTACAAAGAATGGAGAGTGAAAGACTTCCCTTAAAGGCAAGAAATTATAAGTGCCATAGGAAAAGAAACACTGGAGGACCTCGACAGAGATGGGTACTGTAACAGGCAATTCGTGCCTAATACCTCAACATAAGATGAAGATGATCTGTAATATATATGCTTTTACTTACAGTGGTCTATCCCTGGGGAATATTGTAGCAGCAACGATTATTACCGCAAGTGTTTGTGTGGAACACACGTTATTGTTACATCAACGTTGTAAAAGAAATCTCAGTATTAAAAGTTATCACCAAGGGGAACCGATATGAATGTGAAAGTGTTGTCTATAAGATGAGCAACAGTTACTTACAATGACTTCGTGAAATGAAATCCAGAAACCGTAACGAACATTCCTGGGAACAGGGCAATTGTTTTTCAACAAATACATGTTAACACAAGTTCCACAATATATTTAAAATCATCCGCAATCACAAAAAAATCATAAAATCAGTTAATATCGCGCACACACACACACACACACAGCCCATAAGTAAGCAAATGACTTACGACATTTATAAATTTTTGACTTATTCGGCTACTAACGGCAAGATTAGATTTGGTCACATCTTACACTTCAGGCATAGATACTCATGATATGTGGAATGCAATGGTCAACACAAACACAAACACAGTGGCGGCTGCTGTGTAAGAGCACGTGAACACCCTAGCTTTAGATACGTTGCGGATTAATTGGTTATTTTTCTTTGAATGCTGTTAAAAGTAACACAGATTCTGCAATCTGAAAGAAACGGCTCTTAAATCTACCGCGCTACTGTTCCTCTAAACCCCGTTAAACTTGGCATCAGGGTCGCAAGCAAGCCTTCAGTTGTGCACGTTTGAAAGAGCTTTTGCGCATTCGCAACTCGTGTGATGAAATTGCCTTGCGGACCAAACGCACACGAATTTGGTAAATAGAATGCACGGTTCATGGTGTTCACAGCTAGCCCTTGCCAATCAACCAGAAGTTTACGTCAGTACCAACAGGCGGCAACACACTGCGGCAGATTTTTATCCCAGTTCGCTCGCCATAAATTCTGCTATCCTGCTAGATGATTGCACACTCCTCAGATATGCCAATTCACTTACTATATACTAAAATTATATGTTACAGTTGGGCTGACAGTAAACCTAGTTTTTTGGAATTCTAAATGAGTTATAGTGTATTAAGTTACGAATTTTGTCATACAGTAATCCATTTTAAGCACTGAGAATCATAAAGGCCTAAAGCACATCACCGTCGATTATAAAATTGTAGCATTTATTCATGCTTCTGAAATCTGTTGCTCTTATGATGAGTCGCGTTTATCTGTACTGTAAGCCCATACTTCATGAAAATCTGTATCACTGGTGTCTCTGATATTTACTTAAATGTGGGATGGACGGCAAGGTGCTTTAGGCTCTTATGGGTCTCAGCGCCTTATTTGTATTCTACACTCCTGGAAATGGAAAAAAGAACACATTGACACCGGTGTGTCAGACCCACCATACTTGCTCCGGCATCTGCGAGAGGGCTGTACAAGCAATGATCACACGCACGGCACAGCGGACACACCAGGAACCGCGGTGTTGGCCGTCGAATGGCGCTAGCTGCGCAGCATTTGTGCACCGCCGCCGTCAGTGTCAGCCAGTTTGCCGTGGCATACGGAGCTCCATCGCAGTCTTTAACACTGGTAGCATGCCGCGACAGCGTGGACGTGAACCGTATGTGCAGTTGACGGACTTTGAGCGAGGGCGTATAGTGGGCATGCGGGAGGCCGGGTGGACGTACCGCCGAATTGCTCAACACGTGGGGCGTGAGGTCTCCACAGTACATCGATGTTGTCGCCAGTGGTCGGCGGAAGGTGCACGTGCCCGTCGACCTGGGACCGGACCGCAGCGACGCACGGATGCACGCCAAGACCGTAGCATCCTACGCAGTGCCGTAGGGGACCGCACCGCCACTTCCCAGCAAATTAGGGACACTGTTGCTCCTGGGGTATCGGCGAGGACCATTCGCAACCGTCTCCATGAAGCTGGGCTACGGTCCCGCACACCGTTAGGCCGTCTTCCGCTCACGCCCCAACATCGTGCAGCCCGCCTCCAGTGGTGTCGCGACAGGCGTGAATTGAGGGACGAATGGAGACGTGTCGTCTTCAGCGATGAGAGTCGCTTCTGTTTTGGTGCCAATGATGGTCGTATGCGTGTTTGGCGCCGTGCAGGTGAGCGCCACAATCAGGACTGCATGCGACCGAGGCACACAGGGCCAACACCCGGCATCATGGTGTGGGGAGCGATCTCCTACACTGGCCGTACACCACTGGTGATCGTCGAGGGGACACTGAATAGTGCACGGTACATCCAAACCGTCATCGAACCCATCGTTCTACCATTCCTAGACCGGCAAGGGAACTTGCTGTTCCAACAGGACAATGCACGTGCGCATGTATCCCGTGCCACCCAACGTGCTCTAGAAGGTGTAAGTCAACTACCCTGGCCAGCAAGATCTCCGGATCTGTCCCCCATTGAGCATGTTTGGGACTGGATGAAGCGTCGTCTCACGCGGTCTGCACGTCCAGCACGAACGCTGGTCCAACTGAGGCGCCAGGTGGAAATGGCATGGCAAGCCGTTCCACAGGACTACATCCAGCATCTCTACGATCGTCTCCATGGGAGAATAGCAGCCTGCATTGCTGCGAAAGGTGGATGTACACTGTACTAGTGCCGACATAGTGCATGCTCTGTTGCCTGTGTCTATGTGCCTGTGGTTCTGTCAGTGTGATCATGTGATGTATCTGACCCCAGGAATGTGTCAATAAAGTTTCCCCTTCCTGGGACAATGAATTCACGGTGTTCTTATTTCAATTTCCAGGAGTGTAGTTACGTGCCCATGGTGGTAGACATTACTAATTCAGTTACTCGTTTCCACAAACAGCACTTTGTATTTGTAGTTGGTTGTTTACTAAGCGGGTATCGCATTTCGTGTGCAGTGTGAGCATGAACTATGTTTAATCTGCTTTAAATGCTAACAGAAAAGTAAAGCGGTGAGAATGGGTTATGAACCGTGCTTGAGTAGCTCAGTCAGTAGAGCAACTGCCAGCGAAAGGCAAAATCCCAGAGTTCGAGCCTCGGTCCAGATCACTTCTGTAATCTGCCAGGGAGTTTCGTATCAGCGCACACTCCCCTGCATAGTGGAAATCTCGTTATGGGAACAAAAAAGTAAATTGCCGGGAAAAGTAAGCCGCAAAGAAACTAGGGACTCCGAGAACAGGCCCTTTGATTGAGAGAGTGACGATGTCAAATAAGCGTGATTACAAGCGAACGTTTAACAAGGAAGTGAACAGGTAGCACAAGTTGTTGCGTGGATGCAGCGTTAGCATATCTGAATTTCAGCCAGGAAGTAAATTCGTGAACTAATACATCTGTTAGGGATCTTGTTCATTTGTCCGAAAAAATGGAAGAGCACGTAAACTCCCACTTAACACGAAAACGCGAAACGGAGAGTTCCTAGAGCTTACACATTACTTCGTTATTACCCTTAAAAAACTAAATTCCAGAAAAACAATTCTTTCTTTTGCCAGATAAGCTATGCATCTTATTATTATTTTTTATTTTTATTGTTACTGTTGCTACTAGTATTGGCAGTAGCTGCAACCGTATAAACTTGTTGATAAAAGTAACTGTTATACAGCCGATGCTATTAATCTCACGGTCTCAAATTTATCTGAAGCTAAAAGTATGTCAACACCCAGAATGTGTACTCACGAGCCGCCACAGTTCACTATTGATAGGAGACACTTTGAATTTCTTCGTTTTAACACTAGTTGATAACACCAAGAAAAGCTGTAACAAACAGAATTTATTATTAGTAACATTAAGCGGTCTGTTCCAATCATTTTCTGCGAAATGAAATACATAAAAGGAAAATATAGAATGCTGTCACAGCATTTGACAAAGAGACCCAAGACAATCATTAACAAAAAAAATTATTGAAATTATTTAACTTGTCTGTTATTAGAAATAACTTCAAAGTTTAAGACAGTTGTGAAAAAGCCTTTTCACGTTAGTTACCAGTGCACCGAGGGCACTTAGAAATTTTTAATACAATATAAATACGTCTTGCGTATATTACCGAGCTTACAATTAGAGACTTTTTTACGATGGCAGTCTCATGAAATATTAGTGTGGTCTATAAACAAAACGGCAACACTCTGCATACTGTTGCATTACGTTTCTATGTATGGATAAAGAGGTGAATTCGCTACAGCCACGCAGAGCTACTATAGCCATAGTTAGAACTTTCTTCAGGCCTAAACAAAACGCAAACGGCTCATAGTTCCGTTCGTGTAAAGATTAAAGTGTCCAACACCTGTTAGCCGTTATATTCTGATGGCCGTGGTTGTCTTCATAACATCCATACCGAACTTCGTAATATCGCTGTAGATTATGGTCGAACTGAAAGATCAATGTGAAGAGAGGTGTGATCGTAAGGGAGACCTTTTATCCTTATCTTCACGAGTATTAACGGAGACCTGTTAACCTGGGGTTCCGTTTGTAAGCTTGTAATATTCCAACCCAAAACTTCTAGCTTCCTGACGTGAGCCTCCATTTCTGTGAAATATGTTGTTCAGTTGGTGTCCTCTTGAACAACACTGTGTTGGTCTAAAAGGGAATTTAGTGAAAAGAGCTGATAAACGAGCGCCCGTTTGGGATTACGATGAAATCCCTTGCAAAAATACGAGTAACTGCTATTGCTTTTGTACAGTTAGGTGTAATCTGTGATGGTAATGATAATCACCCTGCATTCTACCACACACCCCGTTGCAAACGTAATCCCAGCTTAACTGTATCGAACGAAACGGTTCCAGTTGCGATTGTTTATAAATAGCTGACTTTTTTATTTTCCTCTGTTCTTCCTTTGATAAATTAGTTTTATTCATTTTGGTAAAAACTAAATATGTCCATTAATTATGCCTGCAAAGTCAATTCTGTATATTATTAAATATTTGGTAAACCATTGCTGCATCTCGCAACGTTGTTTGTTTATTACATGATTTCACGAATAAATACTGTCAAAAAGAGCCTCTTGTGGCACGGGTAAATATTAGAAGCGTTAGGAAGCCTTTCTTTAAAAGAAGTAGTAATTTAGATTGAGAACAAATGATCTTTGTTGATGCACAAAAGAATCTTTTCGGTTTCTGAACGGTGTTCCAACACCCATGTGTCGTTTGCGTGGTTCTTGCTTTGTTTCTGGAATATAAGGTATACAAACATCATAACACATGAATAATAAATGTTGAAGGGGAATTTGAACTCATACACTCAACTTCTGCGATCAACGCATGTATTTATGGGGCTACAGAAGTGCCAATCATGATCAACACCTTTTAAGTTCAACATAAATTCTCCTTGATACCTTATTGGAAACAAGCGTGTGATACTGAACTGATGCGTGTGATACTGTAAGTCTGTTCCACAGTACAAGAACACTACGAGAAGGGAGAAAGTTTCATGTAACGTAGATATCTTTTAAATATCGTTGCGCTTCTTCTAACTGGAAGTTATTTTTGTATCAATTAACGGAAAGACTTAAGACATCAGATGTTAGTGGGCGCTGAATTAAATCAATGGGGAAAGTTACCAGGTCTTGCACACAGATTTTTCCGTTTCTCGATGTTGGTCACTTGTCCGCCTCAGCTATCCGGACATGGTCCCTGACCGAACCAAATTTCCGACTTATCCACACACAAGCAGCGACCGCTGATTCTCCTAAGAATTCGGACTTGTTTCTGCATCTTCGTTGAAACGATCGTTGGCCGTCTCGCCTTCTGTGTTGTTACTTCTGAAAGTGAGACCCTCTCGTCGGTGTAAGTAAACTCAGTGGAAATGATAAGAACAAGCAAACGGCAGGTGGCTATATTGGAACTAAAACGTCATCACTCAGTAACTAAAATGTCAGCATGCTGGACGATGTATTATACCTGGTGTTAAGCCTAATACACGGGGAGAAATGTTAAGAAACTGTAAAAATGGCTCTGAGCAGTATGGGACTTAACTTCTGAGGTCATCAGTCCCCTAGAACTTAGAACTACTTAAACCTAACTAACCTAAGGACTTTACACACATCCATGCCCGAGGCAGGATTCGAACCTGCGACCGTAGCGGTCGCGCGGTTCCAGACTGTAGCACCTAGAACCACTCGGCCACCACGGCCGGCTAAAACTGTACAGATAACATGAGTTGGAGGAGGACAGTGCAAACTATAGGATAAAATGAGGTAACGGAAAGTATAATACGCACCGTGACAGGAGTGTAGCGACGTGCTTGATGGAAGGTCTTACATAAAAACGTTTCGCATTAACTATTATTACTTTTCAGTACTTACATAGAAACCACCATTAGTTACTAACAGTCACAACACATAAGCAGGTATTTGTAGTATATTCAACGTTTTTCTTCCTTCCTTTAATTACTCTCTTGAACCAGTGTTGTACATCTATTGAAATAATAAAGTCTTCATGAATTTGGCTGTAACAGAGGAAAATCACATAAAAAGTGGGAAACACTTCATTTTTCTAAAAATATTTATCTAAATTCGCAACACTACATCTTAACATTAATCACAGATAATGGGCTGGACTTCGACATATGTGCGGAAATACTGCATTATTATATTCAAAACAACCGTGTGATCTTACAAAGATGTGACTTTTACACACACGCTGAAAGAATCTCACACATATGAATCACCTAGCTTTCATTACTGTAGTAAAGCTTTTACGTGACGTATTAACATAATATGATGAAATAGTGTATTTTAGTTTCACACAAGCACCGTAACGGGACATCTGCTAAAGATATTCGACCGTGGCCAAAAAGATGCTATGTGGCAGATACGTCGTTCACATTGGTATGTAAGGTTTGCAAAAAACTTTTCTTTAAGACGGACCACAGCGATCGCTCGTAAGTGATACCAGTGCAATCGGTCACTCACCTCGATCCCACCACACAGCGATTTAGTAATCAATAATCAATTTCATCCATGTTACAAATGCCACTGTGTTGATAAGTGCCAGTATGGATAATGAAGCGATATTTTTAATAGCAGTGTATCCACCCGAAACCATGCAAAAAATAAAATAAATAAATAAAAGCAATCGAGAACTGTAATTTATGAAAGTGTTTTTGAAACGCCTTTTTGTAGGTTGATTTACAGAATATATTTCATTTACACTGACGCCAAATGGCTTGTACGTATTTCCGGTGGGCCAATACAATTCGTTTCTCCTTTATTAGTCCTCAATTCCCTTTTATTCGTTAGTCTTACAACGTAACTGCAAGCGTATACACGATTTGTTTTGTAATCTCGATGTGTCTATAGAAATGTTGTCAATAACAGCACTGCTGATTACCGTAACATTTTTCACAAACTGTATGAGGGAGAGTTAGATTACATCGACTGAAAAGGGACTAATCATTCAACTTCAGATGTCCACTTTACTATTACAGTACACTAGGGAGATGCTAAATTACGAAGTGCTTCGTCCAAGAAAGATCGTTTGCTTCACATGGCAAGCAACATGGTCCAAGAAGTTCTCAGGTCAATACCCACGACATGTTACATGAGGCATAAACACTGTATTGAGGTAGATTCAATCTAGTCTGCTCACAGGAAATGTATTAACATACGTTCGACGTATGACGTACTTGCGTAGTTAAACCCAAGCGTGTACCACACTGAGGTCTTTTTTTTTATTTTTAAACTTCCAGCTCAAGACATGGATTAAAGTTTGCTGCCTGAGCCACACAGCCTCATATCTATACTGCGTACGATTATTTCATTGGCTGTTACCTAGCAACGGCTTCGTGAGTGGTTGACGGGCGTAGCGGGCTTGAGGAGGGACGTCTCAGTCCAGCAGGCATGAGAAAGATTCCAGCCATGCTTCAAGACAAGGAGAAGACAAGGAGAACGAGGAGAACATTGCGAGTGGCACTACGCGATTCCACAGAAACTTCGCTCATTAGAAGAGGAGTCAAAATAAGTGAACAAACGTCTTAGCCTACCCGTAGATACTCGACCGTTTCTGACGGTCAAATTCTCCGAGGCACTGTTTCTGCCTTTTAGCGGGTACATTGTTCAGCTGAAGTGGTGGCGCAGGGGTTACCTTCATGGGTTCACACTTTTGCGTCGAAATTTCATGATTACTTGTTTTTGGTTTTCGTTTACCTACCTACGTCAGCGGAATGTTACCACATCACTGTTTTCCGATGTATATTGAAATAACGTTGTCCTTATTCGTCTGATAATTGTATTTCTGTTGGATGAATATAAAAAACAATAAATGAATGAGAAAATTACTTGAAATTGTTTTCAGTGATATTCCTGTAATGTATATTGATTCATAATCAGTTGCAAGCGCCAGTTTTCACAGCAAAGCGGCGCTATGGTCGACTCATCAACAGTAAACAGACCGCAGGGGGCGGACATTAGAAACATTTAATGTCCGTCTTATGTCGTATATTTGCTGATGTTCAGTCGGCCGTAGTCCTGCTTTAATTATCGCTGCTGGGGCAATTTCTCTACGTAGGCTATCGCCTGTTTTGTCACACTTATGATACGGATGGTTTGAAAAAGGACACATATGTCGGAAACTAGTACCCATCTAGAAATGAAAAAAGATACTTCTCATTGCAACTGTAGACGGAGCTTCAACCATTTATTTCAACCAGTGTCGCTGTTGACGCGAAAGCTACCAAACACACTCGCGACACTGAGCATCTCTCGCCTGAGCCACGCCCCGTGACGAAAGTGTCTCGGGAAAGTAAAAGCAAAGAGCAAAAAGAAAAGGCAAAGTCACCTGTTGAGTCACCCACTCAATGCATACCGCGGAAAACGAAATTAGACAGAGGAAATTCAGGTGAAATGTCGGGTAAAATGTCGCAAGGGGATGTTACACGTAGTAGTTCGGATAGTGACGTGCTTCAAGGGTCTACATCTCAACACACACCGTCGGAAAGAATCTTGGAACAAACATCGGCTGTCGACAAAGCATCTTCCTCCCTTTAAAATGTTCCATTGATCTTTGAACAGGCGGCAGAGGATCTTCTTCATCCCTTCGCCACTAAAGTGAGAAGTGAAGAACCCCAAGCGATGGAAGAGGAGAATAAACCGGACAGATGTAAAGGTACAGAGCCTAAAGGTTTTTTTATATGTGGCACATGTTTACATCGCAATGCTAGAAGAAGTAGTCGTGGCGAAGGTCACGAAGATCAAGGTTATGAAACAGTTATTAATATTGCGACTGAGGGCGGCACAGCTCTCTTATACAGGGTGTTGCAAAAAGGTACGGCCATACTTTCAGGAAACATTCCTCGCACACAAATAAAGAAAAGATGTTACGTGGACATGTCTCCGAAAACGCTTAATTTCTTTGTTAGAGCTCATTTTAGTTTCGTCAGTATGTACTGTACTTTCTGGATTCACCGCCAGTTGGTCCAACTGAAGGAAGGTAATGTTGACTTCGGTGCTTGTGTTGACATGCGACTCATTGCTCTTCAGTACTAGCATCAAGCACATCAGCACGTAGCATCAACAGGTTAGTGTTCATCACGAACGTGGTTTTGCAGTCAGTGCAATGTTTACAAATGCGGAGTTGGCAGATGACCATTTGATGTATGGATTAGCACGGGGCAGTAGCCGTGGCGCGGTACGTTTGTATCAAGACAGATTTCCAGAACGAAGGTGTCCCGACAGGAAGACGTTCGAAGCAATTGATCGGCGTCTTAGGGAGCACGGAACATTCCAGCCTATGACTCTCAACTGGGGAAGACCTAGAACGACGAGGACACCTGCAATGGACGAGGCAATTCTTCGTGCAGTTGACGATAACCCTGATGTCAGCGTCAGAGAAGTTGCTGCTGTACAAGGTAACGTTGACCATGTCACTGTATGGAGAGTGCTACGGGAGAACCAGTTGTTTCCGTACCATGAACAGCGTGTGCAGGCACTATCAGCAGCTGATTGGCCTCCACGGGTACACTTCTGCGAATGGTTCATCCAACAATGTATCAATCCTCATTTCAGTGCAAATGTTCTCTTTACGGATGAGGCTTCATTCCAACGTGATCAAATTGTAAATTTTCACAGTCAACATGTGTGGGCTGACGAGAATCCGCAAGCAATTGTGTAATCACGTCATCAACACAGATTCTCTGTGAACGTTTGGGCAGGCATTGTTGGTGTTGTCTTGATTGGGCCCCATGTTCTTCCACCTAGGCTCAATGGAGCACGTTATCACGATTTCATACGGGATACTCTACCTGTGCTGCTAGAACATGTGACTTTACAACTACGACCCAACATGTGGTTCATGCACGGTGGAGCTCCTGCACAATTCAGTCGAAGTGTTCGTACGCTTCTCAACAACAGATTCGGTGACCGATGGATTGGTAGAGGTGGACCAATTCCATGGCCTCCACGCTCTCCTGACCTCAACCCTCTTGACTTTCATTTATGGGGGCATTTGAAAGCTCTTGTCTACGCAACCCCGGTACCAAATGTAGCGACTCTTCGTGCTCGTATTGTGGACGGCTGTGATACAATACGCCATTCTTCAGGGCTGCATCAGCGCATCAGGGATTCCATGCGACGGAGGGTGGATGCATTTATCCTCGCTAACGGAGGACATTTTGAACATTTCATGTAACAAAGTGTTTGAAGTCACGCTGGTACGTTCTGTTGCTGTGTGTTTCCATTCCATGATTAATGTGATTGGAAGAGAAGTAATAAAATGAGCTCTAACATGGAAAGTATGCGTTTCCGGACACATGTTCACATAACATATTTTCTTTCTTTGTGTGTGAGGAATGTTTCCTGAAAGTTTGGCCGTACCTTTTTGTAACACCCTGTATGAAAATGACGTTCCCGGAAAATATATCTATCTCTTGAGAACCGGCAGAGAGGAAACGGAGTAAAGTTACTTTTTCAAAGATACATTTGTGCAACTTACACCGAATGTCGGACTAATGAAATAATAGACGGCTATTTTAACTGTGTGCTATGGAAAGGTAAGGCACTGAAATCGCCAGAGAGCTACATCCTCGGAGAGTGGTGCGGTGAGGCCGTCAAACATCAAACGTAAAATAACAATTTTATTAAAATAAATCACGCTGCGCTCGTAAGTAACGAGATACAGAAGTTTTCAGTGCAATTATAAATGACAGTAAGTGTCCTATTAGTTTTCTGCAGCAACAGTTGGCACCACAGTGACACAACGAACTGTTACAAGTAGGTTACTACAATTATAGCTCCGAGCCAGACGCCCTATACCTTGCGTTCCAATGACCCTAACAAACCGTTATCTGCGACATCAGTGGCGTCAAGCGGGGGCTCATTGGAGGCGGGTTGAAGGTCTGTTGTGTTTTGTGGTTCTACCTCGGTGCCAGTGATGGCCGTGTGTTGGTCAGAAGCAGGTCAGCTGAGGGCCTGCAGCCAGCCTGTCTGCCTGCTAGGCACACTGGACACACACCTGGAGTTACGGTCTGGCGTGCGATTTGGTATGATAGCAAGGGCATTCTCGTGGTTATCCCAGGCAATGTGACTGCAGATTTGCACGTCAATCTGGTCATTCGACATCTTGAGCTGCCATTCATGAACAGCATTTAAGGGATATCTCCAACAGGATAACGCTCGACCGCCAAGGCTGTTGTAACCCAACATCATCTGCACAGTGTCGTTATGCTGCCTTGGCATGCTCGGACACCAGATCTGTCTCCAGTCGAGTAGGTATGGGACGTCATCAGGCGACAAATCCAGCGTCAACCACAAATAGTATTAACCGTCCCTGTGATCCGGTATCGATGGTCGAAGTGCAACAGGAATGGAAATCCATCTCGAAAATTGACACCCCGCACCTGTACAAAACAATGCTTGCATTCAACATTCTGGCAGCTACAGCGGTTATTAATGTACCATCATTTCACATTTGCAATGATTTATTTCTCGCTTACATTAACTTGTGATCTTGCAATAACAATCACTTTCATATGCTACCTAGGCAAGTGTATTCCAGAAATAAAGTTACTCTAGATTAATTATTTGTTGCTGTTGCAATTTTTTTCGGTCAGTGTATTTCACATAACCTTTCACAATACTAATAACCATAAACCTCAAAAATAGGAGTAAGTTAAAACAATAGTGCTTAAATGCAATGCCAATAGCCATTTATCTCTATAATGAACCAAGAGCAACACGTCCTGGAAAACCTGGTACAAATGTACTACAGCTAGGCTGAAACTTGCAAGAAACGGCACTGATGATTGTAGATGAATCGAACAGAATCAAGTGAAAGCTATACTGTGGACTAGTAAAAGCTACAACACCTACATAATAGCTCCCAGGGGCTCAGCATTCATTTGCTGGGTACGGGCTTGGCGACCCCAGGGTTCCTGAGCTGGGGACTGGTAAGCGCCACCAGTCCCCTGTCACCGTAAGCTCTGAGCATACTTCAGCGACCACCGTGCGGCGCGGCGGTGGAACGTTGTGTGTCTCAGGGAATGGGGATCTTGGCTTGACCGCCCGGATCGCGAGGATGGAACAAACCTCTTTAAAAAAAAAAAAAACTCAATCTCAAGGTGTGCTGCGCGCTGATGAGATGCATGGCTGTTGAGGTGGAACAGTCGATAGCGGGCAACCTCTGGGGAACCTGCCGCATCTCAGTTGTATAAGGCTTACCTAGGCACGCGGGGCTCTGTCTAGGTGGACTTCTCGTTCCCTAGCTGCTCGTGGGACCGAGATGGATCCTTCGAAATCCTCTTTTCTTCCTCCCAGCGGAAAGGGTGGGCCGCTGGAAGATTCTAACACACACAGTCTCTTAAGAGGACCCGTGCAGTCAGTCCCCCTGACTCCGGCGCTTCTTTGAAAAGTCCAGTCTTAGGTAACAGAATGCATTCTGGTAATCCGAATGTGTTTCTCATTGTGAAACGGAAGGAGGGTAGTTTCGAGAAGGTTTCGCCCTTCTATATACAAAAGGGATTGGAGGGAATCTGTGGCTCCTTAAAATCGGTGAAGCGCTTACGTAATGGGACCTTGCTAGTGGAAACTTCCACTTCCCAGCAAGCAACTAACCTCCAATCTGCTAAATGCCTTGGAGAGTATGCCATAGGCACTGAACTGCACAGCACCTTGAACTACAACAAAGGTGTTGTGACATGCCGGGAACTAGTTGACATTCCCAAGGAAGAACTGCAACGTGAGTGGGCTCCAGAAGGTATCGTTGATGTCCAACACATCATGAAGAGGGTTGATGGCACTCTTGTCAAATCCGACTCCTTTATTCTGACCTACAGTAGCACAAAACTTCCTGATCATGTTAAAGCTGCCTTCCTTCGCCTTAGTGTGAGGCCTTATTTCCCGACCCCAATGCGCTGTTTTAAATGCCAGCGTTTTGGGCATACCACCTTAGGCTGTAAAGGCGAAGCGACTTGTGGAAACTGTGGTCAGGCTGCTCATGAAGGAGTTGGTTGCTCGTCTCCGGCTAAATGTATTAATTGCTCTGGGAACCACCCCGTTTGGAGTAGGGATTGCTGCATATTTTTAGAGGAACGCAAGGTCCAGGAAAAAAAAACAATCAAGCGTATCCCCTATGGTGAGGCCAAGAAGATCTATAAGTCGATGCAACCTCCCACATTTGCTACATCTTTTGCATCCCTGGTTCAGAAGTCTACTCCAAAAGTCGATGCCTCAACGCAGACTGAGGTGGTGAGTGTTGGCACTAACACCTGCAGCTGTCAGTGCAGTTGCAACGCAGCCAGTGTTTCAGAGCCAGTAGCCCCTACTTGAACGGCAGACAAAGGTACAGTGGCGAACTTGGGCCAGCCCCTGGCGCCTCCAACGGCTGAGGCTGTTTGCAAGCCCAGTGCGCCAATTACCACTCCCACATCAGCTCCCCCAAAGTCCACAAAACCACAGAAAGCTACCGTACAGCAGCAACAGCGCGTCAAATCCCGTGGTAAACCATCTGACCATGCGGATGTTGTTTTACGTGAGGCTTCATCTGACTCTTCCGCAGAGTTGATGGAGTACGATGTATGTGTGGGGCAATCATCTCGTCCCACGCCTGCCCCTCCACCTGCTGCGGTCTCCCCGCCCCGTCGGAGAGACAGGATGAAGGTGCTACCCCCAACATAGATGGCTCCCACACTCCAGTGGAACTTGCAAGGGTTCAGGACGCATGTGGAGGAACTTCGTCTACTCTCTCAGGGTAGACCACTGTGTCTCTGTCTCCAGGAGACGTATTTCCATCCATCATACTGCCCTGATATACGAGGCTACACACTGCACAAAAAGGACGACCTGCGTGGAGAGAGAGCTAGAGGAGGCATAGGTATTTTCCTCAGGACGGACTACCACTCCTCGCCTCTCTCACTTACGATGACTTTACAGGCTGTCGCTGTGTCCGTGCACGTGCGTCATCCATTGACTGTATGTTCACTTTACTTACCCCCAAATGATGCTCTTGATGAAGCGGCCCCCAACGACCTTCTTACCCAGCTCCCCCAGCCATTCATTATTTGTGGTGATTTTAATGCCCACAATGTGCTTTGGGGCTCTGCAATTACCTGCCCCAGGGGTAGAGCAATTGAGAGGCTTCTCCTGTCATCCTGTGCCTACTTGCTCAATGGAGGACAGAGTACTCATTTCTCCACAGCGACTGGGTCGTTCTCTGCCATTGATCTCTCTCTTTGCTCTCCAGCTCTTGCCGCCAGTGCTCACTGGGAAGTGGTCGCTGACTTGCACGGCAGTGATCATTTCCCAATCTGGATTCACCTGCCAGATGGCGTGGGCCCCGAAAGGAGACCACCACGATGGGTGCTCAGTGGAGCTGACTGGACACTTTATAGCCAGTTGGCCCAATTCGAACACTGTGCGAATGTTGCGGTGTGGGTGGATCATATTACCAAAACGGACCACCACGCCGCTGCAGCATCCATTCCACAGTCCACAGGCCACCGGAAGAGGCCACCTGTGCCTTGGTGGAGTGCCGAATGCCGCTCTGCGATCAGGACCAGGCGTGCGGCTCTGCGTCGGTTCAAGTGTCGGCCGACTGCTGAGAATCTTGCAGCCTTTCGGGTGGCGAGGGCAAGATGTCGCTGCATTATTCGTGAGAGCAAGATGAGGTCGTGGCAAACGTTCCTGAACACCATTAATCGTTCCACCAAATGTTCCATTGTGTGGGAGACCATCAGGAGAATTTCTGGCAGAGGAGGGAGGTGCCCCATAGCTGTTGTAATGACTAACGGCACTCTCCACACGGATCCGCGAGACATTGCCCAGACTATGGCAGCGTATTTTGCCACAGCTACTGCCACAACCAGTCAGGATCCCGGTTTCCAGTGCCATAGAGCGGTTGCTGAGAGACGTAGTCTGAACTTCCAGTCCACCCCTCATGAAGTTTACAACTGCCCATTTTCTATGTGGGAGCTGGATTCTGCATTGTCTGGGGCTCGTGACACGTCCCCTGGTCACGATGGGATCCATTACAGTATGCTATGGCACCTCACAATGCGGAACAGAGAAGTCCTCCTCGCACTTTTTAATGCCATTTGGGCGTCGGGTCACTTTCCTGACGCGTGGCGTGAGGCAGTTTTAATCCCTTTTTGAAAACCTGGGAAAGACCGCACGAGCCCAAGTAGCTACCGTAGTATTGGCCTCACTAGTTGCATAGGGAAGACGTTGGAGCGGATGGTCAACCGCCGCCTTGTCTGGATGTTAGAATCCCGGCAACTCCTTAGTCGCTTTCAGTGTGGGTTCAGGAGGTTTCGTTCCACCTTCGATAACCTTGCCCTCCTGGAGGCGGCTATACAACAAGCTTTCCTACGCCGTCATCACCTTCTAGGTGTATTTTTCGATATCGAGAAGGCCTACGATACTACTTGGAGGCGTCTCATCCTGGAGCAGCTTCACGATTGGCGTTTTCGTGGTTGTCTTCCTCTTTTTATTCAGTCTTTCCTCTCGCCACGATATTTTAGATACCGGATTGGTGACGTCCTGTCTGATCGCTTTGAGCAGGAGAACGGTGTCCCTCAGGGTAGCGTTTTAAGTGTGACTCTCTTTGCCATCGCTATTAATAGCATTACGTCCATAGTGAAAAGTCCTGTCCAGTGTTCTTTGTTTGTGGATGATTTCTCCTTGTTTTGCTCTTCTTCAAGCATTGCAACGACAACGCGTCAGTTGCAACTTACGATTAGGCGTTTGGATGACTGGGCGCAGAAGAGTGGTTTTAAGTTTTCCACCGAGAAGTCTGTATGTGTTCTTTTTAACCGTTCTCGTTCGATTTTAACCTTTCCTGAGTTGAGGATGAGGGACGC
This sequence comes from Schistocerca cancellata, assembly GCF_023864275.1. Lineage (NCBI taxonomy): Eukaryota > Metazoa > Arthropoda > Insecta > Orthoptera > Acrididae > Schistocerca > Schistocerca cancellata. The sequence goes on along the minus strand of NC_064628.1, from coordinate 477,652,250 downwards.
TATTCTTACTTTTAAAGACACGGTGAGATTTCTGGGGCTCATTTTTGACTCGAAGTTCACGTGGTTACCTCATCTTAAAGACCTGAAACGGCGGTCACTTCAGGCTTTAAGTGTTTTAAAATGTCTTAGCCACAGTACATGGGGAGCTGACAGGACTTGTCTGCTCCAGTTTTACAGGGCGTTTGTGCGGTCTCGGCTCGATTATGGGTGCACGGTGTATGGGTCTGCGAGGCTTTCTTACTTAAAAATGTTGGACGTTGTGCACCATGAAGGGCTTCGGTTGGCCACTGGGGCATTCCGAACTAGCCCCATACCCAGCCTCTGTGCAGAGGCTGGTGAACCGCCACTTCATATGCGGCGACGGCTACTTACAGTGCGCCAGGCGTATAAAACTTTGTCCACACCATACACCCCTGCATACCATACCGTTGCTCAGCCTCCTCTGGCACGATTGTTTCATAACCGGCAACGTGCGACGCAGCCCTATGGGATTCGCGCACAGGATTGCCTCGGTGCGATCTCTATGGATGGTCTTCGTGTTTTACGTCGCGGTTGGAGCAGATCTCCACCTTGGCTGCTCCGGAGACCCAAACTTATTTTAGATCTGACTAATTTTAAGAAAGCTGGCACACCAGATTTTACGTTCCAATCTCTGGTTTTTAACATTTTAGATGTGCATCACGGTTTCCCTGTCGTTTATACTGATGGCTCCAAACAGGAGACTTTCCTTGGCTGTTCTGTGGTGTTCCCTGATCATGTTACCCGGATTCGCCTCCCTGCTGAATATACCGTTTTCGCGGCGGAGCTCCACGCGATCCTGACGTCACTGGAGCAGATGCATCGTGTTCGGGGCGATCGATTTCTTCTCTGCTCCGATTCTCTTAGTGCCTTACAGTCACTGCAGAACCTGTACCCGACTGAAGAGATGGTCCAGCTGATACATGACCAACTGTTCTTGCTCCAACGGCGGGGTAAAGAGGTATCTTTCTGCTGGGTGCCTGGTCATGTCGGCATATTGGGCAATGACCAGGCTGATCGGGCTGCCAAGGAGGCCTGCAGAGAGCAGGATGTGGTCCAGTGTCCTATCCCCTTGCAATCCGTCATCACTGCACTCCACAGGAAGTGCATGGAGTTGTAGGAGGACGAATGGCTGGCGGTGACGGCCAATAAACTGCGGTCGGTAAAGTCAACCACTCGGCCGTGGCGTTCCTCCTGCCGGCTGCTCAGGCGGGAAGAGGTGGCCCTCACACGTCTTCGGATCGGGCACTGTCCTCTGACACATAGCTATTTATTACGGCGGGGTGATCCTCCGTTTTGTGATGCTTGTGGTGTGCACATCTCTGTCCGGCACATTTTAACAGACTGCGTTTTATGCCGTGATGCAAGGGCAGAAGCACAAGTTCATGGGGATCTGCCCTGTGTTTTAGCTAACGATGAGACGTGTGTGTCTAGGGTTTTTAAGTTTTGTGATGTGTCTGGACTCTGGCCTAAACTTTTAGGCTGGCGGTTTTAGTGTATTGCAGAGTGGCTGACTCCTCCCTTTTTTCCTTGCGGTCAGCCAGCCACTTCCATCTGCTCCATTGTTTTAGCTCCCTCTACCTTTTTCTTCCTGTGTTGTCCATGTTTTACTGCTGACGCCCTGCTTCATCCCACTCTTCGATGTGGGTGAGCACATATTTTTTCCATGATTGTTCCCCGTGTTTTATGTTCCGTTTGATGTAAATGTTCTGAGTTTCTTTCTTGACCCCCGTCTCACTATGATACTGAACGGGCGCTGAAGACCTTGCGGTCGTGCGCACACAAAACCCTTCTACTACTACTACTACCTACATAATAAAAACCTTAAAACCATGCGCACTCACTGAGGACGTTAAGACCAACTGTACCTCTCAAATTAACTCTCCCCATACATCCCGAACCTCAAATGAACAAATGGCCAATTTAAACCTAGGCCAAATAATATTTACTACTACCCGGGATAACAGGAATTATTTAACAAGCAGAGGCATTTTAAGAGAAAATAACAATTAATCAACTCTTTTTTCAAGTCTGTCAGCTTCAGTAACAAATACCAAGCAATATACTGATCGTAGACCAATAAGTAGCGAATATCCGCAAATAGCATGAAACCAAACTCCACTGCATGTAAAGTTAGGTCCGCGTGCAATCGCAAAGCAGTAGGAAATGCTCAGAAACGAGCTCACCGAGATCAGTTCTCTTTGGTTGGACAGGGGCTGTTCCATATGGAAATTGTCACACCAGTTTTCCTTCGGTTGCGCCCCGTGACCCGTCGATTCCTTCGCACGATGTACAGCCCTCATGCCCTCATACCCTCATTTCGCCTCCTGTCCGCGTTCTCGCGTAGGCACCTCGCAGGCGTCAAGCACTCGGCCACGTGCTGCTCTGCAGATACTCACGAAGAGGACACGTCAAGTGCCATAATCCGATTTCCAGGAAACTTGACAATATAGCTGATTTTATTCTCTTAATATTCATAGTTGCTAACCAAAGCCCTGCATGTAAATTTCGGTGCTCTGTAGATTCATGTGCCCCTGTTGTGCTGCTACTCATTTTATTTTTATTTTGATGCAATAGTTGGCAAAGGTGTGCGCTGTAAATCTGACTTCTTGGAAGTTGATTACGAGACGCGGCAATGTTTTTGCATCAATATCCAGTGTGATAAAGTAGTGGCACGCGTTTCAATTTCCGAATCTTCCTTCTTATTTAGAATCAATAATAATACGTAAAACTTCACGCGACACTTCTTGCAGAATTATTACGAGTATTTAAATTTTAACTTCCCCGAAAGAGGTAGTATAAACCTCTGATAAAGTACTCGCTACGCATTTTGTTAACGTTGACATTGTACCTACAAGCACCACACACCACCTAAGTTTTCAGATCTAGAAAATTTCAAAAGAAAAAGTCTTCTGCTCAATCCTCGCTTATCGTTTTTCTATGCCAGTGTTAGCGCGCGATTGCATATTAGCCTAACGTTTTCTTTCAAGTGTCCTTTATGCAAGGTTGTCCGGTTTATACTCCTGTTCCATTGCTTGAGAATCTTCACGTCTCCTTTTAATGCCTCAGGGAAGAGCAAAGTTCTCTAAAGCCTGCTCAAAGGTCAGTAGAGTATTTTAGAGAATGCGATATGCTTTGTCGGCAACCGATGTTGCTCCAAGATTCTTTCCGACACTATATGTTGAGATGTTGATCCTCTAGACACATCACTTCCTGAATTACTACGTGTAACACACCCTTGCGACGTTTTACCGACTTTTCGCGAGAATTTCCTCTGCTGAGATTTGGTTTCCATAGTATGTATTGGGTGGGTGCCTCGAAATTGACTTTGCCTCTCATTTCTGCCCCTTGCTTTTACTTTCCAGAGAATCTTTCGTCACGGGGCGTGGTTCAGATGAGTGATGTTCAGCGTCGTCAGTGTGTTTCGGACACCTGCGACCATTTCCAGAACATCGGTATCATAAGTGTGACAGACAGGCGATAGCCTACGTACAAAAATTGCTCTTTCAGAGATGATCACAGCAGCACCACGGCCGGCTCAATGACAGTATATAGATCACGAAAGACACCCATTACATGTCTTTAATGTCCACCCAATGAGGCGTGTTTACTGCTGTTGAGTCGGCCTTAGTGGAGCTGGGATCATCGCTGCAGGTGCAGTTTTTGTACACATGCTATCGCCTGTATTGTCAGACATTTGATATGGACGGTCTGATAATGGACGCAGGTGTCCGGAACTATCATGATATAAAAAAAGATATTTCTTAATGCAACTTATGATGGAGCCGCACCGATTGTTTAGATTACAAAAGAAGCTGCAGACCCAGTTTTCACCCGTAGCGTGCTGCAAGTTCGTAAACGACACTGGGTACGTGAACCGGCCCACGGCCTGCCGACGACAACTGTTCAGCGTGGACGACAACTTGCGCAACACTCACTGGGGTTCGGGAAGACGTTCCAGCCATTGCGTTACACAATAACGCTGTTACCGTGCCGTCGTCGCTACCCTTTGGCTCCCTAGGTAGCTGAACAGGCCTGCTATTAAGGCAGTTTTAACACAAATGTTCGGTTGAACGATATATTGCACCGGTTTGTACCTGACCACTACACGAGACAAAGGCTCTGTATCATCGGCTATAGGTTCTCGAGTTTCCATTCGGACTGATTAAACACTACTGTCTCCTCTGTACACATACGTGTTTGAAAAAAATATTGCTTGGTCACAGAGAAAGCTTTTCCTTATATTTTTAAAGCCTTAGAAAATTCATCGTTCGGAACCTCAAACGTAACGTTGAAGACCGTCAGAGTCCGAAATCTATAACATGTGTGTTGCAACAAGACATCACTGATAGAGCCGTCGACGTATTTAAATTGTTCCGGCATTTTAATCACATCAACCAATCGTTCGGTTGAATCAGCAGTATATGGTTTCAGAAAACAGGAATAAAACGGAAAATCAAGTTGCACTACTACAATATCTTCTCCTGGTAATTTCAGTGTATGTCTAATAAACATGAATCTCTAAAGCCGTGGGTCTCGGGAAATTCCCTCGAAAAGTGAATTGCAGGTTATGTGACCTGTTAAACGATGTCATACTAGACTTCTCGGTGCAAGCAACATGTTCACAACACAGCTGCACGTAGCCAATTCACCTGCTAGCAGGTCACGCGACGACTCGCGTCGATGTTAACACCTCCTGCCGGCCGGAGCCTGGACCCCGGATGTGTTGTCAGGTAGTTCGACTGGTAGTTAACTTGCCCGCAAAAGGTAAAAGTCCCTGGTACGAGCCGAGAGCAGTTTATATCTGCCAGGTTATTCCATATCAGCGCAAACATATTTAATTTTCAACATGTTTCTTTTTTCTCTTTTCAGCATCATGGTCATTCAGCAGTCTTGGTATGTTTGCTATCGATATCGGCAGCTAGCTAGGTGATGTGCTCCTGATGTCAATAGCACTAGAAGGAAAGAAGGAATTCTTCATCAACGACATCAATTCGAGGCGTGTTATGGAGGTTACCCAGTTATCCGTATGATTATCCAGTCCATCATAGAGGAGCCTGAAGACGGTGCATTGTGCAGCAAAATCAATAGCAAATATAGTTGATGGTTTCATTCAGGTACCAAAAATTTATTGGGTTTGGCCATAAGTTCTGGCGTTTATCTTTAAGTTAAAAATTCCGTGTGAAAAATAAAATGATATGGCCACACATTTTTATGTTTTTTGATAGAGAAAGGCCTAGTTTCTGTTTCTTTCGGGTCGTTAAAATGGAGTCTTGACACAAATGAACATTTTCAACAACTTCTGCTATTTTCGTTTAATCGACGTGCCATGGCCGCAGCAGAATTTGCTCGAGAGATTTGTGAAGTATATGGCGAAGAAGCGATGACAAATTTGTTTAAACGATTCAAATATGGCAATTTCTACCTTAAAGAAAGGCGTAATTCATTACGAGCTCGAGCGGGAATAGCGAATGCGGGATTCTATGTCCAACGAAGACACCAGTTCATCAACTTTATCCAGTAAAAACGGCCTGAAAGGCGACATGGCGTTCAGCTGAGACACGACAACGCCTTCACATCCCGCAAGGAAGTCATTGAAACGCTTTGCTGGGACGTCCTGTCATGTCATCCGTATTCTCCACTCGTGGCGCCTCCGGATTAGCATCTGTTTCGATACCTTTCAAATACACTGCGTGGCAATTCGGTCGATAACGACGTGGAATTGAAAGCTTGAGTGGACGATTTCTTTGAATGGAAACCACGTAATTTCTACCGTCGAGCCAGTGAACAAATTGTGAACCTTGGGAAGAAGTTGGTAACAAGAACGGAAAATTTAATACTGATTTTGTTGCTCATTTCCTGTTTACTTTTACGGAAACACGAACTACTTCTATTTTTTAAAAAAAAATTAAAGAAAAAACGCCAGTCCTTATGGGCCAACCTGGCGTGCTCCACTTTGTCTAAGCATGGATAGTTGTAGACTAGTTTTAGTTTCGTCTGCCATTGCACAATTTTAACCTTTTAGTGTCAGAATTTCTTTTTGTTTGTTAATTTTATTTCGTATTTAGTACTCTTACCATGTTTTCCTCGTGGGAAAGAAGCTTTTAAAGTGAAATATTCTTTTTCCCCTCCTAGTTTTTATATAATAGACTGTACCATATATGTAATGCTAAGCACAATTGAGAACCAAATATACATATACATACGAAAAGGTTACACGTTTCTGTACTGAAAGAAATATTCTAAACATGTGTACACAATAAAATCGAAAACAATTAATTATTCCGTATGACGAGCGGCAAAAAAAAAAAAAAACTGAATTCGCAGTCCCACATTACATTTCTTGCATTGGGTACGTGGTGGTGTCTTACAGTTTATTCCTACACAATATTTTTTGAGTGCATTTATTTTGAAGAGTCAGGTGCTTCTTTCTAAGAAACCGGAGCTCATCTACTCCACAGTACTGGACTGTTGGGTTAATACGTGCCATTTTCGTGACTTCTCAAACTTACCCAACTACCATTATATAATTTCTTATCGCGTATTTACGTTAGGCTTCATATTTCCATTTTTGTGGTAGAGTATCGAATGTGTACAGTGACACCCAGTACCAACTGAAGAGGGCCCAGTACCATTTTTTGTTACAAATATTTAGCCTGTACTGAATCACGTTTTAATCCACTCGATCAGTTACACCCACGTATTTGTTGCATGCCATGATGGTATGTCGAAGAGCTAAAATGTGTTTCCTTGTCCGCAGAGGACATCTTTTAACGTTAGTGACTGGGTCCACAACAGTTGTATTTGATTCTGCAGAAACATTGGAATTGTCATGCCATTTACTCATACACGCAAACAAACCATTTTCGTTTTGTATGGCGTAAGGATTAGGACCTTTTTCATGTTTCTCTGTTTCCTTCTTCTTTGCAAGGAGGCAATTTTGGAGATCGATTTTCTATCACCATTCCAGTGCCCACAAAATTACAATAGCAACAGGCATTATACGTTAACGTTTAAAAATTATTAAAGCTATCTCATTAGTGCTTAGAGCTACCTTTGTATAATATATCTCGGTGATACTAATAATGTTGCATGAATTTACAAAAAATTAACGGCATGTGATTCTTGATATAGTATGGTACCTGAATGATTATATGTTATAATTGTTATACTTACTTTAACCCCATGGTATGATGAGATCGAAGGTGTGGCAAATATTTAAATTCCATTGCCCGTAGTTCCTAGATCTGGACCGCGTCTCACAACTTCTCACTAATATACCAATTGAAGAACAGATATTCAATAATCCTTAAACAATAATAAGATTGTAGAAGTAGACTGTTGTTCCAAAAAGTCAGAAAATTCTAGTTGTATCACGTGTTCTATTAATGTAACCAGGCTAACACATAAGACAGTTTTTCAAGGGGAAAACGGGGAGGGAGCAAATCAGAAACCTAACTGAACCTAGAGTGACTTTGTATATTACAATATGAATACAGAATCAATTAAACGGCTTAATAGATCAGCGAATTCTTGTAGCAGGAAGGACCACGTGGAGTGAAATCGGTTTACCAAAGCGAAAGAGATGTTCATGCCCTATCTAATGATATCAAAGTAAGACACTCCAGCCACATAAAAAAGTGAAGACAGCAGCTTCGAGTCACTTAACTAGGGATTTTTCCATTGTGATTACTTTGATACTACTTAGCATGGGCTGGAAGATCACTCTCGCATCATAGATTTGTTGCATTCCACGTGACCCTTCCGACTAAAATCATTCGCTGCCTTTTTTTTTTCGACAGAAATACTAACCATGAGCCTATTCTGTTATGTTTCGAAACAGCCCACACTCAGTCATGTTGAACCATTTTTTTCCTTGTATAGCTAAGTATGGCACTGAGACTGGAGACAAATGAAGCTAATTAGCTAAAATTGTTCAAAATCTACTCTTCTTTACAAGAGTTGAAGCCTCATATACACACATCGAAAAAAGGTTTGCATCATCCCGGCTCCGAGAGTTCCGGAACCTGTGCAGAAAATTGGAACAGAGATCAGCACAAGCATCATTTCCGCCCTTTTCATTGCTCACGAAAACCACACATTGCAAGGTGTATCACCACACAGCGAGACCTTCACAGGTGGTGGTCCACATTGCTGTACGCACCGGTACCTCTAATACCCAGCAGCACGTCCTCTTGCACTGATGCCTGCCTGTATTCGTCGAGGCATACTATCCACATGCTCATCAACGGCGATTCGGCGTGGATCCCTCAGAGTGGCTGGAGGGTCACGTTGTCCACAAACAGCACATTTCAATCTAGGGTTCATGTCTGGAGAACATGATGGCTTCTCTGGTCGAGCTTATCCTGAAGGAAGTCATTCACAAGATATGCACAGTGGGGGTGCGAACTGTCGTCCATGAAGGCGAATGCCTCGCCAGTATGCTGCCGATATGGTTACACTATCGGTCGGAGGATGGCATACACGTGTTGTACAGCCGTTACAGCTCCTTCCATGACTACCAGCGGGGTACGTCGGCCCTACATAACGCCACCGCGAAACAAGAAGGGAACTTCCACCTTGCTGCACTCGCTGGACAGTGTGTCTAAGGCGTTCAGCCTGACCGGGTTGCCTCCAAACACGTCTCCGACGATTGTGTGGTTGAAGGCATATGTGACACTCATCGGTGAAGAGAACGTGATGCCTATCCTGAGCGTCCATCCGGCATGTTGCTGGTCCCATCTGTACCGCGCTGCGTGGCGTCGTGGTTGCAAAGATGAAACTCGCCATGGACGTCGGGAGTGAAGTTGCACATCATGCAGCCTATTGCGCAAAGTTTAAGTCGTAACACGATGTCCTGTGGGTGCACGAAAAGCATTATTCAACATGGTTGCGTTTTTATCAGTGTTCCTCCGAGTGATAATCGGAGGGGAGCGGTCACCCACTGCAGTCGTAGAACTTCGGCGGCCTGAGGGAGGCATGTCATCGTCAGTTCCTGTCTGTTTGTATCTCCTTTATGTCCGAACAACATCGCTTTGGTTTACTTCGAGACGCCTGGACACGTCCCTTGTTGAGACTGGCACAAAGTAACAATGCGGACGAAATCGAACCGCGGTGTTGACGGTCTAGGCATGGTTGAACTACAGACAACACGAACCATATGCGTCCTTCCTAGTGGAATGACTGGAAGTGATCGTCTATCGGACCCCCTCAGTCTAATAGGAGCTGCTCATGCATGATTGTTTACATCTTTGTGGAGGTTTAGTGACATCTCTGAACAGTCAAAGGGACTGTGTCTGTGATACGATATCCACAGTCCATGTCTACTTTCAGGATTTATGGGAACCGGTATGATGGAACACTTTTTTTTTATGTGTGTAGTTTCAAGAATCTTCCTCTGCTGCTTTTCATAACCATTTTTATACCTGAATCTCCTTTCACTTGACTTTCGGTCATAATCAAGTATGAATAATATTAATAAAGTATTCTGGTCCTAGAAAATTTACATTGTATCTAGTGGAAGCCAAAACTTTCGGAAAAGGGTGGGGGTGAGAGGCGGTTGAATCTCAATATAACGCACATCTCAATTTTTTTCTTCTTATATTTGGTACCTGGGCCTTCACATACTTCAATTATTTGTTCTATACATTTCGCTGCCTTTGGTTTCAATCTGATTATGCTACCTGTAAAATTGTGGGGGAGTGCTCTTGTTGCTGGAAAGATGCATTATTTTGTTGTTGGCGGAGGGTGAGAACCGTCGGCGGTAAGACGCTTCCTCGAAACGGGAGCCGCAATAATCAGCCGCGCGCCACGCCGTCACGCAGCACGTAATCCCCGCGGGCCGCCGTCCGCTCCCTGCGTCGCCTGCCGCGCCTTCGGCGTCGACGCGTCCTGCGGTGGATATCGACCTATCGATTGGCACCCCGGCGCGCCGTGTCGCCGGACGGGATTCCTCGCGTAGCCGCCCGCCACTCAGGCCTGGCGGGATGGTCAGCGCCCCGCAGGTCGGCCAGTGATTGCCCCATGGCACACTGTAACTCCACTGCTTAACTCCGATTAGTGAACGTTCTGAAGAATTCTTGACTACTGATTCCCTCACTCTAGTCCTTAATGATAGCGTTCTACTGACCATCACTGAAAATTTGTGTACTCTCACAATTCATAGCATTCTTAAGACCGCTACGCCTTGTCACTAGAGTCCCTCATTCGTATTTTATGTCAGCTACATATTGTGTACATCGGGTGAATGAATGTTTTTACCGCAATGGTGTAAAACGAGGCACTTTATAGGATTTGTGTACAAGATTAGTTTTAACAGTAATGAACGTATAATTTTTCAGTCCTATTCATGCAACCACACTTAAGACCAACAAGGTTACTTCCTTTTCTTTTTCTTACAGGCCCACTTGTACAGAAGAAATAATTTGAGGCTAGATATAGGACTTGGTTTGCTACCAGTGAGAAAGTTTATTTTATTGTGCAAACATTTTACAGTTTTTCTTGATGAATATTGATCTCTTTTCTGAATCACTAAGAGCTTGAATAATTTGTAACAAAAGTCTTTTTCTCCTATAGTTGTTGTTGTGGGCATCACTATTCTTCTCGAATTGTGACGGATTTCTTATGATGAATTCAATTAGCGCATAGTGAAAGTTTTCTTACAGTGCCTAACCTCTTGAAAAGATACAGGGTGTTTCAAAAATGACCGGTATATTTGAAACGGCAATAAAAACTAAACGAGCAGCGGTAGAAATACACTGTTTGTTGCAATATGCTTGGGACAACAGTACATTTTCAGACGGACAAACTTTCGAAATTACAGTAGTTACAATTTTCAACAACAGATGGCGCTGCAAGTAATATGAAAGATATAGAAGACAACACAGTCTGTGGGTGCGCCATTCTGTACGTCGTCTTTCCGCTGTAAGCGTGTGCTGTTCACAACGTGCAAGTGTGCTGTAGACAACATGGTTTATTCCTTAGAACAGAGGATTTTTCTGGTGTTGGAATTCCACCGCCTAGAACACAGTGTTGTTGCAACAAGACGAAGTTTTCAACGGAGGTTTAATGTAACCAAAGGACCGAAAAGCTATACAATAAAGGATCTGTTTGAAAAATTTCAACGGACTGGGAACGTGACGGATGAACGTGCTGGAAAGGTAGGGCGACCGCGTACGGCAACCACAGAGGGCAACGCGCAGCTAGTGCAGCAGGTGATCCAACAGCGGCCTCGGGTTTCCGTTCGCCGTGTTGCAGCTGCGGTCCAAATGACGCCAACGTCCACGTATCGTCTCATGCGCCAGAGTTTACACCTCTATCCATACAAAATTCAAACGCGGCAACCCCTCAGCGCCGCTACCATTGCTGCACGAGAGACATTCGCTAACGATATAGTGCACAGGATTGATGACGGCGATATGCATGTGGGCAGCATTTGGTTTACTGACGAAGCTTATTTTTACCTGGACGGCTTCGTTAACAAACAGAACTGGCGCATATGGGGAACCGAAAAGCCCCATGTTGCAGTCCCATCGTCCCTGCATCCTCAAAAAGTACTGGTCTGGGCCGCCATTTCTTCCAAAGGAATCATTGGCCCATTTTTCAGATCCGAAACGATTACTGCATCACGCTATCTGGACATTCTTCGTGAATTTGTGGCGGTACAAACTGCCTTAGACGACACTGCGAACACCTCGTGGTTTATGCAAGATGGTGCCCGGCCACATCGCACGGCCGACGTCTTTAATTTCCTGAATGAATATTTCGATGATCGTGTGATTGCTTTGGGCTATCCGAAACATATAGGAGGCGGCGTGGGTTGGCCTCCCTATTCGCCAGACATGAACCCCTGTGACTTCTTTCTGTGGGGACACTTGAAAGACCAGGTGTACCGCCAGAATCCAGAAACAATTGAACAGCTGAAGCAGTACATCTCATCTGCATGTGAAGCCATTCCGCCAGACACGTTGTCAAAGGTTTCGGGTAATTTCATTCAGAGAATACGCCATATTATTGCTACGCATGGTGGATATGTGGAAAATATCGTACTATAGAGTTTCCCAGACCGCAGCGCCATCTGTTGTTGAAAATTGTAACTACTGTAATTTCGAAAGTTTGTCTGCCTGAAAATGTGCTGTTGTCCCAAGCATGTTGCAACAAACGGTGTATTTCTATCGCTGCTCGTTTAGTTTTTATTGCCGCTTCAAATATACCGGTCATTTTTTAAACACCCTGTATTTACAGGGCGACAATTGTGAACGCCACATATTATTCTTATTTTTCACTTTCGTCTAAGCCGGCCGGAGTGGCCGTGCGGTTCTGGGCGCTACAGTCTGGAGCCGAGCGACCCTACGTTCGCCGGTTCGAATCCTGCCTCGGGCATGGATGTGTGTGATGTCCTTAGGTTAGTTAGGTTTAATTAGTTCTAAGTTCTAGGCGACTGATGACCTCAGAAGTTAAGTCGCATAGTGCTCACAGCCATTTGAACCATTTTTTAACTTTCGTCTAATCAATATTTTGCTTTTGAGTGATGAGCTACCCAGAAAATTATACCATATTCAGTGAAAATACGCAAAATACTCTAGGAAACTGATTCGTTTCCCACCAAGACTAGCTATTACACCAAGAGCATAAGTAGGTGAACTTACTACTTTGAGCACCACAGTAATATACCTCCTTCACTTCAACTTTTCATTAACATGTACACTCAAAGATTTGGAACATCCCGCCCTGTTTACTGACTTTTGTCCATATGCTACATCAATTGATGTCAATTGATGGTACTATTATCTGTCGTACAGAAGTGAGTACACATCTAAACGAGAGTCCATTTTCAGAGCAACATTTAAGAATTCTTTGAAATATATGATTAACACTTTCTTTTGTTGGTTCCTCTCTAATAGGATTTATTACAATACACTCTGAAAAGAGTACCAATTCTTCTTGATGAGGAGATTCATATTTGTAATGAATAGGAGCGGATCCAAAATTGAATGTTGTGAAACTCCTCTCGAAATTTCTGTCAAGTCAGAAAAATTTTATCCCTCTTCAACGATGGGTGATTTCTTAAGTACAGCTTTTTGTATCCTCTTTGCGTATCATTCAGATCATTCGTTTGGAAAACCACGAATTCCGCAAAACTCGAGGTTTCTCAGTTGCGTAACGTTATAGACCCAACCAAACACCTTGGAAAGATAACAAAAAATACCAACAGGTTATGTTTAAGTATCTGAGGTCTATACTTTTTGGTGAATGAATGTATAGATGGTATTCTCAGTCGAGGAAACCTTCTGGGTTCAAAACTGTGATGGTGCAAGTAAATTATTTTTACTTATATGCGAGCTTACTCTTGACTGCTTTCTTTCTTCGAATATTTTGGGAAAAGTCACCACTCAAGAAAGTGAACGGTCATCATTGAAGCCTTTCTTGTCACGTTTACTACAAAGTGGTTTAAGAATGATATGTCTTAATCTGTCTGGAAAATTTCCTTGTGACAGTGACGCATTACATATACCAATAAAGTCGCTACTTATTAATTTAGCACAACTCTTCAGTATTCGGTAGTACATTCCATCAACACTGTATGAACTTTTGTTTTTGAGGACTTTTATAATTTTATTATTGTCAGAGAATGATGTTCGTGCTGATTCTAGTTGCTTACTGTTTTATGGAATCACATTTTTAATGTACTCTGTTTCTTCTTCAATTGAACCACTTAATGCTATTTCTGCTGCTCCACTTGGAAAGTCATTGATCAAAACACTTGCAGCTTGTGAAGTATCAGTCACAACATTATCAATAAGCTGGACTGTGTTTTTCTCTTACCTTTAAAATTTTAACTTTCACTATCAGATTATTTTCTATATTAAAGTTCATAAAAGTCGTCACACGAGTAAGGATAAATGTGACAGATACAAACTACATTACATGGATTGCACAAATCTTTTCACTATGATTAAGAGCCGCTCGGAGTGGCCGCGTGGTTTGTGGCGCCATGTGACGTACTGCGCGGTCCTCCCGCCGGAGGTTCGATTCCTCCCTCGGGCATGGGTGTGTGTGTTGTTCTTAGCATAACTTAGTTTAAGTTAGTTCAAGTAGTGTGTAAGTCTAGGGACCGATGACCTCAGCAATTTGGTCCCTTAGGACTTCACACACACTCTATGACTAAGAATACAGACCATTACTGAACTAATGACTCGGCGTGCTGTGAAACTCGTATCGCGAAAGCTTTACAGAGATGATAGATAAACTCCAGTGGAAAACTCTGCAAGAGAGACGCTCAGTAGCTCGATACGGTTTAGAGTAGATTTACAGGCTTTTGTTGAAGTTTCGAGAACATACCTTCACTGAGGAGTCAAGCAGTATATTCCTTCCTCTTATGTACACTCCTGGAAATGGAAAAAAGAACACATTGACACCGGTGTGTCAGACCCACCATACTTGCTCCGGACACTGCGAGAGGGCTGTACGAGCAATGATCACACGCACGGCGCAGCGGACACACGAGGAACCGCGGTGTTGGCCGTCGAATGGCGCTAGCTGCGCAGCATTTGTGCACCGCCGCCGTCAGTGTCAGCCAGTTTGCCGTGGCATACGGAGCTCCATCGCAGTCTTTAACACTGGTAGCATGCCGCGACAGCGTGGACGTGAACCGTATGTGCAGTTGACGGACTTTGAGCGAGGGCGTATAGTGGGCATGCGGGAGGCCGGGTGGACGTACCGCCGAATTGCTCAACACGTGGGGCGTGAGGTCTCCACAGTACATCGATGTTGTCGCCAGTGGTCGGCGGAAGGTGCACGTGCCCGTCGACCTGGGACCGGACCGCAGCGACGCACGGATGCACGCCAAGACCGTAGGATCCTACGCAGTGCCGTAGGGGACCGCACCGCCACTTCCCAGCAAATTAGGGACACTGTTGCTCCTGGGGTATCGGCGAGGACCATTCGCAACCGTCTCCATGAAGCTGGGCTACGGTCCCGCACACCGTTAGGCCGTCTTCCGCTCACGCCCCAACATCGTGCAGCCCGCCTCCAGTGGTGTCGCGACAGGCGTGAATGGAGGAACGAATGGAGACGTGTCGTCTTCAGCGATGAGAGTCGCTTCTGCCTTGGTGCCAATGATGGTCGTATGCGTGTTTGGCGCCGTGCAGGTGAGCGCCACAATCAGGACTGCATACGACCGAGGCACACAGGGCCAACACCCGGCATCATGGTGTGGGGAGCGATCTCCTACACTGGCCGTACACCACTGGTGATCGTCGAGGGGACACTGAATAGTGCACGGTACATCCAAACCGTCATCGAACCCATCGTTCTACCATTCCTAGAACGGCAAGGGAACTTGCTGTTCCAACAGGACAATGCAAGTCCGCATGTATCCCGTGCCACCCAACGTGCTCTAGAAGGTGTAAGTCAACTACCCTGGCCAGCAAGATCTCCGGATCTGTCCCCATTGAGCATGTTTGGGACTGGATGAAGCGTCGTCTCACGCGGTCTGCACGTCCAGCACGAACGCTGGTCCAACTGAGGCGCCAGGTGGAAATGGCATGGCAAGCCGTTCCACAGGACTACATCCAGCATCTCTACGATCGTCTCCATGGGAGAATAGCAGCCTGCATTGCTGCGAAAGGTGGATATACACTGTACTAGTGCCGACATTGTGCATGCTCTGTTGCCTGTGTCTATATGCCTGTGGTTCTGTCAGTGTGATCATGTGATGTATCTGACCCCAGGAATGTGTCAATAAAGTTTCCCCTTCCTGGGACAATGAATTCACGGTGTTCTTATTTCAATTTCCAGGAGTTTATATCTCGCGAAGAGACCATGACGATAAAATCAGAGAGTTTAGAGCTCACACAGAGGCATACCGACAATCTTTCTTTCCACGAACAATACGAGATTGGAATAGAAGGGACAACCGATAGAGGTAGTCAAGGTACCCTCCGCCACATACCGTCAGGTGGCTTGCGGAGTATGGATGTAGATGTAGATGTAGATATTACAGCCTGTGAGACTTCCTTAGGCAAGGATTTAGTTAGCGGTTGTAACGGGCAATGAGAGGATTTAACAGGATCTGCAACCACGTTGTTTGGGCACTGTGTTAGCGGCAGCGGGAGAAGGAAGTTTCTGTGCCGGATGAGCGGCGAATCGGCTACAGAGATACTAGAAGCTTTCGACATGTGAATGTTCACGTTTTCAGCGCACACTGCGAACGAAAAGCTCTCGTTCCAGCCGTGTGGCAGTGTTGAGATAGCACAACGTTTTGACGTCATTTTCATAAACTTCTGGCGAAGAAGGTAGCCGGCTGGAAAATCGTCAAGTTTCCATCACTAGCTTTTAAAGTGATTAAATTTCAGCCGACGTTATTGCTTGTTCCATCATACGCGGGTTTGAGAATCGTTGTAAAATCGCTGCCCGAGTTTTGAGCACGTTGGCCAATGTTGCAGCTTTCGACCTAGCATATCTTGGACTATGGATAACATTTTTCGTTTTGGTCCAGAAAATGCGTCCGTCTACGTTAGTTGTTTTGGCACCAGCCTGGAAAGGTTTTCTAATATTATATTACAAACAATGGAAGACATGTCAATGAGATCGTCGAAGGTCATGCAACAAGTCGTACAAATTCCTCGATAGCAGGATTCTCATAATCTCTTACGAGCAGTAACCAGATCCTTTACGAGCTGGAATCAAAGATGACCTTTGGATATTGCTGAAGGATATTCCTTCATGAGCTGTTACGCAACCAACAATACTCCAGGTGTATTCCATGAGCTAACGTAATACTTATATATGCAAGACAGGTTCTCACTGAACTACGAGCGCATGGATATTGCTCGTTGAATGTAACAGCGTTATCCGACAAAAGCATGAATTTTGAATGCCTGAGAGAGGGTCTGGTCTTTCATTACACAGTTATGGTAGAACATCAGAAATTTGAAGAGAGATTATAGTACAATCAGTGAAAGATTCTGGGCTATTATACTGTAGTCGAATTGATTTCGCATTAAAACCCATTGTGGTGAAATCCATTCTACCAAGACATAACAGCCAGGAATACATTATTAATTGCGGCATTTCTGACCTTGAAAGTTGACATTTCACAGAGATGATAGTAGTGCTACGGATTTAGCCTCCAAATCCTTCGCTCAGTCAATCTGCACTAATGTGTGCAGAGTATTAAAAGAAGTGTCGAAAATTTCTAGAGCTGATAGTACCCACCGAGGCAAGAGATGTGAATCAAATAAACATAGTTCCAGAAACTCGTACATTCTGAGATATTTTGTTCATAGGGGAAATGAAAGAGATTTCATTGTGGATATGAGCACAACAGTGGCAAAAGCGCTCGGCTTCTGTATCGCAATACTCTAGATACATAGTAGTCTGAGCATTAAGTACTCACTTTTGTCAGTCGTGCCCACCTTTTAACAAGTGTTCAGATCTCAGAGATACGCTTATCTGGACTCATGTTTCCTGGATTGTAATTTTTGTTTCGATGCAGCTCTCAAAATATAGGACATTTTTGTTACATCCTACGGGAGTGTGTCCTTGTAATTTTGTTGTTTCTAAAGGAGATGGCTAAGAAACGAGAACTGCCCTTCTGCTGTTACAAGTTTGGGTACTAACGGACTTCTCCTACTCATGTTGAACAGCCACATACAAATACACTGTGCCCGTGTCTGCACACATGCCCTTGCTGATATGACTGACCGTGCAGATAACAATAGACTGAGTAAACGACTTGCACCATATCAATGCTTTGTATAGTGATGGGCTTACATGTTACATTACTGCCACTACAGCTGCAGTTATAAGTAAAATCATTAAAAGAGTACTTAATTTTTTCATGGGAAGTTATAAAATCGATTTGTGACGGATACGGATACAGTAATGAAGCTGCTGCCCTGCGTTGCCCCTTGCTCCGAAGCTCATGTCGTTGATGGTAGAGAATATGACTTCATGAAACTTCCTGGCAGATTAAAACTGTCTGCCCGACCGAGACTCGAACTCGGGACCTTTGCCTTTCGCGGGCAAGTGCTCTACCTTGGTAGAGCACTTGCCCACGAAAGTTAGTAGAGCACTTTCCCGCGAAAGGCAAAGGTCCCGAGTTCGAGTCTCGGTCGGGCACACAGTTTTAATCTGCCATGAAGTTTCATATCAGCGCACACTCCGCTGCAGAGTGAAAATCTCTTTCTGGAATATGACTTCATTTTTAGATAGTCGTACTTCACTTTTCAGAATTCCTAGAACTGTGTACTGCTTCTTTAGAAGAAAACGTGTGGAGTTAACGCCCGATTAAAGAAAAATATCATTAGTATGCGTTCGTATTTTGATCAATAGAGGTTGGCTAGGTCATAATTACCGTAATATAAAGAAAGGTCTAAAGAGCTGGAATGATTGTGAACAGAAATTATCTGACTGCAGTTTGTCAAACTCGAGATGACTTGTAGATATCCGATACTAACAATCGTTTTTCGACTTGTAGCGATGTAGGAAACGGGTTATTTACCAAACTAATAAGTGTCACACACATATCACTTCGTTGTTCCTTGAGAAACTGTGCGTTTCAACGATGCCACACTATCCACTGGGGCTTGTGATACAAGGCATGTTGGCTTTTTTCCGTAAGCGCCAGAGAAGCAGCTTCTCCCTGTTTTCCTTGGCACCTGGTATTCTGCACGTCCTTTCCCACCGCATTCTCTCAGCTGACAACGCCGTTGACCCGTTCCGAACTTAAGGAACATTTATTCGCCGTTAAGATTACACCAGCAACAGAATTTTTTTATACCACTCTTTAGTAGCCTGCTACAGAATTTTTCTTTACCGCTTTTCCTTAACACATTGTGAGACCCAACGCCTTCTCCCTCAATTAAGCAGTGTTCAGCATTGATATTGAACAGGTGTTGGCTCCAGTTAACTCAGACAAACGCCGAAGTCAGCACGTGGGTACCGCGGAACAATTCAGTGCCAGTAAACAATCCGCCAGCCTCTGAAGGCATACAGTACAACACATGAAAATCAACGACACTACACGTAATTTGTTAATTTACTTATTACTGTCTTTCTAAAGAAACGACGCATAGGTAACTACATTTTGACCTCCAACTTACTCTTTACGTTACCCGTTCGAATTCCTTAAAGGGCAAATGTGCAGCACAATTCGTACAACGCAAACATAACCTAAAGCGCATACACAGACCAGCACACAAACGAAAATGAGTGTTTGATTACCGTCGCGCTTGTTAATGAATTATACTTCTTCCAAACTGACATTCCACTAACAGTGCACACAAGGGGCCCCTTGGTACACAGTCTGTTCCTCAGTCGGCGTCGTCTGCCCAACCAGATGTTCTCAGCATGAGAACTGCCCCTTGCTTTGCCACCTCGGAGCCAACCAACGTATCTACAAGGGCATCTCCTTCTTGCCATATTACTGACTGCGATTACAAGAACAGGATATCCCAACCAATGATTACTTCAGGAATAAGACGTCAGAAAACCCCATTGCAAAATAAAATACCTTTTATATGTATCTATTTTCCTTATCACTTACTGTTCAAGCACGAGACTCAACGTGATACACAGTGTAAAATTTTTGGCCAAACGTCAGAGTCACAGTACTGTGCCACACATGCCTTTTCGGCGGCGCCCTTTAGCCGTCTTTGCCGCAAACGGGTTCTGTGGGTTCCACACTATCGCTATAAACAGCTCTGCCTTCGACGCGACTCGTATTCGCCCTTTCAGTTTCCTATTTTCACAGTATTTTACAACTCCTGACTCGTACTCGGCTACTACATGCACATACTGAATCAACAATATATTTCATTAATATCCTACAACTATGAACCCACACTTAAAAGTTGTTGTGGAAGTAGCAAGAGGATGAAAATAAAACGAAATTTGTAGGAGAGTTTACCAGTGGGTTGGAAGACATGATTTCGGAACAGAAACAAGCCTGTATGAAATGGTTAAGTAAAGAAACGTCAGAATCAAAAGGCGAATATGTCAAGATCAAAGAACAGGTTAAAATGAATGTCAGGATAGACAGAGCTGAACATTGGGATAGGGTCTGAGAAATATAGATGGGAGGATAAGTAAGTTTACTGAAACATACAGGAACTTTTTGGGGATAAACTTGTGGGAGAAGATTCACTTATAGAATGGAATTTGTCATATGTCATCTAGATATTTAAAAAAAAAAGGTGACAAGACGATATGTACGAATTATGGAGGAGTAAGTTTTATCCCAGTAAAGGCTACAGTTTTCTCATTTGTTTTGAATAAGAAAATACAAAAGGATGTGTTGGTTTTAACTAAAGACCCGTGCGATTTTAGGCAAGGATGATCATGTCTTGATAACATGCATTGTATCAGACAATTTTTGGAAGATGTCAGAAATAACGATGAAAGTGTGGACCTGCAGAAAGCATCCCTGGAATAAGATTATGGGAAGCAATGAGAAGAGCTAACGAGAGAAAAGTCGTTTAATATGGTTAAAAAGTTCACAAAAGTAATGAAGAAAATAGAAAACATGGTTACCCCCTGTAGTTTCGCTGAAGACGGTCTAAAACAAGGTTGGGCAACGTCACATATCCTGTTTAACATTTATTTGGGGCAGCCTTTGAATCCCTGGTACAGGAAACACTCAGGCATGGAAATAGAGACTAGCGATAACATTCTTCACTCTCTTTTATTGGTGTGTGACGGATAATATTCTCTCAACCTGAAAAGCATATGGAATACAAGCCAAGAACGCTCAAGGAGGAGAAGAGCAAATGGATTTAGGAATAAATCTGGAGAAGGCGGTGTGCATTTGTATGGGACAGGATCTGGTGAGAAATAATCCGGAGGAAGCAGAAATAAAACCCTGCATAATCTACAAATGTTTGGGAATGATAATGGATAACTCCATTGCAGACGACAACGATATTGGTTGCAGAATAGCAGCTGGGAAGAAAACTACTGAAGTTTTAATTGGGGTAATATGGAATAATAATATTCGATAGTACACAATGATACGAGTATTTCGGTGCGGTTGAGAACGTAATTCTATAGGGAACTGAGATATGGGCTCCGACAACGGGTGTGAATGCAGATATTCTTATGTGTGGTACCTTCCTATGTACAAACAGCAGTGAGTCGGTTGTTTTGTCTCTTCACCGAACAGACTTTCCACAAACAGGTTATAAACTGTACAACATGGTGTTTTCTGCACCACTAAATGGATTTCGCCCATCAGTGTAGACTAACGTTTTTGCGCCCACGCGTGCATACTTCAGTATCTGACCTGCTAAATAGGGGGAAATAATGATTAATAGCTTGCGCTTTGCCACATGCACTTGGAGTTACTAACCAAACTAAAACCATAATAATAGTAACTGCTGAAAATGACGTAAATACTGATCTAACGTTGTTCAGCACACCGGTCCTCAGTCACGGATAAACATACCTGCACTCATACCTGTTACACCCTGTATGAGAGATGTCTGCAGTTGGAGAAGCAAGACGGCACACGAAATAAGAAGGCAGGGAGGAGATAATTAAGACTTTCGAGAATAGATCAATTCAGTGGTACGGTAAGTGTCGAGAATGCCTAAACACAGGGGGTCAAGGAAGATTTTAAAGTAGGAGCGGCTCAAAAGAAGGAGAGATGGGAAATACATACAAATGAAGCAGTGGAAGACAGAAATTTAGGACCGAATGACTGAAACGAAAGAGGTCTGTGGAGGCGGCTTGCTCCTAGAAGGAAACACCAAAGAAGATGGAGAAGAGGTATTAATATGAATTACAAGAAAGTACATATGTATTCTTGCTTTATCAAAATTTATACTTCGATCTGCCTCTGGAGATGATCCACTAATAAGAGGCCAGAATTTGTTGCTTTAGCGTTAAGGCTTGAGAGAGCATTTCGTTGCCTTATAAGGCAACGAAACTCCAGCTGTAAAGAGAATTCGTGGCAGTGTCATCAATGTAATAAATTAAACGAAAAGGGACATTTCACCCCTACTACTTCATACTCAGCAAACAGCTACATTGAAGCCACGGTTCAGCACCTGCCCATCGGAAGCGAGCACCTGGACCGTATCAGGTAGTGCCCGGGGCAACGCGAGAGAGGTTGAGTGCATTCGCCAGGAAGGTCACGCCGCGTCGGCCGGTATCTCCTTCCCAGCCCTGGAGAGTCGTTCTCGCAGGCCGGTCGAGCGGCCGCCCTGAAAGAGGCGCACCTCGCACGGCTCGTAAAACTCCGCAGCTTCCTGTGGCGCGGTCTGAACGGCCGGCTGCCGGGTCACCAGCCCCTGAACGCTCCGAGCCTTCTGGCAGGCGTTCACTAAATGTGATACGGTTGTTTCCACTAGTGTACGCGTACGAAGACCCAAAGAGACTAGCTATGTATTTCTTTTCTTTTTTCTTTTCATCGGCCCTCTGACTATTTGATGCAGTGAAATTCTTCGTCGCAGAATATCCCTCATACAGAACGTTATCATATATTGAACGTTTATAAATTTTCGCTGCTTCAGCCTGTGTAGACGACACAAAGTTTATAGGAATGATGTTCAGTCTCTGCACTGGAGGATTTTCGTTCATCTACATATACATCTACATACACACTCCGTGTGGTGTCACCGCCAGACACCACACTTGCTAGGTGGTAGCCTTTAAATCGGCCGCGGTCCGGTAGTATACGTCGGCCCCGCGTGTCGCCACTATCAGTGATTGCAGACCGAGCGCCGCCACACGGCAGGTCTAGAGAGACTTCCTAGCAATCGCCCCAGTTGTACAACCGACTTTGCTAGCGATGGTTCACTGACAAAATACGCTCTCATTTGCCGAGACGATAGTTTAGCATAGCCCTCAGCTACGTCATTTGCTACGACCTAGCAAGGCGCCATATTCAGTTACTATTGATATTGTGAATCATGTACCGTCAAGAGCGTCGTTCATCATTAATGGATTAAAGTTAAGTATTCCACCAGCTACGTCCGTTTTTCTAAATTCTAATTTCCTTGTCCTGTTTCAGACCTCACGCCAGCCTGCGTGAGCTAAAACGCGTGCCTTTCGGCCTCCTCTAGTAACACGGTGTTGGCTCTCCTGCCAACCACGACACTCCGCAATCCACAATACGGTGTGTGGCGGAGGGTACCTCGTACCACAACTAGCATCTTCTCTCCCTGTTCCACTCCCAGACAGAACGACGGAAAAATGACTGCCTATATGTCTCTGCACGAGCCCTAATCTCTCTATCTTATCTTATCTTTGTGGTCTTTCCGCGAAATGTAAATTGGCGGCAGTAAAATTGTACTGCAGTCAGCCTCAAATGCTGGTTCTCTAAATTTCCTCAGTAGCGATTCACGAAAAGAACGCCTCCTTTCCTCTAGAGACTCCCACCCGAGTTCCTGAAGCATTTCCATAACACTCACGTGATGATCAAACCTACCAGTAACAAATCTAGCAGCCCGCCTCTGAATTGCTTCTATGTCCTCCCTCAATCCGACCTGATAGGGATCCCAAACGCTCGAGCAGTACTCAAGAATAGACCGTTTTAGTGTTTTATTAGCGGTCTCATTTACAGATGTACCACATCTTCCCAAAATTCTACCAATGACGACTATCCGCCTTCCCCACAACTGACATTACATGCTTGTCCCACTTCATATCGCTGTCCAATGTTACGCCCTTATATTTAACCGACGTGACTGTGTCAAGCACTACACTAATAATGGAGTATTCAAACCTTTCAGACTTATTTTTCCTATTCATCTGCATTAATTTACATTTATCTATATTTAGAGTTGGCTGCCATTCTTTACAACAATCACAAATCCTTTCCAAGTAATCTTGTATCCTCTTACAGTCACTCAACGACGACACCTTCCCGTACACCACAGCATCATCAGCAAACAGCCGCACATTGATATCTATCCTATCCAAAAGATCATTTATGCAGATAGAAAACAACAGCGGACCTACCACACCTCCCTGGGGCACCCCAGATGATACCCTCACCTCCGAAGAACACTCACCATAGAGGACAACGTACTGGGTTCAATTACTTAAGAAGTCTTCGAACCACTCACATACTTGGGTACCAATCCCTTATGCTCGTACCTTAGTTAGGAGTCTGTAGAGGTACACTGAGTCAAACGGCTCTACCCTTCATTCGGTCCCTGCTAAACCCTACATTTCAGCAGGATAATGCACAGCCGCTTGATGCAGGTCCTGTACGGGCCATTCTGGATACAGAAAATGTTCGACTGCTGCCCTGGTCAGCACATTCTCCAGATCTCTAACCAATTGAAAACGCCTGCTCAATGGTGGCCGATCAACTGGCTCGTCACAATACGCCAGTCAGTATTCTTGATAAACTGTGGTATGGTGTTGAAGCTGCATTGGCAGCTGTACCTGTACACGCCATCCAAGCTGTGTTTGGCTCAATGCCCAGGCGTATCAAGGCCGTTATTGCGGCCAGAGGTGGTTGTTCTGGGTACTGATTTCTCAGGATCTATGCACCCAAATTGTGTGAAAATGCAATCACATGTCAGTTCTAGTATAATATATTTGTCCAATGAATACCCGTTTATCATCTGCATTTCTTCTTGGTGTAGCAATTTTAATGGCCTGTAGTGTACAATGCCACTCCACCAGGGTCGCTACGCAGAACTCTGTGCCCCCAGTGTATTTACGCTGTCTCTCGCATAGAGTCCAGTGGAAATATATTGCAAAACATTGCATAAGCTTTAGAATCACTCATTAAGTACAGTGATATGCTTCCCACACGTATGATCCTTCCTCTGTTGGACGGAGGTGCTTTGGACTGAACTGTTTTGATGCACAATGGAGCTCCACCTCAAATTGCTCATGAAGTAACTTGGTTACTCCGTAGCACATTTGGAGAAAACCTATTTATTTGCTGGTCTTTGAAAACTGGGTAGCCACCGAGATCACCAGATTTGAACCCATCGATTTATGGCTGTCGTATTACCTGATGGACAGTGTTTGTCAACGGGACATTTATGGACGTTTACTGTTAACGATAAGCATAGCGGGGAGGTATCCCATATCCAACTTGATAGCTTCTGCGCAGCAGTATAGTACGAGTAACTTCTAGTCCAGTTGTGGATGTTTATAGCTTTGACAAATGTTATCCTCTCATTTGGAAATTAAAATATTCCTATTATATCCAATTATTTACTTTATTATTTTTCATCTGCTTTTAATTTAATGATTTCTTTGGTCTTTATTTCAGTGGTTTATTCGTTATTTCTCTTTCGTAAGTCGTTACAAATGTTTCCACAAACTTTCATTGTCGTATGATCACACGTTTTAATGGGAGGTCTCTCAGGGAGCAAAACTTTGTATTATAACCACCCTGTACTTCTGGTCATGGTGCCCTGGGGGAGCCAATGCTTAAATTACGTATAAAAATAAACAGAAATGGCGGCCGAAGACGTCGGGCACAAGGGGACACCCTTGCTCTGCCACCAGCCTACTGAAGAGGGTTGAGGTGCGGGAAGCAGCATGCACACTTAATCTGTATCAACAGTATACATAGCCTCTAATTAAGTAAATTACGTGACTGTCCTCTAGTGGCAAAATATTTCGAATTAGTTTCTCATTCGGTTCTGGAGGTGACTGGATAACATTTTAAGAATTGGGGCGTGAAGTGTCAGAGGCCTGAACATGAGCTAGAAAATTGAAAAGGCATGTGCGAAGACCCAGTCTAGATAGAGTAGAAAACTGTCTATTGATACACAGTCAACATCTATTTAGAAAACATCGTTCTTGTGAAACACAACTAGCCCTTTATTCACATGAAGTGTTAAGTGCTGCCGGCCGATGTGGCCGTGCGGTTAAAGGCGCTTCAGTCTGGAACCGCGTGACCGCTACGGTCGCAGGTTCGAATCCTGCCTCGGGCTTGGATGTGTGTGATGTTTTAGGTTAGTTAGGTTTAATTAGTTCTAAGTTCTAGGCGACTGATTACCTTAGAAGTTAAGTCGCATAGTGCTCAGAGCCATTTGATCCATTTTTTTGTTAAGTGCTATTGACAAGGGATTTCAGATCGATTCGGTATTTCTGGATTTCAGCAAGGCTTGTGACACTGTACCACACAAGTGATTTGTAGTGAAATTGGTGCTTATGGAATATCGTCTCAGTTACGTGTCTGGATTTGTAATTTCCTGTCAGAGAGGTCACAGTTCGTAGTGATTGACGGAAAGTCATCGAGTAAAACAGAAGTGATTTCTGGCGTTCTCCAAGATAGTTTTATAAGCCCTTTGCTGTTTCTTATCTACATAAAACGATTTGGGAGACAATCTGAGCAGCCGTCTTCTGTTGTTTGCAGATGACGCTGTCGTTTGTCGAATAATAAAGTCATCAGAACACCAAAAAAATTGCAGAACGATTTTGAAAAGATATCTGAATGGTGCGAAAATTGGCAGTTGACCCTAAATAACGAAAAGTGTGAGGTCATCCACACGAGTGCTAAAAGGAATTCGTTAAACTTCGGTTATACGATAAATCGGTCTAATCTAAAAGCCGTAAATTCAACTAAACACCTAGGTATTACAATTACGAACAACTTAAACTGGAAGGAACACCTAGAAAATGTTGTGAGGAAGGCTAACCAAAGACTGAGTTTCATTGGCAGCACACTTAGAAAATGTAACATATCTACTAAGGAGACTGCCTAAACTATGCTTGTCCGTCCTCTTTTAGAATACTGTTGCACGGTGTGGGATCCTTACCAGACAAGACTGACGGAGTACATCGAAAAAGTTCAAAGAAGGGTAGCACGTTTTGTGTTATCTCGAAATATGGGAGAGAGTGTTACAGAAATGATACAAGATTTTGGCTGGACAGCATTAAAAGAAAGGTGTTTCTCGTTGTGACTGAATCTTCCCCTGAAATTCCAATCACCAACTTTTTCCTCCGAATGTGAAAGTATTTTGTTGACACCGACCTACATAGAGAGAAACGATCACCACGATAAAATAAGGGAAATCAGAGCTGCACTATACGAGATTGGAATAATAGGGAATTGTGATTGTGGTTCGATGAACCCTCTGCCAGGCACTTAAATGTGATTTGCAGAGTATCCATGTATCTGTAGATGTAGATGTAGTGAAGTGAGTATAAAACTGGTACGGATTCCTGAGCAGACGAATATGACGTAATACCATTAGTAACAGAAAAACGAGGCTAAAAATCAGTATGAAGTGGATTTCTTCAGTGATATTTATCTCGTCTGAATGGAGAGTAAGTCAATACCATCAACAATAGTTCAGGTACACACACCTATGTCACAGTCAGAAGATGAAGAAAAAGAGTGCCTGAGGAAACTGAACTATTAAATGAGTATGTAGTATTCTAATAATCTTGGATTGACTGGAATTCTTTCGGAAGGAAATGAACTGAAGATGACGTTATTAGTACTAAAACTGTGCCAATTCAAGCCCACTCTGTGTACATACCAACAATTTAGCCCGGTTTGCTTACATCACATGGCCGACGTTGTTGATACAGTGATGCAATCAATCTTATCAGTGACATCATCAGTGACGTCATCACTGTTATTAGTAACAACATGATCCATATCAGTGGGAAGCCACGCACCCTTTCAACCTTCCCTGTCCCCTCCCTTCTTATCCACAAATCACAACACAGCAAGATATTGTATATTGTGGGGAACCATGAATGCATTCTTGTTAAACAAAACTGCACCAGCTGTTGAATAATCCTTTATTCGTTAGCACACTGTAGTTGCAGCATTGGGTACACTTGAATAGAAGAAAAACAGACATTGGAGAAACGATGAATTTTTTCCTTTTCCTTACAAGATGTTAAGTGAAATCAATATGTAACTTTAATGACATTTAGGTACTAAATATACGAAATGGGCACTAAACCTCAAGAGAAACAGGTACGCAATAAGCAGAATACCCATATTCAAATCATTTGTAGCGAAACCTAGACATTACAGCACAACAACATCACTCTCTCACGATCTCTTAAGGGTAGCCAGAACGATCAATCTCCTCCATGTTAATTTTAGCAAATAGAAGGAACATTTTTTCCAAAACCGTTAAACATAGTATTCTTAAATTTGGACTACATATTCAGCGAATATTTCTCTACAAAGTTATAATGGCATGTTAAGAAATATTTATTGGTTTTTGTTTTACAATTTTTTTAAAGAGGTGCTTATTCTTTTGTCTAAAGTTTTGCACATTTTCTTCTATACCTCTTGAATTATACAATTTTTTTACAATTTGTTATAAAAATGAAGTAACAGAAGTAAACAACATTGTGTATGAAGTTCATTGATATACTGTTAGCAGTTTTTGAGAAAATGTTCCTCAAAGATAAAAATTTTGAAGTTATGGGAAATGGCTTCCAAAGACTTTTAATACATTCCTGCCACATATGATGGATTATCAGCATTCTCTTCTTTCTCTAATGTTAGTTTCCTTTCACTGGTCTTTCCTTCCCTTTTGCTGCATGTTGTACGCTTTTGTCTCTTCTTCCGGCACCTCTTAGTCTTTCTTCATCAATTAGGCGCATTGTGGAAATAGTGTTGTGTCCTTGTTGGAAACCTAAACGTTTCGGCACATCACATTTGATAATGTTTCATTCATTGTATGTTGCCACTGCATTATACACTCCTAAATGCAATGTTTTTATCTGTACAAACACTCTTTTAGAAATCCTAATCCAAATTAAATTATTTACACTTTCATTTGTATTTTGTGTTTTCCGATGTAAACGCTTTTCCAATTTACTTTGCTGTGATAAATCTCTTAATATGGGCAAAATTACATCAATTACACCATTTGGCAAACTGTTTTATGGGCATATTTCTTTTCTGATTGGTACTTATACCATGAGTCATCACCTGTGGGGCACAGTGCATGTTGTGTGTGCCCATTTGTTGATGCAGTATGAAAAAATAATGCCCATAGTGCTCTCCTCATATGCTCAATGCTTCTTCTATTTTGCCTAATTGCACACGCATAATACCTCTGATATCTATCAATTGCTTTATCTGTCAATCTTCCTCTTCCTCCAAGGGTCTTGCCATCACTTCTGGGATCCTAATGTCTACTTTAGTTTGCGCAAGCAAGCCCCCATGCGCTTTTGCACATGTCCAATGCAAAAAATGATACAAATGGCTCTGAGCACTATGGGACCTAAAGTCTGAGGTCATCAGTCCCCTAGAACTTAGAACTACTTAAACCTAACTAACCTAAGGACATCACACATCCCTGCCCATGGCAGGATTCCAACCTGCGACCGTAGCGGTCGCGCGGTTCCAGACTGTAGCGCCTAGAAGCGCTCGACCACGCCGGCCGGCTGTCCAATGCACTCCTGTTTTTTTATGTGAATTTCATTGCCGTAATGTTTGAGTTGCTCTACAGCTTTATATCCCTCAGAATCATCATCTCTTAGATAGTTAGTGCATCGTACATTATACCACTCCTGTGATGTGGAAAAAAATTGCTTTCACTCCCTCTACTTCCACTGCTCCACTCGTCCCATGAAAATTTCCTTAACAACTTTCACTATGTTCATCCTTGGTATTGCCCTTACATCTACAATGTATTGAGAGAATAGCAACATCAATTACTTTGCAACTGTCTCCACTGGTAGCTGTCACAACTCCATTTAGAGATTTATGACCTCTACGTTGCCATGATCCATCTAAAGCAACAGTTAAATCTCGAAATTTCCCATTAGCTGTCACAGCTTCTTCAAGTGCTTTCTTCATTGTTACTTGAACAATATCTTCAGCATAAGATCCCATCAACTCGTTATAAAATCGAAACTTGGTTGGTGGTTTTGGCAAGTTCATAATTCCACATAACATTGTCCCTGCAGCACTGTCCTTGCCAATGCAACGCAAGCCATACACTAGCCTAACATTTATATCATACACCTTCTTTCCACTATTACTACTACTACGAACACTGTTAGAATTAGAAAACGAAACTTCTGCAGCATATTTGTTACACTTCAGTAACATTTTACATGCCAAATCAACGTGTGAAGTTATTTTCAATTCCAGTCCTCTTTCTTTGCAAACTTGGCATAATATGTTAAGTTTAAAAGTATTGGAGAGCAATGAAATGTTAATTATTTCATTCACAACATTACTGTCACTTTCATAGTTTTCAAATTTTTCTTTGCTGTACAAAGTTTCTTGCTGGAAGAAGTTCTATCACATTCAGTTGGAGTAGTCGGTGAAGCAGTCTGAGCAGCATTTCGCTTCGAAACAACAAAATATTTCTTCTTCCACTCATCGTGCCTTTTCGTAAACACTCGATTGCTGAAACGGGGCATATTGCTATCCACAAACCAAATACGTAAAACAGGTACGAGTAAAATTCGTCAGATAAGCAAAATTGAACAGGTAACAATTCAAAGCAAACTCCATAAGTGAACACGCACGGTATTGCGTTTATGTTTACCGATATGAACAGTCACTTGTCACAGAAAAAAGCCATACAACGTTGGAAAACAAAACACTGTCTAATTCCGCAAAGACACCCTGCTTGCAGCCAGCGAGCGGTGCCGTCAGAGGTGACACACCAAGTCGCTACAGCCGTTTACGCGGCGCGTCAACGTTGAAGCGATAAAAAACACACTTAGAATTCACTTAGAAGGATGTAACTTGATTTATTTTTTTCAGAAAACTCCAAATAATTTTATAATGAAAAAAAAAACAAAAACGTTAATTTTGTCATTTTCATCGTTCTGACTCCCCTTAAATCTTAATATCCAAACGTCACTGGAGTTACACATTGATTTCACTTCAAAATAGTGGAAATAACCCGTGTGTGTTAGGTGTTATCGGGTCTCAGATAGTATTTTAACACCAGATCGCTATCAGTGACTGGTTCATACACGGTCTTGAGCAGTAGTGTTCTAGAAGAAATAAGCGTTGTGTGTCTCTTAATAAGTTACACAACCAATTTAGGTGCGAAAGTATTTAAATTGGTTGTAAAGTACGTAGAACTTTTGTTGATTTTTTCACGTGAAGGAGCTTTAGGTTTGAAAATATTTAAATTGGTTATAAAGTGTGTTGAACTTTTGGTGATTTTTTTTTACGTGAAAGTAATATTGGTGCATTTTTAGCTGTAAGTTAGATGTGCAGTAGTGCCCATGTGCAACAAATTTTTAAGTATTTATCACTTTCATGCAGTTTACTTAAGAGTTATCGACTTAGAAAAAGCGCGCGACAGTATAACATGGTGCTAGATGGTCCATATTGTCAGGAAAGAAGGTGTACGCAATTGATAAAGATGGGTTATATACAGGGTGGTCCAAAAGTCCGGAAATACCCTGATAAAATCCAAATGGAGTAGGAAACAAGGAAACAGAGTCCCTACACACGAGGAACGGGAAGGGGGAAACTTTATAGGCTATGCCACCAACATGGCGGTCTTCGTGAAAGCCGCCATCTTGGATTCAACTCCAAAATTTCAAATGGGAATGTGGTCATGTGACATATCAAACAGATGGAGAATTTCACCAGAAAAACGATGCCGTTGTTATTTTAAACATAGCTTTATTCATTCTCGGGTTATAGCCAATTACTTCCGGCAGCAGTGGGACGCTCGGCAGCGTAAGTATTACGTACTGAGAAATCCTAAAATGGAGTCTGAAACGGTGCAAAGTGACTATCCCATGCCTGATATGTTACATATGTTTAACTGTTAGGTATCATTTACTCATGCTAACGTTTTAATCATTGTTTCCTTATTTACAGTTTACAAAATGTCCTTAACACATGATGAATGTATTGAAATCATCTTGATATCAGGAGTAGCACATGGGTCATTGCTGAGGATTTCAACAGTCGTCACCCAACCAGACAGCCCATCACTCACAGCGCAGTTGCCAAGTTTTTGGCCAAATTCCGAGCAACAGGTTCTGTCGCAGATAAGCCTAAGGCTGGAAGACCAAAATCCGCCACCGATGAAGCAACAACAATGAGCGTGTTGGCATCATTTAGCAAGAGTCCGCAACAGAGTACTCGTCGCCTGTCACAAGAATGTGGGGTTAGCCGTACCTCCATACTGCGAATTTTATCGCAGCACAAATGACACCCGTACAAAAGTCAGCTGCTCCAACACCTGGGCGAGGATGACACAGACCGTCTGGTACAGTACGCAGAATGGGTGACACAGCAGCTGCAGATAAACCCACGTTTCCCCTATCAGGTGCTGTTCAGTGATGAAGCCAATTTCTTTATCAATGGTGAAGTGAACAAGAAGAATCACAGATACTGGTCTGACAGAAATCCACACTGGATTGATGCTTGGAAAACGGTCAACTCACAAAACGTGATGGTCTGGTGTGGTGTGTGGGGTACCAAAGTCGTTGGACCTTTTTTTTTTATTGATGGTACGTTAACAGCCAACGGTTATCTGAGGTTATTGGATGAAGAAGTGTTTCTCTCGTTGTTAACAGAGGACGGGACATTTCCGGAATTCTTCCAGCATGATGGAGCCCCACCACATTATGGGCACAATGTGCGAGCAGTTCCCTGAAGAGTGGATTGGTCGTAGGGGTGCTGTGGAGTGGCCACAACGTTCACCAGATTTGACTCCTTTGGATTTTTATGTTTGGGGTCATGTCAAAGCACTGGTTTATTCTGTGAAAATACGGTATTTGCATCATCTAAAGCAGCGTATGGTCAAATTCAGCCAGATGTGTTGGTCAAAGTTCATCAGGACTGGGTTCGGACGATAGCATTAACAATCCAACATAATGGACAACATATTGAGCCATTCCTATGACTGGTGGTGGTGTCTTGGGACTGTGTAACATCGGCGTAATGTCTCTTCGGCACAAAACACACATGCTGCCGAGCGTCCCACCGCTGCCACATGAACTGGCTATAACCCGAGAATGAATAAAAGCAATGTTTAAAATAACAACGGCATTGTTTTTCTGGTGAAATTCTCCATCTGTTTGATATGTCACATGACCACATTCCCATTTGAAATTTTGGAGTTTAATCCAAGATGGCGGCTTTCACGATGGCCGCCATGTTGGTGGCATAGCCTATAAAGTTTCCCCCTTCCCGTTCCTCGTGTGTAGGGACTCTGTTTCCTTGTTTCCTACTCCATTTGGATTTTATCAGGGTGTTTCCCGACTTTTGGATCACCCTGTATAAGCTGTATAACGGTGTAACACAGTGATGCAGTATTTCTTACCCACTTTTCATTTATTATGTAGGAGAAGCAATGACGGTTATAAAAGATTAAGGAAAGGAATTAAAGTTGAGAGTCAAGGAATGGTAATATTTTCAAATGACATCGCTCTCTTCAGCGAAAGAGAAGAACAAATTACAGGCCTTAGGGAACGGAGTGGACAGTCTACTGACCACTGAATATGAAATAAGAGTAAAGCTAAGAAAGACGAAATCATTGAGCGCTATCTGGACAGTGGTTAGTGTTAAACTTACCACGAAGTAGGAGAATCGATGTTCTGCTATAACATGTAACGGTTGAGGCAAGGAGACATAAAAAGCTCACTATCACATGAAAGTAGATAAGTCCTCGTGTAATCTATTAGTATGGAACAACAATCTAACTATGGTGAAAGAATAGCTGAGAGTTTATACCTGTAAGATAGTATAAGGGAAACCTGGAGAGGAAGAGAATCGGATCTTTTGATAAGGATACAAGTATCAGTATTGAATCAAAATTTTTGCCAAAGCTGGGACCAGAACTCTGGTCCGTTGTTCGCTAGCATTTGTGCCATGCACTACACCGCCATGGCATCAGGATGCACAGCTAACACTGCTGCACGGACTATCCTTGTCCAGTGCCCTCCCTAACACTAACCTCAGTTCATTGCTCAGCCCATCTTGATTTTCCCTTTCATACATGGTTAGCATCGCCAAGGCTCTATCCGATATTATAATAACACCCCAACTTAGTACATAATAGGAAGCCCTGCCTGTACCTCAGGGATAGGTGTTCTATTCATCTAATGCAATTACATTTTCCTGGAGTCATACTGAGTCAGAGCTTTATCTTCGATATGGATAGAAGCTGAAGTAACGAATTAAAATTCATGACAACTTCTGTCCTTGTCCAATATAAAGTTCAGACATTATGTCTCCAGGAATATGTAATTGCAACAGATCAATAGATCACGTACACCTGAGATACAGGCATGATTTCTCCATTGTGCAGTAAGTTGGGGTGCTACTCCAATTTGGCAATACTGACGATTTAAGAAGGTGTAAATTAAGATAGGCTGATGTGCGGATTGAGGTTTGTGTCAGGGAGGGTACTAGACTACAGTAGCCCACAGAGGGGTATTGGCCACGATACTAGGGGTGTTATAGGGGATAGAACGCCTGCCTAATAAGCTGGAGAACTGGGTTCAAGACGCGACTTTGCCTCAAGTATTAATTCATTACTTCAGCATGTTGGGACTCAGTATGTCTCCATAAAAATGCCATTGCATCGAATCTTTTGAGATGGAGTGCTGTAGAATGATGTTCAAAATTAGGTGCGCTGAAGTAAGTGACTTGCACTTATGAAATGAGTGGAGCCCTGAGCTATATCCTGATGCCTAAAAGACCCACACGCAAATGGAAAAGCTATATTACATTAAAATCAAAGTAAAAGATTGGGTCGCCACCAACTCTAGTCACACGACAAACACAAGGTTCGACTGAGTTCGAAAATTAATTTAGTCATAAGAAAAATCCCATGAAAGAACATTCATTGTAATTTCACTCATAAAAAATGGGATGTAATTATTAATTTGATCCAGGGATTGTTCACATGAATCTATTATTGAAATCACTAAAACGTGTGTGAACACTGTGAGAGCTTGCAGCAACATTCCTTAAAACAAGATTTGTTCTAAAGAGTTTGTTTTACATAAAAAGGGAATACTAATTATTGGACCTGTGTGCATGGAAACGCTATGGATAGGCTAACAAGGAAACTACAAGGTAAATGGCTTAGGTAAAGGAGACGTAAATCGCTACACTGGATAAAACTTGAACGAAAATTATTTATTTCTTAAGACACTGATGTAAGGCATCTATGTAACTGATGTTGCCTGGTAAATACGTACAACTGCTTGTGAAACGCTATACGAATCACAACGGAATCTCTTAATTTAGAATCGCGTTCGTAATTAGAGGGAGACGGGAAAGGTTTAATACTCGCAATCAGACCCACTTTTACACAAAGAACACCAAGGACAACCCCAAAACCAACATGCAACGAGGCCAGGAGGTTTGTTCCGCTGTGTTGAGAAACGATTAAATAAAACAGTAAATCTAAATACCATGGTTGCATTTAAAGCTGAACTTTTGGAGAAACAGCCTCAACGAGGGCCACATATGGACGCATACGCGCTTAACATGAAATCACAAATCACAAATACAACTGAATAATCCGGACAGGATATACATTACATTCCAAAGTCAGAGCAGTAAGTGAACTCTAGGACAGAGGCAGGGGGCTCACAAGTTAACTCATGCGGCCAGGTGGTTCGCGGAGACACAATTTCTAAGGACCGCGGCCAAATCTTAGCAACATTAAACCATGCAGTCGCGAACAATTAACATTTTACAGAGTACACATTTGAATAGACAAACGGTAATGGCAGAGAGCCAACAAACTCTAATATTAACCCACGTGGATGGTTTCCAGCGCCGGCCGGTGTGGCTGAGCGGTTCTAGGCGCTACAGTCTGGAACCGCGTGACCGCTACGTCGCAGGTTCGAATCCTGCCTCGGGCATGGATGTGTGTGATGTCCTTAGGTTAGTTACGTTTAAGTCGTTCTAAGTTCTAGAGGACTGATGACCTCAGGAGTTAAGTCCCGTAGTGCTCAGGGCCATTTTTTTTGTTTTGTTTCCAGCGGGAATACAGTAATGAAACAAAGAAAATTCACAAAGAGGCAAAAATTATCAAGATTCGTGAAAGATTAGAATGTATACAAATGCAGTCACGGGCACACAAACATTCACACTGAACCGAGGGCGCACTTCCTACATGAGATCGCTTCAACATATGCAACACCTTTGTACTACGTTCTTCTTACGGACCAAAGTCTGCATTAGGAATCAAACTGAAAGTCTTCAAAAGCCTTGCATTCCTTGCTGCGACCCAGAAAAACCATCTTTATGAGACAAAAAGCGAGGCCAAAGGCTGCACAAAGTGCAAGTTCATTAAGACTGAATTCCAATAAGCTCCCATCTCGCTATGAGACAAAGCGCCACACGGTTAAGTCAACTCACCCTTCTTCGAAGAGACCTCGGCGGCAGACGCTCGGACAGCTGGAAGCAGACTGCCCATATCACACTAAAACTTCTCCCACACGACCCCGTGGCCAGGAATACCCAGAGATGAGGTTTCCGCCACCAACCTATCACCGGCAACATTCACGCAAAGGGAACAAACCTGTTTGCCTACCTGAAAACTACAAAAGTTGGCCATTCTGTAAGACTACCGCTGATTCTCTGCAGCAGACTAAACCACCTTACAGAAAAATGAAACACACTCACATCCATTCACTCACGCATGCCAGAAAGTTTTGGACGAGGAAAACAAGAGAAAACATTTTATGGAATCAGGAATCATAGTCTTGAGTTGGGTTACATATAAAAACAAGGAATACTTATAATGGCGTTATAGACGCATTTGCAAGCCTGAAAAAAGTCGTAGCTCAGTCTTCTCTGGTATGAAATTTAGCAACGAAAACACCCAAATTGTTCTGTAGGATACAAAGTGACTGTAAAGCAAATAAAATGATAATGAAAGGGGAGTATAGGACCCTTTCACTGATAATGAATCAGGAGCTTCTACGCAGAATCATTGAGCGCAGGAACTTATGGAATATATCGACAAGAAGGCTGAAAAGAATATAAGTTATAAGTTAACACATCAAGGAATAAGGTACTACAGGGAGCAGCAGGGCAAGACAGAGATTCGAAGGTATCCAACAAATATCTGAATAAGGCGGGTGCAGCGACTATTCTGAAAAGAGATGGTCACTGCCCCGGATACGAACCAATGCTCTCCAAGTCAGAAGTCGCCTGCTGCTGCTGCTGCTGCTATAGAGTGTCTGAAAACGGCTCATCCGGCTGAAACCCGCACTCATATACTGCTGATGACTGGTATGGTTCTCCTGTCGTGCTGGGTGCTGCTACAGTCCTACCTCTGCTGAAATCAGCCACTATGTATACAGGTTAATGACACGTTTGTCATGGCGATGCAGTGTTTCGAACTATATGAGAACCAACATCACAGTGTCTAAATGATGCAGTAAACCTGTATCCTGCCCAGCAGCAGCACTGAACTTCTGCTACGCCGCTAGGATTGCTAGACGTAGGTTCATCCGTCTTGTGGTGGGTAAACAGGCCTATTGATGAAATCGGAATACCAATGCTTCACCATCTGTCAGCTCTCCATGGTTCTTAGTACAGCTGTAGCAGAGCTGCTATTTCCACAGTAGGGCCCAGAAAATAGCGACGGCAGTACACTTCGTTTTCAGCTTTATCAAGGTCTATGACGTGCTCCAAATGTACCTTCTCAGACATTTGTGCCCCAAATTAAGGTCCATGTTACATATTACCACGCTCCTTTTGGCCAGGACCGCTGTTATTTCCAGTGGTAGTCAGCTTTTAATATCAGTCTTCCTTTCTCCGCCATGTGTCAATTTCAGTCCAAGATAATAGATCATCTTTACCTTCGTCTTTCTTCTGTTTACGTTTAAGTCCTGAAATAATTTCGCACGTTGTCTGAAGATCCCAATGTCATCATCCAGTCTAATGACTGATGTGCTTTTACCTTTTACCTTTTACCTTTTTTAATTCCCTCCTGAACATACGTTTTATTTCCCGTCTTTGCTTCTTTGTTGCGCACACTGGATAGCAGCTCTGATTGTCTATTATACTGTCATATCTCCTATCTAACGGACGTAATTCGTTCTTGGTCTTCCATTCTTATTCTTCCCCTGGTTCTTGTGCATATCGAACATTACCTGTCCCTCTCTATAACTTACATCCGTTTCCCTGAGAATTTCCTATGCCTTACACCATTTTACTCTAGGTCAACAAAATCTTAAGTCTTACTTCAATGCTCAAACGCAAAGTTCGAACCATCCCTCTGATGCCTTTACCTTTCCTAAAGCCTAATTGGTCATCACCTAACTCATCCTGAATTTTCTTTTTCATTTTTCTTTAGTTCGCAGCTCCTGGTCTCGCGGTAACGATCTCGCTTCCCGGGCACGGGGTCCCGGGTTCAGTTCCCCGCGGGGTCAGGGATTTTCATCTGCCCCGAGATGATTGGGTGTTGTTGTGTCGTCATCATCATCACTCATCCCCATTACGGTCAGAGGAAGGCAAAGGCAAACGACCTCCATTAGGACCATGCCTAGAAACGGCGGTGGGCGTCTCCCGCATCGTTCCCTTACGCTCTGTCAAGAAGCATGGAACTTCATTTCCATTCCATTTTTCTTTATATTTTGTACAGCAACATCGACTCATGGCCTTCTTCTTCTTCTTACGGCATTATAACCCGGTGTGGGTTTTAGTCTCATCAACAAGTTTCCTCCGTTCTGCCCTGACCAGCACGGTTCTCTGCCATCCTTTGACTCTGAGAGATTTATATATTCTTCCACGTCATCTACCCACCGTTTTCGTGGCCTTTCCCTCTGTCGGCTTCCTATTGGTCTCCATTCAAAAATCTTTTTAATTGTTTATCCAGTATCCTAAAATGGTTCAAATGGCTCTCAGCACTATGGGACGTTAATCTAAGGTCATCAGTCGCCTAGACTTAGAACTATTCAAACTTAACTAACCTAAGGACAGCACACAAAACCATGCACGAGGCAGGATTCGAACCTGCGACCGTAGCAGCAGCGCGGTTCCATACCGACGTGCCTAGAACCGCACGGCCACAACGGCTGGCTTCCAGTATCCATCCTGAGGACATGGCCAAGCCGGGCTATTCTTCTACTTTTTATAATTCTTACGATGTCAGCTTCTTGTATGAGGTGGTCCAGCTCAGTATTCGTTCTAGGTCTCCAGAAACCATTATTATCCTGAACTGCCCCATAGACCTTACGCATATCCTGAGCTGTTGCTTATCAACACCCGTTAGCGTCCATGTTTCGCATCTGTAAGCTACAACTGTCCTTATCATGATCTTATATAGCTGCAGCTTCAGCTGCCTGTTTAGTAACCTAGAGGCCAACAATTCCTTAACCGTGTGGAAGCATCTGTTACCACTTCGGATGAGCAGTTTTATTTCAGTTGACTTGGAATTTGTGTAGCTAATATTAGAGTCACGATAGTCAGAGTTTTTCACATGTTCAAAATTGAAACCGTCTTCTGACAGTCTATCCCAGTTATTGTTTTCCTTCCTGGCGAAATTCATGTACTTAGTCTTTGTTTCATTTATAGAAAGGCCTCTAGGTCCTGTGGCTTCTTTCAGGCCACAAATTGTTCTCTCTAATGATACCCTTCTTCTACTAATAATTGCTACATCATCAGCATAAGCACATATCTGAGTCGACTTTGTACCTATGTAACCAGATATCTGAAGCTTCCGCATTGCTGCTTCAAGAGTCGGATTGAAAAGCATTGTAGAGAGTTCGTCCCCTTGTCTGACTCTACTAATGCTAAAACAATTCCTCAGTTCTCAATCCACTCGCATTGCAACCTTGATACCAGCCAATGTTGCTTGAATAAGTGAGTCATACTTCGATGATATAACAAGCAGCAGCAAATCATTTAGTATTTATGCTCTATCGAGACTATCAAAGGCCTGCTTGAAGTCTACGTACAGGTTATTAATCTCAATGTTATACTCATATTCCTTCCCATGTATTTGCCTCAACACAAATATGTGGTCTGTTGTTGATCTATGAGGCCGAAATCTACAGTGATACTCCACCAGAATCTCTTCTATATATGGTCCTAATCTGTTGTAGATAACACCAGAGAAGATCTTATAGGTTACATTCATCTGAGTAATTTCTCGATAATTTGAACAGCAAGTCTTGTCTCCTTTCTTGTGTACTGGTTGTATTACACCTAAGGTCCATTCTTTTGGAATTCTTTCCTGATTCCATATCAACTTAATGAATTTGCGGATCCGCTTATGAAAATCAATTCCCCAATTTTATGCAGCTCTGCACTTATTTCATCGTTCCTAGTAGTTTATAATTTTTTAAACAATACACTACCTTCTGTACTTGCTCTAATGTTGTTTCCTCTATTTCTGGATCTGCGGTATAGTAGAGTGGCTTCTCATTCCTGGTAGGATTGCCCTCCAAAATTCCCTTGACGTAGTCTCTCCATCTATCAAGAACATCTTGTTTATCTGTCAGAAAATTTCCCTCTTTGACCTTGCAAGCTGTTATTTTCGGTCTGTATTCTTGAGTTCCTTCTTTGATTTTCTTGTAGAATGTTCTGCTTTCATTCCTTTGGTAGTGCTCTACCATCACTACTATCTTCCTCTTCATAGTTTCCCTTTTCTTCCTCCTGCATATCCTTGCTGCCTCTACGCTCTTTTCATTGTATAATGCCTGATTTGATCTAGTATTCTGCTGTAAGCATTCCAGCCTTGCTTCCTTTCACTGTCCCACTGCCTGTCTACATTCCTCATCATACCAGTCTTTATTAATAAATCTCCTTACTTCCCCCAGTATTTCATGTGCTCTCGTTCTAATGTCATCTTTAACAGAGTTCCATTCTGTGTCTATATCATCTCCACCATCTTTTGATTGTAACTTCAGTCTCAGTCTGTTCTGGTACTCCTGAGCGGTAGACCTATCTTTCAGTTGTTCAATAGTCCATTTCTTTACTCTGGCACTGCTTCCTCTGGCAGCCATGGCAACGCTCAGCGGCAAAGTCCCGTTCAAGGTCACACACAGATGCCTCACACAGAGTACATCCCAGGCAACCAATGATATAATGTATTTTTTTTAAATAGAAAGGACATATGGACAGGACAGGTACTTTATTTATTTCTATAATAGTGAGTCAAATCACCTACAATATGTTCATTGTTACAATTGCCTGCGCCTTTATCCCGGACACATAAACACTCATATTGACCTACTGCACCTACAGTGCACACATTTTCCATATCGGATGCCCACCTCTTTGATATCAATATGTGGTCTATTTGGGCTGCTTCATTTGTTCCGGGTATTTTCCATGTCACTTTGTCGATATTTTTCCTTGGAAAACAGGTACTTACTGCCTTCAGCTTGTTTGCAGATGAAAAGTGGGTACCCCTCATACCATTATTGTTAGTTTTATCATGCAGACTTTCCTTACCAAATACATTTCTTAACGCCTCTTCCTTTCCCAATTTTGTATTATAGTCGCCAAGAACTATTTTGGAATCATATCCGGGTATTCTGTCACACACCTCCTGTAGTTGATCATAGCAAATGCGCACAGTATTTTCGTCTGATTCTTCCGTTGGTGCATATACATTCACAAAGGTCACATTGTGAAATTTGTCTTTCATACGCAGAGTACAAATTGTTTCATTATATGGGGTGAATGCAATAACTGATCTACGCATATCCTTGGAGACTATAAACCAACTCCATACTCTCTTTGTCTTTCGTCTTTTACTGAATAGTGGATGGAGAATTTCTGTTTATAAATCTCTCCTTTTCCTTTCCACCTGATTTCCTGCAGTGCAACAACTCCCATAAAATACCGTAGCACCTCTTCATCAACACTATTATCGCTCCTGTTTGCAACAGCGTACGCACGTTCCATGTACCAAATTTAAGTTCTGATAAATCCATACTCCTATTTCCTAGCATAGTATATGTATGGGCTGTCCGGCATTCCTTGTTGAATTATTCTCAAGAACAAATTTTTTTACGAGGTGGGGGTATCAACCCAGCACTCAACCCTCAACCTGTAGGACCGGGGTTTCATTTCGGGGTTAGCTCCCGTAGAGGAAATGACGACCTAGCCTACAGAGCCCCCCTACCCTACAGTGTCGGGCAAACTTCGTGTGCCTCCTCAGCCGAGACCACTCCGGCTTGGGTGACCCCGGCAGTAGCTACGCTACCGCCGGTACGGCTCCCGAAATCATCATAGCACACAAACCCTCCCGAGCATTACTGAACGTGTCTACGATAAGGCGGTGTCCCCTGGGAGGGGTTGACGCATAGTTTGTTAAAGATGTTTTGCGAT
This sequence comes from Schistocerca cancellata, assembly GCF_023864275.1. Taxonomy (NCBI): domain Eukaryota; kingdom Metazoa; phylum Arthropoda; class Insecta; order Orthoptera; family Acrididae; genus Schistocerca; species Schistocerca cancellata. The sequence goes on along the minus strand of NC_064628.1, from coordinate 477,610,030 downwards.
AGCTCTGGCACATACACTATGTGATAAGAAGTATCCGAACACCCCAAAAACATATATTTTTCGTATTAGGTGCATTGTGCTGCCATCTACTAACAGGTACTCCATATCAGCGACCTCGTGAGAGAGCAGAATGGGGCGCTCCGCAGAACTCACTGACTTCGAAAGTGGTCAGGTGATTGGGTGTCACTTGTGTCTGTACGCGAGATTTCCACACTCCTAAACATCCCTAGGTCCACTGTTTGCGATGTGTTAGTGAAGTGAAAACGTGAAGGGACACGTGCAGCACAAAACCGTACAGGCCGATCTTGTCTGTTGGCTGACAGAGTCCGCTGACAGTTGAAGAGGTCGTAATGTGTAATGGGCAGACATCTACTCAGACCATCACATAGGAATTCCTAACTGCATGAGGATCTACTGCAAGTGCTATGACATTTAGGTGGGAGGTGAGAAAACTTGGATTTAATTGTCAAGCGGCAGCTCATAAGCCACACATCACGCTGGTAAATGCCAAACAACGCCTGGCTTGGTGTAACGAGCGTAAACATTAAAAATAAAAAATCCGGCCAGAGTGTAACATTGGTTTGTGTCATCGCAAGCGTGTGTTATAAAGCATGGAATGTCAGATGTCTGAATATTGTAGGCAAGCTATACAATCCGAAACAGGAAATGTAAAATCTCAGTCTAAATGTAGGAGAAGGATTCGTGATGAACTGGAAGGTACGTCGGAGAGTGAGTTACTTAGAAAAATTCAGTGACATGTTTATTATCGTCAGAACTGACAGTTAGCCAAGGCTAACAATAATAAGTAAGGTCTACATGCCGATGTCAAAAGCAGAAGATGAAGAGAGATTCGAGGATACTGAACGGATAACTCGGTACGTATTGGGAAATCCTACTCTAACAAATGAAAATAATAGTATAACGTTTGTGGCTGGGAGTTCCCAGGCGGGACGTTCGTCTGCCAAGTGCCCGTCTTATTGAGTGCGACGCCCAATTGGGCGACTAGCGCGTCGACAGTGGGGTGAAATGATGATGAGGACAAATACAACACACAGTCCCTGAGGGGAATTAAACCCGCCTCCCCGTCCGTGGCATTCCAACGTGCTGACCGTTCAGCTACTGGGGCGGACAATCTGGGAAGAGGAACACTGTCGTAGGGGCAGGACTTTGGGAGACTATGGGCTCTGTAGTAGGAATGTGAGAATAGTGAAACTGACAGTTTCGCAAAAAATTCATCGTTCATTAAGAAAAGACGGAAGAGGAGATGATGTAGTCGAAGAAAAGTCAGGAGACGCTGATTTTTTTTCCCTCTATCGTCCTCAGCTTTCTTATGGCCCACAATGACTTTCTCTCTCGTGTCAACCTCCTCATCACAGAGATCTTACACCTATCATCCTGAATTACTTGTTAGATATACTCCAATCTCTGACTTCCTCTACAGCTTTCATCCTCCGCTGCTCGTTATACGAGGGTTCACTGAAAAATAATACCTCTTAATTTTTTAACGTGAAAATATTTAAAGCTATTAAATCAAATTCAATTAAACGTCATTACCATAATACTTCGTTTTTCTTAGTGCCTGCATATTAACTTCTCAACACAGACACACTGGTGACGAACACATTTCTCCCAACGAGAGACCAGTTCGTTTATATCGTCACTGCAGAATGTTTGACATTGTTGACGGAACGACAGTCTCACTTCCGTTTGCACCGCTTCATCACTATCAAAGTAAAGTCCTCGAAGGTGTTCTTTAACTTCTGGAAACGTATGAAAACAAATGTGCCTGAATCGGGAACGTATGAGGAATGATCGTTGACGGTGTACCCAGGGCGTTAGACTGTTGCAGATGTCGCAGCGTTCGTGCAAATTTGGCACTGTCATGGAGAAGGAGAATGTTCTCTATGTATGGGCGAACTTCCCGAATTCGAAACTCGATTATAGCACGTTGTTTCTCACTTACCGATGCAGTTATGTTACGCACCGCCATGTTACACGCTACAATTCGGGGTCCTCTAGCGGCAAATTGCAGTGGAATGAAGATGTAGAACGTAAATAACATTTGTGTTATTTCAAAAGTCTCAAATGTTTTCACTTAAAAATTCTGATGCTTTATTTATAGCATGCCCTCGTAATACCATGGAACGTATTCCCTGATGTCTTAACATATGTTCTGTTATCCTGTCCATTCTTCTTCTCAGTATTTTCTCACCCTGCCTGCTCTATGAAGAATCACTACATAAACAGTTTCTGCCCTCGTAGACACGTTCAATATATTCCTACCACTTATCCGATCTTCACTATGAGTGCAACAGTGGAATTCTTCTTGCACTCTTAATTCTGACGGCTTTGCTTTTTAATTTCATAAGTGTATTCCTGTATTTTTCTGAACATATTTGTACTTCTTTCTTAGTCAAACATTTAGTTTTTCCTCATTACCAGCTTCCGAACTGCCCTTATTGGAGATGCATAATCATCGTTCCACAGTTTTTACGTCGGTTTACATTCAGACACACCACACTTCGTCATCGTTTCTCAGTATACCACTTCCTTAAACACTGGTTCTTCTGGATGAATCTCTCAAAATTCAACCTGCTCTTCATCATTACTAGAAATAAACCATTTTCTGCTTGTGTGTCAGTGCCTATACATGAACTATTGTTGCAACCTTTGATTTACTGTCGATTCTGATTATAATAATCATATTAGTAAACTGATTACAGGAACTAACGCTCTGCCCTACCGTCTCAGCCATGAACCATCCTCCCACCATTTTTAGCTGCTGTTGATGTGACCGTCTATCCATCTCACTTTAGTGACAACTTCTATGTGTGGAGTGGGCCATAGTATTTCCCTGCTACAGTCAGAGTTTTGACATTCCACACTCCGACAGATACGATGGTACCCTATCGTTGGTTGTTAAATCTTTTTCTCATCGTCCCTTTCGCCTTTGTAATTCACTCCCGGAAATCTAAATGGGGGCCCAATCCGGAAGTACACTCCTGGAAATTGAAATGAGAACACCGTGAATTCATTGTCCCAGGAAGGGGAAACTTTATTGACACATTCCTGGGGTCAGATACATCTAATGATCACACTGACAGAACCACAGGCACATAGACACAGGCAACAGAGCATGCACAATGTCGGCACTAGTACAGTGTATATCCACCTTTCGCAGCAATGCAGGCTGCTATTCTCCCATGGAGACGATCGTAGAGATGCTGGATGTAGTCCTGTGGAACGGCTTGCCATGCCATTTCCACCTGGCGCCTCAGTTGGACCAGCGTTCGTGCTGGACGTGCAGACCGCGTGAGACGACGCTTCATCCAGTCCCAAACATGCTCAATGGGGGACAGATCCGGAGATCTTGCTGGCCAGGGTATTTGACTTACACCTTCTAGAGCACGTTGGGTGGCACGGGATACATGCGGACGTGCATTGTCCTGTTGGTACAGCAAGTTCCCTTGCCGGTCTAGGAATGGTAGAACGATGGGTTCGATGACGGTTTGGATGTACCGTGCACTATTCAGTGTCCCCTCGACGATCACCAGTGGTGTACGGCCAGTGTAGGAGATCGCTCCCCACACCATGATGCCGGGTGTTGGCCCTGTGTGCCTCGGCCGTATGCAGTCCTGATTGTGGCGCTCACTTGCACGGCGCCAAACACGCATACGACCATCATTGCCACCAAGGCAGAAGCGACTCACATCGCTGAAGACGACACGTCTCCATTCGTCCCTCCATTCACGCCTGTCGCGACACCACTGGAGGCGGGCTGCACGATGTTGGGGCGTGAGCGGAAGACGGCCTAACGGTGTGCGGGACCGTAGCCCAGCTTTATGGAGACGGTTGCGAATGGTCCTCGCCGATACCCCAGGAGCAACAGTGTCCCTAATTTGCTGGGAAGTGGCGGTGCGGTCCCCTACGGCACTGCGTAGGATCCTACTGTCTTGGCGTGCATCCGTGCGTCGCTGCGGTCCGGTCCCAGGTCGACGGGCACGTGCACCTTCCGCCGACCACTGGCGACAACATCGATGTACTGTGGAGACCTCACGCCCCACGTGTTGAGCAATTCGGCGGTACGTCCACCCGGCCTCCCGCATGCCCACTATACGCCCTCGCTCAAAGTCCGTCAACTGCACATACGGTTCACGTCCACGCTGTCGCGGCATGCTACCAGTGCTAAAGACTGCGGTGGAGCTCCGTATGCCACGGCAAACTGGCTGACACTGACGGCGGCGGTGCACAAATGCTGCGCAGCTAGCGCCATTCGACGGCCAACACCGCGGTTCCTGGTGTGTCCGCTGTGCCGTGCGTGTGATCATTGCTTGTACAGCCCTCTCGCAGTGTCCGGAGCAAGTATGGTGGGTCTGACACACCGGTGTCAATGTGTTCTTTTTTCCATTTCCAGGAGTGTATTTGCCAATGGAGAGATTATCGCCACACTTTTTCGTTTGCAGGACAACAGTCTGTGGATACAAGCCATGTATGCAGTGGTTTTCAATCATTCCGTTTATGATTGCTGATTCTTCAGGCTTTTAAGGGAGTTTTCCGCATCAAACGTATGAAGTTGGACCGCTCCTCTGTCCGCTACACCGATCTCTATGACAATGCCGTTGGCAGAAAGAGGATGACTCTATATATGAGAGGTCTTCGGTCGCCATTTTTGATTATTTTTATTCAAAATTTAAGAACTGGCTGGGTTGATCCTCGAACGCAACTCGTTTTGATTAACAACCAACGATGCTACACCCAGACGATGGTAAATATAGAACACATTATGTATTGCACAGAACGTCTGTCAAATTTAGTAGGGAGCAATGTTCTGTGCAATGTATCCGGACTTATGTACTAGCCTAGGTATATTTGCCTAGGCACGCCAGTACGGCTGTAGTCTTATTCAAATGGTTGACGAATTTAGAAAGTTGTTCTCCTTCGAGACCACTACGCCAACAAAACAATGACTTATGGAAATGGTCCCCCGAAAGGGAGACTGTAAAATTTCGACTATATGAGCCGTGGTTTCAGTCATTGCTGTTTTGTCCTTTAATTCCTTAATTCCACGCCGTTACTTGTCACTGACACGCATCCATAGCTTCTGCAGCCATCTTTATACGAGAGGTAGGATTGAGGCACGCCTCTAAAGGTTTAACATGCAGACTACGCTTGCGTGCTGGTTGCAAGTACCGGCTTTGTAACTTTTTTAAGCAGTGGATATCGACGCAAGTGTCTGCTTGCCACTAGTTCAGCATTCAATTGACGGCTGTTAATTGCGGAGACTGCAAAATACAAGACTTGCGACGTAGCTGACATGACAATACTGTGCACAGAATGTAAGTTAGTATACGGGGTATGTGATTATTGAATATATATTTCTCGATGTTCGTGTTCTGCGTAAGTAAGCAATAGTATTGAAAACGGCGAGTACGAAATGTTTTCCAGTGAACACTTCTGCGTGGTAGTTAACGGACATGTATGACGAAGAAAGTGTTCGAACACAGACGGACGATATAGGAATGTTGGAAATTATGTGTCGTCGATATCCTTTATCAGTAGAGACGGATCACTGGGACACTGATGAACATAGAATATAGGGGAGGGAGTTAACCGTGCTTTGTTGAAAGTAATGATTTGACTTAAAAGAAACTACTAAAGCTATACATCAAGATCAAGACATAGTATCACTGTACGATCCAACACAAATCTACTGCCTTAAATAATCCGTCATGTAGCTCATTAACGTTCCAGTTACGAGAAATATTGTGGTGTAGTAAAAGTGCGAATCGGCTGAGAGATGGTATCGACAGACATTAGGGATTGGAGTATATCCCACTGAAATAGAAATCAGGTCAGCTAGATAATGAGTTTGTGGTTTCCTGTCGGAATTCTGTATCCACAAGTAACGGCCTTTTCCTATTTGCAAAGGCCTATGTGAAAGTACTCCAATCTTCTGTGTATCAGTTACTCTGCAGCATAAGAGCAGATAACAGACTGACTGAATATGTAAATAGTGGCTTCGATAGCTAACAGCCACTCGTTTTAGTATACGAGACATAAGTTGCCTTTGGAGATATTTTTCAATGCTCACTGATGCAGACAAACTTCACACACAATGCAGAGTACATATTACCCTGACACGCCACAACCTTTGTTAGAGAGCTTAGAACGGCTCATCTCATGCACAAATTTAGATGCCTATGCGCGATATGTCTTTTATGGCTTTCAGCAATACTCAACACTCTGCACTGAAAATGATTTGACTCACATTTTAATTGTTGTTTCCTTAAAATCAGTTAGTTGAATCCTCAGGTGTTCTCTCCAATGAAGCCATTTCTTCGTCTTTTACATTCAGACAGAAATTGTCCAGATACAAGTTTTATGTTACCGAGACTGTAAGAATCAATATATTCAGTATTTCCATCTCTGTAGCACATTACAAATACTTGTACGTACAAAATGGCGTGAGTCATACATGCGTTTGATCCAGAATGTGTCTTTCAATCTGCATCGGATATATACTCTTTGATCCAAAGTCACCAGAAATGTGTTAGTGGTCATTAATACAGAGTATGTCCACACTTGGATTTTATAACATCTTGAATTCTACTCGGGATACTTTCAATGAGACCGAATGTCTGTGGAGAAATGGCGTCCAATTTTTCTTTGAGAGAATGTTGTGATGTTTAACGATCGGATTTGGAGCGAAGTCGATACTGTAATTCGTCCCAAAGGCGATCTATTGGGGTTCAGTGACGCAGGTGACGCCTGTATATAAGAAGGGTAGATGGACGGATCCCCAAATTACAGACCAATATTCTTAACATCGGTTTGTTGCAGGATTATCGAACATATTTTCAGTTCGAAAATAATGAATTTCCTTGAGACAGAGAAGTTGCTCTCCATGCATCAGTACGGATTTAGAAAGTATCGCTCCTGAGAAACGCAACTCGCCCTTTTTTCACATGATATCTTGCGAATCATGGATGAAGGGTATCAGACGGATGCCATATTCCTTGACTTCCGGAAAGCGTTTGACTCGGTGCCCCACTGCAGACTCATAACTGAGGTACGAGCATATGGGATTGGTTCCCAAATATGTGAGTGGCTCAAAGACTTCTTAAGTAATAGAACCCAGTACGTTGTCCTCGATGGTGAGTGTTCAACGGAGGTGAGGGTATCATCTGGAGTGCCCCAGGGAAGTGTGGTACGTCCACTGTTGTTTTCTATCTACATAAATGATCTTTTGGATAGGGTGGATAGCAATGTGCGGCTGTTTGCTGATGATACTGTGGAGTACGGGAACGTGTCGTCGTTGAGTAACTGTAGGAGGATACAAGATGACTTGGACAGGATTTGTGATTTGTGTAAAGAATGGCAGCCAACTCTAAATATAAATAAATGTAAATTAATGCAGATGAATAGGAAAAAGAATACCGTAGTGTTTGAATACTCCATTAGTAGTGTAGCGCTTGACACAGTCACGTCGATTAAATGTTTGGGGATAACATTTGCAGAGCAATATGAAGTGGGACAAGCATGTAATGTCAGTTGTGGGGAAGGCGGATAGTCGTCATTGGTAGAATTTTGGGAAGATGTGGTACATCTGTAAAGGAGACCGCTAATAAAACACTAAAACGATCTATTCTTGAGTACCGCTCGAGCGTTTGGGATCCCTATCAGGTCGGATTGAGGGAGGACATAGAAGCCATTCAGAGGCGGGCTGCTAGATTTGTTACTGGTAGGTTCGATCATAACGCGAGTGTTACGGAAATGCTTCAGGAACTCGGGTGGGACTCTCTGGAGGAAAGGAGGCGTTCCTTTCGTGAATCGCTGCTGAGGAAATTTAGAGAACCAGCATTTGAGGCTGATTGCAGTACAATTTTACTGCCGCCAACTTACATTTCGCGGAAGACCACAAAGATAAGATAAGAGAGATTAGGGCTCGCACAGAGGCATATAGGCAGTCATTTTTCCCTCGTTCTGTTTGGGAGTGGAACAGGGAGAGAAGATGCTAGTTGTAGTACGTAGTACCCTAGGCCACGCACCGTATGGTGGATTGCGGAGTATGGATGTAGATGTAGGCCGTTAAATTTAAGGGAAGATATTGTCAAAAAATATGTTCAAATGTGTGTGAAATCTTATGGGACTTAACTGCTAAGGTCATCAGTCCCTAAGCTTACACACTACTTAACCTAAATTATCCGAAGGACAAACACACACTCCCATGCCCGAGGGAGGACACGAATCTCCACCGGTATCAGCCGCACGAAGGTACTGTCCACAAAGAGTTGACTCACAGATGCTGCTTTATGACATGGTTCTTTGTTATGCAGTATACAATGTTGTAAAATGTATTCGTATCCTTCCGAATTTAGCAAAAGGACCACACCCTAACCATGAAACACTTCACCTCTTCTGCATTTCACTAGAGGACCACATCCTAACCATGAAACACCTCACCTCTTCTGCATTTCACTGTTGCAGCTACGCAAAATGGTTGGTAAGGTACAGTCTGGAACCGCGCGACCGCTGCGGTCGCATGTTCGAATCGTGCCTCGGGCATGGATGTGTGTGCTGTCCTTAGGTTTAAGTAGTTCTAAGTTCTAGGGGACTGATGACCTCAGAAGTTACGTCCCATAGTGCTCAGAGCCATTTGAACCATTTTGGTTGGTAAGGTTCTCCAGGCATTCGCCAAACCCACACACATCCATCGGGTTTCCACATGGTGATTCGTCACTCAAAATAACTCGTTTCCAGTCGTCCTGTGCCCAGTTGCGCCGCTGCACACCCCAACTCCATTGTCGCTTAGCATCGACTACAGAAATGCGTGGCCCATGGCGAGCTGCTCGACCATTTTCCCCCGTTGTTTTTAACTCCGTATGCACAGTCACTGTGATAGCTGGTTCGATGATAGGAAATAGAAATTTACTAGTGATTCCTTCCGCTGATTACTTTAGATTTTTGCAGCTACTCTCCGCAGTACTCGACGGTCCCAGTCCGTCACTACATGAGGTCTGCTTGGTCTTGATTTGGCTGTGGAAGTTCCTTAGCGTTTCCATTTCACAGTCACAAGACTAACAGTCCATTTCCTTTAGAAGGATTGAAATGTAATTCCTGTGAAAAGTTAAAGGTTGCACCATAGTGGACAGAAACAAGAATAATGATATCAGAGAAGAACTAAAAAATTTCAGTCTAAATGATGAAAATCTAAATTAAAGAGGAACGCACATCTAGAAAGAATGGAAAGTGGGAGGCTCCCTTAAGGGCCAGAAATTATCAGCGCCAAGCAAGAATAGTTGGAGGAACACCACGACCAAATGGGTAACGTAAGGGTAGTTCTGCCTTATACCTGGAAAGAAGAGGAAGATCCTGCTACACTTAGCGTTTTCTTCAGTGCAGTAAGGGGACAAAGCCAAATCATGAGGAATACCACACACCATAACTCCACCTCCTCTGTACTTCACTGTTGGCTCTACACATGACAGCAGTTTTCCACCTATTCACCAAACCCAAACCCTTCCACTGAGATTGCCGCATGACATATCGTGATTAATTACTCGAAATCACTCGTCGCTACACAACCTCAAACCGCACAAACCCCCTACTGATATTTTCTCCTACCGCCCATTTGCTCCACCTCAGTCTTTAATAAGGTCATCGAATCCACCCTCTCCCGATGCATCCATCAACACCTCAACCACCACCACCTCCTTCACATTAATCAGTACGGCTTCCTCATAATATGGCCAACTCCTGCAGATCACCCATCTGCTATCCGACCAACACAGCAACCGTGACGTCGCTATTTTTGTCTCCCTAGACCTATAGAAAATCTACAAACGTACATGACAACTCCAGACGGACTCACATTTAGTTAATTAGTCTTTGTTGATCCACTGTCGACGTGGTACAGCGGCTGGTGAAATACTTAGCAAAGAAATTCGTCAAAAAGCCTTGCAGACTGAGAAATTATTATATTTCATTATCGCTACCAGCTTAGGCAGTTCAATATGCCATCTTCAGGCCCCATATACATTTCTCAAAAAATTATCGATATTGACATATTGGCACCACCATTTTGTGGGTGTCGTGAATTATAAGGTTCTTCTTCGAAGACTTGACTGCAATTATGTCCACCTTATTGCATCCTACCTCTCAAATAGCCAATCCTTAACAACACCAATACCTGTATCTTCCATCCCACTGTGGTTGTGCCCCAAGACCCTATCGTATACTCTCTCCTTTATCTCCGTGACACTGCTGAGATGTCCATAACACTTCTACCAGTCCACGTCCGTCAGTATGCTGATGATACCGATTCACTCGCCCTCTATCATACATTCCATAAATACCAACGATCCCTTCAAATCCACCCCCAAAGGCTCCTCAAGCTCAATCCTTCCAAAACCAAGACAAGAAATATAGGTCGACATTCTGGCACCTTCCACTTTCATGAGCTCAGCCTTACCAAATACGAGACGTCCTATCCAGTTAACTAACACACTAAAGTGTCTTGGACTCACCGTCGACTGCCAGGTTAATGGAAACGTCACCTACTAGCCATCCAACAGACAGACCACAATGTAAAACCAGTAACAAGCAAACTTCAGGATTTCACCCCAGCACTGTCCTCCACACGTACAAAACGTTGATCTCTTCAATCCTTTCCTACGTGAATATTGTATGAGTATCTGCCCCTTCTACATTCTGTAAATCTTTCCAGATGCTTAAATGTCATACATTCTACCTCATTTTCCACATACTTTTCCCCACAAGGATCCTTTACCATCTCATCAGCTTCCCGTCTCTCCCCAATCAAATTTCCACCTCACCTGCCTCACACTGTACACCACCGATCAATGTACATCATCCGCGTACTTGTCTCCAATAATTCTATAGTTTCAGTTCTAATTTCCAACCCTGTTACGTTTCCGCGCCTCTACAGACAAATCCCACCAACCCTACACCTACATACTCCCCACATCATCTCTAAAAGGAAATCTAACTGTCTCCACCTCCCAGACTATGAACTCTGTCCTGACATTTACCCATCCACTCAAGTTTAAACTCTCCATTTTCCCTAGCCTGTTGCCCGTTCATTCCCTACTCTCCTTTTCCCTTCAAATTATAGCCTCACCTATACCCCACCTAACTAATCCTTCCTCAATGTCTCCCAACAACCACTCGTAGGTCATTGATATCAAGCCACAGTCTTCCATCTATATTCTACCATATTGCTACCCTCCTCAACGACCAATTTTTCCCCTTCAACAGCAGACTGCCTACACAAGGGCAGGTCCTCCCACTTTTAACAGCAATGAAGCACTTCCTTTTAAAGTCAGTGATTTTTACATCATGCTTCATATATTTTAAACGAACTTCTTGTCACTTTCACGGAACCTTTGTATTATTACTGTTTTAAATTAAAGATGAAGAAAGCCTGGTTTCTTATATATGTTTTAAACTGAAGACGAAGAAAGCCAGCGTTCTTGTTTATAACTTAAAAATTAAAGATGAAAAATATATCATCTTTATGGCAGTGTTTTTGTCATCTCAATTAGTTGTACTTGTCAGTCGGCTGAAGACCGGACTGAATGTACTGTTTGCGCACCCACCCGCCCTTGTGGGACTCTTATGGCCTTACGGCAGCAATAGTTTGTACATTCTCTAATGTGTTAATGCAGATCAGATTTCGGCTGGAAGAAAATTAGTTAAAATTGTGGTCACCAGTTGCAGATTTGGCGCTGTGAACGCTAGAAAACACGTATAGAAATAATTTCTTATATAGTAGATTAGGAATGGAACGTGGGCAGAAAGGATCAAACCAATGAAAAAGGCATTATACTGACATTTTTGTTAAGCGCTGTATTCCCAGTTTCGTCAATAAGAGCACTGGAGACGTCGAGGAAGTGCTACACAGCGCCAGATTTCTATCTGGCGGGCAGTGTTTTTTCTGACGTAAATGGGTTCCACCTTAATGCATTAGCATATCAACTATGTATAGCTGTTATATGATAATTACAGCTCATACTGGACCTCAGTGAGTAGCTGCACTTTAATTATAACCCGGTATAAGGCAGAAGCCCACAGTTTGCAGAGAGGTTGTAGAGAAACACACTTGCATGTTCTTTCTCACAAAAAGTGCCTTCTGTCCTTGTCAGTAGTGGCAAATCTGCTGATAAGTGAACATGTGTTATTAGTGCGACGCCTCTCATGGTAACTTCAACGAAATAGTTGTAATGTTGATTAAAATGAGCATTAATTAAGAAGCAGGTAGCATTCCTTGGTCAACTAAAGTTTCCTGTAATTGAATAGGAGTAAGTGCATACAAACTCATTGTTTTGGCCTTAGTCTGGGACACTAAGGTTTTTTCCAACCCCTGTCCGAATATCACTTCTACAGATAGATATATTGAAGCGGTCTTTCATGTTTTGGGAATTATTTTCAGAATAGCTATTTCAAACAAATGCAAATTGGAAGAGGAACCAATGAAAAACGCTGTCGACGGCTTATTAGCAGGAACATTCAGCATCAGGGATGCTGCAGACAACTTTTCTGTCCATAAGTACTCATTGGAAGGAAGTGTGACTGCACTTAAAAAGAGGGAAAAATAGAACAAAGTTGTTCCTTCGATAGCATTTAAGACTACAGTCACTGATCAAGTAGAAGATGAGGTAATCAAACATCTTAAATATTTAAGCAACTGTTTTCCTCCTAAACAAAACAGAATGTTTCAAATTAGTTTATGATTTATAGGAATGTTTAAAGTTGCCACATAAACTCAACAAGAACAAGAATATTGCAGGTAATAAATTTTTGTGTATGAATTGTTATTTTGAAGACCTGTAACAACGTTCGTAGTACTGTTGTATTTAATACATCGGCGATGTTTTGTTTTTCATATAGCGTGTCTATAATTGGGAACATTTATCTGAAGCATTATATCTTAAACACTAACTTAAACTGTAATGAATTATAACTAAAATGTTTTATTTTTATTCAGTGTTCTGATATTCTTAATTTTAATTTCGTACATTTTCACCACGAAACAGTTTTAATGTAATTCGTTCGTACAGTTGATTCAAATGTGCAAAAATGCTTGTGCATCCGCCACTCGGGTAGCTTGTTGTATTCATCTGAAATTCATTTCTGCTGCCTAGAACAGTAGTTCATAGTGAAGGGAGTGGTAGTTAGTAATCTCTCATGCTCAATTATCACGCAAACGGCTCATAGTTGTCGAAAACTTTCACATCAGTCAGTATTCGCTATTACAAATACAGAGCAAGGTGTGCATCTCTTAGATATACTGCACTGTTTGTAGGCAAAGGACTAACATTAAAAGCCCAGTTACTCTCACTATCTAGCCAGTAGCTTCCATTGGAAACAACTTGTTTTTGCCGTCCCTCCGTTAGCGCCCAAGTTTCGCTCTAGGAAGCTGTTTTCCCGCCCCTAGCCCACCACCGCAGCAACTTGAGGCAGCGCTAGACTATTGCGGTGAGAGGATCTCAGTTACTAAGTGGGTAATGGGCCGCAATTAACTCCTCGCACCCGGCGCCTCTCTCTCTCTCCCGCAATCGCTGCCTGCCAGCCTTAACGGCGTCCGACGCCCGTAGCGAGGGGTTTACTTTCTCTCGGAACAAATCAGGCGTTTCCAAATCCCACGTCCCTGGAGGTAGCTAATTTCTAAACGAACCTCAAGGTAAGAACAGAACGTACCGTCTACAAGTCAGTGCCACTGCCTAAGAGTTGACAACAATAATATACGTGACAACCTGTTTACTGTGAGATGCACATCAAACTGAACAACATAAAGAATTTATAACAGACGGGCATGTCACTGATACAGAGGTACATAATATGCTACTGACGATGGGTTGTACACCCCAATACCGGTTTGGATAATAAACATTCACAGTGCAGTCCATTGTGTTTAGAAAATGGTATCGTACAAAAGTCGATAGAGGCGGGTAGTACAAACTTCATGGCAGAAAATCGCCCTACCAGCCATCCCGGCATTCTTCTGAACTGATTTACGTCAACGAATGAAAATCTATATGAGATTGGCGGAAGTGTGGCGTTTTTCCTTTGCCGAACGTTATGCTATACCTAAAAATATGTACCATTAATTATTTCCCACAGAATAGTGTGTGTCAGAAGATCAGAAAGTTCAAATATCAACAAATGTAAGCAATCCTAAATATTGCAATTAACAAAACGTGAGCAACAGCAAAAGTGCTTCCAGAATACAACAAAGTGAATATTAAGAATTACACTACAGCTGCACAGCAAACAACGGACAAATACGCAAAATTTGTATGAGAAACCCTCGCTAACCTCTGACTATAGGCCCAGATCAGAAACCAACTACGGTGAAATAAATCATTCAAAAAGTGACACTTGTTGCAGCTTTTAATAACAAGAATGCTATTTTTTTCTAATTCTTATGTTACGTATGTATTTAACCACACGGTAAGTACATCAACAAAGATATTCCGATGAACGATAGAGGCTATGCGTCTTGAGTAATATCACTGACAGTCAGAAAGTCTGAAGATTACTCATTTAAGTTGAAACCATTCGCATTTCATTAAAAGTTAATGGTCTCTATTACAGTTTACGGAAACTATTTCCACAGTACATATTTGTATGTGTGATGTCTGTTCTTTCGCACTTGTAGGAAAGAACAGATCCCACACATATAAATGTGTACATATATGCGTCTTGACGGCGAAGTGATGTCTGTGCCGATGCACTGACTCGTCGGAACCCTTGAGGGACTCATCTGAGTAAGTGCGTGCAAATAGGTGTCTATGGACGAAGGGCTTCACACCTGTACTGTGTGCCATGCGGGAATTTTGGCCGAAGCGGAGGCGTGCACGGATGACCAAGGTGGTTAAGGAAACTGTTCTAGAAAAGCAGAGTATCCGGTTTCGACTCCCGGTCCGGCACAAATATTCGTGTATCGCCGTTCCATTTAATGGAATGCTTGTATTCCGCTGAGATCTGAAAATTTCTCTTCTATTTTCACGGTGGTTTAAGCTGATCCGGACATTTACAACACAAGTAGCCAGGAGTAGATACAGTTGTACAGAAAAACAAAAACATGCAAGGATATTAGTAATACTTATGATTAATGACATTATTCAGAGGTTATAAAAACATAGCAAGAAGTTCAGCGAATTTTGATAGTCCTATCATTTATGAGAAACTAGTGAAGAAATAACAGCAATATGAATGATACCTGTTTTCTGTGCAGCGTATGATTCCTTTTGCGTTCATTTTCTTGGGCACCTGGAACTCTGATAAGTAATGTAAGATTTTCTATTGCAGATTCCTTCATTCTAGGTAGTACGTTACCATACTATTTATCACTCTTTGTAATACCTTCCCGTTCGATGAAACTTTCGTGAAACATTTTTGCATAGCAGTTAAGTGACAAGTCTCAAAGATCATCAAATTTTCCGTACTGCTATAAAGGTGAGACTCTATAAGACACTAAAAATGAAACGGAACATTTTCCTCAGAATATTAACTCTGATGGAAAAAAGTGCTTTACCATCTTACTCGTTCTAAGCGTAGAAGTGTCAAAGTGTTTGAGGCATCAGATATATACAGCTCCATCAGGTACTCTGATGCACCATGCTTCTGATGATCGGTTCGATATTTCGAATCAGACACTTACATCACCGAAACATAAATCATACCTTGAGGCATCTGTTGGAACAAAAAAAAATGGCTCTAAGCACAATGGGACTTAACATCTTAGGTCATCAGTCCCCTAGAACTTAGAACTACTTAAACCTAATTAACCTAAGGACATCGCACACATCCAAGCCCGAGGCAGGATTCGAACCTGTGACCGTAGCGATTGCGCGGTTCCAGACTGTAGCGCCTAGAACCGCTCGGCCATCCCGGCCGGCTCTGTTGGAACAAACCGTAACTTAAATTCACAGATGATTATATATAATCTCTTCCCGTCTGCAATGCTTTTCAACTGCTTCCTTGTAAAGATCATCAGAACCTCGTTCGAAAGAGTAATGGAAACCCACTATAGCCCGTTGCGAAATGGAACCAAAGCGAAGGTGATCGAGGTAGACTGCTTGGCTTTCGCCGATGACATTGCCATTCTTTCAAACGACGTAGAGACCCCTAGAGCTTAAATTGAACTGTTAAAAGAAATCACTGAACAAACTAGTCTGCAAATATCATTTGAGAAAATGGAAGTAATGACCAACATTAAAGACCCTCCACCGAAACTCCGTACGAAATATGGGATCATCGTCCGGATGTACGTGGGTGCGATCATCATGAAGTGTGGACTGGACAAGGAAACCCTTAGGGAACGGATACGGAAATTAGAAACAGCTTACAAAACATCTCGCACGATCTATAAGGATAAATGCCTTTCCCAGAACACTAAGATACGTCACTATGAAACAGTTTTGAAACCAATAGTTTTGTATGCAGCCGAAACCTTATGCCTAAACGCTGATAAAACACTCCTGGAAAAAGTCTAGAAAAAAAGGCGCAAAATCATTAGAAGAATCCTAGGATCCAAGTACAAGAATGGCATCTATCAAGATCCAACAAGGAAGTCTACAGTAAAACAGAAAAAAAATACAGACATAACCCGTAAAAGATTTTATGGTCACTTCAAACGAATGGATGGAAACAACTTAATCAAAAATGTATATCTCTTCTTAGGTTCAAAACCAAAAACTACGATGCCGTGGCTTGAAAACACCATAGAAGACCTCCAGATGCTACACATAAAACACGAAGATCTTTTGACAGAGTTCTTTCCCAAAGAAGATAGTGACAAACGGTATAACCTGAGACGAGCAACCGAAAAGAAGACACGGTGCCCTTTGGACAGAAGGGCGCAAGCAGACCCACTCACACTCAAAAGAAAAGTGAGGCTTAATGCTAAGTGCAACAGGACTTAACGTGGTCGTAGATGCCCCCGACGAATGAATAAATAATGAATAATCTCCGCATAAAGCACAGGACCGATTTCAACCAAACTTGGTACGCAAATCACTTACGATCTGGAAAAAAATACCTGTTGGAGTAACGACCACCTACGTTTCGAAACAGCGGGAGTGGGGTTGAAAACGAAATGTAGTCCACGAAGCGCGAATACGTACACTTTGGTCATCCGGTATTTGAGAGTGAGAGCGCTTAAGCTTTACTTATAATTTCAGACGTTTACGAAACTTTTTCTGGCTGCCGGACCTAACAGAATGATGCAAAGAAAAAAGCTTTTCGCTAACCACATTTTCATTGCTCATGCAATGCATCTATCGAATGAAGCATGATGTTCTAATTTATTACTTTCCTACTACCAACAGTATTGCAGACGGAATTCATTTATACCACTGAGTGCACCAGAAAAATTATGTAATTGTACGACACATAGTTCAGGAGATCAGGAGATATGACGTCATAAACACTAGCATGTGTGAAACGTCTGAAAATGAAATTGTGGGGCGAAATTCGCTAATTATATGTATTTAAATACGTGTAAAATATGATACATATGTGTGAAATGTATTTTACATGCGTGCACGTGGGCAAGTCCACGGGTAAATAGCTCATCCTAAACCCTGAAATGATTTCAGTTGAACTGGGTGGGGTAAGAACCACCAGTCTCCTATTGGAATGAGCCGGACGTGAACAGACAGCAAGAGGGGAGGAGTCGATGGACACAGATCGATGTAAGGAGGAAGCAGACAGAAATTTGTTCACTTATTTATTTATTTATTTGTTCCATTCCACTGTAATCTGTTGCCTGTAATTTAAACACAGTTGTATTGATTCTTACAAGAAATTATGCAGTGTACATTTATACTCAGTTTTATCCTACACAAAACTCCCTCACATCACCATATCTATTTTATTGTTAACAATAATAATAATAATAATAATAATTAAAAGTACTCTTTCTACTATTAATACAAACTACACCTATTACCAATTCTATGCCTGCTACTGTACTGTTTTATAACTTCAGTTTTTGTTTGTCACATTCCAAAATGCATCCATCACTCCGCAGTCCATAGGCATACCCTGCCGGTTCCTTGGACTCTTGGAGGGCATTGTGGTGGTATCTCCCTCTTCTACCGTTTATTACCTCCCTGGGGATGATGCCACAGTTCCAAGGGAGCATCGTCGCAGTCACCCCGGTTCTGGTTCCTTAGGTGGCGAGACACGGCCCACAGCTGCTCTCTCTAGTGCTGTTACGATGACTCTGAGTACGATGTTGGCAGTTCCTCTGCCGCAGCTGTTCACCTCAGCTCCGCTCGCTGCGTTGCTTCTCGATCTTCTGTCGCAACCTCACAAAGTGCAGTAGACGGGGTGGGTTAAGGGGACACGCCCCTGAACGGGCTTAACCCTCATAGTGCTACTGATCTATGAATGAGAGATAACTCAAAATTCTTACACATAATTAGGGCCATCAGTCAAAGCATTTCCCAAAAAATCATTGAGTTATTTATTATATTTTGGTATTGACAACAATATCTATAATAGTATAAAAACGGAACACTATTTCACTTCGGTACCATTTTCCTTGAAACCACTGATTCCACAGCTTAGAAAAAGGGTTAGAGTACAGAAAACATTCACGTAAGTGTTTTTGCCTTCCTTCCCTGATGCCGATCTGTGAAAAAGACAAGTAATTTATTTCACTACAAGAAAAGTATTGGACAATGTGGCTCAAATATCACCAACATCATCATCATGTTACAAATTTTTCAGGAAATAGTAGGCAAATGAGGTAGAGGACCTCATTATAAATATCTGTTCCAATTTCTGTGAATTTAACTTCAGTCATTTAGGAGAAAAGTGTACCTGAATAATGAAAATTCAAGTTTTCGGTAAATCGCAAAAGAATATTTACAGATTTATTAACTTACTACTATGCTCGTCTAGAACAATCCAGTTGCATACTCCAGTTGTCCTCCTGTTTTCTTATCCTCCATACTCTTTCTCTTCATTCTTTTCTTTATCTTAGACTCCTTGGTAGAAGCTTCTGCAGCTGTCTCTACTTCGGTTTCCCAACTTAACAATAGCAGTTAGAACTGAATCCATATTCCTTCCCGTCTGGATGTTCAATTTATTCATAACATTTGTAACGTCCCCCTTCCCTTCTATCGACAATGTTAGAAATATATGACCGTGTAAGCACGTGCCTAAACAATTGGAATAAGATTTTGGAAAGGCTACCGTTTCGAAGATTCAGTATAAAGTCGATAAATGAGGGGGAGGTCAACAACAAGATCATTTCTAGGACAACTTATTCCGCCTACTTAATTACTGTAAAATTTAGTATAGTTGTTCGAAAGGTTTGTGCTGTCATTCACGTAGTGTGCCAACGAGAAGGGGTACCACATGGATCGGAACAGAATAATAAGAGTTATTCAAATAATTATAGCTAAAAGAAATAAGGTCGCCAGCCGAATTGGGCAAAATATCTGTTCGGCAGGTGAATTAATGAGCCGATCGGTCAATGTCAAGAACCGAACACGCGCGTCAACAGAGGGCTGCACGCACGTTAGCAAAAACAATTGAAACATTTACGTAATAAAGCGAGAAAGAAAATAGTTTCCACTCGAAATATCATTAACTAATAGAGCTGAAATTTGGAAACACATAAGATAACACTTATATTAATGGTTACTTACTTTTGTAAGTGACAATGCCGCTACCTCACAATAACGTCTACTATTTTCATATGAATTTTGGAAAATGGTAAAAAATAATTAAAAGAAACTCTATTGACTTCTGAACAGGGAAGTAGAAATTGATAATTACTGTATCAAAAGGTAATTATTATACTTTAACACGACTGCAGGTCAAAATGTGAACCAGCACTTTACTAACAACAAATTAGAATTATCACTGATATCTGCACTCACTCATTAATTCTAGTTAGTGCTTTTGTTCATAGTGTCAGGAATCATATTAATTTGATGAGTTGATTTACTATTTGTAACAATTAGACCGCCTCAGATTAAAGTCCAAATTTAAAGTTAGTGTGACGGAAATTACTGAATGCTTTAAGTTCAAATCTTTAATCTAACTGAATCATTTAGTTCATAAGCAAAATTAACTGGCATTGCAATTTTCATTTTTCATAAATGGTACTCGGATTATTGTAACAATAGGACAGGACAGGAACCTACTTGGTGAATGATTTTAGGAGAATCACGGGTAAACAGGTTTCATTAAACTGTGGTAATTATTCACTCGCAAAACACCACAAAGGTGAGTAACGCCGTTACAAAACTAGTTGAAAATAAGCTGTGATGCAGCAATCTTACTTCAGTCCATTCTCACCGTGACTAAGTTGCTGACGACGATACTGCTGCTGGCTCCTTTGCATGATAATTAGCGAGCACGGCAGTTATTGTCAATGATATTGTCGTGGCGGGTTCTTGATGTCACTGCAGCCAATATTTCCACCGCCCACGCTCATCACTTGCCACGTGCCGCTAAACAATCACTCCTCCAGTACTGTGCACGCCATCCATGCGTCCGCACTTCACCAAGTCTCACACCAGAGTTCTCTCTCTGTGTAGCGCGCGCTCTGACGTAACATACTCCCGCAGTCCAGAGACGCCGCTACTCCAACTATACTTATTCATTGACAAAAACCTAAGCTTTCCCTAACATCCCCTTAGCGATTACTCAGCGATATTCACATAATATACATAATTAATTATACAGCAAAATAAACAGATTAATTCATACATCGTGTACATATAAATTTACATAAAGTAAAGCAAGTATATATACAATAATAAATGGTCAAAGAGCACATCGGCATGAAAGTGTTACACATTGATCCTTCAAATTCCACCATCATTGAATGTTATTATTGTATCCATTACACCAATATTCAGCACTGTTGGCCCAACAAATACAGTTTTGGGTATTCTCTCCCATATACAGCTGTTGAAGCTTTCATTTGCATTCTGAGAGAGACCATACATACATTTCCTAAGTAGTTGTTATTTGCCAGATCCCTATATATAGGCCTTATTGCCTCCATTACAGCAAGTGGTAAGGAATGTTTGTGGGTATATTGTATGCCTGTAACATTACTCAACCAGTACTTGAACCACGAATCTTCTCCTTTTGGACACAAACCATGCTGTGGGGTATCATTTGTTGATACTCTGTGAAACCAAGTCGCACAAACAGCTCGTCTCAATTTCTCCAAATTTCCTACATTTATCCTTATTGCTAGTCAATAATATTGAGTGAAAGAATCAATTTCACTTTCTGTAAGACGACCTGGGCCACCTGTGTGTTTTCCGTCTGACAGTTTTTTTCCACTGAAGTCTTTGCATAATTATCTCAGCCGAGCACCTTTATTTTATTTTTTTTTTCATGCCCAGCACATTCAAGCTTTTCTATCAGTTTGTCCCATATGGCCTGTCATTAACAACAGTAGTGCGTTCTTTACAGTTTCCACTCCAAGGTAACCTACGTACCTCACACCACGACTGACCTCGTATCTTCTAAAAATGTTTAGAACTCCTTTCATTTCCATGTTTCCACTTGGGCCATCAAATATCTTTACACAAACATGGGTGCCAATAAATTTACTTGAACAACCCTGGCAGTGCTTTGTTTGACAATCATAATCTAGTATCTTACCAGTTTCAATAACTGTGGCAGTTACAACCCTATTCAGAGAAGTATGACCTCTCTTCTGCCAAGTTCCATCAAACGCTACTACAATGTCTGTATTCTCAGACAAGGCTACTCCTTCTTCTGCCGCTCTTTGCATTGAATGTTCACTTTCACCACATAAAGCATTATGCATTAATTTATTGTCTCTGTCAAACCTCAATGGAGGTGGAGGCAAATTCATCACTGCATATAAAGTCTGGGCAGCTCTCCTTCCCCTTCCAATACATCGCACTGCTTAAGCAAGCTGAATACTTACACTGTACTGTCGACTATCAGTTACTGGCTGGCGATGTCATAATATCTCTATGCATCTTACACGAGTTATAGGCAATCAATAACCGACTTCAAAGACCCTTCCTTGCTGAAATGCCCTCAGAATCGTCAATACTATCTTTACAACTGCAGTGCTTACAATTCACAGCACTCTTCAAAAGACTTGACAGCACATTTACGTTCGCAATAACATTTCCGTCGTTATTGCTGCTCACAATACTACTAGGCTTGTTCTTATTACATCCAGAGAGCGAAAGTTTATGTCTAGAAGCACTGCCCGTAGAGACAATTTCCACGGGCGACTTTTTAAGCAACTGATGTATATTATTCGGTTGTGTTCGGAACTGGCGGCTGCGAAACTTTCGTTTATGGCTACATTTCTTTACACTCGGCACTTGTAGCACAGGAAACACACACAGAAACAAAACAACACAAAATAACTACAAAACCACACACATATTAAATTCCTAACTCATATATTATCAGATCTCTGTTTACATTCGAACTATAACCTTCTAGGCATGCCTGTACTTTGGTTCTGGGCGTCAGTGCCTTCTAGAATACACCTGCGTGAATGATCCGTAACTAACGACGGAAAAAACGGAAGAACAAAATAATGCATCACGTATTCTGACGCACTTCGAACTGATAGATGGGCGTGTCCCTGTGCAACATTACGTTCAATCTCAGTTTTAGAGCGAATGGAAATTGATAATGCCCATAAACTATACATTTCTGAAATGATCATGAAATGCTCTTTTCTATAGACTGAGAAAATGTTTTTCAAATTTTTGGTTATTTTCACGAGCATGTCCCCTCAATAGCATAGCGCACTACCCAAGCCGTTCTTGAAATAGCGTCAGCACTACTGTCCAATATCTTCCGTTCTGTTTTTCAAAGTAGAATCTTCTAGATATCGAGTTTCCGTGGCGATTCAGTTGCTGCCAATCAGTATCAGCTACATCGGCATGTCGCGGACATCCACAGATAGTATTTTCTGGCATATCTTCTTCACCACAGGCACACACGTTGGTCTGTCTTCTATCAGTTCGATGTCAGTAGGTGGGGTAGCACCCATGACCAGTCAAGAAGTTTGTCAGGGCTCTAAGGGATTCGGGTGCTTCATTCTCGGACAAACTTTTATATCTGGAAAAATCCATAGGCGCACATCGCAGTTTGGGAATCAACCTATCGTTTCTGCTAAAGGTGGAGGATCTCATTTTGAATTTTCTGCTTTCTTGTGGCCCGTATTCCTATTAAATTCAGCACTCCATGATATTGTCCCTTCTTTAGCCAACAGATCGCCGCTTTCTTTCCATATCTGCAAATTGAGAGGTCGTATTCCAGGTATCATCAGTAATGCCTCAACTGATAGAGGAGAAAAGCTCCCATCAACCGAAGAAGTGCCTGCCGGTTTGGCAGAGCGGTTCTAGGCGCGTCAAAAAATGGTTCAAATGGCTCTGAGCACTATGGGACTTAATTTCTGAGGTCATCAGTCCCGTAGAACTTAGAACTACTTAAACCTAACTAACCTAAGGACATCACACACATCCATGCCCGAGGCAGGATACGAACCTGCGACCGTAGCGGTCGGGCGGTTCCAGACTGTAGCGCCTAGAACCGCTCGACCACTCCGGCCGTCTCTAGGTGCGTCAGTCTGGAACCGCGAGACCGCTACGGTCGCAGGTTCGAATCCTGCCTCTGGCATGGATGTGTGAGATGTCCTTAGGTTAGTTAGGTTTAAGTAGTTCAAAGTTCTAGGGGACTTATGACCTCAGATGTTAAGTCCCATAGGGCTGAGAGCCATTTTTGAACGGAATAAGTTTTCCACGTAGCTTCCTGTTAACTATACGTGCTGGTGTTACAAGCAAGACTCTATGGGCCTAAGCACTCGCACATTATCCCACGATCGCAGTTAAGTTATAGTTGTGGTACGTTCTTATTGTTTGCGTCTGCAGCTCTTAATCGTAACTGGCGAGACTAATAATTTTGTTCATCCAGAGTCATACACAACACTTCACTGTATAGACTGAACAGCCGAAACGCTGTTCCAGACGTGTATCTGCAGTAGCTTTCCAGAACATCCAGAGAAGTAAAGATCATTATACAAATAAATTTGTTTACTTTACATAAATAATGTAGAAACGTTTATGTCATTGTTAGAAATCGTTAGTGATTTGTTTTAGTTGTTTCCTAACCTTGAAACGAGTTAGTTTTGTTTATGAGGACAAAGTCAATACACATGAAGCGTTACGTATGTATTTGGATAGGGTCTGCCCTTAGCAAAACGCAATTTTGTTTTCTAACCAAAACATGTTTCACTACAGTTGTAGCATCTTCAGTGGACTTTTATTTCCAATCTGTGAAAGATAAAGAATGTTCTTTACTGTTTGTATACATGTCACTGTCAGTTTTTAAATTGTAATTACAAATATGTGAAAAAAACACATAAATTATGAATTCATAACAACAAAATTGTGATTTGCTAACGGTGGACTCTATCCAAAAACATACGTATTGTTAAAGCAAACACGGAAAAAAGAGCTTAAACCCCAAGATGACGAGAAGCATTACTTGCTCTCTTTATGAGTGCAATAGACGAAATTAAGAACAACCCTGTGAAACTGAAACGAGCAACCAAATCCGTTCATAAACGTACAGCAAAATGCACTGAGCTCGGTGGAGACATGTGTTTTGGATATACTGTGAAACTGAATGTACACTGTACAGCTTCCTTCACACTGAACCTTGTTTTTTTTCGGTTTAACAAGAATACACGTGTGCTATGGTGTTAACAAAAGTAGATTATGGGACACATTCACACAGCTTCAGTTAACGTATTACCATCAAATTCTCTACAACCCGTGCTGAAAACTTTGTTCCATGATCTGCATTTTAAAACACAAATTTGGCCAAGAAGTAAATAAATTAAAAATTTTACGAAATTACGTCTTTGCTTCTCTGGTTGTTCAGGAAAACTACTGCAGATACACTGGGGCATGTTTTATTAGATTCAGCAGATCAGTAACAACAAAATAAATGAAAATCGTGCTTTACTTTAAGCTCGTACTGTTCTGCGATGGCTTCATATATATAAGTATTACATCACCTCAATTCTGAGAGTTTCGGAATCTCTACAGAAAATTGGAATAGAGATCAACAATAAACATCATTTCCGCCCTTTTTATTGCTCATGTGTGGACATTGCATGTAGTACCACCATACAGCGAGACCTTTAAAAGGTCTTGGTCAAGACTGCTGTACACACCGGTACCTCTAATACCCAGTAGCACGTCCTCTTGCATTGATGCATGCCTGTATTCGTCGTGGCATACTATCCACAAGTTCATCAATGGCGATTTGGCGTGGATCCCTCAGAGTGGTTGGTGGGTCACGTCGTCCATAAACAGCCATTTTCAGTTTATCCCAGGTATGTGCGATAGGGTTCATGTCTGGAGAACATGCTGGCCACTCTAGTCGAGCGATGTCGTTATCCTGAAGGAAGTCATTCACAATATGTGCACGATGGAGGCGAGAATTTTCGTCCATGAAAACGAAAGCCTCGCCAATATCCTGCCGACATAGTTACACCATCGGTATCGGTCGGAGGAGATGTCATTCACGCATCGTACAGCCGTTACGGCGCCTTCCTTGACCAACAGTTGCATACGTCGGCCCCACGCAATGCCACCCCAAAACAGCAGTTGCGCAGTGTGTCTAAGGCGTTCAGCCTGACCGGGTTGCCTCCAAACACGTCTGCTAGGGTTGTCTCGTTGAAATATGCAACACTCATCGGTGAAGAGAACGGTCCATTCGGCATGTTGTTGGGCCCATCTGTACCGCGCTGCATGGTTTCGTGGTTGCAAAGATGGACCTCGCTATGGACGTCGGGAGTGAAGTTGCGCATCATACAGCCTATTGCGCACAGATTTTGTCGTAATACGACGTCCTGTGGCTGCACGAGAAGGATTATTCAACATGGTGGCGTTGCTGTCAGGGTTCCTCCGAGCCATAATCCGTAGGTGGCTGTCATCCACTGCAGTAGTAGCCCTTGGGCTGCCTGAGCGAGGCATGTCATCGAAAGTTCCTGTGTTTTCTGTGGGCGCTGCTCATGCATGGTTGTTTACATCTTTGGGAGGGTTTAGTGATGATGATGATGATGTTTGGTTTGTGGGGCGCTCAACTGCGTGGTTATCAGCGCCCGTACAATTATCCAATCTTTGCTCAGTCCAATTTCGCCACTTTCCTGGATGATGATGAAATGATGAGGACAACACAAACACCCAGTCATCTCGAGGCAGGTGAAAATCCCTGACCCCGCCGGGAATCGAACCCGGGACCCCGTGCTCGGGAAGCGAGAACGCTACCGCGAGACCACGAGCGGCGGACGGGAGGGTTTAGTGACATCTCTGAACAGTCAAAGAGCTGTGTCTGTGATACTATATCCACAGTCAACGTCTGTCTTTAGGAGTTCTGGGAACCAGTGTGACGCGACATTTTTTTGATATAGAAGAGCCAAAGAGACGGGTACATTTGCCTCTGCCTAATGTGCGAGCACGCAGAAGTGCCTCAGCACGACGTAGTATGGACTCGACTTATATCTGAAGCAGTGCTGGAGGGAACTGACACGATAAGTCCTGCAGGGCTGTATATAAATCCGTATCAGTACGAGGCGACGAAGATCTCTTCTGAACAGCGCGCTGCAAGGCAAACCAGATATGCTCAATAATGTTCATGTCAGGGGAGTTTGGTGGCCAGCGTAGGTGTTTAAACTCAGAAGAGTGTTCCTAGAGCGTCTCTGTAGAAATTTTGAGCGTGTAGGGTTGCGCATTGTCATCCTGGAATTGCCTAAGTTCGCCGAAATCTCGGTTGGCCGTTGAACGTCTTTACTATCAGTTGTAAATGGTTGTGGTTGCCTTTCCCAGTTACATCATTTAGCCACTTTTCACTACTGTTTCGTCTACGCTGCCAGCGTGGATTCTGACGACTTAAGTTTTTCCTCATTAAAAATTACATAACCGTTTATCAGTCTATGACTGTATCTTCGTGCGATGGGACGCGTTCTCAGTGGTTGTTTAGAAAAGGTGGAGTCTCGTGAGCAACGTAACTGGTCCGCCCTAAGCTACTTCTGGTTCGTTCGTCCGGACCACATTACCCAACGCTTGGTAGTTTCAAATCCAGCAGCTTTACATGTTTACGCCCTTTTAATGATCTCCTATTTATGTAAACTGAACTATTTGTTGCATTCTAGTCAAACACTTCTAAAGATGTTAGTGGCCTGCCTGTTTTTAGACTCTTTTCTTGATATCTGTGAAGGGACTTTTATGTAACTTCAATTGGGGAAATATTGTCTTGCTTCTCTTATTTTATTTTTCTGTAAATATTTCAGTAACAGTAACCAGTGACAGACAAAATTTGTATATTATTGGAAAGAGAATAACATTTGCTGCAAATTTAAATTTTCATACTTCATGTTCCGATGAATGAGTTGAGAGCAAGTATTTGAATTAACACTAAAACGTTTTGTTATTTGAGCTTTCAGGAATATTTGACAACATTGTGGATCGATTATCAGTAATTTTTCTTGAATTGTTTATGAAGAGTTGCTCAATGTAGGTGAAAATACGATCAGTAATGTTTCAGATTCCGAGGTAGAATGAGATAGGAATGATGATGGAAATAGCATCACATTTGAGGAAGTGGAGAAAATGGTCAATAGATTGCAGTGCGATAAAGCAGCTGGGGTGGATGAAATTAAGTCGGAACTCATCAAATACAGTGGAATGATAATTAAATGGACACCCTAGCTGCAAACAGGCGTTGATGTACTTCATTGGGGACATGTTGAAAATGTGTGCCCCGATCGGGACTCGAACCCGGGATCTCCTGCTTACATGGCAGACGCTCTATCCATCTTTTTTTTTTCAAGTGCTCTACCAACTTTTTTTTCCAATGTCAAGTTTACCACCTTTGCTGACATAAATTTTGTTGTACTACCGCATAAATTATGCCTACAATGTCCATATGTTGACAAATAGTGGCTAATTAGAAAATTAATTAATTAAGGAAATGAATAAAACGGAAAATGCCCAAATGAAAGACATGAAGACATTGCGGATAGTACAAATACAAATGAAACATGCTCCTGTAGCAATGAAATGAAATTCGTGTCGGGAGCGACACCTGCTCACAACCCGACGTTCGATATAGCAAGAGAGCCATCTATCGACTCGTTCTCCAGACGTTGGTATAAGACTGGGTCGTCTTCTCGAAAGTAACTAAGGGTCCGTAAGTGTGATCGATGTCTATCTCGGCTTCTTCGTCTATCTCATCTCTCACCCGTCACACCCCATCTGGCCGGCGGGTCGGTAAATGTAAGTCGCAAGTAATTAGCGAAGTCTTGCCCATATTTCTTATGCTGTTGCAGCTTTGTGTGTCCATCCAGGAGAAAATGCCAAAAATCAATTTTGTTCTTTTCCGATTCGTTATACACGTAGCCCACCACCATTCGCCGTACCCATGTCACTGCATTGGTTTTTTTGACCGGAAAATAAGATTCTTGGGGGAAAAAAAGTGTGTCTGATGAAATTGTGTGAGGGGCGGAGCGTAACAGGAACGCCAATATCTGTTGTGCCAAGTGCCACACTGGAGCCGTCCCACTACATGCTAAACGACGTTCATCAGTGTCCACTGTTGCGCAGTCTAAACATAGTGGAGTGTCTGCCAAATGAATCGCGTGCCGCCGTTGATTCGTTGCGAACTTCCTATTTACCACCACATACCATGTTGAGCGTACCGGCGTTGGGAGGTAAACGTTCCGTATAACGCGCCATATCTGTCGCCAGTTCTTGTCTGGATACTTCTTTTCCTGGGTATTCCTGGGGCACCGGCGCAGTAAGAGTTGGTATACATCTCGCGTCGTCGGTAGTCGTGTTGTTGGGAAGGAATCTCTGACATAGCTAAGCTCCAAAAAAAAAAAAAAAAAACTTGAAATGTGACAGCTTCGGTGAGATATGTCCCACATTGACTGGGGGCAACATTGAAGTGGGCGCTAGTACATCGGCTAACGCACCCGAGATATTGCGAAATTGACCGCGCCACTGTCGGAAAATCGTACTGACGAATAACGCCCGTGCCTTTTCATATACGTTCACTAGTCCAAGTCCGCCCTCTCCAGGTGGTAGCGTAAGCGTTGTGTATTGGATCTTAAACAGGTGTCCCACACTCACGTAGGTTCCGAAAGTTGCTTGTATCCGTGATGCCATTGTGCGCGTTAAAGGCAGGACATGCGCTACGTGAGTGAGTCTCGGTGCTAGGTATACGTTAACATAGGTCACCCTCTGAATCATATCCAACGTTCTTAATTTCTGTAACCGCACCATAGTCCGCATCAGCTTCAATATGCGTCGGTAGTTATCCGCTGCTGTCCGCTGCACATCCGTGTGGAATGTAACACCTAGGCATTTTACGGTCTTAACTAACATGAGCGGGCCTTCCTCCCCCGGTTGTAATCCCCGACCGACATGCATGCAGCGTGATTTCTGTAGATTAAGCACGCTTCCTGCCGCCATCCCATATCGCTGTATCCATGCCAACGCCGTACGTACTTCGTCGCCTGTCCTTGCCACCAGCATCACATCGTCAGCATAAGCGCGGCAGTGAAAGGTCAGTTGTGGCAACGGCACTCCCTCCAACCGTCTTCGGAGACCATATAGACAGGTTCCAAAGCCATTGCATACAAAAATATCGAAAGGGGACAACCCTGACGAACTGACCTTGAAATAACAATGTAGTCAGTGCTCCGCCCATTCACCGAGACCTTCGATCGCACGCCGTGTAACAGACGCATGATCACTAGAGTGAAGGCCTGTGGGATTCCCAATCTGACCATCACCGCAAGCAAAAAGGTATGAACCACTCTGTCGAACGCATGATCGAAGTCAATAGCGACGAGTGCTCCACGCACGCGGCATGCCGCTGCTAATGCGATGATATCTCGGTAGTCACCGAGCGCCGTATGTACGTTACTCTTACCGCCGAGGCAAGTTTGATGTATGAGGAGTCTATCAGAAATTGAAGACCGCAGGCGAGCCCCAAGGATGCGCGCGAAAATCTTACAGTCGCAGTTCAAGAGAGTGAGTGGTCTATAATCTCCTGGCCTTCTGCCACCGCGTGGTTTGGGGATTGGGATGATGATACCTTCCGTGAATTCGGCAGGTATCTCAGTCTGTGGTAACAGGAGTTCGTTGTACATCTGAATCTAGGTCCGTCCCATGAGGTATGCAAAGGCGCGGTAAAATTCAATTGGGAAGCCGTCCTGTCTTGGGGACTTATTCGGAGCCCCCCTGGCAATTGCATCTGTCAGCTCGTCCTCTATTATCGCCGTGATTAAAGTCTCTGCATCCAGTGGTGGTCCTCTATCTGGCATTTCCGAGATGACATCATGTAGTGTCTCGTGGTTCACTTCTACAGGTCCATATAACTGGCGGAAATAGTCAGTAAACACATGCGCAATATCACGCTGGTTCACAACTGGCTGGCCAGTTTCAGAGATCAGTTCCCTGATCACTGTCCTGCGTCGCCGTTGACGTTCACGTACTAGGTGGTGCATGGAGGGGGTTTCGGCAGTAACTGTGTCCGCCAATCTCGCCCGGACCATTATACCTTCCATTTTTAGTCTCGTCAGCTGTAATAACTTGGCTTTTATCCTGCGCATGGCCATGTGCCTTTCCGGCGATGGTTGTTGGGTCATCAGTTCCCTCAGGGCTGTAAAATAAAAATCAGCCGACGTGCGGTTCCATTGCGAATTGTCCTGCCCGTATCGTATCAACGTTCGCCGTAACGTTGGTTTTGCGCATTTCATCCACCACTGGAGAACCGAGGTGTATGCTCGTTGGCGGCGAACGCAGGTCTCCCAGGCCGCCTCTATCGACCGGCGACATGCAGCGTCACGTAAAAGTGCACAATTCATTTTCCAGTGACCCTTACTCCGCCATATCTTCTGACGCGTTAGTGAAATCGTACATACGTACGCCATATGGTCCGTAAAAGCCGCTGGCCAGATTTCGGCATCCAGTATCGCCGTCCGTAGAGCTCGTGTCACATACACTCTATCAAGTCTACTCGCCGAGTGTCCCGTTACAAACGTATAACCCGGTCTATCGCCATGCTGCAGTTCCCAGGTATCCAGAAGCGCCACTTCGGTAATCAACGCACGTAGTTCCATGCATGGCACATAATGAGGTACTTGGTCCTTTTTGTCGACGACACAATTAAAGTCGCCGCCCACTATATAGTTATCATAGCGTCCAGCGAACAACGGTGCTATCTCTTCGGTGTAAAAGATCGCCCTTTCTCTTCGTTTTGTGGAGCCAGATGGTGCGTAGAAATTGATGAAACGAACGCCGTCGACAGTGATCGCTATGCCACGTGCGCTCTATCCATCTGAGCCACCGCAGGCACAGAGGATAGTGCGTCTGCAGGGACTTATCCCTTGATCGTTCCCCGTGAGATCCACATTCCCGACATGTCCACACCACTACATTCGTAGTGCGCCTAATAGATGTTTGCCCATCATACATCCCGGGTTCGAGTCCCGGTCGGGGCACACATTTTCAACATGTCCCCAGTGAAGTACATCAACGCCTGTTTGCAGCTAGGATGTCCATTTAATTATCATTTCATTTCTAGCTAAGCTGCATGGTCATCCACGGTAACTGTTCTTTCGGGAACAGATACTGCCGTCATATATAGTTAAAATATGGCTTCCCGGCCATTGACCTTCTTGTGCGAACGCACACGCTATGCCCGAACTCGTACGGGACTTGGTAGATTAATCTGCCACGAGTAATGAGTACGATGGGCAAACATCTATTAGGCGCACTACGAATATAGTGGTGTGGACATGTTGGGAATGTGGATCTCACGGGGAACGTGGAAGGGATAAGTCCCTGCAGACGCACTATCCTCTGTCCCCGCAGTGGCTCAGATGGATAGAGCGTCTGCCATGTAAGCAGGAGATCACGGGTTCGAGTCCCGGTCGGGGCACACATTTTCAACATGTCCCCAATGAAGTACGTCAACGCCTGGTTGCAGCTAGGGTGTCCATATAATTATAATTTCATTTCTTGCAAAGCTGCATGGTCATCCACGGTAACTGTTCTTTCGGGAACAGATACTACCGTCATATATAGGTACAGTGGAATGTCAGGTCTTTAATGGCTACACAGGATAATTGAAATGGCCTGGGAGTCGGGACAGGTTCCATCAGACTGGACAAAAGCAGTAATCACACCAATCTTTAAACATGGAAACAGAAAAGATTGTAACAACTACAGAGGTATCTCTTTAATCAGCGTTGTGGGTAAAAACTTCTCAGGTATTGTTGAAAGGAAAGTGCGAGTATTAGTTGAGGACCAATTGGATGAAAATCAGTGTGGGTTTAGGCTTCTTAGAGGTTGTCAGGACCAGATCTTTAGCTTACGGCAAATAATGGAGAAGTGTTATGAGTGGAATATGGAACTGTATCTATGCTTTATAGATATAGAAAAGGCAAATAACCGGGTTCCTAGGAGGAGGTTATTGTCTGTTCTACGAGATTATGTAATAGGAGGCAAACTTTTGCAAGCAATTAAAGGTCATTACATGTATAGTCAGACAGCAGTTAGAGTTGACGGTAAATTGAGTTCATGGTTCAGAGTAGTTACAGGAGTAAGACAAGGCTGCAACCTGTCTCCACTGTTGTTCATATTATTTATGGATCATATGTTGAAAACAATAGACTGGCTGGGTGAGTTTAAAATATGTGAACACAAAATAAGCACTCTTGCATATGCCGATGACTTGGTTGTGATGGCAGATTCGATTAAAAGTTTGCAAAGTAATATGTCAGAGCTAGATCAGAAATGCAAGGAATATGGTATGAAGATTAGCATCTCCAAAACGAAAGTAATGTCAGTGGGAAAGGAATATAAACGGATTGAGTGCCAAATTGGAGGAACAAGGTTAGAACAGGTGGACGGTTTCAAGTACTTAGGATGCATATTCTCACAGGATGGCAACATAGTGAAAGAACTGGAAGCGAGGTGTAGCAAAGCTAATGCAGTGAGCGCTCAGCTACGATCTACTCTCTTCTGCAAGAAGGAAGTCAGTACCAAGACTAAGTTATCTGTGCACCGTTCAATCTTTCGACCAACTTTATTGTATGAGAGCGGAAGCTAGGTGGATTCAGGTTACCTTATCAACAAGGTTGAGGTTACGGATATGAAAGTAGCTAGGATGATAGCAGGTACTAGTAGATAGGAACAATGGCAGAAGGGTGTCCACAATGAGGAAATCAAAGAAAAACTGGGAATGAACTCTATAGATGTAGCAGTCAGGGCGAACAGGCTTAGATGGTGGGGTCATGTTACACGCATGGGAGAAGCAAGGTTACCAAAGAGACTCATGGGTTCAGCAGTAGAGGATAGGAGGAGTCGGGGCAGACCAAGGAGACGGTACCTGGATTCGTTTAAGAATGATTTTGAAGTAATAGGTTTAACATCAGAAGAGGCACCAATGTTAGCACTGAATAGGGGATCATGGAGGAATTTTATAAGGGGGCTATGCTCCAGACTGAACGCTGAAAGGCATAATCAGTCTTAAATGATGATGATGATGATGATGATGATGTTTTATATAACTGAAGTTTTGTCCTCATTGTCAAGGTCTGTTGACCTAATTGGTAAAGTTATTTTTCTGAGGATTTTTAGTAAAAATCTTGATATGAAAGTTTTGCCCGGTCTTTAGAAGTCCTGTCAACGTTACGTCAGTAGTGTGTACGAGTACAGAACTAAAAGACGTGTTGAATGGAATAAATATCCAATGAGCGTATAATACAGAATGAGAGTAGTCCGTACTAAGACTTCCTGGCAACATTTACTGGATGGATACCAAAGGATTTGTCTCACTAACATGTTTATTTTTCCGGTAAGACCATCCCATGTATTTCGATCTTCGCCTACGCCTTGGAGTGCCTCGTCATTTTTCAGTTAGCTCTCCACGTAAGAGCTAACATTCATTGAAAACATAACATTTCAGATGTTTCTAGTGGCCCACTTTTAGCTTAAATCCGATGCTGTGCCGCAGACTAACATTTTTAAGATCTTTTTCCACAGTCCTACATCCGTACAGGATTCCAGTAGAGACCGTTCATTGAAGAAAGTTTTGTTTTCCAGCATCAAACAACTTCTTACCTGCTAGAAAGGAGAATTTAACTCTTTCATTCCTATGTGTTGTCCATATTTATGTTACTCAACTCGGTGTTTTCTACTACGTTTCATACACAGAGTATTTCCGTAAGAGCGTGCAAAAATTTAATGGGACATAGAGGATGCACCACTGAACAGTTTGAGGTAGGGAACCTGGGGTCGGAGAAGCCTTTTTATGGAGGTAATAGGAATAAAATCCCATTAACGTGTACTTTTCTGTTTACATTAGTTAACTGAAAATTCTATCATTAACACAATGAACGCCGCGCGGGGTAGTCACGCGGTCTCAGGCGCCCTGCCACGGTTTTCGCGGCTTCCCTCTCACGCATGGATGTGACTGTCGTCCTTAGCGTAAGTTAGTTTCAGTAGTGTGGAAGTCTAGGGACCGATGAACTCAGCAGTTGGGTCCCATAGGAACTTATCACAAATTACCAATGTACTGTATCTTACAAAATGAGCTAAAACTGACGGCCTTCAACCTCAACGAAAGCATGATACCGGTGAACAAGATTCTGACGCACCTTGAGTAATATCACTGGTTTGATTGGAATCCCATCACAGACAGCTACAATCCTAGCAACTAATTCTATCTCCGTATCTACTGCGGTCTCACAAACAAGTGACTTTAGATATCCCCACTGGAAATAATCAAGGGGATTCAGGTCAGGTGACCTCGCAGGCCATGGACCTTCCCTTCCAGTCCAGCGACCAGGAAATACAGTATCGGTGCTGCTCCATCGTATTGTATTGTACGTGTCTGAATAGCAGTGAGTACTGAATGGGTCTGTTGTTGATTCATAGCACTTCCTGTCACGCGACAATGTAAATACGATACAATAGAGCCAGATTATGCACAAGTAAAATAAACCAAACCTGCATCATGACTTCCTAGTAATCAGGCTTGTCCTCCTTCTTTCCTTACAGGAAATAGTACAGTATGTGTAAGCTTGAACGCATATTAGTTGCCAGTAAAATGGTAAACAATAATGATAGAAAGAGCGATAGCCAAGTTTACTTACAGATCTCTTTAAGTTGGCTTCTCCGACCCCAGGTTCCGTATCTCAGATCGTCTAGTGGATCATTCTCTATGTCCTGATAGATATTTGCACACTCTTACGGAAACACAATTTATACGATATTCGTCTGCTATAGTCGACGAGATTCCACCGAACCAGCAGGGTCTACTAACAAGATGTGTAGTATCTCTTTCTTCCTCTACGGTTTTTTCCCTCTACAAAAAATGGTTCAAATGGCACTGAGCACTATGGGACTTCACTTCTGAGGTTCAAAAAAAAATGGTTCAAATGGCTCTGAGCACTATGGGACTTAACATCTGTGGTCATCAGTCCCCTAGAACTTAGAACTACTTAAACCTAACTAACCTAAGGACATCACACACATCCATGCCCGAGGCAGGATTCGAACCTGCGACCGTAGCAGTCACGCGATTCCGGACTGAGCGCCTAGAACCGCTAGACCACCGCGGCCGGCACTTCTGAGGTCATCAGTCCCCTAGAACTTAGAACTACTTAAACCTAAATAACCTAAGGACATCACACACATCCATGTCCGAGGCAGGATTCGAACCTGCGACCGTAGCGGTCGAGCGGTTCCAGACTGAAGAGCCTAGAACCGCACGGCCACACCGGCCGGCTTTTCCCTCTACACTTCGCTCTAGTATCATGGAGGTCATTCCAGGTTTTCTTAACATACGTCCTAAAATTCTGAGCCTTCTTCTTGTCAGTTGTTCCCACATCTTCCTTTCGTCCCGATTCTGTGCAGAAACTCCTCATTCCTTACCTTATCGGCCCACATAATTTTCACATCTCAGATGCTTCAATTCTCTTCTGTTCCCTTTTTCCCACGCCCATGTTTCACTACCATACAGTGCTGTGCTCCCGACGTACATTCACAAAAATTTCTTCCTCCAATTAGGTCCTATGATTGATGCTAGTAGATTTCTCTTGGCAGTAATGCCCTTTTTTCCAATGCTAGTCGGTTTCTGATGACCGCCTTGCTCCGTCCGTCATTGGTTACTTCATGTACTTCGTGACCACAATCTTGATGTTAAGTTTCACGCTGTTCTCATTTCTGTTACTTCTCATTACTTTAGTTTCTTTTTGTTTACTCTCAGTACATATTCAGTACTCATTAGACTGTTCAATCCTTTCTGGATATCCCATAATTCTTCTTCACTTTCACTCAGTATAGCAAATTCATCAGCAAACCGTATCGCTGATATCCTTTCACATTGAATTATAATCCCACTCCTGAACCATTTTTTTAAATTTCCATCATTCTTTCTTCGATGTACAGATTGAACAGTAGGGGCGGAATAAAACATCCCTGTTTTACAACCTTTTTAATCCCAGCACTTCATTCTTGGTCGTCCACTCTTATTATTCCGTCTAGGCTCTTGTATATTACCCGCCTGCCCCTGTAGCCTACCCCTATTTTTCTCAGAATTTCGAACATCTTGCAGTGTGTTACTTGTCGAACGCTTTTTCCAAGTCGACAAATCCGATGAACGTAGCTTTATTTTTCTATACTCTTTATCCGTTATCAGCCGCAACATCAGAACTGCCTCTCTCGTGCCTTTACCATTCCTAAAGCCAAACTCATCGTCATTAAACACATACTCAATTTTCGTTTCCATTCTACCGTATATTATGCTTGTCAGCAACTTGGATGCGTGAGCCGTTAAGCTGTTTGTGCGATACTTCTTGTACTTGTCAGCTCTTGTAGTCTTCAGAATTGTGTGGATGATATTTTTCCGAAAGTCATATGGTATATCGCCAGACTGAACCATGCTACACATCAACGTGAATTGTCATTTTGTTGCCACTCCCCGAAATAGTTTTACAAAATTCTGATGGAATGTTATCCATCTCGTATGCCTTGCTTGATCGTAAGTCCTCCAAATCTCTCTTAAATTCTGATGTTAATAGTGGACCCTCTATTTGCTCTGGATCGACTCCTCTTTCTTCTTCTATCACAGCAGACAAACCTTCCCCTCTTAGGGACCTTCAGTGTACTCTTTCCATCTGTCCTCTTTCTATTCTCCATTTAACAGTGGGATTCCCGTTGCACTGATAAAGTAACCACACTTTCTTTTAATGTCACCGAAGGCTATTTTGACTTTCCTATATGCTGAGTCAATCCTTCCAACAATCATTTCTTTTTCGATTTCTTCACATTATTCATGCAGCCGTTTCGTCTTAGCTTCCTTGCACTTCCTTTCTATTTCATTCCTCATCGACTTGTATTTCTGTGTTCCCGAATTTCCCTGAATATTTTTGTACTTCCTCCTTTCATCGATCAACTGAAGTATTTATTTTTTTACCTACGGTTTCTTCGCAGTTATCTTCTTAGAATCTATGTTCTCCTTTCCAACTTCTGTGATTGCCCTTTTCAGAAATGTCCATTTTTCGTCAACTGTACTGCCTACTGGGCTATTCTTTATTGCTGTATATATAGCCTTACACAATTTCAAGCGTGTCTCTTCATTCCTTACTACTTCCGTATCCCACTTCTTTGCGTATCGATTTTTCCTGTTGAATCTCTAACACTTCAGCCTATTCTTCACCACTACTACATTGTGATCTGAGCCTACATCTGCTACTGGGCGCACTATACAGTCCAGCAACTGATTTCGGAATCTCCGTGGGACCACGATATAATATGATATATTCCCGCATACTCCGGCGTTTCCCAGCTGAAATTTATTGCAGAACTCGATTAGTCTTTATCCTCTCTCATTCCTTGTCCCAAGCCAAAATTCTCCTGTAACCATTTCTTCTACTCCTTCCCATACAACTGCATTCCAGTCCCACATGACTATTAGATTTTCATCTCCCTTTACGTACTGTATTACCCTTTAAATATCCCCATATACTTTATCTCTTCAATTTTAGCGTGCGACTCTTGCATGTATACCTGAGCTATCGTTGTCGCTGTTGGTTTACTGTCAGTTCCGACAAGAACAACCTTATCACTGAACTGTTCTCAGTAACATATTCTCTGCCCTCACTTCCTATTCACAACGACTCAAACTCATGTCATAGCATTTTCTTTTGCTGTTGATATAATTCATCTGACAATACATCCTTGTCTTCTTTCCATTTCACCTTACTGATGCATTCCATCCCCAGATTTTCTAGCTTTCCTAACACGGTAAACTTCTGAATTTCCTCGCCCCGATTCGGAGAACAACATTCTCCTTGTCATTGTGATCTCCCCTTTGGCAGTCCCCTTCCAGAGATTCGAATGGGGAACTATTGTCATTGGAGAGATCATCATGACACTTTCTCAATTGCAGGCTACATGTCCTGTGGATACCCGTTATGTGTCTTTCCATCAGCATCTGAATCTTCGCTCCGTTAATCCTTGCAGATTCTTCCACCTTCAAGGGCAGTTTCCAGCCGAAGGACCAGAGAGTGCCCTGAACGTCTGTCCACTCCACCTCCACCTTTGACAAAGCAGTTGGCAGAATGAGGATGAATTTTTATGCCCGAAGTCTTCGGCCGCCAATGTGGATTATTATTTAAAATTTGAGAGATTGCGGGTTTCGAATCCGGCACCGAGAACGTCTTGATTACGAATCAGCGTCGCTATCCGTAGACCACGGGGTACTGCTTGCACCAAGACAGTGTTACAGTAGTTTCACAAGACAATGAATCTGTCAATAGAGAAAGACGTAAGGGGTGATCAAGGTGTTTTCGTTCGCAGACCGTATAGTGCAGAATCGGTGTGATAATCAATCAAAATTGCCGTGAGTACTGGGAAGAGGTTATCAGCGCCAGCATCAGGTTGTAGTTACCTATTTGATAGAACACTGTGGCCTGCTGCATGATGAAGCCCGTAACTGACTGCTCCACATCCTCGGCCGACAGAAACCGTCGACGCATCATACCTTTCTTGAGGAACCAAAGACGTGATAATCGCAAGGAGAGAGATCTGTACTGTAAGGCAGATGCTCTAGAGTCTTTTTCTCTTAAGTCGCGCAGTTCCGTTCCCTAGTGATGGAGATACCTAATTTCTTGAAATCCCATAGCAATGGGCCGCGGTAAGCGAAGAACAGTGTGAACATCACCTTTCCAGCTGATGGCTCACTGCTGAATTTCTTAGGACGAGGAGACGATGGATGACTCCATTGCATCTTCGACCCTTTCCACTCGAGTTCCCAGTGGTGGCACCAGCTTTCGGCGGCTGAAATAATTTATTAAAGGAACGTCTAACGCTCAACATATAAACGCATCAGGTGCTTCGGGGAAACAGCCGGTTTTTTTCGGCATTCAATTACAGGGCAACCACTGCTTCAGACCTTACAGTAGCCCGACTGCTGCCGCATAATGCGTTGCACGCTACCGAAGCACATGTCGAGATCCTATGCTAGCGCACGAATGGTTATAAGCCGGTCCGCCATAAGCGCATCATCAACCGACCCGCATGTTATTGTCCATAATGTATGAGGCTGGCATCCCACGTCGACCGGTGTCTCGTGTCAAATCACGACCAGCACGGAACTCGGCGCACCTTTCGACAGAAGTGGTTTTAGACCGACATGCTGCCCCATACACATTCTTCACTCTCTTATGGAGGTCTACCGGTGTTTCTTGTTCGGTAGCCTGGTACTTCAGGTTGTTGACTTTTAAGTATCCCTTTTCCAAAATTTTTAAACGATGTATTAGTACAGTCTCAGTTGCACAAATTCATACTTGATTAGTAGTTTTGAATGAAGCACGTTGGCCTTCTTTAGACGCCTTTGGTAATAACGTCGCCATAGTTTACGTTAACTTATTAAACGCACTCACGTCAAAAATACACGAATGTCACGTTAATGGTTCAAATGGCTATGAGCACTATGGGACTCAACTGCTGAGGTCATTAGTCCCCTAGAACGTAGAACTAGTTAAACCTAAGTAACCTAAGGACATCACACACATCCATGCCCGAGGCAGGATTCGAACCTGCGACCGTAGCGGTCTCGCGGTTCCAGACTGCAGCGCCAGAACCGCGCGTCCACTTCGGCCGGCTGTCACGTTAATGCCCGCCTGTACGTCGTGGCTTATGTACCCACATCGGAGCCGCACGTTATGTCCCATACAAGCTGCGCCAATGCCATCAAATGGAAACTTTTTGATCGTATTTTAGAAGCGATTCATCCCTTCCGCCTTTCACGCGGTGTATTTGACTGAAATATAGGGACACAGAGAACCTATTCCGTACCGTTTCCCAGGGACTGACCAGTCTTAAACGACACCCAGCGTCGTCGAGAAGAGTCAGCCGACATTTTTTCTCAAATAAAAGTTGTCCTCCCTGCTGTGATCTATCACTCCTAGACATTTGTTACAAAGAGTTTGTGTTAACAAGGGAAGTTCACAAATATGAGCGGCTAAAACTACATAAAATGATTTTAAACTATGGAGAATCTTCTGTCGTAAGAAATCCATCAACGTTATTTACCTGTGAAAGCGGCATCTGTCTAAAATGGATGTCTGAAGGTTAATGAATGTAAAGACCGTAAAAGTACAACTAGCTGAAGAAACAATACGGTGTAAACGATTGTTATGACCAGCAGTTCATACAAGTCGTATAACCGTGTAACGCCGGAAATGCATATCCTCCTATTTCCATCTATTGTACTATTATTTTTTTTCCTTGTTTTGTTACCTCAAGATATGACATTTCTGTCTCTTTATATATTGTAATTGTTTTACTGTTTGTATATATATATTTATGCACTTATGTCGATGTATAATTGGTTGTTTTGTAAATATTAATTGTATTTTTACGCTGGGTCTTGCCTAGGGAAAACTGCTATCGAACGATTACATCGATAGGTCGTGTGAAGAATCAAAGTGTGTAGTGTTAACTCTGCCGCGTGGAGCGCGGGCTGAGAGAGAGAGTCTGGTTTGAGTAGCGAGTGGAGCAGGTGTGTTGTGTGAAGCTCCCGCGAGTTGCC
Organism: Schistocerca cancellata; assembly: GCF_023864275.1. Taxonomy (NCBI): domain Eukaryota; kingdom Metazoa; phylum Arthropoda; class Insecta; order Orthoptera; family Acrididae; genus Schistocerca; species Schistocerca cancellata. The sequence goes on along the minus strand of NC_064628.1, from coordinate 477,568,840 downwards.
GCGCTTTCGGGGTTTGGCAGCGTGTAATTGCGCTCGACTTGCGATGATAGTTTCTGACATGGTGTCGCGGACGGGAATCATTAGCTGGCGCACATGAAGAGCCCGTTTCGTCTGGTGACCGTGTCGAGAAGAAGGCGCGCCAACATCCAGCTTCTGCAACAGCGACGGCCGACAATGAGTGACTGTCGCAACCTCCTCGATCGACAGCTTCAAACCTTTAATCAACCAACAAGGAGGACTGGACGCACATAAAGTTTTAGAACTGTATGGCAGACCTCAGCTTTTAAAACTGTTCAAATCACAAAATTACAGCAACGTAGCATGAACCTTTGCTGCTCATTGTCCCAGTTGCATTACCAAGCAGGATCCCTTCCTTTTCCGAAATGAACCCGAGTGTCGTTGAAATTCAAACGCCAGCATTAAAGTAATATAGCTAATTCCATTTCACTGCTTTAATTTCAAAGTTCAGTTAAACTATTCATAGCTGGCTACAATATTCAGATTACACAAGCACAAATTAAGAGTGTGAGTTTTGTTACCATATTTTAGCTTACCTGTGACTGCAGCTCAGCTTGGTACGTACTAAATTTTACTATTGTTAATTGTTCAGAACCATTTAATTCAAGTTCAAAGTTAAATCTCTTATTTCTAAATTGCGTAGATTCAAGTAGCTTTTGAAATGATTGTTGAGGTAGCCCAAGACTAACCGTACTTTACTAAATTTCTATGTGCTTCAGAAAGAAGGCTCACTATTAACTTCAGTCACTAAATTAACTTTCGATTTTCCGGTTTTATTAATTCTTTTGCTAAATTAAGTCAGGGTGTAGCGAAATTTATTACTTCTGACAAACTTTCAGTTTTCACACTACACGTGTCAACCTTCAGTTGCCACGCTTCTAGTGCTAATTATATGTGTAATAACCTTTCTTTTTCAGTTACTATAGTAATTGTCCTTAGAACTGGCGACCGTGATTTCCCCCAAATCTCAAACATCTAATTACCGCTAGTTAATTGTTAACGTAACGGCCGCACATTTACTTTCTTTATTAACTTTACCCCTTTTCAAAATTAATTTCCACCAGTTTCATTAGCATTTTTCCTTTCATTTAGATGTAACCCTTTCCTCCCTCTTTACCGACAAATTAACTTCGGTGACGATTGCTTTTCCCAAATTTCCATTAGGTACACGCGGTTTAATTTTTTACTTTCATTAAGGTCGATAAGTGAGGGGGAGGTTACACGTGGCGACCTGGTGACAGAACAATCTTCGGACTTGAGGTTGTTCTGGACACGAATTTTGCATTGTGCAAATCTCGTAACAAAGTACTGGTTACGTACAGGCCGTTACGTCTGCGAGAATAAGTAGTGGGAGTAATCCTAATTATATTTGAGGTTTGGCATTTATATTGAAAATTATTAAAATGAGTGAAGGCAACAATTGCCAAAATTTGGTAGACTTGGGTAAGGAAAAATCGGTCGAACAGTGGGAAACGCGCACCACGGTACCCATTGTTCAGGGGCAGGCGGCTGGCATGAAAGACGCGACCGCCGAAACGCAACAGAGAACAGAAATGGAATTCCAAAATTTAGAAAATGTTTCGGAATCGGAAGTGAAAATCAAATCTGAATCCCTTGATGACGAATACGGGGGACAATTAAAGAGGAAGCCGCTACGGAAGTAAAACCGGTAGTTTCCGGGAATTTAACTGATTTATTGAATGTTTTGATTAACGAAATCAAGAGTCAATCGGCAGAAATTAAAGCTCTGTCTGCCAAGCAAGAAGATCAGGCTGCCAAGCAAGAAGCTCAGGCTGCCAAACAAGAGGCTCAGGCTGCCAAGCAAGAAGCTCAGTCTAAAAAAATGGAACGGATGCTAGACAATCAGAACAAAGCTATTAACGTTGTTAACAACAATGTTGGAGTTGTTAACACAAAAGTTGACAAAATCAAAGAATATATTGTTGTTATTAATACCGAAATCCGTAATCTTAAACAGGAAATGATAGGCGTTCAGGCGGAAATTGCGAGCATAAATACTCGTTTTTATTCCGAAATTAGCAGAATCGAGAAAAGTGTAGGAGAAGCAGTTGCTCCGATCATCGAGAATAAGGTGAAGGAACAAGTTCAATTAGTGAAAACAGAGGATCAAAAGAAGGTGGAAACTTTAAAGGCTTTAGTATCCGAAGTAGATACCGAAGTGACGAAGCAGGCTAATACCTGCGAAGAAAAAAAAAAAGGGAAGTAGAAACGCTTGCGACAAACACTTGCCAAGTAATTACGAGAGTGTCGGAATTAGAAAAGAAACTTGACGAAAAACAGAGCGATGTTCCAATCTGTGCACATAGTTCGGAATTGTTGACGAAAGAGAAGCGGTTCGACCCCTTGAAAAAAGGCGGTATACACGCGACGGATTTCATTATGAATTGTGAAAGAGTTTTACCCAGATCATGGACTAATGAGAGAAAAATTAATGCGGTTATTGATGTGCTGGCTGGTGATGCCAAGCGTTGGGGCTTAAACCTCAACATTACGAACCTAACTTTTGACGAGTTTAAAAATTTGTTTCTGGCTGAATACTGGTCAGAGCAAAAACAGCAAAGTGTCTGGCGCGAATTTGTCTTATCGAGGCCTTTCGATGCGAGTTCGCGCGGCTCGATGAAGGAGTATTGTGAGGGCTGGATCCGCAAGTTGGAATATTTGCGTGATTGCCGCACGGAATCCGAAATAGTCTGGGAACTCTACAGGAAGCTTCCAGATGACACAAAACGCTACGTAGGAAGCTATCACAGGACAATCAATGATTTCCTGGACAGAGTTGAGGACGAGGACAATTGGCGCAATAATCGCGACAGTGGTAGAGGCCGTGGTAACAACAACGGGTACCACAGCAACCACAACAACGATAACCATGGGAATAATGCATACCACAACCATGGCAGCAATAACAATAATGGTTCGGACCGTAATAACAATCGGTACAATGCAAATAATAACAGGAACGACGGAAACCAGTATCATACTAGCGTGATACGGGCTTCGCAGAATAGTAATAACGCCAGAGAGTGTGATCAGCCGCCTCAGAAGCATCCAGGGAGCGTATCTGCTGGGACGAGACAGGGAAACCATTAGCCGCGCCGGTGAGGGCCGACAGGACGTGGAGAAATTTTGGAGGCCCAATAACAAAAGAAAACTCAGGTGTCGCCGTTATGAAAATTCCGTATGGAATAATCAACGGCGGGAGAGTGTGCCAGTGTTAGGAGAAAGGAGTGCGCCCACAAGTAGTAGATCAGCTGTATACACGGTAGTAGGAAGTACATTCACTGTCAGTGAGAACAATTTAAGTAGTGTTCCGGAAATCGATTATAAAGTGGCAGCTGTAATACCCACCGCGGAACTGGGGATTGAGTTTAATAATGATTCACAAGTGTTCAGAGAAGATCAGATGTCGGATAAAACGTCCGTCATGGAGCGAGGGGATGCAGAGAGGGATGAGGTCTGGTTAAGGCAGTTCGGTCGCTTATACGACGAACTAAGAGATTATAGGGGCATGTATGGGAGAAGTGTTTATGGGGAGCGCGTGCTGGGTTTGCCGTGTCTCGTTCCGCAGGAAGATAGTGTTTGTGAAATGATAGAAAGTTCTGGCCCGAACCGACAGACTTTACTAGAAATAGTTGATGTTAATGGGGAGCACGAGCAAGATTCGTCGTGTTTCGTCCCACAGGAGTTGGATGTTGAAGTAGTAACGGGAAGTTCTGGCCCTAACCGGCAGACTTTACCGAAAGTTATAGTGGTAGAAGTAGCCAACCCATCCGACGCAAACCTCCAGTTTAAACATTGCGAAAGTATTAAGGAGAAAGATTGCGAAAATTTTAGTGATAGCCGGACACGATTGGTAGAAAAGCACATAGATTACAGCGTGTATGAGGTTAGAGCTGACATTATACGGTCAGACGATAGCAGTGTGGGTTGCGCAGATCTAGAGGAAGTAATTGCAGATACTACTGGGCACATTTCTCCAGGTAGATTGGCAGATGAGATCAATCTGACCAAAGAGGAATCAACGAAGGTGACAATTAATGAATTGATAGCAAAGCAACACACACTAGTTGACAAGTTACAGGAAAAGGTTTCGGTATTGGAGGCGAAGCTACAGACTACGCTTCAGGACAAACGTGTTGAAATTAAAACTGTATGTGAACAGAGGCTGAAAAAGCCGCCAGATAAGCCGGATTTAGAATCAAAGCCGGATGGTTTTTTCTGGAATGACCTGGATATAGACGAGGATTTACTGTGGGAAAATTAAGAAACAGTCGAGGACAAGTGTAGACAGGTAGTAGTGTCTGTTAATATGCACGACCTACAACTAAACGTGTTGATTGACACCGGTGCAGAATTGAGTGCTGTATCTGGAAAAATATTTCAGTTACTGAAAGACAGACCTGGCATCGTAGTTATGCCAGTAACAGGAGTGAAAATTATCGGTGCTACTGGGAAGGTCAGTAAACCGGTCACAAAACAGATTTTTCTCAACTTCGAGATATGTGGGGCACGATTTGAACAAGAGTTTGTCGTCGTGCCAGACTTGACTACGGATGTAATTATCGGGTTAGATTGGCTATTAAAGTACCGTCCAGTGATTAATTGCGAAAGCAAAACGTTGACATGTACGTCACAACATAAAACAATAGTAGTTAGTTTTGACGAGGCAGGAGACGGTGTGCATAGGCCATACCAGCCTATACACATTGTTAACTGGCCGGATGCTATTGACGTAGGTATGAATTTTAACTACTGTAATGCGAGGAATTTCAGCATTGAGAAAAGTGTAGAAAGTGAATTGGAAGAGATAATCAAATTCCCTCCACGGATTGATATTAGGATTGGTGTGAAAAAAGATCGTTTGCGAGAAGTAATGAAGCTAAAAGCCGATGCTCGCATACGTCGTCATGACGCTAAAGCGCGATTTGCTAAGTTTGCAATCGGAAACTTAGTACTTGTAAAAGCTCATGAGAAATTGAGCGAGATAGACCATGAAATCTCTAAATTTAAGTTTGTTTATAATGGACCATATAAAGTCATTGGTATACCTCACACAAATGCTTATTCCTTAGAGTATCCAAGCTCTGGAAAGCTATTAGGTACGCGGAACATTGTAGACTTGAAATTGTACCAACCTAGGATCGATTAATACCACACAATGGGTTATTTGTACAGTATGTAAAATAGAGTGTAAGATTTAACGATTTGCTAGATTGCCATGTTTTTGACTGACCAAGGTCGTTAAAGAAGTTGTAATTAATAAGTAATTAATTTTGATTAATCAATTTAATTTTTAATCACTTTAATCATGATCTAATCAACTGAAAAATCCAAGCTGCTAGTTTAAGTTTTCAGCTGAGTCACAGTAGATTAAGGAATGTAAATATGATTTTGTAAATAGCTGTAAGATTTCATGAATATGTGTTTTACTAGTCATTGCCGATGTTCTTAGACGCTGTTTTAAGTTTCAGGCTAGTACATGCGTGTGATGATGGACAGTGTTGAGTTATCCACTGTGATAGTATTGAGGGACTCCTTGCGATTACTCGGGAGTGAGTTTTTTCTAAAGAATTCAGTGAAACGGATGTTCTGGAAATGCCGTTACACAGGCGAGTGAGATCAAGCGTGCCGCACAGGCGGGCGCAACAATAGAGGCGAGGCGGAGCCGCTGTCGGCTCTTGTGCCGCTGTCGGCTCTTGTGCCGCTGTCGGCATTCTTTGTACTGCGAGTACGGAAGGTGGAGTTGTTTTTCTCCCGGACAGCTGATGTGAAAGAATTCTACTGTCAATATTTATGTTTTTGTCGATCTGCTGTATATTATTTCTTGTTTAGCGTGGACTTTTATGCTTACCTGTGACTGCAGCTCAGCTTGGTACGTACTAAATTTTACTATTGTTAATTGTTCAGAATCATTTAATTCAAGTTCAAAGTTAAATCTCTTATTTCTAAATTGCGTAGCTTCAAGTAGCTTTTGAAATTATTGTTGAGGTAGCCCAAGACTAACCGTATTTTACTGAATTTCTATGTGCTTCAGAAAGAAGGCTCACTATTAACTTCAGTCACTAAATTAACTTTCAATTTCCCGGTTTTATTAATTCTTTTGCTAAATTAAGTCGGGGTGTAGCGAAATTTATTACTTCTGACAAACTTTCAGTTTTCACACTACACGTGTCAACCTTCAGTTGCCACGCTTCTAGTGCTAATTATATGTGTAATAACCTTTCTTTTTCAGTTACTATAGTAATGGTCCTTAGGACTGGCGACCGTGATTTCCCCCAAATCTCAAATACCTAATTACCGCTAGTTAATTGTTAACGTAACGGCCCCACATTTACTTTCTTTATTAACTTTACCCCTTTTCAAAATCAGTTTCCACCAGTTTCATTAGCATTTTTCCTTTCATTTAGATGTAACCCTTTCCTCCCTCTTTACCGACAAATTAACTTCGGTGACGATTGCTTTTCCCAAATTTCCATTAGGTACACGCGGTTTAATTTTTTACTGTCATTAAGATCGATAAGTGAGGGGGAGGTTACAACCACTTCATCAAAACAACAGTAGTAGTGACACAGCCGTGCTCCACCACTCTGGGGATGATTATCGACAAATGCCCGCTAAAAATGAATGCAAATAATTGGAAGCAGGTCACCAATAAAATGCAAGGTGCCATCTATGAAAGCAATTGGCGGTCCGTTAACATTCTCCAATGCATACGACTCCTCAGCAGTTATATATACAGTAAAGCATAGTGTATGGCCCAACTATTTCCAGTCCCCAAGATGCACGCCAAATACGTGATGAAACCTTATAATAGATTTATCTGGCAAGGGCATCTGTTCAAAGTGAAATACACCACGCTGACGTCTTCCAGACAGGCCGGGGGACTCAACACGCCTGACATTAACCGACAGTGTACTCCGTTATATATTAAACGAATCACCCATTTGTTGGACAAGGAACCTCTCAGCGTAACTAGTCGGCTCTTCCGAACCTTACAACCCACCGATATGCACCCACCCATTGATGTAGGTAAAATAAATTACAAACTACGACATGTCAAGCAGTTTTTTCTTTAATATAAGCTATATTGATGGACATTATTTCACGCAGGATTTACCGGCGACGCACCTTTTATTAAAAAGATGGACATCTCCAATTGTCCAGAATCCCATTGAACTTAAATACCTGAGTGTTCATTGGAAAGCAGTTTGGGACAAAATAAGTTTAACCGTCCACACTGCTGAAGTGGCGTCCAAGTGGTATAAAGTGGTAAACGATGTTATACCCACTAATGAAAGGTTGCATAGAATCGGCTTATGTGACAGTGATAAATGCATCCGCTGTGGTCTGGTCGACACCTTACACCATCGCTTCACTTGTGGCGGTCATCTCATTAATTGGAAATGGGTGCAGCAGAGGCTGGGTCTGATTACCCGCAGCAGCCCAGCCAGCCACTGCACCGACATCCTGCTCTGGCCGGACACGAAACATTTTCCCGCTACCAAGAACAACACCATGATGTGGCTGTTAGGTCAGTTTGTGACATATATCATCATCCACAATAGCGAAGATAATCTCATTAGTTTCGAGGCTTGCGTGAGAACGGCACGCTGGAAGATGAAATGTTACCCAAATTTCAGGAAGATGTTTGCTAACATGTTAGGCATAATTTTTGAAAAACAAGTCGTAGGGTAATTCTCGACGCTGGGAAGGACACAAATCACATGCACAACGAATAAGGGGTTACACCTGTTCCTAGGACTGCTCCTGACATCTCAATGGTGTTATTAACTTTTCATTAATTTTTTTTTTCTCTGTGCATCTCTTGTTATCCGTTTGTATGATCCAAATGACTTTGAGTTTCGACGGTTATGAATCAAATGACAGAACTGCCATTCTAGTTAAGACAGTCAATTGTATATATGATTGCGTTTTGGTTCTATGTCTCTGTCTGGACTGAAGAGGCTATTGTCATTTTACTATTTATGTTGTATTTTGTAAGCTTACAAATGGCAATATATTGAAATGTGTTTTTCAGCCTATTTTAGGATACAATTCGTGTTGAAACAGTTCCATCACTTCATTACTTTGTTTTTGTGCTTATGTACATATATGGTAGTTTTAATAAAGAAAAAAGAAGAAAAAAAAACAACAGATGTTTCTGTGTTGCAGCACATTTTTCCTTTACTCGACATCGGAGTCCAAGTGTTGTCTTTCAATGAAGTTATTAAAATACAGGACAGTGGAACAGCTCGTGTCAATACTCTGTATGATGTGGGCAATGTGGCTTTTGATATCGGACTTCTGCGCTTCAGATACACCGAAATTGACCCACGAAGGCCACATGTTACCCTTGTTAAGCGTGCAAACTGTCCCATTTCACTATGTGTTCCTCACTTCACTGAAACTTCGATGACGGATAGGGTATGATCGTACAAGAAAGCAGCAACTTCTGCTGTGGGAAATATTACTCTGTAAGCACCACATGTTTTGACGTACAAGTGGTGTTAAAAAGTTTCCGTCTAAGGGCGTTGCTGCAGCGTATAAGCAACGTAGCTCTACTCCGACGTGCGTATGTAAGCCCTGACATGTAGGCAAGGACATTCGTTAATATTTCAAAAGTAATCACCATAGCAGTTAATAAATTTATCCACCTGTGAGACAAGACGGTCAGTGCTTTCATAGAAAAAATGTTTACGCAATCATGATTATACCGAGGCGTGCACCTCCTCGTTCGAAGCAAATCGACTGCCAACGAATATCTTCCTTCACGGTTCCAAAAATATCCGAATAGTATGGTAGAAGATCGGGACTGTATGAAGGTCGTGTAAGGACTTCTCAGCGAAATTTCTGCAGCGTAGTGCAAACAGCCTTGCAAACATGTGTGTCTACGTTGGTACAATCATGGTTCCGCAACCGATCGCAAACGTTTTATATATAAAGGCACTGAATGTGTTGTCTCAAAGTGGAATAAATGTGTTAACAATTATGGCGATTACCTTTGAAATAATAAACAATTTACTTACTATTTTTGGGATGTCTCTTTTTCAGTTGACTGCTTCTTGTAAACACACACGAAGAACTATACAGATAAATGAACTTGAGGGGTAGTACAACATCAGTGACAGGGGCGGCCAACTGTGCTCTTTTGGAGACGTGACGCAGTGCGGGCGACTGCCGGCTCAGGCGAGCATAACTCGCTAGAGGGCAGGTAGTGGAGCTGTCGGGTACCCTGGCTGACGACAATTAAGTATCTACAGCGTGGGGATTTACAGAGTGTGTAACCTCCCACTCACTTATCGACCTTAATGACAGTGAAATATTAAACCGTGTGTACCTAATGGAAATTTGGGAAAAGCAATCGTCACCAAAGTTAATTTGTCGGCAAAGAGAGAGGAAAGGGTTACATCTAAATGAAAGGAAAAATGCTAATGAAACTGGTGGAAATTAATTTTGAAAAGGGGTAAAGTTAATAAAGAAAGTAAATGTGCGGCCGTAACATTAACAATTAACTAGCGGTAATTAGATATTTCAGATTTGGAGGAAATTACGGTCGCCAGTCCTAAGGACAATTACTATTGTAACTGAAAAGAAAGGTCGTTACACATATAATTAGCACTAGAAGCGTGACAACTGAAGGTTGACACGTGTAGTGTGAAAACTGAAAGTTTGTCAGAAGTAATAAATTTCGCTACACTCTGACTTAATATAGCAAAAGAATTAATAAAACCGGAAAATCGAAAGTTAATTTAGTGACTGAAGCTAATAGTGAGCTTTCTTTCTGAAGCACATCGAAATTCAGTAAAATACAGTTAGTCTTGGACTACTTAAACAATCATTTCAAAAGCAACTTGAATCTACGCAATTTAGAAATAAGAGATTTAACTTTGAACTTGAATTAAATGATTCTGAACAATTAACAATAGTAAAATTTAGTACGTACCAAGCTGAGCTGCAGTCACAGGTAAGCTAAAATACGGTAACAAAACTCGCACTCTTAATTTGTGCTTGTGTAATCTAAATATTGTAGCCAGCTATGAATACCTTAACTGAACTTTGAAATTAAAGCAGTGAAATCGAATGATGCTGGCGTTTGAATTTCAACGACACTCGGGCTCATTCCGGAAAGGGAAGGGACCCTGCTTGGTAATGCAATTGGAACAATGAGCAACAAACGTTCATGCTAAGTTGCTGTAGTTTTATGATGCAACAATTTTAAAAGTTTGAAAAGCTGAGTTCTGCCATACAGTTCTAAAACTTTACGTGCTTCCAGTCTTCCTTGTTGGTTGATTGAAGGTTTGAAGCCGTCGATCGAGGAAGTGGCGACAGTCACTCATTGTTGACCATCGCTGTTGCAGAAGCTGGATGTTGGCGCGCCTTCTTCTCGACACGGTCACCAGACGAAACGGGCTCTTGATGTGCGCCAGCTAATGCTTCCGGTCCGCGACACCGTGTCAGAAACTATCATAGCAAGTCGAGCACAATTACATGCTGCCAAACCCCGAAAGCGCTGCAACTCGCGGGAGCTTCACACAACTCACCTGCTCCACTGCACCACCCCAGCCAGACTCTCCCTCTGCCCGCGCTCTAAGCGACCGAGTTAACACTACCAAAAATCCTAAACACTTAGGTTCCCACACGACCTATCGATGTATTCGTTCGATAGCATAGTATTCCCTAGGCCACACCCAGCGTATAAATACAATAATATTCACAAAACAAACCAACATAAATGCATATATATATATATATATATATATATATATATATATATATATATATATATATATATACAAACAGTAAAACAATTACAATATATAAAGAGACAGAAATGTCATATCTTCAGGTGACAAAATAAGGAAAAAAATTCGCAGTGCAATAGATGGAAATAGGAGGATATGCGTTTCCGGCGTTACATGTGCCCCACATTGTCTGAGGATGTTCGTGTAACCTAAACAGACTCAGAAAATTTCCCAAAAAAGAAACTGCGGATATGCAAATGCTCAAAACATCAACAAAATTTAGCATTCGTCTAATTAACCATGAATCAATTTTTAGACCATAATAATTGAGTGGAGACACTCCGTATCTTATTCCACTCTGTCATCTTTCACAAAAGAAAACAGGTTGACAACATATTGAAATTCATAGAAAACATAGAAAATGGTTTAGCTGTTCAAAAAATCAAAATTCTTAACAGTATCAAGAATTGTACTACTATTTACAAAATTAATCAGAGTACATGGTCACAAACAACAGGTATATCAAAATACGCAAATTAATAATTAATTAGATAGAATACGTATTTTATATACTTTTCATAATTAATATTCTCGTCATGAGAGTCCACTTAACGCTAAACAAGAAAATAATATACAGCAGATGGACAAAAACATAAATATTGACAACAGAATTCTTTCACATGAGCTGTCCGGGAAGAAAAACAACTCCGCCTTTCGTACCCGCAAGTGCAAAGAATGCCGACAGCGGCACAAGAGCCGACAGCGTCTCCGCCTCGCCAGTATTTTTGCGCCCGCCTGTTCGGCACGCTTGATCTCACTTGCCTGTGTAACGGCATTTCCAGAACGTCCGTTTCGCTGAATTCTTTAGGAAAAACTCACTACCGAGTAATCTCAAGGAGTCCCTCAATACTATCACAGTGGATATCTCAACACTGTCCATCATCACAAGCATGTACTAGCCTGAAACTTAAAACAGCATCTAAGTACATCGGCAATGACTAGTGAAACACACATTCATGAAATCTTACAGGTACTTACAAAATCATATTTACATTGCTTCAGCTACTGTGACTCAGCTGAAAACTTAAACTAGCAGCTTGGATTTTTCAACTGACAAATAATCCCTCGCTCTTAAATCATTTAGTAAAATTAATTACTTATTAATTACAACTTCTTTAATGTCCTCTTGGTCAGGCAAAAGCATGGCAATCTAGCAAATCGTTTAAATCTTACACTCTATATTTACATACTGTACAAATTACTCATTGTGTGGTATTAATCGATCGTAGGTTGGTACAATTTCAAGTCTACAAAGTTCCGTTTACCTAATAGTTTTCCAGAGCTTGGATACTCTAAGCAATAAGCATTTGTGTGAGGTATACCAATGACTTTATATGGTCCATTATACACAAACTTAAATTTAGAGGTTTCATTGTCTATCTCGCTCGATTTCTCATGAGCTTTTACAAGTACCTCCGATTGCAAACTTAGCAAAACGCGCTTTAGCGTCATGACGACGTATGCGAGCATCGGCTTTTAGCTTCATTATTTCTCGCAAACGATCTTTTTCACACCAATACTAATGTCAATCCGTCGAGGGAATATGATTATCTCTTCCACTAAACTTTTACTTCTGTCATCTAACAGGATTTTCTCTGGAGAAAATCCTGTAGACTCATGTCTCAAGGTATTCATAATTCTCTCAAATACTGCGACATATTTGCCCCATGCCCTATGGTTGTGATGGCAATAGGTACGGCAAAGTCGGCCTAGCTCGCGCATATACCTCTCAGCGGGATTTCCAGCTGGACAGTAAGCTGAAATATGGATCACTTTGACCCCATTACTTGCCATGCCTTCATTCCACAACTTAAAAGTAAATTGTGCCCCATTGTCTGATAGAATCGCCTTGGGCTTGCCGATATGAACAAAATATTCGTTCACAAGCTTGCTATGACCGCTTTGGCTGTAGCTTTCTTAATCGGGTATAGTTTGATGAACTTGGGAAAAGCTTCTAGCACTACTAAAATGTAGGAAAAGTTTCCTGATGACTTGGGCAAAGGCCCGTACAAGTCCACGCACAGTAATTCAAAGGTGTCGTTAGGACTTATACTTTGCATAGGACCACGACTCGTACAGTTGGTAAACTTCACCTTCTGACATAAATCGCAAGTTTTCACTCTGTCAGTAACGCGTTTTAACATGTTGTTAAAATGCGCTACTTCACCCAGCTTTTCCGAACATTTCTTTGGTCCACAGTGACCATACGCCAAATGGTAGTAGTCTATTATTTCCGTGACGTATTTGGTGGGCCAGCATACCCGCCAAATATTACTATCTTCATCCTTACGTATGTACAAGATATGATCGTATATCTTGTAATACTTCCTTAATTTCTCTCCTTCTGGATTCCTTTCGTCATATCGGGTTTTCACCATATTTAAACAACCGTCCTCGTTCTGATGACGACGTAGATTCTTACGGATGTTCATTATTAATTTACGTCCCTCAACTTCTTTAAAATAGTATAATTTGACCACTCCATCTGCCTCATCTTTCAATACATCTTGATTAGACTCGGGCAACCGCGACAGCGCATCCGCTACACAATTGTCGTAACACATGTCACAGTTAAATTGCTGTAAATACAGCGACCACCTAGTCAGTCTTTCGTGAAGTAGTTTACAATCCTTCAGATAAGTGAGCGCCTTATGATTCGTATGAATAATCACCTTACGGTCCCTTAGGTAACCCTTGAACTTCTTGAATCCCCACACGACAGCGAGACACTCTTTCTCAGAAATCGTGTAGTTTCGCTCACTTATTGATAAAGTTCGACTCGCGAACGCTATCGTCCGGTGTTCCTTATTCTCTCCTTTACCAGCTTCTTGGAACAGCTCTACCCCCACCCCGTAATTCGACGAATCCGTTCCCAGATGGAAGGGTAGCGATAAATCAGGATGAAATAGTATGTTAGATCTTAACAACTCGTCTTTTAATCTCTCGAAAGCGGCCTGACACCCGTCAGTCCACACAAACGGAACATTTTTGCGTAAGAGGTTATTCAAAATTTCATCATTAAACACTTTTCCTTTTACAAATTTACGGTAAAATCCTGTGAGCCCTAGAAAACTTTTTAACTGTTTCCTAGACTTGGGTGGAGGACTAGTTTCTCTGGGTCTTTCGTAATACCAGCAGTGGTAATTACAAGCCCTAAAAATTTCAGTTCCTGCTTCACAAATTCGCATTTCCTTAGCTTTAGAGTCATTCCTCCATGGCGCAATGCTCTAAAATCTTCATCTAACAGGTCACAATGGTCATGCCAAGTGGCATTGGCCAACAATAGATCATCAACATACACAGTTAATCTTGAACTCAAAGCCGGTCCTAGCACTTTATCTAGGGCCCTGATGAATACGGACACAGATATATTAAGTCCAAACGGCAGTACTCTATACTGATAACACCCGCCCGCGAACAAGAAGGCGGTGTATGACCTAGATTCTTCTTCGAGTTCTATTTGCCAGTAACTAGCCGTCATATCGAGGCTAGTCATGAACTTAACGTCATGAAAACGTTGCAAAATCTCCTCCATACTCTCTGGTCTGTCTGTTTCGCGTTGGACGACCCTATTCAAGGCGCGTGCGTCAATCACAATACGCACACTACCATCCCGTTTTGCTACAATGACCAAACCGTTATTGTATGGATTCGTACTTCTTTCAATCACTCCCCATTCGATCATCGTATCTATCTCCCGTTGCACTGCTTCCTTTTTGGACAGCGGTATAGCATACGGTCTCACGAAGAATGGTTAGTGCGGAATTACATGCAACTTGCATTTATACCCTTCCACAAGTCCCGGTTTGTCTGAAAACACACTCTTATTCCTCATTATCACTTCATACAGGCCTCGTCTTTGTTCGTGTGTTACGTTCGATACACCGTCTACAATACTTTCCAATTTACTTTCTACACTATTGTCAATGCCGAGATTCCTCACATTACAGTTGTTCAAATTCTTACCTACGTCAATACCATCAGGCCAGTTAACAATGTGTATAGGCTGGTATTGCCTATACACACCGTCTCCTGCCTCGTCAAAAGTAACTACTATTGTTTTATGTTGTGACGTACATGTCAAAGTTTTGCTTTCGCAATTAATCACTGCACGGTACTTTAATAGCCAATCCAACCCGATAATTAATTCCGTAGTTAAGTCTGGCACGACTACAAACTCTTGTTCAAATCGTGCCCCACATATCTCGAAGTTGAGAAAAATCTGTTTTGTGACCGGTTTACTGGCCTTCCCAGTAGCACCGATAATTTTCACTCCTGTTACTGGCATAACTACGATGCCAGGTCTGTTTTTCAGTAACTCAAATATTTTCCCAGATACAGCACTCAATTCTGCTCCGGTGTCAATCAACACGTTTAGTTGTAGGTCGTGCATATTAACAGACACTACTATCTGTCTACACTTGTCCTCGACTGTTTCTTTATTTTCCCATAATAAATCCTCGTCTATATCCAGGTCATTCCAGAAAAAACCATCCGGCTTTGATTCTAAATCCGGCTTATCTGGCGGCCTTTTCAGCCTCTGTTCACATACAGTTTTAATTTCAACACGTTTGTCCTGAGGCTTAGTCTGTAGCTTCGCCTCCAATACCGAAAACTTTTCCTGTAACTCGTCATCTAGTGAGTGTTGCTTTGCCATCAATTCATTAATTGTCACCTTCGTTGATTCCTCTTTGGTCAGATTGATCTCATCTGCCAATCTACCTGGAGGAATGTGCCCAGTAGTATCTGCAATTACTTCTTATGGATCTGCGCAACCCACACTGCTACCGTCCGACCGTATAACGTCAGCTCTAACCTCATACACGCTGTAATCTACGTGCTTTTCTGCCAATCGTGTCCGGCTATCACTAAAATTCTCGTAATCTTTCTCCTTAATACTTTCGCAATGTTTACACTGGAGGTTGGCGTCGGATGGGTTGGCTACTTCTACCACTATAACTTTCGGTAAAGTCTGCCGGTTAGGGCCAGAACTTTCTATCACTTCACAAACACTATCTTCCTGCGGGACGAGACGCGGCAAACCCTGCACGCGCTCCCCATAAACACTTCTCCCATACATACCCCTATAATCTCTTAGTTCGTCGTATAAGCGACCGAACTGCCTTAACCAGACCTCATCCCTCTCTGCATCCCCTCGCTCGATGACGGACGTGTTATCCGACATCTGGTCATCTCTCGACAATTGCGAATCATTCTTAAACTCAATCTCCAGTTCCGTTGTGGGTGTTACAGCTGCCACTTTATAATCGACTTCCGGATCACTACTTACATTGTTCTCACTGACATTTTCTACTGCCGTGTCTACAGCTGATACACTACTTGTGGGCGCACTCCTTTCTCCTAACACTGGCACACTCTCCCGCCGTTGATTATTCCATACGGAATTTCATAACGACGACACCTCGGTTTTCTACTGTTTTTGGGCGGCCAAAATTTCTCCACGCCCGGTCGGCACCTCACCGGCGCGGCTAATGGTTTCCCTGTCTCGTCCCAGCAGATACGCTCCCCGGATGCTGCTGAGGCGGCTGATCACACCCTCTGGCATCATTACTATTCCGCGAAGCCCGTATCACGCTAGTATGATACTTATTTCCGTCATTCCTGTTATTATTTGCATTGTACCGATTGTCATCACGGTCCGAACCACTGTTGTTATTGCTGCCAATGTTGCGGTATGCATTATTCCCATGGTTTCGTTGTTGTTGTTCTGGTACCCGTTGTTGGTACCACGGCCTCTACCACTATCGCGATTATTGCGGCAATTGTCCTCGTCCTCAACTCTTTCCAGGAAATCATTGATTGTTCTGTAATTGCTTCCTATGTAGCGTTTTGTATCATCTGGAAGCCTCCTGCAGAGTTTCCAGACTATTTCGGATTCCGTGCGGCGACCACGCAAATATTCCAACTCGCGAATCCAGCCCTCAGAAAACTCCTTCATTGAGCTACGCGAATGCGCATCGAAAGGCCTCGATACGACAAATTCGCGCCAGACACATTGTTGTTTTTGCTCTGACCAGTATTCAGCCAGAAACAAATTTTTAAACTCGTCAAAAGTCAGGTTCGTAATGTTGAGGTTTAAGCCCCAACGCTTGGCATCACCAGCCAACACGTCAATAACCGCATTAATTTTTCTCTCATTAGTCCATGATCTGGGTAAAACTCTTTCACAATTTTTAATGAAATCCGCCGGGTGTATACCGCCTTTTTTCAAGGGGTCGAACCGCTTCTCTTTCGTCAACAATTCCGAACTATGTGCACAGATTGGCACATCGCTCTGTTTTTCGTCAAGTTTCTTTCCTAATTCCGACATTCTCGTAATTACTTGGCAAGTGGTTGTCGCAAGCGTTTCTACTTCCCTTTTTTTCTCTTCGCAGGTATTAGCCTGCTTCGTTACTTTGGTATCTACTTCGGATACTAAAGCCTTTAAAGTTTCCACCTTCTTTTGATCCTCTGTTTTCACTAATTGAATTTGTTCCGTCACCTTATTCTCGATGATCGGAGCAACTGCTTCTCCTACACTTTTCTCGATTCTGCTAAATTCGGAATAAAAACGAGTATTTATGCTCGCAATTTCCGCCTGAACGCGTATCATTTCCTGTTTAAGATTACCGATTTCGGTATTAATCACAACAATATCTTCTTTGATTTTGTCAACTTTTGTGTTAACAACTCCAACATTGGTGTTAACAACATTAATAGCTTTGTTCTGATAGTCTAGCTTTCGATCAATTTTTTCAGACTGAGCTTCTTGCTTGGCAGCCTGAGCTTCTTGCTTGGCAGCCTGAGCTTCTTGCTTGGCAGCCTGATCTTCTTGCTTGGCAGGCAGAGCTTTAATTTCTGCCGATTGACTCTTGATTTCGTTAATCAAAACATTCAATAAATCAGTTAAATTCCCGGAAACTACCGGTTTTACTTCCGTAGCGGCTTCCTCTTTAATTGTCCCCCCGTATTCGTCATCAAGGGATTCAGATTTGATTTTCACTTCCGATTCCGAAACATTTTCTAAAGTTTGGAATTCCATTTCTGCTCTTTGTTGCGTTTCGGCGGTCGCGTCTTTCATGCTAGCCGCCTGCCCCTGAACAATGGGTACCGCGGTGCGCGTTTCCCACTGTTCGACCGATTGTTCCGTATCCAAGTCTACCAAATTTTGGCAATTGTTGCCTTCACTCATTTTAATAATTTTCAATGTAAATGCCAAATCTCAAATCTAATTAGGATTTCTCCCACTACTTAATCTCGCTGACGTAACGACCTGTTCGTAACCAGTACTTTGTTACGAGATTTGCACAATGCAAAATTCGTGTCCAGAACAACCTCAAATCCGAAGATTGTTCTGTCACCAGGTCGCCACGTGTAACCTCCCCCTCACTTATCGACCTTAATGAAAGTAAAAAATTAAACCGCGTGTACCTAATGGAAATTTGGGAAAAGCAATCGTCACCGAAGTTAATTTGTCGGTAAAGAGGGAGGAAAGGGTTACATCTAAATGAAAGGAAAAATGCTAATGAAACTGGTGGAAATTAAATTTGAAAAGGGATAAAGTTAATAAAGAAAGTAAATGTGCGGCCGTTACGTTAACAATTAACTAGCGGTAATTAGATGTTTGAGATTTGGGGGAAATTACAGTCGCCAGTCCTAAGGACAATTACTATAGTAACTGAAAAAGAAAGGTTATTACACATATAATTAGCACTAGAAGTGTGACATCTGAAGGTTGACATGTGTAGTGTGAAAACTGAAAGTTTGTCAGAAGTAATCAATTTCGCTACACTCTGACTTAATTTAGCAAAAGAATTAATAAAACCGGAAAATCGAAAGTTAATTTAGTGACTGAAATTAATAGTGAGCTTTCTTTCTGAAGCACATAGAAATTCAGTAAATTACGGTTAGTCTTGGACTACCTCAACAATCATTTCAAAAGCTACTTGAATCTACGCAATTTAGAAATAAGAGATTTAACTTTGAACTTGAATTAAATGATTCTGAACAATTAACAATAGTAAAATTTAGTACGTACCAAGCTGAGCTGCAGTCACAGGTAAGCTAAAGTAAGGTAACAAAACTCGCACTCTTAATTTGTGCTTGTGTAATCTAAATATTGCAGCCAGCTATGAATACCTTAAATGAATTTTGAAATTAAAGCAGTGAAATCGAATGATGCTGGCGTTTGAATATCAACGACACTCGGGTTCGTTCCGGAAAGGGAAGGGACCCTGCTTGGTAATGCAATTGGAACAATGAGCAACAAACGTTCATGCTAAGTTGCTGTAATTTTGTGATGCAACAATTTTAAAGGTTTGAAAAGCTGAGGTCTGCCAAAAACTTTGCGTGCTT
Organism: Schistocerca cancellata; assembly: GCF_023864275.1. Taxonomy (NCBI): domain Eukaryota; kingdom Metazoa; phylum Arthropoda; class Insecta; order Orthoptera; family Acrididae; genus Schistocerca; species Schistocerca cancellata. The sequence goes on along the minus strand of NC_064628.1, from coordinate 477,549,644 downwards.
CCAGTCTTCCTTGTTGGTTGATCGAAGGTTTGAAGCCGTCGATCGAGGAGGTGGCGACAGTCACTCATTGTCGGCCATCGCTGTTGCAGAAGCTGGATGTTGGCGCGCCTTCTTCTCGACACGGTCACCAGACGAAACGGGCTCTTGATGTGCGCCAGCTAATGCTTCCCGTCCACGACACCGTGTCAGAAACTATCATAGCAAGTCGAGCACAATTACATGCTGCCCAACCCCGAAAATGCGGCAACTCGCGGGAGCTTCACACAACACACCTACTCCACTGCACCACCCCAGCCAGACTCTCCCTCTACCCGCGCTCCACGCGACCGAGTTAACACTACCAAAGATCCTAAACACTTTGGTTCTCCACGCGACCTATTGATGTATTTGTTCGATAGCATAGTTTTCCATAGGCCAGACCCAGCGTACAAATACAAATAATATTCACAAAACAAACCAACATAAATGCATAAATATATGTATATACAAACTGTAAAACAATTACAATATATAAAGAAACAGAAATGTCATATCTTCAGGTGACAAAATAAGGAAAAAAATTTGCAGTGCAGTAGATGGAAATAGGAGGTTATGCATTTCCAGTGTTACACGTGCACTAAAAAGTCAAGCTGACTGGAGAGCGTCAGGTAGCCTGGAGAGTTATTGCATATGAGGTTTCCCAGGCATTTGGCCATTGACGGCCATTTGTTCTGTGAGGTGCTGTCATGTATAAACGTTAGTGCTTCCGTTACTGAAGATCTAATATTGAAAAATACCTGTTAATTTCAAGAACGAACAATTTCTAAACTTCTTAAGAGATTTTAGGTAAATAGGTGACCATAGATAGCACCTCAAGAACACTATCTAAAAGAGTTGTAAAGCTTATTAATTTTATGCGAATTGAACTAAGAGGTGGAGTATAAATTCCGAAAATGAAAACGTTATTTTAGTGAGAAGTAAATCACAAAATAATAAATGTAGAGGCAGTCTATAACCGGAGCGATCTGTGGACGATTAATTTACATTATTTTTGATGGTTCAAATGGCTCTGAGCACTATGGGACTCAACATCTTAGGTCATAAGTCCCCTAGAACTTAGAACTACTTAAACCTAACTAACCTAAGGACATCACACACACCCATGCCCGAGGCAGGATTCGAACCTGCGACCGTAACAGTCCCGCGGTTCCGGACTGCAGCGCCAGAACCGCTAGACCACCGCGGCCGGCTTATTTTTGATGATAAGTAATAGCAAATAAGAGTAAGTTAATTATTCTCACTGATAAAAATGTAAATAACGAGAAAACTAAGGGCCCTTTCAAATATTACGAATGTATCACGTGAAAGTTGGTTGGAATCTGCTCTCATTACGTGTGTAATAATTGCAGCGCAATGTAAATTGGTGGTTTATACCACGACAGCTTGCGTCCACTTACGGATGGCGGCCGTAATAGGTGGGAACAGTTCACTTTCAGAGATCATTACAGACGAACGTATGTGTTGATGAGTGACGAGACGGTCTCGATTAAAGTGAATGGTATTCTGAGTAGACCAGTTTAGAGCCTTAGACAAATTAATGACAGTCAGCTTCGTGGTGTCTACCTTAGAGCTGTATCATGTTCGGACCAGTGAATTCTTGACACAGCTGTGTGACCTTTGAACAGTGTCGTGCTGTTCCGGACTCAGCATTTTCGTAGCCTAGCTAGTGATTCTCACCATCGTTGTTTCTCTCGCGATATGAAACATTATTTCTGAACGAGAACCAGCTCGTATTTACAACATTGCAAGAAACTGATAATTCTTTCGTGTTGACAGAGCAGTATACAGGGTAATACGACAGGTGTGTCGCTGAACCGTAGCCAACGAACATTAATCGGTCACGCACTTAATAGAGTATTTGATTTAGAAATCTAAAGACTGGTTAGAAGCATGTACGTCGAAATACCTCTGTAACTTAAAATCAATTTCAGTCGGTTCCAGAAATTTTAACAGTGGTATATTCCTTGTAACTGAACTCTCAAAAGAACTCTTTTCCGTTTTCAGACATAAGTGTGCCATCACCTGCAGACTTTAACAGTGATATACACTGCTCTTCTACTTTGATACCTCTTCCCATTTATAACCGTTAGATGAAGAAAGCCAACTGCAAGACAACTGAGTCAACATGGAGAACATATTTAAAACGAAATAAAACTTAGAGCTGAAAAAAATGAAAATTTGTTTGTAAGACTAGTATAGAAACAGTAGTTGGAGATTGTAGAGTCCTTAACTTACTCAGAAAACAAAACAATATATGAAACTTCCTGGCAGATAAAAACTGTGTGCCTGACCGAGACTCGAACTCGGGACCTTTGCCTTTCGCGGGCAAGTGCTCTACCATCTGAGCTACCGAAGCAGGACTCACGCCCGGTACTCACAGTTTTACTTCTGCCAGTATCTCGTCTCCTACCTTCCAAACTTTACAAGAGCTTTCCTGCGAAACTTGCAGAACTAGCACTCCTAAAAGAAAGGATACTGCGGAGACATGGCTTAGCCACAGCCTGGGGGATGTTTCCAGAATGAGATTTTCACTCTGCAGCGGAGTCTGCGCTGATTTGAAACATTCTGGCAGATTAAAACTGTGTGCCCGACCGAGAATCGAACTCGGGACCTTTGCCTTTCGTGGGCTATCTGGAAACATCTCCCAGGCTGTGGCTAAGCCATGTCTCCCCAGTATCCTCTCTTTCAGGAGTGCTAGTTCTGCAAGTTTCGCAGGAGAGCTTCTGTATAGTTTGGAAGGTAGGAGACGAGATACTGGCAGAAGTAAAGCTGTGAGGAGCGAGCGTGAGTCGTGCTTCGGTAGCTCAGATGACAGTCTGCCTTCGGCAGTGACACAGTGCGGACCGTGTTGCCTGCCGGCCGCGCTGTGGTGCGCGCGCCGGTTTGTTTACGCCGGAGCAGCTTCGCGTGTGCGGTGTTGTGAGTCTAGAACGAGATGGCACACTCGTACAGAAAAACGACTTTGAAGTTCAGTTTTGCGAACGACTACACACGACCAAAGGCACACGAGATTGAACGTTTCTTAAGAGAAGAGGTAAAAATCGATCCACAGGAAATCGTGGGAATCAATTTATCGATCGTTTCTAGCGTCGTCTATGTCAAGCTTGTTGACGAGGCGGCTTGCGAAAGACTTCTACAACGATCACCGAACGGGTATCGTTTCTTTCATGCCGACGGGAATGTTGGTGCGGTTACAGTCGATCACGTGGGAATGGGGATCCGCACTATACGAGTCTTCGAATTTCCGTTTGAGGTCCCGTCTGAACTTGTTACCGACGCCTTTCGACCATACGGTACAGTTCTATCCCATGTGGTCGAAAAATGGACGAGTTTTACCACGTACCCCGTTATAAAATGGGGTGAGACAAATACGGATGGAACTGCGAAAGCACTTCCCATCTTATTTGTACATAGGAGGTTGTCGCGCGATTATAATCTATGATGGGCAACCTCGCACTTGCTCGGGGTGCGGGAAAGAAGGTCACGTCCGCTCGGAATGCCTCCAGCGACGTTTAGTACAAACTCCACATGATGACGACCAGGCGCCACAACAGATGACTGTCTTACCGTTGACCTTTGTGGAAGCCCTGAGAGGCGATGTGAGGGAGATTTCCGATGGGCACCAGCAGCTGCCCCCTATAGAGAACATGGACACCAACGGACTGGAACTACGACCATCGGTTCCACCACAGCAGACACAGGACACCACACAAGAGATGCAGCTGACGACCGCTCCAGGCTCATCCGTGGTGGCTGCCAGTGCTTCCACCGAGAGCGTGATAGGCCAGGACCAAGACTGAGGATACGAAACCCAAACAGCCGATGCGGAAGCAAGGCAACGAAAACAGCGTTAGCCGAAGAGAAGAAAGAAGCGTCGACTGACTTCTGCTGACGATAGCCGTAGTCTCGAGGGGACAGTGGACGACAACGACAGTATCGACTTGAGACCAGTGGATTCAACAGATACCGAGATGACGATGCAGGAATTACACAGCGACGATCACTTGAACTCTCCTTCTGGTGACCGGAAGGCGGAAGTGGTGATGACAACTGTCCAACAACAGAGCGGTGACGACGTTGCCTCCCATCCTTCGACCAGTTCCGGAAATATGCTGGGTGACTGGGCGCAAGAAATGGACCAACGGGAACATAATGAAAATACGAACGCGCCGATTGAGGATAGTCCTGGCCAGAGGCCGGGAGGGATCGGGAAATGTTGAACAACTTAGTGTAGTGAGGGGCGCCGGGAGTGCAGATAGACACTTAATGACACCGCCCTACAACTGATGAACACACGCCAGGCGTACCGCATTGCCACGATAAACATTAATGGCATTCGGACACCGCTTAAAATTCAAATGCTGAAAGATATGTTACGCGCTGCGGACGTGGATATTGTACTCCTACAAGAAGTGCGTTTCACGTCGCCCCCAGAGTTCTACGGCTACGAGGCACATTATTCAGTGCACGATGAAAGTGGATGCGGTGTGGCGATCCTCACCAGGGAAGGAATAGGACTGGAGGACGTCATGTCCCTCCCTTCGGCACGTGGCATAGCGATCACTGTCGACGGCGTACGTTTCATCAATTTATACGCGCCATCTGGCTCCACAAAACGCAGAGAAAGGGCGACCTTTTACACTGACGAGATGGAACCGTTGTTCGCTGGACGCTATGATAACTATATAGTGGGCGGCGACTTTAATTGTGTCGTCGACAAAAAGGACCAAGTACCTCATTATGTGCCATGCATGGAACTGCGTCCGTTGATTACCGAAATGGCGCTTCTGGATACCTAGGAACTGCAGCATGGCGACAGACCAGGTTATACGTTTGTAACGGGACATTCGGCGAGTAGACTTGATAGAGTGTATGTGACGCGAGCTCTACGGACGGCGGTACTGGATGCCGAAATCTGGCCAGCGGCTTTTACGGATCATATGGCGTACGTCTGTACGATTTCACTAACGCGTCAGAAAATATGGCGGAGTAAGGGTCACTGGAAAATGAATTGTGCACTTTTACGTGACACTGAATGTCGCCGGACGATAGAGGCGGCCTGGGAGACCTGCGTTCGCCGCCAACGAGCATACACCTCGGTTCTCCAGAGGTGGATTAAATGCGCAAAACCAACGTTACGGAGAACGTTGATACGATACGGGCAGGACAAATCGCAGTGGAACCGTACGACGGTTGATTTTTATTTTACAGCCCTGAGGGAGCTGATGACCCAACAACCATCGCCGGAAAGGCACACGGCCATGCGCAGGATAAAAGCCAAGTTATTACAGCTGACGAGACTAAGAATGGAAGGTATAATGGTCCGGGCGAGATTGGCGGACACAGTTGCTGCCGAAACCCCCTCCATGCACCACGTAGTACGTGAACACCAACGACGACGCAGGACATTGATCAGGGAACTAATCTCTGAAACAGGCCAGCAAGTTGTGAACCAGCGTGATATTGCGCATGTGTTTACTGACTATTTCCGCCAGTTATATGGACCTGTACAAGTGAACCACGAGACACTACATGATGTCATCTCGGAAATGCCAGATAGAGGACCACCACTGGATGCAGAGACTTTCATCACAGCGATAACCGAGGACGAGCTAACAGATGCAATTGCCAGGGGGGCTCCGAACAAGTCCCCAGGACAGGACGGATTCCCAATTGAATTTTACCGCGCCTTTGCATCCCTCAAGGGACGGACTTGGATCCAGATGTACAACGAACTCCTGTTACCGCAGACTGAGATACCTGCCGAATTCACGGAGGGTATCATCATCCCAATACCCAAACCACGCGGTGGCAGAAGGCCAGGAGATTATAGACCACTCACTCTCTTGAACTGCGACTATAAGATTTTCGCGCGCATCCTTGGGGCTCGCCTGCGGTCTTCACTTTCTGATAGACTTCTCATAGATCAAACTTGCCTCGGCGGTAAGAGTAACGTACATACGGCGCTCGGTGACTACCGAGATATCATCGCATTAGCAGCGGCATGCCGAGTGCGTGGGGCACTCGTCGCAATTGACTTCGATCATGCGTTCGACAGAGTGGATCATACATTTTTGCATGCGGTGATGGACAGATTGGGAATCCCACAGGTCTTCATTCTAGTGATCATGCGACTGTTACACGGCGTGCGATCAAGGGTCTCGGTGAATGGACGGGGCACTGACTACATTGTTATTTCAAGGTCAGTTCGTCAAGGTTGCCCTCTTTCGATATTTTTGTATGCAATGGCTTTGGAACCCTGTCTATATGGTCTCCGAAGACGGTTGGAGGTAGTGCAGTTGCCACAACTACTCTTTCATTGCCGCGCTTATGCTGACGATGTGATGCTGGTGGCACGGACAGGCGAAGAAGTACGTACGGCGTTGGCATGGATACAGCGATACGGGATGGCGGCAGGAAGCGTGCTTAATCTACAGAAATCACGCTGCATGAATGTCGGTCGAGGATTACAACCGGAGGAGGAAGGCCCGCTCATGTTAGTTAAGACCATAAAATGCCTTGGTATTACGTTCCACATGGATGTGCAGCGGACAGCAGCGTATAACTACCGACGCATATTGAAGCTGATGCGGACAATGGTGCTGTTACAGAAATTAAGAGCGTTGGATATGATTCAGAGGGTGAACTATGTTAACGTATACCTAGCACCGAGACTCACTCACGTAGCGCATGTCCTGCCTTTAACGCGCACAATGGCATCACGGATACAAGCAACTTTCGGAACCTACGTGAGTGTGGGACACCTATTTAAGATCAAATACACAACAATTTACGCTACCAACTGGAGAGGGTGGACTTGGTCTAGTGAACGTACATGAAAAGGCACGGGCGTTATTCGTCAGTACAATTTTCCGACAGTGGCGCGGTCAATTTCGCAATATCTCGGGTGCGTTGGCCGATGTACTAGCGCCGACTTCAATACTGCCCCCAGTCAATGTGGGCCATATTTCACCGAAGCTGTCACATTTCAAATCTTTTTTTTTTTTTTTTTTTTTTTTTTTTTTTTTTTTTTTTTTTTTTGGAGCTTAGCCCAACAACACGACTACCGACGACGCGAGATGTATACCAACTCTTACTGCGCCAGTGTCCCAGGAATACCCTGGAAACGAAGTACACAGACACAGACAAGAACTGGCGACAGATATGGCGCGTTATATGGAACGTTTACCTCCAAACGTCGGTACGCTCAACATGGTATGTGGTGGTAAATAGGAAGTTCGCAACGAATCAACGGCGGCACGCGATTCATTTGGTGGACACTCCACTATGTTTAGGCTGCGCAACAGAGGATACTGATGAACATCGTTTAGCATGTAGTGGGACGGCTCCAGTGTGGCACTTGGCACAACAGATATTGGCGTTCCTGTTACGCTCCGCCTCTGACACAATTTCATCAGACACCCTTTTGTTCCCCCAAGAATCTTATTTTCCGGTCCAAAAAACCAATGCAGTGACTTGGGTATTGGGTATGGGGAATGGTGGTGGACTACGTGTATAACGAATCGGAAAAGGACAAAATTGATTTTTGGCATTTTCTCCTGGATGGACACACGAAGCTGCAACAGCATAAGAAATATGGGCAAGACTTCGCTAATTACTTGCGACTTACATTTACCGACCCGCCGGCCAGGTGGGGTGTGACGGGTGAGAGATGAGATAGACGAAGAAGCCGAGATAGATATCGATCACACTTACGGACCCTTAGTTAATTTCGAGAAGACGACCCAGTCTTACACCAACGTCTGGAGAACGAGTCGATAGATGGCTCTCTTGCTCTATCGAACGTCGGGTCGTGAGCAGGTGTCGCCCCCGACACGAATTTCATTTCATTGCTACAGGAACATGTTTCTTTTACATTTGTACTATCCGCAATGCCTTCATGTCTTTCATTTGAACATTTTCTGTTTTATTCATTTCCTTAATTACTTAATTTCCTAAATAGGCACTATTTGTCAACATATGGACATTGTAGACACTATTTACGCGGTAGTACAACAAAATGTATGTCAGCAAAGGTGGTAAGCCTGACATTGGAAATTTAAAAAAATAATAATAATAAAAAATAAAAAAAGAAATAATGAAAAAAAATAATAAACAAAAAAAGAAGAAAAAGATGGTAGAGCACTTGCCCGCGAAAGGCAAAGGTCCCGAGTTCGAGTCTCGGTCGGGCACACAGTTTTAATCTGCCAGGAAGTTTCATATCAGCGCACGCTCCGCTGCAGAGTGAAAATCTCATTCTGAAAACAATATATGATTGTAAAAATAAATCATAAAAGTTAGTAGACTTAACACACATAGAGAATATTTTATTTGGAATAACAAAATGTTGCGAACACGAAATAACGTAACTATAACATCGTAAGGCTGGGCGTTAGGAGCGCCATAAACAGATGAAGTAAGACTTCCGCAACGTGAATCTATTGTCTTACACTGCGGTCAATCAGGTAGTAATGGTTGGTTGGTTGGTTTATTTGGAGGGGAGGGGACAAAACAGCGAGGTCATCGGTCCAATCGGTTTAGAGGAGAATGGTGATGGAACTCGGCCGTGCCCTTTCAAAGGAACCATCCCGGCATTTGCCTGAAGCGATTGAGGGAAATGAAGGAAAATCTAAAGGAGGATGGCCGGACGCGGATTTGAACCGTCGCCCTCCCGAATGCGAATCCAGTATGGTAACCACTGAGCCACCTCGCTCTGTCAGGTAGTAATGAAGAAATGTTGTGACGACCGGCAATGCAACTCGAATGTTAGCAGAAAACTGTAAGGTCGTGAGAAACTCGTATCGGCTAAATTTTACGTAGTGAACATATTGTAATATTAGTATAAGAAGACGCAGTGGAGGAAATTAACAGCAGGGGAGGCACTTCTCCTGTGCAGCTCGAAAGCAGCTACTGTAGATTAATATTTTAATATTGTTTTCTGTAGATGACGGATTTTCTCAATACTTCGCTCGATTCACCTTACGTTATGACGGCCATTGCCACTCTCTGCCTATAAACAAATAATGAAAGTGACATAGGTAACGATAAAGGAATGCTGAAGTAAATCATCCCTCTTTCTGAGGGAGGCGTAACTGGCAATGTCCTTCTGCCATTTGTGCCAGCATAAACCAGATTTGTAATGTCGTCTACAGAACATTCAGTTATTTGGAGAACATCGTACCTAACTTACCTCCCCCGCACTCAGGGGAGACTAAACTAAAGACCTTACTATGGTTACAACACATTTCATAATGGTTGTAGTCGCCGCAGTGCCTTTTCCTTCGGACATGCATACATGCATGCATACATGCAAGGAACATCGCGTCGTAATTCTTAACAACACTGTAGTACACATATATCTTGTCTAAATAATTTCTGGACTCATTCTGGTTTTGTGATAACTTAACTCGAAGGTAAATGACGGCATTATCTGCAAATAGTGTAAGAGGACTTTTCTGGCGATAAGGCTCTTTATCTCTCATGAAAGAAGAGCCATTTGTATTTCATACGAACGATGTTTTCTGAATCCATGCAGGTTATCTGTCAATATGGTTATCTAAAGTTAGCGGAAGAAAACCCGCTTCATGGTGTCCAAAATCGTTGTGAGCTGCCTACCTAAAGGCTTCCAGGGGCAACAAAAATTTAATTTTTAGTATTCCGAACAGTAACTTTATTAATTAAATATTTACATATATCTGCTTGAACGAGGTACATTCCTTTGGTGCCCACGATAGATTTTCGTGAAATTATTTCGTATCCCCCCTGTTGAATGCTCTTTCGCTCCCAACCGCTTACAAGAGCCATCGACTAAAATCATTGACTTCTAGCAATACAGTCAACACGTGTGAAATCGATAGATCAGATTACGATTAAACAAGAATACTAATTTGACAATTTTTGGCATCGCTTTTGATCTGAGCGAATTTTCAAACATGTGAACCAATTTTATCGAAATATATCATAGCAGTACAACAGATTTTTGGAATGTAATTGAATGATACATCGGAGTTACTGAAAACTAAAAACTAAACTCCGTCCGAACAGGCCTTGGAAGGCCCATCCTCAGCCTGTTGGCGTCGCCGGATGCGGATATGGACGGGCCCAATCTACCGCTGTTATTCTCCTGCAAAATCCAAGGTCAGTGTCCTCGATGACAGGCAGAAATATGTGTCAAGTATTAGATCGATCCTTGAAACATTAGGATTACGCAAAATGTGCAAAATTTTCTTCGAGAGATCTCCGAATGTTGGTGGAATATCTCTTAAGGTATGTAATAAAAGCAATCCATTACTGACCAAACGCCCACAGATTCCAGCTCAGTGCATTTAATTTTAAAAAAACTCACACATCAATGCCGATTTTTCGGTTTTTTTCTGTTACGTCCATGTGACAAAGTGACAACGGCAATGGCGTTATCGGATAACACATAAGTTTTTCAATACATATTTTTTTCTAAGGTTAATGCCAAAAGCCGACCCGGGTGGCCGAGCGGTTCTAGGCGCTTCAGTCTGGAACTGCGCGGCCACTACGGTCGCAGGTTCGAATCCTGCCTCGGGCATGGATGTGTGTGATGTCCTTAGGTTAGTTAGGTTTAAGTAGTTCTAAGTTCTAGGAAACTAATGACCTCAGATGTTAAGTCCCATAGTGATCAGAACCATTTGAATCCATAATGCTAAAAGCCGCTCAAATAAAAAGGAACGTTCTTTTCGTTTTTGGAAATATACGTGATATCGATAGTGTCTAAAAACAGCATACTAGTTACGCAATAGTCATTCCAACTGTTTAACAAAATTGAATGGGGTGGTTATAATAGTCCAGTCAAATTCGTTGACTTTTTGAAAATGCGCTCAGGCCAAATGCTCAGCTCAAAATGTCTGAAAATAAACACTTTCATAATAAGAGGTCAAAATCTATGTACACTCTTTGACATAAAACTCGACCGGCGGCCGGCCGCTTCAGAGGCTAAATCCGCGCCGATCGCGACATGGGACAAAGAAACTGGCCAACTCGCTAATTCTCTAAGTCCGGTTATCTGCACAATCTGGCAACACTGTAGACTGCGGCACTTCCTGGAGGAAAACTTGTCCCAAGATAGAGAGACTCTAGGCTGATTACGCCTGTGGTCTATCAGTCGGCTCTCAGCCGTGCTAGCGTGCGGAGCTGCTCCGCGCGCCGTCCGACGCTCCGCTCTCGGTGGTGTTTACTTCCGCGTCGCGGTGTTTGTGTCTATCGAGTCCAGTACTAACGTACACCATGGCGCACTCGTACCGCCGTGCAACGATCAAAGTAACGTTTCAGGCCGAACATCCACGACCCAGAGCATTCGAAGTCGAACAGTTTATACGTGAGGATCTACGTCTGAACCCCCAGGACGTAATCGGCATACATTTTTCCATCACTGGAAGTGTTGTCTACATTAAGATGTCGACGGAGGAAATTTGCAATGACATAATTCACCGTCATGCCACCGGACTGAAATTTAAACACTCTGATGGACATATGGGTGCTGTGACAGTCGCCCATGCTGGATTCGGTCTCCGGACATTGCGGGTGTTTGAGCTCCCGTTCGAGGTGCCTCAGGATGTGGTCATTGCCGCCTTCCAACCATATGGCACCGTCTTAGGTCACGTCGCGGAGAAGTGGCAAACATTTACGACCTACCCCGTATTAAATGGCGTCCGGCAAATAAATATTGAGCTGACGAAACATGTCCCATCGTACCTGCTGATTGGCGGTGTGAGGGCCATCGTCATGTATGATGGACAGCCACGAACGTGCGCAGGATGTGGCCAGGAGGGACATGTACGTTCCGAATGCTTACACCGCCGTTTAATACAGACGCCGTTACGTGAAGAGACCCAGGCTTCGACGGTCACGTCCTTACCCATCACCTACGCCAAGGTTGCACAGGACCCCGTCGTACCAATCTCGATTGCGCCAGCAGCTTCGTCAACGCCACCCGCCGCAGCACAACGCGCCGAGGACACAAGCACGGCGTCGCCTCCAGTGCTCGCTTCAGGACCGTCCGGTTTGCAGACCGAAACCGATGTTCCTGTTGGAACCATGGACGTCGACCTCGGTGTCGTGCCGACGTCTGCCTTTGTCCAGACGGGTTCGGCGTCAGACGACGGGCGACCACATTCTGATTCAGAAGGCCACATCAGGAAACAGCGGTCGCCTCGCAAACACAGGAAACGACGACGAACGCCTTCCGATGACGCCCTCTCTCAGACGGCCCCACGAGATGTCGACCTGATGTCTGACGGTGATCTCCCACATTGCGTCCAGTCACGCGATGTGGCAGCAACAGGCGCCCCTCCTGTGACGCCTACTCTCCCGGCCAGGGACGTGTCCTCGCCGTTGTCAACGAATGATGACGGCGATCCCCCTGCCACTCATGTTCCGGAATCCACAACACCCGTTCCGGAAGTACGTGACCGTCACATGTCCACGTCGTCAGCTTCCTGGGCCGATGACGTTGAAGAAGAAACGGAACAGACTGCCAGCGTGTCTGCACAGGAGTCCACCTCGGCGACACTGGGGCAGGCGTCCCGCCAGTAATTATCACCACTGCGGGACCACCGGCGGGTCTCCACCTGCCGGCTACTTCTACCGCACGTTCTGCAAATACTGAGGATGGCCGCACACAGCAATATCGTAACGCCACGATGAATCTTGCCACCATTCGTGCCCCCCATAAACTGGCCATGTTCAGAGAGACTATTTACTCTGCGGATGTGGATATAGCACTCTTACAAGAGGTGTTTGTGGCTGACTTCCTAGTTCCCACCGGATACAACGCCCATGTTTCCCCCGCATCCGATACCGGTAGCGGCGTCGCCATCCTGCTACGCGACGGCCTCCCTGCAGAGGACGTCATCTACCTCCCCACTGCGCGAGGTATGGCCCTCACACTGTTCGGCGTGCGTATTATTAATATCTACGCACCGTCCGGCACTGGCCGCCGTCATGACCGACAAACTTTTTTTGCCGAAAGCGTCACGCCCCTTTTCACTGGTCCGCAGGACGATTTGGTACTCGGTGGGGATTTTAACTCGACACAGGAGCCCGCGGACCAACTCCCGCGACATTCCCCTTGTGCATCTCTCTCAGTGGTCATCGACCGTCTCCGACTTGTTGACACATGGCGGAAGCTCCACGGACTTCAACCGGGCTATACATTCTACACCTCTCACTCGTCAAGCCGCATAGATCGCATCTACGTTACCCGCTCCCTTGCTGATGGCACACGTCATGCGGAAATCTGGCCCTTGGCCTTTTCAGACCATGATGCGTACATCTGTGACGTCACTCTCGCCCGACAGCAAGTGTGGCATAGTCGTGGTCTGTGGAAACTCAATGTCGCTCACCTGACCTCCTCAGACTGTCGCCGTATGGTCGAAGAAGCGTGGGCACGCTGCCACCATCGTCGAGAAGCCTATGCCTCCACCTTATCATGGTGGATCTCCTGTGCAAAGCCGACCCTCCGGAAGACTCTGATGAGTTATGGGAAGGAATTAAAGGCGTGGCAAACTAATACCCTGCACTTCTACTACACCATTCTACGTGACTGTACGACGATGCCTTTCTCGCCAGCCCGGCAGTCGATGGTCCATCGCACGAAGGCGCAGATCTCCATGATCATGCGGCGTAACTTGGAAGGCACTGTAGTCCGTTCTCGAGCTTCTAATCGAATCCCTCAAGAACGTCCGTCGATGTACCACCTCCTTCAGGAAAGACAACGACGACGACGAGCTCTGATCCAAGTCCTCACTGATGTGGAAGGGCGCCGGCACGACACCCAACAAAGCATCGGTCGTGCTCTCCATGCTCATTTTGCCGGGCTATACGCAGCCGTACCGCATTCTGCAGCACTGATCACAGAAGTCGCTCAGCTTACTACGACCACTCTTCCAGAGGATGCAGTGCACGACCTCCAAGACGACGTAACCACCGATGAAGTGCTAGACGCTATCAAGGCGGGTTCCGATAACAGATCTCCTGGACCTGACGGTATCCCCATCGAATTTTATAAAAGTTTTCACTATTTGTTGGCTTCCACGTGGACGGCAATCGCACAAGAGCTGATGTCACCGATGACAGTGGTCCCGAGCGCCTTTCTAGAAGGAATTATTATCCCCGTACATAAACCGCGTGGGTTATCGAGGGTCCAGGACTATCGACCAATTACTTTGCTCAACAGCGACATGAAAATATTCACACGGCTACTGGCATCGCGTCTCAAGAAGGTCGCACGTTACGTCACATCCTGCGACCAGACTTCCCTAGGAGGCGACAACAACATCCGTACGGCTCTTTGCCGTTACAGAGACATGATAGCATTAGCGCATCATCAGCGTCTCCCTGGCGCCTTGGCTTCACTGGACTTTAGCCAGGCTTTCGACCGTGTTGACCACTTCTATTTACGGACAGTTCTTCAGCATATGGGTTTTCCTGGCGGTATTGTAACGGTGATTATGCGCCTGTTGAGTAGTGCAACCTCCAAAATCATGTACAATGGTCGTCTTACACCGTCCCTGGTCATCGCACGATCTGTACGACAAGGATGCCCTCTTTCCACGATTTTGTATGCTTTCGCCTTGGAACCCCTGCTCCAGGGCATGCGCCAACGTTTGGAAGGCATGGCTGTGCAAGGCCACCGTTTTTGTTGTACAGCCTACGCAGACGACATAGTACTATATCTGCACAGTGAAGATGAAGTACGAGCAGCACTGGCATGGGTGGCGACTTACGGCGAAGCGTCGGGGAGCTGCCTCAACGTGTCAAAATCCAAGGTCCTGCTCATTGGTGAGGGCTTGCCGGAGAGATGCGCTGCCCCGCTTAGTGTCTCCGCCACCATACGGTGGCCGCTCAGCGACTATCAATGGTAGACGCTTGCTACAGACAATCAGAGCAAATCTCGCAGATCACCGGCTACGAGCTCTCGACATTATCCAACGCGCGCAATACGTGAACATGTATCATGCTTCCCGTATACCACACGTGGCTCAAGTACTACCAGTCCCAAATCTCCTGGCGCGACGACTATTGATGGCTTTCGGCTCCTTCGTCAGCTCGGGGATGTTATTCAAGGTGCAGTATGAATCCCTTGCACTGCCACGAGATCGTGGCGGTTTGCGACTCATCCACGTGCCGACTCGTGTCAAGGCACTATACGTCAGCTCCCAACTAAAACTTTGGCATCGTTGCCCGCAGAGCCTTACTAGCCTCCTGCTTCACAACTTTGCACCGGCCTCCTTGTCCGCCCCAGTACTGGTATCGACCATTCCAACCCCCTTTTATTACATCCAACGATTTTTCCAGGAGTTCAGTTATATCTACCGGTCCTTACCACTTACACGTTTGTACCTCACGAAAACAGTCTCCGAATTGTTACAACAGTGCCGCCCGTCCAACCCCATCGAACGTAAGTATCCACAGTACGTGTGGAGACACATATGGAAGGCGATCCATGCGCGTTTTCTCGAATCAGACGTTCAATCAGCGTGGTACATCACCGTGAATGGCAAACAAGTTAACCGAGATCGTCTGCACCGCATCCATCTCGCCGATTCATCCCTCTGCACCCACTGTGGAGTGGATGACACGGATGTCCACCGGTTCCACTGTGGCACAGCGCTAGACGTCTGGACACTTGCGCGGCGAATTTTGGCGTTTCTTACTCGCCAGACACCGGCTCAGATCGACGTCCACATGCTTTTGCACCCCGATAAGACTTTCTACCCCTCCGCCAAAACTAACTCTGTGAATTGGATCTGTGGCCACACGATCCGCTATCTTTTTACTTCTGGCGACAAGTCTACGCTAGGATATTGGACTTATCTCAACGAACGACACTGCGTCCTGATACGCAACCCACGCTATAAACAATATTTTTCCAATTTCTTACGGAGCACTTTCGATGACCCACCTAGTAGCTGGAACGTCCAAGCCATGAGAAGCTGAAAACTGTATAAAACGAACCGAACTGAATAGATCTGCTACCCGGAACCCACGCCTACGCCATGAGAAGACACGTTTGGACGAGCTGGCATGCTGTAGGCGGACACTTCAGGAGCTCCTGTAAGAACTGGACTTTAACTACAAGTCGCACGACGACTTAAAACGCTTTTCCTTATTTATTCTTCATAGTTTGTTCTTAAAGGAACAAGAAATTTGGTTTTGAATTTGAGAAACTTTTTTTGTTCCAAAAGATTGCTTCTTCGCCAACAAGATGAAGGAGACTCATTTTTGTTTACTGGAAGGCGAAACCAGTATAATTGGAGTCTTTGTTTTCTTTTGAAAAAAAAAAAAAATTTCCTTATTTATTCCTCACAATTTGAGTTTGGCTTTGAGAAACTTTTTTTTGTTCCAAAAAAAAAAAAAAAAAAAAGCGGTAGCGTGCGTTGTTTCTGTTCATAATGTCAGTGGATCGAGAGCAGCTGGCATAAAATATTTTTATAGCCTCTTCTGTCTGAATGCTGAAGACGTGAATGTAATGGTAGCGCAGATTCAATCTATTTCGCTTTGTGACACACCGGTATCAAAATTTTATCTAGTAACGATTTTGCGGCAGATTTCCTGCAGACTGTCCTCCTCTGGACGCCGTATGCGGCAAAGCTCCGGGATCCATTTGCTGGCTACTGGCAGCGGCCGTGGCGACAGCAGCGGCGCTGCACTCCCCCCGTTCTTTATCGAAAGCGCCTGCTACCGCTCATCGCTTTTGATGATTTAAAACGCTTTATTATTAAATGTTGCTCCACAGAAAATTTCTACAATTTCCATTCACGCTCAAAAGCAACGGAGACAGACGCCCTGATTAGTAGGCGGGTAATCGGCAAGAGCTGAGTATGGCCCGAAATTAATTTTATAGACTGGGACGAAATTAAACCACCTCACTACATTCGATGAATTTATAAATGCTTCATACCTCGTTTCTTTTCCTTTCAAACTTAATTATTTGTGCAACTTTTGGTCAATGTTTGGATGTTTTCGTCAAGCCAGAGTGAGCGTCTGTGGTGTAAAGTGTATTACAGTTCTTGTTTCATTTCTTATGGTAAGTCTATGCGATAAACTGTGTGAATACCTTGCAATGCATGCTCTGTAGCAGTGCAGGCACACTGCACATTTGGAGTTCCATGTATGGTTTCATGAAGTATTTATTGTTGATCGGAAGTGATAGTTAAGGTCATCAGATTTAAACCAGAAAAATTTGTCATTTTGAAGGTTTCAGAGAACGGAAAGGAATTGCTAACGCCGGTGTTAGAAAACGTCTACAGTTAAATGCTATTGCAAAAATTTAGAAGATGGGAACTATATTAATGAACGTGTGCACTTCATAAACAACCTGCCGACATGTTAGACCTATGTGACGGACAAAGCTCAAATTTATATCGTTGACAGTCGGTTTGAATCTTTTCAGGACCTATTTTACAGTGAAGCACCTTGGAATTTGCAAAGCAGAAATCCATGATATTAACTTAATTTACTAATTCGAAATCGGACGAAGATTGATGTTTAAAGGCATTCTTCAGATTTCGCATAAGAAATTTTACTAGCAGTTTGCAACTCCATTAATTAAAATGGAAAATAAAAGGTTGTAGTCAGCGGCTCCTACCGTGATTCGAACTTATAGTACAAGCACTGCAACGCACAAGGGAACCTCTGAGCTAACGACACACTGGCGGCCAGAGGCGGGCTATAGTCACTGCGATGTTGCCTGAGCCTCAAAACGCAACCTTAAACACACAAACAGAGGAGGTGGAGATTACTGTTTTAACGTCCCGTCGACAACGATGTCATTAGAGACGGAGCACAAGCTCGGATTAGGGAAGGATGGGGAAGGAAATCGGCCGTGCCCTTCCTAAGGAACCACCCCGGCATTTGCCTGAAGCGATTTAGGGAAATCGTTGAAAACCTAAATCAGGATGGCCGGGCGCGGGATTGCACCGTCGTCCTCCCGAATGCACACACAAACAGGTGTTACTTATGTGAAGAACGCCGTTCTTGGAGTCCAGAAATTAAATATACTTTCTAATTATGTCATCTTGCAGTGGATTATATCGTACGAGTCTTCGATGTGGAAAACGAATGTCAAGTGAATTTAGCGAGGTAACGCCGACCTACACCCGGAAGTAAATGCACTATCAGAGTGTTGACAAATACTTGCTACGACGCTGCCATTTCTCGGCTCTCTGACGAGGCAGCTCTTCAGCGAAATGCTTGCCGTGTTTCTCCGATACGGTTCTTCAGAGTGGAGACGCGCGTGCACGTTTGGTTTTTATGCGGCGTTCTCCCCTGATGGTTTCTGACGTCGCCTTGTGGGCTATGTATACATATGAGACATTCAATTATCATTAATCCAGAATGATACAAGTTTCAGCTTCCGGCGTGGAAGAAGGCTGTTGACGCCGACATTATATCATTTCAACGTAGGGAAAGCAAAACGGATCATTCAATGTTTCTCATTCAACATAAAGCATGTGAGATAAATTTCCGTAACGTTCATAATCATCTAAAAATACAAACGAAGTAAAAATACACCGGAAGCTTATTCGAATTGAATATAATGTAAGATACCAAACGCTTTGCACCTCGATGTCGAATTTGTCCATTTGCAATCGTTTGCAGCATGCACATAGAATGTCATGATTACCACGAGAATGAAGAAATATGTTGGTAAGGATGGAAGCAAGAAGAGACGCAGTCAACAAATATTCTATTCCTCATGGCATTCATTTCATTTGACACGTAAGAAGAGGTAAAGCGGGAATTTACTTTCGTTAACACGAAAGATATGCCGCACATATTGATAACGAGGAAGTCTGCGTCTTCATACGTTTCCTCCTTGAAATCTGTATGCTCTATTATATACTAAGCAGCCCGATCATTGTTTCAGTAATTTTACCCTCTTGTTTGACCCCGTAACGATGAACAGATTCCAAATGCATGTCTCTGCGTGAAAGTAGCTGTTCGAACCCTTCCTGGGTTGTTTTTTGTGTTTTATTGCTTGGAATTCCTGAAGCAGACCACTGTGCCTTCCCCCCTCGTGGGTTAGGTCTCAAAACTAAACCGCTTTGTATCCAATGGCATAATTTATTCATACAGCATCAGCATAAGACTCTTGCGAGTGAGAGAATGACAATAACAATCGTAACAAGAACAAGCAAATAATGAATGATGTTTATTCCAACGCAGAACGAGAATGGCTTTAAATATAAAAATCTATATCTATATCCATATCTATTGATCTTTGAGTTGGCACAATGCAAATATATTCTTAGCATTTAGTTACTGAATTTAGTTCTGGATGTTTGCAGAGAAAAGGAAAAGTCGGTACTTCTCGCTAGTGTAATATAATGTGAACCAGCAACTACCCTTTCCTTAGAACACGACTCAAGCAGGTCCTCAAGTAGGCACTGCTGCATTCTGTTCCCTGACATTGCTCTGATGACGGTTAATGCAGATAGTTCCGATTATGAAATACAAAACGTATTGCAGGTTAGTTCCTAGGATAGTAACATTAAATTTGCGTTGTAGACGGCACATGAACGTGACGACTATCCATATTACTCATCAATATAAAAAGACAATATTTTGGGAATTTAGCAGGATTACTCAAAATGAATTCTGAAATTGGGTGACTGACCGCACAGGTGCTAAACGTCGTCAAGAGTATACGATGTCCTAATCGCATTAGGAATATGAAGATCGTCTTCGACAGCTCGCAACTTTCACATTGCTATCTCCACCCTACTCCAGACAGCTCTCGGTGGAGTTGCAATACGTTGCCGATGTTATGGAAGGCCTTCAAACCGACAACAGACCACATATTGAAAAATACAAGCGAATTCTCTTGCAGCGTAAGCTTATTGTAACTAATCTAAAAATTATTGGAGAGGAACATTGTCCTATTCAAAAAAAGTAAAACGTTACACACTGTTGACGTCAAACGGACATTATCTATGTCCTGTCTTGTGTCCTACTCATCTTTAATATCAAGTGTACTATGAAAATGATTATATATAATGGATTATAAGGTAATGTATTGATACCAGATGGTGGGGGCCGGCCGATGTGGCCGTGCGGTTCTAGGCGCTTCAGTCTGGAACCGCGTGACCGCTACGGTCGCAGGTTCGAATCCTGCATCGGGCATGGATGTGTGTGATGTCCTTAGGTTAGTTAGGTTTAAGTAATTCTAAGTTCTAGGGGACTGATGACCTTAGAAGTTAAGTCCCATAGTGCTCAGAGCCATTTGAACCATTTGAACTATTTAACACAAAATGACATTAAAAATTTAAGTTATTCACGAGCAGCTAGTTGAGAATATGTATGAACATTAAATGACACGACGAACCGTCTTGTTCTGCATATGGATTCAAACCCAGCTCATGCAGACTAAGCAAAGATTTCGTGACTGACGGAAACTAACAGTCATTCCTGATTAGGCATACAGAGAGTGATATACTTCGATTTTAGACAGTATCAGTTAGCAAATATCAACTTTAAATTGCATAACGCAAACATTTTTAACAGACGCGAATTCCTACCCAGCATCTATTGTCCCTGTTAACGAACTACGAGAGATGTTAAATATTGCTTCTTCACAAGTAACTTACTTGAAATGCCGTGAGGTAAAGCTGTGTGTTGGACACGGATTCGAACCCGGAACCTAATCGGATTGCTATCGAAGCACAGTCAAATGTGACATATCGGAATTTCGCGGCAGTAACTAGATGTTTTAACTGAAATGACGAGACGAAACATTAATTTTTTCCTTCCCAGGACTCCAACCCGGCACCTATCGCTGTTATATTCTAGAGAAAACTAACGTTAAATATGGGTTTGTTGCACCAGCATTGACATGTGAGCATGTTTGAACTGAAATAATATGACGAAGAGTTCAGCGCTCACTGGGAATAGAGCCCCACACATATCGTTGTTGACTACACACAAAGAGACGTCAGCTACCGAAGTTTTCTCCACCAGCTGCTCAGAATAGCATCTTGAACTTACAGTCATCTCGCAAATAGTTCTGTGTCTCACTGGGAGTTAAAAACGTCGGGTATCGTTAGTGTTGACAGCGAATGAAAATACATTAAAAATCAAAATTATTATCCACCAGCAGATAGGTGTTCTCATGCTAGAGCTTGATAATACATAATTAAATCTTTAGTGCCGGGCCAGGATTCGATCCCATTCACGCATAATATGTGAAGGTGTTGAGGAATCTGCAGTTTTGAACAAACAACAAATTGTAGCCGAGCTGTATTGCCACGAAGGGATCAAATTCCACGTTAAGGGCGGTCTGAGCTGCATTCCCAGTTCAGAACCAATTTTATCGACATACAGAAGCTCAAATAAAAGATGGAATAAGTGTCCTGTGACCATACATAGCGTTTGTGTCGTCACTTGAAATAAATAACTAGTATAAGAAAGGTTACTGGTGATAGAGTTTCTACATGTCGCCACTCCAGACTTTATTGTGGTTCAACCTACCGTCTACTTGGTAAAGAAGGAGTATCATCTTTAATGTGAATTTTCAGACCACGCAGCCATTATATCTCCTTCACCTGGTGTAGCCAGGAGAGAATGGAATCTGTCTCTCCCTATCTAAAATCATTGACAGAAGTGGGAATCGAACCCAGACCATAGGTATAACAACCTACCATCCGTCCAACAGACCACGAAATCCTCTTCTCTGCGAGTCATTTTTCTATCGTAACGCAGTTGCGCCACACTGGATGAGAATTCTGACACACAGGCTCCCTGTAGTAATTTGCAGCATGTTCAGTAAATTCATTTACTTGGTTGACTGAATCACCATGAACTAGCTGCCTCGGCTACCCAGTGCATACATTCGACTATTTTGTAATCACAGAAATAAAATCACGTTACTGCCACCTACACACAACTGCCAACATTGTAGGATGCAGAAGTTTAAATAGGAAGTGTTCCTTTCCACTTGAGCTATTCTATTACTAGAAAACGTCGTTCAGTCCAAAAGAAAAGCTGTAACTGTTTGTCTCTCAGAAGTCAAGACCTGGCCATATGCATAATCTCACAGTGCTGTGGAATCCAAAAGTTCTGGAGGAATAGTTGCCGAGCTCTGGAACTGTTGTAGCTATGTGTCAGCTTGTAGCATAGATAAGATGTCGCGAGTTCGAATACATTCAGTGCTACATTTTTTAAAACGCAATTCTGCTCTCTGCTGAAGTTATCAATCTAATGGAACTTTGAACATAATTCCCTTCACTTCTCAACCCAAAGTAGTCGCATGTGGAAAAAGGACTAACTACTGTGACATTTTGTTCTATTCAGGTTTAATAGACAGCAGGCAGCAGATGCATCTCGAAGATGTGCAGGGAGAGCGCATCGTGCCATAATATGTCAGAAAAGTATTTTCTACATTAGCCGTCGTGTGGTAGTGATATTTTATTCTTCTTCAAACTTTGATTGACAGCTTTAACTCAGAACAAATTTTCTACATGCATGTAATCAATAAACTGCATGTGCATTGTCAGACTGTCATAGGTAACATCAGAGAATTCGCATATATCGTTGATGATTAATTTCTCTCTCATGTTTACTATTGTTTTAACAACACTAAAGGAAACCTTACGAAAATTGTGCACTGTATTATAAGAAATGAAATAAAACTAACCATGATAACCTTACGACGAAAGTATCTGTACACAAGCATGCCTCTATCGACACGAATTAGTAAAATACTACTCACTTAGATTTTGATTGGGACTGTGTTTAATTGGTATGCTGTGTCATACTCAAGAGGTATGCAAATGTGGCATTTCATAAATATAGTTACGTATTCCTAGAAACCCAAAATTCGCTTGTCAGCAGCGGAAAGAGGCGTTACCTGTTGTGCAGCATTGTAAGTTTTTCAACATTGCACTATGAGCTGAAAGCATTTTCTTGCGATTTCCTTATTGATGTTTGATCTGACTGCTTGTAGCTCTTTCGCAGAAGGGATAAAAACGTTTCAGTCAGTGAGACTGGAACTGCGAACCGTAACAGACGCTGTTTCACAGGTCAGCACGTTACCACAGAGCTGGCGAGGAGGTATGAGTCTAAGCTTCCTATTACGACGGCAATAGTAACTAGAACTCGTAAACCGCTGTTTAAAGGTCGAGATTAGTTGCGATTTCCACCTGCAACGACTTTCCTGGGCTGAAAACCGTAAATTTTCAATCTTTTGTTACCCTTCAAGCTATAATAACTCAGATTATTCAATGGAAATGACAGGTAAAATCAAGTGAACTTTGAGGCTTAATTCCGTGCACACCAGGAAGTAACTCGTCGATCACAGAGTTGCCAAACATACGTTGCCTTGTTGCCAAATCTCAGTTACAGTACCAGCAGGAAGAAGACGAACCGATGTGATCCTACAGCGGTGTGGGAAGTGACCATAGCTGGTGTCTCCAAGTCGCGGCTGCTACGGCCTGGAATACGTAATGCGTCTGATTCGCTTTCTGTAACTAGGTTTAGGGACTGGAGCATAGTTACTAATAATACTCAGAACTGACTGCAAACTGAGCATCATAAGTCATTAACTCTCATTGTTGTTTTTATATTTCTTTCGTAAGTGCGCTCAAAACTAAGAAAGTCATTCACAGGCGTTTTCGTGCCTCGCCGATAGTCGAGCACAACATACAAATAAAAATAAAAAATAATGTGTGTGTGTGTGTGTGTGTGTGTGAGAGAGAGAGAGAGAGAGAGAGAGAGAAATAAAAAGCAATGAGAGAGAGTGTAAGAAATTGTTGTAAAGAAATGGAATCATGGTATTTAAAGAAATCTTTCATTAAAATGGTACGTTCCACATCATTACGAAATGTCGTATTCATGATCTATGGAACAAGAGTTAATCTAATGTAATCTAATCTAATCTAATCACATCATATTGATGATTAGCCATGAAGAGTCATGAATTACCGAAAGTTTTGCCAATACCAGTAACCAAATCTAAACTTGAAAATAAAAGACGACAATTTTTGTAATAAACCGTGACTCCTATCAAGACCCTTTCATCCCTGTTATCTAACCACGAAAGATGTCTGATATACCTCCATTCTGAAGTAACAAAGTGTGCATGCATTTAAAGATGAAGTGCATCATGTGAAGTTCTGTGACGGAGATACGAACCCAACACGTAATCCGATTGTTAACTAAGAAAAATCAAATGTTACGTATCGGTTTGTCTTACGAGCCGCTAGGTGTCTGAATCTAAAATAAGGATACAAACTTTTGTGCCTAAGCGACAATCGAACTGCACACCTACCGTGCATCCACGCATATAGCTTAAGTATCAGTTGCTTACTCATGAACAGTAAGATGTGTGCGTGTTTGACCAGAAATAACGACACCTGTTGCGATTGTTGGCAACACATGAACAGACATTGAAATTGCGCGTTAATTTTCACTAGCAGGTGGGTGTGCACTTTATAAAGCTAGAAATGAAATTATGAATATTTTTGTACTGGATCAGGTTTCAGACCCACATACTTACCTTTGGAGGAGACCTAGAGAAGATTGCAGTCTTGGGAAAAGGAACGAAAAGACTGAACTATACTGTTCCGAGAGATTCAGATCCTCGAAAGAGGAGATACGAATTCGAATCACAGTCCAGCACAAAATTTTTAAACGTCTCTAGTTCAATCAAGTACAAGTAAAATAAGAGCCCTGTCCCTTTAAATGGCTATCGGTTCATCAAATAAAATAAAATTTTCTAATGTAAGTAAGCTTACTGGCGACTGTATATCTTTTTACCATGACTTCCGCTGTGTCATTTCCCAACGTAAACCGGCTCTGCCCAGTTGGTAATGAAGGAACGTGATGTTTAATGCGGATTCTGGATTATAACGTCTTTCTCTTGAGGTTACCAGAGGTAAAATAAATCTGTTTGTGCCTCTTAAAAGTAAATGCCTGAACCCACGCATTGCACCTGTGATAGCTCGTTCCACCAGACCATTGTGGCCACATTACCCAGCCTCAGGAGTGTGCTGTAACGGATGATGTGCTTAGCTCACAAAATTAGTCACGGTGGAAAAAATGCGAGTCTATTAAATGGTCAAGTAGAAGCAAGCTTCTGACGCAGAGATTATGCTATTCTCATGTCAGCAGGATGTAAAGACTCTTCTAGGCATCATAGGCTGGATGTGAAGCCATTTTGATTTTTCACAAATTCAGCAAATTTCTTAGTTCGAGAAAATCCACTGTGAAGTGTGAAGTTGCCGGAAAATTCGATTATTACTGTTATTATTAATATCATTTTATTCATACTGCTGCTGTAACACAAGTGCTTGAACATCATTTAGTGCCTTTTGGTCACTATAGAAGTAGTTTCCCAAGAACAGGTTCTTTCCCTGTCTACGGAATCCTTTTCATGTTAATATCAAACACCAGCAATTACTCGTAGATTACATTAAAACTAAACTAATTGACGAAGACGTTACTTGGTAACAAAAACGCACTGCCTTTCTTCATTTACTTTCGCCTAGAAATGGCTATCGAGTACTGACAAACCAAAATGCAAGAGATCTTACTGCCTTCCGATATACGTTGCTGTTAGTTCTTCCACATGATTTGGTCGACATGACCTGTTTACACTAGTGTATGACAGACAGTGTTTTAGAAAATCTATTGTTTCGCTTTGCAATAAACAAAAGTATTTTCATTCTAAGCTGTCCAAGTACAAAATTTTCGCAATATTAGTGCAAATTTAATATTCGCTTCTATAATGTATAAAAGTATTTCACAGTCGCAAAACTCGCATCCGAAACGTTGACCTTACACTTAGTCGCTGACCATAAATTCTAGCTCATAGTGACACCAGTTTAAATAACCTAATGTAGCGAAGACTGTTTGCCAGTGCTCTTTCTCACCGGAAAATACGCAATTGACGCATTTGGCTCCATAAGTACACTGTAACAGTAATTTCTGTGTGAAATTTGTCAGTAAGCTTTCGCCTTCCAACCGGCAAAATACGGAAGAGTACGGCCGGTAAACAATTCACAAACCAAGATTTAGTGCCGATAAGACGATTTCTTTAAACATTGTCGAAGCTGAGGGAATTTAGTTTCTGCTTAAATCGTCTTAAGCAGCAACGTTCACAGATATCTCAAATAGGAAAAAGCTGAATATCCAGGCACGAAGGTTGTAAAACAAACTTCCCTCAGTTTGTGTCAGGTTGATCTTTTCGTCTGATAACACTGCTTAAGTATTTTGTCTAAGAGGTATCACAAGTAGTATCCCTGTAGCTGTGGGAATCATTGGTTGAAGACGAGTTTAACACCAATGGGTACAGTGATGCTATATTTTCAAAATTATTATCAACCTAAGTCTTAGTTCATCCACAAACTGAGGCGTATTTATAATATTGAAGCTAGACTGTGTATCCTTGTCTTTCTTGAGCGGTCATTGGAAGGCGTTTACACACACGTATACAATACTATGAATACTTCGAACGCTATGGTTAACGTTGCTCTCATAAACTACTTTTTTTTTTAATTCTTCTGGGTCTTAAGCGTGCAAT
Organism: Schistocerca cancellata; assembly: GCF_023864275.1. Lineage (NCBI taxonomy): Eukaryota > Metazoa > Arthropoda > Insecta > Orthoptera > Acrididae > Schistocerca > Schistocerca cancellata. The sequence continues at coordinate 477,523,057 of NC_064628.1, read as the reverse complement.
ATGTGTTGTAGATACAGTCTCAGACCAAAAAATTGACCGCCGAGTCGTTCACGTAAGTTGGACAATACAGTCATGCTCCTCTCACAATTCTATGTCTGGCAATATGCTCGATCTAGCAACATGTAGACTGCGGCACTTCCCAGAGGAAGTCTTGACTCCAGTCTTAGTACATTACTCTTGACTACGACCGTAGTCTTGAGGTTAAACGCGAGACCAGCTAATATGATATTGTAGATTCGCTTGAATTACACTCATAGCTTCAGCACGGAGAGGAAAGGGGCGATAAAAATGTTGTCGATATGTGCTTTCGGTCGCCAGACGTCATATTAGCTGGTCTCGCATTTTACCTCAAGACTACGGTCGTGTTCCATCAGCGGTATGAATAAAATGATATTAATAATAACAGTAATAATCGAATTTTCCGGCAACTTCACACTTCACAGTGGATTTTCTCGAACTAAGAAATTTGCTGAATTTGTGAAAAATCAAAATGGCTTCACACCCAGCCTATGATGCCTAGAAGAGTCTTTACATCCTGCTGACATGAGAATAGCATAATCTCTGCGTCAGAAGCTTGCTTCTACTTGACCATTTAATAGACTCGCATTTTTTCCACCGTGACTAATTTTGTAAGCTAAGCACATCATCCGTTACAGCACACTCCTGGGGCTGGGTAATGTGGCCACAATGGTCTGGTGGAACAAGCTATCACAGGTGCAATGCGTGGGTTCAGGCATTTACTTTTAAGAGGCACAAACAGATTTATTTTACCTCTGGTAACCTCAAGAGAAAGACGTTATAATCCAGAATCCGCATTAAACATCACGTTCCTTCATTACCAACTGGGCAGAGCCGGTTTACGTTGGGAAATGACACAGCGGAAGTCATGGTAAAAAGATATACAGTCGCCAGTAAGCTTACTTACATTAGAATATTTTATTTTATTTGATGAACCGATAGCCATTTAAAGGGACAGGGCTCTTATTTTACTTGTACTTGATTGAACTAGAGACGTTTAAAAATTTTGTGCTGGACTGTGATTCGAATTCGTATCTCCTCTTTCGAGGATCTGAATCTCTCGGAACAGTATAGTTCAGTCATTTCGTTCCTTTTCCCAAGACTGCAATCTTCTCTAGGTCTCCTCCAAAGGTAAGTATGTGGGTCTGAAACCTGATCCAGTACAAAAATATTCATAATTTCATTTCTAGCTTTATAAAGTGCACACCCACCTGCTAGTGAAAATTAACGCGCAATTTCAATGTCTGTTCATGTGTTGCCAACAATCGCAACAGGTGTCGTTATTTCTGGTCAAACACGCACACATCTTACTGTTCATGAGTAAGCAACTGATACTTAAGCTATATGCGTGGATGCACGGTAGGTGTGCAGTTCGATTGTCGCTTAGGCACAAAAGTTTGTATCCTTATTTTAGATTCAGACACCTAGCGGCTCGTAAGAAAAACCGATACGTAACATTTGATTTTTCTTAGTTAACAATCGGATTACGTGTTGGGTTCGTATCTCCGTCACAGAACTTCACATCATGCACTTCATCTTTAAATGCATGCACACTTTGTTACTTCAGAATGGAGGTATATCAGACATCTTTCGTGGTTAGATAACAGGGATGAAAGGGTCTTGATAGGAGTCACGGTTTATTACAAAAATTGTCGTCTTTTATTTTCAAGTTTAGATTTGGTTACTGGTATTGGCAAAACTTTCGGTAATTCATGACTCTTCATGGCTAATCATCAATATGATGTGATTAGATTAGATTAGATTACATTAGATTAACTCTTGTTCCATAGATCATGAATACGACATTTCGTAATGATGTGGAACGTACCATTTTAATGAAAGATTTCTTTAAATACCATGATTCCATTTCTTTACAACAATTTCTTACACTCTCTCTCATTGCTTTTTATTTCTCTCTCTCTCTCTCTCTCTCTCTCTCTCTCTCTCACACACACACACACACACATTATTTTTTATTTTTATTTGTATGTTGTGCTCGACTATCGGCGAGGCACGAAAACGCCTGTGAATGACTTTCTTAGTTTTGAGCGCACTTACGAAAGAAATATAAAAACAACAATGAGAGTTAATGACTTATGATGCTCAGTTTGCAGTCAGTTCTGAGTATTATTAGTAACTATGCTCCAGTCCCTAAACCTAGTTACAGAAAGCGAATCAGACGCATTACGTATTCCAGGCCGTAGCAGCCGCGACTTGGAGACACCAGCTATGGTCACTTCCCACACCGCTGTAGGATCACATCGGTTCGTCTTCTTCCTGCTGGTACTGTAACTGAGATTTGGCAACAAGGCAACGTATGTTTGGCAACTCTGTGATCGACGAGTTACTTCCTGGTGTGCACGGAATTAAGCCTCAAAGTTCACTTGATTTTACCTGTCATTTCCATTGAATAATCTGAGTTATTATAGCTTGAAGGGTAACAAAAGATTGAAAATTTACGGTTTTCAGCCCAGGAAAGTCGTTGCAGGTGGAAATCGCAACTAATCTCGACCTTTAAATAGCGGTTTACGAGTTCTAGTTACTATTGCCGTCGTAATAGGAAGCTTAGACTCATACCTCCTCGCCAGCTCTGTGGTAACGTGCTGACCTGTGAAACAGCGTCTGTTACGGTTCGCAGTTCCAGTCTCACTGACTGAAACGTTTTTATCCCTTCTGCGAAAGAGCTACAAGCAGTCAGATCAAACATCAATAAGGAAATCGCAAGAAAATGCTTTCAGCTCATAGTGCAATGTTGAAAAACTTACAATGCTGCACAACAGGTAACGCCTCTTTCCGCTGCTGACAAGCGAATTTTGGGTTTCTAGGAATACGTAACTATATTTATGAAATGCCACATTTGCATACCTCTTGAGTATGACACAGCATACCAATTAAACACAGACCCAATCAAAATCTAAGTGAGTAGTATTTTACTAATTCGTGTCGATAGAGGCATGCTTGTGTACAGATACTTTCGTCGTAAGGTTATCATGGTTAGTTTTATTTCATTTCTTATAATACAGTGCACAATTTTCGTAAGGTTTCCTTTAGTGTTGTTAAAACAATAGTAAACATGAGAGAAAAGATCAAATGGCTCTGAGCACTATGGGACTTAACATCTATGGTCATCAGTCCCCTAGAACTTAGAACTACTTAAACCTAACTAACCTAAGGACAGCACACAACACCCAGCCATCACGAGGCACAGAAAATCCCTGACCCCGCCGGGAAGCATGAGAGAGAAATTAATCATCAACGATATATGCGAATTCTCTGATGTTACCTATGACAGTCTGACAATGCACATGCAGTTTATTGATTACATGCATGTAGAAAATTTGTTCTGAGTTAAAGCTGTCAATCAAAGTTTGAAGAAGAATAAAATATCACTACCACACGACGGCTAATGTAGAAAATACTTTTCTGACATATTATGGCACGATGCGCTCTCCCTGCACATCTTCGAGATGCATCTGCTGCCTGCTGTCTATTAAACCTGAATAGAACAAAATGTCACAGTAGTTAGTCCTTTTTCCACATGCGACTACTTTGGGTTGAGAAGTGAAGGGAATTATGTTCAAAGTTCCATTAGATTGATAACTTCAGCAGAGAGCAGAATTGCGTTTTAAAAAATGTAGCACTGAATGTATTCGAACTCGCGACATCTTATCTATGCTACAAGCTGACACATAGCTACAACAGCTCCAGAGCTCGGCAACTATTCCTCCAGAACTTTTGGATTCCACAGCACTGTGAGATTATGCATATGGCCAGGTCTTGACTTCTGAGAGACAAACAGTTACAGCTTTTCTTTTGGACTGAACGACGTTTTCTAGTAATAGAATAGCTCAAGTGGAAAGGAACACTTCCTATTTAAACTTCTGCATCCTACAATGTTGGCAGTTGTGTGTAGGTGGCAGTAACGTGATTTTATTTCTGTGATTACAAAATAGTCGAATGTATGCACTGGGTAGCCGAGGCAGCTAGTTCATGGTGATTCAGTCAACCAAGTAAATGAATTTACTGAACATGCTGCAAATTACTACAGGGAGCCTGTGTGTCAGAATTCTCATCCAGTGTGGCGCAACTGCGTTACGATAGAAAAATGACTCGCAGAGAAGAGGATTTCGTGGTCTGTTGGACGGATGGTAGGTTGTTATACCTATGGTCTGGGTTCGATTCCCACTTCTGTCAATGATTTTAGATAGGGAGAGACAGATTCCATTCTCTCCTGGCTACACCAGGTGAAGGAGATATAATGGCTGCGTGGTCTGAAAATTCACATTAAAGATGATACTCCTTCTTTACCAAGTAGACGGTAGGTTGAACCACAATAAAGTCTGGAGTGGCGACATGTAGAAACTCTATCACCAGTAACCTTTCTTATACTAGTTATTTATTTCAAGTGACGACACAAACGCTATGTATGGTCACAGGACACTTATTCCATCTTTTATTTGAGCTTCTGTATGTCGATAAAATTGGTTCTGAACTGGGAATGCAGCTCAGACCGCCCTTAACGTGGAATTTGATCCCTTCGTGGCAATACAGCTCGGCTACAATTTGTTGTTTGTTCAAAACTGCAGATTCCTCAACACCTTCACATATTATGCGTGAATGGGATCGAATCCTGGCCCGGCACTAAAGATTTAATTATGTATTATCAAGCTCTAGCATGAGAACACCTATCTGCTGGTGGATAATAATTTTGATTTTTAATGTATTTTCATTCGCTGTCAACACTAACGATACCCGACGTTTTTAACTCCCAGTGAGACACAGAACTATTTGCGAGATGACTGTAAGTTCAAGATGCTATTCTGAGCAGCTGGTGGAGAAAACTTCGGTAGCTGACGTCTCTTTGTGTGTAGTCAACAACGATATGTGTGGGGCTCTATTCCCAGTGAGCGCTGAACTCTTCGTCATATTATTTCAGTTCAAACATGCTCACATGTCAATGCTGGTGCAACAAACCCATATTTAACGTTAGTTTTCTCTAGAATATAACAGCGATAGGTGCCGGGTTGGAGTCCTGGGAAGGAAAAAATTAATGTTTCGTCTCGTCATTTCAGTTAAAACATCTAGTTACTGCCGCGAAATTCCGATATGTCACATTTGACTGTGCTTCGATAGCAATCCGATTAGGTTCCGGGTTCGAATCCGTGTCCAACACACAGCTTTACCTCACGGCATTTCAAGTAAGTTACTTGTGAAGAAGCAATATTTAACATCTCTCGTAGTTCGTTAACAGGGACAATAGATGCTGGGTAGGAATTCGCGTCTGTTAAAAATGTTTGCGTTATGCAATTTAAAGTTGATATTTGCTAACTGATACTGTCTAAAATCGAAGTATATCACTCTCTGTATGCCTAATCAGGAATGACTGTTAGTTTCCGTCAGTCACGAAATCTTTGCTTAGTCTGCATGAGCTGGGTTTGAATCCATATGCAGAACAAGACGGTTCGTCGTGTCATTTAATGTTCATACATATTCTCAACTAGCTGCTCGTGAATAACTTAAATTTTTAATGTCATTTTGTGTTAAATAGTTCAAATGGTTCAAATGGCTCTGAGCACTATGGGACTTAACTTCTAAGGTCATCAGTCCCCTAGAACTTAGAATTACTTAAACCTAACTAACCTAAGGACATCACACACATCCATGCCCGATGCAGGATTCGAACCTGCGACCGTAGCGGTCACGCGGTTCCAGACTGAAGCGCCTAGAACCGCACGGCCACATCGGCCGGCCCCCACCATCTGGTATCAATACATTACCTTATAATCCATTATATATAATCATTTTCATAGTACACTTGATATTAAAGATGAGTAGGACACAAGACAGGACATAGATAATGTCCGTTTGACGTCAACAGTGTGTAACGTTTTACTTTTTTTGAATAGGACAATGTTCCTCTCCAATAATTTTTAGATTAGTTACAATAAGCTTACGCTGCAAGAGAATTCGCTTGTATTTTTCAATATGTGGTCTGTTGTCGGTTTGAAGGCCTTCCATAACATCGGCAACGTATTGCAACTCCACCGAGAGCTGTCTGGAGTAGGGTGGAGATAGCAATGTGAAAGTTGCGAGCTGTCGAAGACGATCTTCATATTCCTAATGCGATTAGGACATCGTATACTCTTGACGACGTTTAGCACCTGTGCGGTCAGTCACCCAATTTCAGAATTCATTTTGAGTAATCCTGCTAAATTCCCAAAATATTGTCTTTTTATATTGATGAGTAATATGGATAGTCGTCACGTTCATGTGCCGTCTACAACGCAAATTTAATGTTACTATCCTAGGAACTAACCTGCAATACGTTTTGTATTTCATAATCGGAACTATCTGCATTAACCGTCATCAGAGCAATGTCAGGGAACAGAATGCAGCAGTGCCTACTTGAGGACCTGCTTGAGTCGTGTTCTAAGGAAAGGGTAGTTGCTGGTTCACATTATATTACACTAGCGAGAAGTACCGACTTTTCCTTTTCTCTGCAAACATCCAGAACTAAATTCAGTAACTAAATGCTAAGAATATATTTGCATTGTGCCAACTCAAAGATCAATAGATATGGATATAGATATAGATTTTTATATTTAAAGCCATTCTCGTTCTGCGTTGGAATAAACATCATTCATTATTTGCTTGTTCTTGTTACGATTGTTATTGTCATTCTCTCACTCGCAAGAGTCTTATGCTGATGCTGTATGAATAAATTATGCCATTGGATACAAAGCGGTTTAGTTTTGAGACCTAACCCACGAGGGGGGAAGGCACAGTGGTCTGCTTCAGGAATTCCAAGCAATAAAACACAAAAAACAACCCAGGAAGGGTTCGAACAGCTACTTTCACGCAGAGACATGCATTTGGAATCTGTTCATCGTTACGGGGTCAAACAAGAGGGTAACATTACTGAAACAATGATCGGGCTACTTAGTATATAATAGAGCATACAGATTTCAAGGAGGAAACGTATGAAGACGCAGACTTCCTCGTTATCAATATGTGCGGCATATCTTTCGTGTTAACGAAAGTAAATTCCCGCTTTACCTCTTCTTACGTGTCAAATGAAATGAATGCCATGAGGAATAGAATATTTGTTGACTGCGTCTCTTCTTGCTTCCATCCTTACCAACATATTTCTTCATTCTCGTGGTAATCATGACATTCTATGTGCATGCTGCAAACGATTGCAAATGGACAAATTCGACATCGAGGTGCAAAGCGTTTGGTATCTTACATTATATTCAATTCGAATAAGCTTCCGGTGTATTTTTACTTCGTTTGTATTTTTAGATGATTATGAACGTTACGGAAATTTATCTCACATGCTTTATGTTGAATGAGAAACATTGAATGATCCGTTTTGCTTTCCCTACGTTGAAATGATATAATGTCGGCGTCAACAGCCTTCTTCCACGCCGGAAGCTGAAACTTGTATCATTCTGGATTAATGATAATTGAATGTCTCATATGTATACATAGCCCACAAGGCGACGTCAGAAACCATCAGGGGAGAACGCCGCATAAAAACCAAACGTGCACGCGCGTCTCCACTCTGAAGAACCGTATCGGAGAAACACGGCAAGCATTTCGCTGAAGAGCTGCCTCGTCAGAGAGCCGAGAAATGGCAGCGTCGTAGCAAGTATTTGTCAACACTCTGATAGTGCATTTACTTCCGGGTGTAGGTCGGCGTTACCTCGCTAAATTCACTTGACATTCGTTTTCCACATCGAAGACTCGTACGATATAATCCACTGCAAGATGACATAATTAGAAAGTATATTTAATTTCTGGACTCCAAGAACGGCGTTCTTCACATAAGTAACACCTGTTTGTGTGTGCATTCGGGAGGACGACGGTGCAATCCCGCGCCCGGCCATCCTGATTTAGGTTTTCAACGATTTCCCTAAATCGCTTCAGGCAAATGCCGGGGTGGTTCCTTAGGAAGGGCACGGCCGATTTCCTTCCCCATCCTTCCCTAATCCGAGCTTGTGCTCCGTCTCTAATGACATCGTTGTCGACGGGACGTTAAAACAGTAATCTCCACCTCCTCTGTTTGTGTGTTTAAGGTTGCGTTTTGAGGCTCAGGCAACATCGCAGTGACTATAGCCCGCCTCTGGCCGCCAGTGTGTCGTTAGCTCAGAGGTTCCCTTGTGCGTTGCAGTGCTTGTACTATAAGTTCGAATCACGGTAGGAGCCGCTGACTACAACCTTTTATTTTCCATTTTAATTAATGGAGTTGCAAACTGCTAGTAAAATTTCTTATGCGAAATCTGAAGAATGCCTTTAAACATCAATCTTCGTCCGATTTCGAATTAGTAAATTAAGTTAATATCATGGATTTCTGCTTTGCAAATTCCAAGGTGCTTCACTGTAAAATAGGTCCTGAAAAGATTCAAACCGACTGTCAACGATATAAATTTGAGCTTTGTCCGTCACATAGGTCTAACATGTCGGCAGGTTGTTTATGAAGTGCACACGTTCATTAATATAGTTCCCATCTTCTAAATTTTTGCAATAGCATTTAACTGTAGACGTTTTCTAACACCGGCGTTAGCAATTCCTTTCCGTTCTCTGAAACCTTCAAAATGACAAATTTTTCTGGTTTAAATCTGATGACCTTAACTATCACTTCCGATCAACAATAAATACTTCATGAAACCATACATGGAACTCCAAATGTGCAGTGTGCCTGCACTGCTACAGAGCATGCATTGCAAGGTATTCACACAGTTTATCGCATAGACTTACCATAAGAAATGAAACAAGAACTGTAATACACTTTACACCACAGACGCTCACTCTGGCTTGACGAAAACATCCAAACATTGACCAAAAGTTGCACAAATAATTAAGTTTGAAAGGAAAAGAAACGAGGTATGAAGCATTTATAAATTCATCGAATGTAGTGAGGTGGTTTAATTTCGTCCCAGTCTATAAAATTAATTTCGGGCCATACTCAGCTCTTGCCGATTACCCGCCTACTAATCAGGGCGTCTGTCTCCGTTGCTTTTGAGCGTGAATGGAAATTGTAGAAATTTTCTGTGGAGCAACATTTAATAATAAAGCGTTTTAAATCATCAAAAGCGATGAGCGGTAGCAGGCGCTTTCGATAAAGAACGGGGGGAGTGCAGCGCCGCTGCTGTCGCCACGGCCGCTGCCAGTAGCCAGCAAATGGATCCCGGAGCTTTGCCGCATACGGCGTCCAGAGGAGGACAGTCTGCAGGAAATCTGCCGCAAAATCGTTACTAGATAAAATTTTGATACCGGTGTGTCACAAAGCGAAATAGATTGAATCTGCGCTACCATTACATTCACGTCTTCAGCATTCAGACAGAAGAGGCTATAAAAATATTTTATGCCAGCTGCTCTCGATCCACTGACATTATGAACAGAAACAACGCACGCTACCGCTAGACCACAGGCGTAATCAGCCTAGAGTCTCTCTATCATGGGACAAGTTTTCCTCCAGGAAGTGCCGCAGTCTACAGTGTTGCCAGATTGTGCAGATAACCGGACTTAGAGAATTAGCGAGTTGGCCAGTTTCTTTGTCTCATGTCGCGATCGGCGCGGACTTAGCCTCTGAAGCGGCCGGCCGCCGGTCGAGTTTTATGTCAAAGAGTGTACATTTTTAATAGCAGAAGTACTGTGATAATATCATAAGTCTTTATTCATTTATTTATTTACGAAGCAGAAATAGACTCCTCCTGAGCTGTGACGTTTTTGACCGTTGGTGCCCACCTAGTTGGGTTCCGGATCTTCTAATCTAACGCCTTGATACGTCTTGGCCGTAGATGATGATAAATGGTTCTGGTCGTTGGCTCTTGTACTATTACAAAGTGTATGCTACTTGTTGATATCCTGTGTGCCGCCAGGAACGTTGATGGAAGCACTGCAATGTCTTCTGGTGATGCAGTTGAGTATATCAGAGTTAAACTAAAATTTTAAACGATGTATTACTACATTCTCAGTTGAGCAAATTCATACTTGATTAGTAGTTTCGAATGTGAGCAATTATCATCTTCAGATCCAAAAATAAAATGAAAAGGATCTTTAATGAATATTTATTTAGACGACGCAGAAAAAAATGTAAAATTAAAGCTGTTATACGGTGGCACACATTTAATACCTTTAACTTTAAAACTTTTTCTGTTTATCATCTAACGAAATAGCTGTTTATGTTTCATTTCATTTTAGATTTAAATCTGAAGATGATCGTTTTTTATATTTGAAATTAGTAATCAAGTTTGATGTCTGAAATTTAGACTGTAATAATAAATATTTTAAAAATATTACAACTGTTATGGAATCTCTGGGATAATACGTCATCCATTACAATAATCATTATTTTCGTGGTTAATTAGCTACACCCTCATTTTTACTCAAAAATTTTCATATGTCATTTTTATAATGGCTGTTTCAAAAACATTCATTCTATATCACAAGAACGTATTTCCAACTTGAATAGCTACAAAAACTAGAGTAACTTTTAACTTATACGTGGAAGAAAAATTATTCCTCAGCATCTATATTGCCAATTGATGCTGTTGCCGGTGCGAGCCTCCCTGGTGATTTTAGCACGCTCGCTCATTCATCACCTAAGGCTCGTAGAGTTCGTCCAGATGGCTATAACACTGGAACAATAGGCACTTTGCTATTTCCGTTTGAAGAAGTAAAATTCAGTTACAACTGTACTGTATGATTTTTATTGGTAGTAGGGCATAGCATCTCCTACAGTATACCGAGCGAGTTAGTACATTGGTTAGCACGCTGGACTCATATTCTGGAGTATTACAGTTGAAATCCACGTCCGGCCATCCACGTTTACATTTTCTGTCACTTCCCTAAATCGCTTCAGGAAAATGCCGGAAAGGTCCCTTCGAAAGATGACATCCTACTTCATTCCATATCCTAGAAATATTCCGAGCTTATGTTCCGTCTCTAATGACCTCTATGTCGACAGAACGTTAACGCTTTCCTGAGAATTAAAAATCCCGGCACTTTCCATTCTCATAAAACAGCACAGAGTTGAATTCACGGACTGGCATGCTGTCTGGACGTCTGTGTACTTTGGTAACACCGCTAACCCTTTGACTAGGATTCTCTGACCATAGACGCTAGGAAACAATGACAGTTACAATATACAGTAGAACTTTAACATCCTTTCAAGGACGTAATGTCATAGTTGCTCGACAGCTGGGTTATTTGCCCTGAACTTGGTATTATATGCTATTGTATTTTAACGACATTTATGCTGAAGTACGAGGGTTTCCCAGAAAGTAATGCACCATTTTTTTCATCAACATTTCTTTATTGAACTTAATGAGAATTACACGCACAAAAGAATCGTGTTTTAAGTACACACCCTATATTTCCACGTAATCTCCATCCCGTTCTATGGCCTTCCTCCAGTGCGAAACAAGGACGTGTGTGGCCTGTCGGTACCAATCCTTGTCCTGATGGCAGAGCAAGTGCCTCATTGTATGAATCACCACCTCATCCTCCTCAAAATGCCTTCCACGAATGTCATCCTTTCTGTCCTCCCGAATGACAACAACAGCTCGTTGCAACATGTCAGGTGTGACAGCTGTGGATGGTCTCTCCAATCGCCGCAAGTCGTGGAGCTTCGCCGAACCGCCTTCTAATGACCTCACCCTTCGGGCCCAGCGAGTAATTGTACTTCTATCGACAACAGATGCTCCACAGACTTTGCACAATCGTCTGTGAAGATTCGCCACAGTTTCTTTCCCTGTAGTGAGAAAGTCAACGACAGCACATTGCTTGTAAAGTACATCACCTACAGACGCCATTTTGCAACTGTCCTGCAGCTACACTATCTGTCGGATGTGACGGAAACTTGGCGCGCTCACTCAGGAGGCTTCAAATAATACACACGTAACGTTTCGTCTTCATGGCATTGCGGTGCATTACTTTCTGGGCAACCCTCGTCTTTAATACTTTACATTGTTGTGCTATGCAACAGGGGTTCCAATCATTCCAATGATATTTGGATAAGCGCGAAAATGTTTGCAACTTTCCCTGCTAGGTGTATTGTGGCGCTAGCGACCTCCGTTACCTACATAAGCAGATTGACTAACAGTGTGGCTCCGCATAGCAGGGCGTTTGGAGTGTCGCTGTCCGCTGCTTCCTGGTATGAAGTGAGTTTAGAAAACCATGGGGTTTCTATGTTGCTAGCAGGCACTTTTTACCTTTTCTTGGTTCTTATTTTGCTCTTTTCATTGTAGGTAAACGCGCTTTTAACACGTCAGTTTTTCGACTGGCCAATTTGAACTATGACGCCCTGCATGTTGCCGATAACAATATCTGAGAAGATTTGGTGACCCCTCAGCCCGCATCAGGGTTTACATATTTCACTGACGTGTGAGTACTTCATACTGGTTGGAGCACAGATTATTACAATAGGTATCAATTTTTTATCATAATGTCGATTGTTCGTTTCTTGTCTTGTAGATGAAACCTGAATACGTGATTTGAAATCACGAAACCGGTGGTGCATCTACAAAAGTACATAGACACCTTAGCACTTTATTTCAGAAACATGAACAACGATGTTCCGTCATACTGCTGTGTTGTGCAGTACGTCATTAGACAGTATTCGTCATGCTGAAGTGGAAGGACATTACGATGAGTGATATGATCTTTACAGTATGGTTTTGCATTGTTTCAGCTAAGGTAAACTGAAGGTACTAATGCAATACGTAAATAACCCGATCAGATACGATGATCTTAATGCTGGCGGGACCCAGTAGTCTCACTTTCCTTTTGTACACAAATTAAAACAAATATATCTTGTACAGTACCCTACTCTGTGTTAGTAGCTTTCATAATATTCTCCCTAAATATTAAATCCTCAGCTTTTCATAGTTTGTGCGGGAAAGGCTTACACACAAATAGTGCTTGGTTGGTGCGTTCGTTCCTTCCTTCCCCAACATCGTAAGGGGCGTTCGTATCTCGCACTGCAGTTCTGTAAAACACTAAGGTCGCCCAATTTCACGATAATTTTCTAACACATTTGCTATAATATGGGTCGAGTTTATGTGTTCTGTGAGTGCCCGACATGGAGGGCGCATTGAACATTTGTGAAACGTAAATATGTAAATGTAAATGTCGTGTGACTAGGGCCTCCCGTCGGGTAGACCGTTCGCCATGTGCAAGTCTTTTCTATTTGACACAACTTCGGCGACTTGTGCGTCGATAGGGTTGAAATGACGATGATCAGGACAACACAACACCCAGTCCCTCAGCGGAGAAAATCTCCGACCCAGCCTGAAATCGAACCCGGGTTCTTAGGATGGTAAATGGTAAATGAAAACTTTTATGTGAAACGTAAATCTTAAAAGTGTCCCATGTTGTACGTACATTAACTTAAAATGTACACTTTTGTAATTCGGTATGATTTATTTCTAAACACAAACATTGCCGTTTATTGTGCAAATTAAAATCCATCGCAACTTAACGATAATTTGAAATTCCAAAAGCATAGCCCACAGTAAGCAAATAACAATATATCTGCAGCTTCTTAATTCAGACAAAATATTTGTACTCTTGTGATTACCGCAAGTTCGCATCTGGTTCGACATGTTATTTTAACTCTCTGCAAAATTTACAGTAAAGAAAATTGCTTTTTTTTGTATAATGGAAAAATCAGTTCTTAATTTGGCTCTTTGAAGGATGTAATGTGGAATTTCTCACATGAAAAAAGTGGGAGAAATGTGGTACTGGTGGCAAATGCTACTGCTGTGTGTATACATAGAGTGACTGGACTCGATTAAAAGCTCATTTGATGAAACAATTATGGCAATCACTCAGCTTCAGTCTGCATATTGCAAGTGAATTAGCGATGTACAAGCCTGTATTGATAGAACAGAATGCTTCGTCATGCAGGCTTTAATTACTAGTGGCAACAATGTGATTCTCGAGCGTGGCGAACTCTGTTACTATGTGCTGCTGTGGAACGATATGTCGTTACGAGAGAACATTGAATTTCTAGCAGCCTGTTTCACCAATAATGATGTTGTTATGGATCAGACGTAAACACGTTTACGGGACCTCTTACTTGTTAAGCTGCGAAAGCAGGGATATTAGCAGCTTTTATGCCCCCTATATCTCTGCAAAAGGTATTTAAATGTAGTAAAAAGAAAAACGTGACAAATGGAGTTAAAAATACTTTAATCTGACAGAGGCTACACTTTCACAGGTCTTTGTAGCGGATTCAGTAAATGTTACTGACCATTGCGATTGCTTCCTTTTTATAAGTTCGCGTGGGTAGTGTATCTGAATTCTCGTTAAAGAGAAACACTTCTACTGATGATTTGGTTTGTGCTTTCTGTTCTATTGTTCTTCCAGTGGCTCTTTGCAGAACACCTATCGGTCTCGCGTAAGGAAACTAACACTGCCACAGAATATATGAACAGTTCCTTGTAATCACAGACACTTAAAAGCAGCTGAAACCAAAACATTTATTCTACAACTCGTCAACAACTCTTACGTCGATAATGACAAAATGCGACCAGCTGCTACTACGAATTGTTGTGGAATAAAAGACGCTTACAAAGTACTTACCAACAGCCGATCCGGCATTACTGATGTGTGTGCAATAAGATCACAGATTTCCAGACAATATTCTGTAACGATACTCATTGTAACTTTTAGGGCTTGATATTAATTTAACAGTGAAGCAATTACTGTGGCCATAGATTTATCAGAATTACTGGATAGCTTCAAATCGTTATCCACAACTGGGTAACTTATAGGTTAGCTCCGTTAAGGTTGAAGTAGAGCGGGGTATTATTGGAAAGTGTGTTATATATTGACATCTAACATCTCTAACGTGACTAGGAATAATGTCTTCCTCTATCCATTACAGCAAACTCAGTTTGCAGATATCCAAGTGCTATTCCCAGAAATTGTTTCCTTGGAGTTCAATCTCTCCTGAGCTACAATTATAAATCATTCATATCTGTGTCCAGAATTCAAGACTTCCGGAATACTGTTAAAACTCACCCGTTTCATTTAAAGGGAATTACACTATGTGATCAAAAGTATCTGGACACCTGGCTGAAAATGACTTGCAAATTCGAGGCGCTCTCCATCGGTAATGCTGGATTTCAATATGGTGTTGGCCCACTCTTAGTTTTGATGAAAGCTTCCACTCCCGCAGGCATACGTTCAGTCAGCTGCTGGAAGAGTTCATGGGGAATGGTAGCCCATTCTTCACAGGGTGCTGCACTGAGGAGAGGTATCAATATCAGTCAGTGAGGCCTGGCACGAAGTCGGGGTTCCAAAACATCCCAAAAGTGATCTGTAGGATTCAGATTAGGACTCTGTGCAGGGATATTATTGTCGTATAACCACTCTGCCACAGGCCGTGCATTATGAACAGGTGCCCGATCGTGTTGAAAGATGCAATCCCCATCCCCGTATTGCTCTTCAACAGTGGGAAGGAAAGAGGTGTTTAAAACATCAGTGTAGGCCTGTGCTGTGGTAGTGCCACGCAAAACAACAAGGGGTGCAACCACCTCCATGAAAAATACGACCACGCTGTAACACCACCGGCTCCGAATTTTACTGTTGTCACTAAAGAGGGTGGCAGATGACGTTCACCGCGCATTCGCCATATCCATGCCCTGCCATCTGATTGCCACATTGTTTTCCCACTGTTCAATCGTCCAATGTTTACGCTCCTTACACCAAGCGAAGTGTCGTTTTGCATTTACCGGCGTGATGTGTAGCTTATGAGCAGCCACTTGATCATGAAATCCAAGTTTTGTCACCTCCCGCATGCCACAGTACTTGCAGTGGATCCTCTTGCAGTTTGGAATTCCTGTGTGATTGTCTGGATAGACGCCTGCCTAATACACATTTCGATCTTTTCAACTTTCGGAGGTCTCTCCCCCCTCTCCTCCCTCCCTCCTTCCCCCCACCCTTATCTGTATGCCCCTGGCAGATCCTCTTTGTTTGCTCATCGCCGTGTACTACGTCAGTGTTGTGTTTGGTGCTGTTCTCCTGCACGTCAAGTGCTGTGATTTTACTTTTGTGCTGTATTTGTACATAGTGTTATTGTCAGTGACTGTTATGTGCTACGCCGTCCGTCGATACTTTTATGATCCATTGTGTGGTTTTGTTTTGTGTGCGCTAATTTTTTTTAGTTTTTATCTGCATTTTACAGTCGCCCCCTTTTTTCTGTTCTCTTTAGTACTGTTCCCCCTTTTTTACATCTGGGTACACCATATTTTCTCCTTTCTATTGTTTCAAATGTCTTCCTTTGTGTAATTCATGTCTTTCGGCTGAAGAGAGCCCATATGCTGCCTCAGCCCGCCTCAGATGGGGCATTGAAATACAATAAAGGAAAAAAAATGAGATTTCAATGTTTCCACGAAATAGTGTGCAACATGCCTTGAGGAGCGTAGTGAGGAAGGAAGATTTGTGCGCTAATTTCTAGAGAATCTAATGACAATAAAAATATGGGGATGAGAAGCACCAGTACCCAGTTCAAGCAGGACTTTTGGTCATCTTTCTTATTGGATACCGTGGAAGTAAGCCGCACTTAACTTAAACATAAGCACTGAATAATCTGATAAAACTGTAATGCAACTGGAGAGACACGTACACTAAAATGAAGGAATCGTGAATTACTTGCTGCAAATAGCAATTTGTACAAAAACTTCGAGGTAGAGGTCTCTACCATTCAAGCTAATGTTAAAAGCAAGCAAACAAATCGCAAATATTAGGAATGCCAAGCTACTGTGTAGCAATTTGTCTGAAAAATGCCTGATAAAACCTTGAACATGTAACCTTGAAACAAGTCAACTATTCCCCTCTGATTACATGAACTATTTTTCTGGTCCTCTGACAATAAGTTTGGGACATGTCAGACAATTTGCGTCGCCTATGATGTTGTTTCTCATCTGACGAACAATAATGTTGAGATGTTTACACGACAGTTTTCAGCTCAAATTACGAGGCTATTCAGATAGTAAAGCCCGATCGATCACGATATGGTAACCATTGTGAAGGTCAATAATGTTTTATTTGCAACAGTTCAGATGGTTCAAATGGCTCTGAACACTATGGGACTTAACATCTGAGGTCATCACTCCCCTAGAACTTAGAACTACTTAAACCTAACTAACCTAAGGACATCACACACATCCGTGCCCGAGGTAGGATTCGAACCTGCGACCGTAGCGGTCGCGCGGTTCCAGATTGAAGCGCCTAGAAACCGGCCGGCTTAGCAGCAGTTACCTACACCTTCCGATAGTTCTGTACTAATAATCGTTCCAACTTAGACATTTAGAGTTGAACTGAGATCGGGTTATTATTTTAAGTGTGTTCTCTATTGACATCTAACATTTCTAACTTGACTATGAACAATGTCTTCCATTACCTACTACAGCAACCTCAGTTTGCAGTTATCCAAGTGCTATTCCCCAGAAATTATTTCTTTGGAGTTCAGTCCCTCCTGAGCTACCATTGTACCCTCTCATAGGAGGCAGCCTCCTATTCTTTCCGATAATTCTCTACGCTGGCCTACAGCTCGTCCAAAATGCTGTCTACATAGCCCACGGTTCGTGTGAGCAGAGAGGAATTTCAGGAGGAGCCAGTAACGGGTTGTAGTGTGGGCGATCAAACACTTGCCAACGGAATCGCTGCGGGAGCATCTTCATTTCCGCTGCAGACTGCGGCCGTGAACTGTCATGAAGAAGGAAACGTATGAGAGGTATGTTATATGGGCTGCGTCACATCAGGCGTAATGTCTCGTTAGGTCCCCATACTTTGCGGGAGACACTATTGTTCTAGGCACCTTTCGAGCTCACTGTACCATCGGAACTTAAAAGAGCGACATGACGTGATCGACGGACATACTAGAGACACTGCCCAACACATCTGTCCAAAGCTACATCGGATTTTCACTGTGGTTTTGATTCCAAGCCCGATCAAACTTTACTTTCCGAATAGGCCTCGTAAAGTAAAAATATTACTCTTACGAAAGTACATTAGTGCTACTAGTTTGACACAGTGCGTGAATACCATCGATAAAGCCTACACTAGACTCCACTGCAATTTCATAAACAATACTCTTCAAATGTTCCAGATGTCCAGGGGGTCATCTAATTAGCATATTTTTGAGCTCCTGTAGGATGGTACCAAGACCTTGCCAATTGAGAGTGTAGCGGGAAGAAATACTCATGTCACTTTGCCAATGATAACAACGTCTTTATTTATAATAAACGGTGACTGTTCGTGCAGTTATTAATGCATCCTCGCTGTTTTTCGTGGCAGCATGTCTGAATAAAATCTTCTCGGTTTTCAAGTCGCATCAATTTGAATAATACTCTCCAGCTTTTGTTGGCTATCTCCGATATCGTCGTCAGATGTAAAACTGCTGACTACCATGACTGGCACGATTTTCCGCTTATCTAGCCACGATTAAGGCCGCTTGTGCGCGGAAGGTGAGTCGGGCAGCTCGTAGTCGTTTCCTAGGCAATCCTCAGCTATGGCCAACTTCTCGAGCTCCCTTTGTTTAATATGTATATTGTGCTCGGTACATCGGTCTTCACCTGTGCGAAATGTCTGGCCTATATAGATGCTGCCGCACTCGCAAGGTATACTGTGCACTCCCGGCAATCGAAGAGCTCTGTAATGTTTAACAGTGTGCTGCATATCTTTTATCTTGGAGGCGGCCCTGGATGTTAGTCTCAGTCCATCGCTCTACGGTACACGTTCTAGCTTGCTGCTCGTTGCCCCATAGTATGGCAGGAAGGTCGCTGGCTTGGCTTCTTCTGCCGATTCACAATGTGTGCTCTATCTGTGGCAGCTGAAAGCGTTTGCAGCGTCTCTTATGTTATAGCCATTCTCTCTGAATATTTGTCTCAGTGTTGCAATACAGACAGTAGGTAGTGATCGTCAGAAATAACTGTTTCTCTGTGTATTAGCGTGTTCAGTATCCCTTTGTTGCGAAAAGGGTGCTGAAAACTGTCGGCGTTCAAATATCGATCAGTGTGAGTCGGTTCCCCCGTACACTGAATGGCATGGCCGGCCTCCAGCCTTCCGCTCAACTAAAACATCCAAGAACAGTAGTTTTCCTTTCTTTTTTATCTCGATGCTAAATCTAATGTTGAGATAGACACCGGGAGCTTCACAAGTCGACAATAGCTGACCATTTCCTGGAAAACGGACACAAAATGCAGTCTGAGGACACGAGACTTTAGGCTCGTGCATCAACATACTGGGACTCGGTCATAAAAGAGGTGGCTGAGATTAGAATGAACAAAAGCAGTTTTAACAGAGAGCACAGGTAAGTGACAGTCTTAATACAGACCACCGGTACACACCGAGTACTGCGTGGGCGCGAGCTATGGATGTCAAAAGGAAGCAACGACGGGATGCATGTCGGGAAGCGGGAACGGCAGTTTCAAATGTGGCGAAGGCTCCTCGCGCCATCTGACGTCCCTCCGACCCCCCCCCCCCCCCCCCCCCAACTATACTTGCACGCACCGGTGGTTTCGCCCCCCCGCCCCTAACTACTGCCAGCGGCCGTAGTCGTGGCTATAAAAGCGGAAACGTATCAGGCCTGGCACTGGAAGGAAAACGTTCGAGCTTACGGCCCAGGTCTTTGGGTACCCCTCAGCCTCTGTGTTGTCTCCCATTCTCTTTAACAATTACGTTAACGAATGGCAGTCATCCTAAACTGCCACCTGGCGCAATACGCCGACGATATGGCGCTCTATACGACCGGCCGCAACACAGATCAGCTCGTCTCTCGTCGAGGCTACAGTCACCTGCTGTGGTTCAAACAAGACTGCCCTCAATGCCACCAAAACTACGACGTTATACTTCACCAAACGGTGGCCTCTCCTCCGTCATAACATCACTAATGCCGGTGTACAGGTCTCATGGTCTCCGGAAACTAAATATCTAGGTGTCCGGAAGGATAATAACTGCTCTTCCATCGACATGCGGATATGACACCCACGACATGCGGGAAATGTCAACCAAACAGGACAGAAGCTGATAAAATCATTGTACTCATTCTTCAACAGCAGAGAACTGAACTTAAGACACCAAGCTCCGTCTGTACCAGACGGTTGTCCATCCTTCTCACAGCTAAGACATGATTAGTACCTCCCTCGCAGCACCTGCAGAATAAGGTACTTCGGTGATGCCTGCTTGTCCTTTCCGGTCACGAGGATTGTGATCCTTCACGGGGATATCTAAAGTCGTCCATTCGGGAGAAGGCAAGGTGCCTCTTCGATGAAGTCGACACCCTGTGAGACACGTTCAGTGGACTGCAACACAGTAGCACTCCATTCCCTTACCATCCTCGAGGACTCGAATTCGGACTGCGGCTAGTGATAGCCCTGCGACGGCCACTAATAATGTGTGTTTTCATACGGCCACTAATTCTGTCCCGCCTTTTGTGCGACCACCACACTAACTACCTCTGTAGTTGTGTCACGTCTTACCGGCAAGCTTGAACTTACACCCTTAGAGGGTGGTACAGGATTTCAGCGTGTGATACAATGATATTACTGAAGTGCCCATTGTGAGTTTTTTTTTTTTTTTTTTTTTTTTTTTTTTTTTTTTTTTTTTTTTTTTTTTGTCATCAGTCTACTGACTGGTTTGATGCGGCCCGCCACGAATTCCTTTCCTGTGCTAACCTCTTCATCTCATAGTAGCACTTGCAACCTACGTCCTCAATTATTTGCTTGACGTATTTGACGTATTCCAATCTCTGTCTTCCTCTACAGTTTATGCCCTCTACCACTCCCTCTAGTACCATGGAAGTCATTCCCTCATGTCTTAGCAGATTTCCTGTCATCCTGTCCCGTCTCCTTATCAGTGTTTTCCACATATTCCTTTCCTCTCCGATTCTGCGTAGAACCTCCTCACTCCTTACCTTATCAGTCCACCTAATTTTCAAGATTCGTCTGTAGCACCACATCACAAATGCTTCGATTCTCTTCTGTTCCGGTTTTCCCACAGTCCATGTTTCACTACCATACAATGCTGTACTCCAGACGTACATCCTCTGAATTTTCTTCCTCAAATTAAGGCCGGTATTTGATGTTAGTAGACTTCTCTTGGCCAGAAATGCTTTTTTTGCCATAGCGAGTCTGCTTTTGATGTCCTCCTTGCTCCGTCCGTCATTGGTTATTTTACTGCCTAGGTAGCAGAATTCCTTAACTTCATTGACTTCGTGACCATCAAACCTGATGTTAAGTTTCTCGCTGTTCTCATTTCTACTACCTCTCATTACCTTCGTCTTTCTCCGATTTACTCTCAAACCATACTGTGTACTCATTAGACTGTTCATGTCGTTCATCAGATCATTTAATTCTTCTTCACTTTTACTCAGGATAGCAATGTCATCAGCGAATCGTATCATTGATATCCTTTCACCTTGTATTTTAATTCCACTCCTGAATCTTTCTTTTATTTTCATCACGGCTTCCTCGATGTACAGATTGAAGAGTAGGGGCGAAAGGCTACAGCCTTGTCTTACACCCTTCTTAATACGAGCACTTCGTTCTTGATCGTCCACTCTTATTATTCCCTCTTAGTTGTTGTACATATTGTATATGACCCGTCTCTCCCTATAGCTTACCCCTACTTTTTTCAGAATCTCCAACAGCTTGCACCATTTTATATTGTCGAACGCTTTTTCCAGGTCGACAAATCCTATGAAAGTGTCTTGATTCTTCTTTAGCCTTGCTTCCATTATTAGCCATAACCTCAGAATTGCCTCTCTCGTCCCTTTACTTTTCCTAAAGTCAAACTGATCGTCACCTAGCGCATTCTCAATTTTCTTTTCCATTCTTCTGTGTATTATTCTTGTAAGCAGCTTCGATTCATGAGCTGTTAAGCTGATTGTGCGATAATTCTCGCACTTGTCAGCTCTTGCCGTCTTGGGAATTGTGTGAATGATGCTTTTCCGAAAGTCAGATGGTATATCGCCAGACTCATATATTCTACACACCAACGTGAATAGTCGTTTTGTTGCCACTTCCCCCAATGATTTTAGAAATTCTGATGGAATGTTATCTATCCCTTCTGCCTTATGTGACCGTAAGTCCTCCAAAGCTCTTTTAAATTCCTATTCTAATACTGGATCCCCTATCTCTTCTAAATCGACTCCTGTTTCTTCTTCTATCACATCAGACAAATCTTCACCCTCATAGAGGCTTTCAATGTATTCATTCCACCTATATGCTCTCTCCTCTGCACTTAACAGTGCAATTCCCGTTGCACTCTTAATGTTACCACCGTTGCTTTTAATGTCACCAAAGGTTGATTTGACTTCCCTGTATGCTGAGTCTGTCCTTCCGACAATCATATCTTTTTCGATGTCTTCACATTTTTCCTGCAGCCATTTCGTCTTAGCTTCCCTGCACTTCCTATTTATTTCATTCCTCAGCGACTTGTATTTCTGTATTCCTGATTTTCCCGGAACATGTTTGTACTTCCTCCTTTCATCAATCAACTGAAGTATTTCTTCTGTTACCAATGGTTTCTTCGCAGCTACCTTCTTTGTACCTATGTTTTCCTTCCCAACTTCTGTGATGGCCCTTTTTAGAGATGTCCATTCCTCTTCAACTCTACTGCCTACTGCGCTATTCCTTATTGCTGTATCTATAGCGTTAGAGACCTTCAAACGTATCTCGTCCTTCCTTAGTACTTCCGTATCCCACTTTTTTGCGTATTGATTCTTCCTGACTAATGTCTAGAACTTCAGCCTACTCTTCATCACTACTATATTGTGATCTGAGTCTATATCTGCTCCTGGGTACGCCTTACAATCCAGTATCTGATTTCGGAATCTCTGTCTGACCATGATGTAATCTAATTGTAATCTTCCCGTATCTCCCGGCCTTTTCCAAGTATACCTCCTCCTCTTGTGATTCTTGAACAGGGTATTCGCTATTACTAGCTGAAACTTGTTACAGAACTCAATTAGTCTTTCTCCTCTTTCATTCCTTGTCCCAAGCCCATATTCTCCTGTAACCTTTTCTTCTACTCCTTCTCCTACAACTGCATTCTAGTCGCCCATGACTATAATATTTTCGTCCCCCTTTACATACTGCATTATCCTTTCAATATCCTCATACACTTTCTCTATCTGTTCATCTTCAGCTTGCGACTTCGACATGTATACCTGAACTATCGTTGTCGGTGTTGGTCTGCTGCCGATTCTGATTAGAACAACCAGATCACTGAACTGTTCACAGTAACACACCCTCTGCCCTACCTTCCTATTCATAGCGAATCCTACACCTGTTATACCATTTTATGCTGCTGTTGATATTACCCGATACTCATCTGACCAGAAATCCTTGTCTTCCTTCCACTTAACTTCACTGACCCCTACTATATCTAGATTGAGCCTTTGCATTTCCCTTTTCAGATTTTCTAGTTTCCCTACCACGTTCAAGCTTCTGACATTCCACGCCCCGACTCGTGACGGGTATGTGGGCGGCACCGTAGCCAGGCCTCGGACTAATTGTCCCCTGCCCTCCTTGCCGCCACCTGCCTGCCCCGCTCGCTATAATAATAATAAAAAAAAAATTTTGAATTACAAAAAAAAGAGAAAAGATGGATAGAGCGTAAAAAAGACTCGTAGAACGTTATCCTTCCGTTGATTATTCAATATTTTTCTCATGGTAACCTCCCCCTTGGCAGTCGCCTCCCAGAGATCCGAATGGGGGACTATTCCGGAATCTTTTGCCAATGGAGAGATCATCATGACACTTCTTCAATTACAGGCCACATGTCCTGTGGATACACGTTACGTGTCTTTAATGCAGTGGTTTCCATTGCCTTCTGCATCCTCATGTCGTTGATCATTGCTGATTCTTCCGCCTTTAGGGGCAATTTCCCACCCATCGGACAAGAGAGTGCCCTGAACCTCTATCCGCTCCTCTGCCCTCTTTGACAAGGCCGTTGGCAGAATGAGGCTGACTTCTTATGCCGGAAGTCTTCGGCCGCCAATGCTGATTATTTATCAAAATTTAGGCAGTGGCGAGGATGAACCCAGTACCGAAGACGTTTTGATTATGAGTCTAAGACGCTACCGCTAGACCACAGGTACCTTGTGAGATAGACAAATATTATTCCGACGTCAAGACAATTAGACTGCTCTCCACCAGTGACGCTCTAATGCACCGCAACCTTCCACACATGGTTTTAGTTCTGACGACGTTTCCGTAGATAACCATCTAAATCTCGAGAATCTTACTCGAAATGACTAGACTTGAAAATCGTAAAACTTTTATTCAGTTATTAGTATAGCTAATTGTCTGGGATATCTAAACACATATACTTATGGCACGTAGCTACTCTGTAATAAAATGTACGTCTTACTTTGACGTCTTACTCTGACGCCAGTAAAGAGATAAAAAGCGTCTGATGACCATTATCCATTATAAACTATTTTACCAGATGTCTTACACATCGGTACACCCTCAAGTAACGCTAAAATACACACGAGATTTTCAAACAACAATTCTGATTTGCTTGCGGTTGTACACTACTTAAAATATAGCCTAACAGAGTGATTCCCAGCCGGTCGGGGTGGCCAAGCGGTTCTAGGCGCTACAGTCTCGAACCGCGCGACCGCTACGGTCACAGGTTCGAATCCTGCCTCGGGCATGGATGTGTGTGATGTCCTTAGGTTAGTTAGGTTTAAGTAGTTCTAAGTTGTAGGGGACTGATGACCTCAGATATTAAGTCCCATAGTGCTCACAGCCATTTGAACCATTTGAAGTAATTCCCAGCTCCAGGTCGACAGGTAGGTTTTGACATACCCCCAGTACAGGCCAGACCCAATGCCTGAGCCGTTACATTCTCAGAGTGCCAATTGGTCACTCTGTCAGAGTTGTCGAGGTGTGACGTGAAATGTGAACGATCATCTATGGTGGTGAGGCCCCCTCTGACAGGGGGCCCTCAGTTGGAAGGAATGTGCCATCCGTAACAATGGAAATCATGGGGGATTTCCTCGCAATGCGCTAATCACCATCTCAGTCTACCTCATCTAAAAAGAAACAGAATGAGGTTAAATATTGCAAAATCCTCAACTTTACCGTTTTCCCTCATGATATCGTGTACTGAAGACGGTCAGTCCTCTGTTACGGTTAATTCATTTATTATTCAGAAAGATGTTGATCCAGTTGCATGCCCTGTGATATCCTACTCTCATTGAAGTAATGGCATTTTATTTTTGGAGACCAGTTGTGATTTTGTAGCCCAAAAGCTGCTTGCAGCTTCACTCCTTCACGGTTATCTTCTTTTCGTCGAGATACATCAAATGCTGAATTCTTCACTTGCTGTTTTTTGCACTGGTCTCACAAAGGAAGAATTCGATACTTAGCCCTGATCAGGGTGCCACTGCAGTCCATCGGACAATGAAAAAAGGTTTATGCGACATTAGTGCCTACAAGCACCTATATTTCTTACGTTTGATACAGTAGTGCTTCCTTCAAAGATCAAAGCAGGCTATGAAGTCATCACGTGCGACCTTACATTCAAACCCCAAAGCGCTGCTGCCAGTGTCAATGTTAAACCGACATTCGAATGTATATCGCAAAAAGGCCAAATGTGTAACTTGTGGTACAGATGCTCCGTAGGACGATTTCTGGTCTCCTTCTCATCGCTGTATCAATTGCAATGGCGACCATGCAGCCTCAAGCTTAGAATATCTCGATGGGTGGACCGCCCAGCAGATCCAGTTGAAGGAAAAAATGCCTTACCCTGTCGTTCGCAAGTTGTTGGCTAATGGAAAACCCTGCATTTTGCCATCTGGTACTTACCCCATCTCCTTCTCCTCCAACTGTGCAACAAGCCACCAAATCTTCGTCTCCAGCGGCGAAATCACCTGTCATATAACCAGCAGGACAGAAAGGACAGAAAGAATACCACTGCGAAGACTTCTTACATCCTTCCAGCCAACTAAAATCTGAGTCTTCAGCTGCCAACCGCTAAGGCTCTAAGAAATCAAACAGACAGTCATCTTCTCCTTCACTGACTCAGAGATCCTGTACAAAGGTGTCATCGCAAGATACCCTCACCTGGCCGACCTCCGTTTCGCCAGCGCACACTGCTAACCTTTTTTCTGCCCTGGAATCCGCAGGCCGAGCCTGAAAAACAGCTACCTCTGTAGATCTCATGGAACATGATCCTCCATCCTCTGCTTCCTGTATCAGTGAAACTTCGAAGGCTGGCACTAGACCTAAAAAGGAGGAATTACGACACTGTCCCCTTACTTTCTGACTCCAGGAAATAAAATTGCGTCCTCGCTATCACTTTGACCTCTCGCATTTCTTTCCGGTTTGCTTCGACCTTCCCCTCCAAGGACGGCATTTCATCTCATTGGGAAGTCATGCTCCTCATCCAGGATAACGTTCATAGTCAAACCATCTCCCTGAACACTCGGCTGCAAGGTCTTTCCATCCTCACTTCATCTTTTCTCTTAGTAACATCTACAATGCTCCATCATTTGGTGCCATCAGGGCAGACTTCCTCCAGATATTGGTCAACTCCTACCTCTTTTTGCTGCTCGGCAACTTTGATCTACAACATCCCCTTTGGGGCTCTTCCAGAACATATCTGAGAGTGCCCTCTTTGTTGACCCTCTCAATCAACTCAATCTCATCTGCCTTAACACTGGAGCACCCACATCCTTTCATACTCCATGCTTGCTAATTCCCATCTGGACCTCTTGTTCTGCAATTCCCAACTTGCCCGTCGTCTCGGTGTTCTCTCTGACACTACTCGAGTGAAAATTTCCGGTGTGCTATACATTTGTTGACTCCTACCCCAACAATTTGCAAACTGCATTAGCAGCTTTCTAATGCCGACTGGAGGCTTTCGTCCTTCCTGACGACACTCGACAAACAACAGACGAGGTACTGGCAGAAGTAAAGCTGTGAGTACCGGGCGTGAGTCGTGCTTCGGTAGCCCAGATGGTAGAGCACTTGCCCGCGAAAGGCAAAGGTCCCGAGTTCGAGTCTCGTTCGGGCACACAGTTTTAATCTGCCAGGAAGTTTCATATCAGCGCACACTCCGCTGCAGAGTGAAAATCTCATTCTGGAAACATCTCCGCAGTTGTGATGATCAGGTAGAATACCTTACAAACGTTATCCTTAGCGCCGTAGAACGTTCCATTCCTCGCTCTTCATCTTTACCTCGCTGTGTCATGGTCCATTGTGGACTAAGGCGTGCTGCGACACAATTAGAGAGCGGATACGTGCTCTCCGCGTTCCTAACCGTCATCCTACTATTGTGAAATGTATTCATTAAAAAAATGCGTGCGCATTGTCATCGCATTCTTTGCGATAGCAAAGGAGCTAGCTGGATTTCAGTTACTAGTTATTTTAACAGTTCTATTCCCTCTTCCGTCGTGTGGACCAACCTCCATTGGCTCTCTGCGACAAAGATCCATTCCCGAACTTCCGGCCTGACTTTAGCAGATGATATCATTGTGGACCCCATTGCTACCTCCAACACTTTAGACCGCTATTTTGTGGACACTTCGAGTTCCAACCACTATCACCCTGACTTCCTCCATCGGAAACGAGTGTAGGAGACTCGAGTGATACCATTCACTTCTCAGAATCGTGAATACTACAATGCTGCCTCTATTATTAGGGAGCTTGATCATGTTCTCACTTCATCCAGATCTTCTGCCCCAGGGTTGGGCGATGTTCATATTCAGATGTTGCAGCACCTTTGTCTTGCATTCAAGCGTTTCCTCCTTCATACATACAACAGCATCCTTCATACATACAACATATGACACGTTTCCCCGACTGGCGTGAAGCCACTGCGATATCCATATCTAATCCCAGTATGGACCAACACTTTCCTTCTAGCTACCGCTCTATTTACGTCTTCAATTGTGTTTGCAAGGTGAGGGAACGTGTGATTCATGCACATATGGTATGGTGGCTTGAGTCTTGCAATTTACTAACCATTGCACAATGTGGATTTAGAGCAGCTGCAGCTGACCCTCACTTTGTCAGCCCATGTCATGAAGGGTTTTCTGCAGATATACCAGACTGTGGCCGTGATCTGAAGAAAACCTACGACACCTGCTGGACGACTGATATCCTCCGCACTCTCTACATGGGGGGTTTCTGAGGTCGCCTGTCCCCTGTCGGACACCTTTATCCTTTATCGAGGAAAACTGGGTGCCTCAGGACTCCGTCTTGAGCATCCTCCTCTTTACCATAGCCACTAATCCTATTATGGCCTGTCTCCTGCCGGGCATCTCCAGCTCCATTTTCGTCGAGTATTTTGCGATTTATTGGAGTTCTCTACGGACTTATCTGCTTGAGCAGCGTCTTCAGCGATGTCTCAATCGTCTTCACGCGTGGAGCATCGACAGTGGCTTTCGACTTCCCAGTGACGAAACGCTTTGTATGAATTTCTGGTGGCGCATTTTGTTTCTTCCACATTCTTTACGTCTTATGCTTGTTGCTCGTCTGTTCATGGAAACTACGAAAGTCCTGGCGCTCGTGCTTGATGGAAAACTTTCTTGGTCCTACCACGTGTCTTATCTGGCCACCTGCTGCATCTGGTCCCTCAATGTCCTAAGTGTTTTAAGTGGTACTTCCTGGAGAGCAGAGCGGACCATCCCTCCATTTGTACCGTTCCCTTATCCGTCCCAGACTAGACTATGGGTGTTTCATTTACACATCTGAACGTCCGTCCATCTTACACCGTTTAAACACAGTCCACCACTGGCTGCTTTGCTACTGGCCCAGCTGAGAATGTCTGTGCAGAAGCTGCCGAACTACTGCTGTCATACTGGGGTGATGTTCTCCTCGAGGTATATGCTGGCCGTTTGCCAGCCGTGCTGGGCTGCTCCTTTGACCTCCAGTATGAAGAGCACACCTCTTCACTGTTACCTCCTCGGCCATTGCTCCAGCAGCTTATCTTCACACTACTAGCCACTTTCACGATGCGTGTGAAACCTTCACAACCTTGGCTACATCTGGCTGCCCGTGTTCACATTGGACTTCATTCACTTCCTAAGGAAACTATCCCAGATTCGATCTCTCGTTGTAAGTTCCTCGACCTTCACAAGAAACTTGCCAATAGTACCTTTGTGTACACTGATGGCTCTCGGACTGACTGCCATGTAGAGTGTGCCTTCATGATTGGGACAGACGGTTTTTGGTATGGGCTTCCGGAACGCTGCTCAGTATTTACAACATAGCTCTTCGCCCTCTATCAGACCACGCATTACATTCTTCGACACAAGCTATTCAATTGTGTCATCTGCTCCGATGCTCTCAGTGCCCTCTGTGTGCTGTATACGGCACATCCCTTTTGACAACGGGTCCAAGAAAGCTTTCACTTCCTCACTCTTGAGCGAACCACTGTGATGTTTATGTGGGTTTCTGGTCACGTCGGTCTGACGGGAAACGAAGCTACTGACCCTGCTGTCAAGGCTGCAGTCCTCATAACTTGGTCCGCTAGTTCCTTCTTTCCTTCCGGTGATAACCCTGTTGATGTATGTCAGCAAGTGGTATCACTTCGGCATCACTACCGGTCTTGCCATCACAGGATCAAGCTCTGTGGAATTACACCTCTCCCAGCGGCTTGCCCTCCCGCCATGAGGACATCATTTTATCTAGGTTGCGTATAGAACACTGTCGTTTTAGCCTTGTGCATTTGTTGAGTGGTGATACCCCACCGCTTTGTGCTCATTGTCATCAGCCCTTGACTGTTCGCCACTTCCTGACCGAACGTCCTTTCCAGTAACCACTTACCTTCTAATTTGTTTTCCGTCTGAGTTGTCGGCCATTTTAGCGGATGACGCGTGGGCTGTCGACCACGTTTTACGTTTTATCGGTCATAGCAATCTACACCTACATCTACATCTACATTTATACTCCGCAAGCCAACCAACGGTGTGTGGCGAAGGGCACTTTACGTGCCACTGTCATTACCTCCCTTTTCTGTTCCAGTCGCGTAGGTTCGCGGGAAGAACGACTGCCGGAAAGCCTCCGTGCGCGCTCGAATCTGTCTAATTTTATATTCGTGATCTCCTCGGGAGGTATAAGTAGGGGAAGCCATACATTCGATACCTCATCCAGAAACGCACCCTCTCGAAACCTGGACAGCAAGCTACACCGTGATGCAGAGCGCCTCTCTTGCAGAGTCTGCCACTTGAGTTTGCCAAACATCTCCGTTGCTATCACGCTTACCAGATAACCCTGTGACGAGACGCGCCGCTCTTCTTTGGATCTTCTCTATCTCCTCCGTCAACCCGATCTGGTACGTATCCCACCCTGATGAGCAATACTCAAGTATAGGTCGAACGAGTGTTTTGTAAGCCACCTCCTTTGTTGATGGACTACATTTTCTAAGGACTCTCCCAATGAATCTCAATCTGGTACCCGCCTTACCAACAATTAATTTTATATGATCATTCCACTTCAAATCGTTCCGCACGCATACTCCTAGATATTTTACAGAAGTAACTGCTGCCAGTGTTTGTTCCGCTATCATATAATCATACAATAAAGGATCCTTCTTTCTATGTATTCGCAATACATTACATTTGTCTATGTTAAGGGTCAGTTGTCACTCCCTGCACCAAGTGCCTATCCGCTGCAGATTTTCCTGCATTTCGCTACAATTTTCTAATGCTGCAACTTTTCTGTAAACTACAGCATCATCCGCGAAAAGCCGCATGGATCTTCCGACACTATCTATTAGGTCATTTATATATGTTGTGAAAAGCAATGGTCCCATAACACTCCCCTGTAGCACGCCAGAGGTTACTTTAACGTCTGTAGACGTCTCTCCATTGAGAACAACATGCTTTGTTCTGTTTGCTGAAAACTCTTCAATCCAGCCTCACAGCTGGTCTAATATTCCGTAGGCTCTTACTTTGTTTATCAGGCGACAGTGCGAAACTGTATCGAACGCCTTCCGAAAGTCAAGGAAAATAGCATCTACCTGGGAGCCTGTATCTAATATTTTCTGGGTCTCATGAACAAATAAAGCGAGTTGGGTCTCATACGATCGCTGTTTCCGGAATCCATGATGATCCCTACAGAGTAGATTCTGGGTTTCCAGAAACGACATGACACGCGAGCAAAAAACAAGTTCTAAAATTCTACAACAGATCGACGTCAGAGATATAGGTCTATAGTTTTGCGCATCTCCTCGACGACCCTTCTTGAAGACTGGGACTACATGTGCTCTTTTCCAATCATTTGGAACCTTCCGTTCCTCTAGAGACTTGCGGTACACGGTTGTTAGAAGGGGGGCAAGTTCTTTCGCGTACTCTGTGTAGAATTGAAATGGTATCCCGTCAAGTCCTGTGGACTTTCCTCTGTTGAGTGATTCCAGTTGCTTTTCTATTCCTTGGACACTTATTTCGATGTCAGCCATTTTTTCGTTTGTGCGAGGATTTAGAGAAGGAAGTGCAATGCGGTCTTCCTCTGTGAAATAGCTCTGGAAAAAGGTGTTTAGTATTTCAGCTTTACGTGTGTCATCCTCTGTTTCAATGCCATCTTCATCCCGGACTCTCTGGATATGCTGTTTCGAGCCACTTACTCATTTAACATAAGACAAGAACTTCCTAGGATTTTCTGTCAAGGCGGTACATAGAATTTTACTTTCGAATTCACTGAACGCTTCACGCATAGACCTCCTTACGTAAACTTTGACATCGTTGAGCCTCTGTTTGTCTGAGAGGTTTTGGCTGCGTTTAAACTTGCAGTGAAGCTCTCTTTGCTTTCGCAGTAGTTTCCTACCTTTGTTGTTGAACCACGGTGGGTTTTTCCCGTACCTCACAGTTTTACTCGCCACATACCTGTCTAAAACGCATTTTACGATTGCCTTGATCTTTTTCCATAAACACTCAACATTGTCAGTGTCGGAACAGAAATTTTCGTTTTGGTCTGTTAGATAGTCTGAAATCTGCCCTCTATTACTGTTCCTAAACAGATAAACCTTCCTTCCTTTCTTTATATTCCTATTTACTTCCATATTCAGGGATACTGCAACGGCCTTATGATCACTGATTCCCTGTTCTGCGTTTACAGAGTCGAAAAGCTCGGGTCTGTATGTTATCAGAAGGTCCAAGATGTTATCTCCACGAGTCGGTTCTCTGTTTAATTGCTCGAGGTAATTTTCGGTTAGTGCACTCAGTATAATGTCACTCGATGCTCTGTCCCTACCACCCGTCCTAAACATCTGAGTGTCCCAGTCTATATCTGGTAAATTGAAATATCCACCTAATACTATAATATGCTGAGATAATTTACGTGAAATGTATTCCAGATTTTCTCTCAGTTGTTCTGCCACTAGTGCTGCTGAGTATGGAGGTCGGTAAAAGGAACCAATTATTAACCTAGCTCGGTTGTTGAGTGTAACCTCCACCCATAATAATTCACAGGAACTATCCACTTCTACTTCACTACAGAATAAACTACTACTAACAGCGACAAACACGTCACCACCGGTTGCATGCAATCTATCCTTTCTAAACACCGTCTGTGCCTTTGTAAAAATTTCGGCACAGTTTATGTCTGGCTTCAGCCAGCTTTCCGTACCTGTAACGATTTCAGCTTTTGTGCTTTCTATCACCGCTTGAAGTTCCGGTACTTTACCAATGCAGCTTCGACAGTTTACAATTACAGTACCGATTGCTGCTTGGTCCCCGCATGTCCTGACTTGGCCCCGCACCCTTTGCGGCTGTTGCCCTTTCTGTATTTGCCCGAGGCCATGTAACTTAAAAAACCGCCCAGTCCACGCCACACAACCCCTGCTACCCGTGTAGCCGCCTTCTGTGTGTAGTGGACTCCTGACCTATCCAGCGGAACACGAAACTCCACCACCCTCTGAAGCAAGTCGATAAATCTGCAGCCCATACGGTCGCAGAACCGTCTCAGCCTCTTATTCAGACCCTCCACTCGGCTCTGTGCCAAAGGTCCGCAGTCAGTCCTGTTGACAATGCTGCAGATGGTGAGCTCTGCTTTCATACCGCATGGAGACTGGCAGTCTTCACCAAATCAGATAGCCGCCGGAAGCTAGAGAGGATTTCCTCCGATCCATAGCGACACACATCATTGGTGCCGACATGAGCGACCACCTGCAGATGGGTGCACCCTGTACCCTTCATGGCATCGGGAAGGACCCTTTCTACATCTGGAATGACTCCCCCCAGGTATGCACACGGAGTGCGCATTGGTTTTCTTCCCCTCTCTTGCTGCCATATTCCTAAGGGGCCCCATTACGCGCCTGACGTTGGAGCTCCCAACTACCAGTAAGCCCACCCTCTGCGACCGCCCGAATCTTGTAGACTGAGGGGAAACCTCTGGAACAGGACAAGCAGCCATGTCCTAGGTTTTGACACGGGCGAGCATGACCTTAGCTGTCTTTGCACCCTAAAACAAGAAATCCCGATGGTCTTCTCTCTCGGTAGTGAAACGTGGCTGTCCGGAGCCCTGTTTTCCAGTGACCACCGGTACCAGCAATCATGTACAGTTGCTGAATTCCAGCCAAGTATTTCTGCAATATCGCGAAGGAGCAACCAGCGTCTCGTTGATCTATTACTCGCTCTCGTTTAAACTCAGTGAGGTGTTGATAACAGCGTCTTTGTCACCTTAAAGGCATACCTACTAACTTCAACTTACCACCTCCAACCTCAAAGACAACAAATGCTCACTACCTTTACAGCGTGTATTTAAAGCAAACCTTATTTGCACCTTCATAGTGGGGCTGCTAGCATCACTCATATCTGATTAGCGCGAAATTTGAACATACATCATCTTTCAGTTGTATGTATGTATCGCACAACCTATTCTTGGTGTTGAGATTTTTTTCCGTCAGTGCATGTACTGACTGGTACACAGCTAATAGTAAAAGGTTTCACTGTGAAAGTATACGATAATAGAAGCAAAAACGTTCCACTTATAACGGGGCCCAAAACGAGTGTTTTGCTCGATGCTTGCGAAAGTGTGGTTATGTGCCGTCAATGACTTCAGTATGAAATGTTGAAGGTTACTACAGGTGCATTTGAAATGTAAGCCTTTCGACTATGTCCCGATGTAACTGATGTCAGATTTCATCCATGGCCTACCTTACCTTACGCAACGTTCGGGAATGATACACTTGCGTGATGGGGCACAGACACATTTGGCTGTCTATTTAAGACGACAGGTAACGCACCAATGTGGCCCAATGTGGATAGGTCGTTCACAACTTGTACCTTGGCCTTGAGGCCATCTGACTTCGATCCTATGCATTTTTCTGTCTGGTATCGTCTCATAAGTAAAGTGTGCAGCACTATCATTGATACAGCTAAGTAACTGGAACAGCGAATTGTACATTCTTGTTAGGATTTATGAGACTCTCCGTGAGTGTTCGTAAGCTTCCGTAACCCATCTGCACAGGCGAGTGCTGAGTTGTCTCTAAATGTGAGAACGACATGAGGAACAAATCCTTTAACAGATAAAAGTGGACAATAGTTGGTAATGTGTAACAGGAGGAGGTAGTATTGCGTATTTTGTTAAGATAGGCCTTGGGTAAAATTTCCGACCAGTTGTAGGCGTCTTAGTTGGAAAGGTTAGATTTAAAATACATTCCTAGTGACTAGAGTAATATTAGACACTAAAGTCAGAGGTGCATTGCAAACGCAATTTCACAGTTATGTCGCGAACTGCTTGTTCGTGGAGCCATGTTTACTGAAACGTTTTTTTTTTTCTGTAAGTATTATACTGGTACTCGTATCACTTTTTGTTACTAAGTATTTTCAACCTGTATAATGACTGGCCATTTTTGTCGCTTGAGCCTTAAATCAGTCCTGACCATAACAGTGACGAAATATTCATCAGCTTCTGCTGTGAGCTACAAAATGTGTGTTTTCATATTCTGAAAAACATATCTACCAGAAAAAGATAAGATATATAAACAGATGAAAATACAGAGAAAATGAAGCGGTCAACATTATTTCCCAGATCACTAGTAATACGCCAATTAAATCAGAAAGTAACTTTGAAAACAAATATGTATACATAACTTCGATACAGAGACTACAGATGTAAGGTTTAGATGGCTACAAATTAAGAAACTGATATGAAGCTTAAGGACAGAATCTCAGAATTAAAAAAAATAGAAAATAAAACAAATGGAAAGAATATGATGGAGGGATAGGGAATCAGAAGGAGGGAGAAAGAGAGAGAGAGAGAGACTTATTGAGGAAAATTGCAGTTGCTAGTGCAATAAACGTACGCTGTGAATCTGCTATCTGAAGACGAGATTTATGCAAGATTAAAGTTCTTTCACCTAGTAACCACATTAATTAGCCGTTATACTGGTGATGTAATAGGTACACAACACAGAGGTTAGTGCTTGTACATTACTCTCCATTTAACGCCAATAACCGCAGAGTTCTGGGAGAATTACAGCTGAAGCGAGTGGAAGTGGTCTTGGTCCAATATTTGACTTTCTGCTTCGCAGGCCAGAGGGCGTCTGATATGCAATCCCTTTCTCATACTGACTGCCGTTGCCTCACGCAGACTCGAGATGCTGACAGTGAAATTGCAGGCTATCCAACGTCAGGACAGCAGCTTCTCTGTTAAGCTCCACTATAAATTAAAATACATGTCAACAAAACACTACTGTTGTGACAGTCAGTTTGCATCGGAGTAACTCTTCATTTATTCAGAATTAGGGCATTCACTGTAACACACTGTAAGCTGCTCATGACAACTCTGATAAGGCGTATCAACTATACTGCAACTTGAGTGCCGTTTTACGGCCAACATCTTACGTATATGACACATGACAAGAAGCGGAGACATTTAAACTCATCGTGTAAACAAAGAATATTTACACAATGTATAACAGCAAATGTGTTGACTGCCATAAAGTTTCTTGGAGCTCTTCATGACGTGTTATTTCATTTGTATACGAACTAACTTGTTCCTTCTGTTGAGTGAATAAGATGGAGTAATTTGTAAAACAGAGGCGGGACCAAATTCTTGTCTTGTTATTCCGGTAAAGATTTTTTGTGTTTTATCAGAACCAATTAAGAACACTACCTAGATGGGTTTTATCAAAATGGCACAATCAATTTATAGTATTTCCCTAAATTAACACACTCTGATTTTGGGCTATATATCTACGTATTGCATAGTGGAAGTAATTAAGTTTAAATATACTTAGGTTAGCCGTTATGGCTATTGTTGAATGCAGTAAACGTATTGCGGCTGCTGGAAACAGCAGCGACTCACTTTGGGAAATAATGATATTATTTCATTAACTCCTCCTCGAGAAATTTTAGGCTCATCTTCAGAGGATCCTAGCAAAGTTCTACATAGACATTAGAGCGAACTGGTGGGCTCTGGGGATTGCTTCACTGTGCCAAAGAGAAAAAACTTTTACGTAGCACCTTGCGTCATAACTATTCTGTAAGGTTTTGAGGAAAATTTCTTCTTTACTTACTTCGTTATCATAGATGCTAAATTCCTGTCCTCAGATTCCACTTCACAAGGCGTCGCAGTCTTCGAGTTTTTCAGTATTCGTCGGAATTTTTTGTTTTGTAGAATAAGGTGTGTCGTGAGAAACCGATCGGCGTTCAATAGGTACTGACTGTATAACTAAAGTACTAAAATCATCAACTAAACGTTACATACTAATACTCCGAAAACTTTTATATTGCTATTATAAATTAGATAACCATTATGATGGTAAACATATTTGATGTAACATTAATATGGGTATCGAATTATTGCCTCATGATAAACGTACGGTGACTGTAGTCGGTATCATCTTGGAAATGATCCAAAAAGGAAGATGGAAGCACTATTACACTGCGTGAATGGAAGTATGCCTATGCCACGAAATGATGTGCTCGTCAGTAGAAGCAGTTCTACCTGTGGCTGGTTCATGTTGTTCAAATGGCTCTGAGTACTATGGCCCTTAACATCTGTGGTCATCAGTCCCCTAGAACTTAGAACTACTTAAACCTAACTAACCTAAGGACATCACACACATCCATGCCCGAGGCTCGATTCGAACCTGCGACCCTAGCGGTCGCGCGGTTCCTGACTGAAACGCCTAGAACCACTCGGCCACAACGGCCGGTAGTGACTGGTACAGTTGAATTATTGTATTTACATACTCTCAAGGCTAAAAGGTTTCAGAACTTTGGTGGAGCAGTCTAGTCTGGTTCCAGCTGATTTACTTCGTCAGTGCCGATACGGTGTCTGAAAGAATAATAATGAATCTTATGAAGTATATGACAGCAGAAAAGAATTCTGGGTGAATATAAAAGTTTTAATGATTTTTCCCTGGGAATCGCAGAACGGAGCCAAGGCAGGCCCGAGCGTACTGTCACAGTCAGAATGTAACCAGGAGGGAAAGCCAGTGTAGCAATTAGCGAGGCACACGACTGGGGTACTGCCACTCCACGCTCTAGCAGAGAGCGCTAAGCGCTGCCGCAGAAGAATGATCACATCATAACAAGTTTCTGACAGCACCGAAGGTGCCATAAGACGTAAATCATACGCAAGAACGACTTTCAGGTCGCTGATATTGTAGTAAGCGCCAAGCGTAAGAGCTGAAAGCCACAGCGGGGGCACTGAGACCAAATTCGTTCATCGCCACAGCTCGATAACGCCATCCGCACTAGTTGGCTACAACAAAGACTGGCCCTTCTGAAGCACACAGGCTACTCTATTCTACCCTGCTCATTTGCCAGAGCCACTCACAGTAGGTGTGATAATCTTGTTAATTACAACGAATCCAGTCGAGGATGTTCCAGGATGTGCTGCATAATATTCGTTTGAGGACTTCGACTACGAGTTACCAGCCCCCCTAATGCACTCCACTGCTGTAGAGTGCAGCAGCTGCCACTGATGTGAAGACCTGAGCACTTTCAATCCTCACCCCACTGGAGTCAATCGAGGAGGGCTTGCATGCTGCCGGCAACTCACACTGTCTGAGAGGCATATTCGTGCTCACGCCCCGGCTGCAGCCGTGAGCAGCTGCCGAAGTCTTGGCCATCTCCTGTTGGCATACTTCTGCAAGGGTACATTCATCCCATGTGGAGCTGTTGGCCGTTGACCTGGACGCAAAGTTGAAGCCTTTGAGACAACGCACAATGCTGCCAAAGTCGCGTCTTTGGCGGTCACTGCCTAGAGACCTCAGTAATTCCTTCAGAAAAACCAAGAGGAGCACGATTACTTTCAGCTAAACATGAGGCAAAACTGCTCGACGACGCCCTTGGTGAAGATGCAGTGCAACTTTGACGCCGCTGTGGTGGACTAGTCTGTACCTGCCAGACTCTGAGGCGAAACAAGCGTGCAGAGGCGAACGAGTGTGCTAGGACTTACCCCAGTTTACTGCTACCAGCGCCACGTCTACATAACGTGCCTGTGCTTAACATACAAAGAATTACACCATAATTTAAGAGCGAAATTGAAAACTGAAATAACGTTTCCAGACTTTGTCAGTGTATGCTTAAGTACTCCTTCTATTCTATTCTGTCAAGGAGACCCTTGAAAAATTAAGCTCATTATTGTTGTATTGTTGATTGCGTTTACTTAAACTTATGGGATGACTTTTTTCGAGTTCATAAACATTTATTTTTACGTGTTATTACTTTTATATTGTAATTTCATGTAACGACACGTCCCATGGCCTTGGAGATTGGCTCCTCAATTTGGTCCTACGCAACTTGACGTGGACATAAATAAATACATAGTATATTAACGTAAATATTGTACACTCACAGAATGATCAAACTAATATGTCAGAAAAACTATACGAACTTAAAGAAAGTAAGGGGCCCTTAATAGTAAAATTAGGTAGCTAAAAACTAATCAGAATGTGCAAACGTATGTCACAATTAAGTTACAAGTCTCAACATGATCAGAGCAATGTTATGGTTAAAACTGGAATTTTTAGAAAAATGGAAGCCGCTAAATATTAGACTCAGAAACCGGAAAATTCGTATGTAGCCCCAGTTTTATGTAAAAACATTAAATATGTGACACCACTAAGCTACCTCTATTAGTTTTCAAGCTAATTACTAAAAACCAAATTTCGAACGAAAACGTACTTAATCATGGTATATTAAGTATCATATGGATTTGTAATAGAAAGTTTTAATTACAGCAATCCGTTAAATTCATGAAATCATACATCTGTACCAAGTTTCAAGACTGTATTGTAAATAACAATGGTTACAAGGCATCTTAAAGAGGCAGTTCAGAAGTCATGTTCTATTGTTGGTTCCATTCTAAAAATTCTATCCGGCAAATTTTAAATGTAGTCGAGCTAAAACTTTTTCAGTAACTAAAGCA
Source organism: Schistocerca cancellata (assembly GCF_023864275.1). NCBI lineage: Eukaryota > Metazoa > Arthropoda > Insecta > Orthoptera > Acrididae > Schistocerca > Schistocerca cancellata. The sequence continues at coordinate 477,483,680 of NC_064628.1, read as the reverse complement.
AACTTAGACCTATTTACATAAAAATTAATTTCTTAAACTACAGAGGTATCAAGTAATATGGGTCCAAGAAAGGACCACTTACGTAATTCTACCTGTGCCTGGAGCGGTTGACAGCAGATCTACCGTTTGGCGGTCTGCTGTATCCCTACGTAAGTACAGCCAGAGAGGCGGTGTTAGGAGACACTTCGCACCAAGATATCACTCTGTCCACATCAGTCGAACACCTGCGTGCGCTATGCGTCGGATGATGTCAGATGTGGGCAGACCTGAATGCGTTTTCGGTAAAAGTAGAAAGTGAGCTAGTGGGGACTGCAAAAACCGCTTGGAACGTGGCGAGATTATTTTCCAATTTTAAGGCGAGCAATTAACTTTCGGTGACTAGAAGTCAGGGTGATAGACCAGGTTGCCTCTGAACTGTTAATAGTGCTGTTTCTGATTAAGGATATTAGTTACCATACTAACACTTATATTTTGAGCGTGTGAGCTTTTACAGAACATATCAATTAGTCGCAATAAAACTTTCATTTACATTCATAGTTCATGATCCCACTAAGTAAATAGCAAGTGGGAACAGTTTCTTTGAGTGAGTGCAGAAACTAATGTAGGCTTGCAGGCTGGAAATCATGGTCAGTATGCTCTCCATTGCGTTCTGGCTCATCGAAAAAATAGTTTTCAGGCTGTTGTAGACGGCGAAGGTATGTGGAAAGCACGCACAGACAATTTAAAAGTCTTTTCATAACGACATTACGAAGTAACAACCATTTTATTATTTATGCTGTTGTGACTTGGCAAGACAGCCAAGCCACTATGATTGGTAGCCGAAAGGCACGCGTTAAGCTCACGCAGGCTGGCGTGAGGTCTGGAACATTTAAAGAAGTTAGGCTTTAGCAAAAAAGGTCGTAGCTGTTGGAATACTTAACTTTAATCCATAATTGGTGAACATCGGTCTGACGGTACATGCATCACAAGATAAATAGCAAATGATAATGGCGCCTTGCTAGGTGGTAGCAAATGACGTAGCTGAAGGCTATGCTAACTATCGTCTCGGCAAATGAGAGCGTAATTTGTTAATGAACCATCTCTAGCAAAGTCGGCTGTACAACTGGGGCGAGTGCTAGGAAGTGTCTCTAGACATGCCGTGTGGCGGCGCTCGGTCTGCAATCACTGACAGTGGCGACACGCGGGTCCGTCGTATACTAACGGACCGCGGCCGATTTAAAGGCTACCACCTAGCAAGTGTGGTGTCTGGCGGTGACACCATATATGCCACCCCACAACGCGTGCACTGGCAACGGCCATGCCGCAGTGGGTTCACCAGTTCCCGTCAGATCACCGAAGTTAAGCACTGTCTGGTGTGGGCGGCACTTGGATGGGTGACCATAGGGGCAGCCACGCGCTGTTGCCATTTTTTCGGGATGCACTCAGCCTCGTGATGCCAACTGAGAAGCTACTCGACCGAATAGTAGCGGTTTCGGTCAAAGAAAACCATCATAACGACCGGGAGAGCGGTGTCCTGACCACACGCCCCTCCTATCCGCATCCTCAGATGATACGGCGGTCGGATGGTCCCGACGCGCCACTTGCGGTCTCAAGACGGAGTGCTTTACAACAAGTGCACTGCTCTGCCACCTTCAGTCAGCACAACGGAGTAGCTATGTGCATAGTACGAATCTTGAAAATAAATATATTTGTAGCCAACAACGTATCATTAACGTCCTTGGGTATTTCAATAGACCACAGTCCCACATTCTGAGCCCAGCATTCAGTTCCGTAGAGATCACAGTTTCCTGTGTCTCCACTGTATCCACAGTTGTTCATTTTGTGTGACCATGAAGAGTCCCATAGACACCAACGTTATTTGTTAAGCTCCAGCATCCTGCAGATTTGTCTCTGTTTAGAGGTAGCTATTTTCAGAGAAATGTGTTTGTCGCCAGTGAGTATAGATTTTGCAATTAGTCACGGCACAGCTGGCATGCACTAAGGCAGTGACAGCTACACGGGACATTTGTACACGATTCGGACATTTGGCACAGGAGTTCAAATGGTTCAAATGGCTCTGAGCACTATGGGACTTAACTTCTCAGGTCATCAGTCCCCTAGAACTTAGAACTACTTAAACCTAACTAACCTAAGGACATCACACACATCCATGCCCGAGGCAGGATTCGAACCTGCGACCGTAGCGGTCGCGCGGTTCCAGACTGTAGTGCCTAGAACCGCTCGGCCACGCCGGCCGGCCGGCACAGGAGTATTTCGAATACCGTTATACCATGATCAAGTGTAAAGGCTAGTTTAGTTAATTTTTGTGTGTATTTTAGGTGCAGGTCTTGCCATGCTTTTATTGTAACGGCAGTTATGGAATACACAAAATGCCAGACTCATATGCAGCTATTATGGGTGAGGCTCTTATCGTGTTATCGGAACAAGTAACAAGGTTTTTATTGGCAGCTAATTCTCAGCAGAAAGAAAGCAATTAAGACATACATAGGCAAGTAGAAACATTGAAAGCTGTTGAACAGTCATGACTATTTATTGTGTTTATTAACTATGTTGTATCTACCGCCTACAGATAACTCATGACAACGTACGGATAATTAATTTTAGTGGGTGAGTCAAAAACATAACGAGTCTAAAACGTGCATATGTATCATTAAACACGTAGTGAGACAGAGAACATCTGAAAGTTACCCTTTGTCCTGAGCCAACTTTCCCTTAAACGGAAGAATAAGGGATTCTTCGGCTAAAAACTTCGTATTTTGGCAAAAAGCGCAATGAACCAGAGTAATCCTTCCAGGATAGAATACACAAGATCAGTGGTCAAACATATGAGCTGACACGGTGCATGGGGGCTTAATAAAATGAATATGAATGCAAATATTTTTTTTTAGTAGCTGTCTGTCCGATTACGCAAGTCTCGTAAACGCCTGGCCCTGACTAGTATTGTTACGCTATCTGACTGCATAGAACCACAACAAAGAATGAAATGAAAATTTCAGTTAATCCAAATAATTAATTAAGTCCCCAGCAACTATAAAATCTACGAATCCAACAAAGCACAAGTATAACTGTTCTGTGTGTGGCAGTGTGACTCAACGTACACATCTGGCATGGTTCTTCTTCAACAAGACAAGAATTTTCAAATACCATTTATACTGACGTGATAGAAAAAAAATTAGAAATACTATAATTGTGCAAGAAAACCAAAATTACACTCTAATACAAGAACACAAGCCAGATGCTTTGTTGACTGAACCTGTAATGAAGCATTATTCAGGACACACAATAATAAGAAAATAAGAACAGTAGTTAGTTACCTTAATTTATATTGACGAAAAGCACTCAGATCATTACAATATCTCCATTGGATCAACATCTGCTATCTCTCCCATCAAACCACTGCATAAAACATGGAACAACACTCTGCACTACCACATCTCATCTCAACTTCCGCTACAAGCAGTGTCCACCACAACTGCTCAACACGCACACCTGCCGCTACCTCTCAACACGCACTGCCAGTGGAGGCGGCGGAACAATACTCTCTCTGGCGCGATTTTTGGCGCTGTGGCTCAGTGTAGCCACCTTTCATATGCCCTTCCTCCACGGGCTAGAATTTGATGGTATTTTTGCCAGCGTTGGTGGTGAAAATACCACCAAATTCGTCAAAAAAAAATACAGACAAAAATAAAAGATCATATTAATACGTAAATATCATATAACTAGATAAAATTTTGGCTTTGCACTGACCTTTCAATAGCCTAATAAAATACACTAAGCAATACAAATTCTTTCATACATGTGACTTTACATAATAGTTTACAGAAATATCATGTGGTTAAACAATTCAATCGATAACGTCAGCAATGACGAATATGAGAAGGTAAGAGTCTTATAACTTTCACAAACAGTAATACACAAAAAATCAGTTAATACAAATATTCACAACAAGTAGTTCACAGTTCCAGCAGTAGCACCCAGCACTGTTGAATAGGTGCTGACAGCAACAAGTGACATCATCTCAGTAGAAGCAGTCCATCAGTGGCACCCAGCATTGTGGAACAGGTGCAGACTCCAACAGGTGACATCATTTCATTAGAAGCAGTCCATCAGTGGCACCCAGCAATGTTGAACAGGTGCAGACACCAACAAGTGACATTATTTCAATAGATGCAGTCCATCAGTGGCACCCAGCAAAGCCGAGTAGGTGCAGACAGCAAGAAGTAACATCATTGCAGTAGAAGCAGTTCCATTTGTGGTACCCAGCAATGTTGAAGAGGTACACACAGCAACAAGTCACATTTCTCAGTAGAAGCAGTTCATCAATGGCACCCAGCATTGTTGAGTAGGTGCAAACAGCAACAGGTGACATCATTTCAGTAGAAGCAGTCCATCAGTGGCACCCAGCATTGTGGAACAGGTGCAAACAGCAACAGGTGACCTCATCTCAGTAGAATCAGTTCATCAGTGGCACCCAGCATTGTGGAACAGGTGCAAACAGCAACAGGTGACATCATCTCAGTAGAAGCAGTCCATCAGTGGCACCCAGCAATGTTGAACAGGTGCACACAGCAACAAGTGACACCATTTCAGTAGAAGCAGTCCATCAGTGGCACCCAGCATTGTGGAGTAGGTTCAGACTCCAACAGGTGACATCATTTCAGTAGAAGCAGTTCATCAGTGGCACCCAGCAATGTTGAGTAGGTGCAGACACCAACAAGTGACATTATTTCAGTAGAAGCAGTCCATCAGTGGCACCCAGCATTGTGGAACAGGTGCAAACAGCAACAGGTGACACCATTCCAGTAGAAGCAGTTCCATCAGTGGCACCCAGCAATGTTGAACAGGTGCACACAGCAACAAGTCATATTTCTCAGTAGAAGCAGTTCATCAATGGCACCCATCATTGTGGAGTAGACGCAGACCCCAACAAATGACATTAAACAACTATCACTGATTACACTGTTCCTAAGCACAAATTAAACATGTCCTAGTGGCACCAATCATGTAGAAACAGTACAAGTAACAGTCCATAATTTCATCCCTACTCAGACAGTTCAAGCAAGAACAATAGTTTGAATACACTTACAAATGCTTTTACAATGCTTTTACACTAAACATACAAATCATAACAAACACACAAATGATATCAGATAATTATTATATTACTATTACAAGTACACAAACATCAGTAAACCTATAATATTTATGGGTGTCAGTGCAAGCCACTACAAACAAATAAAATAATATTTAGGAGATAGGTGGGTAGGATTAGGAAAGGAAAACACACAAAACACACTCACTCATCTTTCATCCACATTAAGTAATACTGTGTAATTGTATATTGTTAAATGTCTGAATCCACTTCTGTCGAATTTCATGTTCATCATGTGTATCAAGTAGTAGTGACAGCAATGTATAACAGTCAATAATTGTTAAGTCAACGTCATAGTCATCATGTCAAGACCAATGTTTGCCAAGCCAGATCAAAATGTACGGTTGTTGAACAACTGTCAGTGTGCCAAGATATGCAACTTCCTCTCTCCAAAAAAAAAAAAAAAATACATACTGCTTAGTGATTTAACAAAGTGTGTGTAGACAATCTTCCTTCCATTTTAGTGTTCTAGTCTGCTATCTTCATCCTCCTTGTTCCATATAGACCAACAACAATATAGACCTCTTATCCACTAAGACTCAAATCAACTTCATATAATCTCAATACCTCTATAATACCTCTTCAATACGTCGCTACATATAACCCTTATTGCCAGTTTCATTTCACTTCCATAATAACTCTTTCCTCTAGTCAGTTTCGTCGATAAAATCCTAATGCAAACCTCCTCATCCCATACAATCCGAAGACACACTGTCAACACACAACCTCTGTGTAATCCATCTGACCAAATTCTTCTACTCATTATGAATTATAAACAAAGAATGCATACATGACCTCTAACAGACTTAGTTCGAATAACTCTCAGTAATTAAGTACGATTACAGAGTGTGACTGATCCTAATATTTCACAGTGTGTACACCACTTCAAGAATTATGGCAAACAGAAGCAAACATGTGGAGTATTTCTTGTGTCAAGTGTCACTTCCTATTTCAATTGCTCACGAAAAATGCAGTGTAATAACTGTGTTGGTATGTCATGTCGTTAGCTTCCTTCCTATTGGCATACATTTATACAGCTTTCATAAAACCTCCAGCTCATGTGACTTCTATGAAGTTTCTTGTACTAATGTCGTTCGTCGAATTATAGCAGTTCATTTTCTTATCTTAAAAATATAAAGCACTGAGCGTAAGCAAAACAAGCAATAGCGAGTAAATATACCAGTAGAGAACAGAATGTCAACAAGTGGATGCAGCACAAATCTTACAACGAGGCTCTGCCAAGCGAACAATCTGTAACTAGTACCATAGTGTAACCTAAACTCTATGTTCATACACAGTATAATAGCATTTCTATATACAAAATTAAAGAGTAGTTGTGACAACAAACAGAAATGTATAAATATGCAATCCATACGCATAGCAGCAAACATATCTTACGTAATAAACAGGTCATCAGCATCGTATAACCGTAAGCAAATAAATGTTCATATGTAATCTAATAAATAAACATGAAGGCGCAAGCAAATAAGTAAACATGAAGGCGCAAGCAGATAAATCACAAAGTATAACTTACATACCTAACCACATCAGCACAATTAATCAGGTGACAATTATAATTTAAATAAATAAGCACAGCAGGCACATAATTAAAAAATATGACATCAGTGAAAAAGCAGTGCAGCCAAGCGATGCATAATATACACAAGTTACAACTCAGTTCATTAATAATCATTGTCAAATCAGTTAACGTACGCAAGCACGTCGCTTCACAAGCAAATTTATAGAACATGTAATTAGCACAAAGTATGAATCACGTAATCGCGAGCAGCAAATTACGTCTAAAGTACGTACCTAAGTGGAAACATGTTACCTGAAAAATAAACTCAATTAATAGTTACCTTTTTTTAGTTTATTAGTTTCTTCTTGGAAATTACATTCTTCCTGAAAATTTCTCGATAGCAAGTCGTCTTAACGTCGGAGACACACAGAGTTTACCTGAAGTTCTTAAATATCTTATAGAACCGTATCCTGAAAAATACTGAATGTTAATAACAGAATTCATCAAGTCACTATAGCTTTATACTGAATTTAATCGGAGAAATTAGACTGTGTATTTATTTACGGCTGTCAGTGCATTCGCACTGAGCGCTCGATCAGCTGTAGACGCGTGACGTAGGAAGTGATTGTTTGCGGTCAACGACTGCCTTCAGCGGCGCGCAGACTTGACTGTTGCTTTGAGTACGTGCCGCCGCCAAAACACAGCGCGGTGTCTTTGTACTCTCCGCATGTTTACATACAACTGTTAGTTTCTCAAAAGTATGTCATTCTACAAAAATTTTTCAAAAATATATCATTCCACAAAAATTTTAACGTTAGATATATGATGTATTCCCTTAGAGCGTCGTGATTTAAGGGTTTCTGCTTCAACAGTGTTATCATGAATAATTTTGCGAATTCTATATGGGCCGTTATAAAGCAGAAAAAATTTGCGACACAAGCCTTTTCCTTTGTGAGACAAACGATGAGCCTTAATTAACACCTTCTGACCAACTGATAAGATTTTTAAACGACCAGGACGCTTAGCTGATTTCTCTCTTCTAGCAGCCGCAGATGCAATATTTTGTAGAGCCAGGTTGACAACTTCAGAATGCCGCAGTTTCCGTGTAGGCGGAAAAGGGACGATTTCAGAAATGCGATTTGTCGGTGCTTTGTTTTTTAATATCAGTATAGGTGGTAAAGAAGTTGAGTCGTTAGGAAGTTCATTCAGAATGTTTTGAAAAATATGAAGATACTGATCCCAAGTTCTGTGATTCTGATGACAATAAAGACGACACAATTTATTGATTTCCTTCATCCATCTCTCTGAAGCGTTAGATTGAGGGTGAAAAGTGAAATGAAAATTGGTTTAATTTTACGACGCCGTAGAGTACGAAGCCAAATTTTAGAACGAAACTGTGATCCATTATCTGATATAACCTTATCAACATGACCCACTTCTTTAAGAAAATGTTTGATGAAAGCGTTAGATACTGAACGAGCTGTTGCTTTGCGTAACGGTGTAAAACACATATTTTGATGTCAACTCCACTGCTACGAAAATGTACGCAAAACCATTAGTAGAACGAACCACTGGACCGAACAAATCAACTGCAGCCATGTCCTTTAATTTTGCTGGAATGATAGGAAACAACGGTGCTCTGTGAGAAACTGTCGGCGGTTTAGCCTTTTGACATAATTTGCATTTGGCAAGAACAAATCGAATACGTTTTTCCATATTATTGAAGTAGCAATTTTCTCGTAATTTATGAAAGCATTTTCTGGAACCAAAGTGCGCATAACTGAAATGCGTATACCAAATCAGCTTATTAACCCACTCATCAGGAATACAAACTAACCAAACAGAGTTGTCGACCGATTTTCGTTTAAAAAGAACTTTCCAGATAGATCGCAAAAACGAGGTGTGACCAAATTGTCCAATCTAACAAAGCGTCTAAGAAAAATTACAGACAACAAGGAAACTACGAACATCACGTTTTGTGGTAGGAACAGCATAATTACGAATAGCGTAAAGTTTTTCTGGATCAGGAAGAATACCTTCTGTAGAAATAATGTGACCGAGAAATTTCACCTGAGAACGACCAAATTCAGATTTTTCTAAGTTCACTGTAATGCCAACTCTTGCAAAAATACGTAACAATGAATCCAAAATTTTGTTGTGCTCACTCCAAGAATGTTTAGCAATAAGAATGTCGTCAACATATGAAGTAATATTGTCACGAAGATAAACAGGTAAAATTTCATTTAAGCTGCGAATGAATGCTGCTGAAGATACAGTAAGTCCAAACGGTAATTTCCGAAATCACATTTAGGTAAATAGTCATATCCGGTTATTGTTTACTTACTCACTAGATAGATTGATAGTCGAAGAGTTGTTTTGACAGATGCAAAGAATAGTGAAAGAGTAGGCAGCGGTACAGAAAACTAAAAGAGAAATAGCACCACTACAGCTCGAGGCCCTGTGCACGCTACGGCACATATTCACTTAGAGTAGTGAATCCCCTGAGGACTTTAATAGCTGCACATAATTTTCAGTTTGTAACTTAGTGGCAAATTTAGCGGAAGTGCGTACATAAATTGAGCTAACCATGAACATGGATGTATGTCGTTCTTAGAATTACGAAAGATCTTAAATTTCCGAACAGTTAAGAAGTGTTTATAGTCAAAGTTTTCGCCTCGTGGCGACCAAGACCTACCGCGTCTGTCCCAGTCCAAATGTCGATTATTGTCAAGTTCGCGCGCCTGTCGCTCTCTTGTTGCATCTCGTAAATGAAACAAATTACTTTCTTCAAACCCTTCTGCTATCTGTGATTCTAAATTCCTTCTGCTGTCTTTTCCTCCGATTTCGCCTTCAATTTGTTTGACTTTCTTTCGTAATGCCTCCACTTCCCTTTTAACGCGTTCATTAAATTTTCCCTGATTTTCAACATGTTTATTTATGCTCTGGTACTCTTCGGTTTCTGAAAATGGCAATGGAGCTGTGTCATCTGAATCTCTGTCCCCATTCAAACTAAGATTTGTCAATTTATCTGAAATCTCCTCCACTCTTTCCGATAAGTCACCTATTTGTTCTTTTTGTTTATTTACGTCTTCCGTAAGTGTCGCGACTCGAGTTTCAGTATTAACGCATTTAGTAGTTAACTGTTCATACTGTTGTGTTAGGTTATTTAATCTGTCATTTGGTACGGATTCCTCGATTCTCTCAAATATTTCTTCCTTATCTTTTGCACGTTGTAAATTTAACTCTGAAAATTTCTGTGCTATCACGCGATCTCTTTCTTCCTGTTCTCTATCCTGTTCCCTTTGTCTAATCTCTACTGCAATTAATCTATTATTGTGAGCATTCAAAATCGGTTGTACCTCTTCTCGAATTTCTTTCTTTAATTCATCTTTCATATTTTTGAAACATGTCCCTATTCGTGAATCTAACCGTGTTTCCAAAGTTCCCATATCATTTTTTAATTCAGATCCCAAAGTTCCCATCTCAGTTTTAATTGTTCCTATCTCTGTTTTTAATTCAGATCGAAACTGCTCCATTGTTCCCCTATCTGTTTTTAATTCAGATCGTAACTGCTCCATTGTTCCCATTTGTGAGTCTAACCGAGATCCCAAATTTAGTATTGCACTCATCAACTGCTCCGTGTTAAGTTGTTCGAAATTCTTTTCGCCCCTAACATTTCCCACAAAACTAACTTCCTTCTGCATAGCCATAAAGCTAACTGTATTCGATACTATTCCAGAATCTTCTGTCGTTAATCTCGGGTTCTGTGAATTTTCTGATTGAGAAAAATTTTGAAATGGTTCCGGACTATTTTCCCGACTTATTACATTGTTTTCCACTTCATTATCCATCACACTGTTGTCCTGTGTTAGCGAGTTCGCCATGTCAACAATTTCGTTATTCTGACTATTCATCATTTTTGCCTTTTTCATCGATCAAGTAATCATTTACAAAATATACAAAACTCGTCACTATACGAAATTTATACACAATGACACTTTATCACTAACAATATCAATCACAAGAAATGCTTCCTTCAAACACGATTGACGAACAATTGAAATAATTGCACTAAATTGTCAAACGCGTATACAAGACAACAACAAAAATAAATTTTGAAAAATACCATTAGAAGAATGACAATTACAAAATCTACACATGCAAAATAGACTACAATTACTAAACTACAAATTACTACTACAATACTACTGTCTACTATTTTTACAATCAGAAGATTCCAAGGGACGATCCGAAGCAGCGGTCGCCACGTGCATGGGGGCTTAATAAAATGAATATGAATGCAAATATTTTTTTTTAGTAGCTGTCTGTCCGATTACGCAAGTCTCGTAAACGCCTGGCCCTGACTAGTATTGTTACGCTATCTGACTGCATAGAACCACAACAAAGAATGAAATGAAAATTTCAGTTAATCCAAATAATTAATTAAGTCCCCAGCAACTATAAAATCTACGAATCCAACAAAGCACAAGTATAACTGTTCTGTGTGTGGCAGTGTGACTCAACGTACACATCTGGCATGGTTCTTCTTCAACAAGACAAGAATTTTCAAATACCATTTATACTGACGTGATAGAAAAAAAATTAGAAATACTATAATTGTGCAAGAAAACCAAAATTACACTCTAATACAAGAACACAAGCCAGATGCTTTGTTGACTGAACCTGTAATGAAGCATTATTCAGGACACACAATAATAAGAAAATAAGAACAGTAGTTAGTTACCTTAATTTATATTGACGAAAAGCACTCAGATCATTACAATATCTCCATTGGATCAACATCTGCTATCTCTCCCATCAAACCACTGCATAAAACATGGAACAACACTCTGCACTACCACATCTCATCTCAACTTCCGCTACAAGCAGTGTCCACCACAACTGCTCAACACGCACACCTGCCGCTACCTCTCAACACGCACTGCCAGTGGAGGCGGCGGAACAATACTCTCTCTGGCGCGATTTTTGGCGCTGTGGCTCAGTGTAGCCACCTTTCAACGGAGTGCAGCTGATTTGTCAAGTAAGAGTTAGGATAAAGAAACCGTCTGATCTCTCCGAGACTATTAGAATTGTCACACAGAGGAAATTAATATTGTTACTAAAGAGAGTGGGTTCATTGTCTCAGAAATACAATGGTACAGGTGTGGATACAAGAACCACTTGCAAGAGAAATGTCGTGAGCTGGAGTGCTACAAGTGTGGACGAGATGGACATAAATCATGGGAGTACAGAAATAAGAAACAGGGAGAAGAGCATCGACAAAAAGCCAGTAAAACGCTTCACCCGTCGCAAAGCATTCCCAAACGCATTCAGAGACGGAGACTTGCTTGTCAGGCATAGTAAAGAACATACGTACGCTGGGGTGACAAGTCATAGAACAGCGATAGGTGCATATACAGATGGAGATAGTATCGCATATACAAGGTATAAAAGGGCAGGGCGTTGGTCGAGTACGTAACCGTACGCAAGTGACTAATATTGAAAAGTTTCCGAGATTATGCCCGCATGGAGGGCTTTAAAAAAAAATTGAACGCGAATTGGTAGTTGGAGCTAGAAGCATGGGACATTCCATTTCGGAAATCGTTAGGGAACGTAATATTCCGAGATCCAGTTTGTGAAGAGTGTGCCGAGAATACCAAATCTGAGTCATTGCCTCTCATCGCAGATAATGCAGTGGACGATGGTCTTCACTTAACGACCGAGAGCAGCGGTGTTCGAGTAGATTCAAATGGTTCAAATGGCTCTGAGCACTATGGCACTTAACATCTATGGTCATCAGTCCCCTAGAACTTTGAACTACTTAAACCTAACTAACCCAAGGACATCACACAACACCCAGTCATCACGAGGCAGAGAAAATCCCTGACCCCGCCGGGAACCGAACCCGGGAAACCCGGCGTGGGAAGCGAGAACGCTACCGCACGACCACGAGCTGCGGACAACATGTTCGAGTAAAGTTGTCTGTGCTAACAGACAAGCAACACTGCGTGAAATAACCGCAGAAACCAATGAATGACGTGCAACGAACGTATCCATTAGTACACACCGCGAAATGTGACGTTAAAGAGCTATGGCAGGAGAAGACCGAAATGAACTCTTCTGCTAACAGCACGGCATCGCCTGCAGGGTCTCTCCAGGTCGTTACCATAACGCTTGTACCCCAGACAACCGGAGAACCGTGGCCTGGTCAGAAGGGTGGCGATTTCAGTTGGTGGTGATGATTGGTTTGTGGGACGCTCAACTGCGTGGTCATCAGCGCCCATACAAAGTACCAATTTTTACTCAGTCCAATTTTTTACACAATCCAATCTAGACACAGTCACAAATGATGAGGATCACACAAAAACCCAACCCTATGCTGAGAAAATCCCCAACCCGGACGGGAATTGAACCGGGTCCCCGTGATCCAGAGGCATAACGGTAGCCACTAGACCACGAGCCGTGGACAACTTCAATTGGTAGCAGCTGGTTGTAGGGTTCGAGTGTGGCGCAGCACCCAATAAGCCATAAATCCAACTTTTCAACAAGACACTGTTCAAGTTTGTGGTGGCTCCATAGTAGTGTGGACTGTGCTTGAGTGGAATGGACTGATTCCTCTGGCCGAAATGAGCCGATCATTGACTGGAAATAATTATATTCGGTTAAATGGAGATCATTTGCAGAAATTTATGGAGTTCAAGTTCCCAAACTACGATAGATTTTTTTTATGGATGACAATGCGCCATGTCAATGGTCCACAATTGTTCACAATTGGTTTGAAGAACATTATGGGCATGCTAGAAATGATTTGGCCCCTCAGATCGTTCGACATCAATCCCAGTCCCGTCCAACATTTGCGGGACATAATCGAGAGGTCTGTTAGTGCACAAAATGCTCCACCAGCAACATTTTCGTAATTACGTAATTATGGACGGCTATGGAAGCAGCATAACTCAATATTTCTGCAGGGGACTTCCAACGACTTGTTGAGACCTTTCAGCCCCTATTTGCTGCACTAGGCCGGAAAAAGGAGGTCCCACACGATATTTGGAGGTATCCCTTGACTTCTGTCACCTCTGTGTAAGTTTCCAGTAGACATCGGTGTGGACGTGTCAGTCGTTAGTCTCGACCTCTAAGGTTGGAAGAGACTTAGGTCTCCTCGATGCAGATCATGTGTTGTAGGTGATAACGGCGTGAGCCATTAGGGACAACGCTGCTCGACTTTAGCAACAGAGCTAAGAGTTTTCGTGAGCACATGAAAATGTTGTCACATGTTGGTGAATGGTATTCTGTAATTATCGGACTGGACTTCCTTAGAAACATCGTGCCAAAATCAATTATTTTGTGGTAAATAACTGAACCTGGTGGTACGTTGTTTCTACTGAGAACAACAACTGCAAGCGAGGCAAAGTTCACCAACAGTTAAAATGTTGGCAACTAAATGCAAACTCGAACGCTAAGAATTGGTTCCTATGATAACGTACCGTCAGGTACAGATAAGTTAGTTTCAATTACTCTAGGTTCCGATTTACTACAGGAAGAATTGTGTGACACAGGACCACTAAAGACGAATGAAGAACTGGATAAAAGCCATTGTTTTCTGCACAAAAGCGTGGTGCACATTAGTAATATAATGGGTCCTGTTAGTCTAGATTGTATTGGCATGAACAAGATTAGTCTGCCCAAGGGCTTAATGATGGTCATTTTAGATATTTTCGGTGAAGATATTGGTAGGTCATGTGATGATCATCGGCTCTAAACCTTCAGTTGATGTTCATTAGTCAAAAGAGTGAATCAGTTACAAGGAAATGATTGATAAGTAACACAAGGTTTACTACTCGAATTAATGGATTTGTTTAATAGAAATGTTCCATTACTACCAACGCCTCCTACACAGCACCTATAGGGAATAATACTCCAGTCTTTAGGAAGCCGTATCGTGTACCAAGGCATCTCCAGCCTCTAATGGAACAACTCACTGTTCAGCAACTAGCAGAAGGAATAAAATACTGGAGCGCCGAAGAAACTAGTACATCTGTCCAGTATCGTATAGGACCCCAGGGAGGACGCAGACCTGTCACAACACGACGTGGCATGGACACAACTAAAGTCATTACGACGAAAGAGCGTAATTACCGTCAGGTCTTCGCTTCTCAAGTCACGGATGTGGATACAAGGGCCATATGCGGAAGGAATGTCACCAACCATATTGTTATCAGTGGTGATAAGACGTGAGAGGTCATGAATAAGAAACAAGGGTAACATCACGAGGAAAAGGTCTCGTTAAATACAAACGAGCTTGTATCGCCAGTCGAAAGGCATTCCTAGTAGAACGAAAAACATCACAGACGTTTGCAGAGACCAAAATCTGTTTATTGCGCGTAGAAAATGACAAGGAACGCAAGCTTCCAGGTGCTCTATCGTTATTCTGGACCTCTTTGGCAGGAAGCGACTTAGGTCTGCACGTAATAAGTTACGTGAAGTCATTAGGGACAACACCGGATTCTCCTAAGTTTTCGGAAATACATGGTAGTGTTGCCAAATGTTGATGAAGGTTATTCCGCGATTTTCGGACAGGACATTCTGAACAAATAGCATGCCAAAATAGAGTTTACGTGGTATACAACTGAATTCAGTGGAACTATGTTTCTGGTTGGAACAACAACTGCAAGCCAGGCAATGTCGCAACCTACACCAATTATGAAGGTTTTATCAACTGAACAGCGAACCCATACTTAAATGATTGGTTCTCGTGATAAAGTATCACCAGGTACGACATAGTTGGTCTGGATTCACGTAAACGTAATCCAAGAAGTTTTGTGTGTGGTAGAACTACTACAAAGTAACGAAGAGTTAGATAAAAGGCATTGATTTATACACGGGGGCGTAGCACGCTTTAGTATTATAAATGAAGAGTTTATGGTTCCTCTTCTGAGTTTGGCATGAACGAGATCAGACCGCCGGACGACTTGATGACTCCCAGTTTAGATGTGCGATTAAGAAGACTTTAATAACTCATGTAACGACCAGAGGTGCAAGCTAACCGTTGCTGCATCCGGAGTACGCAAGAAAGTAAATCACTTGCCACGAAGTGTTCGACAGGTGATGGAAGCTTTGTTATTACGATAAACTTAAAATATTTGCGCTAACACAAAAAGTCGACGCCTGTAAGTAGAAATGGAGGCAAGATATAGACAGCAGACCACAGGATACATATAATAAAAAAGTTTGGCAGTTCACAAGCGTACCCAAAGAAGCAAGGGAGGTAGGTCGCCCCTATGAACGTTGGAGCTAAGACGCTGAAGCTGGAATAGGTTCCTCGAACCGAACCCTGAAAGTAGGATGACAAACGTGGAGTCATCGAAAATTTCGTCATTCCATAAACTGTTTGACACAATTATAAACTTCGAGCTACTGGGTTCTGTTCCTTGCCCTTTTACAACATCGATACATTTCCTTCGGCATTTTTCGTGATTTGTAACAAACTGGGACTGTTGTTGTCCCACTGCATAGAAACTAAGGCAGTAAATTTATAGAGGCACGATTATAAGTTACTCACACAAACGATTGTATTGCGAAGAAATATTATCTGTCATTGTGGATTATAGTGCGAGTTCTTTCTAGACTTACAGGTCTGTATTGATAAGGTAAAGAATTGGGAGGGTCTGCGCAGAATCGAAAAGGAAAAAAAATTGTAAAAAACATAGACAAGATGAAGGAGTAGGGAGCTGTAGAAGGTAAAAACTGCAGAGACTGAAACTGGAGTACATCCAGCAAATCATTGAGTACATACGTTGCGGTGGCTATCGTATGATGAAGAGGATGGCGCAGGAGAGTACTCCGTATCCTATAAGTAGCTTTTGACACTGTATATGTGGAGACACGTTATGTAAATACTTGTAGCATGTCCACTTGACCTAGGAATGACTAAACCTTTGTTCAGAATCTCGTCGCAGTGGAAATCACAGATAGAAAGCACTTACAAATTCGGATTCTTCTTTCTTGGGAGTAGCGCTGGAACGGCAATGAGGAAAAATCTGTGAAAAGTTATCTGGGACCAAACTGATAAGGTCATCGGTCCCGAGGCTTACACATTACTTAATCTAACTTATTTTAAGGATAACACACTCGCCCATGCCCAAGGGAGGATTCGAGCCTCCATTAATCTATACATGTATTTCCTCATCATTACTAACGTTACGACATGAACGAGTATACAATGTAAAAGGCATGTTACTATACACGAAACTAGGTCTACTTTGAGTCTTGGGGTCGATTCCACAATGACAGGTCTTGTAGGCGATAACATCTCTGTCGGCGAAAGATTCATGTCCAGGAAGAGGGCCGTTTTCACAGCGGAAAATAGCTAGTGTAAGCCACCCACTGCCAGCTGCTCCAGTGGCGACCAGACACCTCAGACCGCACAGCGATGGCAGCGGGATAGGAAAGCTGTTTTCACAGCGGAAAATAGCTAGTGTAAGCCACCCACTGCCAGCTGCTCCAGTGGCGTCCAGGCACCTCAGACCGCACAGCGATGGCAGCGGGATAGGAAAGCTGATCTACAATATCTTCCCAAGCTTCAAAGGATCGTATCGCAACATTCGATCCCCTCAAGAGAACTAATTCACTTGAGGGCCGTTTTCACAGCGGAAAATAGCTAGTGTAAGCCACCCACTGCCAGCTGTTCCAGTGGCGACCAGACACCTCAGACCGCACAGCGATGGCAGCGGGATAGGAAAGCTGTTTTCACAGCGGAAAATAGCTAGTGTAAGCCACCCACTGCCAGCTGCTCCAGTGGCGTCCAGGCACCTCAGACCGCACAGCGATGGCAGCGGGATAGGAAAGCTGATCTACAATATCTTCCCAAGCTTCAAAGGATCGTATCGCAACATTCGATCCCCTCAAGAGAACTAATTCACTTTTTGATAGGTCATCCTGCATATGTCACACAATTGCATCGAATCAAAAAGCGAGAATCGAACTTCTCAGGTCAACTCAATAGTGTACCGAGCAAGTAATTTATATGACTCAATGACTCCTTACGACTGCGAGAGGCTGATTATCTCTGATTCGTGATATAAAATCTCTGCGGATATAATGTGGAACATTACGTGTCCAATCGCTGTGCAATTGTAACTAGCGACATTGTTATAAGCAGCCATCTAGAATACGGAATGAAATTCGATTGTGATAACATTTCATCTCATACAAGAGGATGACGTATACTGGAATGTAGTTAGGAAAATCATTCATGGAAAATTATTATTTCGTGAATGGAAAAGGTACGTTCAGCCATTTGGTTATTTTAACTTCTCCCTTGTTTGTGGCTTGGAACATTATTTGGTGTGTCGTAACATTGTATCCTGGGAAATCAGTAGAGCCAGCACCACGGTGGTTTATGCTCTATTTCAAGAGATTATAAATTCTGGACTTTATCGAAACTTAGGCATTGATTCCCATGCTGCAGAGTAGCACCCGATACGGCTTCCACACGGCGTACGATTGTGCTGATTATTTTAAGAATTTTCAGAGTCGACGATCACCGGAATTCTGCAGAGCCACAGGGAGTTATTTCAGGTACTAACTTTGACAGCGTGCATCAGATACAGTATGATTATGAACTGTAACCTCTAACCGTTTTGTTTTGGACATTTGAGAATTCAGCTAATAATTAATTTTATACCTGAGATTGTGAGAGATAATTGTGTAAAAGTATTGGCGAAGCGACCTCTATCGCCCAAAAGATCCTGTTCAAGTAACTATATATCATTCAGTCATAACAATTTCGCTTCAAAATCAGGGGGAGAAAAGTTAAATTGGCGATTGTTTAGGCCATGACTCCGTGTATGACATATATGTGTATCTGTTTCATGCAACAATGGAGCGAGTACTGCTACTACGACATTGGATGCAAACTACGCAGATCCGACACATGGGAATTTCAGACCAGAAACTCGACGGAAGACAACGTATAAGGGCAAGACTTCCAGCCAATCATCTTTCTCTGTTGCTATTCTGTGTAAAGGATCATACTGTAGACAACCTTCTGTAGAGATAGTTTGTGAAGTGCTACGATATTTTAAATACATGGGAAAAAGTGACTCAATTTACTGTGTGAATTAATCAGAAAAGTAGAATTTACGGAACTGTTGGCGGCGTTTCATGGTTTTAACTCACGCGTATTCTGAAATGCAATAGGAACAAGAAAGCGGAATGCAGTCAGCTAACGTAACGGACGCTGTACACGACCCAACAGCTGCGGAGCACGAGCTAGATGGATCCTCATCACCCGCTACTTACTCCCCTTACCGCAACTGTGCAAAAGCATAGTTTGCTATCTAATAATATGCAAGCGCAGTCAAACATCGCACAAGCGGCGTCCAAAATCTAGAGGCTGACTTCGTTCCGCTGATCGTGCAAAATCGAACCATATGTAGGAGATGATAGCTGATCTCATCAGAAGACAAGAGGTTCATGTCGAATGAGTTACACGAGTCGCGTCAGGCTGAGGAAAAATTTGCAATAGACATCGAAATGATAGGTGATACTATTAATCAGGTAGAAGAAGCGGTTGCTAGCCTCAGCAAAACAAAAAAAAAAATGGTTCAAATGGCTCTGAGGACTTCGGAGGTCATCAGTCCCCTAGAACTTAGAACTACTTAAACCTAACTAACCTGAGGACACCACACCCATCCATGCCCCAGGCAGGATTCGAACCTGCGACCGTAGCGGTCGCGCCGTTTCAGACTGTAGCGCCTAGAACCGCTCGGTCACCCCGACCGGCTCTCTGGAAAACAGTACAAAGTATTTCCTCAGGATACGAACAACAAATCAAAGGAAATTTTGAGGTGCATAAGCGTTACTTTTCGGATGAGATCGAAAATTGGGCAAGGGGGAAGAAAAAACAGATGGTGTAAAATCTGCTGTCTCATCCTTATCCCCGGATGAATTACGAGAAGAGAATTTCTTTAAGGAAGAATTAGAAGAGGTTAAGACTCAGCTAAGCTCAGATTTTGTGAAATGGAAGGAGCAAGTCGAGGGATCTATTAAGATGACCGAAGGGAGGGTAGAAGAGTTTCGTAGGGCGGTGAACAGTTGTTGCAACGTATATCAAGCTCCACGACAACAGTCTTCTGTGGACGCATCTAGTTCCGAAAATCCAAATGTGCATTCGACATACTATAATCCCCATGCAGTCCACAAAAAGTAGCTACGTGCCAGTACATGTATTCTACACCTAATATCGAAGAGAAAATCCTCAAGTATCGGCCATTTCAAATATTTAATCCCAGTAAGAGGACGGTAAATCCCGTACTGTTCGCGAGAAGC
Source organism: Schistocerca cancellata (assembly GCF_023864275.1). NCBI lineage: Eukaryota > Metazoa > Arthropoda > Insecta > Orthoptera > Acrididae > Schistocerca > Schistocerca cancellata. The sequence continues at coordinate 477,463,680 of NC_064628.1, read as the reverse complement.
TTCAGGAAAGCTTTGCCAAGGAACTGGACTGATGCACAGAAGATAAGCTACGTATCAGGTTATATTCAAAGAGAAGGCAACTGACGCGTGCGAATCTTGTTGGATTTACGATATCGTTCTGAGCTAAATAATGGTCGCTCGGAATTCAACAAAGTTTGCGCCAAGAAGTATTTACTCTGAACAGTTCTCTTTCAAGCAAGGACATTAAGAAAGTACTTCGAAAAATATCTCAATAAATGTTGCTGTTGGGACGATCCTTAATGCAACAGGATATATTGAGAGTATTAAAAGCTAGATTACAGGACAGTATAAGAAATCAGCTAGTTAATGTATCAGACGAAAATTAGGAGGAATTTTTATCTGTAGGAGATGCGATTCACCTGATTCAAGAAGACCTGAAGTCCACGCCAGGATCGAACAACGGGTATAATAATGCGAACACTGGTGTCTACCATTCACCATGTGGCCGTGGAAATGGTAGTAATGCACAAAGAACAAACAAAATGGATAAAGCAAATCCAAGCAATGTACCAAATGGTAATCCAAACAATAGTTGAAAGAACAAAAGTGGAAATGGAAATGGTAGTGACTTCCGACCTGCCAGAGAGATAGGGGCGATCGGAAGTACAATCCAGTCCAATCTAATAACCAGCAACCGTCAACTAGCCAGTTTTGGAACAATAAATTTCCACAGCAGCAACAACACAATCAGCCGCAGTCTATGCCAGGGGCTTGGCACATCCAGCAACCAGTAATTACGGAAGTAACAGACGGCGCAAATAGTGGCAGTGACGCGCGTCCAACAAACTAATGGTGACCACATCGAGCTCCAGATTTGCGGCCAGGGATTAGAATAGTGGCTACGGCCAGTAATTGTCGATGCTACGCTATAACGATGGAAGGGAATTATCGCAGGAATTGTGTGAGGATATTTATCAGTGTGACAAGGTTTATCCTTTCGTGCCAGTTTCGGAAATCCTTGCTACAATCGAAGGAATTCCAGTCACTGTAACATTAGACACGGGGTCTTCGCCTACTGTCATATCAAGCGCTTTGTTCCAAAAGCTATCACACAAACCAAAACTGCCAGTTTTTCCAGTGGAGGAATGTAGAATTTAGGAGCACCAAGCACAAGATCCACAAGTGTCGAACGCATCGGCCAAAATCTCACAAGGAGTCCGTGGGAATGCGTTCGCCGTGCAGCTCCACAGCTCAACATGCCCCCGATGTCCACCTGGCGTGTGTTGCGTCGACGTTTACACATGAAATGATACAAAACTCAGCTACTGGAAGCTTTTCGTAAAGGTGACAAACAACAACATGTGGAGTTCTTTAATTTCGTTCTTGGCAAAATGGAGGATGGCAGTTTTCTTCCACGCTTAGTGTTTAGTTATGAGGCAACATTCCATTTAAATGGAAAGGTGAACCGTCATAATGTGAGAATATGAGTGCGGAACAACCACATGAAGCTGTACGACATGACAGGGACTCCCTAAAATTTATGTGTTTCGTGTAGTTTCACGGGAAACGTGTATGGTCCATAGAACACTATTACAGGAAGCATATATCTCGATATGATTCAGAACTTCCCTTTCCCACGGTTGGGGACTGTTCGAATGACTTCATTTACCAACGGGGTGGAGCACCGCCACATTGTCATCTGGAAATGCGGAAATTTTTAAATCGAAGGATTACTTAACGATGGATCGGTCGCACTGGACCAAATGATTCAGCCTTACCTCACTGGCCTCCAAGGTCACCGGACCTGACTGTGTGTGATTATTTCTTGTGGGCATTTATAAAAGGATCTTGTCTATGTGTCCTCGTTACCAACAACAAGGAATGGACTGAGACATCGCATAACAACAGCCGTGGAAGCAAAAACTCAAGACATGCTCGCTGCAGTGTGGGAACAGTTAGAATACCGCTTGACTTATGGCTTGCATTTCAAGGCGGGCATATTGAATACCTCTGAAAAGGTATGAAAAAACTTTTCGAGTTTCCCGTTCATCAAAGACTAAATTCATTGTTTACAATCATTAGTTTCAGAAATATCAGAGTGGCAAATCTGATGATTCTTTTCGTGACACTCTGTCGACGGGACGTTAAACACTAATCTCCTCCTCCTCCTCGAGACACCCTATATATAATGCGTCACCAACTCAGGACATTTTTCCAGACTGAAACATGAAATTTTTGAACCACTCCATAATAAACGTGACAGGAGAGACGCCAATAGCTCACGATTCCTACTGACCCCATTTTGCAAAACGTGTGAGAATGCCACAGAAATATCCTCAGCAAACGACAGTTTGGGTTTCAGAAGAGCTGCTCGAGTAAGAATACTCTTTACGCTACACATTACCAAATTTTAGAGGCACTAAATAACAATATAGAACCATCTGCTATGTTTTGTCACTTACGTAGGGCATTTGACCGTATGAATCACTAGATTATCTTCAATAAATAGAGGTTTTATGGAATTTATTGCATGGAAAACTACAGAAAACCGTATCTAAATAATTCCAGCAGTGTAAGCTGAAATCACTTACGGGATTCCACACAGCTCAGTCTTGGATTCTCTATTGTTTCTTACATATGTAAACGGCCATCTGCCTAATAATAACAATCAGAATAAGTTCTTTTTGCTGCTGGCACCAGTATTGTAATCTGTTCAGATATACATGCTGCAAAAGAAGAAATGGTAAATATTGTTCTTAAAAGTATTATTGAGTGGTTTTCTGTGAATGGTCTCGCTCTCAGTTTCAGAAAGACACACATCTTCAGCTCTGCACATCTAGAGGTACTGCAACAATGATAAGTGTAACACATGGTGTGGAAATATCAAACAGGATGGGAACATCAGATGTTTTAAGTATCTATATTGCAGAAAATTTAAACCGGAGAAAAACACATTTTGGAATCCCCAAAACAAATTAGTTCAACCTCATGAGCGCTTTGAATTATTGCAAATCATGAGGAGAAACAAATCAGAAAGTTACATATTTCCAAATGCCACATGGAACAATATTTTGAGGTAACTCAACTTTAAGGAAGGAAGCATTCATTGCTCAAGAATAATATGGGGTGCTTGCCCAATATCGGCTTGAAGAAATGTGTTTAAGAATTCAGGCCCTTTGGCTAATGCCCCACAGTATATTTATTCCCTCATGTTCTAAATAATCCAATGCAGTTAAAAAGGCGCATCGATGTACATAACTACAATAGTAGAAGAAAAAGTAACATTATTTACTCCATATTATAATTACAAAAGCAAATGGAAAAGTGACACTGTTTCTTCCACATTAAAGTTGTTTTTAATACAAAAAGTGGTGCATAATCAAAGTTTTTGGTCAGTTACCCGATTGTATAACTGACAGACAGAGATGTTAAATTGGAAAGCACACTGAAAATTTGTCGTTGACAAGTCCTTCTATTCAATAAAGGAAGTGTGAAAGGTGATGCGTAGTAATATTATACATTCGTATCGATATGTTGTAAGCTAGCGGCGATTCCTTGACTTGTGGTGTCTGTTGTTCCCCCGGAGCATAGTGAGAAGGCTGCGCCGGTTTTAAGACAGTATGCAAGCATGATACGGGGGGGGGGGGGGGGGGGGGGACTTGCAGGTACACTGGCCACGGAGTCTCCTGGCAGCGGCAAGCAAGTCAACATAGTCCACACACAATGACGATTGCCAATTTGACAAGACGGCAGGTCTTCGGATTTCAGCTGGCTACGTCATTGGTAGCGAAATATTAAGTGTTCCATTCCTTCGCGACGTTTCCACTGCTAGTCCAGATCATTTCCATATTGTGAATACATGTTCCAGTCCTGCCACGAAAGTAGTCCACCGAGGTGTAGCTGCTGTGAGATAGTTGTGGTTATCATCATCATCGTAATCATAAAACGGAGGTTAGTGGTGAGCTTCCATCGACTGAGTTACATCTTATCGGGACTTATTTGTGGCACATCGGGTGAACATCGCTTTGCGTCGATAAATTTTGATAGCGAAATTGGTTCCATTACGTTCTGGGCGCCCGGTACAGCAACCGGCTATGAAAACCTCGAAATAAGATAGTCTTGGTTGCAAATGTTTTATCTATTTGTTGACAAGATGTGCTTCACCCTTGTGGGGCATCCCCAGAGCAATGGAAGAAGTATTGTGGTGAGGCAACATCCATCCTTTAATGCCAGCATTTGGAATCAAAAATTATAAGGAAACATCGTCCTATCGTCACTAGACAAATCAAAGCATGAGTACTATCTCCCTTAGGGTTTTATATGCCTAATGACGATGGGACGATGTTTCCTTGTAATTTTTGTCTTAACTCTGCATTCTCGGATTAAAGGACGGATACTGCCTCTCCAAATTACCTCTTGCGTTAATCTGAGGATGTCGCCCAAGTGCGATATGCGTTATTGCCAATAAAAAGATAAAACAATTTGCTACCAAGATTCTTATATCAGGTACCTTCGTGGTACTCGATCGAGATCAACGGCCCCATCATTTATGTGTCGATGAAAACTGGTTCTGTATTTGATGTTTACAAATCATGAGCTCACTATTGTTGTACAGTATGTTTAATTTATGTGTTCCTTTTATTTGAGACGAGCTGAATACCAGGCGTTACCCAGGTGTGACTTTATTCCAATGTCCTATCAGTCCATCTCCTCTGACCCCCTTCTCTCAGTCCCTCCCCTCCTCCACTCTCTCAATGATTATCTCAGCCTGCTTCCTCTCTCTGTACATCTGTTACTCTTACTGTCTCTGTCCAACTCCGCCTCTATTTCCTACTCTCCCATCACTGTCAACCACCTCGTCAAGCTGTGTCCATCTTCTCCATCCATCTCCATGTGCAATTCCTCCTCCCACCATCTCTATCCTTGTTATTGCCCCAACCCCAGTGGGAAACTGGTGGTTGTTACCACCACCGTACTTCTTCCCAGACTGCAGTTAATATGTGCACCAACTTTGGTTCAAATCTTTCCAGGGATTTAGGATGAGAAATTTACCCATACTTCTGCCCGTTCACGCACTTATAAATATATTTCATATGCTCTTACATTTTGCACACCTATTTGTCAACATATTTCACCTGTGCCTCCAGCGAATTTCGCCCTACAGTTTCATTTTCAAGCTGCTAATATTTATGACGTCGTATATCCTGAACTATGTGTCACACAATGATATAATTTTGTACGGACGTGATGTGGTATGTATGGCTAGTGTTTGCGAAATATGATGTGGGTTTTAGTGAACTAATAAATTAGAACATCATACATGACGCGGCAGTTTTTCAAGCATCACAGTGTTTATGGCGTCATACCTCCTGAATTGTGTGTCGTACAATAATATACAGGGTGATTCAAAAAGAATACCACAACTTTAGGAATTTAAACTCTGCAACGACAAAAGGCAGAGCTAAGCACTATCTGTCGGCGAATTAAGGTAGCTATAAAGTTTCATTTAGTTTTACATTTGTTCGCTTGAGGCGCTGTTGACTAGGCGTCAGCGTCAGTTGATGCTAAGATGGCGACCGCTCAACAGAAAGCTTTTTGTGTTATTGAGTACGGCAGAAGTGAATCGACGAGAATCCGCGGGAAACGACTCAGTATGAACGTGACTCGCCTAAGGTGAACGTTTTCTGTGCCATTTCAGCCAATAAAGTTTTTGGTCCCTTTTTCTTCGAAGGTGCTACTGTAACTGGACTACAGTATCTGGAGATGTTAGAGCATTGGCTGTTCCCTCAGCTCGAACAAGAAGCACAACAATTCATATTTCAGCAGGATGGAGCGCCACCACATTGGCACTTATCTGTCCGTAGCTACCTGAACGTCAACTACCCGAGGCGATGGATCGGCCGCCAGGCAGCCTGTGACAGAGCACTTCATCACTGGCCTCCAAGAAGCCCTGATCTTACCCCCTGCGATTTTTTCTTATGGGGGTATGTTAAGGATATGGTGTTTCGGCCACCTCTCCCAGCCACCATTGATGATTTGAAACGAGAAATAACAGCAGATATCCAAACTGTTACGCCTGATATGCTACAGAGAGTGCGGAACGCGTTGGAGTATCGGGTTGATATTGCTCGAGTGTCTGGAGGGGGCCATATTGAACATCTCTGAACTTGTTTTTGAGTGAAAAAAAACTTTTTTAAATACTCTTTGTAATGATGTGTAACATAAGGTTATATTATGTTTCTTTCATTAAATACACATTTTTAAAGTTGTGGTATTCTTTTTGTATCACCCTGTATTTTACCTGGTGCATTCAGTGGTATATGTGGACACAATTTGACAAACATGTCGCGAATATTGTAAGTAGTAAAAAAATAATAAATTAAAACATCATGTGCCATGTTGCAGTTTTTCTGCATCCACAGCGAAAATGTAGTAAGCGATAAACGTTTTCCCGATCATTATTTTGTGGTGGATTTCACCGAGAAAAAGTTTTGTATAGGTGTGAAATAATGAGTAAAGTTTGTTTGAAGTCGCTTAGTGCTGTCATTGCCAAAAACTGGATAAATAAAGTGTGGGTATTCGTGTGTCGTGGGCTACACTGTTCTTCCACGCCCACCCCTTTGATAGGTAGGTGGTTCTTGCCCCCACAGCGATTTTTTCCAGACAGTACGTGACATGTATACCAAGTCTGGTCGAAATCGATCCATTAGTTTAGGTGCTATTCGATACCTTCGCTGTAAATGTAGATAACTATATGTTATGAGAAGTGTGCTAGTATGCTTTTTTTCTTTTTAGAACTGTAAACCTAATTATTTCATTATATTTGTCTGAATCCGGTGGGATGGACTGATGAGAGCGTGGTGAATGTAAATACGCAAATCAAAAAAGTTTTGCATTAACCCGGTTCCCATAACTCTTGAAGATAGGCGTTAACTGTGGGTATTGTGTCACAGACACAGTCCCGTCGACTGTTCAGAGATGTCACTAAACCCACCCGAAGATGTAAACAACCATCCATGAGCAGCTCCTATTTGACGGAGGGGGTCCGGCAGACGATCAGTTTCAGTCATTCCTCCAGGAAGGAGATACACGGCTCGTGTTGTCTGTAGATCAACCACGCCTAGATGGTCAATACCACGGTCCGATCGCGTCCGCATTGTTGCTTTGAGCCAGGAAGGGCCTTCAACAAGGGAAGTGTCCAGGGGTCTCGGAGTGTACCAAAGCGATGTTGTTCGGACATGGAAGAGGTACAGAGAGACAGGAACTGTCGATCACATGACTCGCTCAGGCCGCCCAAGGGCTACTACTGCTGTGGATGACCTCTACCAACGGAGTATTGCTCGGAGGAACCCTCACAGCAACGCCCCCAAGTTGAATAATGCTTTTCGTGCAGCCACAGGACGTCGAGTTCTGAATCAGAATGTGCGCAATTTCACTCCCGACGGCCATGGCAAGTTCCATTCCTGCAAGTACAATACCATGCAGCGCGGTACAGATGGGCCCAACAACATGCCGAATGGACCACTCAGGACTGGCATCACGCTCTCTTCACCGATGAGTGTTGCATACTTCTTCAACCAGGCAATCGTCGGAGACGGGTTTGGAGGCAACCTGGTCAGGCCGAAAGACTTAGATGAACTGTCCAGTGAGTGCAGCAAGGCTGTTTGCGGTGGCATTATATGGGGCCGACGTACGCCGCTGGTGGTCGTGGTAGGCGTCGTAACGGCTGTACCATAAGTGAATGCTATCCTCTGACTCACAGTGCAACCATATCGGCAGCATATTGGCGAGGCATTCGTCTTCATGAACGACAGTTCGTGACCCCATAGTGAACATCTTGTGAGTGACTTCCTTCAGGATAACGACATCGCAAGACTAGAGTGGCCAGCATGTTCTCTAGACATGAACCCTATCGAACATGCCTCGGATACTCTGAAAAGGGCTGTTGATGGACGACGTGACCCACCAACCACTCTGAAGGATCTAAGATGAATCTCGGTTGAGGAGTGGGATAATCAGGGCCAACAGTGCCTTCATGAACTTGTCGATAGTACGCTACAACGAATACAGGCAAGCATCAATGCAGGAGGACGTGCTGCTGGGTATTAGAGGTACCGGTGTGTACAGCAGTCTGGACCACCACCTCTGAAGGTCTGACTGTATGGTGGGACAACATGCAATGTGTGGTATTTATGAGCAATGAAAAGGCCGGAAATGATGTTTATGTTTATCTCTATTCCAGTTATCTGTACAGGTTCCGGAACTCTTGGAACCGAGGTTATGCAAAAATTTTTTGATGAACCGGTATGTAAACCTTTTCCAAATTCTGAACGAAGTTTTTCTGGATGAGCCCTTAACTTCCTTCGTCGGTTATTGGCCTGCTGTTTTGGTACTGTGATTATGTTGAGGACTGTAATTTAACTCTTGTTATTGTAAGTTTGTCTGTTGCACGTTGTGAATTAATTTAGCGCTGAGGCACAGAGATCTATTCAATAGAAAATGTTTTTATTTTTAGAGTGTCTGACTGTTCAGTAATATCTAACGAGCGTCTCATTTATTTATCAAATGTTCTAATGTTACTATCTTTTGCTTCATGTAAGGTTGTTAGCGTGAAATGAATCATGAAATTTTATTTTTTTGAGACTGTGCTTGGCAGTTTTTCACTCCGGAGCCCCGGGATCCATACCATTTGAGAATAATTAGCGCACAACACTACTAAATAAAGTATACAAGATATTGTGGGTGATTAGCGTGTATCTATATATATAAATTATGTAATATGAATGTAAAATGACCCATTCACATGACTACGGTTAATCGTACATATGATTCACAGAACATGAAACTAACTAACCTGCGCGCTCCCCCAGTACTAAAAGGGCAGCAGCGCTCTGGATCTACGGGAGTACGCGCCTAAGAAATCCGAGAGCGTATGGTAGCCGACGCAGGTCGTCATGCAGCAAAGCTCGACATTGCACATGGCAACGCACCCCAGGTATAAGGGAATTTCACCTGGTACACGGGAGCACAGGACAAAAGTTAACAAAGACTGCATTCTAAACTGAAATTAATGAAGATTTCAATTTCCATTGCAGCTGGCTGAAGCACTGCTGGCTGATGACGCAAATCATTATGACCACTTGCTTAATAAGTCGTATCTCCGTCTTCGGTACGAAATACATCACTGATTCTGCGTGTCAGATATCGACAGTTTTTTGGTAGGTTTGTGGAGGTATGTGGCATTAGACGTCTACGCACATGACATGTAATTCGCGTCAATAGCGGGCCGCTGATTTGCGTAAGCGGGATGGCGCCAGACAGCGACCCAGATAGCTTCACAGGTTTTACATCAGGTGAATTTTGTCACCGAGACATCAACCTGAATTCACAATAATGCTCCTCAAACTACTGTAGCACGTTCTGGCTCCGAGACACGGGCAGTTATCCTTTTGAAAGATGACAACGCCATCTGGGAGACATAAAGCATGAATGGGTGTAGGTTGTTCGCAGCTATCAGCGTGTCTTCGATGAGTATCACAGGGACCATGCAAGAGCAGGAGAAGGTCTCCCGTAGCATAATGCTGCTCCCACCAGCCTGCGTCCGTGGAGCGCTGAACGTTCCCAGCCGCCGTTCACTTCCATGACGGCGTTAGTGAAGACGACCATCGACTTAATATAGCAAAAATGTAAGTCACGTGAAGAGCCGAAAAGTTTCCATTTATCGACGGTCGAATCCCGATGGACCCGTGCCCACTGAAACAGAACACGTAGGGGTGGTCTGTGAGGAGTACCATGTTCGAAAACGTACGATGAACGGTGTGCTCCGAAACGTGTGTGTGTCCTTGTGCTCTTTCGGCAGAGATGCCACGGACCACAATCTCTTCTACTTTACAGAGCAGACGAACCTCCGAACCCCATATTCCGTGAAGAGTCACGGACATTCAACCATTTAGGGCCTACTAGTAGTTTCCCTATCCAGCTACATCTTTCCGTAGATGCTCACGATGGTAACAAATAAACATTCGACTACCTCGGCCGTTTTCGAGATACTCGTTTACAGGTTTTGCGTAAAACTAATCTGACCGTCGACAAAGTTGCTTATATTAACGGGTTTCCCCATTTGGAGAGTTTATCTTCGCTAGAGTGATGGTCCATCTATTTCTGTTGCGCTTACATACTTCTCACAGCGCGTCACGTGCCCGGAAATCATGCTGCATCCAACCTTGTGGTGGGCAGTGGTCATATGTTCGGCTTGTTAGTACAGACTCTAGTGCATCTGAGTTGCTCGAATCAGCGACGCAAAAATTGTTAAAGGGACACTTTTTATAGTGACATATCGAAATAATAGCAGAGATGATAATGGTGAAGGCAGATGTAGTACCAGGTTTAGTTGTTGTTACAGTACCGCTGGTGATGGTGGCACTTACAGCAGTCGGGGGGAGTGCCGTACCTTGGTATACTCTTCACTTTCGCCTCAAGCCATCTATGTAATGGGAGTGTAACATAATTCCTCATTCTGTTTTTAAATGCTGGTTTCATTTTATGTGTGCTGAAGTCTCTTCCTGAAATAGAAGACACTCTGGGAAAGTAAGGTTTAGCTAATGTGAGAAACTGTTCCAAGGTGGTTCGATGAAACCTCTGCCAGGCACTTAAATGTGATTTGCAGAGTATCCATGTAGAAGTAGATATAACATGGTCATGTACCTAGGAACAAATATTCTATTGCAATGTTAAAACATAGTACTCGAAAAAATCTTGTCAGTGTTGTATTTAACCGTCTGTCTGTTACGTTGTTACTCTACTACACACCAATAACGAGTAAGTGAAATCAGATTAATCCAAGTATTACCATAAACCAGATAGAAGTTAAATATGTTTTTAAACAGAAGCTGTTAGACACTGAACAGAATCTGCATTTTCAAAACAGGTAAACTTACTAAGACATTAAAGAAAGTCAGTTCATTTGCCAATATCACATTTTCCATCCGAAAGACCTTTATTTTCCAGGTACGAGATGGTGCACGATCGAGAATGCATGGCTTCACTACCATATCGATACTTATAAAAAAAACGAGATAATTTCATGGATAACGCAGAAGGGTAAATTAACAATTTTGATGTAAGAAAATCTTGTATGGAAACGACCAAGTAGAAAGTTATAAGCGAAAATCGCTCTTATACCTCTGACAGTGCACCTCTTTTCTGCCCATATTTTGGAAGAACAAGTAATATATTTCGGGTAAAAATGGGCTAAAATGCACGTTTGACGAGCTATGAGCATTTACTCGGAATAAGAGACGTGTTTCACAGCAACAAAGGTGAACAAGCCCTAATAGCTCCGAAGGTATGCACTTCAGACCCCATGTTACTACACCTTTTTCCTTGTTTTGGACCATGCCAAATCCTCCCAAAGTATGGAAAACGGCTAGCTTGCTGCAGTATAGGTCGACTGTCAGAGATATCCGTCTTCGCTTATAACTTTCGACTCGGTCGTTCCCGTACCAAGATTCCTTACTTCAAATTGTTACATTTACCCTTCTCCATCGTCCCTGAAAGTTTGTAACATCATCACGGTGTGACCATATCTCACTATAAAATTCTGTACCTGATTATATTTTGATGTCATCAGACTATCGATTTCGGTTTACAATGACCATTTTCAGATCTGCAGCAAAATATTGGATAACACAAATACAAATAACAAATTGTCTACACACAAAACAATAAAATAGACCATGATGAAAAGCATTACTGACATGACATAAATGTGCATTTGGGCGCTTTAAATATGATGAGGCAGTAATTGCTATATGTCAAGTTTGTCTCTTAACTTTTTCGTTTTTAACATTCTAACTATTTTGTGTTCTGTGTCATTGCTTTTTATTACTGTAGTGCCTGTTAGAACTTATAAGCCCATTACAGACTTAACTGATTTTATCCCTCTTTATTTTACATCGTACAATTATCATTGAAGACTATGTGTACGCCTACAGGAGCGACATCTGACGAACTTGCAACACAAACATTTTGTGGATATTACTGCTGCAATTTGTTTTGAACTGTAGTGCTGCTGACTAGATGATACTTGTGTTTACTATTATTTATATATGTTTTAAGGCGTTGACACTGACTTTGTGTTTAGCATTTGACGATGCCACTATGGCTCCAGAATATTAGGACATGTTTTTATAAAACAGGTATGCCTCATCATATTTAAAGATCAAAAATACAAATGTATGTCAGTAATACTTTTCAGCATAGTTTATTTTATTGTTTTAAGCAGTAGACAATCTGCTATTTGTATTTGTGTTTTCCCTTATTTTTCTGCAGACCTGAAGATGGTCATTATAGACCGAAACCTAGCCGGCCTCTGTGGCCGAGCGGTTCTAGGCTTCAGTCCGAAACCGCGCTGCTGCTACGATCGCAGGTTCGAATTTTGCCTCGGGCATAGATGTGTGTGATGTCCTTAGGTCAGTCAGGTTTAAGTAGTTCTTAGTCTAGGGGACTGATGACCTCAGATGTTAAGTCACATAGTGCTTAGAGCCATTTGAACCATTATTAGACCGAAACCGGTAGTCTGATGACATTAAAGTTGGTGACTATAGACGTGAAGTAAAGGAAATTTATTCTATTTTCGGGTCACTGTTCAATTAGCAACCATGTCTCAGCTTGTGAAATTCTGCACCTGAATTCTTAATAATTTATTCCAAGTAGCTTTAAGTAATATACAGCACTTCAATGAGTGGAAATATTTACAGATAGAGCATAAGATGCAGCCTAATGTCTAACAACGACGAAAACTGCATAAAATGGTGGAAACGGTTTACGGCAGTCTCTAATGCGTATTCCTTCATGTTATTCGACGATCAGTCACCAGACTGAAGTACCCACGGATGGACACGATGGATTTCTAGGTACGCTACTCTGTAGATACAATAGTCACTCCTAGCAACAGTAATAGTGATACTAATATTTTTTGCTATATTGTATTTGCAACAGTAGAATCCGAATTATTGTATTTAAGTTAAAGTAGAAATAAGATTCTAGGAAGTAAATACGGCCTGTTGTGCAGTTCTGGGTAAGAGGATGTAATGTACAGTAGATAAGTAAAATAAAACAAATATTACATCTTGGGTTGTCGGGTGTTCTGCTGGATTCTGCAGCATTCAGTCTCAGGTCGCACCTGACGAAGGTAACGAGCTACGTAACCGAAATATCGTCCAAGTACGACGCTTATATCCGGCATAACATCCGACAACCCAAGATGTCATTAGATCGCCGGGAAAGCCTGAAGAATTAAAACAAACATTACTTAAAAAAGGCGATGAATTACAGCTTTACGCAAATTTTGAAAATTCATGATTCTATAGACCATAAATTTCGGATTAACACAACTGTATGCAACCACGAGTCTTCAATATGTAATAAATATCCCATTACATAATAACATCGTTCTTCACACCAGCTACATTTTATTTGTAGTAGTATCCTAGCAAAGTGTTTTCGAAATTACAATGCTCTCTTTTTCTTTAATTTTTAGTCGGAACGTCGTATTGCTAGCGCTCCTCCATTCACCCTATTTTTCAACATGATGTATATGTTTTACAAATAAACATGTATGGAGAATTGTCTGTTGTTGCAGAAAAAAACCAACACTTGTTCAGATCCTTAGGAAAAATCGTGCAACTATCTATCTTCTAAGGTGTCTGCGTATGAGATTACTTCTCAAAGACATTGGCCAACAGTTAGACAGTAATAAAAGCAAATCTTTCACTATGTAAATGCTGCAGGACAATCACAAAGTTGTAGTTTCCGAGAAAATTCCCTGATTTTACAGATATAAGTGTTATTGTCATCTTCTAGAAGCCAGTCTCCCATTTTCCTCGTTATGTTACGCACAAACACACTGAAAGAGTATTTGGTCGATTTTTCCAACCGGAAGAAATGTCCTTGTGTTTAGTTAGGTAATCGTGCTTACACAGGTGCCAGGACGTCGCAGTCGGCGACACGGAATACACGAGGCAGTGGGCGGCGACCTGCTTGATCCTCGGCCCGCCCCCTCGCGGCAGTCAGTACTTTATCGAAGGGCCGGAGGATTCCGTAGAATTCCGCACCTACGAGGCCGCCGATCCCTCCTCTGTTTGCTCCCCGGCCGATGGCACACAATGCACCATTCGTAGCCGTTTCCAGCGGACATTTCCGCCAGAGAGGTGATAAAACGCTACTATTGTGGCGCCCGTTGGGAATGCAGGGCACGTTCGGGCTCATAAAACCGTTTCACATTGTGCACAAAATGGTTTCAGCCGAAGCCTGAGAAAAGGGAGTACTATACACGATTGCACACGTATCTGTGGGACTTGGCATCCTTTGCAGGGTTGTGCCAGATCTACAAGGAAGAGGTACGATATTGGATACCTCTGTAGCTTGTAGAGAAACTGATCGATGATGCACTCTCACTGTTAACTAAACACCCTATGACCTATTTTATTATACACCACGAACAAAAGAAAAATTCACATTAAATTTTGTATCTATATTTTTACACCTATATCTTGAATATTACTTGCATCAGGTTACCTTACGTAACAATATGAAATGCATAATAACTGTGTTTACCCTCAAATTACCTTAGTTAAGAACTACATTGTTCATTTCCAATTTATTTGCCTTAATAATTCTTTTGCAAATTTTTGTTGTTAAAATTTCTTTTTCAGTTATTTTTCTCTTTATTATTGAGTACTGGAACACTGCTGAAACATAATCACAGAAATATAATGGGTTCCCAGGAGGACCAGTCAGTATTTAGGAATATAAGACATAGGATCATTCGATGCGAAACAAATAAGTCCAGTAAACGTGGGCTCTAAAATACATTCTCTTAGAGCTATGAGCACTTCGTTTCCCATGCTATGAAACAAAACTCTTTTACCGCAAGCTCTTCACCTTCAATATTTTGCGAGTAAGCACTACGGACCATAATAAGAAAATTTCCTCTGGTGACCATCAGCTCCAAAATACATACTTTAAGAATTACGCTCGCTTTTTCAGTAGAAGAGATGTGTTTTACAGTAGGGCAGATGAACAAACTCTTTTAAAGTATTCATTTGAGAGCCCACGTTTACTGGACTTTTTTTTTCTTTTGGGCCGTTCCACCGCCTCCCAAAGTATGAAAAGCAAAGAGCTTGCAGTAGAAGATATTTCTTTCACAGTGTCAAACAAGATTAAGTGCTCATAGCTCTTAAGGTATCCATTCCTTCTGAAACACTATAAAATAAATAAAACTTATTTTTCTTAAAAAAACACTGTTTTTGGAAATGTAGGAATATTTGGTGTAAAGTTTTGGCGGAAGTACTATTATGTCTAGCATGTTCGAGTAGTGAGTTGTATTCTGGACGTTGTTAGTAAAATGTAGAAAACTGAAACAAATAGCTCGTGAAATTTCTTTTATTAATGTAGGTAGAACTATACCGAACCCTGGAATGGTTTCTGCAATCGATATTATGGAACAGTAATTTTGTTTTTGGAAAATTACTTTTTTCTAAGGGCAAATGTAATGGCTGAGTGGTGATGAACAGAAGACTCTTATATGTAAATATGATTCCCTAATGTTTTAAATTTGGAGGAATAAGTTTTGGAACTATGTTATCAGTGTAAAGCAATACCTATCTTTTGTCTGGCATACTTCGTTTGTAGATTCCTTCGTTACTTTTCCTCCTCCTAGCCATGACCCGTTAAGGTCTATGTGTCAATGTAAGTTCCCACAAATGATAATAATAACTCATTCTCCTTCGAGCAATGTCTCATGTTCTTTTACATGATACTGCTACCAAGTTATGTCAGGCTACTAAGTGGAAGTGTGATGAGACTTACTGTGTAACGTAAATAGCTTGCTTGCGTGATATCCAATTACCCGGCATTGCGACCATCCTACCGAGTTAACAACGAATTGTAGTAATTTCTGAGAACCTGCAAATCAATTAATTAACTAGGTCCAATTGCCCAGTGACAAATAAAATTGGGGCACTTGAGATATTCCAAACTTTCGTGGGTGCGAAAATACGAAGCCACGCCACGTACTCCGAGAGAGCAGTATTGTAGGTCTCGTAGAACTTCAGTCTGTACTATTCCCGTCAATTTAACTTTAACTCACCCGCTGCAAAAAAAAAAAAAAAAAAAAAAAAAAAAAAAAAAAAAAAAAAAAAAAGGAGGGAGAGTTATACAGTAAAAGCAGACTCGGTCTACTAGACAAACTGTGCCAACAACTAGTAGAAGACCTTCCACTTAAATTTGTGTATAATTTAGCCTTTTTCTCTTATTTATCATCAATGTATTCAAAATACGTGATGCAAACAAAATCACAGAAGGTCGTTGTGTGATTTGCTAACGAATATCATTATTTGTCAAAAGTAAAATAAGAGGCAGGTTAAAATGTCGAAACCATTCTTTCTGTTTCTTGCTAGGTTTTCTACCTCTTTACAGGACATAATTAACTTTTTTCGAGGAATAAACTAGTTCAATTAAACTGTGACTCATTTATGGCGAAATCAGCAACTATTGTTTCTCTCTAAACACTATTCAAGCTTTAGCTAATGTTATTGTAATTATTTGTCGAATGGAAGAAATGTACTTAGAACTGAAAATATCTGCCAAATAGAAATTCCAAAAAGGTTCCCTTGCTAACGCATGCAGTCAGCTTCATCATTAAGCTGTTTGAGCTCACCTACAAGCGATACTCGAGTTTTGTCACTGATTTCCACCAACGATTTCCGAACAGTATTGCAGACATTCTTTCACAGGACATGTGAAAACAGAACCCTTAGGAACACGGAGTCTGTGGCTTGCTGTGTCAAGTTATGAATATGAATTACATCTCTTGAAGTGAAATTAACAGATCCATGGAAACGATGTTAAGGAAGATGCAAGAACTAAGATGTTATCACTGAAAACGGTTGTGATACGTTGAACTTGCAATGCAATAAACAAGATCTGGTAGTCGGAAATACGTGCCAGTGCGCGACTTGGGCCTGTATTCGATTTATTGCTACGAGTCGCCTTAATGATCACACTACTTGAGCTCCTCCGGTAGTAGCGTTGGGAGGTAGTAAGTGCCGACATCAGTGACGAGAAGGTCCGAATCAGGCTCGAAGAACTGCTTAGATATGCTAATGGTTAAGATAACTTGCCAACATCAGAATCTGTGAGATGAGCATTTAGAGAACGAATCAAAAGTAAATTTGTAAATTTGTAAATATGATACATTCTACTTACATATCTCATAGGATTCTATGCGTAAATATGTATCACAGACTTGTCGTTTCTATAAATTATGGTTTCAAGCAATGTTAAAAATCATTTACTGACTATATGGGTTTCACTGAGGCCCCTGCTAGAGCTTTTCTTGTAGGAGCGTCTAAGAAATTTTAACTCTCAACATGTTTGGATGCAACCATCACCAAGCCAATATTTACGTTCTATAGTTAGTGTCGTCACAGCCAAAACCCGCTGTAGCCGATTAATAATTTTTGAATATTGAAATAAACTTTATAGTGGCGATAAATGTACCCGCTGACGCTCTCAATCCGTAACGAACAATATAGTGCTTTGCTGAGTGTGAACAAATTGGTGTGCACCAGGTGTCCCTGAGTAGCAGACCACACGTTACCAGTCGCAAGTCTTAGCATGAGCTGACACTTGGGCAGGCGTTTTTCTTGCTTAGCACATAGTTAAAACCTCCGCCGAGACCTGTAGTTTTACATGGCATCTATGTTTGATCAACGATGAAATAGGGACATTGTTTTGTGGGCCCATTGCTTCATTTAGCAGCTTCCTAGCGGCAAATCTCTTCTTGTTACTGTTCCTCTAAATTATCACAACAGCGTTTCCTCTATATATTGAATACATCGTTCTCAAAGATGTCCTTTAAATTTTGTGATACGATACTAACGATTTCATCGCAGCAGTGAACATCACCAGTTTGCGTATGGATACTTCCTTAATGCATACTGTGTCTGTGGCCTACATGTGAATATTGGTGAAAACTTTCCTTTTTCATATCTGGTCATGCTTGAAAGAATTTTAATGTTGTGACCCTACAGTCTTAGATCGATTTAAGACGTGTGTTGCTTATTCGCAACGTCACCAGAGCTTATTCGACTGTTTTTGGGTTGTTACGAGTTCGCATTTTCCATTGTTTCAATTTTGTTCCTCTCTGGTATGTTTGAATAACATTTGATCTTTGTTAGATTTATAGCATTCACTCACCGCCGTCCATTTCTAAAATTTTCTTCTAAACAATTACTTTTCACCAGTTTCTTCCTCCTGATTTTTCGTTGTACCTTCTAATGAAGTAAATCATAATTCACTACCAGTCAATATCAGCCGAAAATCATCCGCCAACTGACGGTTACCAGTGGTTTATTTCATCGTCAACTCTTCCCCGATGCTGATAGTTGATTTAGATTAATGATGAATAAAAATTTATTTCATCAGAAGCTCTGAGTGACTCGTAAAATGACTTTCTTAATATATTTACCAATTGTAGACACCACATGCCCCAAATATATAACCTTCCAAGATTCAATGGAACAATAGGTGAATCTCAACGAAAGTTTCTGATTATCAGCTGCGTCGTGGCGTTGTGTTGTCGCAAAGTTTCGACTCGTCATCTTCGTATGTACAGTGATAACTGCCTAAAACTGCTCTGTTCAGTGAAAAATTAAAATAAATGAAAAATACGAGGACGTGTTTAAAAGTACTGCTTTCGATTTTTTATGTGAAAACTCTTAAGGCTTTTTAAATAAAACAAGTATTATCAACATTCTATACCTTTATTTTCATGAATACGTATTTTCAGCCGTCTGCAGCTAGAGGACTCTGAATTATAGCAACATGGCGATGTGTAACGTAATCATGAAAGTGCATGAGAAATATGTAGCTGTAATTGGGTTTCGCATTCGACGAGTTCGCCCACACATCGCCCACCTTTTCCTTCAGCATTTCAATGCCAGAAACCACGCCATAGAACTATGATATCTGCAACAATCCGACGTCTTTGGTTCACTGTCGTAGGTCCTCCTCCTTACAGTCCCGACTTGTCCCCATCTGATATCCATGAGTTTCAAAAACTTAAAGAACGTTTCAATTGTGATGAAGGGGTGCAACGTGAAGTAAGGTTGCGGGTCAGCCAACCAGGTCAGATTCTACAGTCACGGGATCAACAAACTGGTCTCTCGTTGGGAGAAATATGATCTTCTCCAGGGTGACTACGTTGAAAAATAAATATGTAGACATGAATAATGAAGTTTGTTTTATTTGAAAATCTTTTAAGAGTTGTCAAACAAAAAATTCGAAGTCACTACTTTTAAGCACGCCCTCAAAAAACGGAATAGAAAAGTACCAACTCAGTAAATCATGCAGCAGAACTCGAATTAACAAAAAAATTGATCGAGCTAACCGTTAATAATGCGTTAGGTTACTTATTATGTTATAACTTAATCGTGTACTTCCCTTAGTAGAAGTAGAGTAATCAGATGCCAGGACGAGAGAATTCAAGAGAGCCAATGTGGCAAAATATTTCAGTCGCTACCTTTGGCTGCCACTGCTGGCTGCAGTCACGCCGCTACCTCACACAGGACTGTCAGTCGACAGGTAGTTGCCACCCGGTCGCAGTGCGAGCTGTGAATGCTGGACCGGCAGGGGAAGCTTATACGCCTGTGGTGCTGGCTGCTCGCCACACAATGCGGATCCGTCCGGGAAGCCGAAATGAGGGAGCCTCTCGCTGCTATATGACTGTCAATACACTACCACTCCACTCTACCCTATGACCTACAAGTGAAGAAGAGCAGATTGGTTGTTATGAAACCACTTCTGCAGCATAATAAATCTCTTAAAACAAACTTCAGAAGAAGCATAAGTACAGTAGCCAGCCACAGCTGTGACTTAAAAAACTGATTCGCTTCTAACCATTAGCGGTTAAAGAGCTTAAAAAGCTTCCCTGCACAGTATTTGTTAATTAATTGCTGCTCCAAGATAAGCAAAATCCTTTCGTTTAAAGTTCACTAAGCATACGGACGAGACTTATACTTTGAAGAATCACACAGGAAACGAAGCTGACTGTCACATAATTCGCGAAAACTTAAGTAGTGGATACTCCTAAGTTAAGAGCTCGTTGAATAATGTTAATGAACACTCCCAAGTTTCTCTGTGCCGTACATGTCGTACATCTGAGTTGCACAATTCAGTAATATTTGTAGGGAACCACAAACTACAATCAAAATTCACAAGAAATGGTTCGACTTCACACTGATAATGAAAACGAGGACATTACAGCGAAAGATGCTAAACTAGCAATGAACATTAAGTTATAGACAGTATATATAAAATATGGACATAGCGAAATATCTCTTTGTTGCAGTTATGAAGCTGATTTTATACGGCAAATAAAAAGTTACATTGTATTTGAGGCTTTTTTTATATTAGAAAATCAAACCGTTAACCAGCACGTAGTGACTCCCCAGAATGGATGCTTGTAACGGAGATGTGACACCATATTTTTAAAAATCCGAAACCCATAATAATTAATGTGAATAATTCTGCTGCATCTTGTGCCTCATAATGTCCTTTCTCGAGTGGTAACGTGAAGAAACATAGCTCTGAACGGAGACTGAGGAGCGATTTAAAATTCACAGTAGATGTTTGGTGGTACTAGCAACAAAGTATACGAGATTTATTTGTGAAAGGAATAGAAGTATTGCTAACCAATAGAGTTAGTCATTTTCTTCAAGTAGGGTATCACAATCGTAAGTCTGTTAAAATCCATTCTAAATGCGTTCACTTTTATTTAAATCTAGAACACCTGACCAATTTCGGCATTACTTGTCATTCTCAAGTGCAGTTATCAATATATTGTAAAGTTATCCAATTATAAATCGGCCCTATTTTTACTATCTACGTGATTAGTTACGTGGGTGTATATACATTATGCTGAACACGCGTTCGTTTATACCCCTTGCTACATATTACTGTAGCAGTAACGCATTAAAGATCTCAGAACTTATTTTTCCAAAATAATGATTAATAACCACGAATAATTGGTTCAAAGCTACATCATACGAAAGTTAACACAACAGTAGTCATTATAGGTACAGTCTTCCTAATTCGCCATCACAAACTGGAAAACGATTGCGTATTGCCTATTGGTCCCTGTCTCGGGTACGTCCAACGACATTCGTTTTACCATTTCACCGGCGTTTCGTCACCACGAATGGCTGGCATTGTCAAAAGTTCGCCTTTCTCGTCGCGGACTGGATTGGAACTCGCAACCGGAGACTATAGGTACCTGTCGGGCCAACGTCTGAAAGCTTTTCCTTGGCCGTTACGGCTGTGGTTCACGCCCTACCAGAATCAATTTACGCTGAGACTTCCTTCTTTCTTTTTAATGCTGTTGTCATGTTTGTGAGTTTCCATTGCTTCCCTGAACAAGTGAGGGTGGTAGATCTTATCCATAGCGAGAACCTCTGTTCGGCCGAATTTTATTATGTGATCGGCATTACACAGTGCGTGCTCCGCCACGGATGACTTCTCTACCAGTCCCAGCCTACAGCACCTGTCATGTTCGGTACCCTTGGTACTGATGGACTGTCCAGTAATTCCAATGTAGATTTTTCACATGTACACCGTACGCCCAGTAATGTGCCTTGGTTTTCGAATGCTTTTAATGGAATTAGGTTACGGAAACGAAGAGGGACTTTGCATTTGGTATATGAAATTTAGAGGACATTCATAATGAACAACACGAAGTTCTAATGGCTTTAAGACAGCGCAACAGTGATGTAGCTGTGCTTTCCGAAACAAAGAAGAATGGTGTTGGTTGTAAATATTTGCTGGAGGCCGCGCATTATTTTAGTGGAGAAGACAAAACCAGAAGGGAGAGAGTAGGAGTATCCATCATTCTAAATAAACTTTCGTCAAAAGATGTAACCTCGTGAGAAGCAATTAATGAAAGGTTGATAAAGCTCATTTTGAGAGCTAGATCAATGAATACGGTATTAGTGGGAGTGTATGCCGCTACTGAAGACTCGTCTAGGAAGGTAAAAGAAGATTTTGAACAGATGCTGGTAGAGACTGCAGAAGGCGTTCCAAGTAGCCATGAATTGATATCGGAAGGAGATTTTAATAGAAGAGTAGGAAATGAGTGGAATAGTAGGGCTGTTGAGATGTATGGGGAGGATTTTAGCCATGAGAAAGGGAAAAACTCGTGGATTTATTGGAGCAGTATGAATTACGAGTAGAAAATACATTTTTTGCCCACAAGGATATATTAACATGGTACTATCATACAACAAGTTTGAAATCAATTATTGATTTTCTAATCCTGAACCAAAAGGAAAAGTTAAAAATTCGGTTTGTCAGAGATAAAAGAGGGGCAGTTTCTGGAAGTGACCATCATTTGGTGGCATGTAAAATTTCTATCCCCTATACAGGGTGTATCAAAAAGAATCATCAGATCTGGCATGTCTATATTTCTGAAACCAATACACATATACATTGAATTTTGTCTCTTGATGAGTGGGACACTCAAAAAGATATTTTTTCATAGCTTTTTATAGGTGTTCAATATGGCCGAATATGGCCCCCTCGCGATGCACGGAATATGCAATGCGGTATTCAAATTGTTCCCACACTGCAGCGAGCATGTCTTGAGTTACACCTTCCACAGCTGCTGTTATGCTATGTCTCAGTTCACTCACTGTTGTTGGTAACGGAAGTAAATAAGCCGAGTCTTTTATAAGCACCCACAAGAAATATTCACATACAGTCAGGTCCGGTGACCTTGAAGGTCGGTCATGTAAGCTGAATCATTTGATTGATTGCGACCAATCCATCAATAAGTAATCCTTTGATTTAAATATTCCCGCACTCCTACCCAGTGTGGCGGTGCCCCATGCTGTTGGTAAATAAACTTTTTCGAATCAGTCTCAACCTGTAGGAAAATAACGTTCTTAAGTATATCGAGATATGTGCTTCCTGTAACAGTGCTCTCGACAGACAAAAATGGACTATATGCCTTTGAGGAGTAGAGGCGAGCGGATGAGGTCGCAAAATGTTGACCGTCCTGAGATCATAAGGTACAACTTGATCGGTTTAGGAAAAGATCGTGTTCAATACTTACACCAACACCAACTGGCAGACAAATTGGAGATTGCAGAAAGAACAGTAGAAGAGGAATTTGAACATGCAGAGAAGGCCATTGGTGGAGCAGCGAAAGAAGCACTTGGGGAATATGAAAATAAGATGAAATCAATTTGAAGGGATACAGAAATAGCAGAGAATATAGAAAGGAAAAGCAGCTTATTTGACATTTCTGAATGTGAGTGACATTCAAAGAAGAGATAGGTATAGGACGCTACGTAGGGAAATAAAAAGAGAAGTGTTAAAAAGAAAATACAGGCATGGGAAGAAAGATATGAATGTGTAGAGAGGATGATTCGTGGGGCTCGCACTGCTGAGGTATGGAGTACAATCAAGTCAATGCGTTTGTCAACTATTGATTAGTTATATTGTAACCTCCCCGTGAGAAATTCGAAAGTCAATGATTATAAAAGAATGTGCCATTTGTCGTCTTCCAACAAAACTGAATAATTAACTCCCCACAAACATTAACGAATGAACATTGCTCATAAAACCCACAATAATGTTAATTAAATAATGAAGCATGAACTGGATCTAACATCTCAACAACAATAATTAAACCTGACAAATTTTATAGGTACACTAGCGCTGACCTACGGCCCTGTGAAATAATTAAACCTGATAAATTCTTACTTCAGTAAAACTCCATCTGCTCTTATTTTGGCACAGCTTCGTGCAATGCTGGCGTATATTTAATTCTGATTCTTGGAGGGAATGCATAGGAAATATTCTTTGAATTGAAATGGATGCTTTTTCTTCAAAAGGGTGGAAAAATTCTTTAAATTGAAATAATTACTTTTCTTTAAAAGATTTACTTTATAGAAAATTATTATTGGGGCGATTCTTGTACAAATTAATTACAATTAACATATGTTATTAGCTGAGCGCAATGCTGCTTCATTACCTTCGTTAACAATATACCTCATCCTGAAACGTGACCAGAGATGGAGGGAGAGCACGCCGCCGACCCATGTCGACGCCCGCTCAGTACAACCGTCCACTCGCTACAACTACTGCCGACAGAGTGCCACTCGCAACTGAACCATTCTCTCTGCCGACTCCACACACACTACTACTGTCGTCTCGCGCGCGCTACTACTCTCCAACTGAACTCTCGCGCGGTCAAGCGCAGACTAGCCACGATAAATAACTCTCTGGTCAGAGATTCTCTCATGTCTCGCCATCGCTGGTACTGAATACATATGAAACATACGCGTTTCAATATCATAATAATATTAGTCACTGACAATGGACAACGTAATTTAAAGATTTATTCCATGGAAATCAGTACGAATTTTCACATTATTGTAAGGTAAGGATGCAACGGGAGTAATTATGGCGTTTAGATATAAAAGTACTTCAACAGGCCGTGAGGAGATGTAAAATGAAGAAGGCACCAAGATATGTATATATATATATATGTCCAGCGCTTTTGAAGTTCGGTCTTTCGAAATTGTTGGAGATGCTAAGGGAGTTGTATGAAGCAGTATTAAATAGAGAAGACGTTCCATCCAATTGGAAAACATGTTTCATAAGTCCGGTACATTAGAAAGGGTCACATAATGATACAAATATTTATAGGATATTGGCAATGATCTATTTCGATGAAAGACTGTACTAGAAGGTACTGAAAGATGTGATAGAGAAAGAAACAAATTGCAGGCAGCAAGAAAAGCAAACAGGATTGTGAGCTGGAAGATCGGTATTGGACAACTTCCCAATAATGAAAGTAATGTGTGAAAAACGTAGAAATGTTGGACTGGAGACGCATGTTGCATTGATTGACCTACAGAAGGCATACGACAATGTAGCCACGAACAACCTTTGAGAAAAGTTGAAAGAGATAGGGTTAGATCAAAGACTGCTAATGGCTGTTATGAAATTAGATGAAAATAAAACAGCGAGAGTAAGGACTGGGAATAGTCGTACAGATGAATTCGAAATGAATATAGGTCTCCGGCAGGGATGTAGACTGTCACCGACCCTCTTTAACTGTATCTAGGACCAATCCTGCAGACTTGACATAGAAAATGCCAGGTTACGGGAGTGACAGTGGAAGACAGCAAGATATTTAGCCTGTATTACAGATGACTAGATTGTTTTAGCGGAAGATGAAGATAATCTGAGCTTTATGATACGAAAGCGTAGAGAGGAACACAATAAGGCCGACCTGAAGATGAAAATGAAGGATTAGGAGTATAGTTGCTGGAACAGATTTAGTAAATAATATGGAGGTAGATGGAGAGGTAATTGTAGGCGTGGGAAAGGCAAAATACCTTGGAGCATTATTTAATAAACATGGTACAAGGAATGATGAAATCACTAGTAAGATAGCTAAAAGACGATCTTAACAGGGCACTGAACTCTGTTCGGTGGAACAAAAAGATAAGACGAACAACGAAGAAGAAAATGTATAAGACTATAGTCCGGAGTGTAGTTTTGCACGGAACAGAAACATGGGACTTTAGCAAAAAAGAATATACTGCTTGTCACTGAGATGAATTACATAAGACGAAGCTCAAGCTGCACCAGATACTTTTTTCTTTGTCATTAGTCTTCTACTTGCTTTGATGCGGCCCACCACTAACTCCTCTCCTGTGCTAACCGCTTCATCTCAGACTAGCACTTGCAGCCTACGTCCTCAATTATTTCCTGGATGTATTCTGTCTTCCACTACAGTTTTTTTTCCCTCTACAGCTCCCTCTAGCACAATGGAAGTCATTCCCTCATGTCGTAACAGATATTTTATCTTCCTGTCACTTCTCCTTACCAGTGTTTTCCACATATTCGTTTCCTCTCCGATTCTGCGTAGAACTGCTCATTCCTTACCTTATCAGTCCACCTAATTTTCAACATTCGTCTGCAGCACCACATCTCAAATGCTTCTGTTCTCTCCTGTTCCGGTTTTCCCATAGGCCTTGTTTCACTGCCATACAATGCTGTACTCCAGACGTACATTCCCAGAAACTTCTTCCTCAATTTAAGACCGATTTTTTGTATTAGTAGACTTCTCTTGTCCAGGAATACCTTTTTTGCCATAGCTAATCTGCTTTTGATGTCCTCCTTGCTCCTTCCTTCATTGGTTATTTTACCGCCTAGGTAGCAGAGTTCCTTACCTTCATCTACTTCGTGACCATCAAACCTGATAAGATTGTCGCTGTTCTCATTTCTACCACTTCTCCTCACATTTGTCTTCCTTCGATTTACTCTCAGCCCAAACTCTGTACTCATTAGACTGTTCATTCCGTTCAGCAGATCACGTAATTCTTCTTCACTTTCACTCAGGATAGCAATGTCATCAGCGAATCGTATCATTGATATCCTTTCACCTTGAATTTTCATTCCACTCCTGAATCTTTCTTTTGTCTCCATCATTGCTTCCTCGGTGTACAGATTGCACAGTAGGGGCGAAAGACTACATCCTTGTCTTAAATCCTTTTTAATACGAGCATTTCTTATTATCCTCTCTTATTATTCCCTCTTCGCTGTTATGTATATATTGTATGTGACCCGTCTCTCCCTACAGCTTACCACTATTTCTTTCAGAATTTGGAACATCTTGCACCATTTTACACTGAGGTCGACAAATCCCATGAACGTGTATTGCTTTCTCTTTTCGTGCTTCCATTATTATTTGCTACGTCAGAATTGCCCCTCTCGTGCCTTTACTTATCCTAAAGCCAAACTGATCGTCATCTAGCGCACCCTCGTTTTTCTTTTCCATTCTTTTGTGTTTTATTTTGTAAGCAAATTTGATGCATTATCTCTTAAGCTGATTATACTACAATTCACGCACTTGTCATCTCTTGCCGTCTTCGGAATTATGTGGATGGTGCTTTTCCGAAAGTCAGATGGTATGTCACCAGACTCATATATTCTACACACCAACGTGAACAGCCGTTTTGTTGCCACTTCCCCCAATGATTTTAGAAATTCTGATGGAATATATCTATCCCTTCTGCCTTATTTGACCTTAAGTCCTCCAGAGCTCTCTTAAATTCTGATTCTGTTACTGGATCCCGTATCTCTTGTAAATCGACTCCTCTTTCTTCTTCTGTCACATCGGAAAAATCTTTCCACCTATCCGCTGTCTCCTCTCCATTTAACAGTGAATTTCCCGTTGCGTTCTTAATGTTATCACCCTTGACTTTAATGACACCAAAGGTTCATTTGGCTTTCTTGTATGCTCAGTCTGTCCTTCCGAAAATCATTTCATTTCTCTTTCGAGGTCTTCACATATTTCCTGCAGCCATTTAGTCTTAGCTTCCCTGCACTTCCTATTTATTTTATTCCTCAGCGACTTGTATTTCTGTATTCCTGAGTTTCCCGGACCATTTTTGTACTACCTATTTTCATCAATCAACTGAAGTATTTCCTCTGTTACCCATGGTTTATTTGCAGTTACCTTCTTTGTACCTATGTTTTCCTTCCAGACTTCTGTGATGGCCCTTTTTAGAGATGTCCATTCATCTTCAACTGTACTGCCTACTGAGCTATTCCTTATTGCTGTATCTATAGCCTTAGAGAACTTCAAGCGAATCTCGTCATTCCTTAGTACTTCCGTATCCCACTTCTTTGTGTATTGATTCTTCCTGACTAATGTTGTAAGCTGCAGTCTGCTCCTCATCAGTACTATATTGTAATCTGAGTTTATATCTGCTCCTGCGTACGCTTTACAATCCAGTATCTCATATCGGAATCTGTGTCTGACCAGGATGTAATCTAACTGAAATCTTCCCATATTACCGGGCCCTTTCCAAGTATACCTGCTCCTCTTGTGATTCTTGAACAGAGTATTCGCTGATACTAGCTGAATCTTGTTACAGAACTCAATTAGTCTTTCTCCTCTCTCATTCCAAGTCCCAAGCCCATATGCTCTTGTTACCTTTTCTTCTACTCCTTCCCCTACAACTGCATTCCAGTCCCCCACGTCTATTAGATTTTCATCCCCCTTTACTTACTGCATTACCATATCAATATCCTCATACACTTTCTCTATCTGTTCATCTTCAGCTTGAGACGTCGGCATGTATACTATCGTTGTCGGTGTTGGTTTGCTGTCGATTCTGATAAGGAAAACCCTGTCACTGAACTGTTCACAGTAACACAGTCTCTTCGCTACCTTCCTAGTCATAAGGAATCCTACTCCTGTTATACCATTTTCTGCTGCTGTTGATATTACCCTGTACTCAACCGACCACAAGTCCATGTCTTCCTTCCAATTCACTTCACTGAGCCCTACTATAGTTAGATTGAGCCTTTGAATTTCCATTTTCAGATTTTCTAGTTTCCCTACCACGTTCCAGCTTCTCACATTCATGCCCCGACTCGTAGAACGTTATCCTTCCGTTGATTATTCAATCTTTTTCTTATGGTAGCCTCCCACTTGGCAGTGCCCTCCCGGAGATCCGAATGGAGGACTATTCCGGAAATGTTTGCCAATGGAGAGATCATTATGACACTTCTTGAATTGCAGGCCACATGTCCGTTTAATGCAGTGGTTGCCTTTGCCTTCTGCATCCTCATGCCGTTTGCTGATTCTTCCGCCTTTAGGACAAGGAAAAGAGAGTGCCCTGAACCTCTGTCCACTCCTCCGCCCTCTTTGACAAGGCCGTTGGCAGAATGAGGGTAACTTCTTATGCCGGAAGTCTTCGGCCGCCAGTGCTGATTATTGATTAAAATTAATCAAAATATTCGAACGATTTGATTATGAAGCAAAGACGTTACCCCTAGACCAAGGGTTATCAGATGGGCAGGATAAGAGATAACGTATCCGACAAATGGATGAAAACGGATAGGGATATCTGTGATGACATCCAACGAAATCGGCTGTTGTGGTTTGGTCACGTGAATAGGATGACTGAAGATAGGGTACCAAATAGGATACTACGTTTAATACTATCCCAGTGGAAGAAGAGGGGGTCAAGCACGACGCAACTGGCAAAAATATGTGGAGAAGGCAACGCAAGCAAGGAATATGAATTTTGTGGAAGGTCAAGACAGAAGAAGTGGGCGAATGGGGGCAGAGATGCGGCGCCAGCTGTAGATAAGAAGACGCCGTATGCGATATATTACAGGCATTGCGTATTGATGCTGGCAGACGGCAAGAGATATGCGAGAGTTGCAAGAAAGACTGCACATTGGGAACAGGAATACGTGGCGTATTACATACGAGGACACATCTAAGGCTAAGCGTAGATCCGACGCAGTGTTTCATACGGAATGCGGATCCGTTAATCGAGGCATCTTGTCTCTCGATGGGCGAAAAGAGGAACTCAACAGTCCGATCCTAAGTGCTTCTCATTCACCACTTTATGTACTGGCGAAACTTGTGGTTTCCGTACTTTAGCCGCACATGGCAAACTCTGACACATATACAAGGTGAACAACAAGGGATGTATTCTTTCCTATAGCCACGAGGGACGTTACGTTTTGCTGCTGCTGCAGTAAGAACACCCACAAACCGTGTATAGATCTCTGCAGCTGAAATGCTTCATAACGAATTCCAAAGAACTGGGGATCCTGACATAGGAAACCAAATACTAAACGTCATAAATGAATGCAGAAGGGAAAGATATGAACATACAACAAGAAACCTGGACTTCACCCGATCTAGCACGAAGACATGGTCTCTCTTACGTCATTTGGGAACACCAACACCCCGAATAAATAGCAACCCTAAAATATCTCCTTCATAAGTAGCGCTACAGATAAAACGACGGGCGGAAAATGTCCCAGTATATGATATCTTCGAGAAAGAGATTAAAGCTAAGATTAAAACTATCGACAGCCAACTCCATACGGATTTCTCTATTCCGTTCACAGATTTGGAAATGAATAACGCGATAGAATCTTTTAAACTGAGGAAAGCCGCCGGTATAGACGGAATATTCTCTGAATTCATCATACATCTGGACCCCTCCGCCAGTGCATGGTTTAGACATCCTCCCATCACTGATTTTGATCCTTCGATACCGGTGGAAGGAATGCAAATGCCCAGAAGAACTTGGTGAAGACTTAATCGTGTGAGGACTAACCACGGCAGGCGTAAGGCCGTTCTCCACAAATGGAAACTCATTGATGACCCACGATGCGACTGTGGTGCAGAAGAATAAATAGCCCCTCACCTATTCTTCGAATGTCCTGAGAGGAGGTTTGAAGGAGGTTGGAGGGATATCATGAATGCTACTCCATGTGCTGTTCAGTGGGTGACCTGCTTAGATGTGGACTTATAATAGCTGCAGTGGTTGTCTCCCTAATCTTTTGGATATTGTTGTTTCCAATCAATCATTTAATAATATATTTGTAAATCGTTTATTATAATAATTAATAGTATGTGTGCAATTTTACTCTTTAGATGCCATACGCTAAATAAATAAATAACAAGGTGAACGTTTAATAAAACCGGCAGACTGTATGGACAGATTCCTAACTGGAAATGCAGGAAAAAGAGCCTATGAACAAGTGTCCCTAAATGCATCATTGCCACACTAGACGGCGCTCACGAATTAAATATCCTCTGCCCACGTGCCCTATGTTGCTTGGAAGTTGCAGGCTGTGTTATTGATGCAGCCTGCTGTAAGCAGCAGAATGGTCTGGTGTTTGCATGCCGATATGACGTTGGCACTACACACGCTGGCAGATGACGTTCACCATGCATTCCCCATACCCACATCTGCCATCGGATCGCCACATTGTGTACCGTGATTCGTCACTCCACACAACGTTTCTCCGCTGTTCAATCGTCCAATGTTCTCTCTTTACACCAAGCGAGGCGTCGTTTTGCATTTACCGACGTGATGTGTGGCTTATGAGCAGCCGCTCGACCATGAAATCCACCTCCTGCCTACCTGCCACAGTACTTGCAGTGGACCCTGATGCAGTTTGGAATTCCTACGTGATGGTTTGGATATATGTCTGCCTATTACACATTACGACCCACTTCAACAGTCGGCGGTTTCTGTCTGTCAACAGACGGGGTCGACCTGTACGCTTTTGTGCTGTACTTATCCCTCCACGTTTCCACTTTACTATCACATCGGAAACAGTGGACCTTGCGTACAGACGTATGACACAAGTGACACCCAATCACCTGACCACGTTCGTAGTCCATGAGTTCAATGCACCTAATATGAAAAACGTATGTTTTTGGGGGTGTCCGGATAATTTTGATCACATAGTGTACCGCATACTGTGTATAATTGGAAAGGTCTATGTTGGAATGATTGTACGAGCCGTCAATACCAGGATCACGCAACTTAAACGGCAATTCAAATTGAAACAATTGAAGAAATCGCAGCGATGGATCACGCACTGTTTGAGACGAACCACACAACAGAATTCGGCAACACTGAGTTTCTCGATGTCGAGAACGGCAACAACGTCCGCTTGTTCAGAGAAATCATAGAAATGTACAAACATGACAGTATCTTCAAGAAAACAGAAGAAAACAAATTCTCCGTTACCGAGCAGGAGCGATCAGCACCTGCAAGTACCACGGGGAGAACTGCAGAATTATTGACCAGGTAATAGCCCTTAGACAGTGGCGCAACAAGTTGTTACATGTAACCTCCCGTCGTGAGCTTGACTGTCACCATCGATAGAGGATGAACTTTTGACAATACCACCGGATCGTGCTAG
The DNA here is from genome assembly GCF_023864275.1 of Schistocerca cancellata. Lineage (NCBI taxonomy): Eukaryota > Metazoa > Arthropoda > Insecta > Orthoptera > Acrididae > Schistocerca > Schistocerca cancellata. The sequence continues at coordinate 477,431,889 of NC_064628.1, read as the reverse complement.
CGCAACGTCAGTATCATCTTTAAACGAATTTTGGGCAGAAAAACACGGAGAAAGGAGGTTACATCAGGATTTAACGTACCATCGAGGTCATTAGAGACGGAGCGCAATCTCAGATTGTTGCAAGAATGGGAAAGGAATTAGGCCGTGCCCTTTCAAAGAAACAATCCTCGTGTTTTCCGGGAGCGATTTAGGGAAATTAGGGAAAACATAAATCAGGATGGCCGAACGTGACATCGAACCGTCGGCCTCCCGAATGCGAGTGGCGTATGCTAGCCACCTCGTTCGATCCTGAATGCGAGTCCAATGAGCTAATCACTGCGACATATTGCGCAGCAGGAAATTCAGGACTGAAGGCAACATGCAATGTGTCAAGAAGTGGACTGGAACGCCTCAATAATTTTCTAGACAACGGCTCTTCAATGGTAAATCACTGAATGGATATCAGGATAGACACAGAAGTCAGATTAGATTAGATTAGATTAGATTAGATTAGATTACATTAATACTAGTTCCATGGATCATGAATACGATATTTCGTAATGATGTGGAACGAGTCAAATTTTCCAATACATGTCATAATTAAGTTAATTTAACAACATACTTAAGTTAATATAACAACTTTTTCATTTTTTGTGTTTTTTATTTTTATTTTTTGTATTTTTTAATATTTTTTTAAAATTTATATCTAAAAATTCCTGTATGGAGTAGAAGCAGTTGTCATTCAGAAATTCTTTTAATTCCTTCTTAAATACTTGTTGGTTATCTGTCAGACTTTTGATACTATTTGGTAAGTGACCAAAGGCTTTAGTGCCAGTATAATTCACCCCTTTCTGCGCAAAAGTTAGATTTAATCTTGAATAGTGAAGATCATCTTTTCTCCTAGTATTGCAGTTATGCACACTGCTATTACTTTTGAATTGGGTTTGGTTGTTAATAACAAATTTCATAAGAGAGTGTATATACTGAGAAGCTACTGTGAATATCCCTAGATCTTTAAATAAATGTCTGCAGGATGATCTTGGGTGGACTCCAGCTATTATTCTGATTACACGCTTTTGTGCAATAAATACTTTATTCCTCAGTGATGAATTACCCCAAAATATGATGCCATATGAAAGCAACGAGTGAAAATAGGCGTAGTAAGCTTATTTACTAAGAAGTTTATCACCAAAATTTGCAATGACCCTTATTGCATAGTAGCTGAACTCAAACCTTTCAGCAGATCATCAATGTATTTCTTCCAATTTAATCTCTCATCAATGGACACACCTAAAAATTTGGAATATTCTACCTTAGCTATATGCTTCTGATTAAGGTCTATATTTATTAATGGCGTCGTACCATTCACTGTACGGAACTGTATGTACTGTGTCTTATCAAAATTCAGTGAGACACCGTTTACAAGGAACCACTTAGCAATTTTCTGAAAGACAGTATTAACAATTTCATCAGTTAATTCTTGTTTGTCAGGTGTGATTACTATACTTGTATCATCAGCAAAGAGAAATAACTTTGCCTCTTCATGAATATAGAAGGGCAAGTCATTAATATATATTAAGAACAACAAAGGACCCAAGACTGATCCTTGTGGAACCCCATTCTTGATAGTTCCCCAGTTTGAGGAATGTGCTGATCTTTGCATATTATGAGAACTACTTATTTCAACATTCTGCACTCTTCCAGTTAGGTACGAATTAAACCATTTGTGCACTGTCCCACTCATGCCACAATACTTGAGCTTGTCTAGCAGAATTTCATGATTTACACAATCAAAAGCCTTTGAGAGATCACAAAAAATCCCAATGGGTGGTGTTCGGTTATTCAGATCATTCAAAATTTGATTGGTGAAAGCATATATGGCATTTTCTGTTGAAAAACCTTTCTGGAAACCGAACTGACATTTTGTTAGTACTTCATTGTTACAGATATGTGAAGCTACTCTTGAATACATTACTTTCTCAAAAATTTTGGATAAAGCTGTTAGAAGGGAGATTGGACGGTAATTGTTGACATCAGATCTATCCCCCTTTTTATGCAAAGGTATAACAATAGCATATTTCAGTCTATCAGGGAAAATGCCCTGCTCCAGAGAGCTATTACATAGGTGGCTGAGAATCTTACTTATCTGTTGAGAACAAGCTTTTAGTATTTTGCTGGAAATGCCATCAATTCCATGTGAGTTTTTGCTTTTAAGCAAGTTTGTTATTTTCCTAATTTCAGAGGGAGAAGTGGGTGAGATTTCAATTGTATCAAATTGCATAGGTATGGCCTCTTCCATTAACAGCCTAGCATCTTATAATGAACACCTGGATCCTACTATATCCACAACATTTAGAAAATGATTATTAAAAATATTTTCAACTTCTGACTTTTTGTTCGTAAAGTTTTCATTCAATTTGATGGTAATACTGTCTTCCTGTGCTCTTGGTTGACCTGTTTCTCTTTTAATAATATTCCAAATTGTTTTAATTTTATTATCAGAGTTGCTGATTTCAGATGTGATACACATACTTCTGGATTTTTTAATAACTTTTCTTAATATAACACAGTAGTTTTTATAATGTTTGATAGTTTCTGGGTCACTACTCTTTCTTGCTGTCAAATACATTTCCCTTTAGTAGAAACTACATGTTTGTCATGAACACATCTTCCAGAAATACAAAATTAGGAACTTGACACGCTCGTGATGTACCGGAAGTGTGTTACACTTTATCAGACATTCACGAAGACTACAATATGTTAGGTTCCTAAGCCACTTAAAACATAAAGTGTTTGCTAGCTGGCATAGCAACGGCCTTGCCGCAGAGGTGACACCGGTTCCCTTCATATCACTGAAGTTAAGCACTGTCGGGCTTCGTTAGCTCTAGGATGGGTGAACGTCTGGGTCTGCTGCTCGCTGTTGGCGAGCGGAGTGCCCTCAGCCCTTGTGAAGCCTACTGAAGAGCTACTTGACTGAGAAGTAGCGGCGCCAGCCACGAAAACTGACGATGACCGGGAGACCAGTATGGTGAACAGATGCCCCTCTATTTCCGCGTCCAAGATGGAACACTAGATTGCATAGGTCAGTGTTCAAACAAGTGCACTACTAAAAACGAACTTTTCAGATGTGGATTTCGTAAATATATTTAAGGATATGGTAAAACACCAAATTAAATTCAGCAACTGGCCAGTTTCTTACAAGAAGGAGGTTATGCACAAATAATGGCAAGGAGCAGTTATTTAACAAAGGTATTTGTACGAACAATGAAAAATGTTGCGGATATGAAAATCTCAAAATGAATAATGCAGATATTAAAGAGAACTTTAAGTGAGCGATGATCTCACTATATAGTATAAGTTAAAAGTGTTCTAAAATATAGTCGAGATGATGTGAGAAGGCACAATGAAAGTTTCATAAGTAGAAAAATTAAAAATAATGACAGCATGAAAGAACAAAACAGAAATTATATCTTATGACGGATAAACGCCAAACTTAACCTGTAAAATAGCAAAAAGCACTGTACGTAACAAAAGAGGCAAAGCTTGCGGCGGGATGGGGTCGGTCGTCTGCGTTAGTGTTAACGCTATCGTTCAGTCCAAATACATAGATAGGATTCTTGCCGATGTCCCTTCGCTCTGTGGTAGTAGATACGCGCTAGGCAGTGTAAAGCAGCGTTGATGAAAACACTCCCTAATACCAACCACACAGAGGCAGCGTAACTCTAGTTGAAACTCAGTTCCTGAAAGTTCATGATTAAAAAGTCGAGCGTTCGGGATATTTAGTCTACTTGCAGAAAAGCGTTTAAAATTGGATTAAATCTGTTTTTTATTTATACTGAAACGCATGAAATGGCTATCAAGTCCGTATTTAATATGGTAAAACGTTATCATTCAAAGTTCACTGTCTGTATAACAAATATTCACTAGAAAAGTAGCCAGAATTTTAACAAATCCGACCCACCTAATTTTCACGCTCTACGCCTTTTAAGGAATTTGACAATTACAAACTGTGGACGAGCCACTAGACAAAGCGTAGAAACCCAACGTACTCAGTACTTAAGTAAACATTCCCTTAAGAGAAAATTATAAAAACTTAATATGCCAGGCATTTATAGGAACCTTAAGCATAGCAATGATCAATTACTTCACATAGCCACTTCATCAAACTCCTTAAAACCAGTTATTACATTAAGATGGCCACACTTAATATTCTTCACTAAAATACCCTTACAAACTTACTATTTCAATCCGTTAAAGAAGCTCTTGTTGAAAGGTCAATTACAAACTTAATGTTGCCGGGCACTAATACACCTCGCTTTATTTTCAGTTATTGAGAAAACAGAATTACTGAAAAACTTCAGAAATTCAAACTCCCATATAGGATTTCCCCCAAAATACTTATAATGAAAACAGTTACCAATAAAGAGTGACTTAATGACACTTCAACACTAGTGCCAAGCTAAGATCCAATTACATAACACGATAGAACCACTTACATAAAAAACTACAGCAGAAACACTGATCTTTAAAAATGAATGTTCACGTGCTCAGACGTGTTAATAAAAGACTACTAGAAAGAGCTGCGCAAGGAACTCAACAGATGCTATACAATTTAAAGTTTAGCCAGTTGCCGGTCACTAGTATTTAAGGAAACAGTTTCGTACAAGAACATGTATATATATTTATATATCTACCACTTAACCCACCTTGGCGGAAGGAAGTTAAATACTAAACTTTAGAAGGCGATATGTGAACAGGTTCTTAAACACTGCCAGGCCTAGACCTCGGATGACATTTCACTCCCCGCCAAGGCGCTGGCACAATCAAAGGTTTTTGCACAAATTACAAAGACATTCTAATAACTCTGAAACATAGAAACACTCGGCAGAACTTTTGACTCGATATATGGGTAAGCGTGTAAAGGAACAGGTTACACTACTGACAAATTCGCAACTTTGACCTTAAGAATTTTACACATGGACAACTGTGTTAATAGAGTGCAGGCTTTGAAAACGCCAACATAAAATCATTTGATTACAAGAAACACAGGTCACTAGTAAGACGTAAGAGACAACTTTCGAAAAATATCAGCCATTTAACTAGCCGTCTGAACTTTTCCACAACAACTTAAAGTTCGACTATGAAAGTCTCACCATAATAATAAAATTTAAATGCCTCTGAGTGCGTCGGCCAACAAAACACAATTACGACCACTTACTTCATATCACGTACACAATACGAAGGAGCGGTTTCCACAGCTTCCCCGCTTGACTTCAAATTTTGCTCCCAGCGAAGTCACAGAAGTATCTCCAAGCTGCCCATGTCGCCAAAACGCCCGACCAATTTCACACCACAACATACAACGATCATCATGCTCGTGCGGCAGCCGTTGACCCTCGTCTCCTAGCGAATGTCACGAGATCTCGAGGGTTACACCTCGAAGGCTAACAACCTAAATCCCTTCGCCCGCCAACCCGGAAATATCATAGGCGAAAAGCCAAGATAGCGTAGCTCAACCACAATCGATCTCAACGATACATGAACAAAATAACACTGGCACCAGCTCGCCACGGCTCACTACCAGTCACAGACCGTAACTCCAGTCGCTTCAGTCACGATATGTTCGAACCCAAATTATCTCACTATTTCCTCATATGACAGAGCATTTTGAAGGAGCGATCTAACATCATGTTATCCGTAGGCCGGCTAGCAAGCCACTCTATTGACGTACTCTCCTCTCTGCCTACTCCTCTATTCGCGGGGGAACAGCTGAATCCTGATTGGCTGTTGATCTAAATGACCAATCAGAATGTTCCTTCCCGATCATTCTCACTGCAAATCTTACCTTATCCAACCACTAATTTGATAGTAATTAATGTCTGAAAAACTTCAATTTCTTGTATTATGTTTAATCAAAATAATCAAAGTGCGAAATATTCTTCAAATTGATGAATAAACTTATTCCGCATCTAACTTCCATTCTGGCTGCTTTTATACAAAATCATGCTCACACAGACATACGTTTCATGTATCGTGGTTGCAGCATAACTTTCCCACGGTTCATTTGTACAAGGTTTTACGTAAAATGAAACATTAAATTTTAACGTATGTCCCACATACACTCTCCCAATCATTTTCGCGCGCTCACACAACTAAATAGAATCAAATAATAATTTTGACCGATTTTTGTATTATGTAATGCAAAGTGACTAGAGTTTTAAAAATTTATTTTTATGCACTGCCAACTTTGTAATGGCTTCAAATTATAATGATAGTCAATCTGTTATTGTTCCAAACATGGTTTTAAATAACAAGCGTAGGTTTTAGGACTTTTAGGTAATTCTCTTTATTTCCGGAACTATAATAAATAAAAATCTAAAATGTTAGCAGCATCATTCCAGTAATAACAAAAAGCTGTGTACCAAATTTGAACAAAATGGGATAATAACTGATATGGATTATTTAGATTCATAGAGGGTATGAATCTTCGTATCGACTGACTGTTACGCTATGCAATTCTCACTGCATACAGCGTCAACTATACAGTGAGCAGAGTGAAAAAAAAAAAGAAACATAGTCATCTTGCAGCCACCGTGCTAGACTGCTGCATGCCTTACTGCAACGAATGTATCTCGTGATAACTTGCTGCGTTACAGTCTGTATAGGCATCAGTTCTTTCTAAAAATGTTAGTACAGTCAAAGAATGAATAAGGCACACAGTTAAATATGAAATATAGCAAAGTGATGCCAGGTGAAAAATAAAGAATCATTTGAGGTGTCAAGAAAGGACGAGCACCTGTTGAGGACAATTGTTCCAGCTTAAACATTCACACTGAAGCGAAATAATAACAACACAAAAGGAAGAGCAAGGCTCTGAGAAGAAAGGTGATTTTCGAAAATCGGCAAAATGCTACAATTACTCCATTTCACAGGAGAAGAGACAGACAATATATATCATTCCACCGACGTGTCAGCTACCTCCCTGTAATGTGCATGTAATTCGGAATTCATCAAAATAATTACAGAAAATGTAGAGGAACGGTGGATTTCCATAAGTCAAAGGAACTATCACGCTTTAGAAGAGACTACGGCGTAAATGTGTCTTTGCATGCCGTGAAGGAACTTGCAGAATGGAGAACTGCGTGTAAATTAGCTCTATATATGACACTCGTTAATTGATTGTGAGATTCATCAAAAACATGACATGAAATGACTTCTTCTCTTCCAAAAAACACTTACAGCGACGCTATAATTTCCAAAAACTTCATCATAACAGCGTAAAACCTAGAATTAAAATAGGAGTCGCCGACCGATGTTCAAAAGTATCTAGACACATATTAGTGGAAATAAATGTGGTATGTTCACCCTTTAGCCCTTATGACTACTTCAACTCTGCTGGAGGCACTTTCAATGAGTTGTCTCCATGTCTGTGGCGGAATGGCAACCCACTTACTCTCAAGAGCAGAAAACATGTGAGCTAACGGGCATTTCGCTCTCATTTAAGTATATGGCCGAAACAGTCAGCCTTCAGGAATTGTGAAACGAATCCTGCCGTCTAGGACCGCAGACCACAAAGGGCGCAGATTCACCATGAGATGGAGAGATTCACAGGCGTCTATTGTCTATTGAGGCCCAAGCGCTGTAGTGTGCCAGTGAGACAGACGAGAACCTACGTCATAGGGAAACCCAGTAGAAAGCTTTAGTTGCCAAGGAGACGCAGCAGTATTAGATAAGGCGGACGTAAGATCGGCCAATAAAGGAAACAATTATCACAACTATTTAATTCTGTAGTAATGCAGGGAACCAAGCCACAGTAATCTTAATCTGCCATCCTCCATAAATTTTCATGGTGATCCAAATAGGACGTGAATATTGCTCATGTCTATAATAGTTTAGGATTTACTGTTAAGGTGAAATTAACAAGTTCTTTAACAAAGACCTAAATGCTAAAATCTGAACGCTTTGGTCGATCTTAACGATCGACATTTCATATAGAAGCGCATCATTAAAATGACAAACGTTGAAAATATCAACTCTATAACTTTATTTGTTTAAAATATATAGTAAATTTAAATTATCAGTATTTACAGTTAAGCATCAGATCATCATATCCTCCACACTAAGCACGTTGAACGATGACATCATGAACCATTATTGAATCATTGGGTAATAGAATATTTGTTGTAAAGTTTAGTGCATAATAATTCCTTTTGTTCTTTATTTGTTTAACGGACAGCAAGGCTAATGGCCGTGGCATTCAAAGCTAAGAAGAAAATTGCAAAAGAATTTAACGTTTATTATGTAATGGATATTATTGTTATTTTATTTATAAAGTGAAAGTGGTCAATCTTTGATTATTTGAATATGTTACAATGTAAATTAATGCAGAATAAGACGTAGCCAATCAGATAGCCGGCTTCAGGAAAGGGAACTGCGCTGGTCACGTGAGCGAAGATGTTCGGCGAGGGGGAAAGGCGGTCTGACGCGGGACAGTTCGCCTTGAGACACTAAAGTGTACAGTTCGTAATGAGACGCGATAGCGGACAGTAGGTCTTCAGGCAACAAGGAAGCGAAACGACTTTGAAAATTTCGTGTTGTGTGTTATCGCAGGACTTAGTCTCTAAGCGGTGAGCAGTGGCGGGCCCGGTGTGAACTCGTAACTTTTCTCGTAGATAATTTGTATTTCGCAATGAGACTGTGAATGATCGAACTGTGTCAAATGGATATGCACTCGAGTGTAACAGTAACCCAAAATATGACCACTTTCGGTATTAGTTTGCTTTCTGAATAAACATGATTCTACTTAAATCCCAACTGTGTGGCCTACATCATTTATGGTCGTTAATTTAGTTCCCTATATTATTATTACTGTGATTATACGTTACGTTTACTTTGCATTTCGTGAACTTGCCATCACCCAGACAATTTAACGAGAGGGTCACAAGTGTCTAATTTAGGGCGTGTAATGCGACACGTGTGGTTCAACACCTAGACGAGTTTGAGCCAAGAAATTTCGACGAAGAGAAACCACCTGTGAGCCCGAACATCTTTGGGGTGTTAACTCGCAACCATAGTAAGTAATGATGTTGTACATGGCGTCTCGAACGAAGTCAACGTCTTACGTCATCCCAAAAGTGTTTCATTTTGTTCAGGTCGGGGTTCTGGGCAGGCCGTTCCTTTTCAGGAGTGTTGTCGTCCGCAAGCCACTGCCTCACAGATGTTGTTTTACGGCAGGGTGCACTGTCATGCTCATACAAACAAAAGTCGTCTCCGAATTGTTCCGTTACCGTACGTGCTGTAAAATGTGTTCATAATCATACGCATTCGGCGTTTTAATAGGCGCTAGAAGGAGCCATTCCAAATTGACGAAAAACAGCTCCATGTCGTAAGCGGTTTTTTTTTTTTTTTATGCGAACCACCAGGCGACGGGCGCGCATCGCACGTTTAAGGAGATCTAGTCCTCCGTAATTAACTGTTGTCACTACACATAATTCCGGGAAACGTTCTCCAGAATTCGCGTGACTCAAACCCCTACATCGGATTGCCATAGTGTGTAACTTGATGTAACAGTGCAAATCGGTCGTTTTGAAGCATCCAGTGTCCAGTAGCATCGCTCGTGACACCACCTGAAACGTCTCACAGCGTCGACTACAGAAACGAGAGGCTTGTGAGGAGCTGTTCGACCATTGTGGCTCATTCTTTTCAAGTCCCTACGTATGTTCATTATGCTAAGCAGTACTGCTAGAGTGCTTTTGAACTCACTCTCTTCAATTTATGGCTTTCTGCTAGTGTCTGACCGTAGGAGCGACGTAACACAGAATGTTGCAGGGTTTCTATTACTTTTTCTCGGATGCCACTGACAGATGTGAAGGAGTTAGGGTGTGCTTCAGATGCAGAACACAGCGATCCTCCATCGTGGTGATCGGATGTGGTCGACTGGAACCTTGGCGACGAGTTTGTATGCCGTCACGTTCCAATGCAGTGAAACATGGGGTGACTATGACATACGAATACGCTACAAATCACGAAATAGCATAACTAGATCAGCCTACGAAATGGAAACCCGCAACGTGTCCCTTTTCAAACTCTGTCAGATGCTGATAATGCTCTTTCACACGAGTACCCAATGTCTTCATGTCATTCACAGTGATGACTCAACGTATGACGCTATTGACACTTTTTCTTCACACTTTTTCTGTACCCTAGCAGCCTGGTAAAAACACTAAATATGAAGAACGCTAGCGCACTCTGGTAGCCGTTTACAGAGAATTGTAACTCGCATCGTTATATAACCATCAATGGTGCGTATGTCTAGAAAGATACATTGACGTCCGACCATGTCTTCTGGTTGCTTCACTTTTGGGATCAGGCGGTACACCTTCTCTTTGTTAATTACATTAATTTTGCTTTGCCAACCTTCATTTACAACACAGATTTATTAGAGATATTTATATTCATTTGCTACTTATCCGATTTTGCGCACGGGTGTTTTAACCTTTCAGACAGCCATACGTCATTTAACTGGTTATCTTATATACTAGAAATGACCAGGATTCACTTGGTAAACTAATTCTAGTTCTCAAAACAATGTTTCTGGTGTGTCTCAAGATTAAATATTTTGGAGAGCCGATTTTCTAATGTGAGAAACGTTGTGAAGCTTAATGTTGCTCAGCACGTAATGGAGAGATCTATGTTGTGAAATTACTTCGACAGACGTTATCAGGGACTGAGCGATAGTGTGAGACGTCAGCGTAACTGTAATAAAAATCAGCTTTCGGTACGTTGAAAAAAAAATGGTCCAAGTGGCTCTGAGCACTATGGAACTTAACATCTATGGTCATCAGTCCCCTAGAACTTAGAACTACTTAAACCTAACTAACCTAAGGACATCACACAACACCCAGTCATAACGGGGCAGAGAAAATTCCTGACCCCGACGGGAATCGAACCCGGGAACCAGGGCGCGGGAAGAGATAAGTTGAAAGTGCAGCCGGATGGAACATGGAAGTTTCTTGTTCAATGTCAAGACTGAGACTGAAAAGAGAGTTGATGGAAGAAAACATACAGAAAACATGTGGATGCTGAATGAACGAATAAGAAAGGAATGAATTAATGAATGAATGAATAAGAAAGGAATTTTTTAGCCAGGAGTGACTTCCAAATAAGTTATGAAGTTTATAATGAGGATACATATATGTCGCTACCCGAAAAGGCGTTATTGACAACAGTCATTAAAATTTCGAAACGTCTTATCACATAAGGAAAATATTCATATAAATATAATCGCAAGTAATGGCAGAGGCGGATGAAGTGCCGCTTTTCACTGAAAACGAGTGTAAAAAACCTCTGAAACTTCAATTTTTGGTCACTACATACTGGAAAAATACGTTCCTAAAGTAACTGCAATCCAAACTATCGCATTAATGGCACCAATTTTTCGATGAGTGCGGTCACTTGAATGTTACGATACACAGACACATACCAAGAGTTTTTTGAGATAGACTGATATTTCTACCAAATCTTGCCCAACGCCATAGTGTACGTGTCCCACGTGCCACGCTTTTTTTTTTTTTTTTTTTTTTTACGCGTCTTCATTGGAGGTCAGAAACTCGACACCCAGCGTTCAGATCACACGGTTTTCTTATGAGTGGCCGAAGAAAACATTTTACACACAATGCTGTTAAGAATCAACAATAAAAGGCCTCATGCTGTGGCATATAGGGTGACAATGCAACCATCCCTTTCCTTGGAACGTTGATTCCCACACATTTCGTGCTCGAAAACGACAGTTTGCAGTACACTGAGAAACAGGAAGACGTTCTTGACAGTCTTCGAACTGACGCTTCTATCCATTTCTAATGACATCGCGGGCTAGCAATCACCTTGAAGTGCAGTGCGATCGCAGTTTTTGCTCTGTTGTACATGATGGAACCACTAAGGACAGCACTAAGGACGGTTCAGAACCAAACGACGAAAAGTGAGCGTGATCCGAAGCAGCAACAATTGCCTTCTGTTTTTTCAGTGCTTCTGATTAAAGATCTCCTTTGACGAGATCACAGAGGAGCACAACATAGACATACGCATAACTGAAGTAGCAACATGTCCTTCTAAGACCCTCCACTTCGGCATAATCTTTGTGGCAGCCACACACATTTATTGAGAATTTAAAAAGTGTGCTACCTGCAGGCTCCTCGTACTACTTGTCATTTCTCTGTCAAGGGACATTTTTAAAATTCTCAATAAATGCGGTTGGATGTTACAGAGTATTTTGCTGAGCTGTAGGGTCTTAGAAGGACCTGTTGCTATTTTATTTACACAAGGGTCACTGTCGAACCAGTCACCTTTACCTTTTGCGGGCACGAACACTATCAACTGAGCTATCCAGACATGACTCATGACCCACCTTCACAGTTTTACTTCCTCCACTACCTCGTCTCCTACTTTATATAGCCTTTACAGAAGTTCACCTGCATAAGTTGCGGGACTAGCATACCTGGAACAAAGGACATAAAGGACATAGCTTATTCTCTGTCTGGGGGATGTTCCCCGAATAGGTTTTCACTCTGCTGCGAAGTGTGCACTGATTTGAAACTTCCTGGCTGCCCAATAGGACAAACTGTCGGATCGTCAACAGACAAAATAGAAATTTGTATCACACGTAGTTGACATTCAAGACAAATTCATTTCAGACCGCTCGGTGGTTCGACTCACATACACCATTCTCAACAGCTGTGATTGTACGCTTGATAGTTTTATGTTCCAGAAGGTAAGTTTGGCTATGTCAGATTTCATCGTTTCTTTGACAGTATATTGCCAAAATAGGATGAAAAAATCAACGTACCAAACGTGCAAATTACTCCGATCTAATCCAGTGGCAAAGAGAACATAATTCTATTAATAAATCTGCACCGCGAGTTTGTCCACTATCCTGAGGACCTTGCAGCTTCGTTGTGGACCGGAATCGTAGTTCGATAACTAGGTAATGTCACGAATATTAACTACATAAAATATTGATCATTTTGAGAAAATCGCTTCTGAACAACATAATTCCATACCTCGAACCATTCGTGAATAATTAGAGGCTTTAATTTAGATGAGACTCCATGAAACTCAGTGTTTGTTATCGTTGTTGCATAAAAGAGCAAATCGTCCGATCGCTAACAGAGGAATAAAGAAATCTGTATCGAATATAGTTGGGATTCAAACTAAATTTAGTCTAGTTCTCAAACTTCATCATTTATTATCGGTGACTACCCATAAAACTTATTTACGTTTGTCGCATGCCACAGAATTTATGAGAGTGGAGTTAAAAGGAAATTTATGTCCTGTTTATCGCATAGAATGTTGTCAGAGGACACCGGTTTAGAGAGTAATGCCTCAGAGGGAAAGATTTATCGTTACTTCAAGCCGCAAGTGCTCGTTAATGGCTTTGGAGACGGAGAAGCCACTTCGGACTAACATTGATGGCTATATATCTCCACACAGTTGGAGATGCGAAGTAATTTAAAAACAATCCCCACTATGAATATCAACCAACCTTACAAGCAACAATAAAATTATAATGTCAACCATAGCTTCTATCTTGTCTCGAATTAATTTGCTGCAGAAACAAGTATCATCTGTTCTTCTATGGTTTCTGTATAGTATTGAATACAGTTCGTCTGAAACACGAAAAGTTAGATACTACTGTCCAAATACCTCAGTGGTTGATACATACTACATCAAAAGCGTAGGCGTTCCATTTAAAAACACCTGGTAAACTGTGATGGATATTGCTCTGCATGCATGTTTAGAAAACCTATTGCTCTCCACGCATGTTTAGAAACACTGTAATTGGGAACGCGTCTTAATAAACTCTCCCTTCAATATGTGATAAACGATGAAATTTCGTTTACCAATTTTTCATTACTAGAAATAGGTAAGGTATTATGGATCAAAAAAAGTTTTCATAGAATCATTATTTTTATTTTAATAGCGACTTCAAAACTGCTTCACAATATACCTATCAGAATAAGAACACATTTCAAGAAAGTAGTGTATGTACAGTAAACTGTTAAACTAGAACACTGTTTTCATTTGCCGTTCTAACACAGTTTCGACAGATGTTTCGGAAGTCACAAGTGAATGCTAAACAGTACTGAACGTTAAACACAAACGTCGTTAAATGTGTTTCGCTTCTCTTTTTCCTGTCGTACCGCCATATGGTTCCAACTTATTATAAACACAATGAAGAAGAAGCTCTAAATATGAGCAACAAAGGTTCTGACCTCACAGACAGTTTGATGGAAAACCTAGTTATCGCACTGTGGGTATTCTACCCTCCAATTTTCATCCTCTTTTACAATCATGGTTTTTTTAACTCAATAATATCTCTTGACCACTCCCCTGTTAAGACAGTTTTTTGGTTGTTGGGCGATATCAACCAATGGCCTACAGTAACTGCTTAAATGTGAATGTTCTTTGCTTAAGACACAACAACCCAGTAAATCACAGACTAATTGAGAATCTCAGATGTGGAATGAGTGTATTCATAACGAGTCAGACAGCCATAACCTCTAGAGATCATCCTCAAATCACCAGAAATTGTTCCTTCTCGGCAGTTTTGTTAATGGTCCCCTACTTTGCCCACCAGGACGCTGAATTTCACGGTGCACCGGTTTCGTCTTTGTCTTTGATAGTCAGAATATGCTACCTCACACCATGAAAGTTCGACACTGCTTTAACACTCCTCCCTGTCTTCATATAAGATAAAACAATCCACGACACTGTGGTAACTACCACGAACTTGTGAACACCCACGTTATTCTCAGGCTTGCCCTCGTTGTGGCACTTGCCTGCTGGCTCCTTAGCATGTTGCACATTACTAGGAATTGCTTCAAGTGTTTGTCTGCGTTCCTGAGTCGTTAACAATGCAGCAATTCAACAATATAACTTCTTTTTTCGTAATGGGAATGCCTCTGCTTTACTTAAGTGAGTTCTGGGATTTTTGACTCGTCGGGATCATACTTGCTGTCAGTCAGTCACTCTTTAAGTGGGGCAATACCGTCGTATTGAAGCAACCACCACAGTTAAACTGTAGATTTCTTTTGGGGAAATTCTCACATGTATGGCCTAAGTAGAGCCCTCTGTTCCTGAGTACCTGGCAGTGAAATGTGACATAGCTCCTTGACATGATACCTAAACTTCTAATACAAAAGTCAAGAGTCGTAATAGTGTAGATCAACTATATAAACTTGGGCGATCCCACACGCACTTTTTCTTCATAAAAAATTGCAAATATTACTAAAAAAATATTGCACTTCAGTCGCTATCCCAATGGGTTTCACTGTTTTACGTTGCACCCTAAGCATGTGGAACCTGTTAGTTAATGAGCATGCGCTCTCATTTAAATATGTGGCCGAAAGAGTCAGCCCACAGGAATTGTGAAACGAACACTGTCGTCCAGGTCCGCGTGCCACAAAGGGCGCAGATTCACCACGAGATGGGGAAACTCACAGGTGTCTGTCGGACCTAAGATCGGCTATAAAGGGAAACATTTATGGAAACTATTTAATTCTGTAGTAATGCAGAGAATCAAGCCACAGTTAAATTGATCTACCATCCTTCATAAATTTTCACAGTGATCCCAATAAAACTTGAATATTGATCATATCTATAATGGTTTAGGATTTACTGTTAAAGTGAAATTAACGAGTTTTGTAACAAAGACCTGAATGCTAAAATCTGAACGCTGTGGTCGATCATAACGATCGGTATTTCACATAAAAGCGCATCATTAAAATGACAAACATTGAAAATATGAACTCTGTAAGTTTATTTGTTTAAAAGATATAGTAAATATAATTTATCAGTGTTTTCAGTTAAGCATCAGATCATCATTTCCTCCACACTAAACACATTGAACGATGGCAACATGACACCTTATTGAATCATTAGGTAATAGAATATTTGTTGTAAAGTTTAGTGCATAATAGTTACTTTTATTCTTTATTTATTTATCAGAAAGCACATTGGTGCAAGGCTACTGGCTGTGACACTCAAAGTTAAGAAGGAAATTGTATTGGTTTTCGCCTCATTTGACATTACCAAACTGTTCACAAATATACCTGTTAAAGAGACAATTGAAATTATTAGAAAAAACCTCATCACACACAAAAGACTAACCATACTGGAGACTACAGAGTTGGTAGATCTACTTGAACTAGTACTGTCCCACAAATACTTTTCATTTAATAATAAAATCTATCAACAGAAAGAAGGCTTAGCTATGGGTAACTGCATGTCAAGTTTCCTAGCTGACATTTTCATCAACCACTTAGAGAATAAGTTCTTCAAAGGAGAAAATAAACTTGTTCAAAAAATTGTGTATTACAATAATTATGTAGATGACACACTACTCTTATTTGATGGCACTAAAGATGAACTTGAAGAACTCCTCACATTCAGCTCACTTCACAAAAAAACAAAGTTCACAATAGAACTTGAAACAAATCAATCCATAAATTTCTTAGATCTTACAATTCTGAATGAACAACAAGAACATAACTTGTACATATACCAAAAACCAATCTACACTGACATCACAATACATGAACCTTCATACCACCTGAACACACATAAGTATGCTGCATTTAGATGATTGTTGAACAGGGCACGTACATTACCTTTAAAACCCAAAGCACTAACACAAGAAATAGATACTATCAAAACAATTGCAGTAAATAATGGTTACTCTGTAAAATCAATTGATAAACTATCGCCGACCGAAGTGGCCGTGCGGTTCTAGACGCTGCAGTCCGGAACCGCGTGACCGCTACGGGTGCAGGTTCGAATCCTGCCTCGGACATGGATGTGTGTGATGTACTTACGTTAGTTAGGTTTAAGTAGTTCTAAGTTCTAGGGGACTAATGACCTCAGAAGTTGAGTCCCATAGTGCTCAGAGCCATTTGAACCATTTGATAAACTATATAGAAAAATTCAGACCAACATCACTCACAAAAACACTGAAAAGAAAACTACCGACACAAAACAAATCTTCACAAACATTCCATACTTAGGCACAATGTATAACAAAAAATAGCTAACTTATTAAAAAAAATATTAAAATATCTTTCTCCACAAACAGCAAACTTGGATACCACTTACCTCACACGGTGAACATGAACAAGCCAATAACTCAACACAGTGGAATATATAAAGTACAATGTAACAGTTGCCCTGCATTTTGCATAGGAAAAACTGGAAGAACCTTCCACACACGGTATAAAGAACACACCGACGCCTTTTGACTAAACCATTTCGAAAAATCAACAATAGCTACCACATGTATATTAATAAACACAGACTTGACGACATCCACAACAGCCTAACTGTACTTCACACAGAACCCAACAGTAAAAAACGTAATCTACTAGAACAGTTAGAAATAATGCTACACAAAGACAAATATCCCGAAAACTTGTTGAATGAATAAACAGAGTTTAACAGCCACTATATTTTCTACAGCTCTAAAAATTTATTTTTTCCTGAGGAATCAAATCTATAATAGTACAAACAACTGACAGCCTACAACATGGTGCCAAATAATTATTTTAATAATACCAGTGTACTAATAATATCATATTATCTTCTGTGAAACAAGAAAATCGATTATATTTAGAAGTCGAATATCTGTATGAACGAGAATCTTTGACATGTTTACGTTCTGCTACTACAATGTGCGAAAAAGTGTGACTATGTATATATCCCAGTATGTACTGCAAAATTAAAGATGTATATTGTGTATACCGACTGCACAACAGAAGCAGACATCATACAGTGTTAAACTGTAATTTATATTCATATTATTAACGCTCTTAAACTTATATCTACAATATACCGTGTTGTAACACAAAAATGTAATATCAACAGGCAAACAACAAAAAAACCTTATGTAAATCACTTAAAAGCACCTGTAGATGAGCCTCCAGGGCTCGAATTGCATAGTGCAGTAAATAAATGCAACTTGTGGTTCAAATGGCTCTGAGCACTATGGGAATTAACTTCTGAGGTCATCAGTCCCCTAGAACTTAGAACTACTTAAACCTAACTAACCTAAGGACATCACACACATCCATGCCCGAGGCAGGATTCGAACCTGCGACCGTAGCGGTCGCGCGGTTCCAGGCTGTAGTGCCTAGAACCGCTTGGCCACCCCGGCCGGCTGCAACTTGTGCCTGAAGGCGGTTTGTTCTTCATTTTACGAAAGTAAAACAGTCGCGGACGAAACACTGAAAAACAATGGTTAAAATTAAAAGAATATAACGTTTATTATGTAATGGATATTATTGTTACTTTATTTCGAAAGTGGTCAAGCTTTGTTTATTTAAATATGTTAAAATGTAAAATAAAGTCGAATAAGCTGTAGCCAGTCAGGTGGACGGCTTCAGGGAAGGCAACTGGACCTAGTCAGTTCAGCGAGGATATTCGGCGCGAGGGAAACGCGGCCGGGGCCGGGCAGAGGGAGTGCTGGTGCAGACGCGAAAGTGGACAGTTCGGCTGGAGACACCAAAGTGCACAGTTCGGACTGTGGCGCGAAAGCGGACGGTCGGTCTTTGAGCAGCCAGGAAGTGAAACGACTTACAAAAATTTCGTGTTGTGTGGTATCGCGGGACTTACTCTCTGAGCGGTAAGCAGCCGCACGCCTTGTGTGAACTCTAACTTTTCGTTTAAATATCAAGGTGGAGTATTGGGCTTGTTTTTCGCGATGTGATTGTGAACTGTGTCAAATGGATATGCGCTCGAGTAACTCTAAATACGACTACTTTCTGTATTAGTTTGCTTTCTGAATAAACATTATTCTAACCAAATCGCAACTGAGTGACCTACATCATTTATGGGTCGTTAATTTTGTTTCCGATATTATTATTACTGTTATTATATGATATATTAACTCTGTATTTCGCAAACTTGTCACCTGCCATACAATTCAACCAAAGGGTCACAAGTGTCAAACTTAGGGCGTGTAACGCGACATGTGCTGTTCAACCCCTAGACGAGTTGGAGCCAAGACATTTCGATGAAGAGGAACCGCATGTGAACCTGAACATCTTTAGGATGATAGCTCGCAAGCCTAGTCAACAATGAAAGCAAAAAGCGGCCTCAATAAGACATTACTATCCACATAGACATAAAGAAAAAACACTCAAAGACAAACAACATGTAAATAGCAAAATACGAACGTAAATGGCATTGAATAGGGTCGTGACGTCACAACAGAAAATACACCAAATAAACAGACAAGACACATAAAATTAAGACATTTTGGACTTCCGTATACAGCAAGCAGTACACAGAAACACTATTCATCGAGGACCAACGGGAAAAATTCATGACGCAAAACAGAAAATTCTTAGATTGATGTAAGTCACGTTGGATAGGATGGGTTGGGTAACAACTGAATGTTGTTAACAACAGTGTACCACACGTTCTTCCTCAATGCGATGGTTCTCACGCCAACGGTAAATACAGAGAAACAGTGCTGTCAATCACACCAAGCCCACTGAAATCGTCAGATGCTAGGTGCACATAATTTATATTTGGAAAACATCTCTAATTTCGGTAGGTGTTACTGTGTCAGCTTTGCGACCCGTGTGAATGGACTTAAAGATCAACAAAGCTAAATGATGCATGTACTTAACTCTACCTGTTAAGCTAACGTAATTTAGCTTCTAACATGAAAACTAATCCTATGCATATGGTGTCTGTTCTTTCGAACATTTCCGAAAGTACAGACACTATACACATATAATTACGTTGATCACAAGCCAAGGACCATTTCTGTGCGGATGCACACACACTCTCGGACTCCTACGGGAATAGGCCTTGCCAAGAGCATTGAGATTAATGGGCAGGGAGCACTACTTTGGTAGTGTGTCGAGTAAGCTGAGAATATATTTGCTGGACGGCGTGCTTGGGTTAAGTTCGCACAGCTGCGCAATTCCTGTGTCCTCGGTGGCTCAGGGGTCGATGGCACGGTAGCTCTGCGTGTTGGGTCAGAGAGGCGCGAGACCACTGTAAGGGAAACACTGAGTAAAGGAATCAACGATCAATTTGAACGGATGCCCGCCGAGACCAAAAGCAACGAAAGTGTGCTCCCTGCCGCCGTTGGATAAGCAGCTGCAGCAGCAAGTCGTATACTCCTAGCTCACTCATTTGTTACATAGTTTAATTCTTAATTTCTTTGCGTGTTTTTGGTACTTGCATTGTTTAATTCATAAATTTCGGGCGTATTATAGTATTTGAGAGTTGTAGCATCGCGTTTTAGTACCTGAATAGTGTAAATTCGCGTAGTCGTCTGTCAACTGTTTTTGTTTTGAACGGCCAGTGTCGGTTGGTCACAGTCAGTGTGCTCCCTGCCGCCGTTGGATAAGCAGCTGCAGCAGCAAGTCGTATACTCCTAGCTCACTCATTTGTTACATAGTTTAATTCTTAATTTCTTTGCGTGTTTTTGGTACTTGCATTGTTTAATTCATAAATTTCGGGCGTATTATAGTATTTGAGAGTTGTAGCATCACGTTTTAGTACTCGAATAGTGTTAAATCGCGTAGTCTCCTTCCGCCGCCGAGCAGTGTGTCAGCAGTGCACAAGTGGCAGCATTACTGCATTTACTAGGCAATCTTGTATTTTAATAACCGCTTCAATTTTGTGTCGTTTTGTTTGCGCTCTCTGTAGATTAGTTCAGACGTTCTTTGCACAGTTTTTAGCATGGATAGGGACTGCAACTGCTGTGTTCGGATGCAGGCTGAGTTGGCATCCCTTCGCTCCCAGCTTCAGGCAGTGTTGGCTTCGGTCACACAGCTTGAGGCTGTTGCCAATGGGCATCACTGTGGGGGTCCGGATGGGGGTTTGTCGGGGACGGCCAGCTCGTCCCACGCATCCCCCGATCGGACTACGACTGTGGTTGCCCGGGATACTGCCCGCATTGAGGCTGATCCCTCACCTGTGGTAGAGTGGGAGGTCGTCTCAAGGTGTGGCAGGGGGCGAAAGACATTCCGGAGGGCTGAACGGAAGGCCTCTCCAGTTTGTCTGACGAACCGGTTTCAGGCTCTGTCTCAGGCTGATACTGATCTTCAGCCTGACATGGCTGCTTGTCCTGTTCCAGAGGTTGCCCCTCAGTCTGCAAGATCCGGGCACTCGCAGAGGGTGGGCTTACTGGTAGTTGGGAGCTCCAACGTCAGGCGCGTAATGGGGCCCCTTAGGGATATGGCAGCAAGGGAGGGGAAGAAAACCAAAGTGCACTCCGTGTGCATACCGGGGGGAGTCATTCCAGATGTGGAAAGGGTCCTTCCGGATGCCATGAAGGGTACAGGGTGCACCCATCTGCAGGTGGTCGCTCATGTCGGCACCAATGATGTGTGTCGCTATGGATCGGAGGAAATCCTCTCTGGCTTCCGGCGGCTATCTGATTTGGTGAAGACTGCCAGTCTCGCTAGCGGGATGAAAGCAGAGCTCACCATCTGCAGCATCGTCGACAGGACTGACTGCGGACCTTTGGTACAGAGCCGAGTGGAGGGTCTGAATCAGAGGTTGAGACGGTTCTGCGACCATGTGGGCTGCAGATTCCTCGACTTGCGCCATAGGGTGGTGGGGTTTCGGGTTCCGCTGGATAGGTCAGGAGTCCACTACACGCAACAAGCGGCTACACGGGTAGCAGGGGTTGTGTGGCGTGGGCTGGGCGGTTTTTTAGGTTAGATGGCCTCGGGCAAGTGCAGAAAGGGCAACAGCCTCAACGGGTGCGGGGCAAAGTCAGGACATGCGGGGACCAAGCAGCAATCGGTATTGTAATTGTAAACTGTCGAAGCTGCGTTGGTAAAGTACCGGAACTTCAAGCGCTGATAGAAAGCACCGAAGCTGAAATCGTTATAGGTACAGAAAGCTGGCTGAAGCCAGAGATAAATTCTGCCGAAATTTTTACAAAGGCACAGACGGTGTTTAGAAAGGATAGATTGCATGCAACCGGTGGCGGAGTGTTCGTCGCTGTTAGTAGTAGTTTATCCTGTAGTGAAGTAGAAGTGGATAGTTCCTGTGAATTATTATGGGTGGAGGTTACACTCAACAACCGAGCAAGGTTAATAATTGGCTCCTTTTACCGACTCCCCGACTCAGCAGCATTAGTGGCAGAACAACTGAGAGAAAATTTGGAATACATTTCACATAAATTTTCTCAGCATGTTATGGTCTTAGGTGGAGATTTCAATTTACCAGATATAGACTGGGACACTCAGATGTTTAGGACGGGTGGTAGGGACAGAGCATCGAGTGACATTATACTGAGTGCACTATCCGAAAATTACCTCGAGCAATTAAACAGAGAACCGACTCGTGGAGATAACATCTTGGACCTACTGATAACAAACAGACCCGAACTATTCGACTCTGTAAGTGCAGAACAGGGAATCAGTGATCATAAGGCCGTTGCAGCATCCCTGAATATGGAAGTTAATAGGAATATAAAAAAAGGGAGGAAGGTTTATCTGTTTAGCAAGAGTAATAGAAGGCAGATTTCAGACTACCTAACAGATCAAAACGAAAATTTCTGTTCGGACACTGACAATGTTGAGTGTTTATGGAAAAAGTTCAAGGCAACCGTTAAATGCGTTTTAGACAGGTACGTGCCGAGCAAAACTGTGAGGGACGGGAAAAACCCACCGTGGTACAACAACAAAGTTAGGAAACTACTGCGAAAGCAAAGAGAGCTTCACTCCAAGTTTAAACGCAGCCAAAACCTCTCAGACAAACAGAAGCTAAACGATGTCAAAGTTAGCGTAAGGAGGGCTATGCGTGAAGCGTTCAGTGAATTCGAAAGTAAAATACTAGGTACCGACTTGACAGAAAATCCTAGGAAGTTCTGGTCTTACGTTAAATCAGTAAGTGGCTCGAAACATCATGTCCAGACACTCTGGGATGATGATGGCATTGAAACAGAGGATGACAAGCGTAAAGCTGAAATACTAAACACCTTTTTCCAAAGCTGTTTCACAGAGGAAGACCGCACTGCAGTTCCTTCTCTAAATCCTCGCACCAACGAAAAAATGGCTGACATTGAAATAAGTGTCCAAGGAATAGAAAAGCAACTGGAATCACTCAACAGAGGAAAGTCCACTGGACCTGACGGGATACCAATTCGATTCTACACAGAGTACGCGAAAGAACTTGCCCCCCTTCTAACAGCCGTGCACCGCAAGTCTCTAGAGGAACAGAAGGTTCCAAATGATTGGAAAAGAGCACAGGTAGTCCCAGTCTTCAAGAAGGGTCGTCGAGCAGATGCGCAAAACTATAGACCTATCTCTCTGACGTCGATCTGTTGTAGAATTTTAGAACATGTCTTTTGCTCGAGTATCATGTCGTTTTTGGAAACTCAGAATCTACTATGTAGGAATCAACATGGATTCCGGAAACAGCGATCGTGTGAAACCCAACTCGCATTATTTGTTCATGAAACCCAGAAAATATTAGATACAGGCTCCCAGGTAGATGCCATTTTCCTTGACTTCCGGAAGGCGTTCGATACAGTTCCGCACTGTCGTCTGATAAACAAAGTAAGAGCCTACGGAATATCAGACCAGCTGTGTGGCTGGATTGAAGAGTTTTTAGCAAACAGAACACAGCATGTTGTTCTCAATGGAGAGACATCTACAGACGTTAAAGTAACCTCTGGCGTGCCACAGGGGAGTGTTATGGGACCATTGCTTTTCACAATATATATAAATGACCTAGTAGATAGTGTCGGAAGTTCCATGCGGCTTTTCGCGGATGATGCTGTAGTATACAGAGAAGTTGCAGCATTAGAAAATTGTAGCGAAATGCAGGAAGATCTGCAGCGGATAGGCACTTGGTGCAGGGAGTGGCAACTGACCCTTAACATAGACAAATGTAATGTATTGCGAATACATAGAAAGAAGGATCCTTTATTGTATGATTATATGATAGCGGAACAAACACTGGTAGCAGTTACTTCTGTAAAATATCTGGGAGTATGCGTGCGGAACGATTTGAAGTGGAATGATCATATAAAATTAATTGTTGGTAAGGCGGGTACCAGGTTGAGATTCATTGGGAGAGTCCTTAGAAAATGTAGTCCATCAACAAAGGAGGTGGCTTACAAAACACTCGTTCGACCTATACTTGAGTATTGCTCATCAGTGTGGGATCCATACCAGATTGGGTTGGCGGAGGAGATGGAGAGGATCCAAAGAAGAGCGGCGCGTTTCGTCACAGGGTTATTTGGTAACCGTGATAGCGTTACGGAGATGTTTAACAAACTCAAGTGGCAGACTCTGCAAGAGAGGCGCTCTGCATCGCGGTGTAGCTTGCTCGCCAGGTTTCGAGAGGGTGCGTTTCTGGATGAGGTATCGAATATATTGCTTCCCCCTACTTATACCTCCCGAGGAGATCACGAATGTAAAATTAGAGAGATTAGAGCGCGCACAGAGGCTTTCAGACAGTCGTTCTTCCCGCGAACCATACGCGACTGGAACAGGAAAGGGAGATAATGACAGTGGCACGTAAAGTGCCCTCCGCCACACACCGTTGGGTGGCTTGCGGAGTATAAATGTAGATGTAGAAATGTAGAAAAAGGGAGTTAGGGCGCCTACCTAGTAAGCAGGAGATCCCGGGTTCGAATCCCGGTCGGGCACACATTTTCTACTTTCCCCGTCGATTTCTGTCAACGTCCCGTACACAGCTGATGTTTGTAATTCATTGAAACTAATGCTAACTTGCCTAGATCTACTTCTCACGCTCCAACTTGCAAGAGAATTGCTCGTCCGCTGACGGCATATACCGCCTGGTGTGCCCTCGTACACTGCAACATGGACCTCAAAAGGTGACACGGGTGGATGACTCTTCCGATCCACAATAGCGTCATCAAATTCTACACGGCATACAAGAACACGATAGATTGACACATCTGATTTCATCTAAGCATACACAACGGATAAGCAAAACATAGAAATAGGCAAATGTACTTGCGTGAGCAGCGTTGTGACTCTGTCCAACAGGAAGTCTTAAGTTGGGTAAGGTCGGTTCCTCTCAACGTATCTCCCGCCACTTCGACACGTGGAGGCGTTACACAACCGCCTAACCTATAATGTTTTCTTCAGTGTATAGAACAACACTGTCATCAGCTACTGTCTCCGTAGCTACAGGGCATACTCTCCAACTTTTACAATCATCTTTGTCAGCTCCTGGTTTGGCTGCGGCCTCGTGCTGCACAATATGTATATCATGTTCTCCTCGGCACGTTTCTTCCATATTCACATGGGCAGCATGGATCATCATCGGAGAGAACTCATGAACCGTCTGCAGCCCTGTAAGGCCTTTAAGTACTTGCGCGAGGCTTTCTGAACCACGAAGTGTCCCGACGTGCCCATCAGAGTCTCATCCGTCAGCCAGGGAAGTGCAACCATCATGACAATCGGCGGACGGCAAACTGACCTCATCTGGAGCACATGTTCCATCTAATAAATTCTTTTTTAGCTCTGGTGGCGCATCTGTAAAAAATTACCTTGCTCTCCTGGCGTGTTTCTAAATTATATGCACCCTTAGTGCTTTTTACATCCCTTGCAGTAGTAGTTTCAAACAAATTAATCATAGTCAACAAAATTTTTCATGGGGTACGACTGCATTCTCAATACGTAAAATTCTATGATGTCTCGGGCATTACTGAAAACGACCTTCCTCAGGGTTCTTTTTGCAGCAAAATGCCCTGCGAAAGGCCATTTGCCACAGTGACCGAGACGTCAGAGAATTTTATACATCGACAATGCAGTCAGATTCCCTGATGAATCTTGTTGACAGTGACGTAGGCATGAAATCCTACGCTTTTTCTTAAAAATTATCACAAGTTCCATTGTCTAACCCCTGACCATAACTACCGATTATAAAAACTGCATTCACCAGCCGGATGCTGTGGCCGAGTGGTTCTAGCCGCTTCAGTCCGGAACCACGTGGCTGCTACGGTCGCAGGTTCGAATCGTGCCTCGGTCACGGATGTGTGCCGTGTACTTAGGTTAGTTAGGTTTACGTAGTTCTCAGTCTAACCGACTGATGACCTCAGATGCTAAGTCCCATAGTGCTTAGAGCCATTAGAGCCATTGCAGTCGCCAAAAGTTGCTATTTCATCGCTTAACAGCAGCATGACCCGATTTTCCACACGATTCAGTTTCACCTCACATGCGAGATCCAGTGAGATATCCCTAACGGGCATCTCTGCTAGTTTAGAGGTGCTCTTCGCCAATTTCGTGTAAAAGAACGTCGAATATGCTGTCATTTCCTAACAAGAACTCAGGCACGCTGTGGTCTTGTTCCTTTCAAAGTTATCTCGATGATAAAGCGCTGACTGAATGGATGCCTTTTTAGACAACTTTACATACTGGTCATTGTCGTCTTGTGCTTGTGATATCCAGTACCACACACTGTGTATATGACGTCCAAAAAAAAAAAAAAGATTCAAATGGCTCTGAGCACTATGGGACTTAACATCTGGGGTCAACAGTCCCGTAGAACTTAGAACAACTTAAACCTAACTAACCTAAGGACATCACACACATCCATGCCCGAGGCAGGATTCGAACCTGCGACCGTAGCGGTCGCGCGGTTCCAGACTGACGCGCCCTTTTTTTTTTAAATCTCATTTTTTCGCTTTTGTTCGTTGTATCTGCTCGGGGCGGACGTATAAGACATCCGATGAAGTTCGTTGAGGATCGATGAAGTCAGGTTTTTTTTTATTATAGAGGGTACGTAACCCTCTAACCGAACACGCTGAGCTACCGTGCCGGCTGCCTAGAACCGCTCGGCCACACCGGCCGGCTGTGACGTCCATTTTGTAATGATGTGTTCCCTGGGAAAACTCATCGTCTTTGGTCACATATTTCTACGATCTTGCACATAATTTAACTTTGGGTGCGTTTATGCCGCCACCTCACTGCTCGTCTTCATAGCGCGACGATGATGAATTGAAGTCACTACATCATACCGGTCCATTTAACCTGCACATCGCTGTTCGCCCTGCTGCTCCTTACCATCCTCCCCAGGCATTGATACCCAGCTGGTTTTGAGTTTTGCGCTGTGACTATCACCGTGTTTCCTGAAACTTGAGCCATGGTTCGTTGCTTCTAAATCACTCCAGGAATGACGCGCTTGACGCTGTTAGCACTCTGTTCGACATTTGAACAGCTGCAGGGTAATTATCACTGGCAGGTAGCGAGCATCGAGACTGCACCGTAAGTGCAACAACACACCGGCTATCAGCGAGTTGCGATGTGCAGCAGAGAGGATACCGCATAAACATATCCATATCCTTAGGCGAGACCAGTGGTGGTGCTTATTAGGGGTAAGTTATGGAACGAGCTCGAATATAACGTTGAGAGCTGCATACATTATAAATCAAAGGTCCACCATTCCACCACTAAGTCAGTGCTATACAGGCGATGCATACAAGAAAGTGAGGCAGCGGCGCGTACGTCACGAAGGTAGACCTGCGCTCGCTCGCTCAAATCAACAGACAAAATACGTTTCTACACATGTTAACTCTTAACTAGGCGTGTCCGTACAAACGAAAAGTCAATCTTCTACTAGAATCCGCTGCTATGGAATCTTACTGTCAATAATCCTACACTAGTGGCCTTTAAAATTTCTGCACCAAGAAGAAATACAGATGATAAACGGGTATTCATTGGACAAATATATTATACTAGAACTGACATATAATTACATTTTGCCGGCCGGTGTGGCCGTGCGGTCCTAGCCGCTTCAGTTTGGAACCGCGTGACCGCTACGGTCGCAGGTTCGAATCCTGCCTCGGGCATGGATGTGTGTGATGTCCTTAGGTTAGTTAGGTTTAAGTAGTTCTAAGTCCTAGGGGACTGATGACCACAGATGTTAAGTCCCATAGTACTCAGAGCCATTTGTGATTACATTTTCACGCAATTTAGGTGCATAGATCCTGAGAAATCAGTACCCACAACAACCACCTCTGGCCGTAATAACGGCATTGATACGCCTGGGCATTCAGTCAAACAGAGCTTGGAAGGCGTGTACAGGTACAGCTGCCCATTCAACTTCAACCGATACCACAGTTCATCAAGAGTAGTGATTGGCGTATTTTAACGACAGTTGCTCAGCCACCATTGACCAGACGTTTTCAGTTGGTGAGACATCTGGCGAATGTGCTGGCGAGGGCAGCAGTCGGACATATCCTGTATCCAGAAAGACCCATACGGGACCTGCAACATGCGGTCGTGCATTACCCTGCTGAAATGTAGGGTTTCACAGGGATCGAATGAAGGGTAGAGCCGAGGGTCGTAACACATTTGAAATGTAACGTCCACTGTTCAAACTGCCGTCAATGCGAACAAGAGGTGACCCAAACGATAACCAATGGCATACCATACCATCACGCCGGGTGATACGCCAGTATGGCGATGACGAATACACGCTTCCAATGTGCGTTCACCGCGATGTCGCCAAGCACGGATGCGACCATCAAGATGCTGTAAACAGAACCTGGATTCATCCGAAAAAATTACGTTTTGCCATTCGTGCACCCAGGTTCGTCGTTTAGTACACCATCGCAGGCGCTCCTATCTGTGATGCAGCGTCAACGGTAACCGCAGCCATGGTCTCCGAGCTGATAGTCCATGCTGCTGCAAACGTCGTCGAACTGTCCGTGCAGATGGTTGTTGTCTTGCAAACGTCCGCATCTGTTGACTCAGGGATCGAGACGTGGCTGCACGATTCGTTACAGCCATGCGGATAAGATGCCTATCATCTCGACTGCTAGTGATACGAGGCCTTTGGGATCCAGCACGTCATTCCGTATTACCCTCATGAACCCACCGATTCCATATTCTGCTGACAGTCATTGGATCTCGACCAGCAATGTCGCGATAAGATAAACCGCAATCGCGATGGGCTATAATCCGACCTCTATCGAAGTCGGAAACGTGATTGTACGCATTTCCCCTCCTTACACGAGGCATCACAACAACGTTTCACCAGGCAACGCCGGCCAACTTCTGTTTGTGTATGAGATATCGGTTGGAAACTTTCCTCATGTCAGCACGTTGTAGGTGTCACCACCGGCGCCAACCTTGTATGAATGATCTGAAAAGCTAATCAATTGCATATCACAGCCTCTTCTTTCTGTCGGTTAAATTTCGCGTCTCTAACACGTCATCTTCGTGGTGTAGCAATTTTAAAGACCAGTAGTGTATACTAATGGGAAGACCATGGACCTACTTATAATCTGTTACGGCTGTATTGGAATACAATAAAATAAAATAATCCTAAAATGATTGTTAGTTGCATAAGGTACCACTTTCGGCATGTAATGAGTACTGTTAAGCAGAAGAGACTAAATGCTATAAACTAGCCGTTATATCATTTATATCGAGTATTGATCTTCTAATAAATTTTGCTGTAGTACTGTTATTCAGTGACACTTCGTAATAGTAGATTCCAGTGGAAGATGCGATTCTCGTTAGTTCTTACTCGCCCAGCTGCGAGTTAACAGGTTTAAAGAAGCATTTAGTCTGGTTAGCTGGGCGAGCGAGCGACTTCAGGCCTACCTTCGTGACGTACGCGCCACGGCCGGTCTTTGTCGTGGGCCTCGTATACAGGCTTCAGTCCTTCTGCCTGTAGTTCCACGAGTATGAAAAAGAATCATGTTCCTGTAGTTGTGTCCTACTCATTGTACATTTTGTAGCCCAAGCATCCCCCATCACGAGAAACCGAGCAGCATACGTTACCATAGTTTGGCAAGTTTGTGGAGCGCACGGTCCCCGATTTATACGTTCATTTTCTGTCCGTGCGATCAGGTTCAAGTATGTCGCGTTTTAGCTTACTAGATGTATTTAAAAGATGCGACAGAGAAAAAATGACCATTTCTCTCGATCACATGGCCACAAATAAAGCTCCGTTTTGTGAGACTTTGCTCGTTGTAAGGCGAACACTAAGCGATGCAACATTATAACTGCAAATGTCTCAATAAGAGGGAATGTGGTGTCTAGGAAAAGTTAGTGCTATAATTTACGATTCAGACAAAAAGGGTGAAAACTTCTTCCAGTGCAAAGCGGTTGTGTTTATGTTTATTCTGTCTCCACCATGATGAATCATACATGCTCCGTCAAACGGAAAATGGGCCCAGCGCACGGAATTATTATGTCCCAACCACCGAAAAGCGCACTAATTGTGTAGTCTTTTCACAATGCTAACTTCAGTTTTGTGCTATTTGCGACATGTGTAGCTTGTTAATCATTTTTGCAACGTTTTAGATGATTACTGTGTATTTATTTTAATAATTATTCACTATGTAGAAGATTTACTTGATCACCTTTTCCTACTTTCTTGTATGTCGACGTAATTCTTCGACATTCTCTGAATGTGGCCCAAATATAAAGGTAAATTTACGAAGACCTCGAAAACGATTCAGACATACACATACACACACACTGGCAGAAAAAATCTCAGCACCAAGCAGTTTAGTGACATAAACGAAAATTGGCAGGAGTGTTTCTACATCTGAGAGATGATGTGTATTTAAATTTTACGCCAGTCGCATAGGAGTGCTCAGGGAACGCCACTATGAGGATTCAAATCAGGTTTCCTTTAAAAAGACGCTATAACGGTCCTGAGCGTTAGTTCCCCTCGGGACTGGACAAGGTAAGTTGTTGTTAGTCACGAATGCCTTTAAGGCGACAAAGGCGCCATTACCCTCAAGTCTCTGAGTTTCAAAGATGCCGTGTAATAGGGCTACGAGATGCTGGAAGTTCCGTCTCCAATAATGGCAAGAATGTAGCTACTGTACATAATTGCTGGCAGCGGTGGTCACAAGAGTGTACGGTCGCAAGTAGACCGAGTTCTCGACGGCCACGTGGCATTACCGAGAAGGAAGGCCGTTGTGTCCGGCGTATGACTCTGGTTCATCGCACTGCATCTGCAGCAGCAGTTTGAGAAGCAGTTGGAACCTCAGCGACACAACGAACTGTTACAAGTCGATTACTTCAGGAACAGCTCTGAGCCAGACGCCCTGTGGCGTGTATTACACCGACCCAAACCACCGCCATTTGGGACTTCAATGGTGTCAAGCGAGAACTCGTCGGAGTGCAAGATGGAGGTCTGTTGTGTTTATTGCTGAAATCTGGGTCTGCCTAGGCGGCAGCGAAGACCGTGCATTGGTTAGAACGAAGCCAACTGAGGGCCTGCAACCGGCCTATCTGCGTGTTGGACGCACTGGAACTACACCTGGGGTTATGGTCCGGGTTGCGATTACGTACGACAGCAAGCTCATTCTCGTAATTATCCCACGCACTCTGACTGCAAATTCGTATGCCAATCTGGTGATTAGACTTGTTTCGGACAACTCCAGCGTCATCCACAGCCAGCATTAACCGTCCCTGTATTGACCGACCAAGTGCAGTAGGTATGGAACTCAGTCCCATAAACTGACATCCGGCACTTGTGCGACGCAAAGCATGCACATCTGCACGCTTACATTGAACATTCTGGTTGTTACAGCGGTTTATAATGTATTAGTATTTCACAATTACAATGGCCTATTTCGCTTTTGCATTAAGCTGTTATCTTGCAATGTTAATCACTTGTATATGTTACCTAGACAAAAGTATTTCCGCAGTTTCATTACTCTACGTTAATTTTTTTGTATTGCTATTTTGCCAATAGTGTATAAACTCATTGATAACTGACCAGTCATTTTCCTGGTGTGCAATAATGGTACAGATTAACGGTTGTCATGTAGCGGCAGTGTAGTGAGTTCTAGGTGCTAGTCTACTTATTCTCGGCTCTAAACTGGTAGAGTGCACTTGAACCCGAAAAACTGATTCATCTGATGAGTTTCCAGTTGAATGATGACCGGCGGAGACTGGAGGCAAGTCTCAGAGCATACAGAGGCGTCGATTTCAGAGTTGACGTCACAAGACCCGCTGGCGTGTTTCATATATACGAAGTTCGTTTCTGGTCTCTAGTGCATATTCATTACTCTCGCACCGTCTTTTATTACGTGACACTTGAATGCAACTGACGGGGCGGCCTTGGTCCGGTGCCTGCTCTCTTTGGTGTTAACCGCGGCGTCTGTCTTAGTCTGGCCTGTTCCTTTCCTCTCTGCCTCCGTCAGCGCGTTGCCTATTTGGCCTATCATTGCAGTGTGCGAATGCTTGTGAGTCACCATTTTCTAGTCTCTGTGTGCTAGCGCTTGTCTTCTTATATTTTCCATGCACCTCAACGTCATCTAACGACCTTTAAATATCGAGGAATTGTTCTCTCTACAATGCCCCAACGAGTGCACGCTGTTTGTGTGCAGGGAAGTGTCTGTGCATTCCACCACATCATCCATCCGGCATTTTGTAGTCCAAGCATCCCCCATCACGAGAAACCGAGCAGCATACGTTACCATAGTTTAGCAAGTTTGTGGAGCGCACGGTCCCCGATTTATACGTTCATTTTCTGTCCGTGCGATCAGGTTCAAGTATGTCGCGTTTTAGCTTACTAGATGTATTCAAAGATGTTACATCGTAAAAATAGCAAAATGGATAATTTCGTATGAGTCACGTATCTACATTTTCAACCACAACAACCTTAACAACAAGCACACTTGCAAGTGTCGCCTAGTTCTATATTTTTTTGTTGAAAGTAATTGTTGTGTGCTCTTTTGAATGTTTTACTAAATACTTCTGGCTGGTTTTAAACAGTTTGTACACATCAAATGACATATAAACGCCATTTTGATTCTGTTCACAGGTAACGAAAGTGACATATACAATTCCGCAAGCTTATTAATCTTTTGAGTACCAGTGGTTTCCGCCAACAATCACGTCTTTTTTAATACTTTCTGTGTAACAGTGTCTGTCGCAAGCAACCATGCATGATATTTCAATAGGGAGATTTCTTCTGGTACACTGAAGTACTTCTACGAATGAAGTGCGTTGTAGCAGACAAAGCGTTCAAATTAATAGTATGTACGGAGACTATTCTACGTGGTTGTCGGAGACCGTGATTTGCGTTGTTTTATAGTGACCTTATCGAGGAGATCACTGGCAGTGGAAGTAAGTATATGTAAAATTATTGGAAGGTAAATTTGCATTTGTACTTGGTATTATTGGTAATTTATTAAATTTTAGGCCTATTTTTGGAACTACAATTTTTTTTAAGCATTATGAGTTCATGAGAGTTCGAGTATTGGGATTGTATATAGAATAAAACTCGTAGTTTCTTTTAAAGATATCTCATTAAATGATGAACGGTTGAAAACTGTATGACACAGAGGCTCCAAAGTGAAACTACATTTTTAAATCAACTGGTTGTTTACTTTTCACAAATTTCTTTTTGTATTCGTTGCTTACAATGACGATAAGGATCAGTAACGTGAATAATTTTAAACTTAAACTTTCTTCTTTATTATTGGCAGTCACAGAGTATAGTGACATGCACAACAAAATTAATTTTACTCTTCAACAAGAAAATATTCTTCCATTAATTACTTTGATCTGATTATCACTAAAAAATGAGGAGCGTTTCTTACGGACATTTAGAAAACCGATGTACACAGACGTCTTAATTAATGCACTTTCTTACTACTCACAACGTTATATGAAAGCATTTTTTAGCTCTATGAACCATCGTTTCTTACGGCTACTCCTATACTAGGACGTAATCAATAAAGAGCCAGAAATTTTAAAACACGTTGCACTAGCTAACAGGTACTAATCACCTATTGTCATTAATATTTACAACATACTTGAAAAAAGGAAGTTCTAGCAGAATGGAGTTCCTCAGACGATTTAGAGACTGACGTAATGTATGATGAGGTAAAAGAATGTATTCAGGCAGTTAATGGAGACGAAAATGTAATTTGGTGGTGGACTCAAATTCGATAGTAGGAAAAAGAGAGAGGGAAAAGTAGCAGGTGAATATGGACTTGTGGAAAGAAATGAAAGACGAAGGCGTATGGTTGAATTTTGTACAGATCATACTTTAAGTATCTCTAACACTTGGTCTAATAATCAGGAAAGAAGGTTGTGTAATTGGTAAAGGAGGAAACATAAAAATGCAACAAATGAAGCAGGAGAAGGAAAACAAACGTCTAAAAAAATAGAATCCACAGGAAGTGCAAAATGGCTATGAAAGAATGGCTAAAAGGTAAATATAAAGATTTAGAAGCTCATTTCACTATGGGAAAGATACATACCGCCTACAGGGAAATTACAGAGTCCCTTGCAGAAACGAAAGCAACTGTATGAATACCTATAGTTTAGATGGTAAACCAGTCCTAAGAAAAGAAGGAAAAGCTGAAAGGTGGAAGGAGTATATAGAGGGCTTAAACAATGGAGATGAACTTGAAGGCAATATTATAGAATGGGAAGTGGACTTATATGAAAATTTAATGGGAAATATGATACTGTGAGAAGTATTTGACAGAGCACTGAAAGACATTAACTGAAACAAGACCCCAGGTGTAGACGACATTCCATCAGAGCTACTGACGGCTTTGGGAGAGCCGGCCATAACAAAATTCTTTCATCTGGTGTGCAAGATGTATCAGACAGACGAAATATCTTCAGACTTTAAGAAGAATGTAGTAATTCCAATACCAAAGTGTAGGTTGTGACAGGTGTGAATATTACCGAACTATTAGTTTAACAGGAAACTAACACGCTTTAAAGAAGAATGAAAAAACTGATAGAAGCCGACCTCTGGGCAGGTCAATTTGGATTCCAGAGAAATGTAGGAATACGTGAGGTAATACTGGCCCTACGATTTCTCCTAGGAAATAGTTTAAGAAAACTCAAACCTATGTTCATAGCTTTTGTAGATCTGGGGAAAGCTTTTGGCACTGTCGACTGAAATATACGTTTTTTATTACTGAAGGTAGCTGGAATAAAACACAGGGAACATATGGTTACATACATCTTGTACAGAAACCAGATGGCAATTGTAACAGTCAAGGACCATGGAAGAGAAGCTGTGGTTGAGAAAGGAGTGAGACAGGCTCCTGGCCACTCTTCGATGATATTCAATCTATACACTGGGCAAGCAGTAAATGACACAAAAACATTTTGGAGTACCAATTAAAGTTCAAGGAGGAAAAATAAAACTTTTGAGCTTTGCAAATGGCATTGTATTTCTG
This sequence comes from Schistocerca cancellata, assembly GCF_023864275.1. Taxonomy (NCBI): domain Eukaryota; kingdom Metazoa; phylum Arthropoda; class Insecta; order Orthoptera; family Acrididae; genus Schistocerca; species Schistocerca cancellata. The sequence continues at coordinate 477,396,728 of NC_064628.1, read as the reverse complement.
GCAGAGGCAGCAAAGGACGTGGAAGAGCAGATGAATGTAATGGACAGTGTCGTTAAAGGAGGATAGAAGATGAACATCAACAAAAGCAAAACAAGGATAATGGGATGTAGCTGAATTAAATAAAGTGATTCGGAGGGAATTAGTTGTATGGGGTTTAGACATGTAGAGAAGCGAACCATAGACGATAAACTGTAAAGACATGAAGATAATAGAAGCTTTTGAAATTTGGGGCTGTATAAGATGCTGAAGATAAGGTGAGTAGATCACGAAACTAATGAGGAAGTAGGGAATAGAACTGAGGTGGCAAGAAATTTGTGGCACAACCGGATTAGAAGAAGTGATCGGTAGATAGGACACATTGTGAGACATCAAGGGATTACCAGATTAATACTGGAGGGATGTACGGTGGTTAAGAATCGTGGAAGTAGATCAAGAGATGAATATAACAATCAGATTCAGAAGGATGTAGACTACAGTAGTTATTCAGAGATGAAGGGTTTGCACTGGATAGAGACCTTCCAACAACAACAACATTAATTTAAAAGTTATATGTCTTACGCATTATGTATCGAAATCGAGCAAATTTTTAAAATATGATCTGATTCGGTTATGATTATTTGATTATCTATACATAGAATTTCACCTATGACAGGTTATTGCATTAAGAAGCCAAGCATTTATTTTTCCAGTTACAAATTACGTCGTGCTTCGATTAATTATTCAAGTAATAACGGACTAAGAGACAATGGACTCCCTTGTCCGACACCTTGGTTCAGGGTAATTTGCTTTTTTTTTTTTTTGCAATTCTACATCCCTTTCATTGTTCGTAACAAATCTTGGAAAATGATTAAAATGAGAAACCCACGGATTATCTACAACTCCGAAGCTATAGAAAGTGGATAAGGCTATTGATTTAAAGTACGGGAAATGATCGAAATTTATTTGAGAAATTTTACGTTAATTCAAATAAAAACAATACTTTACTGAGTGTGAAGAGCAGGTTTCTTTTCATACTCCACGTCTGCGGAGTAACGTAGCGCAATACTAACTAAATTTCGCTGCGTTTCTTTCCTCTTCCTGCACGATAAAGCTTCCGTCTTAGCCCTGGCGCGAAGATGGATTCTTCGTTTTGTAGCAGCTCTGAGTAATGTTTTTTTAAGCTCCCTGTCTCGGTGGTGGATTCTCATTAAGGGTAGCCAAAGCGTTGTGGCGGCGAACTCGCCGAAAAATTACTGCGCGGCTCAATTAAGGCTGCTAGGTGGGGTGGCGCAGCCCCTCGCCGCTTTGTGTCGTGCCCTGCCAATTAATCCTGCCCAGGGCGACGCGGTAACCGCTGAGATTGTCCCGCTTTCACTAGACAATCTGTGACGCCTGCGGGGCAGAGATCTTGCTTACCATTACTGTCAAGGGTTATAAATTCCTCTTAAAGTACCACCGACTTTTGATTTTATAATACTATTTGTTTATGGTTCATTCAAATTTTTATAATTTTTTGCTTTGAAATTTTGGCTTATTGGTACTATATTAAGTAAAGTGTGCTATACTGGATGTTGAACTTCTTTGATTTATATGTCAGTAATGTACGTAAAATACTATGTAAATTGCTTATTACGTTAAATAATTTTCTGATTGGATTTTGTATTTAAAAATATTTGTGTACAAACTGTTCATGTTGATGTAAATTTGACAATTGTAAGAAATGGTCACGCTTAGTAACAATGTAAGAAATAGGTGTTATGTAAAAGACAATGTGCTTTTCTTTGAAATGAAAGTGGCTCTGCGGAATGGAAAAGGTGGCAGGGGCTAATTGGCGCGCTACCTAGACCAAGCGCGGGAAGTAAGTCACACAGTCTGTAGGCAGCAGTGATTGAGGCAACACCCTTGTGGAGCAGGAGAAGCTTTCAGAATGAGATTTTCACTCTGCAGCGGAGTGTGCGCTGATATGAAACTTCCTGGCAGATTAAAACTGTGTGCCCGACCGAGACTCGAACTCGGGACCTTTGCCTTTGCGGGCAAGTGCTCTACCATCTGAGCTACCGAAGCACGACTCACGCCCGGTCTCACAGCTTTACGAGATACTGGCAGAAGTAAAGCTGTGAGACCGGGTATGAGTCGTGCTTCAGTAGCTCAGATGGTAGAGCACTTGCCAGCGAAAGGCAAAGGTCCCGAGTGCGAGTCTCGGTCGGGCACACAGTTTTATTCTGCCAGGAAGTTTCAGGAGAAGCTCTGCTTGCAAATTTGCACAAAAATGCCTCGAAAGAAAACTTCAAAGGGTTTCGGCATAGCTGCGAGTTATTGGGCCACTGTATGTAAAACTGAACGACGCCAAGAAGAGAAACTGAGCCCATACAGCAAGATAATTGCAGGGCGTACTGTGGTCAAACGCGCAGGTTTCCGAGCGGTCACCGACACAAATCCGCCTGGCGGATTTGTGACGAGGTCCGGTGTGCCGGCCAACCTGTGGATGGTTTTTAAGGCGGTTTTCCATCTGCCCCGTCGAATGCGGGCTGGTTACCCTTCTTCCGCCTCAGTTACACTATATCGGCGATTGCTGCGCAACCACTGTCATCACGTACGCGTTCACCATAACTGCTCTAGCATGCAAACATTTGGGGTTACACTCGTCTGGTATGAGACGTTCCCGGGGGTCCCCTGGGGGCCGAACCGCCCAATAACCCTGGGTGCGGTGTGGGGCGGCGGTGGGGTGGGTGAACTGCTGTGGCATGTTGTGGGGTTGTGAACCACTGAGGGCTACGGCAGGACGAAGACTCTCTGTCGTTTCTTGGTCCTGTTTCAATACACACAATACACACAATTGTACAGCGTGAACCATTAATTTAAACTGTGCTTCATTAGTTAATAACCATTCTTGAACTATAAAGAAACTGGTGCATCCTGTTAATTATCCTAATTATACACCTATATAGGGATTCCTTCCTGATGTTTGATTAATCCGAGTATCCTGTTTTACTGACTTATGTAGTGCCAAGTTAATATAAAGAGGCACCATTTAAATTGTTTTTATGTAGCAAGTTGTCGTAATTGTTTCACTGAAAGGCGTAATGAGAATTTTAAAAAGAGTAATAAAACGTTCATGCTTTAGTACATTACAGAGAAATAAAGCGAAACTATTCTTGTTTTATAAGTTTTCTTAACTATTGCCAAGTGCTATAGTAAAAGTTGGCTTACATAAAATTCAATCAAAGTGAAGCCAAGTTCTTAGAATTTGTTAAATGACAACACAGGGTTAGTTCGAAGAGTAATAGATTTTGAAAGTAAATTCCAGTAAGAAAGAGGTTTTCTTGAAGTGAAATATTCAGTATAGAAAGTTTGTGCTTTAGTATCTAAGCATTATAGTATTGAAGTTTGTTGGTTATGAAAAATGCTTTCCTGAAGGTCCCTACCGGCCAATTTTTTTTTAGCTCCCTTGAAGTTATCTATTGGGCTTTTCCTCTTCTGATCCTTAACAACTCTAGTGCAATGCTTATACGGCAGTACTCTTGTGGGGTCTCGGAGTACCCCAGTAAGTTAAACGAAACTGTAATTTAAAGAAATTTTGTTTTCACTTGCACTTTTATCACTGAATATTATAAACATTTTAGATATGATTACAAACAATTTTGGCACACTGAAAATCTGTGATGGGGACAAATATGCTTTGAGCATTTTTGACACATTGTTTTAGTTTTCTTGATCTCATTTCTTGCACACATGTAGCAACTTGCTTTCCTCGTGGGTTCTGGCTCTGAAGATGTTGAGGCAAGAGCAGTACCACCAAGTTCAACAACAACGTCTCTAATTTCACGAGAAAGGGGTAGGACATCTCGACGTTGTATACGGGATTTTCCTTAATACATTCCAAGCCTCTGTAGCGATTCTCTTCTTTTTAAATCATCAGTTTGATCAGGTTTTGGTGCACTGAAGTAAAACAGCAGCATTGACCCCTGCTATGTTTAAAATGGTGTAAAATACAGACACTGGCCATCTGCGTGTTCACTGTGATACCGAATAGTTGGCCCACATTTCGTTCAGTGCGTCCACTCCTCCTCTTGTGGCATTGTAATCAATGATCATTTCAGGTTTTCTCTTTTGCGTACTGATATTCGGATCGTGGTGCATAGATGAAAGCAACATAACAGCTCGACGTTTCTGAGGAAAATAAGAACAAATTGTCTTTTCTTCGTTATGCCCAATTCTAGAATTTGAAGCCATTTCGACTAATTTTCGTTGTGACTGTCTCAAGAAATATGTAAAGGTTTTTTTTTTAATTGCCGCAGTCATGTGACTGGTAGCGATAATTAAAAAAAAAGCCTTTACATAATGCAGATTCTACTGGGCGCTTTCTGTTTGATTTGAATTCTTCTGAGGTCTGCGGTTTATTTAGCTTTAGAGTGCCTAAGACAGTCAACTGTTTGGCTTCCAGTTGATCACAGAGTTCAAATGACATGAACCAATTGCTTACTGTCACATTTCTATTGCTTCCCTCAATTGGTGATATTAATTTCAAAGCATCCTATGTTGGAATTGATAATAGACTTTTATTTGTCGCTTTGCCTGTGTATGCAAATGCACTGCATAAACAGAATATCCGTGAATCGCAAAGGCAAATAACTCTGACGCCGTATTTAGCTGGCTTCCTAGGCATATACAGGCGAAATTTACACACACACCATGAAAAGGTACTAACATTTCATAGACTGTCACGTTCTCTCCTGGAATATAACACTTTTTAAATTTGTCTATAAAGAGTTCCCAGACATCTCTAATAGCTGTCATCAGCCTTCCTAGCATCTCTTGTAGTAGCACAATCGAAACGCAAACAACACAAAATGAACAGAAATCTATAAACGCTCATAGTGGCTCGAAACACATCACGACCAGTTCCATCGTTAGCAAAAAGTCCAACAACATTTTCCTGATTAGATTTCATTACTCCAGATAAATAAAGCAGACCTAGAAATGCTCTCAGTTCTATTATATCTAGCGTGTTTATGAATGCAACTTTACTTCTGCCAGTACCTCGTCTCCTACCTTCCAAACTTAACAGAAGCTCTCCTGCGAAATTTGCAGAACTAGCACTCCTGAAAGAAAGGATATTGCGGAGACATGGCTTAGCCACAGCCTGGGGGATGTTTCCAGAATGAGATTTTCACTCTGCAGCGGAGTGTGCGCTGATATGAAACTTCCTGACAGATTAAAACTGTGTGCCGGACCGAGACTCTGTATTTGTTTGACGTACCATGTATCTTGACGTTTGTATTGGTGAGTATTAGTTGTAATAAAACTTCAGTAATGAACAACTCAAAATCAGATAACATATCAGTTGAATCAAGCGTTTTTGCTTCACGTCTAGAGCCTGGAAGGCGACTAACTATATTGTGAGCACGGGTACGAGTTGTAGGAGGAGCTTCTTCTGACCACTTGTAGCACTGTTTTTTTCCAAAAAAATATTTGTCAGCGGAAGGCCTAATACACGCCTTTTCATCTGATTCTTCATAACTACTTTCTGCTGTAACTTCAGATGTGAACTCGTGATTACTTAGTATAAATTCATCCTCATGTGCTGTGCTCTCCTCATCAGATTCAAAAAACGCAGGATACTTGACTACTCTTTCCAACTTGTCATCTGTTAATGACATGGATGATGCCATTCTGAAAAATAATGCATAATACATAACCTTAAATATTGATGTTATGAATGAAATTTTGCTCTTTTCGAAGTAATGTAAGACTTCAGTCGTGTAAAACACTAATTAGATAATGAAAAACAACTTATGTTAATACTTTGCTGTGATATTCTGAGACATCTTTCTCTTTATCTCACAAAACTTTACCGGGAACACCGCATCCAACACTCCGCGTTAAACGGCATCACTTCACTTAGGACTACCAAGAACACTTGCTTTAGAAAAAAATTCATTTGGTAGTCCGCGCAACCACTCATGCATCGCGTGGCGTACCTCTCCATCTGAACGGAACTTCTTTCCTTCCATTGCGTCCTTGAGATGTCCCAACATATGGAAATCACTTGTGGCAAGGTCTGGTGAGTATGGTGGATGAGGAAGACACGCAAAATGCAGGCCTGTGATTGTTGCAACTGTTGTACGGGCAATGTGCTGACAGCAATCCGCGTCGCTTTGATTTGATTGCAGGGCGCAAATGATTTTTTAGGAGATCTGTGTATGATGCACTGGTGACAGTGGTCCCTCTAGGCATGTAATTCTCCAAAATGAGGCGTATTTCGTCCCAAAAGAGAGTCAGCATAACCTTCCCTGCTGATGGTTCTGTTCGAAACTTCTCTGGTTTTGGTGATGAGGAATGGCGCCATTCCTTGCTCGCTTTCTTCGTTTCCGGTTGGTGGAAGTGAACCCAGGTTTTGTTCCCAGTAACGATTCTTGCAAGGAAGCCATCACCTTCTCGTCCAAAGCGCCGAAGAAGTTCTTCACAAGCACCAACACGTCGTTCTCTCATTTCAGGAGTCAGCTGCCATGGCACCCATCTTGCAGACACTTTGAGAGACTGGAGTACATCATGCACAATGTGGTGTGCTGACCCATGACTAATCTGTAAACATGCTGCAATGTCATTCAGTGTCACTCGGCGGTTTTCCTTCACTATGGCTTCAACTGGTGCAATGTTCTGTGGAGTCACAACTCGTTGTGCCTGACCTGGACGAGGAGCATTTTCCACTGAAGTCACACCATTGTGAACTTTCTATTTCATTCATAGACGTACTGCTGTGATAAACGCGTATCACTGTACTGAACCTTCATTCGTCGATGAATTTCAATATGTTTCACACTTACGCAAAAACCGAATAAGAGAACGCTCTTCTTCCCTGGTGCAAGTCGCAAGTGGGGCGGCCATCTTTATACTGATACTGCGACGGTATGTGTGCATCTGCACTAAACTGCCACCTACGGGCCATTCTACACGGTGTTTGTAGCACGCCTACCAACTTACAGGATGACGGCGCGAAATTTCGATTTGTTATTACATATTTAAGGTTTTCATTTGACTCACCCTCGTATGTTATGTGTTATTTTTTCATTTTCCTATGTTTTCTCTGTAACTCTCTTGGCTGAAGAGTGGCGTATTGTTCCGCTGCCAGCCCGCCCCATTTTGGGGAGTGAAATAACAATAAAGAAAAAAAAGCTTGGAACTGAGTTGTCCTAGCTTCAATATAATACCATTCATACTGCGTTTCTTTCTAACCACTGGGTAAGATCTTAGGAAAAGAATTGAATAGTCTGACTTACTTATCCATTGGACACAACACTCGGTCAAACCCCGTAAAAGGGGTAACTCTACTGATTTGCTTTTCCTATTAACAGGACTATCCTCCCATAGTGTATTTGGAAACTAAACTAAATTTTGTAGCAGGGTTATACGTGTCAACATATTTCCTATTCATTATTGAACCTACGCCTGCACTACTCCAATTTGATATTCCATTTATAATCCTATATTCACTAAACCAGAAGTCGTGTTCCTCCTGCGACCAAGTTTCACTAATTCCCACTACATCTAACTGCAGCCTATCCATTATCCTTTTCAAGGCTTCTAACCTACCAGCCTGATTAAGGGATCTAGAATTCAACGCTCTGACCTACATAACGTGCAAGTAGAGATGTGGAATACCGAATACTGGATCACTGCTCAGTGAATGTTTCAAGCCATCAAAAATTGCCCGTTGAGAATTTTCTCACTGGTATATATCAATTTTCCGAGCAGCTGATTAAGCAGGGACTCATGACAGGCAAAATTAGGGATACATTTTCTGAGACAAATTAACCATACCTATGAATTGGGGAACGCCATTATTGTGCCTGGACAGGGGGAAATAATACATATCCTGAACACTGGTCTCGAGTATACTAACGCCTGGCTCGGAACACATGCCGAAAAACGAGATTTTACTGCGGATTGAATTTACTTTAGATGGCATAACGGTAGGGCCCCCATTCTTCAGAGGTCCAACGCTTATACAAGACGCTCTACATGATCAGTAGAGTTTGCACGATAAATGATCACTACATTTAAATAATTGTAGATGCACTTAAATTTTATGTCCCCCAACACAGAACCTAAAAGGTGAGACAACACTATCACACTTGTGGACAAGGAAAAGGAACTTTGTCAAATTGAAAAAGATTGTAGTCGGTGAGGGGTCTCGGGTTATAGGCTTTTTTAAGGTGCAGTACAATAAAAATGTGTGTCCCTGCAAACATATAAAACAGTGCTCTCCCTTAATTCGATGCTGAGTAATATGTAGTCATTGAATGATCTGTTGCAGAACATATCGACCCTGAGGATACTGGGGCTAAATGGCGCGTGGCGAAGAGATAGGCTCACAGGCCCAGTCACGGAAGTGGACAAGAGGCTACACTGATCCTGGTGTGTATAGTTTATATGAAGAATTTATGAGGACAAATTAAAGGGGCACACATGAACTTGGGGGAAAATGTAGCTCTTTATCTTGGGCCGCGTAAGGACAGCAACAGTTTCTCCCCAGCCAGCTTCTTGCTACAAGACCATAAAGCAGGTAAGAAAATCAGCTGGTGTCGAAGCAGAAGCTGATATGGATTGACGTAAGGAAACTGGGCTGCCCTCCACGGCTTAAGATTTAAGGAAGGGAAGCTGGTACATTCGTATCATTATACTGTAAGCAATTGTCAGTGACTTTACTAGTGGTGCCTGGGGTTTCCTTGGTGTGTTGCAAAATGGCACAAGTTCGACGTGTGAAGGGTTTGTTGATGATATGCGAGTGCGAGTGCGGAGGTGGGCGTTTGGAAGTACATTGGCCTCGGAGGGTCCTGGCAGCGATGAGCACGTTGGCATAGCTCACACACAGTGCCGTGTGCCGACTTGACAAGGCAATGGGTTTTCCAGTTGGCAGCTGGCTATGTGATTGGCAGTCACATATGTATGCTTCTGCTCTTCTGCGGTGCTTCCACCCCACGTGGTGGATCTATGTTCTGATCACGACATGAAAACAGTTCATTGGGATGTACCTATTGTGAGATTGATGTGGCAGTCACTATCATCATACAACGGAAGTCAAAGGTGAGCGTCCATCTGTTGAGTTACATTTAGTTGTACCATAAGAAGTGAACATACTACTCCGGGGGGGGGGGGGGGGGTGGCCAAGCGGTTCTAGGCGCTACAGTTTGGAACCATGCGACCGCTACGGTCGCAGGTGTGAATCCTGCCTCGGGCATGGATGTATGTGATGTCCTTAGGTTAGTTAGGTTTACGTTGTTCTAAGTTCCAGGGGACTGATAACCTTAGAAGTTAATTCCCATAGTGCTCAGAGCCATTTGAACCATTTTTTTTATATCCAGTAATGATGTACCAAATGTTGTGGTGCAATATATTCAATTTGTGAGTTCGTCATATTTAAGATTCTAAAGAGAGTGGAAGTGATAACTTAAGTGCTCCTGTGATTTAATGTAATCGGTAATTGTTGCATCCCTGGCCGGGATCTTGTCATTGACTTCACTTTGTGCTGAACAGCATGAGGTGGCTGTTGACTGTTATGCCGGTTTTCATGATGGTGGCTTTTGAATCTATTTAATGACATCAGTTAAGAGTAAATTCGACAGGTATAGTTCGAGAGGTATTAGTTGATATTAGGTTTAAATGAGTGCAACTGGGCCAAATCAACTGAGTTACTATGATATCGATATGACATACTACTTTTTGTTGTTAGTTTATGGAAAACATGCAACTCTGACACCTTCGCTCCAATTGTATGTCATTTTTTAAAGATATTATGGCAAGTATGGTAATACTAATTTTTTATATTTTACAGCTCTAAAATCCAATTGTTCAATTATACGTGTCTAGTCTGGGTCTGGTTACCTTACGAGAATTTAAATAGCCTAATGTGTTCACGGTATCAGCGTTTGCGTTATGTAGAACTCTTCATCTGAAATAAATTGCAACATTCATTTTTTTGGGTATGGTCTTAGTTGGTTACCTGTCCGGGAACCCCACATCCTCACCAATTCACTAAGGAATTTTCTTCTTAAAATGATCGTTACGGTCATATTCTTGAATATCTACCCTCCTCGGACACTCTGTATACCCACGACCAGCCCGAAAATTTGCATGTATTGTTTCTATACGCCAGTTACATCTGACAAGTGAGTCAACGGACCAGACTCTCGGAAGCAGAAGAAATATTGATGGAGTACCTAATGTGCTTGATGAGTATTTCATGAGGTGAAGGCTAAAGCCAAACCGACTGAAGACAGACGTTTCTGCATTCCGTCTGAAAAACAAATATTCGTACCACTCTTCGTAGCTAATAGTCAGGCATACTGTATTATAAAGCAACGGCAATCCCAAATACACTCGTCACTCTGGACTGGTTACTTACCTCGAAGCACCATCTTCCTAAAATAGCTGCAAATATGAACAGCAGCAACAATTTATAGCAAAACCTGAGTGGTTCCTCTTGGAGACCCGACGCCAATACTCTGAGAACAGTAGCACTGGCTTGAATTGTGCCTATTCAGTGGTTCGCCCCTCATGGAAGGATACGGTAGGCTGTCGCCCGCTTCGGGACGACCCTGCAGAAGAATCAGATTCCTCCCACACGACATCATTCTGCAAGGTTCTATAATAAAGTGAAAAAAATCTCATCAACCAGCATGAAGAACGGCCATGAGTCTGGCCGCCAACATTTCAATGCTGTGATTCCCTGACAATCGAAATTCCCATTACAGCAAGGCTTCTTACAACTCTAACAGCCAACTATAAACATCCTGGACATCACGTTTCCTCACGTTGCTAGCCGCAAAACTGAGCTGGATGAAACGTGGAAATTTGGAAATTCGTGGTAAGGTAGTATGAGACCAAACTACTGAGGTCATCGGTCCCTAGGCTTACACACTACTTAATGTAACTTAAACTAACGTACGCTAAGGAAAACACACACACACACATGCCCGAGGGAGGATTCGAACCTCCGACGGAAGAGCTCGCGAACCGTGAGAAGACGCACTAGACAACGCGGCTATCTTGCGCGGCTGAAATGTGAAGGAGCTTCTCCCCCCCCCCCCCCCCGCCCCCTCACCGCTCACCACCTTAGGCTGGCGAGACTAGGTGTGACTGCCGCGAGGTGCCACCTGCCATTCAGAACCGCTCCTTTCCTGCTTTCACCGGAGTCCTGGAAGAACTACATCGAGTTCGCTCCAAAGTAGCTGAGTAGTAGGAAAAGGGAACATCGATCATCGCAATTTTAATTTTTTAATTGGTTGTTTAAGGTTATTAATGTGTTTATGATTGACTAATAAAACCAAACACTAAATAGTTAACTAAATAAACTCACGAAAACTATTTTCCCGTGCTAAAAATTCAACTTCCGATCTACACTGTCAAATCCCATTTCTATGGTAACCTGTTCGTTCTCATAACAATGGCAGCTAACAAATTACTTTGGCAGGGTGTAGGAGAGTAAAAACTTCTAAATACACGATCTTGAAAGGTGGAGAGCATGCAGAGGAATAAAAGTGATGCAAAACGATTTTTTTTCCGTTTTTGCCACTTTTAAGTGAAGTATTACCCTGAAAGGTAATTTGTCATAATAAGTTTAGAGATAATATCTTCGAAACCATGATATATAAAGAATATGGTTCATGGAAGAGTTGAAATTTAATTAACATTCTTGAAACTGTCTAATCAACTTTTGTAATAATTTGAAGTTTTGCAAATTACAACATCACTGCCATTAATCTTTCTCGTAACATAAATTAAAGAAGCTTTTACGTCATATCCATCCACGTGTAACACAGCTGGTTTCTGAAATAGCGTTTCCAGAAAATGTGTACACATTGTGAACGCTGTCTTATCAAAATATTTTCTACTTGGCCAGTTACAACATCTAAATGCCCACTGTTATTCTAATTTATGTTTCAAATTTTTATTTTACGTTTTAAAGCCTTGTTTTTGTTTTTTAGCCTACCGTTTCACATACCTGTGTTTTATCAACTGAAGTTAATTCACTACTCTAATGCAAAATCATTACAATGATTATATAGACATGCACATAAAGTAAGCGAGGTTTCTGCACACATTACACACGACGAACAGAGCTATATAGAACAAAATGCAGCAGGATTCGAAAATCGTAGCGGGCGGTCCTCTAAATATCATGTTTTGTATCAGGCGTATTTCAGGACATTGGAAAACCTCGACGAAGTGAACTGGTTCGGTACTAGCGAATTCAACTTGATTATACTGTTTCCAAAGTGGAGATTTACATTATCATTCAGCAGAACATGATCGATTCTTCACGAAGTTCTTCCAGCATCGAATGCCATGTACGTCTAACGATTATACCTGTCCTGTCGAGTGTTTTAGGATGGGCAGATGGACAAGTTTCTTCCTGTACGGGTTAAATGTATCCTGTTTATCAGTCATCCCGTGCTCAGTGGGTCAATGGCTATCTGTTTAACTTTTATAAACTGCAAGGCAGATTGTGCGGTGGCCGGAGCTGCGTATATTTGCTGTTCTGTCCTTGAGCTCAGCGACAGCTTTCCCAGCCGGCTGCCCTCGTCCTGCTGTTATGCCGATCAGGTGTGATGACGCTGCAACCACCACGATGCGCGTACACCATACAATTCCGCAATATTACCTGAGTTCCGGATATGTGACGCAACTACAGATCTAGTGCGACTTGCCGCTAAGCTGCTGCGGCTGTCCAGTCACATTTTAACAAATTTTTAACCAAAGAGCGCTTCTCCTGCCAGAATGTGGAAGCGCAGGGAACGCTGCTTACGTCACACCGACCTAGACAATTACTGTCGCCTGCGGGAGACGCCGCTATTCCAAAAAACTTGTCAGATGATTGCTTGGCGCCAGCGTCTAAATGGACACATTCCGCTCCTCTGTACCAAGCTCAAAAAATATGGAGTGGCTGATACACGGAGCTACATTCCTTGCTGACAATACCGTCCATGACGATTTTGTGAGGCCAGGGCGGCGAGGCCGAGATGGAGGCAGCGTCTCCCTGCAGTATTCACTTTGGGGAGACGTTCCGCTTGCTTGGTAGTGCTCTGCCGGAAACGCCGCCTGCCCATCGGGCCACATCAAAGCCCTGACGCTGGAGACCAGCCTGACGGATACAGCACCTCCTGGGGTGCTGCGAATTGTAAACTTTTACCTTCGGGCTGACGAGCTGCTCTCTCCACGCCACCAGCTCCACGAGTAAAATCCCGCACGAAACTCTGTCTGCAAAATTTATTTGCGCTTAAAGTAATGTGGTATATTCTCATTGCTCTCCCCTTAGCCACTTCTGCTAGCAGAGTGCGATAAACCGTCAATCTGATCACATCAATGCTGCTACTTGTCATTACTGATCTAATTTTAATTATTTAAAAATGCAAAGTGGCGATTTATGTTAGTTTTGCGCTCTCAATGAGAGCCTTGTCGTGTTGCCATGTTGCATTTATATCGAATGACCGTCTAAAGCGTAACATTGTTGCTCTCGAGGTTTACTGTGCCATCATTGAGTTACAGAGTCACTAATCTCTGTGGTAGCTACGCAGATATTTATCCTCTCGATTCAGCTCTTGATACAGTGTGCATACGAGTATTTCAAATAAGTTCTGATCGCTGCTGTAGAATAACGCAGAATATAGCGATGACATTTTACTGAGTACAACGCTACGGAATATTCTCTTTAATGAAGTGGAAACAAATACTGTTTGCATGGGCTGATAGGAGAATTATCGCGGTAATAGAATGTGTGTGCAGTAACCAGCCCGCAGGACTCTAACCTGTGCCCTTCAGGCTAGTATTAGTTCATGCTGAAGCTCCGATGCTGTCAGAAATACTAACTATAAATTGCTGTAGAACAGGCCAACGATTACTCAGAGCACTAAATGTACGTAAATTTATTTGAGACCAACTCCAACATTAGAGCTGAATGCAACAGACGTCAGAGATACATTATTTCATCAGTCAATACATCTGAAATTGTTCAGAATGTAATATTGCCTGATGGACGAAATTACACTGTTATCAGGTCGCAAATATTCTTACGGATCCAGTCAGTATCGCAATCGTGTCAGTAGAGTGTGCAATTGCAATGTAGATCAGTAAATAAAGTTCTATTTAACAGGAGGCCTACTAGAACTGTCGTAAATATTTGAAAATGGGGGCTTAATGTTCTCTTTGAAGATTAGCCTTATATTTTCGTGCATATTTCCCTTCCACTGAGGTGTGAATCTTTTTTCATTAATAGCGCTTAGACTCATAGAAAAATATCAAATGATCCCGTGGTTCCAAACTAGAATGAAAACAGATAAGGAGAAACAATGAGAAAATAAAAATTTGGTAGATACGCTGAAGAATCTGAGGAGCTTAGCCACAACTACGCTGTTTATCATTCTGTTCCAGGTAGAGTCTCCCAGGTACTCGATGAAGCAAAAAAGAATACCACAAGTCAAGGTCATGTTGTCGAGAAACAGAAGTCCAAAGGATAAACATCAAATCCACCGAACACCATCTGGAATATTCCTCATAAACCATGTTGCTGAAATTACCAAGGACACACAATCAGTGAAAATTCATGTAAGAATAACCACATCACTGCACAGTTTATGTTCTCATATCTAGGGTTATATCCCTGTCAGAAATCAGTCATTGAGGCATAATGTAAACGCTGAACTGGTGCTATAAGACAGCTAACAAAAAACTACTACGCGTGAACGATACATAAGCATTAACGATGTTATTGAGTCAACGCTGGTTGCTCCGAGTGTAATTACGCTGCACTTTTCACAACGGGAGACGTGACTAAAGTCGGCTTATACTCTGCATTTGCGTGGCTTTTTGACTTCGGATTATGATCACCTTTCTGCTATTTATGTGGTTGTTGCCTCTTGTATTGACGTGAGGTGATGGGATTAACTGAGAGTTTGATAGCAACGATTTCGCTGGCTATCCGGGGCCTTGTTCCTCTAAGGAGCTGACGATGTTGATTCTCATCTGCGGGTCTCCTGTTGTGCCGACCGTGGCCAGCATCTGGCTACGTAAAATCTGGCTGAGGTTCCAGTATTCGAACTGATAGTAAGGAAAGACGCCAGGGAAAAGCTACAGACCAAGGAAAAGTAGACAGACGTGGAAATTGTTGCATATTGGAAACTTCCTGCCAGATTAAAACTGTGTACCGGACCGAGACTCGAACTCGGGACGTTTGCCTTTCGCGGGCAAGTGCTCTATTTGTCCCAGAAAAACTAATGAAAAACAAGAACAATTAAACGGGAAACAAATTACGGACATTGAGACTGACGATTTAACTCTGAGTGAAAAGAGATACTTCATACGTTAAAAGTCGTGAGCACTGATGAGATCCGACTCTACAGAGGCTGTTTGGACTGCTATACCGTAAATATACTACGTTCATGGCGCCTACGTTTTGGTACATGCGCTATTGCATTGTGTAGGCATTATTATCAATCAGCTAGCAGAAATTGATTGCTGACCGTATTACAGCGAGTAGCGCGATCAGTTGCTACTACTGATGCAAGAGGTATGCACACTCATGCATAATGGCGGCACCACACTAGCTCACATTGGTGACAACCCTGCTCTAACTAAGAACTGACTTCAACTGCAGAACTGACTCTAACTCCAGTGGTCAGTGGCGCCTCTCATCACTTTTGTGTAGGACAGTATGCTTGTACCTCCAAGAACAGGAGCCGTATGACCAGCCTAACAGGTGTGTCTCTTGCTTATTTGTTCCGGTCTGTAAAGCCAGTGCCTGTGGCCCATAGATTGGGGTATCTGGAAGAGCAGGAGTAGTAGGGCATGTTCGACTGTTGCCAGATTCATTCAAGATGGGGGATCGAAGATGGCGGTGTTAGATGTGGCAACATATGACATCATGGTGGGAAGTTCAAATTTTGATGGAAAAATTGGTTGATTCAGCTACCTTCACTAACCTAAGGAACCGGAGGGAAAATTTTAGCTGGAAAATAGGTCAATTAGGCTACCCCCAATAACCTAAGTCATCCACCTCTTCCTTCGACTCAGTCTGTGCTGGGCTCCTGGATAGGATGGATATAAGTCTTTGTTTTGCATGCATCGTTTATTCAAAACATTTGAGTTGTCATAGGCAGTAGCTCCATCCAGTATGTTCACTGTGAGGCCCAGAATCCAACTGATCTCGTACACAGTACCGCCACGAGAGGGCACTGTCATCCCTCCCCCTGTCCCCTTTCCATGACATAATCCAAGATGGCAGTCTGGGGAAAAATGGCGGGAAAAGGACTCAGTCTGTGTCCAGCTGCTGGAGTGGAGGGAGTGTATTTATTTTCAGTGGAAAGTTGGAACAATAATATTTATGGATGGATTTCACATAGTTTATTTATCACATTGATACAAAACACTCGCCCTGACGTGCTTGTGGTCAGAATAAGTAGCCCACAGACCTGCAAACTACTTGTATGTCACCGAAATAATGCAGGAAACTGATGTAGAGACACGCAAACAACTCGTAAATTACCAAAGTAAAGCATGTAAAACACTCTGCAAACACGCTGACTGACTGTAAACTGTCGAAATAATGCATTTCACATTCTACAGGCATGTTCACAAAATGATACAGTACACTGATGTACAGACAAGTTCACTACATGTAAAACTGGCAAAATAATGCATGTATAACACTCTGCAAACACGCTCACTATGCTTAAACAGCAGAAATAATGCAGTGCACAAACATTCATTTCATGTAAAAACTCTTTTGAACTATCGTTAAGAAGTTTGACCGCAACGTATCAGCGAACTGTTCCCTACAGGGATCCAAGGTGGAACGGTGACTGGATGTGTCAGACTCACACGCAGATCCTGCCTGTCCCACATGCAAGACGCCTCTGAGCGCACACGTATTTGCCTGGCTACCGTGGCTGGTGTGATGACACATTGCCTTTGTACCTGCGGGTCCAGCGCCAGCCTAATTGCTGAGTGAAATGTTTGCCTAGCGACCCACCCTCAAAGGCACAGCTAAAAGTTGTCAGTGTTATACTGACATCTCACGTATATGTAAGTCTCCTTCTGGCCGTACTACAGAAATCTTTTGCAATGCCTTTACAAACTGTTTACGAAAATACCTCAGAATAACAGAGGATGCATTGTTCCTAGCGAGACAGGCTATCCACTACGTATCAGTCCCTTCCCAGAGATCATGAAGTGTCGTAGAAATAGTTAACGGTCGCTTTTGTTGTAGAAGATTTCGTGATATCTCAGCTTGTCTCCATGGAAATTCTTGTCCTAACAGGACCTGTTTACGAAAATATCCCAGAATAAGACCGAATGCACTCTTCCTGATTGCTCTAATGACGCACCCGTCCATCACATGTTACCCTCCACAGAAATCATGACGTCCTGCTATCAACATACATCTCAGAAACGGTAAATTCCACCCTTGTTCACGTCGCTAAAAGCCTTCATCGTACCTGTACATGCTTGCGAAAACACCATCAATCATAAAAGCATTCTTGTTGTTTGGAAAGAGAGCACTGTCTGAGCACAAATGGGAAAATCAGAACAATTACACAGACAGAATTCGAAGCACTTCCCTACGGAAGAGAAAAATGTCTGAAATTTTCGGTGTCCTACAGCAGCTGATGTACAATGGCGAGAGTTCGGTGGCCTGCTTCAACTTGTCTTTGAACGGTTGAGCGTAGAAGACATCACTATACTCTCAGAACTTTCTATAGATAACTTTCCTCCATCCTGTTCAAACCAGTTTGTAGAGGCTACTGTGGCCCAGACCAAAGAATGTCTTGTGAATGAATGGACCATTGTGATTGGCTCTTACTAAATTTTCCCATCAAACTACTACTGCTGTTGTTTCCAGTGTGGGAACAATGTAAGCCATTTTTTTACGCAGACGAATCTTTCAGCAGCAAAATCATTCTGTTCAGGTAACCATATTTGCACTGACAGTTAAACTCTGCAAAAGTGGTCTATAGATCGTGAACTACAGAAAGACAGTTCCTCAATTACACAGCTCTGCTATTGTCTAGGAAAGCTTGAATATTTCAGTGTGAAACGGATCTCCAACCCACCTATATCATCACACAATTCATATCCAGCGCCATACAAAATAATCTCATTTGCATCCTGCATATAGCTCTCCACCACCAGACACTCGAACATATATCACGAAGACAGATAGCATAAGCATATGCACCATACTCCTCGCAACACTAGATACCTCCTGCGAGGTCGGGGGGTCACCCATTACAGCCGACGCTCGCAAGCCATCTGCACCGCACACACACTGGCCCAATATATGACCAGAGCACCATCAGTAGACTGAAGTCACTCTCGAAACTGTTGTACAAAGGCTGAGTTGGTTCCCCTCGGCGCAAAGGCTTTACTGTTTCTGACTCCGACCTGCTTGCTTGCTTGCTTTCTACTCCCACCTCCATACTCTGGGATTACAAGAAAGTATGTACTTTCACACGGTTTACCAAAATATCATACCTTTTATGGATACTTCTCGATGTCATGCACATAGCAATATTGCTTGCATGGCATTATCGCTTGCACAGTAAAATTTCGAAAATACAGCCTGGAGATTATTTATCTAGAACCGGAAACTTTAGCAAGGTGCAGCTACGTGGAACATGCTGTAAACCATGGAGAATGAGAAACTTATCTCGTCAGTGTAGACCTTTACTTGAAAACTAGAATTAAAAAGTAGAGGAAACTGATAATTCCACTCACGAATACCGTTGTCTGTGATATAACACATTCCAAATCATCCTTATAATTTACAAAGACAGCTAAGGTCTCTCATGTCTAGAAAACCAGCAAACGTGTCTTCCACCCGGCTTTCATCTGCTCTATGCACACAACACACACCACAATCGATGTTCTCCCAACCACATAAAGACGAGAAACGTGTGGAAGCAGTCAACCACACAATTTACATGGGAGAGAATAATGCTCCATCTCATACACACGTTCATACTGAACCTCATCAAATTTCCAAGGACAACGCATGTGATCACAAAGGATGTCCAACGCATAATGAGTATTAGTTCGCTACTCAGCAATCTAGTGGGCGACATGGTTAGGTCAGCTATATTCCTGTACCCCAACTGGCCTTTCCATTTGGACGTCTCTGCCATAAGCCAGAAACGTGGATCGTTCCCGCCACAGGCCACTGCCGCCGCACGCCACGCACACCCAAACAGAATCGTCCTAGGAAACCGGTCACATATATATTTGAATACTGTACTTACATTTAAATATTACGATTGCAGCCTTAATCGGATGACATTCGATAATGAGTGAAACTTCGGGAATACCCCTTCCTTACGACTGTGGCTCTGGAAATAGAAATATCTGCACCATCCTTATGACGTGACATAATTTTCCAAGCAAAAAAAAAAAAAAATCTTTCATCCCTTTTGCGGGTATCGCTGTATTCCACCTCAATTCCATACCTTCCCTTATGACAGAACGTATCCATTTTCTTTGCACATGTCAGAACACACACACTACAAGACTGATGCTCAAGGCGAATCTTTCGCACATACCCTACTACTAAGTATAATACGGCACAAATAACTGAATGCTGGCGATACGAAATAATGCTGATCGAAAATCAACGATGGGTGGACATGTATCGTAAGTTTCCCTTGCGAGTGGTACCACTATGTCTTAGAAAGAGAGGTGTAATCGTCTTACAAGCCGCCATATGTTAAAAACACGCTCGCAACGACCATGTTACTGTCATAATCGGTCTTGGTTCTACAGGAGCTCACAAGTATCGCATGTTAAAAATTACACAAGCCTTATAAATCGAGATATGGTATTACCTCCGAATGAAGTGGTGTTTCGACACAAATACCACGACACTGAATGTAGATGGTGATCGCCAGAATGCATATTAACAGACAAACAGTGCAGCTACATGTCGCCGACGGTGTAAGCTCGTAATAAAATTACCGAAATTAGAAAGTGATTCGGCTAATGAAAGTGGTAGAAAAAAATGGTTCAAATGGCTCTGAGCACTATCGAACTTTACTTCTGAGGTCATCAGTCCCCTAGAACTTAGAACTACTTAATCCTAACTAACCTAAGAATATCACACACTCCTATGCCCGAGGCAGGGTTCGAACCTGCGACCGTGGCAGTCGCGCGGTTCCAGACTGTAGCGCCTAGAACCGCTCGGCCACTTCGGCCGGCAAAAGTGGTAGAAGCCGTATTTGCAACTCGATCATTCCAACACTAGATACTTCGTCAGTATTTGTAAGGCATTCTCTCTCAATGCCACTTCAGAGGTTCTGCAATATAACCACTG
Organism: Schistocerca cancellata; assembly: GCF_023864275.1. Classification (NCBI taxonomy): domain Eukaryota; kingdom Metazoa; phylum Arthropoda; class Insecta; order Orthoptera; family Acrididae; genus Schistocerca; species Schistocerca cancellata. The sequence continues at coordinate 477,376,393 of NC_064628.1, read as the reverse complement.
AGCTATAGGGGATGGTTCATTGAAAATGATCACATACACTAGATGGTGGACTGATTGAGGTCGTAAGAAATGCACACAGACTTTTCAGATCTCTAGTGTTATACTTTACAGTAGAAATGCTGTCAGCAATTTGGAATCAAGTCTTTCCATTCAATCACATACCTGCTTTGGACCCCTTTACTGCCACTAGTGAATCATATTCATGGCACTCTCATATCTCGAAACGATTCACCTTTTTCAAACCTGTATGCTACAGCAAAATTCCATCGTGGTTTTAGATAGTCCCTATGCATCTTGTAACTCTTCCTCAGACTCTGATCTGTCATCCCTGCAGCTCTGCATATGTGACTGTTCCAACTGAGCAGAAGTTGGAGAGAGCTGCGTCTACCACATCCTGCAACATATGTAAAAACAAGCTAACCTGAGTCAGTGCGACAGGACCATGTTTTGACCGTTTGTTGGAAATGGGTACATGTTGTCATAGCTCCGACAATTGCATTCGATGTGTAAGGTCGGCGTCAAACAAAGCCCACTCAAGCAACACGATGTACTATAAAAGACAGTGTGAACAGTTACAGTGGTGTTTCTTAGCAGGAAAATTATCAAAACTAATCATCATACAGGTACTGCAGTTCAAAGCAGATCTACATCCCTCAGGGTTCATTCACATCTACCACCCAAACGTTCTATCATCGTTATTCTGTACCATCCAACAGAGAAAAACTACGATCTATAAAAGCTCCGCTAACTTCACCCAATAAGGAACTCAATAAGATTTTCATGCATCTCTATCTTTCAATATATCGAAAAGAAATACCGTATGCGTGCCGGCATCGAGCACATGTGGCGATCCTATTACATATACAGGTATTGATCCACTGCACAGACCATTGTAAAGTGTACTGTAAGAGGACCATATCACACAGACAGTCAGTCACAAGAGAGGCTCCCTGTGACCCTGTGTCATTGTCTGAAACATTGTTTTCCTCTGCTGTAACACCCTTTGTACACTGCCATACATTTTATCTTTTCCACCACGACTTCGAGGTCTGTGTCAGGTTCTAAAGTGACATTAACACGTTTCGATCCATTTGCCTCTCACAGAAAACTAGATGTCGCTCAGCATAAATTATGTTGTTGCTGCTGCTCCCTCAATGCACACACACACACACACACACACACACACACACACACACACACACACACACACTGATGAATGATTGAAATAAAAGACAGTCACAATATAAGGAAAATGGAAGAGTTTTGCAGCGTTGTGAAGCATTTCCAAACATTTGTCTGAAGGTGATTGATGGCCTGTACATCTAAACTCATCTGTCACAGTGACAATATAGGTGATAGATCTGTGTTCCATTTCAATTGATTCCTCATATTGCAGTCATGTACACGATCACTGTTTCCGTGCGAGCCATGCCCAGAAGGTGTTGCCCCTCCACCAAGAATTTTTCTCCACCTTAAAGAAGCGATGTTAGTCAATCATTATGTGGTAATCAACAATGTAACAATGCACCACTGGACAGATGGAATGGAAAAGACACCACTGATGTACTGTAATAACAAGCATCACAGTTGATAGTGCGAACAATTTCAGCAATTTTACCGTAATTCCAACACCGACCAATGACACGGCAACATGCTTCCCAAGGTTCTATATCATCAGTGAACTGAAACTGCCCCTCCTCTACTTTGCGAGTACCATTGAAAATGTACAGGGTGTTTCAAAAATGACCGGTATATTTGAAACGGCAATAAAAACTAAACGAGCAGCGATAGAAATACACCGTTTGTTGCAATATGCTCGGGACAACAGTACATTTTCAGGCGGACAAACTTTCGAAATTACAGTAGTTACAATTTTCAACAACAGATGGCGCTGCAAGTGATGTGAAAGATATAGAAGACAACGCAGTCTGTGGGTGCGCCATTCTGTACGTCGTCTTTCTGCTGTAAGCGTGTGCTGCTCACAACGTGCAAGTGTGCTGTGGACAACATGGTTTATTCCTTAGAACAGAGGATTTTTCTGGTGTTGGAATTCCACCGCCTAGAACACAGTGTTGTTGCAACAAGACGAAGTTTTCAACGGAGGTTTAATGTAACCAAAGGACCGAAAAGCGATACAATAAAGGATCTGTTTGAAAAATTTCAACGGACTGGGAACGTGACGGATGAACGTGCTGGAAAGGTAGGGCGACCGCGTATGGCAATCACAGAGGGCAACGCGCAGCTAGTGCAGCAGGTGATCCAACAGCGGCCTCGGGTTTCCGTTCGTCGTGTTGCAGCTGCGGTCCAAATGACGCCAACGTCCACGTATCGTCTCATGCGCCAGAGTTTACACCTCTATCCATACAAAATTCAAACGCGGCAACCCCTCAGCGCCGCTACCATTGCTGCACGAGAGACATTCGCTAACGATATAGTGCACAGGATTGATGACGGCGATATGCATGTGGGCAGCATTTGGTTTACTGACGAAGCTTATTTTTACCTGGACGGCTCCGTCAATAAACAGAACTGGCGCATATGGGGAACCGAAAAGCCCCATGTTGCAGTCCCATCGTCCCTGCATCCTCAAAAAGTACTGGTCTGGGCCGCCATTTCTTCCAAAGGAATCATTGGCCCATTTTTCAGATCCGAAACGATTACTGCATCACGCTATCTGGACATTCTTCGTGAATTTGTGGCGGTACAAACTGCCTTAGACGACACTGCGAACACCTCGTGGTTTATGCAAGATGGTGCCCGGCCACATCGCACGGCCGACGTCTTTAATTTCCTGAATGAATATTTCGATGATCGTGTGATTGCTTTGGGCTATCCGAAACATACAGGAGGCGGCGTGGATTGGCCTCCCTATTCGCCAGACATGAACCCCTGTGACTTCTTTCTGTGGGGACACTTGAAATACCAGGTGTACCGCCAGAATCCAGAAACAATTGAACAGCTGAAGCAGTACATCTCATCTGCATGTGAAGCCATTCCGCCAGACACGTTGTCAAAGGTTTCGGGTAATTTCATTCAGAGACTACGCCATATTATTGCTACGCATGGTGGATATGTGGAAAATATCGTACTATAGAGTTTCCCAGACCGCAGCGCCATCTGTTGTTGAAAATTGTAACTACTGTAATTTCGAAAGTTTGTCTGCCTGAAAATGTACTGTTGTCCCAAGCATATTGCAACAAACGGTGTATTTCTATCGCTGCTCGTTTAGTTTTTATTGCCGTTTCAAATATACTGGTCATTTTTGAAACACCCTGTAAATAGATGGCTGTGCAATACGTCCATTCAATATTAATTCTCGAACATGCACATCAAAATATACCTGACAGTGATCTACATATTTCTAGCACTCTGAGCATAGTGTGTAATTTATGTTCTTTCTCTGTATGGATGGACGTTATAGGGCATTCTCGCATTCTTAGGATAAAGTTAGAGATTGAAAGATCTCCTCTCTTTCTTTTCGACCAACCTTCCCTGGAGCACTGTCATCGATTTCATCTGCAACTGACCAGGAGCAGACCGCTACATGGCACGTCTCGTGAAGGAATTGATCATGCCGAATCCGTAACTTCTGTTCCGCACCCATCCAAGTGCACAAGATTTCTCCAGATGCACGCATGTCGAGGAGGTTAGCACCTCGTATCAGTGTATAGCAGTAGGTATGAAAGTGTTGCGATGTAATAGCAGATGGCTAAGAAGAACAAGAAAAAGGTGGTTTTTATTGATAATGGAACTTCAGATGGTCGGAGTTCGAAGCTTTTTACGTAAATGAACTAATATATCACTTCTAAAGTATTGTTCTAGCGTCTGGGATCAGTACTGAGAAGGTACTGGTAAGAGAGAACATAAACACAAGCACTCCTAAGGGGGCGCGGTTCTGCACTTAAAAAACATTATAATATTAGATAATTGCAGTTTACGACCTATTAGTCTTCGTGAATGCAACGCTGTTAATATTCCAATGTAAGAAATAAATTTCCAGCACATGACATACATCATTCTTGCAGGTTTCTATACAATAAACTATGGTGACAAACTGTAAAATGAAGATCTACTTCCTTAAAACATCGATTCTATGTGATATATGCACAATATACCTTTCCAGAGGTGTATAACTTCCAATGCTCACATCCGATCACGGTTCAGAAATTATACTATGATCGCAACACTCCTACATAAAATGATCGTTAGTAACGGAGAATACCTCTTGGAAGGAAACAGATACACGCGTAATAGCGGCGTCTGACATGTGAAATAACCCTTCATGCCATCACTAACTCTGTAAACAGGACATCTTTCAAGTAGATGTATACACGGGAATTTCAGTGCCTCACAAACACCTGTCGCTAACTTAAAATCGCCTTAGTTATGAAACTGAAGCCTCCATTTTATACCCAAGATGCGGCAGGGGAGGGGAGTACGTCGCATAAATATTCGTTTGTTTAGAGGAATGTGTCGAAACAGTACGGTCACGTTTCATTACACATGAGATGGAAGTCCTCTGATGACCGAGAGGTTTGCTACCAGCGATCGCAAGTAGATAGTGCTCTAAGTCACACAGAATACGCGGTTCTATACAAGTCGAACGCAGTCTACGTCATACAACTGATGCACCCTGACAGAACAACGGAAAAAAATGGTCAAATGACCTGCAGCAACAACTCCCTCTCTCTCCCTTTCGAGAATGCATGACCAGTCTACCATCAAATCGTACCTCGCTACAACTTCATCTCAATTGATCGCTCCATCCACTCTCTCTCATCCTTTAACGCAGATGCAAGTAAGCTTAGAGGCAGATGGTTCTCTGTTTTTCCAGGAAAGCATCAAAGCCAACAGTCAACTCGTGTGTGTCACTATTGCCTCACTAAAAAGATGACTATTTCCCTGGTTCTCGAGCTTCCATGTCAACATTTTCTCGTTTTCCTCTTGCTGTCGCATGCTCGTTCCGACATACAAGAACCGTTCTGCGCCAACCAGAAGATACGCAAGTACTTCTTCAACTTCCCGACATACCGGTGTATTTTCCCTCCGTTTGCATGTATTTTCCCTCAATTTACACAGTTCTTTCAATTTTTTGTCACGTCTACCCATGCGATCATGACATCACTTCTCGTTCCGTGTTCTAAAATTGCTTCTAAATGTAGCACAACTGCCAACGCCTAGCGCAAATGCATTATTTTTCTGGTCGGGCGGCATAGTATAGCAGGGTACTCGAGTGCATCCAGTCACCTCCACCCACCTATTCTACAGTTGCAGTGTTTTTGCTCTGTTTTCTGTATGTCTGTGTCTGTGCACGTGTCGCCCACCCCAATCCCCCCAACCCCCATGACCCACAGTATACCTGAGTTAGCGTTAAGTGTGGATCCGCCGCTCGGTATATCCAGAGCGATGTTCAGAGGCGGATCTACTACATGTCACATCTGGTATAGGGCTCTAAGGTGGACCAACTACGCGTTACGTCCGAAGATGTGTTCTGTATTCTAGGCGCGCAGTCCGGAACCGCGGGACTGCTACGGTCGCAGGTTCGAATCCTGCCTCGGGCATGGATGTGTGTGATGTCCTTAGGTTAGTTAGGATTAATTAGTTCTAAGTTCTAGGCGACTGATGACCTCAGTAGTTAAGTCGCATAGTGCTCAGAACCATTTGAACCATTTTGTTCTGTATTCGAATTGGGTCCACCAGCGGGAAGACCGAGTAATGGGAGCCATTCGCGACACATGCACAGACACCCTATCCCGCGCCGCCCAATCCCGCAATCACGCTTGGATACTGCGGTACACTAGTCCGTCCAGCTATTGTGCTGTACCATCCCATCGAAACCATGACCGGATACAGTGCTATACTGTACTGTACGAATATTGCGCTATACCACCCCGTCCGCAACCGAATTCAGGTACAGCCCCATACTCTACTGCGTGTGTCTTGCGCTGTACTATACAGTTCAAAATCGCGTCCACGTACAGCACTGTTACACGTTCCAGCTGATGCGTTGGTACTACCCCATACATAAGGGTGCTACTCACGAGGGGCAGTCGTCCTCCCTCCCACGTACATCTTGCACACGAAATAACGAAATTCAGCTAGGAGTTTACAGCTGTACTGCACGTACAATCACATTTAGAATGTATGAGCGGAACATCACGTGACCGGAAGTTCTGCTGATATTTAAAGTGTAAAAGGGGGCATGACAGCTGCAACTGATAAGTCTTCTGCGATAGTTGAAAGCGCCAGCATGGATTCCTCTAAAGTGCTTAACATGCCTCAGCTATTAGGGAGGAGGAAGAGACCAAGCGACGAATGTTTTTGTTTATGGTTACTATTGGAAAATCTTGTTTTTGACATTGGCAACATAAATCACACCGAAAATGGTGCGCTCCTTAGTGAGAAGAGTTTAAATGTGCTTGCTCCTATTACAGAACCGTTTTACGATAACATTATGGTAGTTTAAATCTGTGATCAAGGGGACTGTCAGGAGCAGTTAGAGAAACGGCGGTCTGTAATGTTAAAGAAGGAGAGGTGTGGCTCATTTAACTATTATCTACTTAGTAAATTCTCGAAGTTCTCCACTGAACGACATCGTGTCAAGGCGAAGCAACCATTTCTCCTACATGGAAGCGACAGTGTGACAGCAAGAGGAATAATAGATAAAATCGGCAAGGAAGCACTGGAAACCATTTCAAAGAAATACAAAAATCTTTGGCTACACCATATAAAGTGGAATTAGCCGACGTTAAATTTAATGTTCTAATGGAAGAGTTGCCTGGAATATTGCAGCAGCTACTTGTAGACGATTATTACCTTTCGGCTTTAGACATAACGCAAGGCTCTACCGGAGTTTTTAATGAAATGGAGATGTGCGATTACCTAAAATCAACCCACAATTTCTGCATGGAAGGAGACCATCAAGGAAGCACCAGTGTGATTGTGGACAACGATAAGACAGCAGGAATAGACTGTTTAACGTGGATGAGCTCCAATTGTAAAGGCATATACAAATTTATATGTCAAATCACAAGTCCAGGAGTAAACAAAGTTATCGGTAACGACCTTACAGACTTTGTAAAGGCCCAGGCACGCGACTATGGGCAACTTTTACGTCTTCTCTGGCTAAGGGGCATGGCATAAGCAGGCTGAAGGCTACAATATGCAACTACAGAATGGATCGTGTGTTCGACACAGTGCAAAACTGTTTAACTGCATCAGACACCAACAAGGAGTATTTATAATGTGCACCACTGTATTCTGTGTCAGTCGTATCCATGTGATGTGAGCTAACTAATAATTTTCAGAACAGTTGCTGAGTGGTGTCTAGGAACGTTTTCCAATTTGTCTACTGGGGTAATAAGAACACCCGAAAATTGACTGGTGTGCAAGTAAGCCTGCCAGACTCTCAAGACCGAAAGAAAGCTTATAAGTTATGCTCTGTCTGCATACAGTTTTAATTCTCAACCTTTGAACTACGTGGAGGTTCTTGACTCTGACTCGAACGTAGACAATTAAGTATTCTGCAGAAGTGTTACGTTAAAGCAAGAAAAACTTACTTTTCTCAGTCTAGAACACTGTTCTCCACAATACCGTCCGATATAGATATCGCCGAATTGGGACTGGTTCCTACAAATAACGTTATACCCGAAGTCTTAAGAAAAAGGAACAATGTATCAAACGGACTTAAACGATTCCCCATTAAAGAAATTACTCCTTTAAGTGCAGTTAATGTATCAAGTATATTAGAGAAGAAAAATGGAAATGGAGGACCTCGAAGTAAAGAAAAGTTAACTGGAGTTTATCGAAGATACGACTGCCATAAAGGAAGAATATAAGCTGCAACTGGAAAAGGAAGAAGCTATCGCCGAAGTGCAGGCCAGTTTTACATATAAACACACTGTATGGAAAGAACTTACTACGAAGAGGGAATTTGCAGTAAACACCAGTGGAAGCTATTCACGTGTCGGAGTACTGGCCGAAATCACTGGAATCGAGAAAGGTTGCTAAATTAAGAGATTCACGAACATTGTGTTTATTAAGCTCTATTCCGATTTCGACTGGATTATAAAGGATGGTTATATTCTATCCAAGTGTGGCAAGCTGGATGTTGTCCACCTAGTAACTGAACAGCCATTTTCCAAGTTCAAAATTATGGAATAAACACATTTAATGGGCACTCGTTTGCAAAAGTTGTAAACTTAGTTCTATACAGCAATCTCACAAGAATGTGGATTAGAAAAGTTGCCAACATACACACAGGAAGACGTTGAACGCTTTAACAATAGCATCATGAAGGAGATACAAGGAACAATTAAAATCCCTAGATTCTTTCGCCTAGATGAACTGCAGGAAGGAGCTGAGCTAATAGTTAAAGCCATAAAACTAGTATTCTACAGGAAGAAAATTGGATATGCATTAGAATTTGAAAATATACCTTCTCTGTATTTGTCAAATTACTAGTTGGAGAAAGAAATAGGCGATTCAGATGTGGATTTAAGTTGTAAGTTAAAAATTAAATTGGACATTATTAAAACTGTGCCTACCAAAAAAAACAATTGTTTTCTGTGTGGAAATGTACATGCAGAATTAATAAATATTTTGTATGAGAATATTTACCTGTCTTATTCACTAATCTTTCAAAAATCCTGACATTTCCTATTTACAACGATCTTTGTGGATGAATTTCAGATGTGAAAGAGGGTGGTTGGATAACCTTGAAAAGTAGTTGAAACTAGATTGTTGAAAGCATAGCGACCCCCTTTTCTTCCCTGTATGATGAACTGCCTGTCATTGTGACGTTGCCACATCTATCACCGCCATCTTGGATACACCATCTTGAATAAATTTGGCAACAGTGTAAAGTGGGGCCGTGCTCTCTTTGCCCTATAACTAATTGTTCTTCCACAAAAATGGCGGGTGGAGTTCCCCCCTCCACTGGAGACAAAGGACTGAAACTTAAAATAACTGCTACCTTGACCTTCCAGGAACAATCATGTCTTACAAGATCTACACTAAGTAAACCGGAAAATTGACAGAGTGCGCCGAGAGATACTTCATTAGTAATCATGAGAACAGATGAGATCTGTCAGGGGCTTCTTAGATTGCTATAACGGAAATATATGATATGTCCATGGTGCCCACGGTTTGGTACATGCTCTACTGCATTGTGTCGGCGTTATTATCAAGCAGCAAGCAAAGACTGATTGCTAACCACATTACGGCGAGCAGCGCGATCAGTTGTCACTACTGATGCAAGAAGTCCGCACACTCATGGATAATGGCGCCACCACACTAGCTGACGATAGTGACGACCCTTTTCCAACTAAGATCTGGCTCCAGTTGCAGCCATTGGTGGTGCCTCTCGTCACTTTTGTGTAGGACAGTATGCTTCCACCAGTAAGAAGAGGAGCCCCATAACCAGTGTAACAGGTGTGTGGCTTTCGAATTTATTCCGGCCTTCCACTAGTGAGGAAGGTCTGAGATTCAAACTTACCGCTACCTTGACCTACCAGGAATACTCATATTTTACAACTGCTACATTCATTAATCCAGAAAATTATAATCTCTTCATCAGCCGCAAGTCGTGTGGGTAGGAGAGCCTATGGAAGTCTCTAATTGCCAGGAAAAATTCATTTGATGTGATTTAATCTGCATTTAACTAAACTGACCGAATGACCCTTGATATATATCAATCGACTCGTAATTTTAAGAGGAAGCTTTAACTGTAATTAAAAGTATTGATTAAATTTCATTTGAGCATGCACTTTTTGTCTGTTGATGGACCAGTTGTAGCACGTCAAAGTGCCGAAAGAGAAAAAGTGATTAATATGCTACAGCACATTCTGCACATGAGTCATACCCTAAAAATTGGCATTTGGCTGTGAACAAAAACAGGTTTTATGTTTAGAATCTCAAAAATAGCTCGTAAGAAACACCTTGAGCTGGTATCTGCCCGTTCCCATAAAATCATAAAATCTAGTTGTTACATAATCAATAACGATGTTTTCTTTTCAGTTAGCTAAAGACGACAAGAAACCAATTCATTCTTTTTATGGTTGTATGAATAATGCTAATAATATGTAAATTACGATTCTACGCTAGATGCACGGCAAACGAAACTTACATCCCACATGTATTGTAAATGAGGAAGTTTGTGTGTATGTTTATTACTCCTTCGCACTTTAACGGCTGGACGGATCTGGAAGAAATCTGGAATGGAATTAGTTTGCTCTCTGAATAAACACTTTTAAAAGAGTGTGGTATAAAATATTTATTGCTCTACATCCACGTCTACGTCATACTCCGCAAGCCACCTAACGGTGTGTGTCGGAGGGTACTTTCGGTACCACTATCTGATCCCTCCAACCCTATTCCACGCGCGAATAGTGCATGGGAAGAATGACTATCGGTAAGCCTCTGTTTTGGCTCTAATCTCTCGAATTTTCTAATCGTGGGCAATACGCGAGATGTATGTGGGGGGAAGTAATATATTGTCCGAATCCTACTGAAAAGTGCTGTCCCGAAATTTCAATACTAATTCTCTCCGTGATACACAACGCCTCTCTTGTAAAGTCTGCCAGCGGGGTTTCTTTAGCATCTCTGTAACACTCTCTCGCCAGCTAGACGATCCCTTGACGAAACGCACCACTCTTCGTTGGATCTTCTCTATCTCCTCTATCATTCCTACCTGACGGGGACCTCAGGTAGACGAACAGTACTCAAGAATCGGGCCGACAAGCGCCTCATATGCCGCTTCTTTCGTGGACGAGTTGCATTTCTTTAAGATTCTTCCGACGAATCTCAGTCCTGTGTCTGCTTTTCCCACTATCTGTTTTAGGGGGTCATTAGACTTACGGCCGGTCTGGGTAGTTACGTCTAGATATTTTACGGCAGGCGCTGTCCTCAGCTGTTTGTCATTAATAGTGAGCTGTGCAGTAGTGGACTTCTTTCCATATGTTTGCACAATGTGTTACATTTATTTACGTTCAGGATCAAGTGCCAGAGCCAGCACCATTCATCAATTCTCTGCAGGTCGTTCTGTAAATTCTTACCATCTTCTGGCGTTGCTATGTTGGTATAGACAACTGCATCATCTGCGGATAGCCTTAAGGGGCTCCGGAAAGGCTCAAAATCATGAAAAGTTCAATTTTTACTTTTTTGCGTTTTCTGAATCTGCAGACTATTACCTTTTAATAGATATATAATTTATTCAATTCCGAAGACTACAACTATTTTTAAATTTTTTTTGAAATGTGTTCTACATGGGCGTGACCCACTGTGGCGCTGTTAAACTGCTGTTAAATGGTGTTATTATTAACGTCCGTGTTCATCAGGTACATTTTAGTGATGTGAGATAAAGTATGTGTTGTGGCTAACCTGTGATGGTTCAATATATATCGCTGGTGTGATTGTCGATTGTTTCATGTTTATTTACTCTGTCGTTATCTCGAAAATATTCGTAATTAATTCTGTTTCTTGAGTCTCTGTTTTGTTGAAGTATAAGAATGAGTAAAAGTAAAGTTGCTGTTGCGACTTTCAATGATGGCAACATTGTAAGGTGCAAGGTATTTAGAAATATGGGAATGAAGATAGGTTCTAACATGGTACGAGCGATGCTTGCTTTAGACAAGGAACGCCTTCGGGCTGCAGACAGGGCTGTAAAGAGTCTAGAAATACAAGCAAGAGTAAACAGGAGGAGGAACAAGAGGAAGCTGGAGGAGGAGTTTGCAGAGGATGAAGATAATCCATCCTATGGTCTTGGAATGCACTAAAAAGTTAATCCAATCTTTGTCGCTCGAGTCCCAAAACTTTTATTTTCTCATACTAATTACATGTTTTCTAAGGATCTTCCAAACATATTTGTTTCAAACTTTCAGTAAATGTTACACAGTACCTTCTGCATAATTTAACACAGCCTTTTTCCAAAAAAACTGTATATTTTTGAATATATAAATAAAAAATTGCAAAAAAATGTTGTGAATTTTCATTACAATTGAAAAAAAATCATCTTTAATAACTGAACTAAAATTTTGTAAAATCCCTGTGTTAAGTTGTAGCCCATATTCCAATAAATAATCTGTAAAAAGTTCAACTTCCTACCTCAAATACTTTGTGAGGAAAGATGTAATTTATAAGCGTTATTTTAACATTGCAAATATAGGGCGTCCCGGAGCCCCTTAAAAAGCATCCGACGCTGTTTACTAGATCATTTATATGTATTGTAGACTGTAACGGTCTTATCACACATCCCTGTGGTACACCGGATATTACATTTACATCTGTCGAATTTGTTCCGATAAGACTGACGTTTTGAGTTCTCCTTGCAAAGAAGTCTTGAATCCAATCCTAAACCTGCTCCGATACTCTGTAAGCTCGTATTTTTTTCATTAAACGGCAATGCAGGACGGTGTGAAATGCCTTACTGAAATCAAGCAACACGGCACCAACCTGAGCGCTGTTGTCCACTGCACTGTGGATCTTATGGAGGAACAGAGCGACCTGAGTTTAGCAGGATCTCTGTTTGTGGAATTCATGTTCATTTTTATAGAGGAGATGTTCATTTTCCAAAAAACGTCATAATTCTTGAACATAAGATATGTTCCATAATTCTGCAACAGATAAACGTCAACGATATAGGTCTACAATTGTATGGATCTGCCTTACGGCCTTTCTTAAAAACGGGAATGACCTGCGCTGTTTACCAGTCTTTAGGTACCTTTCATTGCTCAAGCGGTCCCTTACTGCTCGAAGGGAAGCAAGTTCTTTCACATAAGCTTTATACAATGTTACAGGTATCTCATCTGGTCCTGACGCCTTTCCACTACTAAGCGATTGTAGCTGCTTTTCAGTTCCGTGATCGGTAATCTCAATATCTGGCATTTCGAAGTTCGTACGACAATTGAAAGGAGTGACAGTGTTAGATTTTCCGCGCTGAAAGAACTTCAGAAGACCGAAGTTCGGTATTTCGGGTTTCTCTCTGTTATCCCCGTTTCGGTCCCGGTGTGGTCACCGAGAGATTGAATGGATGATTTTGACCCACTTACTGATTTTACATACGCCAAAATCTCTTAGGGGTTTTTACTCTGGTCGATTAACAATGTCTTACTTTCAAAATCACTCAACGGTTCCTTCATTGCTCTCCTTACGCTCATTTTCGCTTCGTTCAGCTTTTGTTTGTCAGCTAGGCATTTACTTCTCTTGAATTTGAGATAAAGTGCTATTCATTACCTAGCTCTTTTCTAACACGTCTATTAAACAATAGTGAATATTTGATGCTGACTGCTGAGATATTATGAAATTTGTATCTTGTCACCCTTTCTGAGCAAATATATCTTCCTCCCTTTCTTAACATCCCTCTGTAGAACCCGTCCTCATAGTTGCTGTCACAGCCTTATGATCACTGATACCTACTTCTACGTTAAATGATTCGATAAGTTCAAGTCTGTCTGTTGCCAGGAGGTCTAAGACGTTACCGTCTGTTTGTTGCCAGGAGGTCTAAGACGTTACCCTCACAAGTTGGTTCTCTATCTCCTCAAGGTAATTTTTGGACAAGGCATCGAGAGCAGTACCACACGATCCCCTGTCTCTGGCACCAGTTTTGATGGCATAAAACTCCCAATCTATACCTGACAAGTTGAGGTCGCCCCCTACTACAAAGGCATGATAAGGAAAATCACTAATGATGTTCTGTAAGTTCTATTGAAGCGCTTTACAACTATATATCCTGACCCAGGTGGTCTATAAAAGCGTCCATCACCATTTTTGACCGTTCTTTGACACTCAATTTCACCTAGATTAATTAACATCCTGAATCCGTGACAAACTTGCTAGATTTCATCGAATTTTTTATTGCAATAAACATGCCGCTATCATTGATAACTAACCAGTCCTCACGATAAATATTCCAATTTGAACTTATTATTTCGTTGTCATTGGCGTCTGGTTGCAACCAGCTTTCTGTTCTGAATACTATCTACGCATTATAACCTTCAGTAAGCGATACTGATTCTGGGACCTTTCCTTGGACGCTCCTGCAGCTTACTAAAATCATATTTATCTTTTCTATCTTTGATCTGCGTGGTCCAAGATTCACTGTGGCTAATTTAACAAGCTAATCGTCTTTGATCCCAAGAAGGGGCTCTCTAACCTAAAAAAGCCCCACGTCACACCTAGTATCCGTTTCCTGAACTATTAAGGAGAACCCTAAAATTCCGCACCCGATAGCGGAGGTCGAGAAATTTGCATCCTGTACTGTCGCAGAGTCGTCTGAGTCTCTAATTTAGACATTCCACTCTGCTCCAAACAAGAGGACTGCGATCAGCCCTCGGTACGATGTTACAAATAGACAGCTTAGCCTTCACCCCAAGTGCGTTGCTAGTTGCCTTCATCAAATCAGCCAGCAGCCGAAAGGAAGCGAAGATGGCTTCAGAAGCCAAGTGGCATCCGTCATTCGTGCCAAGGTCGACTTGTGCCACTACATGCGGCCGGTCGCACCCAGTGCGCTCGATAGCAGCCGGTAGGACCTCCTCCACATCAAGGATGAAATCTCCCGCCAAACATACCGGGAGTGTGGCGGCGTAACATCAAGTGCCAGCACGTCGGAGTGGAACGTTACAGCAGAGAGGGCTGTGAGAGCGACGTCAGCCAATACGATGACACCGAGACAAGCGGCCAAGAGAATGCCACGGGAAGTGGAAGAAGAGCCGCCATACAAACGACGGAAGTGACTTATGAACTGTATTGTTTTGGTTGCATTGAAATTGTATATACCAAAGGACATTGAGTATTTGCCGGTTTCCATCTGCTTGCGGCACCTCTTTGTGAATACGCAAAGTTACGTGCTGTCAATTTAACTTACAGTAATAAAGTCCATTAATATGATTTGCTTGAATTGTAGCCTAGCAATCTGAGAAAATAGCTCCCTAGGCACCCTATATTAGACGAGTGGCCAGGATACTACATTGGCGATGACATATAAGAAGAACCCAGGGCCTGGCGGCCACGGAATTTTCTTTTGAGTTTTACTGGCGCCTTAATTCTCTCTCGTATTTTCTTTGCAGGGACGTTTACTTGGTCTAACAGTCTCTTATCGTGTTGTATCTAATCAGCGTTTTCAGGTGGGCGTTGTAGAAATTTTCTTTGCTTTTGTACTTTTTTTTTTTTTACTTGCCTTGTCTGGCAATTGTCTCTTCCAACATGCACATCCCACCTGACCCACACCCTGCTCACGCTCCACAGCTGCCAGCGTAAGATGCAGCACAGCTAATGCAGATGTTTCAGTTCGAGATCCAGTAATTATCTACACTGCTCCACACAGTGCAGCAGCTACTGTCCAACGCTTGCGCACCCGAAGGAACAATCACCACCTCCTGTAGCTCAAAGACTTATACTGCCTTTCTTCCAGTTTCATGAACAAGAAGAGGAATGGCTCGAGTGGTTGCAACAGTTTGAAGCCCACGCAATTGTTCACAACGTACCAGGTACTGTGAAAAGCTATTACTTTCTCTCTACAGCAGGAAGTGCAGTGTTTAGGCTCTTACACAAACTGTTCCCTAGCGAGTGAACTTTCGTATCATCAGGTTGTAGATTCTCTAACTAACTATTATGATCAACAAGTGAATGTGGTGACAGCTAGGTATCAATTCTTTAACTGTAAAAAAATGGACGGAACATATTTATGGGAAGTGGGTAACTATTTGCGGGGTATGAGACGGAAATTCAAATTCAAAGTGCTTGTGGCGCTTCATAAACAGATGTTATGTTGTGTGATGCGATCGTGTACAATGTAACTGATGTCAAACATAGAGAACAGTTTCTGAAACAGAATGATTCAATATTTCAGCAAGTAGTGCAAATACTAGATCAGTACGATTCAGGTGTCCTGTAAGCTGATAAAATTAAATTGTCGGGTTGACTCCCCAATCGGCCGCGGCAGTTTGTGCTTGCCACGCCGTGTTAACAACTCTCCACACGGTGTAAGCAGCTCGTTAAACAGGCGGCTACACAAGCAAACAGAATTAAGTCATTCCCCTTGGTGTTATTCATGGCACAAACGCCAAGACTGCCCTTCCCGACAAGCACAGTGTTACATTTGTGGCAATGAAGGACATGTTCAATCCGTTTGTTTGCAGTGGAAGAAACATAAGAACTCGCCCACTCACAAGTCCCATTTCATTAATGAAGTATATTCAAAGTCTGCAACAGGCATTAGTATACCTAGCAAGCGAGCAGTTCCTTCAGTGTTACGTCAGTCCAACAAACTTCTTGTTCATTTTCTTCTTTGTAGGAAACGCGTAAAATTTCCGTTGGACACAGGTGCCTCTGTTACATTGCTCAATCGTCACACATATGAAATGTTAAGCTCCCCACACCTGTCTAAATCTGTCACACATCTGATGGCTTATAATGGACAAGACATTCCAGTTTTTGGTTTGCCATGTATCGCTCACACACGCGAACAGTGACTTTTACTGTGCTACAATCACGCGATTGTGAGAACATATTTGGTCTTGATTTATTTCATTTGTTCGGCTTTAACATTCAAGACAATAGTGTCTGCATTCTCTGCAAAGGACAGTGTAGCTAGCTTCCTGGAAGACTTCCTGTAACTTTTTATGAATTTTTAGGCAAAGCTAACAATTTTGTTGCACATATTGCTGTGAAAGATAATGCTCAGCCGAAATTTTGCCAGGCCGAAATTGTTCTCTTTGCACTACGGGGCAAAGTCGTTGCTGAACTTAAAGAATTGCAAGATAGCGGAGCTATTGCGCCAATATAAGCTAGTCAGTCGGAGTGTCCACTAGTTTTGCTCCCCACGCCTTCAGGTCGCATTCGCGTCTGTGTTGACTTCAAGTCTACTGTCAACCCGCAAACTCTGATTGACACACTTACCCATTGCCACGCCCAGAGGATCTCATTAGCCATACGAGAGTTGCCACTTCCTCGCATTGTTACAGAATTGCAGTCAGTCTTAGGAAAAACGAACTATTATACTTGGCTCATTCTGAACGTTGCACAAATAGCAGCTCCATTGAATCGCTTACGTCACAAGAATGTCCCCATTGTTTGGACCGATAAGTGCCAAGTATCTTTTCAAAAATTTAAAGATGCATTGCTCAGTGATCGATGTCTACTTCACTTTGATCCTCACAAACCAGTTGTACTGCACGCTGAAGCTTCCTCTTGTGGAATCGGTCCAGTGCTTTCGCACAGAATAGGTGACAAAGACCGGCCTATTGCTTTCGCATCAAAAGTGTTGTCCAAATATCAGTGTGACTATTCACAGATTGAGAAAGAAGCTTTGGCTATTGTGTATAGCGTCACCAAATTCCACCACTATTTGTATGGCAGAAAATTCTATTTAGTAACGGATCACATGCCTTGGCAGTGCTTGTTTCATCCGACGAAATCGATTTCTGTACAAACTGCCCAAAAATTTCAAAGATGGGCTTGTTGTTTTCTCAATACCAGTACGAGATTGTGTATCGTCCTACAGTTCAACATGGTAATGTAGGCGCACTTTCAAGTCTTCCGATTGGCCCTGACAGAGACTTTGACGCTCCTGTTGCATCTTGTTATCACATCGATGCTAAGGATTCTGAATTGCCTCGATCTTTTCCGCTGAACTATAGGAAAATTGTACAGGCCACGGAAGCTGATCGCGATTTGAACATTTTGCTAACATGCTTTCGCATATCTTTGCCTCGTTCCCTGCATAGCGTAAAGTACTCTGTAGTGCGCTGATACTTTGCACGTTGGCACAGCGTCGCTATAGAGAAAGATGTGATTCTTGTACAAAATTACGGTGGAGTGTCACGTGTAATTACCCCTAAGGCTTTGCAAAAATAATTGTTGCAGTTAACTCACTAAGGAAACTGGGGATTGTTCGTAAGAAACAGTCAGGCGTCGACACTGTACTTGACAGGGTATGGACACCCAAATAGAACAGAAGACGTCACAGTGTCACGCATTTGCAGTAAATCAGTCCGTTCAGCCCCAAAAATTCTCTGCTAGGCCTAAGTCGCAATCACTACGGCAACGTGTGCACACAGACTTTGCAGGACCTTTTTGGAACACTCGTTGATTGACTGTGATTGACTCGTATGGCAAGTTTCCTTTTGTTGTGCCAATGAACTCGACAACGTTACGTAGCACAATGAAAGTATTGTCCTCTGTTTTTCACCTCGAAGGTTTATCTGAAGCCTTAGTGTCAGACAACGGCCCTCAGTTCACGTCAAGTGTATTTGAAACATTCTGTGAACGCAATGGCATACAGCATCTAACTAGTGCACCGTTACATCCACAGTCAAACGGCTAAGCGGAACGTTTTGTCATAAACTTCAAGCAGCAGATGGCCAAACTTCGCTCCGAACATACCAGGGATCAAGCGTTGCAATTGTATCTAACGTCCTATCGTTCACACCCACGAGATGGACCATAGCCGGTGGAATTGCTTCAAGGCAGCCGCCATTCGACATCGCTCCATCTGCTCCACCATCATCAGCACCCGGCGCCGCAGGCAGGCCACAACTATCCCTCGTGCCGCATTATATTGTGTTTTACAGGGTTTTTAAAGGCAGCAGACGGTGGGCGCCAGGAAAAATCGTCCGTCGACTTTGCGCTTGCATGTACGTCATTTCAGGTGCAGGAGGGTTGTAGCGATGAAATCACAATCAGCTTCGCTACTGTCGTGTGCACGGCGATCCTTCTGTGTCTCTTCCCCAAAATTCACGGATCCCGAGGACACCGCGCCCACACCAGGCGCCAGAGGGTGTCATCACGACACCACGGGACGAGCCCATGGAGACGGAGCCTTCGCCTCCTCCTCCTCCTCCTCCTCTCGTCCTACCGATGGTGCTGGACCCGCCCACACCGCTGAAGCCGACGCCTTCTGCATCTGGTTCTTGGACTCAGGAGATGGAAGCGTACCCTTCTTGTCGTTTTCTGGTGGACGCTTCCACCAGTGTGAAGATCGAATGGCGGGGTACGACCGGAAGTTTGACGTCCCCTGCAGCCACAGCTTCCGGTACAGCGAAGTGTCCACCCTCCTGCATCCCCGGCCGTTGTCGCGCTCCCTACACGAATGTTCCGGCGTCACATCAAGCGCCGGCACGTCGGCCTGGAACGTTACAGCAGATAAGGCTGTGAAAGACGTCAACCAATAGTCGCTCTCTAGGACGACACCAAGACAGGAGCGGCATCTAGGCCAAGGGAATATAAGCGCCGCTCCACCAAGCCGCGGGCAGTGGAAGAAGAGCCGTCTTACAAATGACAGCAGTGACTTATGAACTGTATTGTTTTGCTTGCATTGAAATTGTGTATACCAAAGGACATAGATTATTTGCCTGCGACCCCTCATTGTGAATATTCAATGTAAAGTATTGTCAATTTAACTGACTGTATCATACTCAAGTAAACTGATTTGCTTGAATTGTTGTCTAGCGATACGAGAAAACAGCTTCCTAGGCACCCTACATGAAACGAGTGGGCAGGATACTACAGAATGCACACTGGAATTCTTTTCCGCCTTCCCTGTTATCTCCAATTGATTTGGAGAATATAACGTGACATGTTGAACAATAATTACCCTTAGAAAAAGCTCTTACTCTTTGACTTTCGAACTGTATAGCATTTGTGAAAATGTTAGTATTGTTTAATATGTCCCACAGAATACGATCCAACGTAATGATTACAATGCTTACACAATACTTAAAGTGTCTAATCCATACTTCCATATAAGCCCGGTGCACTTCAGTCGCTGAGCGTCAGGCGTTTCATATAGCTTCTGAGACGCTCGAAGAATCACAACGACGGTGTCATTCATGTGGTGTACGACAGAGGGACGTCGTGCCTTCACGTGTAGAACGTGGGACGCTTTTAATGAGGCTATATTTGATTAAAGTATTCGAGCGTCTCCGCTGGTAAAGGGTACAAGCGTGGGAGCTGATGACGTCGTTGCACGTACAAATATAAAATTTGCGCTGCAGGTAAAGCGGCTCGACGAAATTAGATGGACTCTGGAGTGGAGGTAGCCTATACCCTGAATTAACACATAGGCTAATATTTATTCCGCAAAGAAACTCCGTTCCCGTGAAATGGTCAAAGTAGTTTGCTGGGTAGTAAGTATCTCGCGCCTCAGTGCCTCCAAGACAGAACTTCTGTGATGGCGCATAGGCGTGGTTAATGAATTTCGGCATTAAAATTTCTTTATAAATAACTGCTAAATAGCGGATAACACCGTGGGACGCAGCTAGTATTGAAAACGGTAAATTTGAATAAGTGATGAAATGGGCTTTTGACGGCAGTTAGCAACGGTACAAACACCTGCAATGCCTAGAAAAGGCCGCAGGTGAGAGGGTCTGTTGGCCAGTCATCGTTGAATGGTTGGGAGCTAAGTCGTTACGAGTAGTTTTCGGTATGTACGTCACGTCACCCGCACTGTTTAGATTCTGAAGAATCTCGTGTTGCTTTTTCATACAGATTTCGGATTTAGGAAAATTCACGACTACTTCGTAGTTTTATGATTTACAACTCTGAAGTTAGAAAATTTACGCGCCTAGGCGAGGCTTTGACGATCTTTCTGGACAATGCCAGACTCTGCCACAAATGATTAATAATAGTAACAGTAGCCGTCAAGAGAACGTGGGGGCTTGGGATAAGGTAGTCGTGTTTAATGTAACAATTAGAAGTTTGGTCACTAAAGAAGACTTAGCACTGTTGTTACTTGAGAAAATTTTCCATCCACTATGAGGAGCTGTCGTAATGTTAGTGCAAATTCCCTGACGTATGGGAACATAATGTAGTTGTAAAAAGTTTAATGTATATATTTTGAGCCCCTTCGGACAAATACCTTTGAACCGATGACGTAAATTCCCAATCCAGCAAGGTGGCTAGAGACAGCGGAAGAGTTAAACGAGTGGTACAACGCCAGTACTGCCTCCATGCAAACTCACCCTTTGAAATTATTATTCGCCGCATACAGCTAAGTTTCCCGCGTTCAGGACGCAAGCTGTTGTCCGTCAACGACTTTAGTGCACGTCAGAAATTTAGGCTACATTTCTGGTATTGGTTACTGGGTACTTGCCCTCAACGGTTGCGGCCGCCCTCAGTATATGTGCGGTCTTCAGTACATCCTTCCAGCACGCTGAAATATTGACCAACACTTGCGCTGCCTGTGTCAAGCCCAAGAACCTGGCAAAATGCGGATTATATTCAGGTGTTACAAGAGAAATACTTTTTGTTTAAATAACGAGAAATTTTACAGGAATATTTGGGAAGATCTATCTGTGAAAGTTAAGACTAGTAATAGTGATGTTATGTTGCTTGACATGTGACGCCGTTGGTAGGGGAAGGGAATCGCTGCTTTCGGGTCACTGTCACAGTTCTAGAATAGTGTAGATCATCTATCAACGAGACCGCGTTTAGAACGCTGGTGCTACACATTCTTGAGTACTGCTCTACTGTTTATGATCCCCACCGCTGGGATTAAAGTAAACAGTCGAATTAGTTCAGAGGCGTGTTCCTAGACTTACTGGACCGGTAGGTTCGATCAGCACGCGAGTAGTACACGGGTGCTTCATCAACTCAGATGGGAACACTGGAGGTAAAACGACGTTCTTTTCGCGAAACACTATTTGAGAACATCAGAAAAGTGGCATCTGCAGCCGACTGATGAACAATTCTGCTGTCGCAAACGTACATTTCGCATACGGTGCACGAATATAAAATAAGAAAAATTAGGGCACCTACGGAAGCATATAGACAGTCGTGTCGTTTTTCCCTCGCTGTATATTCGAGTGGTCGAAAAATGGGAATTACTAGCTGTGGTTGAAGATTCCCTCCTTATTTGTACTAACGCGACCTGCCTGTACTAAAAGGACTTCAGTGTGAGATGCTTTTATAGTTTTAGCAACGAAACTGGATCTCTAAATCTAGCCTAAAATGCAAGGAGATTGTAGTCGTATGTAAAATATATGAGCGACGATGCACAATCATAACCTTCACTGATCAATACCAGTGATAATATTACCGATATCAGCTCCACTACCATGGAGATATTAAACATGGATTTCAGATATTCGTTCACTAAAGTTATTGCAGAAAATGTTCGAGATTTAGAACAGCTACAAACGCGAGTAGAAATAGATACCATGGGCGTAGAGAAACAACTTAGCTTCAGAAATACTATACCTATTAGGTTCCTTTCGGAGTACCCTGATGAAATAGTTCAACTTTAGCTGTCAGAACAACCACTCGCTAAAACCAAAGATTCTTACTTAAAATGTGGAAAGTTGCACAGGCCACATCAGTACACAAGAAGTGAAGTAATATGCTGATTTACAGACCCTTATCAGTGACAACGAGTGATAGAAAAGTTTTGGAACGTATACTTCGTTAGAACATGATGAACATTGCGTTATTGTGAAACATAACAGCTTCCTTATTAACACAAAGTAATGATTCCACGTTTTTAGGTTTCCCCAACAGTTTTGATGCCGTTCCTCGCAACTATCTTCTAATTATATTGCGTTGCTATGAAGAATCGTTTCAGTTGACCAATTGAATTTGTGACTTCCCAGCGGAAATGTCACATCACGTAGTAACTGCTGGGAAGTCATCTAGTGAATCTGGGGTTTCACAAGTAAGTGACAAGATCCTCTGCTGTTCTTAATGCGACTAAGCGACTCAGAAGACAATCTGCGCAATCGTCTTATATTGTTTGTAGATGATGCAGTCTTCTACAGTCTAGTAAACTCATCATGAGACAAAAATAAATTGAAAAATAATTTAGACAAGCTATCTGTTTGGTGCAAATCATGGCAAATAACTAAACATTGAGCATGTATGAGACTTTTCACATGAGTATTAAACAATGTTGTATGTTGCTTAAAGATAAATCATGGAATTTTTAAGGTTGTCGAATTGTCGATTGAACTAAATATCATTACAAGTATGAGGACATTAGACTGCAAGCATAAAACGCAAAACGTTGTGTGGAAAAAGAAGTAAAGATTCCGTTTAGTGACAGAACACTTTTCTTCCTTTTTTAAAGTTATTGTCTTTCGGAACGTGCCATTCAGACATTGAAAGACAGCAAACGTTACATTACAATTGGTTTTGACAACTCATGTTGACATTAGTTTAAGTTGTACTAGGTACTGAATCATAAAAGAAGGTTGTATACCTGGAAGAATCCTGGAGATACTAAAAGGTATCAGATAGATTATATAATGGTAAGACAGAGATTTAGGAACCAGGTTTTAAATTGTAAGACATTTCCTGGGGCAGATGTGGATTCTGACCACAATCTATTGGTTATGAACTGCAGATTGAAACTGAAGAAACTGCAAAAAGGTGGGAATTTAAGGAGATGGGACCTGGATAAACTGAAAGAACCAGAGGTTGTAGAGAGTTTCAGGGAGAGCATAAGGGAACAATTGACAGGAATGGGGGAAAGAAATACAGTAGAAGAAGAATGGGTAGCTCTGAGGGATGAAGTAGTGAAAGCAGCAGAGGATCAAGTAGGTAAAAAGACGAGGGCTAATAGAAATCCTTGGGTAACAGAAGAAATATTGAATTTAATTGATGAAAGGAGAAAATATAAAAATGCAGTAAATGAAGCAGGCAAAAAGGAATACAAACGTCTCAAAAATGATATCGACAGGAAGTGCAAAATGGCTAAGCAGGGATGGCTAGAGGACAAATGTAAGGATGTAGAGGCTTGTCTCACTAGGGGTAAGATAGATGCTGCCTACAGGAAAATTAAAGAGACCTTTGGAGAGAAGAGAACCACTTGTATGAATATCAAGAGCTCAGATGGCAACCCAGTTCTAAGCAAAGAAGGGAGGGCGGAAAGGTGGAAGGAGTATATAGAGGGTTTATACAAGGGCGATGTACTTGAGGACAATATTATGGAAATGGAAGAGGATGTAGATGAAGACGAAATGGGAGATAAGATACTGCGTGAAGAGTTTGACAGAGCACTGAAAGACCTGAGTCGAAACAAGGCCCCGGGAGTAGACAACATTCCATTTGAACTACTGATGGCCTCGGGAGAGCCAGTCATGACAAAACTCTACCATCTGGTGAGCACGATGTATGAGACAGGAGAAATACCCTCAGACTTCAAGAAGAATATAATAATTCCAATCCCAAAGAAAGCAGGTGTTGACAGATGTGAAAATTACCGAACTATCAGTTTAATAAGTCACAGTTGCAAAATACTAACGCGAATTCTTTGCAGACGAATGGAAAAACTGGTAGAAGCCGACCTTGGGGAAGATCAGTTTGGATTCCGTAGAAATGTTGGAACACGTGAGGCAATACTGACCTTACGACTTATCTTAGAAGAAAGATTAAGAAAAGGCAAACCTACGTTTCTAGCATTTGTAGACTTAGAGAAAGCTTTTGACAATGTTAACTGGAATACTCTCTTTAAAAATTCTGAAGGTGGCAGGGGTAAAATACAGGGAGCGAAAGGCTATTTACAGTTTGTACAGAAACCAGATGGCAGTTGTAAGAGTCGAGGGGCATGAAAGGGAAGCAGTGGTTGGGAAAGGAGTAAGAAAGGGTTGTAGCCTCTCCCCGATGTTATTCAATCTGTATATTGAGCAAGCAGTAAAGGAAACAAAAGAAAAATTCGGAGTAGGTATTAAAATTCATGGAGAAGAAGTAAAAACTTTGAGGTTCGCCGATGACATTGTAATTCTGTCAGAGACAGCAAAGGACTTGGAAGAGCAGTTGAACGGAATGGACAGTGTTTTGAAAGGAGGATATAAGATGAACATCAACAAAAGCAAAACGAGGATAATGGAATGTAGTCAAATTAAGTCGGGTGATGCCGAGGGAATTAGATTAGGAAATGAGACACTTAAAGTAGTAAAGGAGTTTTGTTATTTAGGGAGTAAAATAACCGATGATGGTCGAAGTAGAGAGGATATAAAATGTAGACTGGCAATGGCAAGGAAAGCGTTTCTCAAGAAGAGGAATTTGTTAACATCGAGAATAGATTTAAGTGTCAGGAAGTCATTTCTGAAAGTATTTGTATGGAGTGTAGCCATGTATGGAAGTGAAACATGGACGATAACTAGTGTGGACAAGAAGAGAATAGAAGTGGCTACACAACGCTCGTCTGTGTTCTTCAGTAATGTAGCGCAGTATGGGAGTCTTACCAGACAGGCCTTTGAAATGATGTGGAAAAAGTTCAAAGAAGTACAGCTCCATTTCTATTATCACGAAACAGCGGAAAACCGGTCACGTATGTGATACGTGATTAGTGGTGGCAATAACAAAAACAAAAGTGGTTTTTCGTTGTGCAGAGATCTTCAACCACCAAATCAATGCTCCGAATTAGAATAAGTTTGTCGACTCCATCTACACAGCGTGAAATAAACATCCTGATATAATACGAGAAACCAGAGCTCGCACAAAAAGAGGCAGGTGTAGATTTCTCCACGCTCTAGTCCAGAGTGGAACTGTCGACCAATCGTCTGAAAGTGGTTCTATCACCCTTCTGCCAACCACTTAAGTGTGAAGTACAGAGTAGTCATTTTTGAATAGATATACCATTAACTCTGTTTTCAGTTAATCGAAGATTTGAAAATATTAAATTTCACAATTATAAAATCTTTTCAAAAAGCTTTAAGGATTTGAAGCTATTATAAATCGAATTATTTGAAAGCAGCAAACAAGGCACACCATTCGCTCCAGCAGTTGTTTAGATTCAAACGTTCCAAGATGCTACTCCAAGCGGGTGTAAAATGAATGAGCGCAACGGAAAATACTGAACGCAGAAATCAAGATTTGGCCTTAACTGACTACCCCCTGGAGCAGATCTTAGTATCTCTTGGTTGTGATATTACTTCCTCCTTCTTGCTCTTTAACATATAAATTACAGCCTAAACATAAATGAATGATTAAGGGAGCTAGTAAATAATAAATGATAACTGTTGTTTCTACTTATACATTTATAGTAGAATAAAAAAACCTTTAAATTAGAAATATTTATATTTCCTAACTAATATGACTGATCAGTTCACCAAATCTGACCCTTCTTTATGGCTAGCAATCTAATATAAATAACACGAGATGACTGACATCATCTACATACCAAACACTAGAAGACACCACTTTCAAAGATGATCTACAGTGATGAGCAACTTCAGTGGAAATAAAACTTACGTGATCACAGCTGTTTAGCCTTATAGCCCTAATAAGCTGAAGCAATTAGCAATATCACCGTACGTACTGCGTCCGGCTTGTCGGGGTGATGGTTCTCGTACGCGTCTGTAATGATTGAAGAACTCCAGCCACAAAATAAACTCTTTCAAACACTAGGACGGCAGAAGGCGGTCCACTGACTAGCTTAATCTAATACTGTCTTCTCTTCTCTGTGTTCTACAGACAAGAAACGCGAACTCCCAATCACAAGGACGGAATTCAGATAACATCTCCACGTGAGTATAGACAGAAGAAGTGCTCTCATTCACTTAACGCTGCGTACTCAACGACGACTCCCTACCCAGAGTCGAAGTCCAGAATCGTGTAAGTTCGCAACACTACAGTGCCTAACCGCTGTAACTAAAAAATCTCCGGAAAGCAAAGACAGCAAGTCCGTCTGTACAAACAAAATCTGATACTGAACGACAGTAAAATATTGGCGCTCAAATCGGAAGACTTATTTCTCTCCACTGCTGGCTTCCCAGCAAAGCTCGGCTCCACTCCCTTGCAACTGCAGAAGGAGAATCATATTCTTGAAACCACGGAATATTCTCTCTCTCTGCAGATTCTTCTGAACTCCGACCTGGACGCAGCGCGGAAAGTTTGTGAGGGAATACCTATCCTTGTTAATTTGGAATATATACATGATACACTTCTTAGAGTAAAAATCCTCAGAAGTAAACCAGCCTGCATGATTTCTGAGGTAACACTTCCTCATTCCTCTCCTTTGCGTCCAAGATTCTCAGTTTCCGAAGTATTATCTGGTTATCCTTCCGGCCCCGCTACAGCACTGGCCGGCCGCCGCTGTATTGTGCTTCCGTGCTCAGGTGCTCCAAACATCCGTCTTGCCTACTTCCTGTGTCAAGCAGGACGAACAAACCTGTGCAAGATTTTCCACCCAGGGCTTGAGTTACGCCCTCCGTTTCATTTCCACTGGCATTCCAACCTCTACTAGTATAGGCATTCATTCATTATGCTGTTTTGATAATAAAGACCTTCTGTCAGCTTTCATGCAATAAGGATTAACAACTATTTACAAGATGTACATGACAACGTCAGTCTTTTTCAAATATCCATATATACGAGGTGCAACCTATCAAATGATACCTAATTCCGGTTGTAAATCACGACAAAGTTTGTAGATGAGTGCTTGTAAGGGGCGAAATTATAGCCACCTTACAACACGAAATACAGTATCTGGCATATGAAATCCCTCACGCCTCCCCCCCCCCCCCCCCACTCTAACAGCCCTATATGCAGTCGCTCGGTCCATGAAATTAACCATCTACGGCTCACACATTTCTCCATCACCTTCGTCGAGGACAAGTCGAGTTTCCCACAGATGAAATGATTTATTCTGGTAAACTCCTGACATAGCGTGCCACCTTACAAAAAATCACAAGGTGTCAAGTAACAAGAACGAGGTGGGTAGATTTGGTTTTCTCGTAATGAGATTAATCTGTCCGGGAACATTTCATACAACAGAGCGATTTTCTCCTGAAATGTAGGTTGATTTTGGAGAGGGACCAAACAGGGAGGTAGTCGGTCCCACCACACTAGGGAAGGACGGGGAAGGAACCATCTTGGCACTTGTCTGAAGTGAAAAAAGCTAATTTAGAACGGCGGGACGCGGGTTTTAAATCTTCGTCCTCCCAAATGCGAGTCAGTGTGCTAACCATTGCTCGCTTCCTGAAGTGTTGCAAGTTGTTCCGTCTTTTTGGAACCATAAATTCTGTATGTTCATTTGATCTAAACTGGGCAAAAGAAAAGCAGCGAGCATCACACGACAGAGAACTTCTTTCACCATGGCAGTCCTTCCTCGTTTATCTTCGAACAAGTAAGGGCCGGTTAAGCTCCCACTTCAAATCCCACACCAAACCGTAACCCGCTGAGATCCCCATAACCGGCAGTTACGCTTGTTCACAACGCTGTTGAAACAGAAGTAAGCTTCATCTGAGAAAATGATGCGCCTTGTTAAGCCACGATTCCCTCGTTATTCTTCCAGGACCCAAAGCACAAACTGTCGTCATTTTCGATGATCCTCTGGATTAAGTTCCTGCCTTAACAGAAGTCTGTACGAGTGTAAGCGCAAATCTTTTATTAAGGTTACGTACAATGTTGCTGGACACGTGCCCATCTCTTCACTATGACTACACGATTTTGCCGGACTCACAGTAACAGAATAACGCACAGCAACAACATTTGCCTTGTTCCGACCACCCAATTACTTTGAGGGCATCCAGGGCTTTTGACGGCTGCCGTTGAACTGGATTTTTCAAATTTCTTGATCAATCTACGAACATTGGATTAATTTGGTACATTATCGTGTCGAAGAACAGCAGGAAGCTTCCGAATTTTGCGCGGAACTTCAGCCATTCATGCAGTGAGTTTTCATAATCAGTACTCGCTGTTCCATGCTGTATCTTTCCTTGTCGATACACCACAAACGTTGACCTGCAAAACAAATGAACCGTATCGAAGCACGTCCTCAATAATCACTGGTCACAAAACATGCAGGAACAGTATTGCCAACAACAATAAATAAAAAAATAACTTCTCAGATCCGGGGTTCTTTTTCAGATACCCTTTAGTTAACGCAACGTTCGATGAAGAAGCAACAATTCTTACTATAATGTTGTTTAGATTTGTAACATTCTTTTACAAACATTCAAAGAAGAGCAGGGAAAATATTATACGTTAGTAACGATGCTTCAAGTGGAGCGCAACGTTGCGATGCAGTACCGTGCGGTGGCAATTGCAGTGCGCAGTGTAGCGCGGCCGCGGGACTCGTTCAGGCAGAAGTGTCGCTTCCGCGCTACTGGTTGCTGAGCGGGGCGGCTAATCCTAGCGGCTAGCGACCGCTGAGCCACACGGGGTTCCCCGCACCGGGATTAACTCACGTGCAGTAAGCCGCCTCACCGTGACGTACGCAGCAGCGATGAAATCCACAGAAATACACCCACATACGCTTTATAATATGAGGGAGCCGTCGTTAGACAAAGCGTTCCTTTGCCGTAAGGGCTGCACATACGACTCGTGTTTCAAGCAGACTCGGTAATTTCCCGGACGTCTGCAAATGAAATATCACTGGTCTGAGCTCTTGATGTCCGTAAATGCGACTTAGATGTAGGCAGACACTGCTAACAGCATACACTTTTGTCCATTAATTTCTGATTCTAATACAGCGTTCGGTTTTATTAAAACATACATTAAAGAAAAAAATCGCAACACCAAAAAATTATTAATGTAGGGTAATAAAATATAGAGAAGACACCTGTCTAGGTAGCATATGCAAGTGATTAACATTGTAAGATCACAGGTAATTGTAAGGGCGAGATAAACCACTGGAATTAAGAAATGCTGGTACATTAATAACCGGTGTAACCGCCAGCATGTTGAATGGAAGCTTGCAAACGTGCATGTATTGTGTTGTACAGGAGCCACATGTAAGTTGGCGGCTTGCAGTTCCATGCCTGCCGCACTTGCTCGGTCAATATAGGAACGGTTAATGCTGATGGCGGATGACGCTGAAGTCGTCCAGTGACGTCTGACATGTGCTCGGCTGGAGACATATTGAAACTTCCTGGCAGATTAAAACTGTGTGCCGGACCGAGACTCGATCTTGGGACCTTTGCCTTTCGCAGGCAAGTGCTCTACCAAATGAGCGACCCAAGCATGACCCACGCCCAGTCCTCACAGCTTTACTTCCGCCAGTACGTCGCTTCCTACTTTCCAAACTTCACAGAAGCTCTCCTGCGAACCTCCTGTGGCTAAGTCATGTCTCCGCAATATCCTTTCTTCCAGGAGTGCTAGTTCTGCAAGGTTCGCAGGAGAGCTTCTGTGAAGTTTGGAAGGTAGGAGGCGATGCACTGGCGCAAGTAAAGCTGTGAGGACGGGGCGTGAGTCGTGCTTGGGTAGCTCAGTTGGTAGAGCACTTGCCCACGAAAGGCAAAGGTCCCGTGTTCGAGTCTCGGTCGGGCACACAGTTTTAATCTGCCAGGAAGTTTCATATCAGCGCACACTCCGCTGTAGAGTGAAAATTTCATTCTGGAGACAGATTGATCGAGCAGGCCAAGGCAACATGTCGACACTCCGTAAAGCATGTTGGGTTACAACAGTGATATGTGGGCGAGCGTTATCCTGTTGGAAAACAACCCATGCAATGCTGCTCTTGAATGACAGGTCGACTCTCCGGATGGACGTACAAATTTGCATTCACATTGAGTGGGACAGCCACGAAAGTGTTCCTGCTGTCGTAGGAAATCGCTCCCTGGACCGTAACTCCAAGTGTAGGTGCAGTGTGTCCAGCATGCAGACGGGCTGCTCTTAGGCCTTCAACCAGATTCCGGCTGTCACTGACACTGAGGCAGAACGATCTTTCATCAGTAAACGCAACAGACCTCTACTCTGCCCTCCAACGAGCTCTCGCTTCACACAACTGAAGTCGCAAATATCGGTGATATAAAAGTCAGTGAAATGCACGCTACGGCATGTCTGGCTCGGAGCTATCCTGACGGAAAGAAATGGTTTCTGTTGTTCACACTGATAAGCACCGTTCCCTTTTGGGAACTGCGTATTGAATTGGGATGATTGTGCTGAGTGCATGATGAGTCTGAGTGTCGATTATGACGATGAGAAGAGAGAAACAGGGTTAAATCTCGTACAGGGAAACAGCTGCTCCTGTCTTACATCACTAAGTAACCCGCTGAAATTAATATGTACATCTGCAGACGAATCATCGGTAATAGTATCGAATTACACGTTAAACTGCACAGAGGTTTAAGATTTAATTCAGAACATGGTCGCAATGATTTTACAGGAACCTTACGCCACCACCTCTCCAACCATTACCGACAAAGAGTACAACAGTTACAACCAACTGCCTATCAACTACGAATGTTTGCCAGTAACTAAATGGAGCCTGGAGACAGGTTACAGATAAAAAGTTTTATAGAAATAGCCAATTAATTGCATTTGCGTATGCGAATCTCACCGCACAGCTGTAGTGCCTTCATCTACGGTAAGCCAGAATACCGCTGTAGATTTCCTATAAGCAACAAGCATCTATCCAGTACTGAAGCCAACAGGCGAAAGTTCGACTTTCTATTCGACTGTGATGCTGCTCCAACACGATAGAATTTTAAATCTCAGTATCTATTGAAGGTATACTTGATATATTTATTACTTAATCGAAATTCCTTTGGTTCCCACAGAGTTTCTGATTGAGACGCCATGTTCCTGACTGCATCACGAGATCTAGCCCTTTACAGTCTTTCAGTGGGTAAATGACTAGCTACGTGGTCTATGAGATTTCAATCTATCTTCTCCCTAAAGAGTAGTTGGGTTAAACGTGTACCAGCATCATAAACTTGTTTGTGATAAACACTGTCCCAGTATACTGTAGGAGTTATTATCGGTGGCAATATAAACAAAATTCAATGTGAAAAACGAAGTCCTTTCATCCTAAAAAATCCAGTGCGTTAACGTATCCATCCAAATTCGTCAGTTAAATGCAACTCTTGACACTGATACGCTGGACGCTGATGAAGAATTGTAAGACGAAATACCCCTCGCTAGATTTGGAGCTAAAATTTTCATCCAGTGCTGATTCAGCAACTCAGGACCAACACTAGTTTCCTGGTACAGCTAAAGGAGCGAGTGTACCACAGAGTGATTTACGTTGAAAATTACGTGACATACGAAGGTCTTTCAGTGATCCAGTCACCCGCTCAAGACAAATCTGGGATGCAGACTGTGACATTATCAAGGCCGATACACATTTTGAACCCTCCGATATCGATGGGTATAAACATTTTCATTTGCAATTGAAAACGTGAATGTAAGATCTATGTTTGTTACAATGGATTATTTCATGCCTGACTGTTTATATATTATGTGAGTAGGATAATTTTTTAAGTTTTAAGATGAAGTCCGCCTACTAAGCTGGCTGGTAACGTGCTTGCCTCCAACACAGCGGGGCCGCTTTCTGTTCCCGCCTGGTTTGAAGATTTTCTCCGCTCGTTGACTGGGTGTTATGTTGTCCCCTTCATCATTTCATTCTCATCAGTGGCAAGCAAGTCTCCCAAAGTGGCGTCGACTGAATTAAGACTTGCACTCGGCGGCCTAACTTCCCCGGATGGGGCCTCCCAGGCAACAATCGCACACGATCATTTCATCATTTCACTTTTAACATGAAGATATGTAAATTTATTTTCACTATCATTAAATACAAGATGTCTCTCCCAAGAGCCATCAGGTGCATTTTCTCTGGTGATTCGGCGGACATTTGCAATTTCGTTTTTTCAGTGTGTGGATGGAATGAGCCCAAACAAATACTGCTCGTAATGCGTTTCATGCGACGGGCAGCATCGACGGAAACCGTTGCTTTGTTACGCATTACAAACAGTGTTATTTTTTAAATGATATTTTACGTTCCCATTGGATAGACCGATCCCAGACTAGTGTACTGCGATATTTGTGTTATCGATACTTATTAATATGGACAGTGAAAATGATGAATAAAAAGTACTTTAGCAGCAATTGAGCATTACTGTATGGCGGTACGAGTCAGTGCTGTCCAACGCGGTGATGTCGCTACTGGAATACTGCTTATTCCTCACTCTTTATTGCTCCTGTTAATACATGTCTATATAACCAGTATGGCACTAGACCTAACCTAGGACCGGTCTTTCGGGTGGACATGTAACATTCTGCTTTAAATTAATCTTGTTTGTAACGGGAACAAATCGACGCTCTCCGTCGACACTTGACGTCGCACAAAAGACGTCATGTGCTGCATTTCTTTCAGCCGAGTCCAACTACACACTGCAGAAACTAAACTGAAAGTATCTGCCGAAACACCAGAGAAAATGCGCCTGACAACTCTTAGGCTAGCCATCCGGTACATCAGTTGATTTAAATAAGGTCCTTACCAGAAATGTCAATAATTAAGTTCTTTCCTTTTACATGCAAGCATTGTCCCCCCTCACACTTCACTGGAAGAGCTTTAAGAATAAGTTCTGTTGTAGATTTTGTAAAGATTTATCATGTTTTTGAGGGTGTAGGAGTTTGGAAGGTGATGGAGGCAAAAATTTGTCGATCAATTGAGTAAGTGTTTCAAGAGTGTGAAAAGTTATAACTTTATAGTTAGTGACACAACGGATATTTATAATCCTGTTAAGTTTTGATTTCCACTTGTCGAATGTATCCGAGACCATCATATTCCCGAAAGGAAGACAACCAGACCAGCAACAGAATCATAATTCATTAATTCCTACATGTCTATCAGTTTTTGCTAAAAATGATAAACATGTGGGGTGTGGATACATCTTGACATAGTTCTTCATTTTTGAAATGGCATTTTGCAAGATACAAGCTTCCAGCGACGATAGAGGAGTCGAAAGTTATGTATCGAATGTGCTGGGGTTAGATGGAGACGTACGATTCACATCATATTTCTTACACGATCCCGATGGCTAAGGGAAAGTGGGGCAGTGTTGGCACAATACAGTGACCAATGAGAACAGCGTAGAACAACGTACTGTACGACCGACGACTTGCGAGCAGAGGTGTGCTGCGCTCACTTTCCACCCACTCCAGCCCGCCTCAGACGAGTTGCCCCATGAGGTGCAAGTAGGCTCATTCCGCACTGGTGCTGCTGGCTGCCACCCTAACCAGACCGGCTCGCCAGGCTCTGCCACGCAAGGCTGCTCGTCGAGCAGCAGGAATGTCAACGGCTTGCGTATCGCAGCGAAGTCTGAATCGCTGAGTCGTTCGCTGGCGTACAGAGCCAACGCTTCCTGTGTACTAGAGATGCTGTGGTCCTTAGTGTGTGTGTTGGCTTTTAGTGTCACCAACTTGGAAGGTACATAAATTATTGATGAACAAAATTAAGTGTCGCCTTTACGTTTCGTATAATAAACAGTTATTGCTCCCTTCCTTATGAGAAGGAATCTGTAGCGTCTTATGAGTATTTTATGTGATATGTCTACAGCTACTTGCACACGAATACTCGGCAAGCCACGGTGCTGTGCGTGGCGGAGAGTACGCTATACCATTATTAGTCATTTCATTTAATGTTCCTCTCGGTAACAGAGGGTTTTTTTAAGTCTCCAGTCTTCTGTCACATGTCACGAATTCCTCTCCCGTGCCACCATTTTCATTTCATAGTACAACTGCAATTTATGTCCTCAATTATTTTCTGGATTTATTCCAATCTCCGTCTTTCTCTACACTTTTTACCTGCTACATGTCCCTCTAACACCGTGGAAGCTAATCCTCGATATCTTACCACGTGTCCTATCACTCTGTCCCTTCTTCTAGTCAGTGTTTCCCATATATTCCTTTTCTCGCCGGTCCATCTAATTTTCCACATTCTTCTCGTGCACCCATGTCTCAAATACTTCGGTTCTCTTCTGTTCCGGTTTTCCCATAGTCCACGATTCACAACCAAATATATATTCACAGAAATTTCTTAATCATATCAGGGACTATGTTTGATACCAGATGTCTTCTCTTGGCCAGGAATGTCCTCTTTGCCTGTGCTACTCTGCTTTTTATTTCGGCCTTGCTACCGCCATTTGCTGCCTGGACAGCAGAATTCATCAACTTCATCTACTTCGCGATCCCAAATTTCGATGTTAAGTTTCCCGATG